>NC_092423.1:6641374-7841374 GCF_036169615.1 Heliangelus exortis | reverse complement strand
CTTCGCACTTAGAGAAAATCCTTAATTTACTTACTTATTATTTAAATGTAAACTTATATGTCATTAAATAAATCACCATTTTTTTAACAGGATACACATTACAAAGTGACTGTGGGGAAGTCTCTTTTTCTGCTTAATGGCCAGCAAATAAGTTAATGACTCCAGCCTAAGTGTTTGCCTCTGCAGTAGAATTAATGCAGTATAATGCACCATGTTAACTCTTGATTACTTAGAATTGTACTCCTATACCCCATAGACCCTCCTCCTCTGGTGTAACATGGCCTTTTGCAGCAGCTTGTCTTGTCATTTCAACAAATCTAGCCTGCACTAAAAAAAAAAAAAAAAAATTAAAAAAATTGTTTTCACCACTACAGAAGAGGATCTCCAACATTTTCTTAATGCACAAGCATCTTAGGCACACTCCTGGAGATCAGTTTTTCTGGGTACTGAATAACCACCATCCCAAGTAACACGGATATGAGGAAATCCATGCCAACAGGCAGGCCAGCAGTTCAGCAGACTCAGTGCCCACTTCTTCCATCTCAGACAGCAGGTAAGTAGCTGTGCCATTCAAATCTCTCCCTCTCATTTTCCCTTCCCCTCTCTACACTACCTGCTTTGCACCAGCCAGGTATTTCTACTTCCCAGTGAGACAACAAACTTTTACAAAGCCTGATCAGGTCACTGCAGTGCTGGCAGGAGAGGGAATGGGCAGCACAAATGTTGCTTTTGGTTTCTCTGGCCACTGCTTCACACATTTTTGTACTTGGAGCAACACTTGAAGTGCACCAAGTACAACTACACAGGAAAGTCACTCATTTTTCACTGCAATCAGAAAAACTGATTTATGCAATTCAAGTAGGACTTGGTCCTCTATGCTGAGCAGGAAAAACCCATGTTCAAGAAATAAGAAATCCCTCCTGCTCTGACTCCACAATTTATTCATGGACACTGCTGGCTTAGCAGATTGACAGCAACCACCAACCAAGACTATAAACTATAAACTATAAACTATAAACTATAAACTATAAAAAAAAAAAAAAAAAGAAAATGCAGTAATGGAATGATTTCCATCTTTCACATTTGGTGTTACCTCTGCTCCTAGGCTTTCTGTTTCCAGGCAGCAAAAACATGAAAAGAGCAAATCCCAAGTTCCTGGTCCACACTAAACACATACCCTTTGCAGTCATCCATCTCACCTGCTTTTCAGCCTGCTCTATCACTACGTCTGACCACTGCATTCACATTTTCAGTAGTCATTGTATCTTAGCACAGCAGAGATCACATTACACAGCTTAAGCTAAAAGAAATTAAGAAACGTGTTCCAAAACCAGAGTTATGAACATAAAGCATGCATCTCAAATCTCCCAGCAGAGACCACAACCTGTGTTACAGTTTGGTGTGAGCAGCAAGGTGCTTAAACCAAGGGGTCAAAAACAGGGCCAGGACACAGCTGCCACTTTTTCCAAATCAATGGGGAAGACTGAAGAGGTACAGGTGGTTTTGACTCTTACAGGTGTAAAGCATAGGCTAAAAAATTGAGTGAGTTGATATAGTCTGAAGTGAAGTCTTGAAAGTTTGTATTTTACCTAATTTGTTGTGTAATTACAAGAGTACCAGTTTAGTATAGCTTAAGTGTATTTCTGCAGGAATAAGCAGTATTTTTCTTAATAAGCAAATGTTAAACTCCTGGCAGCCAACAGGGACAAAAGTTTGACTTCAAGTGTTTTGTGAAAACAGGAGAAAGAAAACTTGAAAATCCCATAGGAAATTGCCTAGAGATTTTCCAGCTATTGTTCTTTGCATCCATTCTTTATTCATCAGTCCCGAAAAAATTCAAATACCCTATCAAAATCATAGGTTACATTTTGAGCTTTACCCTGCAGTGAGTGCTGAAGCAGAACACATGGTGTAGCACAGCAGCCACTCCACCACTGCCCAGACAGAAAGAACATCTACAGCCTGCATTTCCTATTTGGTCCACCAGCATCCACATGCAGAATAACATTTCCAGTGTCATTTCATCCAGTCTGGGAAGATAAAAATAATATGTGACTTACACAGATGCTCAGAAATCTGTCATACCATGCACTTACCAATGGAAAACTAACTGATCATGTCCTCATGTGTTATTTGCTGACATTTTCTGCCAGAAACAACAATTTCCAAAAGATGTGGAACCAGGCAAAATGAACCTGAGTTCTTACCAGAATGGAGCCAATAATTCTTGGCTGGTTTTTAACCCAGTCAGAATACCTGCTGGTTTGCCTAAGGAATACAGGATGACATCAAAAGATGTCATTTAACTTAGAATCAAAGAATCATTTTGGTTTGAAGAGATAATCAAAGCCAATTATTAACCCAGCCAAGTCTACCACTAAACTGTGTCCCTAAATCAAGGTAGGACTGATTAATGCCATTTAAACATACACCTCCTCCCCATCACAACCAGGGTGAACAAGACAGCATCTCCAAAAGAAGCACTTATTGAGGCATGAAAAAGATGTCAGATACTTCCCTGGAGGAATATCACAATCCATGTTGAGCTCAGCAGCCAAATTCTCATAAAGGAAACTCTAACACCTGTGTCCATTCCACTGAATTTGGGCAAATCCCAGGCAGATGTAAACCCAGATGGAACAGACTGCAGGACCAAGATGCTGTTTACATGGAAAACCTGTCAACATCAAACAGTTTCATCTGCAGCTGTCAGCTAAATCTCATTTGAGAGAATATGTCCTGCCAACAAACACAGGCTATGTGTTTGTGAGAGACAGGACCAGTACATTTTCAACACCACTACACATATTTAATGTGAGTGCTCATGTTTCTAGTGTATTACCTTCCAAATGTTGCAGCACAACATGCTTTATAGGAACTAATGAATCACATACTAAAAACTAATTGCAACTTACATACTGTTGTGAACTGAGTTCTGCAACATAAAAGCAATCAGCCAGCAATTAAAATGCTAATATGGGGTTGAACCTCATGTAACAGTTTGCCAAAATCTAGTACAATTCAGTGCTTTGAACAGATGGAATTTAGTTAGCAGGTAGTCCTTTCATCAGCCTTATAAACCTTACCATGGAGGAAGGTCCCCACCATGATGTGTTGCATATTTCCAGTGTTAGAAATGGTGGTAAAAAATCTGCTTAATATGATTTGTTTTCTTCTTTTGACTGGCTTTTTCTGTTCACATGCAAATTTTTAACAAGCTCTTAGCAAATCAGAAAGGAGTGGTACATAGAAGATGCTCTTTCCATCCACTTTGTTGTTTTAAACTGCAAGTTTTGAAGATGACCACAAATAAATTATATCAGTGAAGTCCCAGCGTGGTGGTGGTCAGCATCAAACCTACTTTTGTTTTTAATTATAAAAGCTCTTTTTCACAGATTCATTAATGTAAGATTGTGAATTGAATTAAACAATTACATTTTAATTGGGTTCACCTCCCCCACAACCACTTTTCCTTCATTACATTCCGAACACTATGACAATTGAAATACATTAATTAATTCAAGTGGGGAATTATTAATTTTCAACATCATCAGCTTTGCAGAAATTACCAGTGGTCCTGGAACAAAGCTCCCAGGAAGATGAGGAGCTACAGACTGTGCCCTGTATCCAGTTCTAGCACCAGTCACGTAAGTCTTTGTTTTCCCTGAGGACAGTAACAGTCTCATCAAGGTATGACCCTGAGAAGTTAGTGAATTATTCTTTAGCAACCTTCACTCACTGCAGGTTGGCCTTTAGGTTTGTTCAGTCTTCTTTGGCAGAAGCACTTGAGAAAGATGGACAAGCTCTAAACTGAAATACTAAGTCCTTTGTACTAAGTCATCTGCAAACTGGAGCCAGGGAAGGAGACCAGAGCAGGCTGGAGACTGGGAACTCAGCTGTGTGTACATGGTGATGACACCCAGTGTCCTACCAGCTAAACACAAGACATGGAAAGTCAATGAAAGACTCAAGAATGTCCCAGGCCTTGCCTGCTAGATGAAGCTGTCTTTCAGCCATAGAAAACCTTGAGTAATGGGATCTTGGCTCTCAGATCCTTGCACCCCACAAGCACAAGCAAGGCTGAATCACTGCCTGTTCTCAAGACATAGTCAGGGAGAGTTAATTAATACACACACAAAAAAAGGACTGAACCATTTTTTCCTCACTCATGAGTGGCTTTCATTACGTCCTTAAAGTCTTCCTTTCAAAAATAAAGCTGTTTTTCTCACTTTGCTTACAGTCTCTTTTCCTGTGTGATGCTCTCCAGGAGAGACACTTCAAAACAGACCAGGTTTTTTCCTTAATAATCACTTCCCTTCAGTACCATTTCATCCTTAGCATCCCCAGGCACCCAGTCTCCCTCATTGTCTCCTCTGTACTTCAGCCCAAGGTCCAGTGCAATACGTAGCTTATGCTCCCAACTAAAGCCCAGAAGCAAAACCCCACACAGCAGACTCCATCTCCACTCCCTCCATGTGCACCAACCCTAAAAGGAAATTGAGCACAAAGTGCAGCAATGCTCTGAAGGCATTACAAATGCCTAAAACACAGAAGATGACCCAAAAGCTAAGAAAAAAGCCTCCACCTGCTCCAAAGGATGACTGAGTTCCTAGATGAGAGGAGATGGGCTGAGGTTTACTGCTGTGTTTCACTGCTGGAGCTCTACCAGCACATCAGAACAGAAAGTGTCATTTTGAGCCTACTTTAAATTTATGAAGTAGTAAACCTATTCCTTGGGATGGCAAAAGGTGAATCGCCATTAAATGGGTGACCTAGACTCTGAAAGAGGTCTGTCAACAGAGGAATTGGAAACTTAAAGCATGGCTTCCCAAATTACTGCTCTGAGATTGCTTTGGAAGAAAATTGCCAGGAGGAGTGTCGGGGGTGAAAGTACATTACACATAAAATTGTCTTTCATGACAGCAAGGCAGAGCCTCCATTAGCCGGGCTAGGAAAGGAGCAGGTTTCACAAAAACCTTGGTATTCATGAAAGTCATAGACATTTGCCTCTACCTCTTCCTGCAGGGAACCCAAAAATTGTCAGGAGTGCTTATGATTCATTGCCACAACAGAAGAAGCCTGGTGTTCACCCACACAGGCCATGCAGCAGTACAGACACAACCTCTCTGTTTCAATGAGGGCTTTAGGTTGAAAAATAAAAGCTGCTCTCTCTAAGGTCCTCAGTAAAGTGGAGAAGAGCAGTACCTTTATTTCACAGCAGCAGGCAGAGCCTGTGACTGGGTTAAGGATATGCCCTGAATCACACAACACTTTGGGTAAAGCATCACTGCATCATTCTGCTGTACCAGAAAACACCCATAAGCAAATCATCAGTGGAACTCCAAATCTCTCTCCTTCCAGAAACCAAGCTCGCAAGCTCAAGCACTTAAGAGTCACCAATTTATATACTGGTTGAGGCCTATAGCATCACCACTGGTTTTAAGTAGTTTATTCATCTTGCAGCACTCCAGTCTGACCCAGTTCTTCACTGTTTCATTGGCAACTGCAGCCTTGGCACCCATGCATTTTATAAAGGGAGAAATGGACATAAATAACTCTAAGCAGTGGAAGTTGTCTGATATAACAAACACATTGATGAACCAAGGTTGGTTTGTATCTGCTGAAATTCAGACCCTCAGAATGTGTTCCTCTACACACTTATGAGAAGCTGTAAGCACACACTGTGTCTATTTTTGTTTCCAGGTAGAAATAGCCACTGGCACATTTGAAGCATAATTACTCTGAATTTAAGGGTAAATAAATTAAAGTAAAGCTAAGTTTCAAGTTAGACATGCTAAAAAATACCAGTGTAACACATTACAGTGTTAAGCTCTGTTGTTCCCCTCTGATATCTTGAGAAAAATATTACAATAGGGCTGAAAATCTCATTTCATTGTGCCCTGGTTGGAGATTGGCTTCAGTCTGCCTGAGCTGGGAGCCTTAGAAAGAGATTTCTTCAATGGCTTCATAATACTTCACTTTCATGCACAGCTTTGGGGAAAATGGGAATCTGAACAGATCTGAAGCTCTGCTGTCATATTGCACATGTGTGTACCACAAAACATCTCAATGAGCAGTGAAAGCAGAAAGTTTTCCTCTGATTAAGGAAACCCAACAGTATCCTACACAAAAGTATTTTCAAGGAAGGTACAGAAGCAAGCAGATAATCAAAACATCTGTGTGTTTTCAAAATTTACCTTTCTTTTGGTTTATTCTTGCATATCTTTCTAATAGCAGAGCACAGTGAAGGGAGGGATAAAAGAGGACTTTGGTGGTTAGCAAGAGATTGAAATAATGTTCAGGAAGAACATGAAGGAGGCAAAAGATTACAGTGATTTCAAAGTGCAGAAGTACTAAAAAGCTCTTCCTCTTCTAACACAAGGTCAGCAGAGGAACCTGGCATGCAATCTTTTACTGCTTTGTGAGTGAGAGATCAAGCAGTTAACTCTGCTCCTTGCCTCTGGAACATGGCCAAATAAGAAAATAACACAGGAAAATTCTCATGACCTGTTGTCCCACAGGAAAATTTTCATCTGAGATTGCAACTGGGAAATTTTCATGAGATTTCAGGAGGCACCCTCCCACCTAGGGCAGTCGTTCTCACAGTGGGAGAGAGAAGCTCAAAGTTGTTACTGAGACTTTCCCCAAGGTGAGGCTCAGCTGCAGAAGCTAAGGTTAAGGTGAGAGAACTGGGGTTGTTCAGAGGAGGTTTCAGGGAGACCTTAGAGTAGTGTTCCAGCACCTGTAGGGGCTGCAGGAGGGCTGGGGAGGAACTGTAGTTATAGGGCAAAAGGTAATGGCTTTAAAATGGAAGAAGTCAGATTTAGATTAGATATTAGGGAGAAACTCTTCACTATGAGGGTAGTGAGACACAGGCACAGGTTGCCCAGGGAGGCTGTGGGTGTCCCCTCCCTGGAAGTGTTCAAGGTTCAGGTTGGATGGGGTTTGGAGTCTGGTCCAGTGGGAGGTGTCCCTGTCCCTGCAGGGGAGTTGGAACTAGATGATCTTTAAGGTCCCTTTCAACACAAACCTTCTATGATTCTGTGACTCCTTGTCCACAGCAAAAGACCCAGGCAGGTAGGTTTTACATACACACCACCTGTGGTATGTAGATGTCTTCATGGCCACTTCACAGCATCAGCACTGTGAGAAACCAGCACTGCTCCTCAGGCAGACCAGAGGAATAATGGAGCTGCTGGGGACAGTGACAAGGCCCAACATCTAACAGAAATTAAGTGAAATGGGAATCTGACCTTTGAGAGGAATCAGAAAGCTGATTAATGAGTTTGGGACTCATGTAACCTTGAAAGGGTAATTGCCCAGACTGAGATGTATTACAAAAACAGAAAGAAATTTCACAAATGGGGACTTTTTAAAAGGCACGGGCTCCTGCAGCAGGTCCTCATGCCCAAATCTTCTCCTAACATCCTCAACATGAGGCACTACAGCAGCAGCCATCAGTCACAGAATTTCTTTTTTTCAAGAAGCACTAATGAGATGAATGGAATTAACAGACACAGAAGCACCACAAACTATAGTATATTTGCATCAGTAGAGAAAGTTTGATTTAGGTGACCCAGAGAGATATAAGCACTAAGAAGCCTGCTGAAATGGGAGGACAGAATTGTGGGCATAACCTGGAGCATCATTCAGCTCCAAAGGAGCAGGCAAACAAGGAGAGAGAGGAAAAAGTGGTCAGACCCAGGAACTTTGAAGGTTAAATTCAATGAGAAGTAAACCTTCAGAAGCATTTCTGTATTGAGGCTTAACAGTTTTTGAACAGGTGAACTACCCCTACTTCAAATAACAGCTCATAAACCACACAGAAATCATCATCATGGAAGCCAGGACATATGAAAATAGAGGTAAAAATTAGAAATGGGCAAAAGGAAATTATGTTAACTACAAGCAAGTTATCAGCCTTTCCAGAGAAGGTAACAAATCAGGGATAAAAAAAACAGAGTAGGATGAAGAGAGGAGGAAAAGCAAAGGCATGAGAGAAGGAAATGTTGTGGCAGTGTGCAGCTCCCTTCTGCATCACCATAGATGAACCAGTAAGGAGGAAAAGGGAAGGAACTGTACAAAAATAGGTCAGGGAGTAAAGGATGAGGAAAATTTAGTCTATCTGAAAGAGACATATCTACAGATATTTGAAAGAGACATATCTAGGGATATAGATAGCCTAAACCTGACAGCAGTTGGATAGGACACTGGGAGAAGAGATAGTAGTAAGAAGAACAAAAGAAGCAAGAAAAGAGGCACCAGGAGGACAGCTTTCACCAGAAAAGTGTTACGAAAATTTTACTAAATGGCTTTGTATGGGCATCTGAGTGTTTATCACAGAGGGACAGTGGGTGTGGGAGGTTTTTCTAAACAGAGTTTTCTTGAGCCAGGAAAGTGCTCTGGTCGAAGCCACTGAGTGCCCCTGGTCTGCCCAGGCTCTCGGAGACCCTGTGATATCTGGGAGAGGGGAAAGCATGGAAACAAAGCAAACATGTCTTTTGTGCTTGGGAGTAGTCATAAAAATGAAGTGAGATATGGGAAGAACTAATATCCCTGTGGAGAGTACTGACTTTGTACTGAAATAATGGGCAAAGTCAGAGAGGTGAGATTTGATGAGGACAGAGATGTCAGGTCAGTGAGATGAAGGCTATAATTGAATATGGTGAGGTGGTAGCAGAGGTAATTAGGGCTCAGTAAGCTGCAAAGGGCACAAATTAAATGAGGATAAAACAGAAGTTAAAGCACAAAGACAGTCAGCGTGCTGGATTTCTTTGCCAACGGCAATCTGGCTGATGAAGATCAATTAATTGAATTCAAAGAGCTGGGATGAGCCAGGCCCCCTGGGAAAACAAAGTTTGGGTTGTAAAGATGAAGAATAGAGCTGGTGAGAGAGAACTGGGTGGCACTAAACAAAAGTAATTTGGGCCCAAAAGAAGATAGGAGGGAGTTGCCATGAAAGGAGAAATTAGGCGACACTGCTGGCAGTGCAGAGAGGAACACACTGAGAGCATTAAAGTTTGAGAAAAGATCAGGAAAAAGAGGAGGAGAATTCAAAGAAGAAAGGAGAGAAGAGCACTACCAGAAGGGGGAAAAAAGAAGAGCATAACATAATTAGTATTGTTGTCATATTGCCAGGCTGGAGAGGTGGTCAGAGACCCCAGCCAAACACAGCACTCTCAGTGGCCCACACACCCTCCTGACGAGCAGCTGGTGGAGCAATCCATCCAACACTGTGTTTCACCTCTTTTCCTCCTCCCTTTGCACTGAAGCCATGAGGCATGTGAAAACTACGAGATGAAAGCTACAGAGAAAAGAAATTTGGCTGCACTGAGACATTTCTCAGCACTCCCCAGGAACATGGTGTTCTCACATAACAAGATGGATTCTTCCCCCACCACCTGGTGCCAGGGAGACTCTCAGGTTGGTGCTGGGGAAAGTTGAGGGTTGGGTCCCTGGACTGAATCACAGAGCAAGGAATCCAAAGGAGAATGTGTCTAAGCAACAACCCAAGAAACACATCAAATCAAACCAGACATTACTGGTCTTCATTTGGCTGAGAGTGCATGCCCACTGTTACATTTTCTAACCCAGTAATTACAGAGTGGTAGCCAAAACTGGTAGTAGTAGCCAAACTACCCCCCTGGAGAGCAAAAATTGTGATGGAGCCTTTCCATGGACTCCCAACACAGGTTCCTCCCCTATAGACCAAGATTCACTTTAAACCAGATAAGACTTTTGGAACTTTGTCTGCTTTGTGTCTACTATAAAGTGAAAAATCTACAGATTGCATCTGTTTTTTCTCTTCATCAACTGGCTTGGAGTTCCAGTACTACTGTGATTAGGCTTGTCCAAGTTATTAGATCAGTCCAATTAATATTCCCAAAACAAAAGTCAGAAGTGCTCTGACTGGAGTCCATATTTTCTGTCTGATTGCTTTTCATTTCACACTTCTTTGTTTTAATTACATATTAAGATTAAATACAGGGACTGTAGTTACTTGCACTCAGTGTGGACGTTGTACAGATTTAAGAGTCATAGGAAAAAGAAAGGGGAAAAGATAACTAATTCCTCATTGTTTATTGTGGTTCATATAACATGTGCAGTCAAGTGCTGGGTGAGTTTTAATAGAAATCTGGTTTGATTGTGATTAAAGTAAGAATTTGCTGAACGAGTTCTTCAGCTCAACAGTATTGGCTTTTAATTTTTTTGCATGTCTTGAGCCTAAAAAAGCTGATTCTGCAAAGCTTTCTTGACCTCACTGATTGCAGCCAAATACAAGATGGATGGCCTGGATTTAAAAGTATCAGTATGCTGCAGCATCTGGCTAATGATGTCTTAAACAGCTCAACAAGAAGATGGTGGGGCAGAAGGGGACACACACTAAGGATTTTATGATTCCTTTCACTAAGGCAGTCAAAATCCTGCTTAGCTAGAAAATAAGCTCTTTTCTTACGCTAATAAATAACAAAACCAAACCTAGCACTTACTGGCATTAAAATTGCTTAATATAATTATTAATTATTTAAAAGCTGTTCCTTTGCTGTAACTCTCAAGAGCATTGAGAAGGAGTTGCACACAATCAATATGGTACCAACAGTCCCCCAGCTCCCTTGTTCTTTCCCCTCTTGTATGGCTTCCAGAGATGCTCCCCAGCATGGCCAGTAACATTGCAAATGGTCTGAACTGGTGAGGAGCAGAGTGACTCACAGTACATGAGACTGGCTGAGGGAATTTATAATGTTATACTGCATCTTGCAGAGCTCCCCCACTAGAGCTCATACATGATCTTTGCTATGTTGCTATGAAAAGCCTCATGTCTACACCTAGTGGGATGGATTTCAAAGCTTCAGGGAATGACAGTGTGATACTATTGAGGAAAAAACTATTTCCCAGTATTTAGATCCTCTCTTGACATCCAACAGCTGTCTCGCTAGTGGCTATACAGTAAACCTCAGCTTTTTTAAAAGAAAAGCTGTTTTTTTAAAAGGAAAGCCCTGCATAATTCCATACAGATCAAGGAGTCTGCCCCAGAAATCCATGATACTGTAACCTTTAGCTGCACCTTCACAGATATTTTTCCATGTACATCTCATTAAATGATGCACAAAGAAGGAGAGAGATAAGGGTGTAATTTTCTAAATTCTCTACTGCTGGATTTGAAATATGAAAAATTTCTGACATATCTTTCCTGTTATGAAGTAGATATAATTGCAGTGTCTTCTGGTTCTGAATCCCTTTTAAGCATAGATACTGAGTAATGGGAGTTAAACTAATCAAAGCACTTAGAAATTCCGTAAGAATCTAAATCAAGAAGAGGGGTGATAACAATGCAGCTCTTCCTGCCCAAACCCTTGCTGACTGTGAAATCATTTTGCTGACAGAAAACATATTAACATTTTTAAGAGCATGAACCTGCCCATAACTAAAAGGCATTAACATAACTGACCATAAAGACCAGCAGTCTGTAAGCATCAGGGACCTTGAGGATGATGAGAATTCTCTACATGAATTTAAATATCAATAGGTGAGGCCCTCACTGCACAATCTAATGAGAGGGTTTAGTTAGATGCACTTCACTGGCTTGATGGAGTCCATCTCCTTTGAATGTCAAAGGAGCACAGGTTACTACAACCTGCACCAGACCTCTCCACTTGGCTACATGAAGCCAACCATGCCCACCAAGAGACTTCTGTGTTTCTGTGGAGGTGTCTAATTCATCTCCCTTTTTTTATTCTACTGAACAGTTTGTTGATGGGTTACTTATACACCATATAGGAAATGAAATATCAGCACAAAGCACACAATTATATCATGCTAGAAGAGGAAAATCAAAACCACCTTCTATGTTTTATGAAGAATATGGTGCACTAAACAATAAAAAGTATAGTAAGGTTTAACTTTTTACTCTGTCCTCTTCAATTTTTTATATCACCCTTATTTCTCAAAACCTGAGTGTCGACACTCAAATGTATTCAGGCAACTTTCATGAATGGAAATTTGGGCTGAAAAGCCTTCCTGGCAAAATATTCAGTGAGAAGGCCATTTTCTGGCACCCACTCAGGGTGCCCAGGTGACAGAGTTGTGATGCCTTATTCTGTAGTGCTTAGAGTAGTGAACACTCTTTACTTCTCTGTACAAAGTAAGCTTTTTAACTTAGTTCTGAGCTGCAGTGAGAAACATTCATCAGTAGATTCTGTGCCATGCATTTAAAACACAAACTGTGCTTAAACAATGGACTCAAGTTAATTACATGCCTAGCCCAAGCTAATTGCTTTTTCAAGTGTAAGTTTCAGTAAGTGTTACTTTACTTTACTGGGAGTCCATTATCAGGATGAGGAACTAGGAAAGGTAGTGAGCTACACACACAGCACAGAGTTTTCTGGGAAGTTTTCTGTTTTCCCAGTATGCAGGTACTAAGCCTACTGCTCAGATAAGTACATTATAAGGTGTCCTCTCCCATTTTACCTGAAGTAATATAATGCAAAAAGTGGAAAAAGGAAACAAACAAAAAAACAAAAACAAAACAAAAACAAAAGCAAACAAAAAACCAAACAAATGCCACCAGAGTTAGAGCAATAATAGCTGGTTTTATTAAGACTATGTAGCCATGTGAATAGAGCATTTTAGCTTATCTCAGCAATGTGACAGAGTTTTCACCTCTTCTGTCTTGAGCAAGAGTTATAGAATAAGCTCATATTCCCTGTAGCTCCCTCTCAGGTGGGTCAAGGACAGGTCCCCAAGAAGGAAGAGGAGGCCACCCTTTCAGATGTGACTGACCAAGTGAGAGGTGCAGATCCCAGGCTGTGGGGAGGAGTGGGGTTGTCAGGCATCAAGCCTTTTGATTACTACAGTGAGGATCTTCAAAGCTGAGCCTATGACTCTGGCATCTTTCCATACTTAATGGACACAGTTCATTTGATCCATTCTGGACATCTGCTTCATAGTAGGCACCACTAAAGATGAAGAGAGTGCAAGTACAAGAAGTTACATCAAGTGTGCAGGTGGTGCAGCCACTTAGACCAAGAAGCCAAAGAAATGCAGGCATAGGGTCAAGAGGCATGAATACTGAGGAAGCCCCACTGAATTCCTCACATAGGACCAGGGTGATGATCACAGGGATTCATGCAAATAAGCACCAAGGAGAGACACATTAATGAATGAATGTCCATCATGCTACAGACATTCATCACAATTCCCATCATGCTTAAATCCTGTTGACAGATAGATTTTGCTTCCTCTCTTGTAGCATTTAGAACATATGTGGATTGTATAAACTTGTAATGGTTAAATATAGCTGCTCTCCTCAGCTGTGAACCCACCAGAATAAAGTGGAAGCTAACGTGAAGAGAGTGACTGAGTATCCATAGCTGTGGAGAAAGAAAAAGAGTCAGTACTACCCTTTCTGCAAGACATTTGGTGTCCAGCCAAATCTGAGCGGAAAAGATTTCTTGAGCATGGTATTTTCTTTGAAATCACCATCTTATTTTAGCTTCTATAAATTTACCAGCCATACATTTCTTCTCGGAAGATAAACCAGGGTAAATGGATTTTCTTGATAGATGATTCCTTTCTTGATTTAAGTAAGGAGTCACACAACTTTTTATCTTACAGTTCTCAGTCCTAAATCCCACTTAAGAGTTTTGACTCTGTAATGAAGTTCTGTGGGTATAGGCAGTAAGCATTCATTTTAGACATTCTTCAATTTCCGAGCAACCAGCTCACAAGGTATTGCAAAGGTATCCTCTGCTCCAGGAAAGAGCAGACATCAGGCAAGATCTCCAAACGGAAGGCTGACTCTGAATGGGATTGAACTGTCAGCCATGTGCTTGGACAGCCAGCCCCATAAGTCTTGGCCACAAAAATGATGAGCTGAAATGACCATCCTGTCAGCATCATCTTCTGTGCACTTAGGTCACTTGCTGAATGTGTTATATTCATTTATTTTGGATCCTCTGGAATGCAGGAGGTGGGAAAAAAAAAGAAGTCCTGTGGGAAACCTCCTCATGGTCAAGAAATTAATGGAAGCAGTAACATCCTCTTTGCTGGTTCCAGCACCATCCTTTTGGGCATGAGAGCCACAGGAGTCTACCAAGATAATGTAAGAATATGCTGGAAACCCCCAAGCAGGGTGAGGAAGCTGGTTTTCCAAAAGTGGGGAATGGAAGGATGTAAATGAATTTGAAAAGGGTGGCTGAGTCTCCACATTTAATACACATGGGGAAAGGGTAACAGTGAAATAAAAATGTGCTGAGCTGCAGCACTATGGAGGTAGAGCAGTATGGTGGGGGGAGATGGATTTCATGACCAGGAAGGAAGCTGAAGGTCCCAAGAGACTTTGTTGAGGGCAGTAATGAAACCAAATGGTCTGCATGACTGCTTGGGCTGCAGCACTAGTGAAAAATCGTTTGCTAGCAAAAAGTTTGCTAGCACTTAAGAAGGGGACCCCAAAATCATAACATTCCTCTTGTACAAAAATTTCCAAGCTCCCTAGTAAAATTCTTTCCTGGAATAGGATGCAGAAGGGCAGGTAGCAATGGAAAGAGTGCATTTTCTTAAACAAATGTAATGTAATAGCTCATGTCTTCCCCAGCTGCAGAAAAATAACTCTATAATGTGGGGAAGGAAATTGATCAGCCATCCAGAGGTACTCACCTATCCTTATATTTTCTCCTCTCTGCTCTTCTGTATTTTCTAGGCCACAGGATATGAAATGGCTCACCTAAATAAAGTGCAAGCAGGTAACTGAAATAGGCTCCAAGCCTAGTTAGTGTCACTCGTGATGTGCAGCAGTGACTTTGGCAGAAACTCAGATCATTAATGAAATTTAACCCCCTACTACAGAATGTCTTTAGGCTCTCAGCAGCCACCACCATCTTCCGCTGGCTGCCTGCCTGTCAATAATTAAAATGCAATCTAGGAAATAATGAGAAATCACCTACTGGATGCTTTCCTGATAGCTGAGCACCTTTTTCTGAGTTGGAGCTTTCAGGCAGCTGCTACCCTTGAGCGAGGAAAAGGAGAGGTTTGACAAAAGAGCTGCAGACGGGGAGGAGGCAAGAGCTTTTCTTTCTACCTGATTGTCTTCAAACCTTTCCCTCAGATTTGGTAACTTTGTGACCCATTTCATTGGGTAAGTAGTTCCTCAAGGCCAGGTGCACCCAGATGTTTATGTGCCACTGCTCCCATGAGCAGTGTTTGATTAAAGCACAGGTATAACCAGAGATGACAACCCCAATAGTTACAACTCAAACATCTCTTTCATTTTCACCTGTATTTACACTGCTCTAGGTCATTCTGTCACAGAGACAAATTCTGCATACTTGTTGCCTAACTTTTCTTCATAAATCCTGCTTTGTAGCCCTTATTATTATCACTGCTTGAATTCTATCCAGTCCATCAATGTGTCTTAGTGATTACCTTCCCAGGAAATCCAGAATATTCAAGGCAAACCAGTTTGAGAGGCATGGAGGTGAAGTCTCCTCATTCCATGGCTCCCTGCCACAACACCCATGCTCACCCTCACCTCTTCCTGCTACTCCTTATGTGCTTGGTCCTCCACTGAATATGGGGTGTGTGCCAGGTTTTTCTTCTCTAAACTGCTTCTCATTTCATTTTTTTGCCCAGGTTTGTGACCTCCCCAGTTTGCTGTCTCAAAAGCTTTGTGTGGATTTGTAAAATATCACTGTTCTCTGGGACAGATGCACATCTGTGTGTCCTTCTCTCTCTGGGGGGACATAGCTCTTACCTGCCTCTCTTGGGAATCTCTGGCACCCAGTTCCATGCCATCAGGCACCATCAATGCCTGACAACATGGACATAACAGGATGACAGGGACATGACATAAATGTTTTGGTAAATTTGTGTTTGGGAAGGAGAATGCTGACAGGGCTTGTTTGGGCTTTTCCTCCTGTAAGACACCTTGTCCTGCTGCTGCCATGGTGCCACTGTCCAGTGTAGTTTTTTTGGGTGTAAGCAGTTTAAAATTCTGTGTTAACCTCCTAGTACAGAGTTACTTAGCACATGATTAAGGAACTAAAAGGAAAGTGCAGCAATAAGCATTTTTTTTCCACTAATGTTTCTATATGGAAAAAATTGATGATATTGTTTTCCCTTTAACCAATTTATCTTCCCTGCTGAGTTAATAGTAAGATCATCTTAAATAACTAATCCACTACCCTAAATCAGAAGCTATCATTTATCTTAGCATTTTCATTTAAACAAAACAGTATTAAAATTCAGCAGGACACAATATGTAATTCAATAACATAAAGTAATGCAATTCTAGTCCATGTAACAATCATTCCCACAAACAATCTGACCATACATAACCAGCACAAATTATAGCAATTTTTATTGTATTTGCATATATGATATAAGTGAAGTCAGTAATGAAAAGAATAAATGCTCTTGACTTTAAAGAACTAATTAGCTGAACCTGAAGAATGCACTGGCAACAATTCAGTTTGCTTTAGTACATCAGCTTTGTCATATTGTCAAGGTTTCTGATTTTTACCAAAACACCAATGTCTATCTTTGACAGCTATTTGAGGGAATTCACTAGCAAAGTTTATTTATTAGGGAAATATAATAAATCTTTGTATTGAACAGCAGGTCAAACGGGACTATCTTACAGAATGTCAAATCAGTATCTCAGTTCCCAGAGAGCCAGTCAATCTTATCTGATCTTTAATGGTAACTAAATGAAGACCTCCAGGTCTAGCCTTCTCCTTCAGAAAGGGCTTTCCTTTCTGTCAGTTTGGCAGGTCTGCCTTGGGATGACTTGCATTGCTGACCCCAGCCTGATGAGAGTCAGTAATAAATAAATCTTATATAAATCTAGAGTATGGCTACAGACTTTAGCACCATGATCTGTGCATGTGAAAGAGAATAAACCATAAAAAAACCCAAAAAAGCCACAAAAAAACACCACACAAAACCAAACCAAACCACTATCCCTATAAGGAAACCATAGAGTTCTGGTGGTAAAGAGGGTATATTGTCTGTGCTAAGCATATGTTCGGATAAACTTTTCATCTGACCTTGTATGGTCATTCTCATGTTGTTATGAATTGGTTACTCAGTAAAGTTTAAGGCACAAACTATTTCACCCCCCTTCAGACTGATTGTCATCACGATTTTCCTCATTGTATAAACAATTTAACAAACAAAAAAGTTACAAATGGGGTGCTTTTTTCTTTTTTAAAACACTCTTCTGTACATAAGGCAGTTATTTACACATAAAGTAATGGAGTTGTTAGATAAACTCTCCAGGGACCTTCATCTAATATAGAGCAGTGTGAAGTCTGCAAAACTTTTATAATCTTTAAGAGGTTTTCAAGGACATTCCTTCCATAAGAGGGTTATCATCTGAAGACTTCCATTGCCTGAGTGGATTTTGGATCAGGCATCAGTATATGTGAAAGGTTTCAGTGTTCTACATTAATTACCAGGAGGAAAAGACCTCAAACTCAGCTTTCCCAAGACACACAAATCCTGCACACACAACAACCTCTATAACAGTGGCCTGGAACACTTTGCAGTGATGAGGAAAATTAAGATCTCAGTAATACACAATGGCTGAAGGCATGGCTGAAGGCAACTGGCCTTGGCTGCCCCAAAAAGAGGACTCCAAAACAAGCCTGTTATCTTATACCCATGCCTGACATGGGCATGGTTGAAAGACAAGATGAGGAAGACAAAACTCACCAATCCTATCCTTCTTGAACTGTCCATCCAAAAAAGTTTCTGTAAAACTATTGTTTGAAAAAGTTATGCCAGCTTAATATGGCAGTCTTACAGTGGAACTTGGCAAGTGGCCTCAATGACAGGAACATTACCTGTGAATACTGGAAGAGGTGCTGCCTATCCAGAGGAGATGATAGCAGCATGGTGTGCTTAGTAGCTGAAAAACTGGTGCATGCTGCCTAGAGCAGCTCAGTAAGTCAGGGTGGCTCAGCTGTAATGTCAACCTGTCAGCATAGCACAGCCCTGTTCCTTATGACTACTTTTTCAATGAAATGTCTCAGTATGATGGGCTCCACAACAGCCTAGGGCAACACATTTCACAAGTTAAATATTCATCAAATTCATTCTGCCTTCAGGTTCACATTTTCTACCTCAGAGTTTCTTCCTGTTGTAGCTGAATTACAGAAAGGGACCCACCACCATTTCATGAACAGGGCAGGCTGCTGCTGGCCTCATTGCTTAGGCTGGAGAAGCCCCAGGGGTGTCTCAAGGTCACTCAGGGGAATAATGGCACTCAGATCTCTGCTGATATTAGAGGGCTGTCACAGATGTTTCTCCTAAACCTTTAACCTCTTGAAATAATAAACTACTTATTTTTTGCTTATAGGCTATTTCTTCTAGCCTCAGATTCTCTAACTCAGGACAGTTATATCTCATAAAACTTCCTGTAAAAACTGCATTTGTTCCTGTACTTTGCATTTTATTTCTTGTCTATCAAGCTGCCTCTCCCTATCTGACTCGACTTGTGCTTAACACCTGTAACTGTTTTGCAATTAATCCGCAGTGTAACAATTTTCCATCCCTGCTGCTTTGTTCTTTTTTTATTGGTTACACCTTTCAATCTCCCCACCTGATTTGTGATTATTTCCTTGCAGAAATGTCTGCCCAGATGTTTATGTGACAATATAAAAGCCCTAATTTTCCAGGGAGATGAGAATGCAATTTGCTGTTCAGTTCCTGGAACTGCCATGATATAGTGAGTCTGAAAAGAATACAAGAGTGCATCTACATCACACTGTGACAAACAGAGCACAAATGCCAGAACAAACAATGGCCACCTGGGCTACAGCACAGCACAGCCCTACATCTGCCTACATCAGTTCTGCAGATATTATTGCCTTGGGTTTATCACTGTTAAGGCCAATGGATTTTTCTTAGGGTCTGAGTGAGTATCTGCATGATGCAACAGGCTATGTGACACGTGCAGGCATCAGGTAACTCCTCATTAACCTGCTGATCACAGAATTGTCACAGTTGGACAAGATATCTAAGATCATTGCATCCAACTGTCAGCATACCCCCCCAAATAATAAATATATATCAATATCTGTATCAACCACTAGAGCATGCCCCAAAGTGTCTCATCTACACAGTTTTTAACTACTTCCAGGGATGGTGACTCCACCACCTCCCTGTGCAGCCAATTCCCATGCCTAAATACTCTCTCAGTAAATATATTCTTCCTCAGATCTAGTCTAAACCTCCCCAGGTGTAAATTCAGGCCTTTTCCTCTAGTCAGTTTTTATAAGGCTTTCACTGAAATTGGCTACAAGGTTTAGACACGAATAAATTGATAGCGTCCTAGTGGTGTGTAGCTTTGCACTAGGGAGGAGTGAAAGGGGGTTAGGGAGACACGGTCATTTTTGACAGCTCAGGCAAAAATAAAGCACATGAACTATCAATCCTCTCCTAGATACCTGTGTCCCTAGATCATTCATTGCCATTTAATGTGTAAAAGAAGAGGGATGCTGGCACACACACAAACCTTCACTGTAGAAGTGTCCCAAATGTGTCATTCAACTCACAGCTCTGGGGAGGTCAGGCTGACTGGACAGGAGGCGTTCCTTGCATTGGTGAAAATCTTGATAGATGCTTCACTTGGAGGTATGTCCACCAGCAATTTGGCTACTGGAGCTAGCTAGCTGGTAGACACCTTTGCAGATGACAAAAACCTGAGAGGAGTGGTTGATGCACCAGAGGGCTGTGCTGCCATGCAAAGGGACCTCAAGAGACTGGAGAACTGGGCCAACAGGAACCTCATGCAGCTCAACAAAGGCCAAGTGCGAAGTCCCACACTGGGGGAGGAACATCTTTATGCACCAGTATATGCTAGAGACAGACTGACTGGAAATCAGCAGAAAAGTCCCTGGGGGTCCTGTGGACACCAAGTTGAACACGAATTGTTCATTGGCAATGTGCCCTTGTAGCTAAGGAGGTAAATATTACCCTGGGCTGCATTATGAGGAACATTGCCAGCAGGGGATGGCACAGTGCTAAATACAGGTTAAACTGGTCTGAAATTTTGTTTGAATAGGGTAGAAATATACCAGGTCACTCAGCAGACACCCACATAGCCTCCTTCCACTATAGCATTTATATACACTCCGCTGTAAAAATGCCTGCCCCCTGTTTTTGCCCCCTCTCAAAGCCTCGTGCAGAGCAAGGCAGGTGCTGGGTATTGCAGGACTCTGCTGCCCTGGTGTCCTGGTTTAATACAGCCAGAAATTAAGCAGCACAAAGCTACTCTCCCAGTGGGACAGAGGACAGAACTGGGGGAAGGAAAAAGTAAAACTCATGGGTTGAGATAGAGACAGTTTAATAGGACAGAAAAGGAAGAGAGGGAAAAAAATACAAAAGAAGAGATGCACAATACAATTACTCATCATCCACTGATGTTCAGCCGATGTCCAAGTCATGGTGCCTCCCAGCCAACTCCCCCCAGTTTATATACTGGTCATGACATATGGTGTGGAATATCTCTTTGGCTTGCTTGGGTCAGCTGTCCTTGCTGTGTCCCCCCTCAGCTTCTTGTGCACCTCCCAAACTCTGCTGGCAGGGCAGGATGAGAAGATGAAAAGTCCTGGACTTAGTATAAAAGTAGCAACAACTCAAGCATCAGTGTATTACCAACATTATTCTCATCCTAAATCCAAAACACAGCATTACACCAGATACATAGGACCTTGGGTTAGCACGGGGGTGTTTTGGAAGCCGGGGGGACACAGTGTTGGCTCCTGTGAGGAGCTGATGGAAGCTCTCCTGATTCCAACACTGGCCTCACCTCAGCAAAGGCTGAGCAGATACGGGAAGCTGGATCCACCTCTGTGAGTAACACACTCAAGACAGCAAAAACAGAACTGCAAAAATATAAGAAAAGGACCTGAAGAGCAGAGTAGAGGATGAAGTGAGAGAGAAATGCCAGAGCAAAGACACCAAGGTTGGTGAAGAAGGAGGGGGAAAGGTGCCCGAGCAGAGATTTCCCCTCAGCCCATGGTGAGATGGCAGCTGTGCCCCTGCAGCCCACGAAGGAGCATGATGGAGCAGTGCTTGAAAGATCCTGGTGGGGTAAATGTGGATTTCTAACCCCCGAAGTGTCCCAGGTGGTCAGACATGGAGCTGCAGCCTGTGCAGGGTGACGGAGAGGGTCAGATGTAGATATGCAGCCATGGAGGACCCCGTGTCAGAGGAGGTGACTGTTCCCGCAGTGACTCTGTGGGCAGCCCAGGCAGGAGCAGTTCCTCAGGGACTGCACCTCATGGGAGGGACTCATGTCCCAGGGCTTCCTGAAGGACTCTCTGCCATCAGAGGGACCCCCCCTTGGAGAGGGGGAAAAAGGTGAGGAGTCCTCCCCTGAGGAGGAAGAAGAGACAGAAACACCGTGTAGGGAACTGACCCTGAAACCCCCCCCTGTGTCCCCTGTGCCCTGAGAGAAGGCAGCAGTGAAGCGATCTGGGCACTAAGGGGAGAAGGGAGGGAGGAGGAGGAGGGTGTTAAGATCTGTCCATGTTTTCTCTTTCTCCTGGTAGATTAAATTAGGTGTTTTCCTTCCCAAATTGAACCTGATTTTTGCCCATTAGCTTAACTGGGGAATGCAAACCTTGTCTGTATTAAGGAGCCTTTGGGTAGATTTTCTCCTCCCCACCCCACGGTTGGGGGATAAGTGAGCAGGGGCCTGGATGGTACCTGCTGGGCCTGAACCGTGACTTGTGGGAATAAAAATAACTTTATTCCAGCTGAAACCAGGACATCAGAACTGTCAGGAAAAGATGTATTTTTCAAAGAACACTTACCCACAATTCCTGAAGAAGGCAAAGGTCAGTTGTCACCTCTGCCCATCTCCCCAGCATAGCACAGGATGCCACCCTGGTAGCTTTCTCAACTTAAGAATTCAGGAGCTGCACCACAGCTGCCCTTCAGTCATGCATGTCTTAGGTTCAGAGATTTGTAATGCCAGAAAGAGAACACTAAGATCAGTGAGTACGACAGCACCATAACACAGAGCATGACATTTCACCTGGTAACTCCTGCATGGTTTCTACTTGAACTGAGTATAGCTTAAGATGAGAAATCCAGCAGTGATGGAGAATCCACATGATCACTAGATGTAGTATAACCAGGGTTGTCACCCCGTAAAAAGTTATTCCGTGTTGTTACCCTGAATATGTCCAGCTTGAAGTTCAAGCCAAAGGATCTCACTTTGTCTTTACCTGCTTATTTCACCAGTTCCCTGCCTTCAATAATTCTTTTTTTCCCTCTGTAGGTTCTTACAGGCTGTGAGCAAGACAAACTTCTATTTCTGAGTAACCTTCCTTTTATAAGTAAGCTTTTTTCTAAACTCAGATAATTTTCAAATAAAATATTTGTAATGATCCTGGTAGTAATTATTGCACTGAGCCTTTATTCAGTCCCCAGGATCACTCCTAACCAACAGGCACATTATTGCAGTGGTAATATCACTTTCCTTCTACTACTCCATTTTCCCCTGGTTATACACCTGAGGATCCCATTAGCTCTCTCTTAGCCACACAGTTATATCAGAAACCATCATGTGCTGTTCATTGGCCACAACCTCCTGTCCCTTCCCCAAGTCAATGCCTTCCAGGAGGTAGCCCCACATCCTGTAAGCACTATCTACATCTCCACTTCCCAGAAGCATATACTGGCATTTGGTTACATTAAAAGCACTTGTTATTTAAATCATTCCAGCTTACAAAATGATGTATAATTGCCCTTCCCTTACCATTATTCACCACTGCCAGCTATTCCTCCAAACTGCAAACCTTGCTAGTAATGAGCTGATCTTTTTCTTTAGATAATTAATGATTGCACTGAGCTACACTCTATGCATAACTAATCACCGAGATCTCCTGGTTTTAAGACATTTTGTATAGTTTAAGATGCCACATGTTTAATTGTCATTTACTATCAGCAGGCTCAGTTACTGTAATGCTTTCCCCAAAGTCATAGGTCCTAATTCAAGTCATTCTCCAGGGAAGGTAAACCAAGGCATTTCGAGTGATATAACCCTCTCCTCCAGGAGGTATGGAGCTACACTATAAACATCAATACAATTTTAATCTAAAGCCAAGGAGAGCAGCAGTACACAGCTACATGTGCATGCCCATACACACCTGCCTATAAATCTATAAGCACCTGGGACGGATGCATTTGTATCCAGATGTGTGGAAATGCAATCCTCACCTGTGTCTCTGCACAGATGTATTACACCAACATATCCTGAGCAGAGCAGCACTCTGATTAGGACTTGTGGTGATAGATAACCAAACCCCATCACTTGGGCTATGAATAGCTCACAATACTTCAGCAGATGGGCACATAACATCCTACATTACTAGAGGAATGGTCAGTACTGGGAGAAGTGTAACAGGGGAACCTTAGCAATCTGTACTTTTAAGCCAGATCATACCTGTCTGATATGCTTATACTGACAATTTGTCAATATTTGTTGTAATACCCCAGATTTTCAAGGTCCATCAGGGTCCATCAACATATTAAGGATAGGTTCACATACATCTTCACTCCCATTATAGATGTGTCTGGTCAGTACTATGGCTTCCAACAGCCCCTATGTGGCTATTCCAATTTCTTTCTGAAGTTTGAAAGTCAAAGCCAGGAAGATTCAGTTCCATTGACTGCAATGGGGTGCTATCAAATCAGATGTACACCTGAGCTACAATTTTGTATTCTGTGGTAACATCCCTCTTGGAAGGGTCAGGTGAAAATTTCAAAAGTCCATTGATGGCTCCACAGCATGAGGCCCCATGAGTTACAAGTTGAAATTTTGTGGGCTTTAACCAGAGTTCTCCTAAATCATTTTGATGCTTTGAAAAATCTGATCTTTCCAGCTGCCTTTTGTTTAACAGCAGGAATCTCTGTTTCTACAGAGGTTCTGTTTTGGTTGCTGCTGTTAACAGTGCTAGTGAATATGATGGGAGGGAACAAACTGCTGATCTGTTTCTTTCAATGACTCCATTTGATGCATCTGGATAGAAAGATATAGAGAATTATTGTGTGATTATGTATTCTTTGGCATTAATCTCAGTAGCTGAAATGAAATGTTGTGCTATTATAAAGTGTGAACGAGCTTCTAATGTGATAAGGAAGGTTAGGATTTGAGCAGTGGCTTGGTTTTCTTGTTGTTCATCTTCAGTGTGCCAGATGGTGTGTCACTGGGCTTTTATTGGTTCTTTATCAATTTTATTAGCCATATGATTTGATTAATCTTATTTTGCCTGAAAAAAAATCAATTCAAGAAAGATAACTTGCAAGAACACCTCTTTACCTTAAAGAAACCAAAGGGCCTGACACAGATTAAAAAGTGTCAAAGAGCAGAGTGCTTACGGGGGCTTCAAACTGCATATGTTCCACAAACAGGGATTTGTTAAGCAATGAGGCCATGGGGAGAGGGAGGAAGAAGGCTGCACTTTATCAGATTGGAGAAGACTGATTGCTGCTGCAGATGAAGCTGAGAATGGACATCAAGGTCCAAGAGCCCTGCAGAAACAGCAGCATGCTCCCTCGCCCTGCAGGAGCTGACAGACAGACACACAGCATTGACAAGGAAGACAGAAGGCAATTTTCAAGATCCCTGCATCTATCACTGTTGCAGTCTGCAGCTAGGGCAGTAGCTTCAACATCCAGCACTGTCACCTCTGGGCACTACATCTTGCCAGTGCCTACACAGAGATGTCTGTGTGAGAGCTCCCATTATATCCCATAGAGACACAGTCCACAGAGCTAACATCCTAGAGAGTGTTCAACTCACCCAGCATTTGTGCAGAGTTGAACAGCTTTCTGCACTCTGATGACTCCATCAACTGGATCTTTATGGATTAAAATGGGAGTTCATGCACCTGGCTTACACACAGCCCCCTTTATCTGAAAGTTTAATTATCTCTAGATTTAGGACCAGCTGAATCCCACCAGCAGTTTCTGAAATGAGAGCTGGAACACATCTCTTTTCCAAAGATTAATCCTTTTTTCATCCAATACTTGAGCACAGCTGGAGCAGATTTTTTTATCCCAGACACCCTAAATAACCACTCAGACTGATGGCTGTGGCTATTCCATGGCAGAAAAGGGGCACAAACAGGTACACATAGCACTGTGATGGAACAGCAGTGACAACACTAAAGCCACAGAATCAGAGAATCACAGAATCAGCCAATTTGGAAAGGACCTCTTAGATCATCCAAGTCCAACCCTTAATCCACTACCACTGTAGTTACTAGACCATGGCACTGAGTGTCAACATGGGGATTTATAAACCTCACTCAGTGCCAGGAGGAAATGTTCAGCTCTGTGGTTTCACAGCTCACACCCTGACAGAGTAGTGCCACCGAGCTGGAGTTTCAAGGATGGAGTATTTTTTTCCATGTCCTCACCTAAGAGGCAGGGTTTTTCCACAGGACTTGTGAGAGCACATACCCTGTGCACAGCCACATGCTCCTCCAGCACCCTTTTTGAAACCCCACCTAAGAGCTTCCTGGTAGGGAAAAGTGTTTCACAGTCAAGGTTGAATCAATAAATCAGAACAAAGCACACAGCCCTCCCTTCCCACAGTCCAAATGGAACAGGGAGAGACACAAATAAAACCCCCAGCCAAAGGGAGGGAGGAAATGCTGATGAAGAGAGAGTGTGAGTGAACATTAGGAATCCCATTACACTTCTATCTCGTGGAGCAGGTTGCCGCAGGCAGGAATTTCTGACATACAGTCTAACTTGCTGTAAAGTCTTATCACATATAAAATTGCAGTAATCATAATGCCAAGGAATGAGACAATGATAAATGAAAAAGCTTTCACAAGTTAATGTTCATAACACACTGCCAGCAAAACACACAATCCATTTAATTAGTAAAATGCCACGAGATACTGTTCAATTCTCCATTCGGGAAGACTGTGAGTAAATATGCAAAGCTAGAATACAAGGAGATGGCTACATTAAAGATTGAAATATATGTGGCTGGTGAGATGCAGACACTGCACATTAAAATAAACACATTGCATCATAAATTTAACACAGTTGACATCATAATGGGCAATGAAAACTATGTCAGCTATGAAAACAGCTGCAGCTCTTTTAGAACCAGTGGCACTAACTGCTGCAGACTCATCTAGGCTGTCCCAGTCTCTGCTCTTGCAATTCATGTAGTTCAAGGCCACCAGAACAGTTAGTGGTCTAAGAAGAACCAGTTTTGCTTGGATGGGGGGAATCAGTCTTTCATCCATGCTGTGGTGTCGAAATTCTCCAGTCCCAGCTCATTGGGCCATTTTCTTGGCTCTTCACTTTGCTCCACACCTGTTTAGATAGCAAATTCCTCACTCTTAATCAGGTACAACCTCACCAGCCTTGGCCTTTCCCAAGTGCTCTTCTTTTTACTTCTTATGCTTGTACTAACATGTGCCCTAGTCTGCTCCCAATGGAACTGTAACACTGGTCATCATCTCCACCAGACACCACCTGCAATAGTTCCCTGATACTCCAGTCCAGGAATGGTCAGATATTCTAACCTCCTACTTCTTTGGTCACCGACTCTAGCAACCCTCAAACCATCACAATTGCTAAAAAATATTCTTAAAATGGGATTCAGACTTCACAAGAAGACCTGGCAAATAGCCTTAGCCATCAACCTACACAGATGCCAAAGGGTAGCATTTATTCTGGGTAATCTCACCTGTAACAGTGTGAAAATCCCAATTGCCTTTGCTGTGCTGGGACTGCTGGGGCTTCATCACAGCACTGCTGAGTTTTCCTGGAAATGGATGCACTGGGATGAGTGGATGATGAAAAGGTCATGATGGCAGACTTTGATGCAGCAGCCACTGCAGTAAATTCAGATGCCTGTGTGTATTTTAGATCTTTCCGTTGCAATTTTCACAGGTGGAACGGAATATTTAATATTCATGGGACCCCATGTGGTCCTCAATATGTCTACCCAGCAGATCGTATCTTCCTCTCTATGAGCAGTAACTTTGATTTAACATTGCTGCTGTCTTTTCCTAAATCAGTTTTGATGTCTCCAATTCCATACCATCACAGGTCTGCTTCAGCAAGTATTGCTATGATTCACAGTGAGCAATCTGGTTCATCAAATAATCTATTTCCTCACCTCAGTAATTATTTTTAAAGGGTGATTTATGCTTTTATGACTGAAGCAGATTAAAAGACCAGCATAGCATATTTCAGTGTGTGGAAATATTTCAGTTCTACTGCTTTTTGGAAGTGGGTTTGAGTTGATAAGTCTTTCTCAATTCCAGCATTGACTGACACATCGCAAAATGTCACTTCATTAGGAGACAAACAGAAATAATCCAACCAGAACAATTTTTATTGATGAAGTGAGGCAGAGAAATACCAGGGTCACTTATCATTTTGTATGTGGGGAAGAGGCAATGAAATCTTTATCGGAAAATTCTCTCTGACAGGAATGCACTTCATCTTGTCAGAGATAACACTGCCACAGTAATATATCGCTTGATATTTATAATAGCTACAGTAGATAGCCCTACTCTAACATGCTGTTTCAGCAGTTCACCAGGCTTGAATGACTTCATGTCAAGTGCCTTTGAAGATTTCCTTTCTCCTTATTTTTTGGCGAGGAAAATCCAGTGTCTAAGCATTCCTCATGTGCATGTTGCACATTCTCAGCTTTAAGATGGAGCGCAAATATTGTGAGCTGCTCTGGGTTATGCAGAGTTTGATTGGACTCTGGCAGCTTCAGAAGCTGCTTCTGCAAGACACAATGGCCCACGGGTTCCCAATGTTGGATGGGATTCCTTTAGGAGCCAAAATGCTGCCAGAAATGATCGTACTACTTGTATTTAAAGATGATGTACACTTTGTTTTACAAGCAGCTTAGGCTTTGAAAACCAAACTGCCCTTGAATCACCCCAGAATGATGGATCTCTTCTTGCTGTCACACCAGCAGCTCCTCAGAATATGCAAGCACACTCAGCAACTGACACAAGGAGACCATCCCCAGTTCTAGGATGGGCACTGTCTCTAAAAGGAAGCTGTGATTTGTATAGTATTTTACTTTCATTTCATTTTCTTTCAATGATATTGCAATAGTAAAGTGACCATATATTTCAGTCACTGAACTGGAGGGAATCTAAGCCAAACTCCTCTGACAGATATTTGTCTATATTTGTTGACAATGTTGTCACATCTACATCCTATTCAGTAAATCTATTCAGTATTTAATTACCAAGTTTTTTGGATGTCTATTTTAAACCCTCCTTGTTGCAATAAAAATCCATAATTTCCCATCTTATCCTCCAGGAACTTGGAAAACAAGTTATTCTTGGTAGCACTCCTGTGAGTATTTGAAGACAAGCACTACTCCTCTTCAGACAACTCACATTTAGGCTGAATAATCATGTTGTTCTCAATCCCCCCAGGTTACATTTTCTGTAAATCTACAGCAGGATTCCTCTCCAGGTGAATGAACCTGTATGTCAGTGACCACCTGTGGCTGGGAAGCCAGGTGTCTAAGATCTCAGTGTAGCTGATGGTCAATCAGCAGTTTGGAGAATGATTCCATTTGGTATAAAACAGACATCAGCAGCAGCTATGAGAGCTGAGAAGTCTGATTCACTTGCACATGCTTGCACTGTAGCTTTGGTATCTAAACCAGGTATCAAATGATCCTCATAGAATTTTCATTGTTTTCCAGTGGAATCAGGTCTCCACAGCAGCTCCAAGGCTTCCAGCCTACACCACTTGGCTTAAACCTCTCAACAATTACATTCTAAAGGTTTTCCCCAAAATTTAGCTATTTACACCACATATATGTAGAATACATTATTTATAACTCAGACAAATCATTCAGCAGACTCTTATTCTGGCCTGACAACATTAAGCTGGCAGGAACATTTTAGCCAGGGATTTTTTCATGGCAGTTATCCAACACCTGGGAGTTTTAAAGAGATTAAATCTTGGGCTGTGGAGCAGTTTCAGTGTTTCACCAGCCAGAAAACTATTATGGCAGTACTGGGAATCCCCCTGACCTTTCCACAGGACCAGAGGCATTGTGAGCAGGAGGACTGCACAGCTAAGTGTCTGTGTCCTTATCAGGGGATGTGGGAATGTGCTTCAGCATCTGGTGCTGATCAAGGTGGATGGTACCTTTCTTATCCTGTCCCCTGTAAATCTGTGCTCATATGTACAACCCACAGATGCAGCTGTGATGGATGCTGTCACAGCCTCTCTCTCCTACAGAAAACCTTCATATCCAAACTTCCCTCCACAGAACCTGAGCAGCCTCCAGACTGCTGCTACCCTGTCTCATACTACAGAAATACCAAGCCCTGCATAAACACACGGGGAGAAGCAGTCCTTGGGCAGACTCTCATGGGTTAAACAGGAAAAAAAAAAAAAAATCACTGCCAGATGCAGGGTCCCCAGTCTGGGATGAAAAGATCCCTAGGAAAAGGCATTCCTCCAGCTCTCCACTTGCTCCACGTTGCAGACTTGGTGGCCAGCTTCCCCAGTGGGACCAGTCCCCACTCCTGGCAGCGGTGTCCATAATGGGTAGAAGTGAATGCCAGTGCATGTTAACTGGCAGGGGACTTTTCCAAGATGAAATTGAAGTGACTTCAGCAACAGCTGCCAATTGGAGCATCTTTGACTGCAGATAAAGAAGGAAAATCTGTTTTCTTGTGTGCTCCCCTGGAGATCAAATTGATTGATGCACCTAAGGATCATCTAGAAAGCAGGTCCAGCAAAAATCACATGAGATTCAGGAAAACACAAACCACATCTTGCCTCTCTGAAGGAAGATTTCAAGAAGAAAGATTTCAAACTGTGATGTTGATTTTCACAGCTGAGGTGCAGCATCCCCTCTTCAAGCTGGAGCTCAGCCAAATATTTACAGACAACACTCACAGAGGTTTTCCTGTATGAAACCACAACTCCAGCAGGAAATAACTGGGGTCAATCTGTTGAAGTCAATGAGTGTCCTTCCACAGAGAGCACAGACCTTTGGATCAGGCTGTCAAGGAGCAAGCACGTGAGCACATGAGCATGATGTGCTTCTCACTGGAAACACCACATACATGCAGCTCTACCAACTTTAGATATTAAAAATTACTTGCTTTGGTTTGGTTTGTTTAGATACAAAGTTGCTTGCCTTTTCACTGCAGAAGAAATTCATGGCAATGGAAGCTTGTCACCTCTCTGACCAAAATTTTACTGGAGATCTGACAGTCAACGAAACTCAGCAGAAACCAGAGTCTTATACAGAAAACCTATTCTGAATCTTTAAATGTCAATTTAAAGAGAGCTTGGAAAAACAAAAGACATGAGAGGATGGTGATATTAAAATTACTCTTTAATGATGAGAAAAAGCAGGGCTGAAACAGCACCCATCCTAACCAAAGAGCTCCCTCTGGCTCATCAAGCAGTGCTCAGTAGCACAGAACTATTTCTGGAGCCACTGAGCAACCCTGTGCCTATGCCAGGCAGATTTTGCAGAAATATTGCAGTGTAGTGTATATGCAGTGTGCAAGTCTGCTTCTCATCACCCCACAGGTTAGAGAACAGCAATAAATGTGAACAAGTAAGCCATTAAGTTCAGCTTCCTGAGATGTCACTTCCAAGGTTATTTCCTTAATGTTAAATCAAATCTGGCTTAAAAAAAAAAAAAAAAAAAAAAAAAGCACATGTTTCACAGCTGTCAAGATTTTTCTGTCAATCTGTGTAATGCAGCCCATGTTTTTTCTCCAGGTTCACCAGGAGGAGATGGCTAGTCAGGAACTGTTTAATTACCTCTGAAATGCAGGCACTTCAGGGAGGCAAAACAGGACCTTTTCAAATGCATCTGGACTGTTCCCCCTTTTAGAAAGCAAATGGAGAGACTCAGCATTCCCCCAACAACCAACACAGTGGAAACATTTCTTGGGATGCACAGCTGCTTACTGGTCAGGAGAAAGGGGCAAGTACTCCCCTCCAGCAAAACAGACTCCTGGGAACATAACCAGGGCTGTGCCTACACCCACTGCAGCTATGCTCACTAAGGCCATCCTGCATTTCCAAAAAGATTGATTGCACATATTCAAAATCCCTCTGAATGCTGACAAATTCAGGGTTGATTGCTGGTCCATGAACCAACCTACTGACCAACCTGCTGCCTGCTCCCCAGCAGAGATGGGGTGAAGGTCTCAAAGTAGCTCAACTGCCCCACCACTCCTTCCTGCACCTACACAGACTCAGCAGTGGTCTGAGTTCTGTCTCTGCTTCTTGAACACCCCAGTGGGAACAGCAATCATGTTCCTGGTATGAGACAGGTACCAAAGATTGGCTGCAATAGCTGCTGGAGGGTCAGGGTAAGTGGGAGAGGAGATGACAGCAGTTGATTTTCTGTAGGACAAAGAAGGTTGCATCAGTAGAGACTGAAAGAGATGATGGGGATGGGGTGACAGACCCCAAATCTAGCACTTGCAGAAGTTGGACCACGCTGCTGCAAATAATGAGGACTCATTGTCATGGTTTAACACTGGCCTGGCAATTAAACCGAGTAACAGACGCTCTCTGTTAATCTCTCTCTCCCTCTCCTCCCCACGTTTGTTCTTGATTTATGAGCCACAAAGGAAGAAGTGATAAAGAAAGTAGATTGAAATAGGATTTAGAATAAAATAAAGTCTTGAGACAGATCTGTGTCTGCCTCATCCCAGACCCTCACCAGACTCAAGTCAGGAATTCTCCTTCTTAGGGCAGCACCTAACCAAGTAATTAGAATATCCATACAACTTTAGCTAACAGTTTTATATGACTTTCCCTGGGAAGTAAGTCCTACCTAAAGAGAAGAAAGCCAGGAAAGGAAAAGTTAAATCTATTAATCATCCCAAGATGCATCAAGACCCTTATTTTTAGCTAAAGCTTATCCTCTGTATGCATGTGCACAGTGCTCAGATTTAGACTTTCATGTTTCCTTGCCTCAGAATAAAATCCTGGTTAAACACCCACTCCTGGCCAAGGAAAGCTTTGTGGACAGAACAGCAGCTGGACTTCAGAGATTACCTGCACAGAATTTTCCACTATCTAAACTTAATTAATGTGCATCCTTATCAGGTTTTAGAAAATAGCTGAAAAATCACAAGCACTGTACAAAAAGGTTTCTAGAATTAGAAAGGTCTAAGGTTTCTTTTCTGGAAAGAAAATAACAATTCACGTTCCTATATAATCTCTAATAGTCTAATAAACTGCAACTATCTGATTTTCAATTAAAGGCCAAAAGGCAAGAATTCAAATAGAAATCTCTTCTATCGTTACATTCTGTACATAAAATAATGTATAGATGCAATAAGAAAGTAAATTGGTTTCATGTTGCTTGGAGTGCACACAGAGGAAAATTAAAAGAACCCAATTGCTATCTCTAATTAGAATTTCTGAAGAACAGAGATGCACTGTCAGCTTCCTCAGGCGTTTCTTACTCATACCAGTCAAATGCATGCACCCCTTTCCAATTAGTACTTTAATTGCCTTCCATAACTAACAAACTTGTGCTGACTGGTAGTTTATTTTAATACACAGAATCACAGGAATGTTAATATTAATACCTACTAGCCAATGAGCAGGTGACTTCTTGGGTAAATCCCTGCAATGCAGTGAAGTCCAAACACTGCTCTATGGTGTCTTTCTATTATGAATTCAAACCTTTTATGATCATCACCCAGGGGGCCACAGAACTTCTGGTTAGAGGAGAAAAGAGGTAGGTGAAAAATAGCAAAAACATTTTGCAAAGAGCTATTGTAAAACATTTGAAGACATAAGAAGACTTTCATGAATACCTCTGCTTTACCCTTGGGGTCCTTTGATATTTGGGGTTCACTGAATGCAAACAGGAGGCTGTCAAGTCAAGTTCAGCAGAAGGTGGGCAGAATGGACAGATGAAGGATGTGTAGGGTGATAGGAAACCTCACTCCTGACAAGCTGCAGCTCACACAAACTTTCCTGCCTGTAAGAACATAACCTAGAGTTTCTTCATCATCCCATGGTAGGAAACTTCAACTTAAAATTACCATCCAGCACCACGTGTCCTCTAACATCAAGCTATGAAAAAATAAAACTTGTAAAAGCCAGAAGTTGGAAACTAGGATTTACAGACTCACAACCCTAATTGTATTTTCCTCTTCCTGCCACTCCTCTCCCAAGCAGCCCAGCAAAGCCAATGGAAAACTACTGGCACACAGAACCTTGACCAAATGTATCCAGTTTTATTGAAAGACAGTTTCCTAGAAGGGAACTGGGCACAATTCTGATTGCAATGGAGACCACCGTATCTTTCTTGGGGCCAGAGTCTTCCTCCCTGGCCACTTGGGTGCAAATGAGGTGTTGATGAGTGTGGTTTGTGAGCTGACAAGTAGCACAGGATGAGCATTTGCACCCAGCAGAGATGCTGTGAAACACGGTGGTCAGTGTGTTCTGTCTGTGGCACAGACTTGTTGCCCGTAGTCAAGACACAAACCAACAGACTGACAGACTCTAAAGCAGAACTAAAATATGCAATTCCACAGGTGTATGAAGCTATTTCTCTCTGATAGTTTGGTGCTGGTCCCCCTAATATTCCACTTCTTGGCATTACAATTTTGCATTTTATTAAATACGGTCTGCAAAAAGCACAAGAAAAACAAAAAGCCAACTGTGCTTGTTTTAATGAAGAGTTTTCTTTTCAGATTTGTTTTAACTGAAGACATAAATGTTAAGTATAGGAACCAAGATATGCACAGCCACATCTGCAGCTGGGAGAAGATGCACCGTGATTTGTAGTATTTCTGTACACACACAGGGTTACTCTGTATGTGACATATATGGGATATAAATTGTAGCTATGCATCTGACACTGGATTTTATTCTACCTCCTCCTGATTTCACTGACCTGAAGCTGCCGTTTACATCTGCCAAGCTGGGGATCCTGTATGGGCAGCAGAGAACTGAGACCACTCTCAAATTAGCTGCAAGATCCCCTTGGATATTGGATTTTCCTACCCCATCACCTCTTCTAAACTGTGCTCTTCTGCAGGTGACAAAAATAGGAGATGAGGAAGAAGCAGGCTTCCCAGACCCAGTATAACTCACCACTGAACTTTATATTCTGCATGTGGTCTTCAATGGGACAGGAAGGCCTCAAGGGTACAGGGTGGAACCATTACTGAGAGTCTGGGATCCTGGTAAGACTGATTAGAGACATATTTTGACTATATAAAGGGGATATAAAAATGGCAAAATCTGTCCATCAGATTCCCAATTATTAACATTGCCTGAAAGCTCTCTTCTACTGAATCCCACTCACTTCTGAAATGGAAAAATTAAATCAAGTTCAGGCTCCTGGGCTGTCTCCACATTTCCATGAAGTGCCCCAGTTAAATTTTAGCCATGAACACTAGGGTAAAAGACAAATTTTTATCATCTTCAAAATCCTTGAAAAAGAACCCCTGCTAATACCTGCCATTTCACTATTCTGGAAAGTATAGCTAAGGAATTCTTTCAAAAGCTACTGCTACAACTTACAGGGATTCGAAATTCAGCTCAGGGAAAGCTGTGGCAGAGTTAAGCAGTACAGTGCATTAAATAGAAATGACCTTGAAAAAAACTTTTGGCAACATAGCAGAGGTATTTTACCTACACCAAAAATCAGGGTAATGGAGGAATTTGCTGCCCAATTGCTGCCTCTGTACCTTGTAGCTAATCACAGTGGTCCAATTAAATTCTGCTCATACAGATGTTAGCTGAAGAGTAAAAGATTTGCATCAGTTAAAATTTTGTGCAACACTGGCCAGAACCTTGGTTTTTTTAAAATTATCATCTGTAATGGCAGGATCTTAACACTACAAGTAGGATTCAAAACTGAGTAGAAAGCAGGAGTGCATGGACATTGTTCAAGGAGGTGGTGGTTGGCAGTTGGGAACTTGTTCATGCAAACTTCTTTTCATCAGAATTAAGAAACCAACTTGTTTTCAAATTCATATTAAAGTCAACAACAGCAACAAAGAGACAAAAGTAAATCAGGTTTCTAAAAGCACGTTAACTTCTCACAGCTTCCCTAGAAAAAAAAATCACAGAGCAATGTGATTTTTCTTTCCCAAGTGATGACAACTCAGTGTTACCTTCTCCCACGTTACAAATCTGCACAGCAACACAGGTTCTTGTTCAGCAATACCAGCACTGTGCTGACCAGCAGGACAAAATGTAATATTATGATAAACCTGGCAACCCCTGAAAGAAAATGGGTATAGAATTTCACCCAGCAGGTACAGGTACCTGTGGTGTTAGGGCATGCAGAGCAAACAGTGCTATGGGCTTTTCAGTAAATGTCAGCAGAACCTTCCTCCCTGTCCCTCTGTGCCCCACAACTCTTTGTGTTCAAAAATCAACACACCCAGAGCAGAGCAGCCATTTGAGTAAATTAACACTATTTTTGGCTTCCTAAGGAGGCTCTTACAGTTCTGCCACACATTTTCTAACAGCTTGACTAAGAGAATTGCACTGCTCTGCCAAGCAAGAGGATAAACAGAAGACACCTCCTCCAGAACCAGTGAGTGGCAGCAGCTCCTGTTTGCAGCCACTGTTGCTGCTCTTACTTTTCTAGGCTGGAAAAAACAACAGTTGCTTGATTCTGGTTGCTACCTTCTCCTCAGTCCATCCTTTCCATAGGTGGCTCCTTCCCAAGAACCCCAGAGCTCCACCTCCATGCCAGAAACACCCATTGTCAAGATCCTTCCCAGCCAAGGAGGCAAAAGAAATGTGCCCATTTGTGCATGCTGATGTCTCACAAACTTTGCTCTGAAGATGCCAACAAATACAAATAAATTAACAGTACCCAGAAGCATTTACCCATGAAACACTGGTAATACCCCACAGCCACAGTACAGTTCCAAAAGACATCACTACAGCACATGGGAAATCCACGTGATGGATTTCCAGGTGTCCAGATGAAGAAAAAGGTGGTGTACAGACTGCATGGACCAATATTTGAGCTGCTTGTATTGCTTCTTTCGGTCACCCAGAAAGAGGGAGAGTGTGGGCTGCACCCCTGCACTTCCCCTGGGCCACTCACAGGGAAAATTTTCCTGCAAAGAACTTAAAGCCAATGATGTGCTCAGCTCTCCCAGTCAACACAGCTGCAATACCTCTCTGACTGTACCAGCCTACACCCTCAGGAAAGACAGTTTTATTAAGACACTGTGTGGGTAGTCCAACAAATCATTCATCTGTAAACAATTTAATTAGAAGCTTATCCTCAGAGTAACATCCCAGTACAACAGCAGCAGCCCTGAGCAAGAGAATATTAATAGCTCTGTGTGGATAAGCAGAGGAAATGCTTCAGTCTGGGCCCAGGGGGAAACCTTTGATACTTCAGCACAGCCACCAATCCTTTGTATGTTCTACAAGTCATTTGCTGTCCTCTGCCTTTGTTCCTTCAACTGTGAAGATGCCATAAAAATATTTAGTTACCTTGTACAACTCTTAACTTGCAAAAAGGAAACACACACATAAGCAGAGGGTGTTATTCTTGCTGCACAGAATAAAAAAAGGGCTGTCAAGCACTGGAAAAAGTTGCCCAGGGAAGTTGTGGAATCACTACCCCTGGAGGTATTTAAAAGCTGTGTAGATGTGGTACTTAGCAACATGATTTTCCTGTGCTAGGTTAATGGTTGGACTTGATGATCTTAAAGGTCTTTTCCAACCCAAGCAATTCTATGATTCTGTAAGGGTACAAACAGGTGTAGGTAACAGCACACACCTTTTGCTTCTTCAGAGTCACTCTTAATGGGTTAAGGTACCTTATATTTGAATCATATTATGATGAGGAACTCGCGATGTGCTTGGGATGGTTGACTTAAGCACTCCTGTCAACAGCAGCCGCTGCTGTTCACTACAGAACAGAAGTAGATGGGACAGGTAACAACCTTAAGAGAAGCAAACATGGCTGAAAAAAGAGAACACTTGGCAGTAATCTTCAATGCAAGAGAAATAGCTGGGTACTGTGCAGCAGAATAGCTGACTTGATAGATGGCCACTGTGTGACAGCAGCCACCAGACAGCAGCTGGGAACAGGGAAAAGAAACTGCATTCACTTTTATAGCAACAATGAAAATGGGACAGAGCTCTAAAAAAAAATTTTTTTTAAATTTATGGGAGGAGCATAGTCCTTGGGGCTTTCAAGTTCTTCTTTACTTCTGCTCGTGCCACACCAACAGCCAACAGGTCACACAGGGACTTGAGCTGACACCACAGGAACCAGAGCACAGCTTTTTCACCATCACGTTCAGCACCACATTGACTGCTTGGTGGAAGAGCACAAGAAGGAGCAGTGAGCTGGGTATTGCCATTCAAAGCTCTGTAAATAACACTCACATTCTTCATCAAAACCACTGCCAGTCAGAGATGTCAACAATAGCAGGCAGCTGTGGAACTTGGCTGCCTCAGGGTCTAATTATTACCATTAAGATTAAGATTAAAATAAAAATGAAAGACCAGGCTCAGGGTAACAGTGACCTCCAACCCCATGGCACCTTTATCCATTTAGCAAACACTGATAAAACAGTCTGCAGAGGGGAACTGTCTGCCCTCTTGCCTCCCAGGGCTCAGGCTCAGGCTTTTAGTCCCCCCTTCTTTTTTCAATGCATGCTCTAACACACTGCCCTCCCCTCTCTTTTTCTTAGAAGCTCTGGCTCTTGTGTTGGAAAAGATCAAAGCAATCCCACGTGATAGGAAATTCATTTATAAAGCTATTCAGAAGTTAGATACAGACCCAGGATCAGGAGTTACAATTACCTATGAACTAACAGTTCCCTTTAGAATAATAAGGCAGAATCCCCAGAATATGAACTCCCCATAAATGAAGTATAAAGCCATAATAAATGCCTTAGTTGATGTCCCTGGCACTTGATAAATCACAATACAGCAAGCCATTGCAGCACTGCTTCATAGAAGGAAGAGATATTCAAAACTCAGTGAAGATAAGAAAAATAACTTTAAAAGCAGAATCGTGACTCACAAAGAAGGAAGGACCCAAGAACAGCTACAGTCCAGGAATAAGATTATTTCAGAGATATCAAAAGAAGACTTTTAAACATAAGCAGTGCTGTCACAAAGAACAGCAATGTGAATTGAACCTTCTCAGCTCTGACACTGCACATCAACCCAGCACCTTTGAAAATATGTAACATACCAGCTCACACAAATTCCACCTGGCAGTTAAAATCCATCATCTCAAAGTCCAAATGAATAATGAAGAAAGAATGCATGGAAAGCATGAACACTCATACACCTGCATGAGAGCATTACACTCAATTTAGTGTTACTATCAGCTGGTAATTGGTAAATGGATGTCTGAATCAACTCAAATTCAGGACAACATGAAAACATTACCAGAAATTTCATTAAGAAATGCAGGGTCTTTCTCTGCTTCTAGGAGTAAACAGGTTTTCTCAGCCTTTCTGAAAAAAGGGTTAGCAAATGTCTGTTCTTGTCAGAAACTAGAAATATCACCAGAAAATCTGAGCCTAAGGTTGAGCCTAATCTTTGGGATTTGGGGAAGAAAAAGCTTCTCAACTAAATTCAGCTTCAGATTTTGATCTAACTTCATGGAAAGAAATTGGTGTTGCCAGGGTGTCATTCACCTGCCCTGTTTTAGATCTGTATGGACTGCATTCACTGGCATGTGCTTTGCCCCTTGGAATCATAATTATAAAGGGAGCAAAAACTGATGAGCTCGGATTATGCATCTTTGAGAATCAGAAGGTGGAACAGATTAATTCTGTCCTAAATACCAGTACCTCGTCTCAGGATTATCACCCGGGTTTCTCAGGATGCAGCAGTGAGTTACTTGACTCAATCAAGACTCAAACACGAGGTCTGCTTTCCTCCTGGGAAAGCACCTGCCACCTTCAGCAGAAGGGATGGCTGCAAAGTCAGAAGTTTTTCATAACAAGTCCCCTTCCAGGTGTGTTTGCTCACATATAGTTCCACTTTGCTGCCCTTCACAGAGCTGCCCAGAGACATGAATAACCCTGACAGCATATTTGACAAGACAAAAAAGGGGGAAAAGGGGGAAAAGGGGGAAAAGGGGGAAAAGGGGGAAAAGGGGGGAAAGGGGGGAAAGGGGGGAAAGGGGGGAAAGGGGGGAAAGGGGGGAAAGGGGGGAAAGGGGGGAAAGGGGGGAAAGGGGGGAAAGGGGGGAAAGGGGGGAAAGGGGGGAAAGGGGGGAAAGGGGGGAAAGGGGGAAAGGGGGAAAGGAGAAAGGGAGAGGAGAAAGGGAGAGGAGAAAGGGAGAGGAGAAAGGGAGAGGAGAAAGGGAGAGGAGAAAGGGAGAGGAGAAAGGGAGAGAAAGGAAGAGAAAGGAAGAGAAAGGAAGAGAAAGGAAGAGAAAGGAAGAGAAAGGAAGAGAAAGGAAGAGAAAGGAAGAGAAGGAAGAGAAGGAAGAGAAGGAAGAAAAGGAAGAAAAGGAAGAAAAGGAAGAAAAGGAAGAAAAAGGAAGAAAAAGGAAGAAAAAGGAAGAAAAGAAGAAGGAAGAAGAAGGAAGAAGAAGGAAGAAGAAGGAAGAAGAAGGAAGAAGAAGGAAGAAGAAGGAAGAAGAAGGAAGAAGAAGGAAGAAGAAGGAAGAAGAAGGAAGAAGAAGGAAGAAGAAGGAAAAAAAATGGAAAGAAAGAGGAAGGAAAAAAAATGGAAAGAAAGAGGAAGGAAAAAAAAACCAGAGATGCTGGTTTTGAGCAGACATGCCAGGCTGCCATGTTTGCCATTCTAGTGAGTGCTCAGCATTGCCATGATAATATTAGAGATCACCTCGACTGAGGAAAAACAGTGTCTGCTGTTAATTGTTGCTGCAAAGGTCTCGTAGCTTGTAAAAAATTAAGAAAAATTAAAAATAAAAAATGAAAATGAAAAATTAAATATGAAAAATAAAAATACAAAAATAAAAATGAAAAATAATATTTAAAAATTTAAAAATATAAAAAGAAAATTAAAAAAAAAATCAAGCCTTAGCTTTAGATTGAGAAGCTACAGAACTATCCCTCTGGAGGCACCAGAAACCAAAACACAATCCTGAAGAAGACAACCTGCAAGCACCAACATGAGAGATGCTCAGAAGCCACCTGAGCAGCTCCAGTGGGCTTCTGATCTGCCTGGTGATTTCTGGCAGTGGCTGAAGCAGATAAAAAGTTGCTGTAGAGGCAGATCTCCTTCCATATAATTTATTATTCAAGTGTAAAAGTTTAATGTACCAAATTTGAACAATTAAAGTGTGCTCTCTGGAGCATAATTGTCTTTTTGCTTCTGTAGACACAATGGCTCATGAATCAGTAAGTGCTATGCCCAAAACCTCAACATGCATTTAATCATGAGTTGCTTGTTTCTCTGCACACACCCAGGAGGAAGAAATAACTTTAATAATAGACACCATTAAAGGAAAAAATTGAGAAAATTAGAAACCCCACACAAAACTCTTGGCTTCTGGGACAAATTTGCTCACAGCTGGAAGTTTAATATGTTTAAAGGTGGCTGATCCTACTGTAAAACACTTTTTATAAGATTTTTGCAGTCCTGCTATAAAAGCCTGTGGCACAAATCACAACTGGAACAAGCAGGCCTTCCCTTGGGAAAGAGACAACTTGGCTTTGCTGCAATTTACTTAGTATAATATTTTTTATATTTATATCTATGTGGTCTATCTGCTGATAGTACTGATCTGTTGCCTGCTTAAATTTGTTCCAGAAGAGGAACAGGGGAATTAATTTCAGTGTTACTTTTTTTCATTAGGCCTTTGGAGTGGCCAGCATGACCCAGCACCTCTAACTCACAGGATAGATTTAAACTACTTTTCTGTGAAAGATTTGCTTTCTTTGATTTTTATTATAGCCTATGAAAGAGAAAGCAATGCCTGGGCTTTGAAAAAAAAATGGCACCACTAAATTTGTCATCTGCTGATATTAACAATTTATTTTTCAGTGCTACTATGCAAACCACAACGGCAACTGCATCTAGCAGCCTATTTAATTCTGCTTTACAGTTTCATTAAGTTTGACCCATTTGGGAATGCAGAGCTTCAAAAGCCTGCAACATGCAAAATTCTGGGAATTGTATTCCTTGTTCTGAAAAATGACTAAGCAAAGAAACTAGTTCTAGCAGAGTTGTCCAAAAAGTCTTCCTCTTTCCACTGGAAAATGCCATTGAGTCACAGCCACCCTTTTCTGCTAATTTAATCATTTCATCAAAACATCCTTGCAAGCTTCTTAGGTCCAAGATGTAAGAAAACTGGGGCAGGGGAAGAGCAAGGAGAACACCATACAGACATGAGCAGAAAAGGAAGAATTTTCAGTAAAATTTCAAAGGAGCTTCAGCTTGAAGGGAAAGACTTTAATGTTCATGCCATGCACATAGCAGACCAGTTCCAGCTGCCAGGCCTCATTTGTGGCAATGCTCCAGAACAAATTGTTCGATTTAGAGTTCCCTAAAACCATCCGGAGAACTGGAAAAGTCAGGCTGGGTTCTTTTTCCTTCTCACATGCTCCTATCAGGAAGAAAAGATTTTCAAAGACAAATTAGATGCAAGACACATCTCTGTAATGAGAGCCTTGCTGAGGTTACCTGTTGGCAACTGATGCAGAATACTGACATGAAATGAAAAAGGAAAATAACCTGTTACCCATGGAGACTTCTAAACTCAGCACCCCCCACTACAGAAAGTTAAGAGTACAAGAAAACCTGTATTGTTATATATGTACAACTTACACTTTTATATATTATTCTGACATTAACACCTGAAATACTGGCTTAAAAATAATGTTTTTTTTCAAAACAAAATAGTCTTTTTTTGCCATTGTCATCCATCAGCCCACAGTGACCACTTCTTTAGCAACTGTACTAAATGTATCCTTCATAAACATAAATCAGATTCATGTAAAAAACAGTAAAAAGATCTGGAGCCCTAAGAACTAAAACTAGCCTGTCATTTTAAAAAGTTGGCATCATTCTGCCTGACAATACACAGGTTAAATTTATGCTGGTAAATTAAACAGCACTGAGGAACATTCCCAGGCACTGGAGTGCCATCAACTACACTTAAATTTAAGTATGATCCATAGCAGCACTTTTGGCCAGGGTTAATTTTCAGAGCCAACTAATGGCAGAGCACAGCTGAACAATTAATACAGTCAGTATTAAGTATTAAAGCAGTGCACACGTGGTCACTTCATTGGCAAAGTGAGGAGAGTTTGGTAAGAAGAGGCTGATTCATGCAAGGGGGTGTCAGTGCCAAAGAAGGATTTCGAGCACGTTTAGTTTATGAGCATTGCTACAACCTCTCAGAACAGCCATCAGAACCAAGATGCTACATTTTGAATTTAATATAAGGTCTGATACTACCCTTCAATAAAGTCATCCAAGTTCACAGAAAATTAAATGCCATTTAGTTTACTTGTAATTTGGCAGAAAGAAGGCTAAATTTATCATTGAGTGTTCAACAGTTCAATGCTATTTTGCTATTACAGAGACAATCCTTAGTTATGTGCTCATCCATTTTAAATAGCATCAGCTTTGGTTTATCTTCATGACAACTCAACAACTGCAGCTCTTTAGAGAAGTGTTGATTAAAAAGGTTCTTAGAGTAAACCATTTTCAGATACACAGGAATAAAATGTTTAAATCCTTTATACTTAAATACTTCTTAATATGTACTAACATATAATGAAGGCTTCATGGAATGTAGATGGAGAACACAGAGCATCTGTCTGAGATGTTTCTGGTGGGAAGGAAAAGCACAGAAGAGGAGCAAGTTTAACAGTGCAAGGCTGTCTAATTGAAGCTTGTCTGGTTTTGCTTCCATAATACTCTGATTTAAGGGTTGTCCACTCAAGATCGGAGTTATTCTGACTAACTCAAGGTGAGGGAGGGAAACAACCACAATATAACACAAAAACATTCCACTGGACAATACCCTTTAATAACATTTCCCATGAGAGGTCACTAACTCCTGAAAGCCAGTGAATCATAAACTGTGTATCTGTGACCTGCATGTTACAGGAAAACTGTTTGTAATCCCTCAATTAATCCTTGGCTTCAGAGCACACACAGCATAATTATAAACTGTGGCAGAATAATTTAAAAACTTTTATTCTGCAGGGCCATAATTATATCCTAGCTGTAATCCTTTAATTGCCAATATCATCTAGTGCATTATGGACATACCATATGAGTAAATGAACAAATGTATTAAAACATTCTGCAAGCAACCCCCAGGAAAAGCAACAGCCTAGCACGTGATGAAGGCTGCTAAACAAGATACACAATAAATAAGCACAGCCTAGAAACACCAGGATTCCAAATCTCACCTATTTGTTGTGCCAATAGTTGGGTTTCTAGAGTACCTTAACTGGATGCCCAGAGTAAAACTACTGAAAGAAATCTGTTGAAAAATGCCATTTATAACAATCAACCATCAAGCAAAGGGCAGAAAAAGATCTTGAGCAATTCTTTGGCTTGTGAGGACTTAAACTGAAGACAATGCTGACTCAGACCAAACCACAACAGATGATACACCCAAGTGCTACTAAGGACTGCTTTTCCATTTCTCTCATATTTATGTTCTCCACACTGATACTGTCAGCATTTTGGTTTTATCCTAGAAAATACGAGCAAGGAAGCTGGAAGAGTTTGCTTAACCCTTTTGCTTATCTGCAGACTAAAAGCAAATACATTGTATGGGATCAGAAAGGAAAAGCTTAAAGAGAAACATAATTTGGAGCCCAGCCATTACTCTCAGGCAGGTAATGCAGTGTTTAAGAATCTTTTCACTGATCCAAGAGTTATTTGTATTTTCACCAATAGTTCAAACATAGAAAATCGAACTTGCCCATTCCTAGATGCTAGGTCCAGCCTCTCATATCCTCTCCTGGAGAGGAATGGAGAGACCACTTCAATCTGATGAGAAGGTTCCTCAGCAACTGCCTCAACCAACCACAAGGTTGGTACCTTAGAGGGAAGGCATCACTTGTCACATTAAAATGTCTGAGCTCTGTCAAGTTAGTGAATTCTCATGGAGGATAATGTAAACCCACCCACCCATTCCTGCATCCCCAATAATCCCCAAATATTTCTAAGTATTCATTTATAACACAAGATGCTACACTTGTTGGGAAATGTAAAATATTTAATTCTAGAACAGCTGATGTAACTGGACAGAACAGGCTCCCAGGACCACAAGCAAGGCAGCACCAAATGTCAAACTACACATAAGAAACAATGACTAATGACATAACCTCGTTACATTCATCAGCCAAACTCAAGAGTAACCTAAAGGGAAACAGCACTAGAGAAACAGGAGAAGCTACAGGGAGCTTGTTTAATTAATTCTAGGTACCCCATGCCTCTCTCCAGTAAAACACCTAGATTTATTCTGTCAGGTATTGATAAAAAAATAAATTTTCATTTAAATCCTTAAGGAATTACAAGGCACTCCCTCTTCTTCCCAATTTCACCAGAAAGTTGAAAAATAATCCAAACATCCTGGTCTAGTTTGACCTCTGCTTCACCAATAGCCAGAGGCAGCAGACAGCTTCTTGGCCTGGCTGTGGAGTCTTTCATCTGCCTGGAAGGAGATGCTGCAGGTCACAAATGCCACCGAAACTGCACTGCGTATAAAGGGGATAAAATTTCCTTCTTGAACAGTGTGACAACTGCTGGTACACAGGAGAAAGCCACTGCCTCCCAGTCCTGTGCTTAGCAGGGTAAGAGCACAGCATGGCAGCTGTTGGACACTCACTGTGCCTTTCTGGTACCCACTGTGCCAGCAGGTCCTTACCTTGCAGGAGAATAAGCTGCAACGTACAGGAGTTACTCTTAAACCATTCATAAAAACAGGCAGACACTGTAACTGACACATAACAAGTTGGCACAGTTAGACTAAAGCTGTGAAGGTACAAGCAGAACCACACAGGTTGTTTGTTTAAATAATCTTAGGGTAAAAAAAAAGGGACAAGTCATTCGGAAGTAGCACAGCACTCACCCTTCACCAATTTCCATGGCTACAGAGCAGTGAACTGCACCAGCTCTCCTCAGGGAGCCTGCTCCCTCACCACGGGGCTTTGGTGTGCCCAGAGACCATCAGGGGAGCATCTTTTCCCCTGAGCCTTTAAGAATAAGCTGCAACACACGTGCCAGACATCACCGACTCTTTTGAGACAATGGAGAAGAAAAAGCACCACCAAATAAGGAGTCAACCAACCTGTTTCAGAGGTGTATCCTAGGAAGAGATGATTCGTCCTCAGGACACTATTATGTGAGGCTGTCCTCAGGACCCATCTTACGTGTGGGGAAAGAGACTCTATTTTATTTTCTAGTAGGTAGATAAATAGCTCTATCCGTGTACTGTAGTCCTACATCAATGTTCATTGTACCTTTACTGATCATGCACTGTTGAGGTGGTCTGAATGACATAAGTTTTCCATGAAAACGTTTTTATTGTGGTTTTAATTTATTTATTAAGATGGATTCTCAATTTATTTATTTATTTTTATGACTCTTAGAAGTCAAAGTGATGATGTTGGACACCCCCACCTAAGGATTTGATAGTTATGTCAGAGTAGACAAATGCTTTGGCATTATCTAAGAGGCAGTGGATAGCAAAAGATGCAAAGAAAGCAGAAAGCAATGCACTGACCTACCCAAAGTGTTACAGCATGGCCAAGACTGACACAGCTGGGCAGCAATAAGAAGTAAAAAGGATTCTAGAACATTGCAAAATCAGTTAGGAAGGCTTTTTCTCTAACTTTGGGTCAGGCCCTCAGTGCCTACAGGTGTGGAACAGTAAGAACAAAAATGGCCACAGAAGCAAGATATGAACACATAGTGCTCCATCTCTTCTTTCTATCAGACATTTAGCTTGCAAAAATAAAACCTAAGAAGTTGAACATTTATATGGTTACTCCCTTTAAATAATTTCTTTGTTTTTACCTTTTGCAAAAAGGCTCTTGCTAAAGACCAGTGTATGAGATTGCCATAGTTATACCTGAGCTTTCATTCACTGTAACTGACAGCCACCACACAGCACTTTTTAATGTTATGCAATGCACTTTTCAATTAAGAGGCATATCTCTGCTCAGTATCCCCAGTGGTTTTAAGTAAGCCTTTCACTTGTTCCATCTCCAACACTTGCTTGACACAACAGTAATTTTTCCAGATGAGAGAGAACCCAGTGATCATAAAGAATAAATTATTTACAGCAAGATCAGTACTCCATGTTAAGACTCCACTAATTGTATTTAATTGAAAGTACTACACTGAACATATGCACAATGTTCTTCAGGTTCATAAAAGCCTTAAGTGCTTCTGCGTACTATTGAAAAAAGGAAAAGGCTCAGATAATCATCAGCAGGAAACAATACCATGCACTATGGGAGCATTCACTCAAATGAAGTCAAAGTTAATCAAGGCTAAAACATATCAAGGCTAAAACACATAATTTCCTAATTGGTTTATGAGGACAGGCAATGCCCTTTTCTAATGGGCAAATGGTATCAGAAACTCTCAACAACTCTGAAGCCCCAATTATAACCACACAGATCAGCCTGAACTTCTTGCTGCAATCCAGCTTCCCTATGCTGTCTCCATACAGTCCCACCACTGAAGGAACACTGGTGTCCTAGATCTTTGTAGTGCTTTTCAGTAGATTTTCAAGGCATTTTAGAAGCCAACAAAAAAAGAACAAAACAGAGGACCTGATTTCACAAGACTCACTAAGCAACCAGCAGCAAAGCTGAAGACCAGTACAGGACCAGGTTGATTGTCTATACAGTAAAGTTGCAATTTCAATCTAACAGATCATTGTATTCCAGAAAACAGGAGTGGGAAGAGCTTTCTGCAGGGTTAGCATGAGAACTAACCTCACAGAAGTGTCCTGTGATCACCAGGGACAGAACAGTGCACGACCCAGTCAGCAAGAGCAAGCTACTAGAGAAGCAAACTGCTGCCCTCACCAGGCTCCAGAAATCTGCCCTAAGGCATTAAGTTGAGAAAGCTTTCCTTCAGAAATCAGGCTTTGCATTTGTAACTGCTGGTGTGCAAGTGTCTGGAGGCAGAATAGATACCCACTGCCCTAACTGGCTTTAAGTTTTGGGTTCAGGTCCTTCAAGGGGATTCAAACCCAATGCATGTGCTCCTTCTCAGGTAAGCACCCAAAATAGCAGGCTAGGGAACCAAGTTTTGACTTGCTGTTGACAGATCCTTGTGGTTATTCATTAACTGTTCTCAAGGAATCCATGAAAATAACAGAAAAGGCAAGCTCACTTGCCCAGAGGCTGAAATTAGCTCAAGAGTAGCCTCCAAGATAAAATATAAAGGACCAATAACTGACATTTGCATTTGTCCCCTGACACATTTCATCCTGAATGTTTTTCATGCAATAATTGTTTTAAACTCACATGGTTTATACTGTGATAGGGAAGGTGAGTATTCCAAAAAGTTGAAGAATGAGGGAACCTGCTCCAGGACATCTGAACATCCTGCATTAGTTTTTACTGCCTACTTTTAAAAAGAGTCAACACGAGCACATGAGCTTTCTAATTTGTGCTGAACAAATACTCAGTCTCAATCCCTCCATGCCTGTGAAAACCAAATTCATGTGTTGTGCAAAATTCTTATGAGGCTCCACAAATGGTTACAAAACCTCTGCTGCCAGAGATCACATAAAGATCAGAAGATGTAGGATTTTCTACCCTATTTAGATTTAAAACATAGAAAAACAAAAGCTGTGACCACAACAAGAACATACACCCATAACAGAGCAGTTCAGATAGAGCAGGTCAGTCTGGGCAGAACAGGCTGCCCAGGGAGGTTAAGGAACCTCCATTCACAGAAATCCTTGAAACTTGACAGGCCCTGAGCAACCAGATCTGACACTGAAGTGAGCACTGCACTAAGCAAGAATCTGGACTAGAAACCTCTAGAGGTCCCTTCCAACTCCAGTGTTACTGTGATTCCACATACACTGACATATAAATGGAAAGCTAACCCTGTGCAATAAAATGAGTAAGTATGTAAATCATGAGTACCACAAACATTCATAAAGATGTTAACAGCTTTTATTTCACTGGTGCAAGGTCCATGTGTCATCCACCATTCACCAACATCAAAACAAAACATTGTCTTCTATAAAACAGCTTCAGAAAATTCAAAACAACGTAACAGTGGCTATAATAAACTTCATACAATACTGCAAATCACTTAGTTTTGTATCATCCAAACATGAACAAATCAGTTTCCAGCACACACGGCGCTTTTTTTTTTTTTTGCCAAAAAATACCAGCACAACTCCAATATATGCCTGACACCCAGGAAAACACAGCATCACTCCATGACATTGATAGCTGTTCGTGCTTAGAACTACTCATCAATTCACCCTACCAATATCATGAAATACAAAATTATATGAAACCCCTACATTTACAAATACAGTCCCAGTTCCTGCAATCTGATCCATCTAGGCAAGTACCTGCATCCACTCCAACTCCCCTGAAGGCAATGTGGTATTTAGTGCTCCATTGCTAAAGATTTGATTGCAGAATGAGGGCACAAGTGGGGAAGGTTTAAATCTTTCCACAAGCAGTAAAACACTGCCTTACTCTTCTAAGTTCAGTTTCAGTAGTATTTGCACACCCTCCTAAACCGAGACTTACCTATTTTTTAATAATTTCACATTTAGGAAGAAACAATAGGCTTTAAAGGAGTCAGCAGGGCAATGGCTTTTACTGAAATGACTCGGGGCTGTAAGTTGTGCTTTAGTGCACAGTGGTGATTCAAATGCTTCCAAGAGTGAGCCACGTCTTGCTTCAGTATTTACAGTATCTGCTGCCTGCCTCTGCAATACAGGAGTTTCTTCCCCAGCAAGATATCAGAAATCTTGTTTCCATTAGGCAGGCTTTATGACATGACTCCAAAGACAGGATTGTGACGACAAATACTAGGGCCATACTCTTCATAGTCTTTCTTGGTGTGACATACTTGGAAAAACTCTGGCTATGAAAATATAAACAAAAGCGTAAGAATACAGCAAGTGGGAAAACTGACAAATAAACTAAAGCCTTAGCATTTTTTTTAGATGGAAGCTTTATGATGTGATGTTATATTTTTGCAATAGAATAAAAATTAGGGTATTAATACAACTAATCAAGAAAAGTTTGTCTGGACAGAAGACTGCTTTTAAACACACCAATAAGAAACCACACTTTGGAGACAAGAACTCCCATTTTCCTGGATTTGCTTTTATCTTGCATTTAAAGACCACTGATTTCAATCCTACACTTCTGAAGTCATAATTAATTCCTACTGCTGATTTCAATAATAAAGGAAGTACATTATAACTACCATATAAAAGCAACTACAGAATTATGTCAAATCATTATATCCTTACTCAAGTAAAGCCCTAATTTGCCCTGTACAAATTATACTGAGATAAAAGTCAGGAAAGGATTCCAGAATGTGACACCGTGTAGGTTTTCACAATAAAAAGGTTTAAAATTCAGATCAATTATACTAAGTACCCAGGTCAATTATAGTCAGCAGATGACAAGCAATTTAAAAAAGAAAAAAATCAGAACAATTTTGATGAAGACTTACTGTTGAAGCCAGCATGGAACCACCAAACCAAACTGCATAACGCTGCATGTGATGTGTTATCACTTGAACTTCCACTGGTTTCGGCTAAGAAAAAACAGCTCATATTTAGTTGGTTTACATTTTCTGGCAAGAGCCTTACAAACTCAAAATGCTCAGACCCAGACATCTTTACTCTTACATTCACATCACTACCTCACACCTATTACACTGTCTGCCACATTCCCTAGGCAGCCAAGTCATAAAACTCTTCATGATTAGCACACTGAAGGACACAACAGTTAAACCTCTCTTGCCTACTGCTAAGATCACGTATTTTCTAAAAAATAAAACAGAAATGCCCCTAGAGACTGTTTACAATCAAGTTCCTGTAAAGGCACATCATACACAGCAAGGCTACCAATACGTTTAACAACACACACACACACACACACACACACACACACACGCACAGACACTACTCATTTCTCAACACATTTTCACAAGTGAGGTGAAAATTTTGAACTAGATTTCTTTCACTACTCATGTAATCACCACACTTGAAATTCTTACTTACTTTTATCCGACCACCACTGAGCTCCTCACTAAGTCGCAGCCTCGCATCCACCACTCTTTTCAAATCCCTTTGCAGTCGTCGTCCAAAGTCCCTGAACATTGTGGATCCTCCTGAAAGGACCACATTCTGCACAAAAATTAAAGACAAATTCTTTAAATCCATCTTCAAGCGAGATTCCCAAGAGCCAACAATGCAGCAGTGACTGTTTGAATCTTAAAATCATTAGGAAACTGACAAGATACACAGAACACCTTAAACACTGCTCAGTTTCCAAAGTAGGTCCATGGTCCCCTGCTTTCTTTTTTTCCCCTTTTAAAAAAGAGGTTTATTGCAAAAGAGAAGGATACCATTAAAATGGTCAGCTAGTAACCCACATGTGCAGAGCAGCAGAAATAAGATATTACATCAAAAAGTTTCCCAGGAATGCTCATAATAAGCAGCTTAAGCCCCAATACCAAATATCTTTCCAAAAGCTGTAAAGTTACCTAGAACTTTTTAACTTTTTTTTTTTTTTTTTTTTTTTTAATTTTAAGAGTTAAACTTCTAAACACAGCAACAAGCAAGCCCAATGATTCTTCAAAAAGGTACCACACCTCCAAAGAGTACTGCACTCTACAGAGAAAGGTTCAATGCCTTTTCCACTTTTCCTATCTATATATACTTGCCTGGTATTAGTTTTCAAAGCAGAACCAAAAGCCTCTTAGCCTGGACTCGTACTTGGATTCTAAATAGGGGGTTTTAAATGTCACATTCTTAATTCTGATCATGCTGCAGAGTCATAAACTAACACAGAAGTAATTTCAACAGTAGAGGGATTCAAAACAGGAACTCCAGTATATAATATATATCTGTGCAGCAAAAACTGATTTCATAGTCAGAAAAACGAATTTTGTGTAACCAAACCATAGACCACAGATCAAGGCTGGGCAGGTGCTGAAAGAATCCCTGAACCACTGTTTACACCAGGAAGCCTGCAGAGTCAAAGACTCCTCATAAGCACTCACACTTGCAGAGTGCAGAACTGCTTGGATTTTAAGCAACAGATAACAAGAAAAATCTTGTTTGTAACTTGTGAAGTGAGAAGCTGTTTGTTTATTCATGAAAAAAAAAACAACCTTATCTCTGCACATCATAGAAAAACATTACAGTAGGAAAACTCATTTTTTTCACACCTTCAGATTAACTACATTATAAAAGAGTGCATACCTAAAAGAAAAGCAAACTTCCCCATAACACTACTGAAAGATTTCCCAAAGAAAGAGGAGGACAGAGAAGAATAAAGGAGTCATACATACAAGCAGGAGTCAGAAACTAGAGATGGTCCTCAAATTAAAGCAGGAAGGAGATTATTCCTGCTCCCCCCATCCAGAGGAATATCCATTCCCCTGCCTCAAAATGGTTCCCTCACATGGGAAAAGAAAACTGCTAATGGGGAAAGAAGACAGCGACCAACCCAAGTGATGAAATAGCAATTAAAAAGATGCCATCAGAAAATAATACCTGGAGATAATGAAGCTGGTGAAGATGGTAAAAGCAATAATTGTATTCAAAGCAAATTAAGCTTCAAGTATACTTCATAAAGTGGACAATGCTACCACTAAAAATAGATTTCTGAATAGACCCAAGAATAATTGTTTGGATACATCTGAGACCAACTCATACAACTACAAAATTATCTGTAACACTGAGAGGATCTTTTATCATTACAGGGTTAGAAGCTCTAAGTTTGGAGACAAACTTTTTAGCAGGGCCTGTAATGACAGAACATAGAGTAATGGCTGCAAACTTAGAAGGTGGATCTAGAATAGATATTAAGAAGAATTTTTTCATTATGAGAGTGGTGGAACACTGGAACAGGATGTTTAGAGAGGTAGCAGAAGTCCCATACCTGGAAACATTCCAGGTCAGGTTGGATGGGGCTCTGAGCAATGAGGCTAGATGAAGATGTCCCTGGTCACTGCAGGGGGGGTGAGACTAGATGAACTTTAAAGGCCCCTTTCCAACCCAAACTATTCTATGATTCTATAGGTTACACCTTCCTCAGATTATGATAATTAAAGTCCTTCTACACACTGAAAGAATTTTAACAATAATAATGGTCAGTGAGAACAGAAACACTCAGGTCTACTTGTTGAAGAGGTGAATCATCATATATTTGGACAAGCCAGGCCAAGCAGAATTTTGGATGAAAAAAAGGAGGTGACACAAAGTGCCATTATAGGATGGTTATGGAGTTACACTTCCCCTGCTCCCTCTGGTCTCAGTTAGCACTGGGCCGAATCTTTAACAAACTCAAGCAGAAGACAGCTCAGGTATGGGCCTCAAGTAAATCATCACAACTCAGCAAGACAGTCTCCTGCAAAGAGGGCAGAAGCCAGGTAGTCAGTCCTCACTCACAATGAAAGCAGAATCCACACACATTCCCCACCTCTCAAACAACACACCCACCACTTACATAAGAAGCCAAATGAAGGTGGAAAAAGACCAACAGATTAGGTGGAAAAAAAAAGAAAAAAGAAAAAACAAACATCCCCACAGCAAATACCTTTTCGAGAATAATCAAATGTAAAACAACAAAATAATACCAGTAACTACTAAACAAACAAATAACAACAATGAAGCATGGTAAATACATCTGTGAAGAAAGCTTAGTAGTGATGTTTGAGTTTTGAACCTGCCTGGGAATTCTGTCTTCTCAGAAAAAGACATCAAGGAAGTTAGGATTTAAGTATCTGTTTCCAGCAGATTCCTTTAAACAAGATTTCTTCTGATCTTACTCTGCTCAAAAGCACTTTGGCTGGTTTAACAGCTCTAAGCAGACCACAGGCTTCACAGCTAACACATTATCATACCACCCAACAAAAAAGCTCCAGCTGAGTTTTACTTTTACAGCTAACTCATTGAAAATTTCACTTATTTCAAAAGAATGTATTCCCTTAGAAGAGAGGGCTGAAGACACACTCTAGAAAAAGCTAACCACAACAAGTAAATAATGAAAGTAGGACTCTTCTGGAAGAAAACAAAGAAGGTGAACACAAATCATCTCAGAAGGCTGGCAATAAATTTCTCAGTTCCCATCCATACCCTTTGCATCTCCTATGAACTCTCTATTTAATGTGTTTCTTTCCACACCATTTCCGGTATTATGACTGTACAGTGCAATGCTGCACAGAGATGAAGCCATTTAACAAAACAACCCAGGTACTGTAATAGAAATCTCTAAATAAAGTTTACATTAAAATTTCAGAAGGTTAAATTAGCTCCTGCAGAACTCAGTGCTACCAAACACAAGGGGCTGAACTGGTCTCTGCATCTTCATTCTGTAACACGGTGTAAGCACACTCTCAGCTGGACACTTCAGACTTTGCAGCACCAAACTAAGAATCACCTCCTGCTTTTCTGTAAATATGAACTTCAACACCACATCCCAGTTTCCCCTCTTTCCAAATAATAGTCCAAAGTTGCTTAACATGAACAAAATCAGAGACACATAAGAAGAGCAATATGTGACTTCATAAGAATTGTGGCTAAAAGCCAGAAAGGTTAGCAAGATAAAACCAAGCACTTCATGAGCAAGTGATTAAAGTTATGTGCCTCTTAATTTAATTTAAACAGGGTAATATTTGTAATATTTGCAACATTACATGGAAAGTATAAGAAATATTATAAATATCAAAAATAAATGTATTACAAAGAAGTAAATGTATCGTGAGGAACTATTTTTTAAATGTCAAATAACAATTTGACTTTTAGCAACGAAAAAACTATTTCTATTTCTTTAAAATAATGATTTTCAATGCCCATTTCACAGTTTGAGCAATAGCATAAGATTTGATTTCTCTGAAACTGCAGAAATATGCCTGCATGGAGACACAACAGTAACCACCAAATACTGCAGATGTGCTGAGCTACTGTTAAACCACCTAGCAGGGGTAATGTTATAAATTTAATTATAGCAGTGACAGGAATAAACAGGGCTTCTCCTCAGTACTCCTGTGCTACACTAACACTGTTAATCACTTGGGGCTTCCACATGAGGTAGCAGGAATTCCTTGATTTTCCCAGGTCTTCTCATCAGTGCCACTGCCCAGCAGTCTCTCCAGCCTTAACTCATCCACAGAGCCTCCCAGCTCTGCACTAAATCATTAACAGCAAACACCGTCATTTTGCTGAAGCACAGATAAAAAAGGTCAGCTGAACCATATCCAGGTTTCGCCTTGAGGATACCTTTGGAAGAGGAAAGGGAAGAGCAGGGTTGATCCTGTCAGTAAGCTGGGCACTGTCACTGCCTGCTTTTCCTCCCTCTCACAGGCTGCTTTTCCTCCCTCAGCTATCCGAGGTCCATCCGGACCCCTCACAGCAGTCTGCCAGCGCCATCTACACACCGAGTGGAGTTTTCACACCAAGAATTTACCAGCAATTCAAGTAAGAAGTGATGTTAGGGGGATGCTTACCACACCTTTAGCCTCCCGTACCCCAGACCTCTCCAGGCTTTGAGGAAGGTTCACTATGAGCCGAGCAGTCAACAGTTTAACCTTCCAAGAGAACACTGGTACAACAAGTGTAGTCCAAATGTTAACTTTATCAACAAGCTCAAGTTCAGTGTTGGCCACAGTAGCTGCAAACCCAGCTAAAAAGTCATCTCTAACAAAATAATCTCCATGCATTTTCCACTGAAAACCTGGATGATTAATCTACAGTAAAACACCAAGCTTGCCAGTAGACTACAGTCTTCACCTCATTCAATGTTTCAGCTCAAGAAGCTGGCATGAAAATTTGAGGTTAAAGATGGATCATCATAATTTGAATCAAGAATATTTAAACATGCTTACTTGGGAACTTTGAGATATTTCTGGCAGAATTTACCTTGTTTCAGATGTCACTTCTCTTAAATTCCTTCATCTGTTTATTTGTGCCAAAAACACAGCTGAGAAAAACTGCAATAAATCATTGGGACAGCCAATGACCCTACACTTATAACCTTTTTACCAGGAGAAGGCACAGACCACAGAACTGTCAACACCATTCTCCTCTCCTGTTACCATCTAAACTCTAGAAGTATCCAAGGAGAGACTGTGGGCAGTGGAAAAAAGGAAGACAAAGTAGAGTGCAGAGAAGGAGTAAAAGTTTCTGAACCTGTTACCAACAAAAAAACACCACGTATTAGAACACCAAGCAGTTTTTAGAATTTGAAAGCTCCTTGTCCACTTTTAATGTTACTACAACTATATTCACTAGCAACTGTCAAATTCTGCTACTCTTATTAGACACTAAGTGCCAAAACGCGAGCTCTAACTGAAATGTTAGGGCAAGTTTCAGAGCATTTCCAGCTTGAAAAGATATTTTTAAACAGCATCTCAGCAGCCTACCTATCTTCGTCCATTTTAGCAGAAATCAGCTCATCCCAAGCAATCCAGAACTCTCAGCTCTGTGTTAGAGACACAGAATAAGAATATAAATCACTGCTTACAAGCAATTACATTAAGATGGTGTAATCAAGGGAATTAAGAGTGCACTGCTGGCAACTCTTATACAATTAAAAAGGGTGCATCATCATCATTTGTGAAAGAATGTTTATCCTTGGTATTGAACAGCTACAGGCTGTTTCAGATCTGGCTGAAAAGTCAGTCTTAGGAAGGTCCAAACATCAGCAGAAGGTAAGATGACTGGCCTCACCACAGAGATGTTGATCAGAAAAAAAAAAAAAAAAGAAAAAAAAAAAGAGAGAGAAAAAGTGGATTATGAAACAAGAAAGGTACATTCACGTATTTTCTGCATGAACACTGAGTGAAAATCAAAATACATAATTCCAGCTGGCCAGCCTGGCCACCACAAAGCACTTTTTGTAAGTGAAACTGATAAATCAATCACAGAAACTAGGAGCAAATCTGAGTTACAAACAATGAGAACAGAAATGTTGATCCCTTTGCTTAAAGAACCTAACAACTATTAGCACTAATAACTACTGGCATCTGTCAATATGTTCAATAGGTAACTGCAATGTTGTTTTAACTAAGCAACTGCAAACACCAAATGGAAAAACAAAGCCTCAATCAATGGCAAGCCAAGGGAAAGTTCTTTGCCTGCTGATTACAGAAAGGAAAGAATAATTTAAGCTCAATTTTTAAATACCACTTTCCAGAAGTCAGCAGTAATCACTGCCCTACCAAGCAATGAAGTCTATTGCTGCACTGCAACAAACTTTGGTCATCACTGAAAAAAATCACAGACCCCAAGCACAACCAGACACTAAAAGTTTCCTTAAATCTTCTGCAACACACCTAATATCTTGAAGCCACTGAAGACATCTACTGCAGAAGTAACTCCACACATGAGCTTGTTGAGTAATTTAACTTCCAATTTAACCTGCTCCACAGATTTGTAATGAAGCACTGTCTCCTTCTACTTTACAGAGTATGTTTGCTAAACAAGTAGAATAGACTGCAAAACATTGATATTACCAACTACAGTGAAATATTATTTGGTTGGAACATAAAAACTTATTTTAATAGGTGAGGAAAACTACCACTTCTTACATGAACAAGCAAATTTCTCCATGCTGTTATTTTATGCTGTTATTGCTAAAAGGGGACTGCTGCTGCAGAAGCAGAAAACAAGCAGGAAGCATAAATTGTGCTGCCAATACAGAGAGAGCTTGCCATAGGCTATGCCTGTCAGTGCCTTCCTTTTCATTTCTTAAAAAATCAGTGCCTGAAAGTACTCTTTGGACTACACCCTGAGCAAGGTTAAGGAGACCTAATTGTCTCTTTAAAGATTTGAAGTCTTCCTGTACTTTAATACTGGGTTCAGTATCTGCATAAACCTGCAGAGAGTAGGGATGCACAAGTCAAGACTTCAGAAAAAACATGTACTTGAAAATACTGCTTAGGAAAGCAGAGAGGTGAGACTATGAAATAACCCTGAAAATGGCCCAGAAGGCAAATCACATTCTGGGCTGCATCAAGAGAAGTGTGGCCAGCAGATTGAGAGAGGTGATTCTGCCACTTTACTCTGCTCTGATAGGACCTCACCTGGAATACTGCATCTAGCTCTGGAGCTCTCAGTACAGGAAGGACAGGGACCTGATGGACCAGGTCCAGAGGAAGGCCACAGAAATGATAAGGGGACTGGAACATCTCTCCTACAAATGCAGGCTGAAGGAGCTGGAGTTGTTCAGCCTGGAAAAGGCTCCAAGGAGACCTAATAGAGAGCTTCCAGTAGGCCCCTGAAGGGGGCCTACAGAAAGGCTGGGAATGTTTACAAAAGCCTCTAGTAACAGGATGAAGGAATATGGCTTTAAATTAGAGAAGAGTAGATTTAGATTGGATGTTAGGAACAAAGCCTTTACCATGAGTGCAATGGAAAAATGGAACAGGTTGCCCAAGGAGGTAGTAGAGGCCTCATCCCTGGAAATACCCAAGGTGAGGCTTGATGAGGCTGTGAGCAACCTGATTTAGTTGAGGATGTCCCTGCACACTGCAGTGGGGCTGGAGTACATAACCTTTAAAAGGTCCCTTCCAACCCATACCATTCTATGATTCTAAAAGCCAAAGACCATCACGCACAAGAATTCACATTACAAGTATCAGAAGAAATAACATCCCTCTGCCTCAGCTCCTCAGGGACAATACTTACATAGGTATCAAGCCACTGAAGAAAAATATTCTTTCAAAAAAACCCTTTCTTTCAGAAACGAAAAGCAGCAAATATGAAGTACTGTTCATTAAGAAGTAGTATTTGTTTAACTTGAACTTTATTTCTATTCTAAGTCCACATTTCTCACAGTGGTGAGTGAAGTGATAGCTACCTATATGCTTCATGATGTCAATGTTTAGACTTCCAGTGAATGAAGTCAATCTTGCCACAGAAAGTCCATACCTTATATAATGGACGCCGGACATCAATGGGACAGTTCTGTATAACTTCATCAACTACATCCGAAATGGATTCCATAAAATCAGGGTTAGCAAACTAAAAAGAAATTAGAAGAGGAATTAGATTTTGCATCTCAGGAATGGAGAAACAAAAAGGCAGAAGTGAGACTGCACAGAGAGTTTTAAAAGCAGGGGGTGGAGAGGGAATTAAAGTCAGGAGTACTTCCTGCTCACCACTTCTTGTACATTATAACAAACCTACTTCTGTACAAGGAAAATGAAAATTTCTTTTTTCTGCTGAGAAATTCAGATTCTTGGTCAGAGATTCACTGTTTACAATTTATGCACTATGGACCTACTATTACATGTGACATGAATTAGAGTTTTCATGCAATATTAAAAACATATTCTTCCTGTGCAATGTGGTCCTGGATTTCCTTTTAAGTGAAATCAAAAATATCAGAGTGCAAATAAGAAAGCTCACCTGTAAAAAATTTTCAACCCTACTAAAATTATTATGATAAATTCCCACCAAGAAGTCAGGTTACTTTTTTTTTTTTCCCAGCCACACAAAATCTCCAATATTCAAAAAGGTGTAAGTACTCCAAGGTCTGCAGTGGAAGCCCCCATCAGCACAAACATCCATTTAATGCTAATGTAAAATTTCTGCATTTTACAAGGGTTTTGTCCTTTCTGAGATTAAATGAATTATCAATACAGAATAACATACTATTATACATATCACAATTTACAACATTCCCAAAGGTGTAGAAACTATTTGGAATTTACATTTTAAACAAGATGAAGCATCTCAGTGGATAAATAACAAAAGCCAAAACATAGCAAGTATACACTGAACTGAAAGAGACTTCAGGAGAGGAAGTTGGCTTGTAGTTCAGGATACACAAGAATTATGTGAAAAATCCCCCAAAATTCAAGCTAACTTCCACTAATGAGAATTGATCATGCAAAAAAGTTAAACTACAAAGTCACATCAATCAAAAGAAAGAAGCAGTGTTGCTTGGGAGAGTTCTTCTCTGAATGAACTACTACAGCCTGAAATTTTCTGCCAAGCTTTTCAAAAAGATACTGATAACACAGCAGGGCAAAAGGGACACACAAAAAAAGAGTTACAGCATCCAAAGTAGAGTATAACATGCTCCAAGAATGGGGACAAGAGAACTGACATGTGAAATTGCAGTCTGCTAGCAAATAGCATACGGTTGAAGAATAGCAAGTAAAGTATCTTATTTAAAAAGTGAAGAAATAATCTGGACAACTACAACCCCCAAATAATAAATTCAAGATTATTAAAGACTTCAGATCAACTTTTAAACTGGCAATGGGAAGAGATTATAAAACCAAGAGCAGCTTTTACCTAGCTAACCTGATACCCTTTGAAGTGAGGAGTTAACAATGTTAAGTCCAGGGAGAAATTCCTTTGGATGCAGTATGTATCACCTAGTGCCTTTTTCTTGTCTAGCAAGTAAGTTCAGTTTGTTGCTTGGGGTTTTTTTAATACAGAGCCAAAAAACTATCAAGAAATTAAGACAATGGAAATTAGTCCATTATTCAGTTTCTAAAATTCTTTGAAGGGGCTATGGAAAGAGGAGCTATTAAAATAATGTCTGACATGGGATTCAATGCTGGAATTTAGATTCAGGCTGGAATTTAGACAAAAGGTGAAAGAATGAGGGTTGTGGGTTGTTTTTTGGTTTTTTTACACCCTTCCAATAGGAAGAGGCTAGACACAGGGATACTTCACCATTGTTAACATGATTAACATTGATTAAATTCTGAACAGTACTGGAGGTTATGGTTGCCTGCAATAAACTTAATCAAGTACAAAAGAAAGGAGAGGAACCTCTCTCTGCTTTATGGTAAGGTATTAAAGCTTCATTTTTTCCTCTCCCACAATATCACAATACCATGAAGCTCACCCAAACTGAGCTACCAGAAACCAGAGAGACCAGGTATCAAAGTTTCCCAGAACTGTACATGTCACTTTTGACCACACCAACAGAGATCTCAATGGACTTCCCTCAAGAACAAATTTAGCTTCCCTGCTTTATAAACTGACTTGGTAACAAAAGACAGGGTCAAAGATTTAAAGCATTTTCAGTGCAACCCAAAGGGATTGGCAACATCATCAAATAAAGTATATAAATTCATGCTGGTCTAAAACAATGCTGAAAGAAAGAAGGAAACTATGATATAAAATCTGTGAATTCAAACCATTTATTCTCAATTTTTGATCGCCTTTAAATAAACAAAATAAGATGTTTTAAATGTTACAGAGGACATTAGGAAAATAATTATCTGCTGTCCTACATCTTCCTGTATTTAAGCTACATGAAACTACAAGGCTTGCAGTCAGGAGACTCAGTGGTATCTTATTTCCACATGATGGCGTGCTGGCACCAAAAATGACAGTACCTCCCTCCCCCCCCCCTCTTCTCAGTCACACAGTAAAGTTTCTGTAACTTAGTACTGCTTGTCCCTATTCTTACCTCGGGATGAAAGAAAATTTCAGGTCCCAGGAACCTTTCATAACCGACATCTATAACAAACTTGGTTTTGTTGATTGCATTGATACCTGTATACTGCTTGATCCATTTTCGAGGGTCTGCATCATACTTGGCAAATTCTTTCACTATGTCAGGGCAAATGTAACAGTATTTCTCCTGTTAAGAAATGCCAATATAATACATTAAAAATTGCCAATATAATTATTCCATCATTGAATTAAAGGATAACACGATGAGAAAACAAGATCATAAGTATTATTACAGACAGGGTGGCTCAACAGATGTTCTTGACCAAATGACTACTAAAGACAGCCCTTGGAGAGACTGCACATGGCCGATTTGTTTCCATCAGTTTGCACACTGATTCATCCAGATTAGTCACTCTCAAAATTAAAACACCACAACCAGTAGGCCTGTGATGATAAAGAAGTTCAATGGAAAGCTTTCACTGCAAGATCAGGCCCACATAATCATCCTGGCATGACATACATTTATTTATTAAATTAAAAAGCAAATTTTAAACAAATCTAAAGCTTAACGTGCTGATTTAATCTGCAGAACATATTCTCTCCAAACAGTCTAGCATGAAGATTTTCTTCCTCTTTCTCCTTCCCCCACACTTGATTGAATAAACCACCACAAGCCTGAATAATTACAATGCATTGCTTACATTTGCATTTTTAAGAGAGCCACTGGGAACTTGTTAAAGCCAAAAAATTAGCTCAAAGAGTTTTGTTTATGTATATATTACGAGATAAAGCAGGGTGTACCTTTATGGCTTTTGCTGTCTCCAGAGATTGTTCAGGAGGAATTCCCACCTCCCTTTCCCTTAGGAGCTGTTGGATAAAGTAAGTAATATCTCTACCTGCAATAGGAATATGTTTGATGCAACTTCCAATTACATAGCCTTCTGCCTATGTAGGAGGAGAAGAAAAACAGTGTTTAGGGAAAACCTACTGTGTATCAATAATTAACAGCAAAACTAACACATTTTTATAATATTTTATTTTGATTTTCAATTAAAAGTAAAAACTTGAAACTGCAGTATTACTATTAAAATGTGCAATGCACTGTCAAGTGGATATTATTTTTATTTAAAAGACTTTGATTACTACATATAAAACAGATATTGATTGTCTAATAGATACCCAAGTGATAGACAAAAAAAACTTGCACACATTAGAAGACAACCCAATCAGATAGTTCCTTATAGGCACGATCTGAAAATCAAACTTAATATCAATAGACCAACTGGGTCTTGTTTGAGAGTGAAAAATTATTATGAAAAAATATCCTTGTTAAAATTTTCAGACAAGAAGAATCAGATTAAGTAGTAACTAATGATAAGCACGATAGAACCAGGACATATTTGCTGAAATTTTTCAGCAGGCATCTACTGGTTGCTGAGCCAACAGTTTTTCTTTCCTCGCTTGTTTTTCACACTTTTCTGAGTTTCATACTGTAAATGCTGATTTTTTCCATATGAAGAAAACACTGAAGACATGGTTAATACCAAAACTCAAGGTGAAGTTAAAAGGAATCAAACTTTTATCTCTAAAATAACTGATCAATCAAGCATACTATACTGCTTCAGAAATACACAAAATGACATCAACTGAACAGATGTCAGTATGCACAGATAATTCTGTATTTTTAACATTACAACATAACTGGAATTAAGCAGTAGGAGATCAACCATGTGTACAAACATGGATTTTTACAAGACTGTAGTTGTTTCCACAGAAACAGAGTTAACTAACTTCTAGAATACAATAAAGTAACATAAAAAGCGAATGTTACCAGGTGTACTAAAATATCAAAATGTAGCACGTTGAAAAAGTTAGGGAATTTCTTTTCAGATCTTGGCGGCATGCAGGAGATCCAAAACCATGATAAGCATTAATATTAAATAGAACTGAGGCATCATAGTAACAGAAGACAAGGTTTTACATAGAAATAACCTTTAAAAGATGGCCTGGCAGTTCCTTACTGAGACCTTCCTGTAGCATGCAAGCTAAATTAACAGCATAAATAAGTTAGCATAATAAAAATACATGCTTTTTGAAACGATAACACTGGAGGAAAAAATCCCGAACAGCCAAGCAACACTAAAAATTAAAAAACAGTTTCATTTGACACCTCTTACTTAAATTTATAATAAACAAACCCTGTACTTGTCCAAACCACAGGTGATTTCAAACTGCATCGTGCTACATACCACAGGAATCACATGGGTAACTCCATCTCCACTATCGATGACAGTTCCAGTCAGAGTCCGTTCTCCAACCTGCCGTGATGTCCAAGAGGCAGCTAAGGCCAACACTGCCTGCATGAGAAAGTTTATAATTAGAAGCAGGCACATTGTGCTAATTTACAGTCTCAGAAAATACTCTTTCAGACATTTTAGACATCCATAGAGAAGACTATACATACTGCAGCTACACCATACTTTAGAAGTGTACGTTCGCTTTGCTCACCTGAACAGCAATGTAAAGTCCTGGTATGTTAAATGATTCAAACATGATTTCTGCAAGATACTCTCTGTTTTCTGGTGTGTTCAGTGGAGGCTCTGTCTGCAAAAAACAAAGTTTTGAAAAAGCACCTCAACAAGAGTTCTAATCGTTCATCCATTGGTCAGCTTGGTATGGAAATTAAACTTTTAAAAAACTCAGTGTGTTAAAAACAGAAATTCAAACATGAATTATTTCAAACAAAGTGATTGAAGTTTTTCAAAAACAAAACCTAACCTGCAATAGCCTACACTGACAAACGAATAGAATTTAATATTTAGTTATAAAGCAACTTTACAGATTACTTTACTCCTTCCTCTCCTCCCTCCCCTCCTAGCTGCTGAAGAAATAACAAATATATAAGGAGAAAAATCCTCCAACAGCCACTTGTGCTTGGAATATTTAGTTTTCCTCTTAGAAAAATATTTTCTTACCCAATCTCATTAACTCACCATTAAAAAATAGTGATCCTCAGGTTCAGCTCGCAGGTATTTAAAAATGACCTGCTCCATAAATCTCTCCATGAGGTCCCAGTCTTCAACAATCCCATGTCGTATAGGCCACTGAAAAAGAAAACTTGTCAACACTCTACACCATACAAGGATAAGCAGACCCAGAAACAGAACAGCCTAAGTTCCCAAACTCTTAAGTCTTCTGCAAACTGCAACTCTATCTTGCAGGACTAGAACCTGGGCATCCCAACTCCATTCCTAATAGCATTATTCTTCTATTGCAGCTCTGTGTTTTAATCTCTTTTTGTATCAATTTTATAATCTATGAAGTTGAGAACAGTATTTGACTGCAATATGCCTTTCAATATATAAAAACAAAGACCATAAGGCTATACATTTTTCAAAAAAAATTGTATGATGTCTTCATTTTGTTCAATGTTAAGAACACAGATGACATTTAAGTAGCACAGTAGAATGTATAAAATATTACTTTTTCCACATAATTTGTAAGACTGAAGCATTCTGTAAATGCAAGAAGTCCTTCACTGGGGTATGGAAAGCATGATTCACAGAAAAGCTATGTTGAAGACAGCCCTTCACAAAACAATTTTGACATTCCCTGAAGCAAAAGTACCTTGCACATTCCCCAGTTCATGCACCATTTAAAAAACATACACTTTTAGCAAGAAATTAAACATTCAGTGTTTATTACTATTTTAATAGATAATTTTGAAAACAGAAAAGCTGCACTCTATCAATAAATATTTACAAAAGTGTTCAAGCACCAATCACACAGGACAGCACTAGTAAAACAGGCATTTAAAAAAAACGTAAAGCCATGAACCAAATAATGCAGTTTTTAAAAAGCAAAAGTACTTCACCAAAAAAAAAAAAAAAAAAAAAGCAAGTGTTTTAAATGGCTTCAAAAAGTTCTAGAACAAAAATGTGAAAACCTGAAAAGACTTCTCAAAATACTCAGTTCTTACCTTTGTAGCATATGTAGGTTTATCTATGGCTTCATCTCCTATGAAAAAGTCCAGATCATCAACACCTTTCATTACTCTCCTCTGAGCCTGGTCACCTACTTTGGCTGATTCCCGGATTGCAATACCTTAAAATAAACCAAACCAAAATTAAAAGAGCTAAATACCAAACAGTTAGTATTTATTTACTTAATGATTCTTTTCCAGAAGCAAAAATTGGGATATAGAAAGCATAATTCCCAGAAAGCAGAAAATATATAAGTAATCTATTGAGAAGCCAGTATAGCAGAGTTCATTGTCACTGCATCACACAGGATTCCAGTTCCTCATTAATGTAAATAATAATTCAAAGAGAATCTTAAAAATGTGTTCTGTTCCAGACTATAGCAGTCACTATATCTACACAAGCACAGCAATCCACAGGAGATAATCTTCGAGCAAGTAAGGAACATGATTTTCTGAGTTTCAACCTAGAATTTAAGAGAAAGAGACAAGAAGGGAATAAACTCTGTACTTCAGAAATAAGTATTGGGGTCATTATCCCAGCAGGTGAGAAGGAGGAAGGGGAGAAATGAATTTGCAGTGCTACAGAGAAATCTTTGGACACTTATACTTCCCATTAGAAGAGTGCAACTATCACTAAAATTATTAGATGATGGCTGCTATAGGCAAGAAGATGAGACAGCAAAGAAAAAATCTGGGACAAGCTATAAATAAAAATGTAATAAAACACACTCAAAACAAAACCTTCTGTATATGCAGTTTTCTTTTAAGAGGTCATAATCAGCATCTAAATAATGTACAGTAGAAAATGCAGAGGAGACAGGCATCATCCACATACTCACCAAATACTTTCAGCACCAAAACCTACTGACAGGCCAACAATTCTTCTGGAAATATGCCTAAGCTCCAACATGTTTATAGTTTTATAAAACAGGATTTATAACAAAGTCTCAAGAAACTCTTGATATTCCACTTTTTTAACATCAAATATCTAAACATTTACCAGTGCTTTAAGCTTGAATTTTTTACAATACTTAAAATAGTTAAGACTATTACCAGTACTGAAATTACATCTGTTAAAGACCATGTTAAAGACCTCCACCTCTTTGGCCCCCGATTACTTTTATTATTTCCTTATCTTTTTATCTTTTCCTGTAGCTACAAGGCAGTCTAGATGCATTAATAAATAGTTGACTGACAAGTTCACAAAAAAGAAAAGCAGTGTTTGACATAATTGGAGATAACCTTGAGATACTAGATGTCATTATAGATGTAAGCACATTGTCAGTGCTACTATATATAAATATATATAATATTTGAGAGAAACTATTAAGACAACAAATAAAAACAAAAAAACCAGAAAGGTATAACCTTTTAAACACATCTAACATACAAAAATTAAGGCTACATATGCTAAAAAAAAGCATATTAAATGGGCAAAACCATTGTAGTTTGTAAATACACACCCAAAAAGAACTTTTTCTAACAGGAACAACTTTTATGAATATGAAGCTGTCTACAATCCCAGACAATGTAAATAAGGCAGACACCACCTGCACTTTAGTACTTAATTTGATTGGAAGCCTTCCCCATATTATCTGGGCAGTAACCATGGTGTCAGGTAGACAGGAGGTAAATTGCATTCCGTCTACTGAAGAGTCCTGGCAGAAAAATAATAGAGATAAACAGGAAATTGGACTGAAGTTCTCTTCATCTTTGTCATAGCAACCAAGAGCTGATTTAATGAGCAACAGCCCTAGCTAACTGCAAACAAGGAGTTCTGTTTAACTACACTCTAGCCAAAGATGCTAAGGCAATGAATATAATTTCTCAGATGGAAAAGAGTCCATGAAGGCCAACTTGGTAGTTAGAAAGCACATAATTTATTCACAAAAATACTCAGTGATAGTGCTGTATATTCCATTTGGAGGGACAAAAAATTACTCACATGATGGGATAATGAATTGAGGTTCTGTATTTCCTGCATAGCCAAGTTTCGTATACCTGGGAAAAGAATGATCATGAGGTCATTAAATGCACTTAGATGTAAAGAAAGAGAAAAATATGTTCAATTCACTGTACTTATAAGTGAAGGTCAAACAATTGCATGCCACATCTACATTTTCTGGGCTAGACTTTCAAATGCCATCCTGCTGAGAAGAAAAGTTGGAAGTGGTAAATATTTTAGGTGTTATTTATTTTTCATACACCTCCAGCTTACAAATTTTAGTAGTGTTTTCTTTCTGAACTCTAAAATCTGAAAACTCAGCTCTTTCTTTCTCCATGGTGTTGACCAGTTATGACTAAAGATAGGCAGGCCACATTCCACCCTTTGCTAAAAAATAAAGACTGTACAAATCTTACTTTTCAGAAAGCTACCATGACTAAAGATCTCATTAGATTTTCATATTTGTCAAACAAAGGGGGCGGGGGGGTAAAAAAGTGTGGGTTAAATAGAAAACCATAGTTGAAAACTCCCATTTCAATCCAGATACAATTTCCTTTCAAGCTTTCCACAAACCACTCAACTTTGTCACAGGCATCTGTGTGTGTGGCAATATATAGGTAACTATACCAAAGCAAGCCTGCATTGATAAAATGCTTTAGAAATGGGCAGCAGATGGCATAAAGTGTTGTACTTCTATTTCAATATGCATATAATACCTACTTCTACAAGTACATGATCAAGAGAAAAAATAACTGGTAATGTGGTGAAGGAAAGAAAAAAAAAAAAAGGGAGTTCTCACACAAAATCTAAAATCTCTGCATGGTGTTGCTGGCCACAAGATAGTTCAGGTCTTCAGCAACCACAAATAACAAACATCCCAGACTATGAAGACCAGCTCAAATTCCAGAAAGCTGGAAAGGGAATATACCACACCAAAAAAACAACTCAGCAGCAGTTAATAATAATAATAATAATAATAATAATAATAATAATAATAATAATAATAATAATAATAATAATAATAATAATAATAATAATAATAATAATAAAATTAAATTAATTAAATTATTCCAGAAACCAAAGTTTTTCTCTAATATTGTCGTTAGATGGGAACAAAAGTACAGCAATAGCATAACTTGAGGGAAATTAGCATTATTCACATCCATTTTTACCATAAAAACCTGAAGTCATGACATTTTTAAATTACTGCAGTCACAATTTAGATCCTGAAGTGACTCTAGGGTCTTTGCCTCCATCACAGACTCTGTGTTTGCAGACAATATTATTCCATCACTAAAGAGTGTTGCTTCTTCACAGCTTAAATAGCAAATGCCCCTTTATGGAGTACTTGGTATAAGAAATACTCATTAAGAGTTTGCTGAGATAAAGGAATTGAATCAAAACTGAATTAGCAATGACCTTGGAACTTTAATATTATATTTCCAACTTCTCTTCAAAGCTATAGCTTCAACAGACTTCAGATAATAGTTATAAAAGCCATTTTCCCCCAGGCTAAAAAGACAACGACTGCATTTTGGGGGCAAAGGTTTGTTGTATTTTTAATCATCAGTATATGGGCATATGCTTTTAATCTAATCCAAAATGTTTATGCATACTTTCTGTGGCTCCCAAAAATTACAATCAGGACATTAAATTAGACTGATTTGTAAAGAAGGCCTCTAGTAGGAAGAATTCTTTTTATGATTATTATCACATAGTTTCTTTGCATTTTAGAAGGAAGTATACCAAGAGAATACTGTTAAAATATAACAAGAAACAACAGGAGTTAAACTGTTATTTAAGACACATGACAGGATATTTCTTCCTTGCACTCTCTGAAGCAAGTTTCTGTCAAAAGCACACAGGACCAAGGAAACCAATTTTGGATTCAAGAGATGTAAGACTTATAAATGGCAGAAACCTCATGAAAACGACCCTTCAAGCCCCACTGACAAAAAACAAAGTCAATATTTACATATACATGCATATACCTAAGCACGTAAATGTGTATATACACCTTTTATACCATTTTTACAAATGTGTGTGAATGCATCTAAAGATTCCTGAAGTAAAACCAGACCTCGTTTCTGGCAGAACTGAGCTGTGTTTGTCACCTCTTCCCCATCCACAAACTTGCTAAACTCACACCCACCAACAGTATTAAGTCAACTTGTGATATCAGCCTGCAATAGGTTTACCTTCCCTCTAGAGATCAGATCCCCTACCAGAATAACTTTTAAAGTTACCCAAAGCTCAATATTTTACTGATTTATTTTTTCGCTTGCTGAATTAACTCCAGTTAAACCTCTGGGATAAGCTTATTTCTCAGAATCAGTGAAAAAATAACTTCTCTTCAACTAACACACCCCACAGAAGATAACCTCAGAAGATTCCTTTTGCATGCCACTAATCCATGAAGGGTTAATACCAGAGCTATGAGAATAACTCAAGTCTCAGCTTAAGCAAGGAAGTGAAATACAAATGCCGTTCAAAAAAAAATTTTTAGCATTAAACAAGATACAACCTTGAACAAGAGGCTGTATTTCAAGTTTTTGAAAAAAAAAAACAAATGGAAGGGAAATTTAAACTATTCTCAAAACCACTGAGGAAGAGAAGAAAGAGACAACAGGACTCTGCAGCCCTTTCTTACCCAGCAGCCTGTTTATTCAGGACATGGCTGACTTGGGCAGTTTTCTTCTGCCTAGCAGGACTTGAACACAATTCTACCTTCCAGAGCCATACCCAGAAGTACATTAAAGTGTTTGGGTGACCCACTTCCAGAACCTCCTCCAGAGATTGTTGCCTTTTATACAAGATTTTTAAATATTCATTGACCTGAAAGGCTCTGGACTTTAGCAGTTAGAGAGGTTACCTGGTCTCCAGTCCCCTCTCCAATGAATATTTAAGCATCTAAAACATGGGTTTCTTTCTCCTGGGTTACTGACTAGCAGACTAATGGTAATGCAAAGTCTTGTGATCTGTAAATTACAGAGACAGCTGTGGGGAATATGTAGATAATCAGTATTTTGACTTAATTTCACTAGAAGTAGCAGATCTATTGCCAGTGAAAGAGGAACCTAGTGGAAACTCCAAAATACAGGATAAATACTGTAGAAATCTGTAGAAAGCTGATCCAAAAAGCTAAGGCCATTTCATTTAAGGGGATTTGGAGGGACTACTCATTTAAAAAAAAAAAAAAAAAAAACAGTAGAAATTATGTACTGGTAAAACAAGCAGTTTCTAAAAATAATGTTGCCTCCTCCTACACGCTCAGGTGATCCCTGAATGATGAGTTAGTATGCAAGTCAGTTCCACTGCCTGTTTCATGAGGAATGGCCATCCTAACCCCCTTCTCCTCTGAGGTCCTACCATGGAAAGCCCAAAAAACCTTTCATAAAAAAATAACTGCAAAAATTGTTGGACCAAAACCTGAAAGCAAATGCTGCAAAGAGCAGGGACATATTTTGGTAAATTCTTACTAAAGCTTAAGAACAATACAGTTTAGGCATATAAAATAAACTCTGGCAGTTGCTTTATCAGTTTCAAAGTACAAGACATCCAATTGGTCTTTGGACAAGTGTGCAAAAGACAAAGCCCAGCTGTGAACATTGTAGTATTTCCTCAACTCCTGTAGCCTTTTGGTCTAGATCTTTAAAACAGTGCTACACACACACACACACAAACCCCAGGAAAAAAAAAAGCCAAGGTGATTGGAAATAGCAAAATGCTTTAAGAAACAGACAAAAGAAATAACCCCTCTGAAATGCAAACACTGACAGCTAAGATGCTAAACAACTGTTATTACTGCCAGAACACCTGTGGTGCTGTGCTGCCATAAGCAAGACTGTATTCTCATATTCCCATTATTACAAATATGCTTGAGAAACTCCAACATGAGGTCTTCATAAAGAAGTGCAAAGGGATTTTTGAAATGAAGATGTGATGCAGGAAGGGGAATGGAGAAAGAAGGGAAGAAGGAAGAAATTTCAAACAACAAAAGTATCTATTATGTCTGCTCAGTTCACCCAAGAGCACCAGCAGCCACAGTTAAAAGTGTACATTATAGCCACTGATGGTTTCTTGAGAGTCTAGTACTTCACAGAACTGAGCTCTGTGACTATAAACAACAGCTAATTAATCCAGGCTCCTTAAACCCAGAACAGCAATTACAATAATGCCTGCTCACAAGTCTCACATGTAAAGAGCAGAGGTAATAATTGGCTAAAGCAATTCATTAAGAATCAGAAATACAGCAATACAGGGATAATGTAACAGGGATAATAGCTGAAGTTCCAGCTATCCTTAATAGCTCAGCAATAACAAAAACCTCTCTAAGCTTCAAGTTTTCAGAGAAGTGCAGCTCACTTCTCCTGGAAATCAAGTACTTACGTCTAAGCTCAGCAGTAAGACTTCACCAGAGTAATTTTTCTTTCCTAAATGAAAAATGGAGAGACTGCAATAAAATACACCCAAAATAGAAGTATTCCTCAGTGCCTGCAAATACACAAACTGAAGAGGAGAGGGGTATTTCAAGACATCTTTTTTTCACACACCCACCTACTAGCAATCCCATGTCCCACAGCTAAATGCCAGTTAATAAAAGTAGTTGTAAAGTGTAACTAGTTATAAAGCTACTTGACACAGCTACACCAGAAAGTCCTGGTACTCCTCTAAGAAACTAAAAATAGCATGCTCTTCTCCACAAAAAGACCGATAGCAATGTGTAAACTGATCACAAGGAAAAACTCACGCAAAGAAAATGAAGATGCAGTGCATTAAAGCTGAAGTAGGACAAGTCATTTGCAAGAACTAATGGAAGAGATGATAGCAAATTGCTACCACTTTTTACAAAATTTTTCATAGATTGTTCACTCTTACTTATAATGTTCATGTCATCTATCCAATAAAGAAAAGGAACTTGTCCTGTCCTGCTATTATGATATGTTTCTCACTGAAGCTCTGCACCTATTTTCTACACACCTGTTGCTGCTTTTTTGGAGAAATTCCAACATTTTACAAAACTTGAGGTTTATGTCAGCAAACACCAGGAAATTAAACCAGTCTCCTTAAGTGCAAAACAACAATAACAAGAGTCTTTTCACAAATTTCTTAAATCCCTTTACAGGACAGGAATAGAGATTAGTGTCTGGACAAAGCACCTCATTCAGTATCAGAAATCTAAGTAGAAAAGTGTATTTTATATACATAGTGTTCCACAGTGCATGTCTGCATATATTTTTTCCTTTCCACTGTGCTCCTCCAAGTTTTTCATCTGAAAGGCCTTTCATGAATAATTTGAATGAACTGTTTGAAGCTTGCAACCCAGAGTAGATTCATTCTAACAATAAGAAGGTTTTCAGCCCACACAGAGGAAAATTCCAGAGACTGTGTATCAATGAGTCAAACTACTCCTGGCTGCTTTGGTTCAGATCCTTATTTCTTCTTGAATTCTGCAAGATAACTTATTTCAAATGCAATAATCTCATTGCTGAAAAGTCTTCCAGGTTTTGGTGTCCAAAGCAAAGTCAAGCTGAAGTGGTATCAGCAGAAGCACCACATTGCCTCATATGATTTAAGATTATTTGGAGGCACAGAAATGTGAAGCTACATCATTGGGGACTACTTGAACCCTTCCTGAAATAAACTGATACACACACCACACACAAAGTCCACCAGTTTCTCACATGCAAACACAAAATAGATTTTAGAAATTCTATTTAATTATTATTTCCCTGAAAGGACACAATAAACAATTTATTTTGTACAACTGTTGGCTGGTAACACCTACTGCTAGTGCAATGCTGGAATCAGACCTCAAACTGAGAATAAATGAGGTTTCCTGCAAGAGACAGACATTACGTTTAATGCATTTGCTGGACTTTGTAGTTTATACTGTAGCCTTTTTAAAGGGTCCTACTACAGCTCTCATTTCTCTTTGAAAAACTTAAAAGACTGTCAAATAATATTCCTATAACACTAACAGTTCTGTGGAGAACAAATATTTAAAATATCTTCAGAAAATAAATAGAAGGAACCAGGAGTATCTAACACATGGGCAGAATGACATGTGAAATGAAATCCAGTCACTGCTGCTCTCACTGTTTCCAGCTGTTGACTCCAGTATTGCCCACCAAGGGGACAGAGCTATTTCTGGTAAAATAATGGATAAACAGAAACAGACAAGAGACTTCTAAAAGTTCTGTGACAGTTGAATAAAGATGTATTTCAAAATATGAAACACTTTCTCACAAGAAAGCAGCATGGCAATACATTATTGGTAAAAACTTCTCTAGGTTAACCAGGGATTTGGGGGGGGGGGTTTTGGTGGATTAGTTTGGTTTTGCGTTTAAGATTGCTCAGTTTTAGAAGTTTTAAAGGTAACTTTCCAAGCATTAAATAAATCAAAGTAGTGCAGTAAATTCTCTGCAGAGGAAAGGTCTAATATTGCAATAAACTGATGCAATCAATGACACTGAGGCACAACCTGATAAGCAGTTATTGGATGAATAGTTACTGATGGACTGGTGTCTCCACTCTTAAGAGCCCATCATGAAAGCATAGGAAAGGCATGGACCTGCTGGAGTGAGTCCAGAAGAGAGCCACAAAAATGACCATGATAGGCTGAGAGATATGGGGTGGTGCAGCCTGGAGAAGGGAAAGCTCCAGGGAGCCCATGCTGCAGCTTTTCAGTTCGTAAGGAGTACTTACAAGAAAGATGGGGATAGATTTTTTAACAGGGGCTGCTGCAATAGGACAAGGGGTAAACTAAAAGCAGGCAGATTTAGATTAGACATCAGGAAGACATTTTTTATGATGAGGGTGGTGAGACACTGGCATAGGTTGCCCAGAAAGGTGGCAGAAACACCATCCCTGGAAACATTCAAGGTCAGGTTGAACAGGGCTCTGAGCAACCTGATCTAGTTGAAGATGTCCTTGCAGATGTCCCCACTGCAAAGGGGTTGGACTAGATGACCTGAAAGGTCATTCCAACCCAAACTATTCTATTATTCTCTAACTGCTAGGCCAAAGGAAAGGCATTAGCAAGAGCACAGCACACAATCACCTTCGTTACAGCTCCCTCTTACCTCTCACTTCTGGGGTACAGCAGAAGTTGTCTGCCCAATGACGAATAGGACTTCCCTAGCCACAGGCAGGTAGGAAAGATCAGTCCCTAAAATGCCTCAAGAGCACAGTCTCTGGAATCCGGGTTCATTTTACTCTTCAAGGATTTGATTTACAATACTTGTGGTTTAGCTAAACATAGAATAAATCTCACACCGATTCGACAAAGGTGAAGAAGGGCTGAGCTAACAACCAACAGACACCACTGGGATAACACAGCTATGTCCCATCTCACTGCCGACCAGAGGCAACCCCTGGAAAGATTCAAGCAGATGTCTTTGCCGTCTCTGGGCACAGCCAGATGCACCCCAGCATCTGGACCACTGCAGTCCCGGAGCTGTGCACGAAGGAGATGCTGCAGCCCAGCCAGCACACAGCTCCCCTGCCTCCGGACTCACACCTCCCAGGCAAACACCGTGCCCCTTCTCTCCGGGCACTCCGCTGACAGGGGACATCGCCGATTTCAGCATTTTAATTACGCAAGAGTTTAAAAGTCAGAGAATACGAACAAAATACTCGACCGAAGAAGTAAAAAGGGCACCTGGAGACACACCGCCCCCGGGGTACGACTGCCCAGCTCCGCGCTCCCCGCGGGGAGGAAGGACAGGAGGAGGAGGAGAGCACTGGGCTGAGGGCAGCACCAGCCGCCCCGGCGAGAAGGGAGCCCCTCTGTCCCGCGGGTGACAAGCCGAGAGGGCACCGGAACACTCACCGAGAGCTCAGACCCGTGAGAGGGGAAGGGACTACCCGCTAAGGGCCCCGGCAGGCAGCGGGGCAGCAGCACGGCGGAGACACCCCCCTGCCTCCCCAGCAAGGGGACTGGTAGCGCCCGTCCCTTCCCACACTCACCCGGTGCCTCCGTCTATCACGCAGGGGGGCAGGTAGCTCGCCATAGCGGGGAGCCGGCAGTGCGGGCCCTAAGCCACCATCCAGCCCAGTGCCGGCTCCCCCGGCCCGGCCCAGCGCGGCCTCAGGGCATGGGTGCCGGAGCGGCGGCGGGCACCATGCAGCCGCCTGACAGCCTCGCCCCCAGCGCGCATGCGCCGCCCGCCGCCGCCTCTGACCGCCGCCGCCTCTGACCGCCCCCGCGGCTCCGCGCCGCCATTTTGGGTCAAAGCGGTTCGGGTCGGTGTGGGTTTTGTGGGCTGGTCCGGATGGGTGTCAGGGACTCTGGGGGTGGGTGGCGAAGTCAAAGGCTGTGTTTGTCAGTAGGGTTGTAAGCTTGGACTGGGTTTGATGCCATATTCGCCATTCAGCTTGCTGAGGGGTGCGCCTGAATCCAGGCCAGCCTGTCAGGTAGGGCTGGCCTCAGCCAGGACAGAGACACTGGCCCAAGATGGATTTCATGACTCAAAAGCTTCTTTGAAGCCATGTATGACCATAAAGGATACAGTGGTGGGGGGGAGAAGGAAGGGTTTGCCTCCCCCCAGCAAACACTCCAGTTGCTGCTGCCATTCAGAGCAAGATTAGCCTCGCAGTTCACGTCCCAGTGAAGGTGGGGTTTGCCCCAGGAAAAAGCCCAACATTAAATCAGTCAGTTGTAAAAAACACAAATTATGATTTGTGCAGGTGGCCACACTACACTGCACGCAAATCCTCCGAACTGTGAACACACCCAGAACGCAACATAAGAGTAAACCTACAGGAACTTGATTTAAAAAAAAAAAAAAAAAATTGGCTGCAACAAACATCACCTGCAAAGTTGTTGACACCTTATTTACTTACAGGTTAATGATGCCTTGTATGTGACTCAGCCCTGGTCATAATGCAAGTGTGTGGCAATGCCAGAAATAGACCCTTCAGATGCTTGGGCACAACCATGAACCACAGAGCAAAGGTGTCCCATGAGGATTTAGTTTCCTACCACACTCTCCCAGCTCCGCATCACCATGCCAGAAGCTCGTGCAGACCACAGGCTTGCATGAGAAAATTAGTGAGATGTATCCTCAGCCCCAATGTTGGTGTGGTGCCTGTAGACTGTGCATATGCCCTGGGAGGGTTGTTCAGCCATTTACCACAAACTGAGCACACTTGCTCAACATATTTGTTCAGTCCATTTCCCTCGGAGATTTTGGAAGACGTGGTGTGGTGGAAAGCAGCCCAGTTTGTTTGTTGGAAGGGCTCCCTTATCAGTGGGTTGAAACAGCAAACACTCGGTCTCTAATAAGTAGGCTCCAGGACTGAGGATTGAAGCTTGATAGAAATCTGCCCCCCTCTTCAGGCCAGTCAAATCAAAACAGCACATGAAAGGCACTGCTTTAGCATCCAACAGATAAAAGAAAAAATATGCTTTGACTTTCCTGGCCAAAATTTCCCTTCTCCCATGCTGTTGCACAATATGCTGGGCTGGGCTCAGGGAATATCTGCTCATATGCTATATAGGCACATCACTGTAAACTTTTATATGATTCTCCACTTCCTTTTTTTTCTTTTTCACCTTTTTTTTTTTTTTTTTTTTTTTTTTTCCAGGAAGTCATTAGCTATTAGAGCAGAGGAAAATGCCTCATCTGGAAAAAGAGAGGTACTGCTGCTCTCATGCAGCCTCCAGCCTCTATTTAGACACTCAATTTGCAAACAGCTGCAGAAGTATGAAACATTTACACCTTGTCCTTCTCTCTTCAAGCTCTTTATGAGGGTCCCTTGGGCACTGATTACTGCCCCTATAGTTCTCTCAGCTTTTTGTGTGAGTGCTCCCTAACCCACTTCAAGCAAAATCAGCTGAGATGGTTCAAACAGTTTAAAAGGGATCTATGCACAGTTGATTGTGCCTGAAGTGGGTTTAGGGAGTGCTTAAACAAGTTGCTTTGTTAGTAGAAATGAGGGGAGGGGTAAAGCACAGTAACATCTTAAGCTGGATCTAGAAGAGGACATCTGTCTATAGGCTAAGTAACAAAAAGAAAAGTCTCTGGAGAACCCAGAACAAAAACTGTGCCATGAAACTGTAATAATGTACATCAGCTGATGGTCTTATAGTAATGAGAAGCCTAGAAACATTCATCCCAGTGATTCATTAGAAATCAAATATTTAATGATTATTTAAATTACAATAATGAGAATTATTTTCTCAGGTAGAAAAGAAAGAAGGAGACACTTGGTATTTACAGCTTAGTCAATGATGAATTCTTCTGATACTGTCATGTGGCATTGGGAGATATAATAGAACCATAGAATTGCTTTGGCTGGAAAAGACCTTTAAGATCATCAAGTCCAACCATTAACCCAGCATTGCCAAGTCCATCACTAAATATGTCTCAAAGTGCCACATCTATACTGCACCACTTTGCTGGGCAGTTTGCTCCAGTGCCTGACAATCTTTTCAATGAAGAAATTTTTTGCAATATCCAATTTAAACCTCTCCTGGCATAACTCGAGACCATTTCCTGTTGTTCTATCACTTGTTACTCGGGAGAAGAGATGGACACCCACCAAGCTACCATCTCCTTTCAAGATCATGGCCTCTCCCTTAAAACACAGCCGTTGTTACTGGTGTTTTATGCTTAAGCCCACAGGGTTTATTGTGTCCTCCCACCCCCAGCACCAGATAGGCCACAACAAGTAGCCAAGTTTAAGCTCTACTGAAAGGGAAATTGACACCCAAGAAGTGTGTGTGATCTCAGTTTGCCTATATGTAGAGTCTGCCATGATTTACATGACTGAACCCATGCTGTTTTACTTTGGTTTGTGTACACCCCTTTTCACCACAGCATCCAAATGCCTTCAAGGAATGTGTTAAGTGATGTGGCTAGGATCTGCCATTCTTTCATTTCAGTCTCAAAGGGAGAACTGTGTGGGCAGATGATTGTTTTTTTACTTTTTATTTTAGGGGTTTTATCTTAAAGTGTCGATGCTACTGTATGTTTACAACAAAGAAAATTATCTAAAGAAGCAGAAGGTGTTCAAGTTTTGATAACCCTTTACTCCTGTGAGAATTTATTCAACAGTAACAGGGCATCCCCCAAGAAACTCAGATTAACTTTGAAAAAGCAAGCCTGCACTTAGCTGTGAGAAGCCAGTTTGTGAGAAGAGGTGGTTTTGATGCATTTATGCTTTGTGTTATTAAGATGAACTGTGGGTTGTGTTCTAGATCATGAATCTTAAAAGCTGATAGTGTCATACCCAGATATATCATGTTGCTATTTCAGAGAAGGGGTAATGAGATCCCTGCTTTGGTTACATACGTCATCTGCCAGGAGGAGGAAGGGGTTCCTGAACAAAATATATACACAACCTTAGTGACAGCTCAGAGTCCAGGGACATCAGCAAATTAATTAGCAAGTTAACCAGTTGTTAAACCAATTGTGTTTGCCTACTCTCAAAGAAATGAGACTACAAAAAAGGTTTTCTTTGTATACATAACCTCTCCCCTTCTTGAGATCAGCTTCAGTCAGCTCTTCTTCATTGCTGAGCTGATCTGTAAAGCACGAGGCTATCTTAGGGGTATTGATAAGACCTAAAATCTGTTGAAGGACCATACTGCTGGCACGTAGGTTCATCTTTGAACAACTCAGCTGCAGGCCACATGTTCAAGGTGAATTCCAGTTAAAGGGTTAGTTGCCAGGGTATATTCTTCAATCACTTATTTTGACACCTTTATAGAGGCCCCTAGAACATCCTCCTGCACCCCTTCCTCCTTGCAGATAGGTCATCAGTATCTTTAGTCAAGTAACATGAAGGTGAGGGTGCACTATCACACTTTCCCTGATGTTTCTGTTCTGACCAGCTATGATCCTCCACCCAAATTGATTTCAGCTATATATATATATTTTTATATATATTCTTTTTTAAATTGCTTTCACATAAAAAATTTCAATCTCTAGATAAAGGGCAGCTCAGCATTCCTCCTTTAAACTGTGATTTCTGGCAAGTAATGGAGAACTGCTATCAGATGATATTCAGTGAACTACTTTTGAGTTAGATAAACTGTGCTATCTGATTTTGTTCATCTGACCAGCCAAAAAACGCTCTTACATCTTGAGTGTAAATGCATGATTACAGTATCAACTGGTTTTCTAACTAGCAAAACCAGTAACTGTAAAAAATATTCCGTTCAGAAGCTCAAAAAATAGCAGCAAAAAAGACAGGTGTTTAATCCCTTGACCATCTCCACCACGAGGGTAGTCTAAGGGCAGCTGTTATGCATTTGTCATCATCCAATCACTAGGAAAGGTGAGCAGGTAATGGTGTTCACACACAGCAATCACAGAGTATTACCCAGTCACAAAAAAGTAAATTGCTGGAGAAGCAAAGCTTTTTCCCTTGGCTGCAGAAGCAACACAGTGGAAACTATTCCTACAGAGACATCTTTAGAGCACCCATTAACCTACTGTATATTCTTTTTATCTACCTGGATGTGTACATGGCTGTTTCTAAGACCATTCTTTGGCAGGTTGCTACAATCTACCTGCAATTAAATCCACATAAATAGTTCCACTAAAAACAGCAGTTACCCATTTTCCTAGAATTGTATGTCTTTTAAATAAAGTCTGCAAACTGAGGCCTAAACAAACTTTCATTCCGACCAAAGAGGTTATCTTGATATACTGTGGCAGAAAACTACAAGCTGCTTATGCAAACAGTCCAAAAAGTACTTGCTGTCTTCAGATTATATTGGGATCTTATTTTACAAGAGCTGCTAAAGAGAGAAGTCACAGAGGGGACAGAGATTCACATCTTTAGTAGAACAGGTGACGTGTTCCTGAGTGCCTTTCCTAGCTGTGTATCCCACTGTTGTGGGATCCTTTATTTGCTTCAGAGATGCATGGGAGAACGTTGCCATTTCAAGCACCTGACTGCTCAGAAGTTTTTGTCTCCTGCATAAAAATCTATAGCTTCTCAAGTTTCTACAACATCTCCTGTGTCTCTCTGCTTTTTCTGTGCTGCAGCTGAACAGAATCAGAATACAATACTCCTGTTGGTATTGTATTACCAGCCATATTATCAAATGCTCCCCACCTTTCTCTCTATATAAAACACTTTAAATTGGTGTGTGTTTTATTAAATTTGGGGACTTCCTACCTCTTTTTCCTAAATGGCCACTGTTAATTTAGATCTACTCGGAAACATTCTGGGTTCTATCTAATCTATTTTCTATTTATACCACACTCATCACCATGGTAGCTGAATGCCTTAGAAAGTCTCTTTGAGTTAGAAGCTATGCAAAGCTTATTTTAAATCACTCTGATTCTTTGCCTTTAAAATTGAATTCTAACAACTTCAGCTTACCCTGGCTGAGAAATTACCCTTTTCCACTTGGCAAATAACACTCTGAAATTTGAAGCCAGTCCAGCATGACCCAGGACCCAGCTTTAGCTGAGAATATCAACTGCAGGCACTCTGACACCTACGTAAATAATACTGTTTTATTTAGATAGTTGTCTAAGAGAAATGTTACTATATAGAACATTCATAATTTATGATAGCAGCAATTCTTTAGACTCAAGAAAAGCCAGAAGACTTCTAGTAAACTCGTGCTCACTTTCACCTCTGTTAACACACGTGTCTGCCTTGAAATCTAGTTATTAACTATACAGTAAAACCCTGCAGAGTATGTGTGGATATACAGTGACATAACTGAATTACATGGTTCTAAAATGGAACACAACATTTTGTTTCCTATACCCAATTCTGTGTACTTTGTGATGTTGTACCATGGAATTTGCCAAACATTGCGTGTCTAATTTGAAAAATAATATACCAGGAGCTATATCTTTACATCAGGAGATTTTACCCCTGCACTTCTGAAGAAAACTAAAAAACAAAAGAAGAACTAGTAAGTACCTAAGGATGAACTACTCCATCATCCTAAACAATACCAGTGATAGACAGTTATGTCTTGTAAATTTAAGAAAATGAAAAAAGGAGGCCCGTGTTGAACTGAGAATACCATAGCCAGCTCCATTTCCCAAGATTTTATACTAACTGTAGGATTCACTTTCAAATTCCTTCTTTGGGGTTTCAGTTTTGTATTCTTAGGAAAAAATTTTGTATTATCTGACAGTTTCTCCCCTCCCTCCAACTGTAACTCACTGGGTATCTTCAACCAGGCTTGAGTAAAGGGTAAAGGCCTGAAAGATGTAAACATTTCCAGTAGTTGCATAAAGAAAACAGCCAAGAAGCTTACAGAGAACAGCAAGTCTTGCCCTCACAGAGAGATTGCAGCATCAGCACAGCTGTATTATTAAACAACAACAAATTAACATAGCAGAACAAACTTCTCAGGTGCCACTACCTCAAGGACTAGTTGCTTAAGTTGCCCAAAAATGGCTACAGAAAGCCAGCAGAATAGTGCAGAATGCAGCAACACCATGATGAATTTTTCCTTGTTGGAGCATGTATGGCCACTCAAAATTATCTGCATAGAAACAAATGCATTAGTCACTTCCAAAAAAAAAGGCAATTCAGGCTGATGAGACACAAAAAAAAGACAGATTTAAGTTCCTCCAGGGATACTCTAAGTTGCAAACAATAACCTAGCTCCACGTGTATAAGAGCCACTCCTGCCATGAGAAGTACACATTCACTTTCTTTTGAATGACTCCTATCCAGTGGTTTCCATACTTGAATAAAATTGCCTGCAGACTGAACTATGACTTTAACTTGGAAACTTCTTGTCTCCCGTGCACTGAACAGAGTATTTTCTCCTATTACTGGCTGAGTCATTAAAATGCTATTCAGAAAACTTCTGTGCAATGTAGCTTTTATCAATATCAAACATGCTCAAGTTTCATGGTTTGGTGGGTTTCCCATAACATGCTGTTCATAAAGCACAGATCTGTTTGTCACAAAAATGCCAAGTGAAACCACCTGAGACCCAGAAGAGTTGATGGTAATACATTGATTTCTTCATACAGACTGTGAAGCAAACAAGAGATCAAAAAGCTGATGAGAGACGATCTTGACATCCTCCAGCCCAGCCTACCTCCTCAGATATGTCAGCTAGACTCGTTTGGACAGGCAAATCAGTTTGTTGTTTGTTTTCTTTTAAAATACATCAGATGAGTCAACACATCAACAAAGCAGCAACATAATTTTCCAGTAACTAAATGCATTTGTTAATCAGCCAGACCAGAGATATCAAAAAGCCTCTTTGTGGAGACGAAGTCTTTGGTTCCCAAGTCACCACAAGCACTGTCACATACAACACAAACATCATTCTGATCTAATCAGGCTTTGAGAAAACATTTATTGTAGCTGAATACAGCTGTCTAAGATCATGGAGATCCAAAGTGCACGTGACAGGATCAACCTCAGAGGCCCAAAATGGGATCTGACCAAGCTTTGCTGCAGGAATAGGGCACTAGCTGGTCTGAAGCACCATTAAAAGCAACTTGCCATTCCTCATCTCCTGAACCCCTTCTATTTATACAAAATATCTTTCTGAGACTGTGTTTAACTTTCTCAGGCAGCAGAACTGTTTTTAAAAAAGGCTGCTGAGGAAAATCTTGTGAATTTTTCAGGTTACAACAAATCACACACCAAAGGGCTCTAAGGCTGGCACTGGTACTTGGAGGTGAAAGCTCAGCCTTCCACAGAGGCCAGGGGCTAATTCTCTGCAGTAACACAAAAAACCTGACATATTCTTTCTCACAACACAGGAATGACCTTTTCCAAGGTCTTTCCACAAAAAGATTCACAAAAACTAGAGCTGAACCTTACTTCTAATTCAGCCAAATACACCTTTATTGGGCAACTGAATATTAAAACTGATTAAGAATCTCCAAAATCTCTACTTGGACTTAATTCACTATAAGCACTCTTCCATTCAGCAATAAAAATGCTGAGTGAGGGATGTTGTTTTGACTCCCAGGTCTACAGGTCCAACATCCAACAGCTGTCACCTACTGCAGAGAGCTCAGACCTGTGGTAGTTGTCTGTTGACAACTATTCATTGATTCACACTTTTCTTTTACTCCTCTTCCTCAGCCAGCATAAAGATTTATGCCACCATCAGTGTTTCTATGTTATACAAGCTCAGACACCATCAAAACTTAATATTTCTGTACAGGAGATGTCAAAGGAAATCCATCTGCTATGGGGAAAAAGATTATTTTCTCAAATACTCTTGGCTGCTTCTTCCCTCTCAGCTCCTGTGTCTACATTGATGCCTCCCTGCATCCAGCTCCACTTACTTTTTTTTTTTGGGGGGGGAGGGAGGGTAAATATACATCAGCTAACAGGCTAAACAGGACTTTTCCACAAAGTATGGAATTTTGCTTACGAATAACAAAATGTTTTGATGTTCCTAACATATAAAGGCAACCCCCCCCCATTTCAAGTCTGTATCTTGCGTCAGCATTTGCGAAAACAAAAACTTTCATGTCTGTGGACACCTGGTTTCACACCACACAACACAACCACAGAGCAACAGGTCTGTTCTGCAACTGGGGGAAAAAAACCAACAATTGCAGCACCTGTAAACACATGCAAACAGTTCCTAATCTCTGTATCTCAGCCATGGGTAGCAGCAACGAGGCAGCAGCATGGAGTGGGCTGTGGGTGATTAACCAAGTGGGTGCCTCTTCCATTGATCTCTTCACCCTGCTTGTTGCCTAAGCAAACCAGATCAAAGCTCAAGTTGAATGTGTTTACCCTCACTGTAAGCAGACCCCCAAATGAGGAAGATGTGCATGGCCACTGGACTCCTTGCATATACCAAATTTCCTCTAGCCTATAATCCCCCTCTGAGAAAAACTTAAGATTTGTAGCAACTCTCTAGAGCAGACAGGGGAGAAGTTCTATCATACTTGTGTGGGTGCAGTGCCTTTCTTCAGCTATTTTGTTTTTGTTGTTTGGGTTTGGTTTGGTTTTTTGGTTTTTTTTATGAAGTCAGCTATCCTTACAGCAGCTGAGTATCACATCATGAGGTTGAAAGTAAGGAGGACTATCAGTAGATGCAAGGAATAAGGTGAAGATTTAGAACTAATAATCTCAAAGCCCAACAAGAAAGTGGCTATCACAGACTGACAAAATAAGCAGATGCAATCAAGCAGCTGCACCCTTTGCAGTTTTTAGTCTTATCTATTTATTGCAGACCCACTATTGCTTTTCCACTTATCCAGACATTCTAGTTCCCTCAGGAAAGGTAGGGAATTGGCATGAAAAAAATAGGAAAGAGAAATGTTTCTTACTGTTTGAAAAATTAATTTCCTTCACAGCTTTATGGATGAAATATGAGATTCTAATGTAATTCAGAAGCTCAGAGTTACACAAAGTGAGGCAATAGTTTAAAGATGATCCAGCAGACACAATCTGCCCAGCACAAGGCAGGAACACAGCCACAGCATCATCAATTTGTAAACCTTTACTTTCTAACAGTGAAGTCATGGCTTATCTCTGTGCATCACACCACCTGCTGGAATGAGAAAAAAACCTAGCACAAGAGGTTAGTTCTAAGTTGTATTTCTCTAACACAATACAGTTTTTTAAAAAATAAATACCTGCCTAATAGACAAAAGGCCAGATCCTCCCCACCTAAATCACCAGTTTGGGGGAAATTATTATCAGATAGTGATTCTGACCAGGTACTGCAGCAGTACCAAATAGCTGCCACAAGAACTAAATACATATATAAATAAATATATAAAATATATATGCATAAATATAAAATAATATATACCTACATATGTATATATATATATATGTGTGTGTGTGTGTATATCTCAGTCTCAATTATTGTCACCACTCTGGCACACAAACGTACCTGAGGTCTGGAAAAAATGCAACATGCAGAGTTTCTAAAGACTGACTCAAAATGGCTTTCATGCTTCCTGCAGAACTCCCTTGGGGAACAAAAAAACCCCAAACCAAACCAAACCAAAAGTTTATCTTGGTATCCAAGTGCATCTTACACAATCTAGAGAAGACGGTGGAAGCCTTTTGTGTCATAACTCAGTGTCTGCAACACACTTCTAAGATGTTAAAGAAGTAGACTCCTTTTTACCACAGCTCCAATTTCTCTAGCAAGATATTTCAGCCATCAGAATATAAAGTGCTTGGTCCCACTCCCATGTATCTCCTACTGCAGCTGGAACACTGAGATGCAAAGCAGACAACATTCAACAGGCCAGAGAGAAAGGAAGCATGAATCTGGACTCCTTAGGCATGAACATCTCCAGAAGGCAGGGATTTGGTTCTCACTCAGGGGCTGCTTGTATTTTTCCATTTAAGAGTCCACCTATCACTACCCTAGAGCACAGTATTCTTGATCTGTAATGGAGAGAGACACCCCCAAGGCAATTCCAAATCAGGTACCTGGGCTCAGACACATCTTCATCCATCACTTCTTGTCAGCTGCCCTATGAGCTTCTTTCTCAGCCCACAGGCTTCCTCATCCCTTAGGTTCATTACACACAGTAGAAGAATTGCCTCAGGCACACTGACATATGCCCTCTGAGCTATCTGTCTTCACTTACTACGTGGAGGCCCACAGGTCTTGGGTCAGTGGTTTGGAATCACTGCCTGATGGCCAGGGCTTAGTTTTGAAGCATTATTTCACTTTAACTCAGTGCCTGAAGCTACTGGGTATATTTGAGCCCTCTATAATGTTTTCTGCAGCACTTGTGCGACCTCAGATCCCATGAGTAACTTTCAGACTGACTCATTGAAAACACTCTCTGCAGCCTCCAGTTATCTCTTCAGGCCAGGAGGTAAGTTGGATTTAAAAATAAAAGAGGGGAGGATATATACATTCACATAAACATAATGATACTATTTAAAACCACAATAAAAAAGCATTAGGATATTTTACAAATACCATGAGCTTTCTGGGTACAAATGAGGTACTCCTTGATGCAAACCAAGGAGGCATTCCCCTTTTGATAGATGATTCTGTAGTGGTTCACTGGTTTCTCTTATCAGTGCTTTGAACTAAGTGGCACATAGTGAGGTTCAAACCATGCAGAGCTTCAGTAGTTAAAAACTGTGATTTTAAACTGAGCTTTATAATCATAGAATCACAGAATGGTTTGGGTTGGAAGGGACTTTGAAGATCATCTAGTTCCAACCCCCCTGCATGGACAGGGACACCTCCCACCAGACCAGGATGCTCAAGGCCCCATCCAACCTGACCTTGAACACTTCCAGAGAGGGAGCAGCCACAAATTCCTTGGCAACCTGTGCCAGCATCTCACCACCCTCACAGGAAAGAATTTTTCCCTTACATCTAACCTAAATCTCCCACCTTCAAATTTTAAACCATTTCCCCTTCTCCTCTCACTACACACCTGTGCAAAATCTCTACCCCAGTTTTCTTGTAGGCCCCTTTCAGATATTGGGAAGTCACTGTAAGGTCACTCGGAGCCTCCTCCTCTCTAGACTGAACAACCCCAACTTCTCTCTCCTGTCTTCATAGGCAAGGTGCTCCAGCCCTCTGATCATGTTAGTGGCTCTCCTCTGGACATGTTCCAGGAGCTCTGTGTCCTTCTTATGTTGAGGACTCCAGAACTGGACACAGTGCTACAGGTGGGGTCTCACAAGAGCAGAGCAGAGGAGGAAAATCACCCCCTGGACCAGCTCTCTGTGCTTCTTTCGATGCAGCCCAGGACACAGTTGGCTTTCTGGGCTGGAAGCACACATTGATAGCTCAGGCAGGCAATTTCTTCTTCCTTCTCTCCAAGAAAATGAAAGTAGGGCTGTGCTGTCTCCTTGCACGAAACAAAAAGAAGTCGTCCTGAAAAGGAAACCCTACCACAGCCTGATGGGCATTACTTTCAGCAGCTCTATCTGCTTAATGAGTCCCTGCTCCTACATTATTCCTCCTCGGACCTCCTAGGTTACTGCAAATAAATCAGAGCAGGGAGCTGAGCTGTCCAACCCCCCCCTCCACCCTTCTTTTTCAGCCAGGTTTCTTTCAGCCAGATTAGCTCTCCCTTTGCACTTCACCACATGCCCAAATGCTTGTGCCAGCACAGCAGAAGGAGAAGGGAGTAGGAAGGAGTGGATGGAAGTAGGAGGAGGTGAGGGAGCAGAAGGAACTGCTTCAGCAGGTCTGAGGCCCACAGCCTAAAAAAAATAACAAAAATAACTACCTTGCTGGAATCAAGTGCTCCCTAGGGGTGCCCTTGTGAGGCTGGAAGTGTTCACTCCCTGAAATGCTTCATCTGATGAATCTTTGTGTGCTCGAGTGCCTAATTTGCTCTGAGATCTACCACTGAATGAACTCGTTATTTTCCAGCAGGGATGTTACCTGCTAACAGAGGGAGGATACCAGGCTAAGGCTGCCATCATCTCCTTCAGTGTGTTACCCTCTGGGCCTTTGTATGTCTTTAACTTTGTCTGCAGGCACTAAACAGATTCTCACCTAAAGCAGCACTGCCAGCAGGTCTGCTGTTGCCTCCAAATTTCACACAGCCCACAGCAGATCACAGAACCTGCAAGTGGCTGGGTTGTATTTAGAATCCCACATTGTCATCACTTTCATCCTGGAAAAGGGGAAGGAAGGGGGGGATGTGTGAAAAAAAGAATAGAAGCAGGTGAGAAATGCACAGCTGGAAAACGTCAGTAGACATCTTAGGACTGGTTGGGCCCGGTTCACCTCTTGTTTAACTGAAAGGGAGTGGATGATCCTGAGAGAAAGAAAACCAACCTGCATTTCTCTTGCCTTGGTCAACACCTGGCAGCCCCTGGGAAGGCAAAGTTGTGGTAATCTGGCAGCTATTGTTTCCTGTGCCAAAGTCATGGCACCCACTGAGGACCCAGCATGGGATGGGAAAGGACTCAAGTCAAAGAACTGCCTGTGAAGAGGGGAGCTGCTACCTGGCTTGAAATTCCCCACAAAGCACAGCAAAGCAACGTGTCTTAGGGACAAAAGGGACTGAAGACAAAAGGTGATAAAAATTATAAAAGAAACCAGCGCGACACGAGTTTGTTTACCCATACTAAGTCACTGCATAGTCAGATGTAAGTGGAGATACTTCTAATTATTGATTTCAATCACAGTTGCTGGCTAATGCTCTTGGGTTGTGAAATGTTATATTTTTACAAGACAGGATCCCAAGAGAAAAAGGGAAATAATAAGGATAGAATTCTACCTTCAAAAGGTACTTCCACAATCACTCAAACTTATCAGGACTGTTTTCTCTTCCTTTTCCTAATTCATGTCTGTGTTGAAACATTAGCAGAGTTGCTTGCAAGGAAGTCAAGCTGACCCTATTTGTGTTCCCTTTCACTGCTCCTGAGACTCCTCATTTATCCAGCTTTGCTTAATTCCTCAGAGGCACCACATTTCTTGGGAAGGTAGAGCGCACTTGCTCATACAGCCTTCAGGTTGTAATAATAGTAAAATCACCCAGAAGAAACCTTTTTTTTTTTTTTTTTTACCTTCATGCTAGCTTTTAAATAATTTTTTTTTGGGGGGGGGGGGGGGCTGGCATTACACCAGTGAAAACTTTTGTCTGTCAGGGCTTTGTTTGCCAATGGCAAGGAAAGGGGAATGGAGAGAAAGATTCTGCATGTTTTATTGAAAGCTATTTTTGAAGGAATTTTTAAGTTCACTTTAGAAGGGCAGGCAAACATAACAGTCAGCTGAAGACTCCAGATTACAGAGTGAGAAGAGCTTTTTTTTGAGCCCCATAACTTTGTCACTCTCTAAATAATCCATGTTATCCTTAAATTCAGAAAAAAATTCAGTATTAGTGGCTGTTGTGTTCAGTTACAAGTGTTCAGTTACAATCTGTGGTGCTAATCTCAGTTTCCTAAGCAGATCAGCCCCCATTTCTCACTTTTCTTGCAGACCAGTCCTGTTTTTCCCTCATCCTTTGCTCTCACCATCTTCAGTACCAGTCAAACCATAGTTCCACTTAAGTGATTCACCTATTTTATAGAAGTTTCTGTTTCATTCTCCTCCTAAGAAGCAGATCTTCCATAATAGACAGAAATCAGCTTGTGGGATGCCAGAAAGATTTGCTAGAATCTGCAATGGTCTGTCCAAAATTCAAGGACCTGTATTGATAGCTGTACTGTGTCAGAAACCCTGCTCTTGTTGAATGGGATTATTCTTCAAGGCTTTTTGAATATTGCAGGTAATTTCTGGATGCCACCTGGACATTTCTCAGAAATCCATGGTTGTGGGCTGTGCAGCTCCCCAAGTCTGATACTACTTGCTGATTTTCCATGTTACCTGAGATTATTTTCTTTGATATTGACCATTCATTTAGTAAATCCAAGCTAGTCCTTGCCTGCAGGTCTTTGAGAAGCATTGTAACACATTTCTTGCTGCAGTTGCTATGATGGTTGAAATCACACTTGTTGAAATTCTGCTGTTGTCAGAGGATTTACATGGAAATCACTTTAGCTTACAGACCTATTGCAATTCCCTCACAAATTAAAGGGTAGAAACTGCCTTGTGTTGGGTCAGGCACAGAGAAAAAAAAACAGTTTTGGATCATCTCCAGATGGCCTAGCAATAGGGTGTTGTCTTCTGGACACTTCAGTTTCATAGAATCATAGAATGCCCTGTTGGAAGGGTCACCTGGCCAAACCTTGTGCTTGCATCAGAATTTGGTTTTCAGACTGAAAATTTCACGAAGGAGCAATTAACCTCCAAAACCAAAGGACCAATTTTGAGATTAACCAGTGCTTTCAGGTGCTGCTTTTTCAAGTGCTGTAGCTGGCTTTGTAGTCACTTTTGGCCAACCTAGAGAGAGGTTGCCAATATTAGACAGTCCTGACCTCTCTCACCTCTGGCTTCACATTCCCATCTCCACATCAGGAGACTGAGCACTGAAAGCAAAGGCAGAGCCATTCCTCTCACCTCCATCAGCTCCTGGTTGGGTCACAGGGCTGAGATGTTTTCAGCTGGTTCAGTACCCAACCAGCCCAAAGGAGGCAGCAAGAACCTCCAGCCCAGAGCTGGATCGTGTCTTGATGCAGCAAGTAGCACAAATTTTTGTCATTTTAAAGCAACCAGCAACTGCAGCCTTAGCCTGCACATTGAAAATCTTAAATTAGTCAGATGTGTTTTAGTGAAGGGCTTAATTTTTCACATTTCATGTTTCAGTCCAACACTACTCACTGCTGCACTGCTTATCAAAGATTGAGGCAGTGGAATTGGTGACCATGTTTTCATGATCTACATAATCTGAGAAAGTGTGTCAGAAAACCCCATTTGCAGAGAAAGAATTGACTCATATACTTTTTTCTCCAGAGACTGCCATTACCCAATCTCAGTTTTAACCTTTTTTCAAACTTGTCTGTAACAAGTCTCTTTTTGTAACCTATTCCTCAGCAAGTTTGTTATAAACGTCCATCAGCAGCAAATTCAGGCCATCACTGCTTATATGAGTGCACAATTTATACAGCTGATGAAAAAGCTTGTGTTTTGCATATTTATATATATATTTAGATATAATTTTCTGCATATATACTTGAATATGCACATACAAATTTGCTACTTCAGTAAACATTCCCATCAGCAGCTTAGTTTGAGAACATTTGCAGAAAATCAAGCATTGAAATAGGTATGAACACAACCAAAGTGAATAAATTTAAGAATTAGATAAATGCTTCTTGTTAAAAGTGACATTTTGCACTAGTGTCAGGATGCAGCAAATGAAGGAAATCAAAATACAGGATGGTGTTCCCCCATCACAACAAGTCTATTTTGTGACACCCCAACCTAATGCAGGATTTTCTTCAACAAGCAGTAGGAAGAGATTTTCCATCCTAGGGGAATTTTAATACTTCAAAACTGAAAGAGCAAAGTCTTGTACTCTAATCCACTAGTGAACCAATAAGAACACTTTTTTTAATGTTTCATATCAACTATGTCCCTCTTTCATTCAAATATCTTAGTATAATTAAGATCTGTCAGAAAAATTGTATCATAAGGCAGTTTTCACATTGAAATTGCTAACTGCTGGTGTCTCAATGACTTCTAGAAGCCTTTTCTTGAAGTTTTGAAGATGAGAAATCTGTCCAAGCCATTTTCATTCAATCAAGAGAGTCCATGAGAACTTTTTACTTTGCACAAGTCAGTATTCTCTGACAGGAAAACTACAGATCAGTAAACTCTTGACTGATTCTTCTGTTTAACTATCATGACAGTCTTCCATCATCATGACAGATGAACCATGAGCTTGCCAGATGAACATGGGTGCAGCATTCTCTTTGCAATGCTCCACATGTGCAGCTTTGAAACAGTTACTGCAAATTGCCTTACATAAGAGAATCTCTGAGCCTGATGTAACACACATCATGGATGATATAGCTTCCATAGCACCAGAAGGCAGAGCAGCTTCTGGAAAAGAACAGTGCAAAGTCATCTGTGATCTACACCCATGGTCAAAGATGTCCAGTTTGCACAGATGCAAGAAGCTGTTAAGCAAAACAAACCTAAAAGATCTGGGGAGATCACAAGCAAAATCACTTGTGACAAATATGATAGAATCAGAGAAAATGGACTGAGAAATCAGCTCTGGAAAGCCATTGAACCAGCCTCCCACTCCAAGCCAGGATATCATCAACTCCAGATCAAATCAGCCATGGCTTTTTTTGGCTGAGTCTTGAAAAACTCCAAGCATCGAGATTCCACAACTCCACCAATATATTTTCAATCAATAATGTATTCAAGTGCTTTATTATATGAAGAAATCTCACTGATATCCAGCTTGAATCTCACAAGGTGCAAACTTGTGGCACTTCAAATGTGCACTCAGTTTCCAGTTCTTGCAGTAGGTTCCCAGTCTGTATTATTGCATGAGATTTTTCTATTCCGGGTTCCAAGCTCCATGCATCTTACAGAATGTCTCTAGGTCCAGGATGTGGACTGAAGCTCTTATTTAAAATTATTAAAGCTAATAATTTCCTCTATATTTTAGCATCAGGCATAAGTTTTCTGAGGGTGCATTCTCACAATGAAAATGCTGAACACAATGAGAATGCTGAACAATGTCAGCCCCAGTATCAGCCCCCTGATGCACAACTACTAACCAGCCACCAAATGGGTGTCAGGCCATTGATAATTTCTCTTCAGACTGTCCAGGCAGTTTTCAAGTGATCTAACAGTCTATTCATCTAACCTATGATTCCTCAGCTGGCAGATAAGAATGCTATGATGTCAAAAACTTTAGTGAATACAATATTTATTGCATCCATCACTTGCCCTTCATCTTTTTAGACAACCATTTCACCATAAAAAGCAACTAGGTTGGTCAAGCATGATTGACCATTGGTAAATAAACACATCCTCACTCTTTCTTGCCATTACCTCTTGTCTTTTGCCTGTTTGGAAATGGATTCCAAGAGAATATGACCCATGAAGAACATAATGGAGCTTTAGTTTCAGTGGCAAAGCCAACATCATCCAACATTAAATTTATTCACAGATACCCAGATATTGGATCATGTCTCTGTTGCAAGCCCAGGCATGCAGGTGTAGCCAGATTAGCTCAGACCCCAGAGTCTACCCACAGCAGCACAAACTATCATTTTGCTGACCAATCTGATGTTGGGGCTTGTAGCCACAGTGAAATAAGACTGCCACAGTAAATCTGTCATCAGTGCCAAAGCTGGCTGGGCACTGCAGTAAATATACCCCAGTTCTTTCTGATAGATTTATTTCACAGGTCATTCAGACTAAGTTGGAGCTGTCTCCTGGCTTCATGCACTGTCAAGCCCCAGTTTGAAGACAACAGTCAAAACCAAGGTGTTTCCTGAATAGGGTCTGGAGTATTATTGGGGTGAAAGTGTGGTCTAGCTTGAACAATAGTTTATAGCCTTTCATAAAAAACACATCTCCTTCTGTTACTTCTGGTAGTAGACCTGACAGCTCTTATCTCTCTCTACTTACATGTTATGTTTCCTAATTCTAACATATCATGGCACTTCACTTCCCAGTATCCAATTGACATTCTTTTGATGTATCTTTTGGGCTAGAGCCTAAGCACATTTGCAAATAGTTTAGTGCTCAATTTAAGGCTGAATATATTCCCAGAATTCCTTTGGCCATCAATTATTTATTACTTACAAGTGTTAAGATCAAAAAGAAAAGAAATAGATGTGTATTTCACACTGACAGGAGGTCCACGGGGATTACAGAGAACAGAAACTTTAATGCTAAATTTGTGTAAAAAGGATAAAATGGGGATTCCCTAGTCAGTTTAAAAGAAAAAGGAAAAAAAAAGAAAGAAAAAAGGAAAAAAATGAAATGGCCTGGATTACTACACAGTTATTCTTCTTGGGCATTACCTGCTGGTTAGAAATGCACACTTGATGCATTGTACCCTTATCTGTCTGTACCACAAGGGAAAATTCTGGTTTGTTTTTGCTAAGGAGTACCAGTCAACTTAGACTTGGTGCCAGCTACCTGGATGTATCTCTAATTAGTGTACCCAGGGTGGCATACATAGCTAATTAATTAACATACTTATTCATTCCTATTAACAGGCCTAGGATTTGTGTTAATTTTTCAGCATGGCCATACTGCCTGCATGGTTTCTTTGTCATGTTTGCAAAACCTGGGGCCCCATTCAAGTAAAGGGGAAGTCACAAGAGTAGAATTTAGCAAGAGCATTCATACTTCATTGAACAGCTCTGTAGAAGGCAGAGAACATTTTCATGAGCATGTCTGACTGGGGCAAAATTTGCATTATTGCTGTCAATGGCTTATGCAGAGCAATGGAGGTTCACAAGGTCCAACACAAGATTTCTCTCTCCCTGGGCTGCAGGTCAGAGCTTAAGCTCTCAAAATTAAGCTTCTAAAGCACAAGTATTAGGAAGAGCAGCTGAGGGAACTGGGGTTGTTGAGTCTGGAGAAATGGAGGCTGAGAGGAGACCTTATCTCTCTACAACTACTTGAAAGGAGGTTGTGGTGAGGTGGGGGTTGGTCTCTTCATCCACATGGCAAGAGATAGCATAAGAGGAAATGGCCTTGAGTTGCACCAGGGGAGGTTCAAATGTGATATTAAGAAAAAAAAAATTACTGAAAAGGGTGTCAAGCACTGGAGCAGGCTACCCAGGGAAGTGGTGGAGTCACCATCCCTGGAGGTATTTAAAAGCCATGAAGATGTGGTGCTGAGACACATAGTTTAGTAGTGGACTTGGCAGTGTTAGGTTAACAGTTGGATTCCATGATCTCAAAGGTCTTTTCCAACTAAAATAGGATTTATCTGTACTCACTGCTGGCTATGAAGGAGTCTTTACAAATTGTGTGTACTTCCCTTTAAGCTTTTATTTATTTATTGTTAACCTTAAACTGTGGCCCAAAGACAAGCCAGAAAATACTGCTGGTCAGGTCACCAATACAAGACCAATCCTTATCTGTGTGATTAACATCTGAGTATCTGTCAGCTTTACAATGAGCCAGAGCAGAATTATTTAAACAGGACAGAGGAAGAAGGAGGAAAAGGACAAGCTGGTATAAACAAACAAGGAGTTATTTCAATTCATGAACACAAAAGGCAACCTGCAGAACTAAGAAATCTAGACATATATACAGGTGAATGGTAACACAGAGCAACTTTATCCCTGATGTAGCTCTGCAAGCTGAAATGTAAAACAGAATATCCAGCAACCAGCTATGAAACTCTACAACAGATGCCAGAAATTAGTAATAACCTGGGCTGTTTCTTTCATAAGCTAGCAGTCCATCTACCAATGGACTAAATTGTATTTATTTTTGTTTTCAAATAATGAAGCAAATCTATTCCCTTTTCTGAGGTCAGTGAAATTATTACACCCTTGTAATTTAGGTTACTTATTTCTCAAGTAAACACATAAATTAAGCTACCATAAAAACCAAGATGCATCTAAAGAAAGTGGCAGCTCTCCAGGTAAAAACAATCAGCCATCTGCTCTAAAAAAAAAATCTAATAAAACCCAGTGACAGATCACTTCACTCACTGAGAGAAACTTAGAATAGTGAGGCCATAATCAGCAGCATGAAACTAGAGGAGTCACACCACAGAGGGGTTGAAAATAATCTGACAGGCCGTTCATCATTTGCTTTGTCACATGCAGATTCAACATCTCCCTTAAGAACTAATTTTAACTATTACTCTTGTTATTGTTGTTGCTGTTATTACTATTGCTTGCTGAGGTCTACTTAAAACTGTGAGGCAATCTTTAGCTGGTAAACCTTTTGGGTTTTGAGCATTACTACACAAAGGAGTAGATAAGACAAACTGAGAAAACGTGACCATTCTATTTTGTTTCTTGGAGTGATTCTTCTCTCTAATGACTTCTCAGATAGTCAATTTGTCATGTTTGGAGTGAAGGTATATAAGAGTCTAGAGGTTAATTAGAAAAACAACAGCTGACTTTACTGAGAGAGTTTAATTCAACTATAGGAACAGAGACAAACTGCTTTCAACCCAGAAGATCTCTTTGGGGATGATTTTTGCTGAAGTGTCACCTACACAAATCTTGCACGGAAACATTAAGTGAAAATATGCTCAAAATTATGAAGCTCATGTTGGAACAAAATCTCTTAAAAAACCCCACAACTTAAAAAAGAAAATACATTCCAATTTCTAATTTAATTATTACTTAAATATAAAAGTTTTATGGGTTTTTTTGGAAACATCCTCACATAATCTGAATTTCTTGTCACCACATTGCCTTTCTTCATGTTCTTCCCTTTTGTTTCAGCTCTTACTTCAGGCCTTGCCCCAGGATAGGGTGTTAATTTGTTAGATTGTATTGTAGACCAACCAGCAATTTAAGCTAGGGATTTATTTCTTAAAAAAATTATTGTTTCTATCAACAGTAGACTCTACAGCCCCAGGGTACCTGGGCTAGTTCTTCCTCCCTCAGAACTCAGCCCAGTTTCCTTCTCCTTACTGAAATTAGCAATGATGATCACATGAATGAGCAAATACCCTCCAAAAAACCAAATAATTTTGCTCAGGGCTGCAACTCCATATAAAATACCTTCTTCTCTCCCACTGTCATTTTCTTTCCCTACAATGCAGCTGTTAAACATGTGCAGTGGAAAACCCAGCATCTCATCATGGAAGATGCTCAGGCTCAAGGTTATGAAAGAGGAAATTTCTCCACAATGCACATTTCATAAAGACAGAGATGCATACCCCTAGAGTCTCATCTTTCTGCTATTAGAAAAGTCATTGCTCTTGCAGCTGAATTGCTACACGAAGAGTGCCTGTGGCTCCAGGGGCACCCTCAGGCTCCCCACATGCCAAACAAAGGCAGGCTAATTTTCTTCCTGCAGAAACAGGAGCACTGGGGCATAGAGTCCCTGGATACTATGAGCTACTTATAACTATGCTGCATTAAAGAGGATTCTGCATTAAGGAGGTTTCTGCTATTTAGGAAGGAAGAATAAGGAGCAGGTAGGACCTGTACCACTCACCATCGCTCAGAACTGCTGCAGAGAAATATGAAAGAATGCAGACAGAACCCAACAAAAACACAAAATAGAACCAGTTAATCACAAACAGACAAACAAACAAATTTGTTTTCTTACTCTGCTGAAGCAAGTGGTAAAGAGTTTTCCTATTTACATATGTTAATGTTTTGGTCCAAAGGAGGAGGAGGTGAGTGCAGGAATATACTCTACAGCTAGAAAAACAAACAAAAAAAAACCATTAGCAGATGAAAAATGCATAGAAAGCTTTGAGAAAATTACAATATCAAATTTAGTAAAATGCCAGTGATACTGACGGCTGAAGTGCAGAGGATCTACAGAAGGCTGGTTTGGGGTTAAATTTCGAAGTGCCAAAATTTAGCTTCTGATCTGCAAAAAAGAGAAATGATAGTACTGACAAATAAATGAAAAAAGCACACAGTGAGTCTTTATCAAGGCAGAGTGTTGTCATAGTAAGCAGCAATTTTCTAACTTCACAATGCCAGCCATGCTGGATGGAGCAAACAAATGCAGAGGCAACAGGAGAGGCATAATTTGATTTACACATTTCTGTTACCTACTAAATATGTCGAGCAATGAAATACCCTTTTTTTTTTTTTAAATGCTCAGGTGAATTCAGTGTTTTTATCCTCTCTCTGTTGAATCGTTGTTACTTGATCTCCACTGGACTGTGATACTTCACCTTACATTAGATTGTAATACCAAAATTGTGTTCACCCATGCAGTAGAAGAGCTCCCACAGGACCCTCCTTGGATACAGGCAGTGGTAAGTGATGAGGTAGGAGTGGCTTTCACTCAACTGGCATTTATGGATGCTATATATTCCATGTCTCCAAATTCAAATAGCAAACACTTCTTAAAAATTAGTGCAATGGCTTTAATTAGAGGAGAACGGGAACAAAGAACCTATAATTAAAAAAATATATATCATGTTGTTGATGCTGTGAGTAGTGTCTTTGTCATAAGTCACAGTGAGTCCAGTAGACTCTCAGGTTAGGTTCAGTCATCAGTCAGCTTCAAGGGCAATCACTTCTAATTAACAAGTCTTTGAACTCTTCCAGGGAACATGGCCCAGACCTCTGAGGTACTACAACAGGCAAACACACAGCTCTTAAGGTTGTCTGTCTCTGATGTTGACTTCTAAAATGTGAGGCAGAAACTTCTCTCAATAAAATTAAACCAATATTATTGTAGTTGCATTTTTATGCCATGTTCCCTCCCCTTCCTCAGGTCTCACCAGAGAACCTCCTATGCTCTTGATAATTTTGCAGGTGTATCCATACACAGAGAAGAAGTGCTACTACAGCTATCCAGAAAGATCATCCCTTTTCTGTGCTTTGATGAGCAATATTAGAGCTTGACACTAAAAGTAAGAGATTTGAGTTGGGTTACATCTACCTGACTTGATGGCATACATCTCAAACCTTGAATTAGATGACAACACAGGGTGTTTTGAATGGAGGGAGCAGTGTATTTTTGAGCTGAAAGAGGGCTGAAAGAGTAAACAGAGCCACCGCCTAGCATCTGAGGTTAGATGTTTCTGATTTGTGGTGTATTCAAGACCAAGCTAAGAGGAACTCTTCTTACACAGACAAACATGATTTCTTTGAAGAAACAAAGAATTCCACCACCAGTTTCTTCACCTAACTGTAAGAACGTGCAGTATCAGTGATAACCTTGCAAGCCCATGATGATGATACCATTGCTGCTCTTTGATATGCAGATATGGGGAGCTGCTATTCTTATCCTACTGTTTTTGCATTTAGCCGATGGAAAACACAAACAGGTTCTCCACCTTCTCCCATCCTCCTCTCCCTTGCTGCCCCAGGTTGCACAACCACAGCAGATGGGCTGATGGGCTGTGGTCCTCAGGAGGAGCAGGTCCCACCGCTGGCCCAGGGCACGCAGCCACCGACACGAGGGACTTGCTGGACCATTGGCTCCTGCCCTGGAGCATCACACACCACTCAAACCCAGGACATTCGAGGCACGTATTTAAAATATTCCAGGCTTCTTTTCATCTAAGCCATAATTGATAGCTGGCTTTTTGCAAAGAGCAATTTCGCAGGCGTCAAAGAGTTTAACCGTGGCTGTGCAGATGATTTTCCCTTGAGTCACATCTACCCCAGTGTGACAGAGGAGCACCCCGTGAGCCACGCCAACCCAGCCACCCGGCCCCCTTCCATCAAGGGCCGGAAAAAAAACCCAGAAACCTATAAAGCTGCAGTTACTTCATAAAACAAAACAAACCAACAAATGCAAACGAAACCAAATAAACCATCAGCCGCCTCCTTACACTGACCACCAGCCCCCGGGGAATCCCGAGCGGCGCCGGGAGCCGAAGGCGGGACTCGAACTCGCGAACCAGACACCCGTGGACTCCACCCCAGCCTCCCCGGGGGCCGCACCACGCATGCGCAGAACTGCGAGCCTGGGGGGCACGGGCCCGGTGTGAGGGGGAGTGGGCGGCAGTGCGCATGCGCAATCAGTGCTGCCCGGCGGGAGCGGGAGCTGCGGCCCCCACCTCCCCACCCCCCCCTCAGCCCCGCTATGGGTGACGCGTTCCGGAGGGCGGAGTCGGGCACTCAGGTGAGGCGAGGCCCCCAACCCTCCCTCCACCCGCGGGGCACCGGGCACCGCCTTTCTCTGGTCGCCGTGCTCGGGCGGTCGGGTGAAGCGAGGCCGTCCCGCCGGGGAAGCGCCGGGCGTTGCCCTCCGCCCTTTCCCGAGGGGGTGTGGGAGGAACGCGCAGCTCCTTCCCCCCACCCCCTCGGGGCGGGCGGAGGGGAACGCCCGGCGACCGCGGTGCCTCCCGAGGGGGCGGTGGTGTTGGGGGAAGGATGGGGCAGCCGCTCCGCAGCGCCGCGCCCTCCCGTCCCCGCCGCGCTTCCCTCCCCCACCGTCTGCCGCTTTCCCCGTGTGAGGGGCAGCGGGGCCCCCTCTGCCCGGGCACCCCCCGGGATGCGCCTCACGCTGAGGCGGTGGCGGGAGAGCGCTCGCAGCTTTCCCTGAAACACCGGGGGCTTGCGGGAGGGATTTCTGCGGGTGGCTGAGGCTGCCGGGTTCGGGCAGGGACTCGGTTCTCCCTTTGTGTCCCCGGCTGCGGCTCTGGGGTTCGGATTATAAACCCTCTGTGGCTCTTCCTTTGCAGGGCGCGGGGAGGTTACTCAGGTGCTTCAGTAATTCCTTCCTAAATGTTTTATTCGCGCTTCTTTTGGACTGGTAAGGGAGAGGAGCTGTGAGGAAAATTAGGTTTAAAGGAAGGATGGAAGGTGGAATTGCTATGGAGAAAAGCTTTCAAGTTCGGGGGTTTTGCTATGATGTGGTTTTGTTGTTTTTGGTTTTTTCCCTCTGCTGAATCGTTTGCTGGTGACTTCTACTTGAACTCAGCAATTACTTGGAGATTTTTGGGTGTTACTGTATCCGAATATGCTGAGGAATGGCCGTAAAGTACAAAAACGTGATAATAAATATTTATTTATTATTAAACCCATGATTTTTTCACTGGGACTTGAGTTCCGTAGCCCTTTTGACACTTATAACAGTAGGGGCTGCCCAGTGTCAGCAAATACACACAAATTAAGGACAGGAGTTGTCTTCTTGTATCCAAGCAGGTAAATGCATTGATTTGTCCACACCAACCATGCCAGCAGGGAATGCTCCTGGCAGCCAGTTCCCCGGGATAGACTGGATTACCAGACCTGATCAAGGGAAGAATTGGTAACCGATGGGTTAAGAAAGGTTAATGTATAGGTACATTGTCCAGAAAGAAATGGTAAAAGCACTTGAAACAAAAAATGCTTAATTCATAACAGTACTTCCTAAAAAAGACCTCATGCATACGGTCAGATTTAGTGAGGGTTATACTGAGACCGCAGTCTTGTGCTCTTATTATTGAATGTAATTAATACAACAAATTAGAACTTCTCACAAAGCACCTTTGGTATATCACAATAAAATAAATGATAAATTGCTTGCATATGTCTTTGTGCCCAAAGTTTACAAAAGCGCAGAGTGGTTATAGTGGTTGAAAATTAAATTTTGTCTTGTACTTGAGATAGGTTTCTGTGTGTAAATAGCCTGTAGGTTAGCTCACAGAGCTGCAGTATTTAATTTGAATTTCTTTAACATTTTAATGAAGTAATATCTCATTCCTGACAAGACCTACGTGTATGTTTACAATTATGCATGGCTTAGTCGAAACCAGTCTAGTGTAAGCATATAATGTATTAGTCAATAGAACTGTCCATATACATATTTCTTTATTAAGAGGATGAAACTGATAAATTATAAGAGACATAGTTGAAATATTTGTGTCCCATCTGCCTTGTCACTAATGAATTTTAAACAAACTGTTGCCTAACTCTTGAGTATAGCTTGTATTCTGTAGACATATGTGCTGTTTCTTACTAGTATAATTACACTTTTGAAGAACACCTAAAAGCAAAGATCTACTTCTAGTAGCTTGCTAAAAGATGGTATTTTGTATAAAAGATAATTATGAAATAAGAAACTGTCTTCTGCAGTTAAATTATAGAATCTCAAGTCTCTGATGTGTGATTTGAAATTGTTTTGATGTTTTTTTTCCAAGCTCTTCCTACGCAAAGGGTTTCTTCAGCAGTGCTGAAGTGTGTTCTGTACACTTTGTGACAAAGCTTGGGACATCTAATATCCACCACCCACCACCATCCAGATCACCCTTCAGTTGCCTGTAGCTTCCCCCCTCACCCCATTTCACAAAAGTAAACGCGAGAAGGCAAAATGGAAATGCTTCCCCTGGAGCAGAGCCAGGGTGGCTTTGCTGATGTGGCAAAACCCCTCTTGTCCCCCTCCTTAACATCAGCAGAGGTGAGGGGTACCTGTCTTAGTGTCTCAGCTTTGCTTCCATCACTTATGCTGTAGCATGGACAAACCTTTGTTAGATTTGCAGGAAAATTGTTAGCAGTTTCTGCCAGGAACCCCATTGCTCCCAGCATGACACTAATGAGGCAAGTGCCTTTGGAGATTCTTCTTCAGAACTCGGAAGTAAATACAAGTTTGATAAAAACACAGGTGCACTATCATCAGTGAATTATCATAAATTACCCACATGAGCAGTGCTCAGAGTAACCACCTGTAGTTATTTAAAATGAATACATAAACTTGTTGTTTAAATACCCGCAGATTCCTACTTAAACGATAGTGATCAATCTACGCTGTATTTCCAAAGATTTAGCAGTAAGCTTAAAGAGGTGGTAGTGTAAGAAGAGATAGGTGCTCATTGTTTCCAGAAGAAATAAACTGCAGAGGGTGTATTCATTATTGTACAAATAAATTTGGGGGCAGGAGGCTGCAGAAATATGTTTAGACCAGCAATAGCTGTGACTCCTGGCCCCAGCAGCACCCATCATTGGGCCCCCATCATCACCACGTGCTTCCTTTGCTAAGAAAGAAGCAGCATCAAAAAGCAGCAGCCTGTAGTGGTTTTCCTGTTTCTCTCAATTTCCACAGCTGGATGATGGGGTGAGAGATTCCTGGCCCTTCTCCTCAGCGGGTGCAGCCTCTCCTCCCCAGTGGCCCTGGGTTGGCTTTGAGGGCCAGGGCCAGGTGCAGGCTGCTGCTTGCACAGGAGGGTCTGCAGTGACTCTCTTAGTAGTTCCAAGCTCCTCGTGTATGTGCCCTGGGATGTGTTCCACTATTCTTGTGTCCATAAGTCCATCCGGATTTTTTGCTTTGTCCAGGTCACAGAACCCTTCTGGTTTCCAAAATATTGAAGAGTTGACTTTGTGAGTGTTTGCTGAGTGACACACATGTTGTGTGAAACATAACAGAAGGATCTGCAAATCCACAGCAAGGTCAATTCAAGTGTTTTTATGGCCCTTCAGTGGACGTGTCAGAAAACTGAATACGTGTGAACAGGCAAACAAAGGCAAACGCATTGATGTTCTGTTAATGGAAGAGAATGTTAAAATGTCAATGAAAATGTCACACTTAGATTCCTGTTGTGACCACTTGAAGTAAATTCAGGGCCATTAAATGGAGTTTTATTCTACTGTTAAAGGCAAACAGACACAACTGTTTAAACAACTTTTAAGACAATTCGGAACAAATGTTGCTTGTGTGTGTGGCAGGGAGGACAGAAAGAGAAAGCATGGTGTGTTTAAAGGTGTGTGCTCACTGCTCCTTCAGTGAATGGTTTTAAGGAGGACAGGAAAAAACTGAATAGGTTTTGTTTTGTTTAAATCTTGACATGACAGCTGGGTGTCTTGGAGAAGGAAATATTTGGCACCAAGGTACATACCCTGGCAGTGCTCTGAGCATCCTGATAGGGTCCTTTCCCATGTGAATTAATACATGTAGGGATAACAGCTCTACCACTGGGTGAAATGTTAAATTTTGGTTTAAGAATGTATGCCAGAACTACAAATAAGAGAAGCTATGTGAATACCTGTCTACTTGCTATGCAAATACCTCTCAATTAAAGAAATTGTCCATGAACTATGAAATAAATGGACTTGCTTTACAGGGGGCTTTGGAGGAACTTGCTTTAGAAATTTTAGCTTGCTTTAGAAAGGCTCTTGCAGAGCCACTGTTGGCTCTTTACTTTTGCTCGATCCATACTATGTTTAAACAAGTAACTATAGTAGAATTGTATTCCAGAAAGAGTCACACATGAAATGTGCATGGTTTTAAAGGTGCTCAAGGGACTAACTCAGGAGACTAATGATGGGTCATGTTTCATCCACCATTAGTTTGTTGTGGTGTTGATGGTTATTACAAACAATCTTCTTTCCCTTTGCTCTGTCAAATGTCAGCACTACTGTAAGCTAGAGATGATGCTTCTTGCTAGTTCACCTGTGTAGCTTTTTCATTTTAAAAACCTTTATTTCCTCTAATGTATACCCACTCCTTATGTCACTGAATCTGTATGTTAATTGCTTGTAAGGATGGAACTTTCTGGTGCTGTAGTCCAGACTATAGGTTTCTATATGTATTTATGGAAACCTTTTTAAAATCAAACTTAAGTTTTTATAGGGCTATCATGGAAAACTCCTGGTTCTCAGAATCCTTTAAATTTGATTCCCAAGGTCCATTACTTCCAGTTAACAGCATGTCTCTCTCCTGTCTTTTCTTCAAAAGCTACTTGCACGACTTGAGGGCAGAAGTTCTTTGAAGAATCTTGAACCCTACCTGTTTGCTGAGGAAGGATCTCCTGTTCATGGTAAAAATGTATTTTTATTCAATTTATGGAAAAATGTTATATTCTCAGAGCAAAATGACAGAGATAAGCATACAAATAGATCTTTTCCCTGGATTCAGAATTTTAATTGTAGATGCACTTTTATGCCATCTGGGTAAAATGAAATGCAAAGGCACCATTCTGAGTCTTATTAAATGGACTTTAAAATCTGCTTTATGGGTATTGAAACACAAGTGTAGGTGAGTAAATAACACGGACATAAGTTTGTTTCTCATAGTCTTACACAAATTTATTCTTTTTAAAATAAGGGATCTATAAAACCCACCACAAACTGATAACTGCAGAAATTTGCTGATAACTTGAGATTCAATAAATTGCAAAGAGTTCAAATACTGTTCCAGAACTTCAGTTCTGAGATAGCTGAAAACATTCTAAACTTGTTTCTGATTTCTCTGTGCCAACATGGTCATCAAGCTTCTGAAACACTTTTATTTTTCTTCTGCATTTAACAAATGGTATCATTTATTATCTGTATTGATCATGCTTTTTTGTCTGACACTAGTGAAGACACATAAATGGACTTCACCTCTTACTACATTTTTGCTTTGTGTTTTAATAGCACAGTATTTATTTGAATCCATGGGTGATTTTGATGTGTGTTCTCATTATTCAGACTTAAATCCCTGTTACGTCTCCTTTTGTAATGAACTTGACTTTTAGTAGGTCACTGTGGAACACTGTAACACATTGCCCATGAAGTCCAGACTGCACAGCTCTTAATCTAAAATGGTGTGACTAGAGCAATGCAAAGACCTAAATTACTCTTTTTTCCTGATTAAAACAAACACATAGATGAAGTCTCATTAAGCTATTCAAAGGTTATGTCATAGCTAAGTGTTCATAACATATATGTCAGAGTACTATAAACTAGGAACAGCTAATACAGGTGCTGCTGTGATGCTGTCATGCTTCTAATTATGATGCCCTTGCATATTTAAGAACACATAAGCATATTAATTACATGCCATATAAGCTCTTCTGGAATGGAGCAAAAGTGACATGAGCTTTAAATAATCTTCCAGTAGTCCCAGTCATGTTTCTCCTTTGCCACTGGTGTGGAGGTGTGGGTGTCAGTATAAAGCTCTGATGTTTGGCAATAGTATGGAACCCAACATTAACTTGGAATAAACATTAGGCCTTTCTACTTTGCTTATAGGCCATACAAATATTAGTGACAGCTTCTGCACAATATTGTAAATTATAGTCTGAACTCATTAAATATTCATATATATCATCAGATACTTCAAGGTAACTGATGATGTGAAACCTGCAGAGTTATTGTTGAGTATTCTAATAGCCTGTTTGAAACTGCAGCCTCAGAAAATAGTTTAAGCAACATCTGCTAGTGTAATGAGTCCAGACAAAGCTTGAGGCTCTTCTCATTCAAAAGATAACACTGAATTGATGATCAGGACTGAGCACAATGTTCGTGTAAAAATGTATTAGTGTTACATAAACTAAATCACATTGCAGAAACTTCAATATTTATCCTGTGTGTGTTGCATAGCAGTGGACTATGTTACTCTCCAAGTTTGCCCATAGTGAGCCAAACAGTGTGTTGGGTGACTCCTTAAAATGTGCTTCTTGAATGTCAGTGCTGAATTTCATATGAAATCATTCTGCTCATCCTTCTCAATCTGTCAAATTGTCATAATCTTAAGTTTGTATTAACCCCATTAGTTTGTTTTCTACACATTTTGCCAAGCTAATGGAACATTCATCTGCTGATATGTTTAACATTGGGCAACACCTATTCTAACAGGAAAATTTGCCATGTTGAAGTCTGTTTCTGCTCTGCCTCTCAGACTGTTTTCATCCTGTGACAGTATCTTTTTACTAATCCTCTTTTAAAAGTGATTTTGACATTAATGCATGATGCTGCTACTGATCACTGGCTTTCTTCCATGACCTATTTTGGTGGTGTCAAAGGCTTCTTGCAGACATTGCTGACCACACTTCTCCTCTGCTGTGTCACACTCTGGCCTCTCTGATCCAGAAGGATGAGTTTCCCCTCTTATCTTACTGTAGCAGGCTGGTTGCTAATTTAATGAAACCTTACATTTATAGATGTTGCTATAAATGGCTTTTGTTTTGCTGCCATTCTGCTTGTGGGCAGCCTCTTTGATAATCATGAAGGCACAGAAATCCCCATCTCTCTTGAGGTTTTCTTGCAGTCCAAGCTCTTACTCTTTTCAAAGTAAATGAAATATTTTGGTCAAACTACAGCCTGGATGTGTATCTTGTTCAGCAATGTTGAAAAAGTTTTGGAGGGTGCTCAACTGTCTTGCTGTTCAAATTTATAAACCACAAGCACAAAAATTCCCAAGAATGATTTGTCATTCAACTTAGAACTTTTATATAAGTAAATAAATCAGTTAGCTCTACCAATGAAAGCTCATCTAGTGTTACTCTTAACACAGACATCCTACTGCAACATCTTCAAATGAATGAAGCCAAGAAATTGTTTTACAGATTAACTTCTTTGAATCACTATCAAACAATAACTCAGATTTGCCCACTGCTGCTTCTGAGTGGCTGTTTAGAGTTGATGCTTTTCTTAAGCAAGTCATATTTTACTGTAAAGGCAGGAGAAGCAAACTGTATTGCATACTGGCCCAGTTCAGGTGTTGGTTTGGATTCAGAAACACCAGCCAGAGTAGCAGAGGAGGCTTTGTGCCAAAGATACACTTTTGTTTCTTAACAAGAGGTGTTTTACACAATTGTTCTAAAATATTTCAGTAGACAAAATATAAAGGAATGACCTACCCAGCACATTTTGAGAGAGTTTTTCCAAGCTGGTATATTATCTTATACTATACATCACTATTATATTATAGTGATGTCACTGGCTCAGTCTCTGTGTGACAGCAGAGCAGCTGCAAGTGGCAGAGGTGGATATTGTGACCTATGAACAGGAGGAGAAAAATGAAGATTGGGAAGTGTGGTTGTCTTCCATCTGAAAACTGGGGAGAGCCATTCAGAAGAGAGAATCATAGAATCATAGAATAGGCTGGGTTGGAAGGGACCTCAGAGATCATCGAGTCCAGCCCTTGTACAACTACCGCCACAGTCACCAGCCCATGGCACTGAGTGCCATATCGAGTCGCTTTTTAAATGTGTCCAGGGACGAAGAGTCCACCACCTCCCCAGGCAGCCCGTTCCAATGTCTGATCACCCTTTCCATGAAAAAATTCTTTCTAATATCCAATCTGAACTTCCCCCGGCACAATTTAAGACCATGCCCTCTTGTCTTACTGAGAGTTGCCTGGGAAAAGAGACCAACCCCCGCCTGGCTCCAACCTCCTTTCAAGGAGTTGTAGAGAGTGATGAGGTCTCCCCTGAGCCTCCTCTTCTCCAGGCTGAACAGCCCCAGCTCCCTCAGCCTCTCCTCATAGGATCTGTGTTCGAGTCCCTTCACCAGCTTGGTTGCCCTCCTTTGGACCTGTTCGAGGACCTCAATATCCTTCTTGAACTGAGGGGCCCAGAACTGGACACAGTACTCAAGGTGTGGCCTTACCAGGGCTGAGCACAGGGGCAGAATCCCTTCCCTGGACCTGCTGGCCACGCTGTTCCTGATACAGGCCAGGATGCCATTGGCCTTCTTGGCTACCTGGGCACACTGCTGGCTCCTGTTCAGCTTCCTGTCAATCCAGACTCCCAGGTCCTTTCTGCCTGGCTGCTCTCCAACCACTCTGTGCCCAGCCTGGAGCTCCCCATGGGGTTGTTGTGGCTAAAGTGCAGGACCCAGCACTTGGCCTTGTTGAAGCTCATCCCATTGGAGTCAGCCCATCTCTCCAGTCTGTCCAGGTCCCTCTGCAGAATCCTCCTGCCTTCCAGCTGATCAACACTTCTCCCCAGCTTGGTGTCATCAGCAAACTTGCTGATGATGGACTCAATCCCCTCATCCAAGGCATCAATGAAGATATTGAACAGGACTGGGCCCAGTACTGATCCCTGGGGGACACCGCTGATGACCGGCTGCCAACTGGAAGCAGCCCCATTCAGCACCACTCTGGGCCCGGCCCTCCAGCCAATTCTTAACCCAGTGAAGTAAGGGCTGGGGAGGCAGTCAAGCTCTTTAATAAATTTTAAAGTATCAGAACTTCAGGAAAATGAAATTGCAGTTGTGAAAGAGCAAGGAATTTTGTTATGGATAAGTGGGAAGTCCGAGTGTCTCTGAAATGGACAGAATGGTCACTTCAGGTATAAATTGCCTTCAGCACTTGCAATGGGTGTAGCAAGAGCTTCATTTCCTCCCCACCACCATGCCCCTCATCCCATGCTGCATTTTGACATTGTAGAAATTTATGAAGAAAGGACATCCTCTGGAAGGTAAGTAATAGCTTGAAAAAAACCTTTTAATTCAGCAAGCACAAGCAAGTTTACAAAAAAGTAAAGTTGCAATTAATTATCTATTCTTGTTTTCCCACTCTGAAAAACTGTTACACCATTTGCACTTGCTAAGGCCATAGAAATCTCACCTTCCTGCAGTTACAGTTGGGTGATTCTTCTTACTGCATGTTACTCTTCTGCCTAAAATCCAAACTGTCATAAATAAATGATCCAGTTTCCTAACTTAGAAATGTATAAAGAGCAACTAATTCATTAACTTTCTTGAGAGTCTTGTTCTGATACAAGACATAAAATGACTTTGGAAAAGACTGTGGAGTACCTTGCATTCACATCCAACAAAAGAACTGGTTTGCTAGTAAAGTGTAATGCTTTTTTAATTTAGCATTTTAAATTTATGTATTTTATTGACCCACTTGGATCAGGCAATTAGGCCGAGTCCATTTAGGAACAGAAATGCTTTCTTAGTAGAGCAATTGCCTGGTGTTGAAAGAATCTGGGAGTCCCTCTTATCAAAAGAAGCAGTGTCATGCTATGATCACCAGAGAAGAATATAAGTGCTAAATAAATGTACTGGTGTGCTCTTCCCTGGCCACATCACTAGTGATGTGCAGGTATTGAACAAGCAAATAGCAGACATGAAAGGCTGAAGGATGGGCTGTGCTATAAAAGTAGAGGTGCCAAGGTAATTTAGACCTCTAATGGGTCAACATTTTTTTTATTTTGCTTGTCTTCTACTTTCTAATTTATTTCTTAATTTTGTGCACATAGTGTAACTAGATGGCTTCTTAACCACTTTGGTGTAGCAGCTTTCTTTTCAGCCTTCATCTAACTGTAATGAAAGATGAAATCCAGTTGCCAAGTTTTCATTGATATTGGTGTCTTAGATGCCTTTAGAAACATTTTAACAACCTTTGTTCCCAGTTGGTTTTCTTCACTTCAGAGCCTTTCTTGAAAATTGAAATTTCTCTTGGTCAGTGCTAACCAGGATTTGAACTATTTTTTTTAAATTTCCAATTACTTGCATTGTGAGTATCTGTTCAGTAAACACTAAAGGCTGACTCTGAGCTATAAATGCTCTTACCTGACAGCTTGCTGCTTTGTTCTTGAACAGGAGATGTCATTGAATTCCATGGGCCAGAAGGAACAGGAAAAACAGAAATGCTTTATCACTTAATAGCCCGGTGCATCATTCCAAAATCAGGAGGAGGACTGGAAGCAGAAGCCATGTTCATTGACACTGACTGCCACTTTGATATGCTCCGTCTGGTCACCATCCTGGAGAGCAGGCTGGCACAAAGGACAGAAGAGATGATAAAGCAGTGCCTAGGAAGGCTTTTTCTTGTGAACTGCAATAGTAGCACCCACTTACTCCTCACTCTCTACTCTTTAGAAAACATGTTTTGCACTCACCCCTCCCTCTGCCTTTTGATTGTAGACAGCCTATCAGCCTTTTATTGGATAGACAGAAGCAATGGAGGGGAGAGTCTTAATTTGCAGGAGAGGAACCTGAAGAAATGTGCAGTCTTTCTTGAAAAGCTTGTGAGAGAGCATCACTTGGTCCTCTTTGCAACAACACAGACACTTATGCAGAAATCTACAAACTCCACAGAAAGCCTTTTTCCTTTAAAACTTCCACATGGAACTGATACAGACTATAGGCCTTACCTTTGTAAAGCATGGCAACAAATGGTAACCCATAGGATATTTTTCTCTAAGCAAGGTAATTCTGGGAGCAGCAAAGGTTTTACAGTAATTTCTTGCCATCTCAAAAGAAACCAGGTATCAAAACGTTCATTTAGTGTTGCAGAATGTGGAGTTCAGTTTTAACTTCAGTTTGTTTTTTAAATGTGTCACAAGTTAGGGTACTTAAGGCCTGATTGGGTTTAAGTAGTTTTTAGTACCTTTTAAACTAGTTCATTGTTGATGGATGATTAAGAATTTTTGTCACCATTTTCTTAACATTTAGTGAAGATGTAAAATTTTTGAATTACTGTAGAGGTTCAGTCCAAACTAGTGAGGAATGCTGAAATTACTTGTTTGTGCTTAATACATAAAGAGATTTAATCAAGAAAATTATATCCAAAGACATTTTAAACTCCTGCTATGCTTCAGTAATCTAACCTATGTGATATGCAGCCAAATGCACTGACTTAATTTCTGGGTCTTACTGCTTTACACTCCTCCAAGCTACAGAAATAGGAGCCTAGATGTCCGTGGGGGAGGCTCCAAAAAGGCAAGAGTTTGCTCTTTATGAATCCTGGCCTGGGTTTATTCCCAGTAGCCTAGGGCATGTGAAATGCATTCATGACTTTGCCTGGAGAATTCATTTTCATAGCCTTTTAAATAGTGGTAATCCTCACCATGTTTCTCCAAGCTTTGGCCCCTCTGTTTACATTAGCATGTGCTTGGAGAAGGGAGGACTGGAGATGTTTTCACCCTTCCTGACATCTGGGCTTGAAGAGCATACAGCTGCCTCAGAAATGGAGGTCTGATTTCTTTAATTCATGGAAAACAAGAAACCCAACTCTGGGTACCCGTGAGATTGCGCTGCACGCAGCAAACAACTCAGTCTTTGAAAATAATGAAGTGTGGGTCAGGGGTTGCTTTGGGTGTGGAGGGTTGTTTTTTTGTCTTTTTAATTTTTTTTTTCTGGAGGGATGCGTAGACACTCTTTTTTTTTTTTACTTTGCCTCCCACTCTCTCTAAGAAATCCAGGAATGCCATGCCTCTGGTCTTTGCCAGTGTGTATTTGCCACATGTGGAACATTTGTGTGCAGGATTTGGCATGCAACATGTTGAAATTCTGGCAAAGAAGGTTCAGAACTTATGGGAAATGCCCTACAGTTCTGGCAAAGAATACCATATTATTTATTAACCTAGAGTGCCCTTTGAAAGCTTCAAAGTGCTTTACAAGAAAGAAAATTGCACACAGTACATTATTTAATACAAAAACTTACATTAGCTTACAAATTTAAATTACTCAAACAAGGGGAAAATATTTCTCACAGTAATATTCGTTCAGTCATGTTGCACAGCATGTTTTATAGTTTAGATTTAACAGATTATTAACAAAAATGCATATTAAGAAGTAATATCTAACATGGTATCTTTTTGAGGAAGATGCCCAAAAATCTCTGTTGCAATACACTGAGCTTTAAATTTCCTGATTTCTGTAGCCAGCTTTTTCAAGCTGAATAATTCAAGCTGGATTCTCAGCTGGGTATAGCTCAGCATGAATTCCCAGACTTCTGGGTATAGAGTTAGGAGTGTGTATCTATACTTTTGTTTATAGAATTTGGCATCTCTGTGATTTGGTTGGATTTCTGCAAAGGCAATGAGTGTCCTGCCTCTGACAGCAGCCCCTAGCAAAAGCTTTGGGAGGACTGTAAGAAAAATAAGTTTTCACTGGCACAGCCTCCCATAGCATGGGGCTTGGGTTGCTCCTGACCAAATCCTGTGGCCAGATCAGTGTCTGATGGCCACTGATTGGACCAATCCTCCATCAATTCAGACAGTCCATTTTCAACTTACCCACTTGAGTTTCACTCTGTCTTTTCATAATGAGTTCAGTTTAATTTTTTTTTCTCCGGGAAAATTTCATTCTTTTCCCCATTTCATTTCAAACCTGGCACCTGATCACTTATTCACACTGACAGTTCTTTACTTGTGAGTCATGACTGAACTTTGCCTTTCCAATATCTCTGCAAAGGTGATGATTTTGTAGACTGTCATTTCATTTGTTCTTTTTCTTCAATAACAGTACTTATTTTATTTCAGAACTTGTGTAAGTACTCAAATACATGAAAAACATAGAGCTTAACCATTCAGCCTACACTGGACCCAAGTTAGATGGTCTAACATGAGTAGACACTTCCACTGGAATTATGGTAAAGGACATACATACTTGCAATTTTTTTGTAAAATAGCTGGGAAGATTCAAGTAGAACTACAGAATGTGTAAATGTGGAAATTATAGACTACATGATTGCTACTACCAAAAAAAAAAAAACCAACTCCCTTTTCTGCTAGAGAATACAGCTCCACTGAGGATTACCAGCTTCATAAAGTCAGACTTGCTAAAAAATGTTTGAGAAAAAACAATAGAAGTGTTCTGGCATTCCTGTCTGGAAAAGAAAGCTTTTATATTTTTCATAATGTAGTCTATATTTTGCAATGCCTTATAAAATAAATGCCTAAATTTAAATGAAGCCAAAATTTTAATTGATTAGAAAGAGCACCTCAGGAAATTTTGAAATTTCCCCATTTTATTTTTACTTTGAATGTGGACAGATGTATTTTTTTAAATCTTTGGTAATTGTAGTATTCATGCTCTGCAGATTTCTTTTAGATAAACAGCAAGCCCAGCTCTCAGGGATGCTGAGCAGCTGCATGTCCTGTGAGTTTGCAGAGGGACAGGCAGGATGTGATCTGGGAGTGCACTGACCTTATCCTCAGAGAATTATGCCACTTGGAAAAATGAACCTTGAGGATACAAGTCTGAGAGATGAAAACCTGGGAAGCAGCAATTTTGTTTGCACCATAATTAACCGTGGGTATTACAAATGGTTTTTACCATTTTTTTTTTTAATGGATAATTTTCTCTATTAAAATTTTATGGAAATCATCGTTAGTGGAAAATGCAGTCGCTCCTCATGAGCCAGGCACAGTATACTAATGTAGATTATAGTCAGTGAAGTTACTGTGCAATATTAAATCCAAATTCTCCTCTTTCCCCCAGCCCTAAATTAACACCCAGTCTCCAGCCCACTGCCTGACCTGGGGTGCTCTGTGCTGATGCCTCCCAGGGGGAAGCTCATTTTGGGTTATTAGGTCCATGCCACTGGAAGCCAGCCCTGCAGAAGGGAAGTGCCACCACATATCATTAAGTGTGAGGGCAGAATGCATACATTCCCAAATTCTTAATTTATCCAGCCATTTTTTAGTAATGAAAATTCTTTCATGTCAGGGTAATTCTTAAGCTTTGTGATGTATTCTTAAGGCTTTTGTAGGCATGGAAACTTTTCCTATGAATTTTTGGTTTTGCTTCATATGCAACATTGAATTAAATAAAGAGGAACTAGTTCAGCCCTTTCCCCCATCTTCTTTTATAATGAGAGAGCATTGGTTTAGCAAAACCAAATTAAGATATTTGTCAGGTTTTATATTTATTTTTAAATAAACCAGTATTTCTATGGACACCTGGAAACCAAATATCATTTTTATCTTCAGAAAAAATTCTTTGTATTCCTAGGCTGTTTTTAAAGAGCAAATAAATGCAAGTAACAGTTTGCTTGGTTTAAGTTTGTACTCGCACATAAAGTTCAGGTTTCCTCTTTCTTATATAACTGGTTCCAGCCACTTAATTTTCCATGGAGTTGGTAAATGGCAGAAGATACAGGTTCTCATCTGGAAACATACCTGCAGTGGATTTTTGACCAGAGATTAATCATAGAATGGTTTGGGTTGGAAGAGATCTTAAAAGATCATCAAGATCCAACCTCCCTGCATGGACAGGGACATCTCCTACCAGACCAGTTTGCACAAGGCCTCATCCAACCTGGCCTGGAATACTTCCAAGGCATCAAAAAACTTCCTTGGCAACCAATATTCCAGTATTTTACTACCTTCATGGTGAAGAATTTTTTCCTAATATGGGAATGGGCAAAGCAGAAGGCAATACAGGTTTGATGTCTGCTGGACATGAAGCTTGAATCATCTCCTGAAGAGGAAAATGTCATTTTTGTTATTTTTTGTGGTTTCTCCAATAACTATCTCTTGGGCTTCTTTATTCAAATGTATTTTTGATAAGCAAGTATCATACCAGGGCAATGGGCAACAGATGCTGTGATCAGCAAGCCTGATACCAAACAGTGCCCAGCTCAGGAGAAGGCCCTGCCAAGGCACCCAACTGGAGCTTGTGCAGGAAGGTGCAGTGAGCACCCCTGTGTCAGAGCTGCAGACACCTTTGGTGTTTCCTTACAGCAGTGTGGGACAGGTGTGTGTTCTGTGAAGAAGGTGAAACACTGGGAGAGCTTGGAGGACTGGCAGAGGAAAAAACTTTCAGACAGGGAAGGGAGCATTGGTAGAATGCATCTGCATGATCTCCTGATAGGAAACTCTGATGCCCTGCAGCAAACTCTGACATAAAAGGTGTGGCCATCCCTGTGCCTGAAAGAAGGGAACAGAATGGCACTGAGCTACCAGTAATGTGCAGGGTGACAAAAGGATTCTGGAACTGTTAACAGAAGCCCTTTCTCTGTTTCATAACTACCACGTCTACCATGGCAATACCTTCAAGTATCAAGCTGGCCATACTTTACTTGCAGGTTCTTCCCATCAGGGGATGAAACTGGTGATGGATTCCACTAGGTAATTGCTGTATGGCTTATTTGTAATGAAGATATAAAACCCTGCTTCTCTGGACCCAGGAGGAATTAAATGTAAAAACAGACTTCCTTTTTTTATGTGATTTTTTTTTTTTCCCTTCCAGCTCTAGGCAACTTCCCAACAGTCAGCACTCAGCTCCAAAAGCACTCTCACAGCTTTCTTTGTCAGGACCATGCTTTACTGGAAGCAGATAGTTTTTTCCCTTTCCTGAGAGTTCATGTATACACTCTGTATTACCAGCACAGACTGGGGTCCCCAAATATAGAAGACTGAACCTGTGTGACACACTGGTGTCACTGGTAAATAGCTTTGGAGACTTCATTCTCTTTGCAGTGAGATGTAATGTCACAATGGAGCAGTTGATTTTGAAGAAATGAGTCTGAGACTCTCCTTGGGAAAAGTTTGGCAGACTTCCCACTCCTTTCCTGCACTGCTTTGCATCCTGCCCCAACCAACTGGTTGGTGTACCTGTGTGGGCCTCAGTGCTCATGGAGAGCAGTGACAAGATGTCACAGCCCTGCCAAATGCTGGTGAACAGCCATGTTCTGGATCTTGGCACTCTCATGCTCCAGGAGCTGGCACGGCTACTACAGTTTTTAATTTAAACTGTTTTCCAGGCTTCTTCTTCATGCGTGTAGCTGGGCCTGTGCTGAAGACCTCCTTGTCCTGGGGGAGATACGAAAGAGAAGAAATCTTGGGTTTGGAGTATAGAAGCATAGAAGGACAAGATTTTTAGGCTGTTGCTAGAAAAAGAGGCCAGGCAAGGCTGTGGGGTTCCTGGCAGTGGCAAACAGACGTCAAAGCCTTGAAGGTGGCTTGGCAAAGGTTAAAGAACAGACTCTACATCTCCCTTACCAACTGTCCACACTGTGAAGGAGTGAATAGGATTTTTGATTTAGAATATCTGTATGCTCTCATACTTTATCATACTCTGACAGGAAAGACCACACTGTGGTTGGCTGCACTGTCTCTGAAGTGCATATCAACAGCTCTGCTCATGCTCCATCACTGAAAGTTCTTTCTCCAGCTCTACATCTCCATGTGCTCCCAGCCTCCTCCTCTGTCATATGAATGGCAGTGCTGCAGGGATCAGTGAACATGATCACATTTGCAGTATGGATGTGAGTGATATTGTGTGCATTGGTAGATGGTCCTGGGCATTGTCACCTGGGACAGGTTTGAGCCACACTTTCCAAATTTAAGAGTCCTCTGAATATCCAATATGATGACACAGAACACTAAAAATGTAGTAGCAAGTCCACACCTTTTTAATGGCCAGACCTCCAGCTGCAAGCCCATCATCTGCACTTAGCAGTTCAGCAGTACCATCTCTGAGCCCCCAGCTGACCCCCAATCTCTTGTTGATGAAGAATCCTTTTTCACAGAAGTAAACAAATGTCAAGTATTATCCCCCAGTCATGTAACAAATCTGTGCCATATTTGGACCATGCAATAAATGAGTTTAGAAAGTCCATGTGTGCTAGTGGAGAGTTCATCAAAGCAGATTGGTTTCTGCTCAGTAAATTCTCAGGCAGTTTTAACTACTCTGAAACTGCACAATATTAGCAGAGTATTTCTCTGGTCTGTTAAAGTGGCTGCAGAAGTAAACAAGGCACCACATGGCACACTGTGATTCACAAGGCACAAGTAAGATTAATCCCAGGAAACCAACAACTTGCTGTAAAATGGCATTAGCTGCACCAAAAAACAAATTTGCCATTCTTCACAGGGTACAATAAGTGGGATTTTTAGGTACAGAGATGACTCTGGTGTGTCCCCAACTTTACAAAGCCAGGAAACAATTCTTGCTGCTTCGCATGGTGGCAGCTGTGCCATTCCAGCTGCACACCCTCAGGAGGTGTGAGTCTGGTGAATACCTGCAGTATGTCACCTGCTGGGTTCTTCTTACCCTTCCTCAAAGAGCAGTGTGCCTTAAGTGTTTTGGTTCATGGTCATGCCCCCCAATTACTGTATGGGCTGTAGCAGTGCAGTACAGTGACATTTCCTAACTGGACTTCAGCAGATTCCCCCACACATGGAAAGACTGCTACTGACTCCAGTTAAAGAAATTTTTGGATTAGAATAGAAATGAATTAGTCTGTGTTTTTCCTTGCCCACTTCTCATGCCCAAATATATCTTTCCATCAGTTTGTGAGTTCTGGAAACTTCAAGTTCCACCACTGTTTTAGAAAGGTTTTGATATGTTGTGGGATTATTTAAGAGCTTTGTGTCCTTGGCAAAGTATCCTTGAAAAGTCCTTGACAACAGAGGTATGGTACAGAGTTGTGTCTCTTCAAAAATCACTTGAAAACAAAGTGAACCAGGATCATACAGTAATGACAAATCTAATCTCCACTGGCATGGCCCATAGCAGTGTATTTGGTTACTACTGTGAATGTGACCCAGGCTTTTTTCAAGTAAAGTTAGAAAACCTGTGAGCAAAATTACTACCAATCAGTCTCTACAATTACTATATTTATCAGCTGTGACATGGAGTTACTTTTCATTATAACATGACCACCAAGGCTTCACTGCTGTGAAATGCAAAGCAGTGGAGAAACAACCCAGTATGTCTGGGGCACCTGAGGCCACTCTTGAAATGATGGAGGTTTCTTCTGCTCCAGGTTCAAAATGTGTGGAAGGGCAGATGGGAAAGAGTCTCCAAGGCAGGACTATGCCACAAGTGAGAAAAGTCTCTGGAGTGTAAAACTGTGAAGAATGTTTTATAAAAATTGTCTCTGGCAAGGCTGAATAATGAGTAAGAGTTTAAGAATTTGTCATCCAACAAGGCCGTCAACTCACACAGCCAAACCATCCAGGAGTTAACCACTGCCCAGATGGAGGAGTGAAGTGAGAGGGCAAGGGGTAGAGAAGAGGGGAGGCTGTTTGGGGAACTCCTTGATGTTCTGCTGAAGCATGGGGAAAAGGAAAGCCATCAAAAGTTGTCAGGCAACAGGCTCCATTCTACTCAAGAGCCTGCAGAAAAAGGCCCACAGTGGTGAGGAGTGGTTTATCTGGGAAGAGCAGACTAAGAGGCTCAGGAGATTGCAGGAGCAGCCAGTGGCCACCATGAAGAGAAATACCAGGCTGGAGAGGATGTACCACCAGTTCTGCTCTGAACTCTTCTGAGTGTGTCCTAGAGGGAACAGCACATTCCCACTCAAAGGTTCTGTCACAGCTCCTTCCAGCTGGAGATGGGACAGTTCAACCCTTTTGGGAAGCTGGTGGGAGGTCACCCTGTCCCCACAGCTGCTGGGCAGCCTTGCCACATGGTGAGGAGCTTTTGCTTACAAGGTCATGGTTGAACTTCTCCCTCATCTTTTATTTTAACACCTTTTAACTTCATGGTTCTGCAGTGAGAGCACTGCCAGTGTTTGCACTTTGATTACCATATGCATCAGTGGCACTTTTCTGACCATAAAATCATATAATATGAAATGATACAGGTGCTTGTGTTATCACCCATCAGAAAAAAAAATGATGCTACTAATAAAATTTATCAATACCCTAAGCAAATTACACAGACCAGCTGCACAGGCACTGAAGTTACAGAAGCCAGCAGAGCCAGGCATTTGAATAGCCCCTGCAGTTAAAGAAAGGCTTTGCCATCTTTAAAATCCTCAGAGGCATTCAAAACAGAATTATTCTGCAACCCTGTTCACAATGAACCTTGCAGGTTGACACTGCCTGACCCTTCCCATTGATTGGGATGGCCTGGACAAGCCTTTGGAGCACATCAGGCCTGAAGTTTCTGGCTGAAGATAATAACTTCCAACATTCCTGTCCCTCAGAGCAGATGCACAGAAATATTTGCTAGCGCAGTTGTCGATTTTTGTGGAAGTGTCCTATGGGAAGCCATAAGCATCCTAACAACTGGCTGAACTTTCTCCTTTGCTCCCAGAGGGATGGTTAAACAAAGCAGTCAGTGCAGGCTGGAGGCGGGCAGGGCTCAGCTGCCTGGAGTCTGCCAGGGAGTGCCCATGAGCTGCTGCTCAGCCTCCCCAAGGCACTGCTGGTTGCTAAGTGCTCAGGAAAAGGTTTCATCTCCCATCACGGCAAGGGTGTAAGTGAGACCCCCCTCCTGGACTCAGAAGGTAAATCCTAACATGCTTGATATTCATCGTGCTCACCACAGTAGGAAATCAGCTTTTCTCAGTGGTGAAAACAGGAATTTCTGATGTTTCTGGGTGCAGATCAAGTCACACTGATGTGAAACGGTCACCCCAGGGACCCACCAGCACAGCCCAAAGAGGTGTTTCACGTGGTGGCATCTGCTGGGAGGTCCAGCACAGCTTCTGGAGGGATGCTCCTCCTGGCATGGTGAGTGCAGGCTTTTCTCCTCTCCAGATCACAATACTCAAATGTGGCAGCCATTCCAAACCACTGTCCCAGAGTAGAGAAACCACCAAATAACCCCATTTCTCTCAGATTGATGAACTTGGCTCTGCACATGACTCTGCTCTGGCAGGATCAGGTGCTTGTGTTTTGTGTTGATGTCCCTTTTGGTTTGGTAAGAAACTGAAGTGGTTTCCCTGCTCTGAATGAAGGACAGAGGTTGTATCTACCAGTTTCAGTGACATTTTGCCCAAGACAAGCAGTATTGCCATGAACTGAATGTTAACAAGTCAGAGCAGCATAGCAGAGTGTTGAGGTTTCAAAACAGGCTTTTCTTCTGCTGTTTGTTTGGATTTTGTTACCGTTACTACTATCTCTTCCAGGAAACAAAATTTCCCAATACTTCCTTTTCTGGTAAGTCGTGGACTGTGAGGTCCACTGGAGTGGTGAAAGTCAAGAAAGGGACAGTGTCTCAGTGTCTTTGGGTTATTTTCTGGATTGAAACCATACTCCAGTTTGCACTGCACGTTCCACAGCTGTGGTGTTCCACTTGTGGGTTGATCAAAGATAACATGAGCAATGGGAGAAGCAGGAGGGATTACTAGAGCAGGTGGAGCTTAAATGAACACACGGGATAAAAAGAACAGAATTTTACAGTGCCTGAAAGCCAAGAGTAAAACTTTGAACTATTCCTTCTGAATTTGCACTTTTACACACACAGCACGGCCGAGAGAGCCTGAAGATGGAAACATGCAGACCCAGAACAACAAGGCTGGTTTTCTAGATCTTTTGATCCTACAGCCTGTTTTCTCCAGGGGGAAGGTCTTGCTTCTAGGAAAAAAAAGGTAACACAAATGAAAGTGCTTTCTGTTAGCATAAGAAATCACCAAGTACCAGTGTAAAAGCTCCAAATGTGCTGAATTCCCAGTATTTAGAATTGGTGAGTGGCTCATCTGAGCTCTGAAAGATTTCAGTGTCACTGTTGTCCTGCCATTTATTTGAAGCCAAAACCAGTATTCTCAGGAAGCAGGTAGGTTTTCAGGCTCTCTTTCCAAAAAAACAATTAGTATAATTATGGGGTAGGGTGTACTAAACTAAAATGTTAATTCATCCACAGACTAAACCATACCCTTCCCTGCCTCTGGGATTCTTCTGAACAACAGGAATACACATACAGGACAGAAGGCATTTTGTCTTGCAAAGACATCACAGTAAAAACCGGAACATCCAAAGAGAATGCTGAGACCCTTTAACTCCAGCATGGTCAGTGAAAACTGAATGCAAGGTGCATTTTCTTACACTGTGGTCTCCTGTCCCAGATTTCCTCCCTGTCTGAAACTGTTCCAAAGCTCAAAGGAGTGCATCTCCCCTTGCCAAAAGAAGCTTTTTGTAAACCAGAATAAATACAAGTAGAGACTGTAGTAGAGACTGGAGTCTCATCTCATTTTGGACTTGGCTTGTTTCCCCACAGGTCTCCTTCTCACTGGTTCATTGGTTTTGATACTTAAAGGCAGAATCTGATAATCCTGGGTAGGTTGACATAAGGCATTGAATACAGAAGAAAGGAGAGGTCAGAGTGCAGTCTTGATACAAAGAACCCAAGTGCCCCCAATCCTATGCAACTGTACAAAAGCCTTAAGTGCTCCTGAATAAGGAATTGCCATTTTTCAGACTTAGAACTCATGGCCCTGTTCAAGTATCCATTTTTAATTAGTGAAAGGAAACATAGAAGATAGGTAGTTGAGAATGCAGCTCCCCAAAACTTCCCTTAGAAACAGCAAAGCTTAAAAGTCTGAATTAAGATGATTTAGCAAACACAAGTCTAAAAGTCTTGGCAAAAACAAGTGGCCTTCAGCCACAAAATGGATTCAGTAGTTCTGGGTTCATGCTCATCTCCAACCACTAGCTCTATCTTTAGGAACAATATTGCTTATTTACTGAAAGTTTGTGTAGCTATCATTCACAAACATAGGCCATAGTAACTCTTGGACAACCTATAGATTTAAATCCTAGTGACTACAGCATCAGCTAAACAATAAACCTGTGAAGAAAACCAGAGTTGAAACAATGTGAAGAAACAGATATACGCAATAAAAAATGAAACATTTTCCACATGAAGGTAAAAAATAATTATAATTAGAGGGGAATAACTAATAGAAGAAGCCTTAGTAATCCAAAGAAGGTACTCGTAAAATGATAACTTGTTACTTATTACCATACTCTTGGTATCTTGCCCACAACAGGCAGCTTAAGTAATGTAGATCTTTCTTCATCATTATCAGTTCTCTTTGTCAGGCCCTAATGGCATCGTTTCAGTTTGCAGAAATGTGTTCTCAAAGGTGCTGCTCTGCTGGCATGGCTTAGGGTTGTCAGCACAACTCAAGGATCTCAGCTGCACAACCCAAGTTAAAGTTGCCTCCTGCCAATCCACCACATGCTAAATTCTGGTAAATTACTTAATTAACATAACGAATGCAAACTGCACTCAAGTCTGTGCTCTGGTAGCTGGAAACACCCTCGTACCTAAGCAACAATGCCTTGTCCTTTAACAATGTGTCCTAGATTTTATCTGTTCCTAAGAGCTCCTATGTGCACACCCTCTGTAAATTTCCCTATTTCATTGTACAGAAAGTATTTCTGCTTAACTATTTTGGTAGTCTCATTTATATTCCCTATTTCTAGAAAGGCTCACGCAGACGTTTAATGCATGAAAAGTTTCAGGGAAGTCAATGGGAACATTTATATCTTTAAAGTTAAAGGGTGTGCATACACCTTGGCAAAGTCAAACTGGACTTTACATCTATACCAAAAGCTTCTCTCCAGCTGTGTCTACCAGAGTATAAGGACCCAAATCAGTTTTCTAACAGTAGCCCAGTATTCCTCCAACTGGAAACTCGAAATCCACCTTTGACTGTACAGTCATCATGTATGGCTGGCTTCCTTTTCACCCCTTCTTTCCCAAAATAGTCAAAAAATCAGGGCATGAAAAAAACCACTGTGGTGGCTAGGAAAGTGCATGCATACACACAGCCCCTTGCTGATGGCTGGGGCAGGAGGGCTGGTGGTGCTGTCACTGTCATCTCTGTCACTAAATCATCTCTCACTGTGACTCAGAGGCCTGCAGTGGTACCCAAAGGCTCTGTGCACAGAGGGCAGGATCCTGTTACCAGACTGTGGTTGCTTTGTACTCAGTTTCACCTTGTTCTGGATCAAAATCCATGATGCAAACATCTTCTCTTGCCAGTCCTCTATACTGTTCATGCCCTGGTTGCTTGTAGCCTTTTCCCATCAAACACATCAGTCGTCATGTTGATGGCTATGACACCACACTAGGGTTTTTTTGGTAAAAATGCTCCACTCAGTGGAAAAAAATAAATAAAAAAATAATAAAAAAGAATCTGTGTCATGGGAAAAAAATAAATTAAAAAAAAAATAATAAAAAAGGATCTGTATCGTGGAAAAAAAGCAGCTGCATTTTTACTGTCTCAGTTTCATTTTCTCTACTGGAGAAGATGGGCCAGTCTAAGACTCCATGGAGTACAAAAGTATGTTCAGTAGAAAAGCAGAACTTCTGCCTATGTAACGTTAAACTATCAAGTAGAAACAACATTTTTTGCTTGGTGATTGCTCTCCCTCCCTCTCTCACACAAGCCAAGAGGAGTCTCTTGTGTACAGCCAGGGAATAGGAGACAAGCACTGGGCGGTTCTTGGCTCAGCTCCTTTTTTTGTTTGTGTTGGACACATGGTGACACTCCCCTTGTCAGATCCAAGGTCCTGAAGCCAATTTGTGTTCATTTTAAACCAGAAGAGGCAGTGCTTTCTTCCTAGCACACGCACTGGGGAAGGCTGCCCTGCTGCCATCTGTCCTTGTGCTTCAGCCTGGGTGCTGAAGGCCCCACGGCTCCCCCAGCACCCAGGATCTCAGGAAAGTATAAACACAAACTTTCCAACTTTTTGCTGCTGAGCCAGCTCTATTGCTGCTCTGACAACCACAACACCCAGGTCTCAGCCCTACTGGGCCTTCTCAGAGCCACGTGGACACAGAGATCTGTTCCCACAGCCCAACTCGCAAGACCGGTGCCTCCATTTGTCATGCTCCTATAATAAATCAATTTATTTCCTTCAGCCAGGGGTTAGTCAGCAAACTCTTACTCATGCATTTCTCACACAGTTAAGTTACACTTCCTGGTAGCATTCGTGTGAATGCAGTTTCTGGCTGTGGCCTTACCCTCACTTTAGGAAAAGCAGTGAGATAAGGTTGACTTTCCTGAGATATCATAGACTCATAGAATTGGCTGGGTTGGAAGGGACCTCAGAGATCATCAAGTCCAACCCTTGATCCACTCCCGCTGCAGTTCCCAGCCCATGGCACTGAGTGCCACATCCAGGCTCTTTTGAAATATCTCCAGGGATGGAGAATCCACCACTTCCCTGGGCAGCCCATTCCAGTGTTTGATCACCCTCTCAGCAAAGAAATTCTTTCTAATGTCCAACCTCAACCTCCCCTGGCACAACTTGAGACCTCTTGTGCCCTCTTGTCTTGCTGAGAGTTGCCTGGGAAAAGAGCCCAACCCCCCCCTGGCTCCAACCTCCTTTCAGGGAGTTGTAGAGAGTGATGAGGTCTCCTCTGAGCCTCCTATCAATTCTCCTGTGACTCCTCACAAGCAATACTTAATTTTTTTACCTGTGGTGAACAGGCACACAAAGTCTACACTGTGTCCTGGACACCGTGGCACAGGAGAGAGATCTCCTCCAAGCAGCAAAGCTGCATTTCACCTGCAGCTCTTCCACCACCCCCTGCTAAGTGTTCCTGGGCTCTTTGTGCCGGAGCAGTTCAGGACACTTTTCCACTGAGCCATGGGAGATCTTGGCTGTCCTTCTGGGCAAACAGGTTGTGGTGGTATGGAGTGGAGGTCTATCAGTGATGGCATCTCCCAGTCTGTCCTGGCAGGGCTGTGTGGGAGGCTTATCTCTGTTATCAGCACCAGCAAAGGCACCGCTGCAGCTCCCTGCAGCCCCCGTGGCCCCACTGGAACCTCCCCACTCAGGTGAGAACTTTTTGCATGGTCTGGACCAGGGTTCAGACCAAGAGGACCATGTTGGGGTTCCTCCTGGCACAGTTCTGGCTGATTGGCTGCAAAATCCCCAGGCCTGTGTGCTCAGCAAATCTCGTCCAGATGTGGGGTATTTTCAGGTGTGGAATAATTTCTCAGAGGAAGTGTCTGCCCTTGGATTAATGTCTCTAAGAACTAATTATTGGGTAAACTGTATATGAAGTCCCCGGGGTGCTTCTTCAGTACTCAGCTTTTGGGCTCAAAACAGAGTGAACAGATTTTCAAAGGATGGTTTGCTTAGGGAAGAGAAGATGTAAGTGACTTGGTGGTTTCTCTCTCACCGCCTAAAAAGACAGAAAGGTCCATAGTGGTCATTTGGGGTGAAAGTTTATAGCTTATTAATTAAAAAAGAAAAAAAAAATCAAGCTGTTTCTAGCCCAGATCATAGATTCTAGGCTGCCATCCAATGTCAGGAAATGTTCTCCTCCCAGCAGGGGATCCAGGCTAAAAGGTTATTTAATATTTTCTGGTTGATTTTGTATTTGGAATAACTGCCTTAAATGATTGTTTTTGGCCTGAGATACTGTTTGCTTACCTGGAACCTGAACTTTAGTGATAAACTTTAATGTCCTCCTCTGAGTATTCCCACATCACACGAAGGAGAATTCGTGTAGTTCTTCTGGCTATAAATCCAATCTTTAAAAAAAAAAAAAAAAAAAAAAATCAGATGTTCCTCATTATCTCTTCCAAAGCCTATCTGGCCATCAACATCCAAAAGTTTTAAAGGCCCTGCTTAAGCATAACTCCACTCCACTGATAGACTATCCCTTAATATTTTATAGCTCTGACTTGCACTTCTAAAAGTACTAATTAATCTCACTAGATAAAAACTGGCACAAAATGGCACGAGTGAGAATAGCTCCATCCTTCCTCACAGCAATCGTGTGCCAGTTCATCTTGGAGCATGTAATGATTTACTGTAATAGTTTTAGGCCCGTAATGGGGCCAATAACTGGCAGCTGGAAGCTGTGAGACTCTTTCCCAATGGATGCCATTCACATACACTTATTTAATTAATTAACAGCTCCACTAGCATAAAGCCAGTAAAGGGTCCATTAAAGATTTTTTATTTTTTTTTTTTAAATATCTTCCAAAGTAAGAACATATGCTGCACACTGCTTTCCCCTCGGAGAGTGCTTAATGTTGCAACCTGTTTATCTTATGACTGATTTTCAAATTCCACCTTAACCAGCTGCTTTTTGCTCGACTCCAGGATTCAGCAGAAAGCCAACAGCCCAGCACTCAGCAGGAGCAGCAGAATAACATTCTACCTGCATGTGCTCATTCCCGTGCGAGGTGCCAAACCCCTGCACTGGCTGCCTGGCTGCCTCCATGCTGTTCCCAGACATCACACGTGATGCACTTTCACTTGCCCATTTCTCTGCTGAAAGGAAATAAATGGATAAATAAATCAAAGCGCGGAGTTCGTTCGGAATAAGCAAAATATCGGTGGGAAAACAAAACCCTGACAGGCAATGGAGGGTGTTGGTCAAGTTGGTAAAAAGGCATTTGAGAGCCCAGTCCCATGTGAAATGTGGAAAAGCTATCAGAGACCATAAAGCCAGCAAAGATGGGGTTGGTCTGGTTACAGTGCCAGAGGATTTTGCTTCCCAAATGATGAGGATTTCTGTTCCTGAGGGGCAATCAAATACAGATCAGGTTCCAATGGGTGCTGGTCTGCAGTAGAGTGAAGGGCTGGACTGTCAGCCTCCCTCCTCCTCTAGGAGCTGATAGGACATAGGAGAGGCTTCCCTTGCCCCTGTCTGGGCACCCTCAGGTGCAGCTCTGTCTCCCTGCCATGCAGCAGGTGCCCCTTAAGGAGCTGCCCCATCAGGATGTAGTAGACATGAAGCAGGAGAATCTCTGACAGGACAGCAATGTGATTTAACAAAAACTGTCTAAAATGAGCACTGCTAACATGCCATGGCACAGTGTCAGCTCCATGGTACTGGGTCGTGGTACAGGACATGTCAAAAGTGACATAATCCTTACTGCTGAATCCTTTTCTCTTCTCTAACTGTATTATGCTTTTTCTCCTGCTCTCCCTCCCACCAGCCTGTGGCACAGGGATCTGCCTGAGAGGCTCTCACTGGGGTGTGCAGAAAGGCGTTGGAAAAGAGAAGCCATTACCTGGAGCCCTTCAGCTGGAGCCTTCTCTCTGTGATCCACCCTGCATCACCCAAGGGCTGTCAAAACCCAGGGCAAGGCCAGCAAGAGCTTGGTTTGTAAGAGAGATGTCAGGTATGGATAGGTGAAGAGGCACCTTTTTAGCTTTGATGTTTCATGTTCCTGCCTGGGTAGAGCCTCAGGCCTAAGAAGCCTGAAAAGTTTGGTACCCAGCTCACTTCCAAGTCCATCCACACCTCTGAAATTGCTTTTCAGCCTAAACCCCCTGGAGCAACCAGGCTGTCAGGGCTTCTGGCTCATGGCAAGATGTCAATGCCAGAGTCTTCCTCCTTACAAAATGGGATGTCAGTCACCACTGCCTCACAGAGCAGGGACTGTAGAGGAGGTGGTTCCCACTTTTAGGCAATTGCCCCTCCAGGAAGTGATGCATGGGCTGAGTTCCTTCTGTAGGAGGATGTTCAAACACACATCTCCCACTTCCCTCAACAGTACCTCACCCCTTATGATAATGTACCCTCCTGGGCAGGAGGGAGGCTGTGTTTTTGTTATTTCATTGTGCCTGTATGATCTATAATTTTTAAAAACTCTATCAGAAGTCCCAGGAGCAGAGGCCAGAGCTCAGAGCTCAGGCTCCTACCTCCCAGCAAAGTGCCATAATCAATAGGCCATGCAAGGTCACCTTGGCTACCTTCACCTATCAAGTAGCCAGATACCTAGATGTGTCATGTAGGCACCAGAGAAACAGGCATTTCCTGTCCTGAGAGGAGACAAACATCTCTCCTGAGTTCCTTTTCCTCTCCACTGACTGCATGTGGAGCCCGGGGTGAGTAACACAGACTTTGAAAACCACTTGTTCAACATATAAATCAGCAGATGAGTTCTCCCTCCACCCCTTTACTCTCTTCTCTTTCTATTCCTCTAAACTATTCATGTAGCCAGCAGCTCTAGCAGGAATACCTGGGAGCACATGGTTATCCTATTCCCCTGAAGAACAACCAAGATTTAAGGGCTAAGATGCTCACAGTGGTGCCCTGGGCTCCAACCATCTCCAGAAGTTCTTCTGTCACCCATCAAATGTACAAAGGAGGTTAATGTGAAATGGTTCTCTGATTTTAATAGACAAGACTGACCACTTCTTGTTTCTTTGCAACAGGTGCTGTAGACACCTATCTTTTGCAAAAACTATTAAAAGAACTTATTAATTAATATGGTAATGAATATCCTGTGGGTGCTCTGTGCTTTCGTGGAAAGCAAAGCAGCTATAAACCCAGTTTAACTGGCTCTTTAGGTTTGCTGATTTGTTCTGCAGTACTCCAATGAATATACTCTTTAAATGGGATTTAGGCTTAATATTACTCATCTTCAAAATATTAGAAATAATCCACAGTATGCCATGACTTCAGGTTTCTTGATTAGTGTTCCTTTACAGACAAATTGCCTCAAGATGGAATGAATGTCAAGTATATATGTCACTAATTTAAAGTAAAACACCTCTGAGAGATTTTTCAACTAAACTAAAACCACGCAGGAGAAAATCCAAAACACTCATACCAAAAGTTACACTTTAAATCCAAAGAGGTTAAGACCACAAAGTGCATTCTGTAGCAAATGTATTCCCTGGTAGATTGCATTTAATGAGAAAAATCCATATTTTAAGTCTCAAGAAAAAATCTGAGTCTCTACAGCCATGGATATTGATCTCTGCCAGGTCACAGGAAAGTCCAAGGAGCCAGCGTGAGACCTTTGTGTGCTGACTTCCTACCTCACATCCAGCCTATGGATCAACCCTCCGTTTCTTTTCTAAGTTTGCAAACAAGTTAGACTGAACTTCTGAAAATAATAAGAGATTCTTCGATTCTCTATGGTGGAAGAAAAAAAAAAACCAAGGCATGGCCTGAGAAATCCCAAGGATGGAAACACAATGGTGAGATTTTCTGTTCCTCCAGATCGCTGGAGGAGGATCAGTGGGTGTCATTAAAGCCATATGACAGAACTTTCACTGGACATATGCTATATAATGTAAAAGCACTCAAAGGATTAACAGCAATCAGGGGATATATCTCTAGCTGTGCACACACAGCAAATCTGCAGAGTAGGGATTAGAAACCTGCAAGGAAAAGAACACAGTGAAGCCAGAAATGAAATCGTAAGAGGAAGGTTATTCCTGTGTTTGTAGAATTTTACACAATTCCTTGTGTTCATGATGGTTTATTTGTATTGCAGCAATACACAGAGATCCCACAATAAGAGATCAGTCACAAAATGCTTGGTTTTGTATGCACTGATAATGGAAAAAAGAGTACATGCCCTGAAGCTTGCAGCCTGAGAGTGATTTCTTACAAGTGCATCCACATGGTTGTACTGTCAATGTGTGGAAACCTAGTCCCAGGTGTTAGCCCAAAATAGCTTTTTCAGCAAGATACATCTTCATTCTTTTGATGCTCATTATTAAATTGAAACACCCTTATTATGAATTTTAACAATACCTATGCAATTCCTAGCTAGCTTTACTTCATTGCCCTCTAATGTAGAAAATTTTTCCTAATGTCAAACCTGGATTTTATTAGCTGCTTAATGAAGTTGGTTCCTTCTTTCCCTACTCTCTGGTGGCCATGGGGAATGATTTATCACTATCCTCCTTACAATAAACTTTAACATATTGCAAGATTTTTATCATGTCTCTTCTTTAGACTCTGCTGTTCCCAGACTAAACAAACAACCCTTTCAACATTTCCTCCTAGGTTGTTCCTTCTATGCCTCTGATATTTCTCCTGTCTCTCTCCTGGACTCTCTCCAGTTTGTCTACATTTTTCTTACAGTGCAGTGCCCAAAACTGGACACTGTATTCCAGCTGAGGCCTCACCGGTGCCAAGTGGAGCAGAATAATTATCTCCTATGTCTTAGGTTGCAGTCACACATCCTGTTCTGCCTGCAGCTGAGCTGGGTGAAGAGTTTATTTCTTTTCACCCACTCCAGCTGCTTATCACCACCCCTCAGCTGCAGGCTCTCCCCCTCCCAGGTCAAGCAGCATAACTGCCATATAATCTCTCCCTAACACCCTCTGGGTAAACAATCCAGGTTACAGTCAATAATTCAAATAAAAGGGCTTTTCCAAGAATCAGTTTAACAGACCCTGCTAAGGCTGGGGTATGAGCAGCTATGGAGAAGCTGGAAGCTCAGGTGGGAGGAGATGATGAGCAATGGGGTTATGGACAGTGGCTTTTGCTGCTGTGTTAACTGCAGCCCAACAAGGACATCCAACATTGTCCTCATATTCACCCTTCAGTCCACTCTGTAAACCCAGTCCCTATCCTGCTGCCCAGCTGGGAGGTCCTCTTTATGCATTCCTCCTCCCAGGTGGTTCACACTTAAAAACCAGACTGGTTTTCTAACACTTTTCCCCACTATCAATAACATGCTAAATTCAGATTTTGTTGTGCCAAGTAGGACCACCCCAAAGGGAGGTATTCTGTAGGTGCATTCTCACATTGTAGGTGTTCTCACACCCAACATGGTCCTAAAAAACCAAAGAGAACAGTGGGGCCTGGCTGAAATGCCCTACAAGTGTGACAGCAATACCTTCACAGACATCACCTGCAGATTTTCACCCAGTTCTGCAGCCAGCTTAGAGTGACAATATTTTAAGTCTGCCCACAGCCCTGCACAGAACAGTCACAAGGCTTACTGCTGTCACAGCACAAATCTCTGTTACTTTCCTCCTCTTGATCTGCCTATAGAAAACACCTATGAGGACATCATGTGAGCTTTTCATGCTCATGGAAGAAATACAACCAAATATCTTAGAAATATTATACTGATTAGGATGGAGATGAGCATTTCTTTTCATAATCTGAAGCTTCTGCAAAATTATGGTGGAGACCTGAGTTGGCTCAGTCTCAGTCTCTCAGATCCTCCTTTCTCTGATGCACTAGAGAACATTTTGTGCTCTGAGGAATGCAGACTAAAAGAAACAGCAATGCTAAGATTATCTTGTCACAGAACAACTCAAGCCAAAGACTAAGGGCATTTCTATGCCAACCAGGACCACCAGACACATTGACACCCTTCAGGGAAGTGACCCTGAGAGACTCCTTTTCACAGCAGATGTTTCCTTCAACAGACTCAGCTCCAGGTACCCTGCATCCCACCCTTTGCTTATCCAAATAGCCTTTCCCTGTCCATCCTCATTCCCTGTTTTTCCCCTTCTTGTCTTCCTTCTATCTCCTTCCACTGAAACCTCCTTCCAACAGTTTCCTTCTTGTTTTCTCAGGCTCCCTCTGCCACCTCATCATTCTCCTCTTGGCCCCTGTTGTGTGCCCTGCCCAGGCACAGCTGGGATGACTCCGTTCATCCTGCAGACCCTCTCTGTTTCTCAGGTCCTTTGGATGTGGAGGAGCAGGTAGTGCAAGGTGATGGCAGGATGAAGTAATAGGAGATGAGGTGAAGTTCTTGTTCTATCTTGAACACAGACTGCCAATCATGCCATAATAGATGGCAGTTCTAGGCAGGGAACAGCTTTTCAGACCACCAAAATTAGACCATTAAATAGAATTTATTCCACGGCCTAATCAGGATTTGAACCCGTATTTTTGGAGATAAAAGCCATAGCACAATCTCCTGATATGCAAGGTCATCTGGAATACAACTTCCATACATTTGTTTGAAATATTTTTATATAAGGGATTTTTTTCTTTTAATTTTTTTTTTTTTCTTTCTAATCCGCTTGTTAGTGCCTTGTGCCTAAACTAGAGCTGTGAAGTGACTTTTTCTCAGCAGGGGCTAAATAAAGTACTGTACTGTTTTTATAAATGTCCTCAGCTTTGCCAGAAGGCTGGCAATGAAAGAGGCTGGCAGGAGACAGGCAGTGTCTCTGTTCTGTGTCACGGAAGTGAGCCCAAGGACGCTGGGCAGTGCCTCCCACCCGCGGGAACGCCACCAATTAACGGGCAGATGATGTCAGGGGATGGCAAAAGCACTTCCCTCCAGCTCTCCCTGCTCTGCCAGCTCCAACCTCCAGTGTATTTTCCTCAGTCTGGTCCATGTACTGTAATAACTAAGTCAACTGGAAAAAATATTGAAGAAAAGACTGAGGAAAAACAGAGTGTAGGGGCAGCTGGAGCCAGCAAAGAAGGCACACTGAGAGCTATAAAGAACCTTTGTGCAGCAGCTTCTCTCAACTTCAGGATATTTAGTTCCACAGGAGTTGGAGAAGATGGGTAATAAGCTGGCCTTTATTTTAAGGGATATCCCTTGTAGTCTCAGCTGCATAAAGATCAGTCCTCGGGTATGTGGAAACAGTGCTAACAGTATCTCTCTTTCAGTACCTCCTGCTGCTCACTCCACTGAATGGCCTTGATCCAGCTAGAGAGGAAAAAAGCCTTCCATCCCCAAATAGTCATCAGTCTGAAGGAAAAGAGGTGATGAAAAGAGGCTGCGAGTGATGAAGTGAAGTAATAATTTATAGAAAGATACATGACCACAGCACTCAGGTGCCTGCTCAGGAAGAGGCCCAGGACTGCTAATCCTGAGGAACATGTGCCTGTTCCTCCCCTGCCCCCAGGCACACACCCTGGGCTGCCCCAGGCACAGCTCTTGGCTTCCTGCATGTGCCCTGCCCTGTGCACAGGGTTGGGGAGCACCAGCTTGGCATGGGATGAGGCTGCTCCAAGACCAGGCAAGGAAGGAGAGGGGCAGTCAGGAATGTGGCCATGCTCAGAGGTAGCTGCAGCATCTCCCAGGCAAAGGCAGCTCCTGAGTGAAGGGCTGAGCCCCCCATGGGGCTTCTCCCAGCTCCTTTCCCAGCACCCTGCTCCCAGGTTGCAGCCACCCTGCATCCCAGCATCACCAGCCAAACCCTCAGAGATGAGATGAGGTTCTGTAGAGGCTGTCAGTGCACCCAAGGTCTGGATGTATCTGTGTAACTACTTACAGAATTGTCCTACAGTTCACAGAAGTGAGTACTCCACACAAACTGTGAGTCCAGACATCCAAATAGAATCATAGACTCATAGAATTGGCTGGGTTGGAAGGGACCTCAGAGATCATCAAGTCCAACCCTTGATCCACTCCCGCTGCAGTTCCCAGCCCATGGCACTGAGTGCCACATCCAGGCTCTTTTTAAATATCTCCAGGGACAGAGAATCCACCACTTCCCTGGGCAGCTCATTCCAATGTCTGATCACTCTCTCAGTAAAGAAATTCTTTCTAATGTCCAACCTAAACCTCCCCTGGCACAACTTGAGACCTCTTGTGCCCTCTTGTCTTGCTGAGAGTTGCCTGGGAAAAGAGCCCAACCCCCCCCCCTGGCTCCAACCTCCTTTCAGGGAGTTGTAGAGAGTGATGAGGTCTCCTCTGAGCCTCCTCTTCTCCAGCCTGAACAGCCCCAGCTCCCTCAGCCTCTCCTCATAGGATCTGTGCTCGAGTCCCTTCACCAGCCCAGTTGCCTCCTTTGGACCTGCTCCAGGACCTCGATATCCTTCCTGAGCTGAGGGGCCCAGAACTGGACACAGTGCAGTCCAGGAGTACACGTGCATTTGAAAATTGTTTTTTTTAATATTGTGAATCAATACATGCCCTGCCGATTATGCAAATACATAAATTCAAATTGGCTTTGTGTTATTGTGAATCGATATATTTAGTGCTGATCATGCACATATACAAATCCCAACTGGTTTTGTTTCATTGTGAACCAGTGTATGTACTGCTGAGCAGATGTATCCAAGTTTTTACATTTTATAGCTGGTGGGGGAGAGCCAAGCTTTGAGGATGGACGGGAAGAAGAAGCAGTTTCACAGCATTGAGCAGAATGTCCCAGGGACCAATGTGTTAAACTGATAAAAGAAAAAAAAAAAAGTTTAAAATTTCACTTGGAAAGAAATTCAAAATAAAATTGCCTTGAATGCATCACAAGGGAAGGCCGTTCAAAGTGTTCTGTTGTGCTAGGCAAGCCAGCAAATGTTCACACTTCTTTTTAACCACAGTCACCTGCACGCAGTTAGCAAACATTTTTCTCCCCTCATCATTTTGCTCCCAAGCCTGTGCTTTGCTGTTCTACCTCCGTTACAAAGCTGGCTTCAAATCATGCCTCAAGTCTGATGTGACAGAGATGAAGAGCAAAAAGATGCCAGATTGCTGGTGGGGGCTCTGGCTGACTGGGACATCACTGGTATCTGGCATGTGCTAAGACTAAAGGAGAGCAAAGGAGCCCAAGTTTTTCAGCTGCAATTGGAAGGTTCCAGGGGACTTGTCTCTGCCTCCTGAAACCCTTTGCAGATCTTCCAACTGATAAAATGTAAAGTGACACTAAGTGAAATAAGCTACTTTATTATTCAGCTATAAGTATCTTCAAGAATCATATGACCAAATTATAAAGTGATGAATAAAATAAAAGTTCTTCTCAGTCTAGAAGGGTTTTCTTTTTAATGGCTACTTCAGATGTTCAGTTAAATGTATTGTGACCAATGTAATTATCATCTGCCTGTATCTAAAAATTGTATAATCAAGCACTAGTGGGCTGAGTAGTTAATATGCACAAATACAGGGATATTGAACACTTCTTTTTTGTGGATTTCTTCTTCCATTTCCACTCACCAGAAATACAAAAATTTTGCAAACAGAGGAGTAAAATAGGTAAAACTAGCCTGGAATAAATACAGGCTTATAAATCAAAAGGAAGGTTGGGTATAAATTTAATGCAGGAAGACAGAAGAGCAAATCACTTGGAGAAAAAAAAAAAGGAAAACAAGCAAAACTAACTACTTTTAGAAGGGGAGTTTGCTCATGCAATGAAAGGGATTACATCATGTTTGTCTGCAGCAGTGAAGGGCTGAACTCAGTGACCTCAGATATCCCTTCCAGCTTCTTGGGCACACAGATATCATTTCACTGAGCACAAAAGAAACACCTGACCCTGCTTCCTTCTGCCACTGCACCAAACAATGCAGGCTGTCTATGGGCAGGAGAAGCAATTTCTGTATTGACTGCTTTTTCAGAAAGGCACTCAGAGTGTTTTATCCCTGCTCCTGAGCCTCTGGATTTAGGCAGAATTTAGGCACCTTAGTGCCAGAGGTGACGAAGGGAGCACTGCCCAACAACCATCATTGCCTAATCCCTGAGGAGCCCTTCAGCTCAGCTTGAAAACCTGGTCCATTTCCCACCTAAGCTCTTCTGCAACCTTGATTCAGGCCAAATCCTACAAATCACTTGAAAGATGACTGGGGGAACGTACTCAGAAGACACCAACAAATGCTAACAGGAACATGGTGATGAAGGTGGAATCTCTCCACCTTTTCCATAGCTCCTCTGCTCAGGAAAGGTGGGAAGTGCTCTGAAGGCTCTGCACAGCCTTTTGACACTGCTTGTTTCTTTAAAAAAAAGAGTGAACCTGACTCAGTTTGGCACCCAACAGAAGAGGTTCCTCCAGGGTCAAAAGCCAAAAGCTGTTCCTGGGGGTAGCCCTGAGGGAAGGGCTGGAGCTCTGGGGAGGAAGGGCTGGAGCCTCAGGGAAGGAAGTGAACATAAATGCAGCCTTTAGTTCTGGCTACATCCCACCAGCTCTGCCTTCTCCTAGGAGAGCAGATGAGCTTTTTGACTCTCTGTCCACATATCAAGCCTAAATGTCTAAGTCCAAGTGACCCGGCTTGTCCTGACGGACGCAGTCACATAATTTCAGCTTCTGCAGTGACTAATGGGGACCTAAATTAGGTGGTCTTATATCCTGAGCTCAGTTCCTTAACCCAGCTTCCCTTGTATAAGGTGACTGCTGCAATTAGCAGCACGGTGAGGAACAGTAATAACAGTTTCAGGTTGTGCAGCACAGATTTTACAAGTTTTTCAAAATGCCACTGAGGTTTACAGGGGCTTTTCCCTGCAGACTGAAGGGACAGGGTCCACCAGCCTGGTGTACCAGGTATGTCTGTCAGCAATTTAATTCACCAGAAATATTGTTTCCCCCTTTGTGGACACCATCTCCCTCTCTGCTTGAGAAGGCAACAATCACACTGTTGCCTGTTCCTGGGAGTAGGTGGAATTCAGCAGAACACAATATCCATTCTTTGTTGTTTTGTCTTGCTACTTTTGTGTTGCCATTTTGGGAAGAAATGGGTGTATGGGCCACCTGCAGAAACTCAGCAAGGGCTGTTGTTCCTGCTGAGCTCCTATAGGCAATGTGGGACAAGCAGGCTCCAGAACCTCTCTCCCCTGGAGAGGCAAAATCCAGCCTAAGAGCTCCTGCTGTGCCCCTGGCTGCACCCCAGCATCCCCCTGACTTCAAGCACTCCAGCTCCTAATGCAAGGTGGATTCAGAGGTGCTCATTTAGGTTTTCTCCTGTTTCTTTTTCCACCCTGATTTTTACCTCTGTCGGCACAGACAGGTGCAGACAGATGTGAGCTCACCCTGCCCGTATTCCAAGCCAACCAGACTTGTGCCAGCTGCTGTCTAGGAGCCATGGAGCTGTATTGCCATGGCTTGGTGCCCAAGCTAATCTGCCTGCTGGGAAGGCATGGGATGAAGAAGCTTGTGCCTGTCTGCACAGAGCCTAACAGGCCTGCCTTAGAAAGCTGGGGACCAGCTACCCCTCCTGAATGACAGACACATTTTTCTTAAATATGGATATAGGGATGAAGACAAAGGGCTCTGGTCATTTCAGGAAAGGCCCTGTTACCTTTCTTTGAAAGTGCCACAGAGCAATACAGCAGAGATCTTAGGAAGGGTGCAGTAAAAGCCAAGCCACTGGGGAGCTGGCCACCTCCCCAGCTCAGCTCTGGCCCTCCTAGTCCAGATTGACTGTGTTTACCTCCTCTTCCTTGAGGGAAATGGAGCATAACGTGCACTTTCCTAATATAATTTTGGCCAGCAGTTATTGCTTGAAAGCTTTGTGGTGGTCTGACATTAAAAAATTATAAATCTGTTAAAAAAGGTAACACTTTTCTAGAACACAGTCACACATTATATCTTATTTTGATAGAAAGAGAACTGTACCAGCATCCTTCAGCCCATATGTCAAAGAAAAAGAGTAATTTTCAAAAGAAATTCCTGTCTGCTAATAAGAAGTTTACTATCTGATCCTTTATATATCAATATAGTGACTTGAGGCTGTTTCTGTTGCAATAAATAAATGCATTCAGTGCTACTTTGTGCAGCAGCTACTTGGCTTACCATGCTAAGACATAACTTCCAATGTTTGTGACCAGGTGGAGAAGGTCCAGAAAAAAAAAAAAAAAAAAAATCAGTGCCAATGTGCCCAGTTTTCTCAGAAAGATGAGGAGAACTAGGAAAGGAGCTAGTCCTTAATTTGGGCTACCTTCAGATAAAAGGTTTCTGACTGGATTTGTATTTGGTATTCAAAAGTCAGCAGCCTAATCTTCCCTATTCTAAAACTCTCATGAGCTTCACACCCCAAAACCATCTTTCTCTTCTCTCTTTTTCTTTTTTCCTTTTTCTTTTTGTTCCCTTTCCCTCTAAGCATTACAATCCAACAGCAGCATTTGATGGAATGGGAATGGCAGACAATTCTCAGAAATTAAATAGACTTCATGAAGAAGATTTTAGGTTTATTTTGAAAAGCAGCACGTTATCCTGAGATGTGGCCATGTCTGATAGATATCCAAAGGGTCAGTATGTTTTGTTAATTGGAGGATCCTTTCTATCATAATCTGTCTCCATGCAAGCCTGTAGAACTTAGTATGAATAAAAAGAAATAGCTCAAATATTCAAGTCCCTGGGGAAAAATCAAGAGTAGAAATTGCAGTTGCTGCATGTTTTCCTTCAGCATCTGAGTGGGTTAGCATGGAGCACCTGGAACAAAAAAGGTCACTACATCATTGTGATACCAGAGGTTGCAGCTATCATCCTGTTGCACATCCTTGGGAAAATCCATACTGCAAAGACTGCTGAATGAGATGCCTGAAATATTATTTGGGTTGTGACACGCAACAAACATCTAATTCATTAAGTCTTGCAATTGTGACCCAACCCTTCATTTTGCACAAGATCTGTAAAAAAGGCTGAGTGACTATAAATGTGTCCCTTGAAGCAAATTATGGAAGACATTATAAGAAGACTGGTTTCTAGCCAGCTTTTCCAGCTTAATGAATTCCTCTCAAGGATATGTGAAAGCTCCATTGAGACCAGTGGTGAGTATCCTTTGACTCTTCTAGGAAAATTTTATAAGGGGTCCCAACTATTGTATTCTTATTTTTCTTCTATTTTCAGAGAGCAGTGAGAAAATAATTCAAAATGGTAACAGTACAGCTCACTGTGAGAACAGACCTAACAGATCCATAAAGAGTCAGCTAAAGGCTATTGGACAGCTTCAGTTTTATCATGATAAAATCAGCATGGCAGTTATTGTAATTTGTGTGCTGCCCATCCTGGAAGAGATAAAAAAAAACTTTCCTGCACTTACCATATTAAAACCCCCTTAATTTCATGAATGCACAGATCTGGACTTTCAGTGTGTTGATTTCAGCTATACATATGTGCCATATATACATTTATACATAAATGCCAAACAAGAATGCTGAGTCCAGGAAGACTTTGCTCAGATCCTTGTGCAGCAAAAGGACTTTCATCTACATATTTACCACGTTATCAACTGACTTCACACATTTTCTATTTCTCCATTAACAGAGAGAGTAAGATAATGATCTGTAGTGTTTCTCTAGAGAGAGAAACACTACTCTAGAGAATGGTTTGCTCTTTCAGAAACCACTGCTTCAATCAATCCTGCTCAAGATTTGGGATAAGTGGGGGAAGTGAAGGAGAGAATGATGATATATATGGAGAGAACCTACTGAGGGCAATGAATGGGAAAAAGAGGAATGTTTCATCTGGGAAACAAAAGGCACAGGACAATGGGGAAAAGACAGTAAAGAGACAGAACAGTGGATAATGCAGACAGAAAGGATGGGAGATGAATGAGTGGGATAAAGAAAGAAAAGGGAATGAAGTTTTAGCTGAAAAGTTTATCATGTGTTCTTTGTGTGTCTTCCCAGCCAGTTGTACTAGAATATCCTGATATTTGGCTTCTCACTTAGGTAGTAGAGCAAGTCACAAGGCACATGGAGTTAACAAAATGTTACATATGCCAGCACAATTGTAAATACTCTGCTGGACTTTGTGAGATCAATTCCTGCAGTTGCTGTCAGAACACTTCTTTGTAAAATGCTACAGAAATGCTAACTCTTGTTATTATACAAATAACACACAAAAATAAGTGTTGTATCATGCATCAGAAATTATGCACACATATTAAAATACATGTCATTACAGGTAACAAATAACCATGCAGGTCTACAGGCTGACTTTGTTGGCAATTAGAGGTACTTTTTCTTTATAAGTATATGATGTGTTTTTATAGAAGACGTGCACATCAGAAGTATCTTGCTATAGTCCACATTCATGGGCAACATGAGAGAACCAGTCTTTCAACTGGTTTTTAAAAGCTGAGCCACAGATTCTAAGCTTTTCCCTATTTTATTGTTTTTTTCAGACTACAGACAGAGGAAAATTTGTTCCCCATGTAATTCTATTGAAATCTAGTACATTAACTGAGGGACTGCATTTATTTAAGCCTGTACCAATATTTATGAGATTAATTTAGGCCCAGAAAGTGCTGGCTCATGGCCCTTTTGTTGCGAGATGAACTGTATTGCTTTACTGGAAAGACTCCCCAGCCATTGGGAGTGCCAGTGGGGAGTGGGGAGGAGGAAAGAAAAGACAAGGGCAGAACAGAATGTTGAGCCCACACTCACTAATGCTTAGTGAGGCAGAAAAGGAGACAGACCCACAGGATGGCAATTGCAGCATTTGAATCCACGTGTTGTGGAGTTTCAAGTCAAATCAATGGCTTGAACACAGCTTTATCTACACAGAGCTGTACCACAAGGGGGTTAATACACTTTCCATTATTTAAAGAACAACCACAACTCTCATTAAACTGTCCTGCCAGAGCAACAGAAGTCTTGCCACAGGGTGCAGTGGAAGCAGGAATAATGCAGGTGGGACAACCTTTTAAACCTTACTCGTTTTACCTTTGAGAAACACATCTGACTTTGGTAGGACAGTAGCAGAGGCTTGCAGAGTTGAGAATGAGATACAGTTCACCTCAGTACAGGGATGATGATTTGTGTATATTTGAAAGTAATTAGAGATAATAAAGCTAAAAAGAAGCCAGAAAGGGTTACAAAGAAAGAGAGGAGTATGAAAAGAAAATGCCCTTTCTCTTCACAGAAACTAACATAAGGAAGATGTAGACTACTACAATGCTTTGCCTATCCTAGAGATGAATTTTCAATTTCCTTTACCAAGTTATTGAGAAGTTCCTAAAGCTGAAGAATATACCTCTTGCAAGGCACAGATTTTGCACAGTGCTTTAATAGAGATATAAAAAATACAAGTCCATAGTGTGAAGTAAAGCATCCTGCACAAAAATACATGTGCCTTTTGAAACACTCAGCAATGTCAGCAAGCTTCAGAAATAGTTTATTCAGCTTTCCATAGGGGAAGCCATTTAGAAGCAATGTGGTAGTGTCACGGAAATTATGACATGAAAATTACTACAGAATTCAAGGTCAAAATTAATAACAGTCAATGTAGGATCAGTTGAGCTTCTTTAGTTCAGTTTCAAATCCTAAAATATTATTAAATTTTAGTCTGTCACATGTGTTTATATTTGTGAGCATAGCATCCTCGTGTGTTCTGTTTGCTTGTGCAGAAGTTGGGCCTCAGAGACTTCCACCTCTTCTTTGCATCTAGACTCTGGCCCAATTAGCTGTAATTTGGTCACCTCCACCATGAACCACACAATAATGTAGGGCAAGCAGAGAGGGACCTTTGGGATCACCAGTTTGTGGACTGCAGAGAATTTTTGACCAACATACCCATACAACACTTGGGTTCCACTCAGTGCTTAGGATACCTCTTCAGTTCTAGGAATAATTCATATTTTTAATGACTTACTGTTAAGCCATTGAGAATTTGGAATTCCATTTAAATCTTGTGCCTCCTTCAAATCTGATTTGTTGCTATTAGGAGCTTGGTTTTCTGAAACCAGCAGCTGAGAATTTTTGGTCTGTACATCAAAATCTGCACTTGATAGATTTCATGTCTCTCATGTCAACCCACCTGTTTTCAATGTTATTGTATTTACATATTTGCATTTGCTTGGTTAGTTTCCCCCTTTATTGCTGGACTAGCAGTGGTGGGGTATTCCTCATTTCTTGCTGGGCATTTATGAGAGGCAGATCACCTTCTGAGACTGGAGGTCCCAACATTCCTGGCTTTACAGGTACTGAGCACAGACATGCCAGGGGACAAAGGAGTGCTACAAAACTTTTCTGACATGTTAGCACAAATTTGAGCCCTTCAACATCAAACCATATGAATTTATGTATTAGTAAAACATGCCCCCCCTGTCATGCTGGGACTGAACCCTGAGATGCTGAGTAACAAAGGAAGCAGGAAAATGTGCAGGTCTCAAAAGAGAATTAGCACTGTTGGTACAATGACTACTGTGCTTCTCTGGAAAATACAACATATTGTGGTACTTTGTGCTGGCACTTTTTTTTCAAGCCACTGTTGCCAGCTCCAGATGTTCAAGAACTACAGCTTGACCCTCCAAGTCGTAAGCCTGTTTGTAAAATGATAAATGTGGATCTCCTACTTTGCTTTCAGATTTCTGAGCTGTTAGGGTGCACCTGGGTCACATTTGCAAGCTTTATACTCTAAACATTAGGACTAGAAACTTACTTTAAAGAAAGGAAAGCTGAGTTTCTAACCTCATTACACAACTGTAGTAGCTGGAGTGTAAGTCAAACATAAAACATCAGAGGACTTGTGATAAAGTCCTGAGTGCTGACAACATCAGTTTAGAGTAGGAGGTGGGATAGCAGGGGAAACACAGGGCAAATGGATTTACTTTTTATCTTAATGTTTTTACAGAATGTCTACTTTTATCTTTAATCAGAAAATTTCAGTGGCAGTTCTTTCTTCATGTATCTGTGCATGACATTAAAAGGTCACTTCTGCATTAATACCTGATGCCTTTTGCTAACTGCATCTTTCTATCAGGGAAAACATGAAAAGGCAGGTGTAGCAATGATACACCTGGTGTTAATATCACAGCAAAGAGGAATTATGGAAGTACAGGTCATAAGTCCATGGCTGCGATGATACTGAGAGGGATTCCAGTCCCCATTTGTGTGTGTAAAGAACACAGGATGTTTCTCACAGCTGTGATATTTACTGCCTAAGTGAATAATATTGTACTGAAAGATTTCCAATAAAGCACAGCATTATTTGTGAAAAGGGTGGTCATAAGGCATTGCTGTATCTTTTATGCCTCAAAATTATGTCAGTGAAGAATAACACGGAAATTTAAAAATCTACATACAGTTAAACCTTTCACTAGAATAAATTAGCTGTAATGAAAGCAAGAAATTAATGGATCACTGCAATTACAGATCAACAGAATGGCCAGATCAAGAATTCAGGTCAGTCTTAAGTAATGCCAAAGTGGCAGTGGTGACAAAGTGGCCAGCTGTCCTTCCAATATGAGAGTAGGTTTCCAAACCATGCTTTTATTGTTTGAAATCCTCCAGTTAAAGGGAATCATACATATTCAACCCCACACACAGTGTTGTTGGTAGGTTTCTTGGTCACCCACCTGCTGTCACTGATGTGATCTGCCACCAGAAAAAGTCAGGGCTGCAGAGTGGCCATTTAGGAGGCATCTCCAGCACAAGGAATGCTCCTGCTCTTATCATAATAATCCTGTGATTTAAAGTAGGAGTTAATCCAGGTCAAATGGCCAGTTTACTTTAGCTGCTCTGCACAGCCCCAGTGGTACAAGCAGAGTGTGCAAGTGAATTTCATGGTGACAAGCCAAAGTTTTAAAAATTAGGTAATTCTGATATACTATTTATTGAACAGGCTTCATACCCATCTAGGTGGGAGCGAGTTATTTAGTTCATGTTGGTTGAGTATAAATTTTGCAAATGTTACCTTGCTCTGGCAGGAGGGTTGGACTAGATGATCTTTTGAGGTCCCTTCCAATCCTTAACTTTCTGTGATTTCTGTGATGTTCATGAGTGATTATGCTGCTGTTTGGAAGGAGATACCCAACCCCTGTGGGAGCTGAGAGGAGGTGCTGAGGTGCAATGTGGCTTTGTCACAGCAGAAATGACTCAGCCCAGCACTGTCCCAGCAGGAGCAGATGTGCTTCTCGTGCTGCTGCATTGAGCCTGGGCTCAGTGCTAAAGCAAAAGGGCTGTCCAGGCCCTGAAAAGATGAATTTTTGGCCACCCTTTCAGCTACAGCTTCAGCACTGCTCATATGAAGCTGCAGCTCTGAGCTCTGAACTGGTGGCAGCACAAGAAAGGAGACAGAGGCAGAGGTTAATGCAGGATCTCCCTTAAACATTCCTCCTCTCCTTCCTATCAAAAGTGTATATTGAACAACAAATTTTCTCCAAGGGCATGATTTTAAGCCAGAGTTATGTAAAGAAATCAGAATATTATCATTAACCCCCCCTAAATGTTGCAAATTCAGAAATTTCAAGATAGGTATATATGAACAATGCAGAATTCAGAAATCCAAATAACCTTGTTTTCTCTGACATGATATGTAACCATGTGCAACACACAAACATAAGAAAATTTTACAGTTTATTGTCTGAATTTAGTAGGAAAAAAAAAAAGCTTTTAAAATGTTTCAATACATTTTTGTTCCACATATTGCTACAGGAACAGAGCCTGACCCTTTCATTCTCATGCAGGTGAATGGAAGTTCAGTCTAATTTGGCAGATTCCATCTTTCTATAAAACTCTTCTATAGAGGTCAAAGAAGGAAATGCATTGTCATCTCTGCCTGCTTTCTTGGGGGAGCACTGAGGTTAGCCTTCTGGATTTAAAATCTCACCACAGAGACAGAAAAAAGAGATTGGCTAACCACAGTGACTTGACTCAAAGAATTAGCAACACTGACATAATGTCAGCATTCCTGAAAATATAAAGTCAGAGTTCTGCCCGCTTTTTTAAACAAATAGCAATCCAGAAATCTAGGCCAATAAAACTCTATAAGCATCTCAGAATTTTATTTCAGCCAACATCAGTCTTCCTTCTTTTCAGACAAGCTAATTTATACCAGTAAATCATCAATGCTGGATCAGTCAAACCAACTGAATGCAAAAGCTGAGGGAGCAGATGAAATTTGTATTGTGTATATGAATTACAGAGATAAAGGAAAACTGCTCATAAAGTTAAATTTTAAGTAAACATGAACCCTTAGTAAAAGTAGACAGGGAAAAAGGAAAGACTACAGTCTCAAACTTCTGAGACGCCTCTGATTAAATGTACAGTGACACGGGAAATTGTCTGGGGTTTATCTGTACTTCAGAGGCTGCAGCTTATGTAGCCAGGGCTTTAAAGCAGGTAAATCAGAGTCACTAAGAGGACAGGAATAGAGTCATGGAGTGCTGGGGCATCCCAGTTTGATGGATGCTGGAGCTGACACTGCTGGAACAGTGTTGGAGGCACAGGAGCCAGCTTGCTCAGAGTGTCTGCATAAACTAGGCCACTGCAGCACAGGCACTCCTGGGACTCCTGCTCACCACCCCCATGGATTTCATTGCAGTGGCTGGAGATGTGACATCCTGCTTCCCAGTGGAGGATCCCTTCCAGCAGAGATGGCAGGAGCAAGTGTGTGCTGGGTGCTGAGTCACTTGTGTGGCCAGTAAACGTCCCTGGTAGTTGGAACAGATTTATGTGAAAGATGCCAAAGTGCTGAGCTTCAGGAGCAGTGTGTTTGCTTCTGATGATCATTCCATATTTGCAGGGAAAACTGGTAACAGAAGCTCCAGCAGCTGAGGAACTGGTACCCCTGAAAATGCTACCTCACAGCACAGTATCAAATCCAGTGAGACTCTAGGGGTTTTCACCATGCTTTTCACTCATTCTTTTCACCATGGCAAAGGACCTCTTGCCTGACATCAGCCATGTCTCTTCTACACTGACCCCTACATTTGTACCCCCCAAACCACACAGGACAGCAGTTTTGGGTGCTCCAGTAAAACCCTCCTCCAGCTTGCCACCTCTGTAGGAACAGAATGTCTCACTGTTTTGTAGGTACTCTGGAGTAGCCTGTAATCAAATCAACCATTAGAGAAACTATAATAAAAGAAAGGATACACAGGCACATATAGACAGCACAACCCAGCAAGAAAATCATTATTTTCTTCTTCTGTAATGCAGATCAGCTCCAGGAGGCCTGTTGCTGTCTCATTCATCCAGCAAGCAAGCTGTGAACTGTTCATGGCTAGGATCCACCATCCCCATACAATGATTTTGATTGAGGTTTTCTCAAGGAGTGCCCAGAGATGAAAAACTGAACTTCCCTTAATGCAGAGCTCACAACAGATCTCCCTCTGCTCTCCTCCTATTGAGCAAGGGACATCTGAACTTGTCTGTGGAAAGTAGGTGAAAAAGAAGGTAGGAAGGGGATAAGAAGGACTGGAGTTTACCCATCCTTTCACTTGGTATTTGTTTGATTTCCTTTCACAATATGATACAGTAGAGGTGGAGCAGGTCTATTAGATCAGTGAGTATATCTCACTTGAAGAGCAGGATTAATATCTTCCCACAGCTATCCACAATGAAGAATGCTCCAGTTGCCAAAATAATTCTGTGCTGAATAGCAAAATCCACAGGTGGGAGCAACTCTCAGTGAATTAGCTTTCTGGGGTGCTTTATAACCACACATATTTAACAGCAGCACCATTCTCAAACAAACTAGAGCATTTTTTATTATGGTGCCCTCCTGCCTGTTGGCCAAAGGGATCAGAATCCTGAGTTCTGTCCCTAAAGGCTGGATCCACACTACCAACTGGTGGGTTGATCCTTGCCAAGACATTTTTGGAGGAATTATAAAAATCCCTCTTAGAGAAGGGAATTGTATGTGGTACTTAAGCAAAACAGGCATTCCATTTATAAATATAATTACTTTTGCTATTCCATCAAGATAAAGAATTGACTAGTGAGGGATACAAGAGATAGATAAAATTATTTATGTTGACATTTACAATATAAATAGAAAACAGATCTGGCTGAAACTAAGTGGGAAATGAAAATGTGTAACTGAGATTTCCACTTGAAGGGTAACTTGTTACCACTGTAGTGCATTTTTTTCCTAATGGAACTACAGTCTCTCATTTTGCTTTATGTTTTGGATTGGAATTATGTGTCCACTTATTTAACAATAAATGCACAAGCTTACTTTGTATTTATCAACAAATTCTCTTCATTTGACTGATGACCTTGACAGCAAAGCAGGGTTTAGGACATGGCTTACACATGGTCTTTCTTCTCCAGCTTGCTGTAGCACAGGTTAGGAAAGGAGTGAGTATGTCATTAACCCATACACAGTGACTGGATGAGATATCATCACCTAAGGAATGATTTTGACCTCACCTCTTGTATTTACACTTTCTCCTTTTACTCAGGCTGCTTGTCTGGGTATGTCCATTATTGCCCATCTTATGCTTTAGATTTGTGAAGAATATTTTTATCCAGAACCTTCATTCTTAATATTAACGATTTATCACATATGGTGCACTTTTTATAAAGCTGTAAGATACCATGGTGATTAACACCATATGAGAACCTAAATAGAAGGGAATAGGACAACAGAAGTGCCCTCCCAGCAGATACCTTCTCTAAAAACAAGCAAAAGCCTTGTATCTCAGCTGCATGGTTTTACTCTGTACATCAGAACTGTAGGAGTTCCATAATAGACGATTCTACTGTACTTGACAATGTTGTAGAACAAGAAACCTTATATTTAATTTCTCTCTAGCTTTAATTAGGATTTTCAGATCAATCATGTAAGAAGAGATTGATTATTCTAGCTCTTTTGATCATACAGATTTATTACTTTGATTTAAGAAGGCAGGAGATAAAAATGTAAGAACCACAAGTATACCCCTGCATTTATATGTTTCTAGAAGGAAAAGATCCCAGCTTCAGATAGCCTTGCAAATTTGTCCTGTCAGTATCACTGTCCATAAACAAAATCTACTCACTATCAAGATGGCAGTGAGAAACCAATCACATTTTACTCACCATGCAAACACTGCAAAAGCCTGGAGATGCTGAAAGGCTTTTCCAAATGAAGGCATTCCTGCTGGGCACACTGCAGGCTGTTCCAGTGTGCCCACAGCCCTCCTCTTCACACAGCTCTATCCTCACCCACCTGGATCAAGACAGTCCCTGGGACAGCTGCTCCCTCCCCTGCACTCTGTGCATCCCTGGGTGCTGTGTGATCCTCCAGGACCAGGGCTGCAGGGAGTGCCAGGAGGGATGTAAGGAGCATGGGGGAGGGAGCACCAGCAGCTTCCCATGCCTCTTCCCTGGGAAGTAGAGGCTAAATAACAAAATGTATTGTGGAAAAGTCTGTTTTTGCAACAGAGAAAGGCAGCCAGGCCTCCAGGGGTGCAATTCTTGCCTAAGGATGAAGTGGGATTATGATGGTAATGTTTGCTGCACTGTAATTAAGGTGGTATCAGGACTTCCGTTAAAAAGTGTATTTTTGTTGAGGGGCTATGGCTTGGAGAGAAATTTCATTTGGGGGTGAAATATATCATCACTCTCAGCCAGAAAATGCATGCACAGGCTTTATTATATATGTAATTTAGAATTTTGGTATGGTTCTGACTGTGGAGGCTCTACTGCTGTTTCCATATTGGTGTGCAGCTAATTAGGTTTAAAACATTAGTTATTAAAGAAGTGAAGGACTGAATTCTGGCTGGACTCATGTAGCTGACATGTCCCCATTAATTGTCTGCAATTAACTTCAAAAACCAAAGGCCAAATTTTGCCCTCTTTACTCAGACACATAGTTTTATTGAAGTAAACAGCTGCAAACAGAATTGGGCTCCTAGTGTTTACCTGACTTCAACCCAAGGCACCCACTTCTCCTACACTAAATTCCTGTAAAAGTGAGGCCATCCCATCTGGGACAGAGATCATTTTGTTGCCAAACTGACAATATATGACAAGGTTATTTCTACTAATAGTATCTAAATCATAGCACCCAAGATCTTATATAAGGAACCAGGACCCCTATGCACTAGGTGCTGTACAAAACACAGAATAAAAGCATAGTTCTACTAAAAAATAAAATGTATGATTGTACACAAGCTAATCCTTTCCTCCATTTCATGGCCAGGTTTAAATTATTTCTGTTAAGTAATCAGAGTGTAACACACCACTCCTGCAAATGGCAAACACTGCTCAGACATTTATTTAATGTTCTGCATGATAAAGTCCTAACTTCACACCAGTCTTTTGTTCTTCTGTAGAGGTGCACACAAAGTTGTAACCAAGATGTGAATTGTAATGAATTAGCTAAGTCACAAAGAATGGAACTTAAGTTCATCTGTAACCTGTGGAGGCTTTAAGTGACTTCATACAGATGCTAACAAAACACAATATAGCACAGCCCATTTTTCCTACTAAAAAATTTATATAAATTACCAGTTTAGGAAGAATTTAAGCATTTCTGCAAATATTTAAACACAGAACAAACTTTATTCAGGTGATAGTTGTCTTCAGGGAAACTACTTATGGATTTAGTTACTTATCTGCCTAATTAGCATCCTCAGGATCATGGCCTTGGTGTTGAATAACATAATGAATTCAGTATAGTGCATCAGCTACCATTTGCCCAAATAGCAAGATTGAAATGTAAACAGGTGATGCTCTTATTAAGTGCAAACATGTGCAAAATTAACATTCCTAATAGACAAAGCTTCTCCACATGAGAAGGCATTACTAATAATACCAACAGAGTCAGGGAAGCATCATTCCTTATGTGGACAAAGTCAGTCCAACACGAGAACCCTATTTGATTTAATTGAAATTCATTAAGAAGTTGGAGTTATTCTGAAAAAATGCCAGAAGATGCCAGGATGAATGAGTCTGCATGAAGGTTATACTATAACCACTAGTTTTAAATTCACACCTTGGCGTGCACAAAAAGAACATTTTCTTACAAAGATAAAAGCTTCCACGTGTAATAACTCGATATATAGACAAGCCCTAGGGGCTTGCATCTTGGGCACTTAACATTTTTGGCCCCATCTTAATGGATAAAAAAGGTGTGTTTCTCAGTCACATTAGAGTAGCTTAATATGATGAAAAGGACTTAGGTTTTGGAGAGAGGAAGGTGTAAAGGTGTGAGGTTAGTACATATATCACAGCATGGGCAAGGATGCCTTGAGCACATACTAAACTAGCCAGTTAAAGCAGGATGGGGAGCTGAGGCTGTATTAGTCCATGTTCATACAAACTCAGGACTAATTTGTGTGGGGAGCAAGTCAGAAACTAGAATTAAGTGTTTCTCCTCATAGACTGTAAACGACGCTGCTTCCAAAGAGAGCAGTTAGCTGGATTTTAGGGGGACCTGACCTCCACATATTCTGTCCATTGCTCTGGAGCACCTGGTAACTGGATTTCTCCATCTGTCTGGAAATGCTGCTCAGGATGAGAAGTGAGGCTTATCCCCCACCATCTGCATCTCACCAAACTGCTGGGAAAGTCACCACTGCTCAAGGGTACGTTGTACCCACTATCCAGGTTATACCATTGCCTAAAGTAAAGCAGATCTACAAGATGACAAGTAAGCAAAACTGATGAAAAGAAGAAACAAACATTTCAAGTTTAAAACTAGACTTCTACGATGCATTCATTAGCATATGGTAATTAACATATGCTATCATGTTTTTCAGTCCAGCCAAGTTCAGCACAAATAAACCAGGAGGCACATATTTGTGTGATGTAATCCTGATTTTGCCACTTGATTTAAGCTTTGTCTAGAACTCTTTTAAATTATCTTGGGCTCAGTTGTTGCTTTTTTTAATACTGAAAAACCCAAGTTATTTAGCAATTTCTGAACTACTTGGCTGAATACAAATGCAGATGTAAAAACCCTGCCATTGGCAGTTGATGTGGTTACTACCCTCAGCTGCCCACTGCACCTCTTCCTGCAGTTTGATGCTCTTGCAGCAAGGATAGTCAAATGAGATGTGCACCAGAATCTCCCCAGTTTTCAGAGCAAGCAGCATGCTGAAATAAGATGTTCACTGCAGTAAATTATCAAGTTAGCACAGGTTAAAGACAAAGTGGTTCAGTACACTGAGCATTTAAAATGTTAGCATGTGTCTGACATATCTTAAATGAACCATTTGTGATATTCATGTCCTGGGCTGCATTAAATGACAAGCAGGCTGAGGGAGGTGATTCTGCCCCACTCTGGTGAGACCCCCACCTGCAGTGCTGTGCCCAGTTCTGGGCTCCTCAGCACAGGAAGGTAATGGAGCTGTTGGAGTAGGTCCAGAGGAGAGCCACAAAAAAGCTCTGTCAGTTAGAATCATAGAATTTCAAAGTTGGGAAGGATCTTCAAGATTCTCAAGTCCAACTGTCAGTCCTACACGACTGTAACCACTAAATCACCTCCCAAAGCACCACGTCTACCCATTTTTCACCCACCCCCAGGGATGGTGACTTCACCACTTCCCTGGGCAGCTTGTTCCAATGCTTCAGCACTCTTTCAGTGAAGATATCAATCTGAACTTGCCCTGGGGCCACTTGAACACATTTCCTCTTGTCCTATCACTAGTCACTAGGAAGAAGAGGCCAACACCTCCCTCACTACAAACTCCTTTCAGGTAGTTGTAGAGGGTGAGAGTTGAAGAAAGGTGTAGTAAGTTTCCTCTTCCCCAGGCTGAACAGCTCCCTCAGCCTCTCCTCATAAGACCTGTTCTCCAGACTACGAATCAGCCTTCTCACCCTTTTCTGCGTTCTCTCCAGCACCTCAGTGTCCTTCTTATACTGTGACACCCAGTTGTATAAAGGTACACTGGTATTTATAAAACAGTTGTAACTTTCATTTAATGTAACAGGATCGTTTTCCTCAAGTGCCTGATTTAAGACAGTGTCCTGTCTTCAACTTGTTATATTGATATGCATGAAAATACTGCTCTTTGTCATTGAGCACACTGGAACAACTTAAGATGTTTTGAAATTAAAACCACTAGCATGCTTTGTTTAATCAGTCTTACATTTCACTTATGTATCACTTATATTTCAGCAACAGTTCCCAAAACACTTAAATGTTTATTTTGAGGGAGGTTACAATGTAAAATACTAGTTGAAAGTTTCAAAGTTGCCTCTCTCTGACAGTGAAAAAAAAAATAAATCAGGTGTCTCAGTTCACCGGATTTAGTTACAATGAACTATAAGATCTCCTAACATTCAGTAAAGCAGAGGACCTGTTAATTTAATACAATGTCTTTTCTGTAAAAAATGTGTGTTTTCCAGACAGATAATTTATAGGTGGATAGTGTGGGCCAGGTACAAATGCAAAATATTTCCCTCACAGAGCTGCTCTAATGTCCTGAATCAACAAAGCACCCCTATCCTGGATTTATGTTTGGTGACACAGTTTCTCCTAGGTTGTCCCCCTGCCTTCAGTGACTGATAAATAATGCTAGCAAATAGTTTCCTACAATTGAATCTCTGCTTTGAGTTCCTGCTCACAAGTCTCTCAGTCCTGCAAGTCTTCACACTTCTGATTACCAAGCCAATGGCTGCAGCAGTTCACAGGACAGACCTGCCTAGCTTTGTTCAGACACTTAATGAGATAAGGCACAGCAGTGTAATTAACAGGCATAAGTCCCTTAACACTCTTGTCCTAGACCACGCTTCACCATAGCTAACTTTGTTCTGCCTCTGCTCAGATTTTGTATTGTGATAGCTACATAAATTTGGAATAAATGCCCAAAGCTCCACCATTTACAGCTGACCTAGAAGTATTAAATAATGTTCACCTGGGAGGACCAGATGAACCATGTGTGGACAACTGAATCTCGTGATTTCACAGAATGTATTCCTGGTGTGGGGCATGACAGCTATTCCCCATACACCTAGCAGATGATCTGAGCCTACAGCCTGCTCACGTGTCTCAGCTCAAATCAATCTGCACATGCATAGTAGCTCTGACACATCCTGGGCTCACCCAAGCCCTTGCACAGGCACAGCAGAGCTGCACATGCACAGTCAGTGTTTCAGGAGATGGCCATTTTTTTTAGCAGACCAGATGGCAACCTGGCAACTCTAGCAAATGCCACACCAGTGATCCCACTGTGCAGAGGCTGTGGCCCTTTACTTCCCTCTCCCTCCCTTTCCCCTTTTTTTTTTTTTTTTTTTTTTTTTTTTTTTCCTCCCTCTCTACTCCACCCAACTCTGGGCCTGTATGGCATTGAATGTTTTCAGTTAAATTATGGTAACTTGTCCAACTTTAAAAATTCTTCTATGTTAGACAACATGTAAGCATATTAAGTTCCCCTATCTGAGCTTGTGTGAGCAATATACCTATGTTGCAATTTGCATACGTTTTAATAGAAACATTTAATTCAGGATATATTTTTTGATAGAAATTAGGACATTTTCAGTAAGAAGACCAAGGAAGTCACACCAACAATCCAGCTGTTGTCTTTGCATGGCAAGCAAAAGGGATGGGCTTATATCATTATGTATGTTTGTACTCGTATGAGTAGGTGTATAGATAAATATATTATCTCTATCTCCACATATGATATGAAATGTCACAAAGGATATGAAAATGTCACAAAGGTCTAATTTAATTACCTGCAAAGCTAGGAAACGAACTGACAAAGGCTTTTTGTTATGAAAGGGTTCTCAGGAAAACAGGCTGGCAAAAGCCGTATTTGCCACAGCGTGCCATTTTAATTCAGTGTTTCTGAAAGTGACAAGTGAAAATTTTCAGAATGAACAGTGCAAAACTCTGGATTGCTCTCTGATTATCTTTATATTAAAAAAAAAATAGTGTCAAATATTAGCTTCTCCTTCCCTCCTTTCCTCATTGTACCTAGGTGCTACCCTAGGCCATTTTTATCAACTGGGATTCAAACAGAGAGCAGGAATCTAAATGACAGGAGAGAAACACTTAGTGACAGAGCTCTCAAGATGTATCTGTACGTATCAAGAAGAGGAATCGCTCCCTAAGATTTCTCTAGTCCGGCAAAGTTCTCCAACACGCCCGCCCCCAAAATGAGTCACCTCTGCATGCTGCGGGGCAGCAGGGTTCATTGCTTTTCTATCCGTACGACCCATTTCATGATTCAGCAGCATCGGGGCACTGAATTACTCCCTTGGCACATGCCGCTTCAGCTCCGGACACAGAGAGGGAGGACACAGACGCCCGGCCTGGGGAGAGGGGCCCCGCAGCTCTGCCCTCAACGGCAGGGAAGCGGGCAGGGAAGCGGGCAGGGAAGCGGGCAGGGAAGCGGGCAGGGAAGCGGGCAGGGAGACAGGCAGGGAAGCGGGCAGGGAAGCGGGCAGGGAAGCGGGCAGGGAGACAGGCAGGGAAGCGGGCAGGGAAGCGGGCAGGGAAGCAGAGAGAGAGGCACGGAGGCAGGCAGGGAGGCAGGCAGGGAGCGGGGAGGCCGCCTCAGGGGAGGCCGCCTCAGGGGCTGCCCTCAGGGCGGTGCCCGGTGCGGAGGCGCGGCAGCGGGGGGCCCTGGCCCGGGCAGAGCCAGGGCCCGCTCCCCGCCCTGGGGCAGGGCCCGGGGGAAAGTCCGGGGGCGCGGCCCGTTTCCTCGCCTCGTAGCCGGACTTTTCTCTGGCTACGACGTTCGTAGCGCTTCCCCCTCCCCTTCAGAGCCGTAGTCCCTCCTGGCCTCCGGGACACGTTAAATCCCGTGTAATGAGGCTTAACCCCGCCCCGAGCCGCGGCGCAGCCGGGCGGGCGGGCAGCCAGCTAGGCCCCTGCCCGGGGGATGCTCCCCCCGCTGTCCCGAGCGGCCGCAGCTGTTCCAGCCGGAGCTGCTGGAAAGCGGCCACGCACCCCAGACTTTGTATCCCTCGCACACAGCGCTGAACTCTGCTCCCTCCCTCCCCCGGGGTGGCCCCAGCTCCCCGCCGCTCGCTGCCTTTCTCCCCCCCGAGTCGCAGACGCACGCCGAGAGAAACGGGGGGCTCCGCGCCCCCAGGCTGCAGCCAGCGGTGCCCTGGCTCCCTGGGGCTCGGGAAGGGCGAGCGCTGACTCCGCAGCCGCCGTCTTGGGGGTCTCAAACCCTGTGCGGGGACAGGGCAGGGGCAACGGGAAACGATGCGGCCACTTTCATCCGGATGGGGCTCTTTTTTTTCTTTTTTCCTTTTTTTTTTTTCTTTTTTTTTTTTTTCCGCGGGGAAAAATAAATAAAAAACAAGGGCGGGGAGAGGGTGGGGAAGCGAGCGGGCTGCCGGCACCCGCGGGGCGCGGTGCGGGGTGGGTGCGAGGAGCGCCCCGTGGCATCGCGTCGCGTCCCGTCCCATCCCGTCCCGTCTCGTCCCGTCCCCGCTCCGCACTTTCCCCGCAGCCCGCCGCGGCAGCCAGCCCGTGAGGTCAGTGTCGGCGGCGGATGGGTGTCTGCGCCGTGGGACGGGCGGGGGGCGGGCGGGGCGGGCAGGCGCAGTGTGGGGCCGCGGCAGGGGGAGGAGGGCGGCGGGCGGGTTCTGTGTCTATGTGTCGCACTGGCGGGGGGAGGGAAAGGAGGCGGAGGGGAGGGGGGGGGTTACACACCAGGGCAGCGCCGGGATCCCTTCTCCACCCCGCGGGGAGGGGGGCAGGGAGCCTCCTCCTCCTCCCCCTTCCTCCTCCCCCTTTTTCACCCTTCCTCCTCCTTCTTTCCCCAAAGTTTAACTTCCTGCTCCCGGCCCGGCTGGGAAGGGGACCCGGAGCCCGGCCGGACTCAGCCCTCGACACACACAACAGCTGGAGCTGTCAAAACTTCCTTCGCTCGGCCTCGGCCCCTGCCGCCTCCGCCACCACCACCACCACCACCACCGCCGCCGCTGCCTGCTCCTCCTCCGCCCCCGGGGGCTCTGCGCGGGGGGAGGGCGCAGGGCCAGTGTACAATGAAGCGGCGGCCGCCGCAGCCGGGCAGCGCAGGAGCCGGAGCCGCCGCCAGCTCCCGGGGCCTCTGAGAGGGGGGGGGGCGCCCAGCGGCGGGATCAGCCGCCTCTCGCTCGCTCTCTTCACCTCGCCCGCCACCTCCCCCAGCCCCGACAGACCCCGCCGAGCCAGGGAGGGGGTGTTATTGTGTGTGAGACCCTTCCTTCCTCTGCGCTCTTTCTCTTCGCCCCCCCACTCCTCCTCCCCTCCTGCTTTCCCCATGCTGCTCCCCCTGCTACCTGTGCTGGTCGGCGGCGGCTGAGGCCAGCAATGCGAGGCGGAGGTGGAGAAGGCGGAGGTGAGGAGGAGAGGAGCCGCGGGAGCAGGAGGAGCATCGGGATCCCCATCACCATCCTCATCTTCATCCTCATCATCATCATCCATGTGTCTCTCTCGTCCTGCTGACTAGGATGTCAACGGAGGACAAGAGTCTGGTGGTGGCGGTGGTGGAGCCGCCTCAGCAGCAGCAGCAGCAGCCCCCCGAGCCTGGAGCTCCCCCCCCAGCAGCAGCAGCGGCAGCCACAGACAAAAGACCTAGGGGCCGGCCTCGCAAAGATGGCGCTTCCCCTTTCCAGAGAGCCAGAAAGAAGTAAGTTCAGCGTTTGTGTGTGCGAGGCAGAGAGGGGCAGGGGGCAGGCGGCCAGGCGCAGGCAGAGCTGTCAGAGGAGACTCGCTGCTCGTGCCCCCCCTCCCTCCTGCCTAATGCCATTTTGAGAAGGGCCCTTCTTTCTTCTCTCCCCTTTGCACTTTCCCCTCCTCCTTTTTCACCTTTGTCTTCCTCCGCCTGCTCTCCCCTTTTCCACTTTTCTTTCCCCGTCCCTATGCTTTTTTTTTTCCTCCTCCTTCAGAGTTTCTATGTGGCTCTTCCCTCTTCACCCTCTTCCTCCTTTTTTTTTTTTTTTTTTTTTTTTTTTTTTTTTTCCCTTGCCATTGCACCTTCCCCCGTCTCCTTTTTGGGTCTCCTCTCCTCCAGGACGCTTGGCTGCCTTCAGCGTCGTCTGGCTACTCCCTGCGCTTGACGGTAGTTCCTCGTCGCTTTCCCTTTTTATCCCCCCCTCCTCTCTTTGGGAAAGAAAAGACAGTTCTCGGCGGGTGGCGAGGAGAACACCCTCCTCCCCCTCCTTTTCCAGCCCGGGCGGCTGCGGAGGCGCACACTCAAAGTTGAGGCAGGAGTTTTCTTCTCCGCCAGCCCCGCCGTGTGCTTGGAGGTGGGGAGCGGCTGAGGGAGCTGTCAGGCGGCAGCCTCTCACCGAGGGACGCGCCGCCGGGAGAGTGGCGAAGCACAACAAACACAGACCGAGGGGTGGGATGTGTGTTGAGGGGATGACGGCGGCGATGAGGGGGTGGGTTGTGGGGGGGGGGGTGCCTCTTCCTCGACTCCGGTAGATTTCCCTTCACCGCGGCCTCTCCCCGCCGGGGGCGCGGGTGTTCGTCAGCCCCAACGGCTGCGCCGCTGCCCCCCCCACCCCCACCCCAAGTCCCTGAGGGAGCCGCTTTTGCGGGAGCGGCTCCTCTCCCCTCAGACCCGGGCGGGAGCGCCCAAGTTTCCCTCAGCCACGGGTACGGGGAGCCGGGGGTGCCAGCGACCCGCTGAGAGAGCCGGGCAGAGGGGCGGGTATGGCCGCTCTGCCGCTGACAGGCGTGAGGTGCCGCGGCGGGCTGGGCTGGGAGAGGCCTGGCGGCCGCAGCCGAGCTGGCTGCGCTCCCCGCGGGTTATTTTTGAGTGGGATGGATCTTGCCATGACATACCTGATGGCAGCGGTAATAGGGCAAAGCTGGGCGAGCGCAGTTTGGGGAAGAAACCTATCGATTGCTGGCAAAACGAGCTCTGCGCTGCTGAGTCTGTTTGGAGCCTCGGGGATTTCAGAGTTTGTTTCCCTTTGTTTTGTGGGGATGCTTTCAGTTTGACACCCCCTTTACCCAGGTGAGTTGCTAAACGCTCACCCAGGGTCTTGCCGTGAGTTTCTGAATCGGAATTGTTTAGGTTGGAGAAGGCCTTTGAGATTCTTGAGTCCAACCATCATGTCACAGTGGAAGTCCTGAACACCAGCAAGAGGTTCTGCTGGGCTGGACCTAAAGGCATCCAAAGACTGTATTACAGTTTTGCAGATATTCATTACTTAAATATTCCAGGACAGAACTATCATTAGTTTGGGATATGTGGAATTTTTCTTGTTGTCACTGATGAAAGTTTCCCTTCAACGATTTTGACATTCAGCCCCTGGGTTTGGTGGAGATGCATTGTTTGCAGCTCCCTCTTTTCATTGTCTTACGTGTTTGTTTCATAAAAATTTTCATCTAGCAATGGTTGAAAGTGGTTGGCCAATATATATACACAGTAAAGTCCTTGGTTCATCTGCTTTACTCTTAGTTTTTCATGCTTTGGTTATATTTCTACATGTAGAATCCAAACCTTATATAGGAAGCATCTGAATATTTTGTTCTAGAAGAAGTTTAAAGAAGAAAAATGCAAATCCAACTGAAATGTACCAATTTACACAAAAAAAGCAAAATAGTTCCTGAAAATTGATGTATTGTGTAGGCAGGCCAACCTGAGGCTGTGTACACTCTCCTGATGAAAAGTTGGTGCTTAAGAGGTAATTAATTTATATCAGTTAGTTTTTTTGGTGTAATGGGACTATTGTCAACTGGTTTTAGGAGGAAATTAAATTTTCCTGTAAAAGTTTGTGACTATGCTGATGTGATTTAAAACATTTTTGTAAGAGCCAGAAATGTAATTGGCTGGGAAAAAAATTAAAATTAATCAGCACTTTTTTTTTCTTCACACGATTGCTTCTGTCTGGTTTGGTGCTAAGCATGGCTGGTGTCCTCTGTCTTTATGGAAAGCCTGTAATGTTGATAAAGGCCTTATGACATAAGTCATAAACTAAGTTTTCATCTTAAATAGTGATTTTTCTACTTTCATAGAGTAAATATAGACTATAGACAGGTCTTTTTTAGTTCCATCCATTTTGTGGAGAAAGTGGTTTTATTTTGCTATTTGCAGAATACTGATTACAGTTAACTAAGCAGATGCAGAAATAAGTAATTTTTTTTTTTTTTTGCCTCATGTAGCCACTTGGTCCTATCTTCCTTTTCACTTCTGTGCTTTCCAGTTGGATTAATGTGCCTCGTGTAAACCAGATAAAAGAGCATATGTCAGACCATTTTCTGTACTGTAATCACATGTCTAAACTGCTATTAGCCAGTCAAATTGTTCAGCCGCTTTATCCCATTATAGGAAATGTTCCACTGAATGTTCAGTCTAAGTGCAGTCTAAGTAATGATGAAATGAAGAGCTGTGCATTAAACCAGCAAAGCCAAAATAGAATAACTCCTCAGCATTGGATGCCTCCATTGAGGAGCAATACCATACTGGAGAATGCTGGGGGTTGGTATTAACACATGGGAAGGGCCATGCTTTGAGCAAATTCAATGAAGTTTAATCAGGCAGGTGGGAAACTGCCTTGAACCTGCTTCTGTGAGGTGCCAAGGGTTCTCAACTCTTTCCAGAAGTTGGCCTGCACCAAGGGAGCACAGGGTTCTTCACTAGGACAGCTCTGCTCAAGCCTCTGTCATTGGCATTTTACTTGTTTATCAGGAAAGATTCCCATGGGCACAAGTATCTGTAGGGAATCATTTGAGTTCCCTTTAGGTGATGAACCAGGAATCAGTTTCTTTGTGGTATCAGTACCTGGAGAGTGACTGATAGCAGATTATGATGCTACAGCATCTTTTTATCATTGTTTGAGAGATACAGCTTCATGAATAGCATTGTCAGGAGACTTAATCTCAGGTGAACAGTTCATTTTTATTATTTATATTGTAATTGTGCCTAGAGGCCAGGGCACCATTATACTACATACAGCACAAATGCATAAGCAAAGATTGCTTCTGCACAAACAATTTCTTAATTTAAATGTGATGATAAGGCAGCATGCAAATACAAGAAATGTATTGGGAAAGCACAAGGAAGCTGTGAGAACGTTATGAGCAAAAGGGCATGCAGGAGTTCAAGTACCCTGGGTATCTCACCATCAGTGAATGATTCATGGGCATCAGACTTGGAGGAGATATTTGAAGGAGGATTTCATTGTGACCCTGAAGATTTTCACAGATGGCTTGTTTTCTGCCTAAGCTGCTAGACAAACACTAGTATTTTCTTCCTTACGTTTTGACAACTGGTTATAGAGCAAAGGTTCAAATGTAAGACGTGGAACTAGAATAAACCATGCAGAGCCTCAGAATTGAGAGCAAGTATGTTGTTTGTGATATGGTTCATCAGGAAGGAGGAAGAACACAAAGAACTATAATCAAAGCAATGAGTGAGGGAAATATTTTTGTAGTACCAGCTTTCAAATGAATTCAAAAGGTAACAAGATTGCACTTACGAAAGCCAAAAAAGATAATAAAGTTGCGTTACTGAAGACACAAAGTGGTACAGGGGAAACTTTCAGGTGCATGGTTAAAAAAAGAAATCTTGCTGGCATTGTGTAGGAAAAATACAAATAGTTATGGGGCATCTCATCATAAGGCCTTAATCTTAGAAACGTAACTCCTATGTTTGTATTATACCTCAGCTTCCAGTCTGTGAACCTGAAGGATAGGAATGTATTCCAAAAGAAGTTTCAGGGGAAGAGTATTGGTTGTGTTTTAACTACACTGTTATGTTATATTGTATGAACAGCTGGTTACTCAAGAAAATGCGTCAAAATAGTATTGTACAGGTGCATTAAGCATTTTAAGTACTAGAGCTTTCTTAATCTATACAAGTTACAAGCAGCACAAACAGATGTAGCTTCTTAGCAAAAATGTAGTAGCAGAAGTCTCACTGATTGTGATCATAACAGCTACTTTGTAAGTCAGTATCTAAGCTAATTTTAAACTTTGTTTTCAGCATCTGTCAGGCTTTGATGTATATTTCAAAATATTTTTTGCAAATGTGTAGCATTTAAAACAGCATAGGATAATGATTCCAAAAAGCATGAAAATCGTGGAAAACTGTGTGTTTATTTTGAATTACCAATGTTTTAATACTCATCCTAGTTTTTCATTACTTTGGCCAACGTAAGCTGCTGCAGTAGGTTTTTGGAGGCTAGAAATTTCACACATGCAGATATTTTTGCATTGTTATTACTATTACTGCTTAAGAATTTTTATTATTAGAATAGCTTTATCTGCAATCGGATAGGCCAATATTTAGAGTTATCTAGTAATGTCAAAAGAACCTTAACATGTTGGATGGATCCTCTTTATAGCTCAGCTTTGTTTCTTTAGTTCCTCACACACCTTCTGTGTGATACTTGTATATTTACTTGCCTGTCCTTGTCTCACTTCAAAATTTAGTGCTGACAAATGTAAAATTTATATTGTGTTATATAAGAAAAACGTTCTTAAATACATTTTCACAGTTAGGAAAGGCCACTATTACTTTGCAAGATGGAAGTCTTTCTGTGGATGGGCTTTGTACAGCTGGAGAAGGTTAAGGTATTACAGCAAACAGTGGCCTAAACTTCTGCCTGCACAAGCCACATATCAAATGTTTGGCCAAAAGCCAGAAGGTACATCCTAGATGACACACTATGAAGGGATGAGGCACAGGAGCAGGATTCATGACATTGGCTCTTTGAAGGCTTTTCTAGTCCACTCTGGAACAGGACCAAGCTACATACACCAGGGTCCCATGGGAGCTTTGTGCCATTTTCTTTGGCAGCCCATGCTTTACTTCTTCCATCATATTCTTACTACCAAACAATTCCCCAACTGTCTTACGTAGCTTTTGTGTAGGAGCCTGGATTAAACTGCTCATAATACTGTTTTGCTCAGAAGGTAAATGATCTCTGGTAAATGGTCTCTGTATGAATCTGTTGGTTTTCAGTTCCTGGTAGGGTCTATGTGATGGATGACTCTGAAGTTGGTACACAGCTTTATGGAATTGTTTTGCTGTGTTATCTAAGTTGTTAAAATTTTGATTAATGGGAAGTGGTGGCTTCACTTGTGTCTTAAGGGTGAGTGAGATTAGGTTTAATGTTGGAAACAGGTATTTTCCTATGGTTTTACCCTACTGTTTTCACAATTTAGAACAGACCTTGTTCCAGACTTGCAACATTCTTGAAAATGAAGAATTTTTAGGATTTTTTTGACATTGCAGTTGTTAGTTTCTTACTGTTTGTATCTCATCTATTCAACTTTTGTAGCATTTGTCATGGGAGGACCTCCACAAGGTGTCACAGTGATGTGTCAGACCAAGTATGATGACAGTTTGTGCACCCTCAGTGTATGAGGTGTATTGGTTATAGGACATGTCTGCAGAAGGGGGGATAAGAGCCCACTCTCTTGATATCTACTCTCTAAGCCATCTCCACACCATCTTTCATCCTCTAGTAAATGAGATTAGAGATTTTTTTCCCAGCTTACAACAACAAAACATTTCAATTTTCTTGGCTTTGCTCATGGATATTCTTTTGTTTTTCTTGTTAGCACATTCAACTCCTACTAACTTCTTGTCATTGTTCTTTTGTAAGATAAGTAATTGGAATTGGATGTTTCTATTCTTTGTTGTCATTTGACTTGAGAGATATATTTCCAAGGCAGTTGGCTGGCTGAGAATAGGTAAGCTTTGCCTTTCTCAGGACAGAGTGGTTTTGGTTTTTTTTTTTCCCTCCTTAGTCCAGCTGTTCCACAACAATGTTGAAGGGGTAGCAGGGTCATGGATAACTGGGGAAAACAGAATTTCCTTATCCATGACTTGTGATTGCTCTCTTATTTTTTTACACAGTGATGCTGTGAATTTAACTTTTTAAGAAATGCTGTCAGCACACAAAAATACTCTGAAATAGTAAACAATTAAGCAACTAACAATTTCAGAAAAGACAGAAACCTTTTCTCCTTTGTATGTTTAATATAATTGATTATCAATTCATTCAATCTGTATGATTCATATAGTTTAGATGAATACAGGTAAGCAATATTTTACTGCAGCAAATTCTTCTTGCTAGTAACTTGCACTCAATTCTGTACTGTGGTTTTTGGTTTTGTTTTTTTTTATTTTATTTTTTTTACTAGAAGGATGGCACTAAACATTTCCATCCATGCCATTCCTGAGTTTACCAAATGGATCAGTCAGGAGAAGTTTGGGCATTTGCTTCAAGAACTACATTCACTAAGTTCTAGTAGCATTGGTACTTTCATTCTTCTGAAAGAAAATAAGATGAAGTAGTAAAAAGCCCTTAAAATCTAGAATATTTACTACTCAGAGAAACACAGGCAAGTAAGTGTATGGAGTGCATGAGGTGGTTATTTTCCCCAAACACCATAAATCTTAAGCTGGTTCTGGCAGTGAAAAGGAGCAGCAGTGCTGCCCTCCCTCTGCTCCCAGTTGTTTGTTCTCTCCCCTCTGCTGACCCAGGCATTTGTGGAGCCATGTGGTGGGTGATCTGCATTGGGAAGTTGATCTGGGTTAAAACTAACCTGGCAGAGAAATGTGTCTGTGATAGCACAAGGGAGGAGGCCAGAGCAAGTGTCCAGGCTGCCCTGAGGCAGAGCTGCATCTTCTGGTGGCACTGCCAGCCTGAAGCAGTGTGTGCAAAGATATGGCATTGGTTGTCATAAATTCAAGGGTGTTCAGGTTTTCGGGCTGACTCCTTTGAGTTCTTCAATATAAGAATTCTTACAGGAGATCAGGCAAGATTTTTATAGCCTGTAGTCATGTTATATATATTGGTTGGTTGATTGGGGGGAGGGGGAAAAATAAGCTGTTCAGAGTGTTCTTTGTGGTATTTGGACAGATGAGTTGTTCTCTAACTGGCTCTTGCCCCAAATGTTGTCATTGATGAAATAAGGAACTTCAGTTCTCACTTTGGTCCTCAGTTATCTGTATGTTGAATATTCAAAGTACTTAAAAATAAGAGCGTAAGTAAAATGTTTTATGTTAACAATTGTTAATAGTGCTGGCATTCTGAAAGCTTCTTCCTGCAAGTATTTCAATATACAGGGACTTTATTAAATAACATTAGACATTCTTTCAGAATATTCTGCCCTTTCACAGTTTTGGAGGTATTTTTGTTAAGTCAAGCATGCACCAAATTGTACTGCCAGGCATTCCAATGTAAATAAATAATTACTGATTTTCACTGCTATATTTATTAGCATTCTAATTTTAATCTGGAAACTACAGAAAATCCTAACAAACTAGGATATTCTCCCCCAGACCAAGGGCTTTTTTTTTCTCTTCTGCTGTGTCCTTATTGTCAGTTATTGCAAAAATAATTTTAGTTAATCTATCAATAAGAAAAGATCAGTTTTCAGGAAAATTACCAATTTTTAATTTTGCTTATTACATTTTTTTTCATATTCAGTAGATCATATGGAGTTAAATCGGTTTTGTGGCACAGTAAGATAAAAGGAAATTTAGGTAGCAAAGATGTGGTTCCAATGTGCAGTCTCTGCTACTAAACATCTACTGCCATCAGACGTGACTGAGAGTCCTGTCTGGAAGCCATAGCTAATCCAGAATGACTTCTGGAATTCCCAGGCTTCATGGAAACCAGGCTGTTCCAGGGGTGGTTCCTGCTCTCCTGTCTTTGTCTTGGACAGTGAAGACTGCAGTGTTCTTCTGCTGGGTAGCTCTGTGTTGTTATTAATAAAGGGGGGAGCTGAACTGTATTAAAATTAGGGAGATTTTATGAGTAAGCCATTTAATAAGTACAGAATGTGAATTTTTAAAGTTTGTTTTCTGCAGTTTGGAGTTCAGAGGCACAATGAAATTCTTATGTATTTTATTCTATATTTCGTTTTGCTATATTGCCACAGATGAATGGAACTGGATGGCCAAAAAGGACTTCAGGGTGATCTTGCTTGTGCTTCTGGGGGTATCTGTATGACTTCTGTTGTGTTTCTCTGACTTGTTTTTAAAGTGTTTGTGAACATAATTCCACTGCATCTCTAAGCATCTGGCTTGAGGTACTACTTTTCTAAAGTATAAAACAATGCAGGTTAAGCCAGTTTTGTCTTGTACTACTTGCAGTTAAGACTCCACAGCTGATATGGACAACAATTTATTTATTGGGAGATTGTGTCCTTTGTTCTGCACTGAACAAGCTTAACCTCTTGAGCAACGTAATGCTGAATTACCTGATTTATCCCTCAGAAGTTTTATAGTCTTTATGAAGTTTTACTTGGTTGATACCAACCCCTTTTTACTTTACTAGAACAATTTTGATTTAGATCTTGTCCTCTGAAATCTTCATAGCACCTTCCTCTGCCACGTGTGGTATGCAACTCTTCCATGTGTCTGAATTTCCTCATGGAGCAAGGAACTTTCTTGTAATGTTCTTCCTCCTTGGCTGAAAATAATTTGCAAATGAATACCCTTTGAGTGCTCTAGTTCCTTGATCTGACCTGTCTTAGGGCAATTTCACCAGGACTGTAATACAGAAGATGATCACTCCTAGTTTTGAGATAACTTCTATTTTTTACTGAGGTACAGTGTGAATTTCTGCCAGTCCAGTCCAGCTGAATTGAATTTCCCTAATTATTTAGCCTAATAACAAAATCAGGTTTTAGTATTAGCTACAATAAATCTGTTTCATGATGGCTGAAATACAGAGAACAGCATTTGATTCTGTTTTGTTGCCCATTTGTTCTTCTTTACCGTTATGTACTGACTTTGTGTTTTTATTCTTACTTCTAAAATATTTCTGAAACTTTGTTTGCCTTTTATATTGCACAGTGGTAATAATGCATGCTGTGCTTTTATCTCCTCTGATTTTTATCCCTGGCAGTTTATGCTGTTCCTTTATACTCATTAAAATCTCCTTGTTTCCATTCCTAATATGATCCTTTCTAGTTTCAGACCCTTATTACTGGCTGCTTTTGATGCAGCCCATATTGTTCACACTGCATTTCCTATCTCTCCCCTGCATTAGAATACTTTGCCATTGTGCATATTCCAGTACAATAGCTGCCAGTCCTCCTTTAAATCACATTCTCAAGAGATTCTAGCAACAAGTTCAAAGAGTTTGTTGAAATTTGCTTTTCTTATTTCAGTTAATTGAAGATAAAAATTTGTTCTTTTTCTGCTGCACTCATTTTTTCCCCCTTCCTTGGCACAGTGAGTGCTTTTCGTTACCACTTTCAGCCAAATCACTGTACACATTGAGATGTTTAAAATGGAGCCTGCCCTGATAGAGCAAAGTGTGAAGTAACTGCTCTTCTGGCATCCTCAACTTTGTGAAACAGTTGTCCTCAACATTTTCACAAACATGTCGGGCTGTTTGTTCTGTTACTTTTTGGTTTTCTATTAGATGTCTGAATGATGAAGGCCTCTTTTTAACCTCAAGATGTGTGCTTTGAAAGCTCTGTTAGTTGTTTCAGAAGGTTTAACCATTTTCCTCTCATTTGGTCAGCGGAAGCTTTTCTCTCCCATCCTGTCCAGCTCCTTATTCCCTTGTTCCTGTTCTCTGTTGCCTACATTTTTGTTTCTACTCAACTTTTTTCCTTCTCCTCTGTTTCCCCTCCCCACCTGCAATAAATGCAAGTGAGTATTGTATTTTTTTTTCTTACCATGGCTCAGTGAACTTCATGAGACTAGAACTTTAATCAGGAACAGGTCAGATGCTTTCCATTGTGAAGAAAGGCCTGGAAAAAAATAACTTCAAAATTCAAATAATATTAAAAATAAAGGTAAAACCTGTTCATTTAATTTTTCTTAAATTTCAACACTTACAAGCAGGGCTAATTCATGGCTGTGCTTATGTTTTGTATTGATTAGTGGCATGGTTGTAGCCAGCAACAGTGTTCTGGCACTTGGAGCACTTGATTTCTTAGCAGTGTCTGTAGCTGTGATCATAAAAACCCAACAGGGAATGCTCAGAGTCACTGGATGCCACTGTCCCTGCTGTCAGGTTACTGCAGCAGCTGCTTGTGCAGGTTCAGTCTGGGGCTATCAGCAGGTTCTCAGGGCTGGCCCAAGGGTTTGTGTGGGCCATGCAGCACTCCCAGTGTAGTTTACATGTGGTGCTCTGTTAGGGAGTTTGAGAATTAGATAGCAGGGATGTAGGTTGTTCTGAGCTACTTGGCCTCAAGGCCATCACCAGCTATGTTTAATTAACTACTGTAACTATAACTGGTGGCTTGTGTTGTTTGGGTTTTTTTGTGTATGTTTTGTGGGGTTTTTTTCTCTTTTTCTTTTTTTGTCTTTTTTTTTTTTTTTCTTTCTTTCTTTGTTTTTGTTTTGTTTTTAGCTTTTTTTTAAAGGAAGAATTCAATGGAACTGATACAATTCTCATCAGTTTTACTTTCAGCCTCCTGGGCAAACACTGTGCCACAGTTAATGTTCTCTAACCCATAGGGATGTAAGTTTAGGAAGAACAGCTCACAGCAGAATTGCTCTAGAGGGAGCAGAGGAGATGGGATGTACAAGCCATAAGGCTCTAGGAAACACTGGCTCTTCAGTCTTCTGACACACAATTTTTTCTGATTCATGTTTTGCATAATTAACCTTGCATCAGGCATCCTGGTAGAGATTTATACAAAGGAAAGTGCAAAACATTCAGCAGGATTTATTTTTCTGCCTGTGTCTTCCAGACACCCTGTAGGAGAGAACTGAGCCCAGAAATGGGGGAGGGGGTAACTCAGGAAATAAATTATCTGTAAGCAAGATTATTTAAAGAAATCATTTCCCTACAGTCTTTCACAAAGCTCTAAGGGCTGGCTCATGGCTGGCTATGCTGTCACCTCTTTTTGTCATGGAATGGGACATTGTTCTTTGTCCTATCCTATGCCATGAACATCTTGGAGATACAATAATCTGTGTAAAATGGGTTTGTTGGTAAAAAATAAATACAAAAAATTGGTATATGACTCGGATATTTTGTGTGCTCTGCCTGCTGCCTTCTCAGATAAGGATACAGTGGTATTCAGAACAGAGACAGTACTGTTGATTCTAAACCTTTATGGACAAGCAGAAAATCTTGATCTCAAGTCTTGTTAACTGGACAGTCAGTGGTTATTTAAATTACTGATAAGTTTATGTAAATAAATACCATTTTAAGAATATTTTCAGTTTATTTTTACAATTAATGTGTCTTTTTTTCATGTTACATGCTTTAAACTGTTGATAGGCAAAAAAGAACCTCTTTTTAAATTCTTAGCTTGACTGCATTATTTTGAAGGCTTTTTTAGACCAATGAGAGTTTCTTGTCTACACTTAGTTAACGTACTTGCTCTGCAAAAAAAAAAATGAACTCATAACTGTCTTGAACATGTCTAAACTTGTTGAGTTGAAGCTTGGTCTCTCAGCTATCCTGTATCTTCTTAGGTGCACTGTTTTCCTTGTTTGACTAGAATTTGGTAAAATGTTGTGGTAGACATTTGTCAGCTGGCTTTTATCTGAAGACTAATGGTGTTAGATCAAGTTGTTGGGTTTTTCTCTTGTTGTTTGGGTTTTTTTGTTTGTTTTTTTTTTTATTTCCCCCTCAGTGTGTAGCCCCAAAATGAACCTGAGGAATACACAGCTGCATGGATGTAACCCCATCATGTGGTGTGGCAGCATTTCCCATAAGAGCTCTTAGTAATGGGCCTGGGGGACAGGGCAGAGACTGAATTCTAGGTCCTGTAGTCATGCCACTTAGGTTTCTTTTTCAGCAGTGTTGAGATGGTGTAGTTTCTAGCTATATTGTTTTCTTTCAAAGCTTTCAAAGAACAATGATATTTATTTTACTATTCTAAAGAAGCTCACTAAGGGATAGGAAGAAACATACTCAAGTTCTGATGAAATCTTTATGCTTAGTCAGAAGAGACAACCACATACCTCCAAAATTCAGTTCAAGGGAGTTCCTTGGAGCCAGCTAATAGGAAATACTAGACAAAGGGGTTTAGATGTAATTTAGGCCATCTGAATATCACTTTTTGTGCCCTGATCTCTGTTGTCTGTACTTGGCTTGTTTGGGGCATAAGTTATTTCAAATAGGGTCCCACGATCAGATTTCAGCACTGTTTGTAACTATGCAGATATGTGAACAACAAATTGAACTTCAAGAATATTTGCTGGGGAAAATATTTGGGGAACTGACTGTGTTTGACCTGCTTTAAGCAGGAGGTTGGGCTTGCTGACCTTCAGGGTCTGTTCCAACCTGAGTTATTCTATGATCTTGTTATAAAAGCATCCTTTGTGGTGGTCATGTCCATTATTTTTGTTGTATGTGTTGCTTTTACCTAGTGAATTATGTGTACCTTTATTTTGAAAGGTGTATTCCTGTATTATTGCTTGAAAGAAAATAGTTTACTGAATCTTCTCGTTTCATTGTCTGGGTTCCTTATTCCCTCTTCAACTTGATATTTGCTTCATCTAGAAATCTGTTTGTTTCCACACATACTAAACAAATTACTACTTTCTTAGTGGTTTGGGTTTGGTTTTGTTTTCAGAAATGGTGTCACCAGGCATTCCAGGTTTTCTTCTTAAAAATTATAATTAAAAGTTTGCCTGCTGGAGAAGGGTGGGACTATTTTGGTTACTTTGAAGAAAATCTGTCAGAATTTGAATTGTCATCAGTTTGCCATCCTGCACTTTGGAAAGCAGTTTGCTGCTGCCTGTGCTAGCAGCCAACAACACGTGTCATGAGCTGTGAGTCACTTTCTGATGGCCCATGGGTTCTGACGTGTTACCTGTGTTCTACCTCTTCTCCTGCATCTTCTTTCCATCTATATAGTTTTTCAGTCCTTTCTGAATTAGCTTGCTCACCCTTTTATTTCTTTATTTCCATTCCTGGCAGGCAGCACTGCGTTATCACGCCGGTTACGCAACAGAGTTTACCCACAGCAGCACTTAGTAGCATAAAATGGACACAGGTCATGGGACTCCTGTGCAGTGTTTCTGTAAGAAAGCACCACATGTCATGCTACTTCAGCACCAGGTAAAACAGAGCTGCTGGGAAAGTAAAAGGAAGAAAGGGAATCTGAGATTTCTAGAAGTAATGTGAGATTTAAATACCTAATAAATACTTATTTCCAGTATTTTATTTGGAAATGCTTTTTCACCTGATACAGCCTATGGCTTCTTTGTTGATAACAGTGTTTGTATTGTGATACTGGACAAGAGCTGGTGACATTTTGTGATCTCGGGCTACCTGGAGACATCCATGGTGATGCTCTGTGGGAAGGCATCAGCCAAAGGCAGAATGGTGTACTCCAGCTTGTTTGGGTTTTCCACCTCAAGTTCACATTCATCAGTGAATTAAGTGTAAAGGCAGACTTTGCATTGGGATGTCCTGTTCCTCCATCTCTGTTGTGGGGACCATAAACTTTGGCTAAACCATGGGAAGACATCAGGGAAGAAAGACACTTTGAGCCTTTTCATTAATATTTTCCAAAACTTGTCTCTCAAAGCCATGACAACAGACAAAATTTGATGCTTTCTATGTAGGAAGCTATTTCAATTACCTAAATCACATTACTGTTCAAATTTTATTTCTGATAGCGTGCTTGCTAGATATGACATTTTAGATATAATGGCTTTAAATCAAATTTATAATAGTATGTTAATATGGGCATGTATTAAGTGCACAAAATGTGTTACTTGGCTGTATGATGTGCTGCTGACTTATCTTGGGTTCCAGATATGATCTGGTTCATGCTCACAGAAAGAGAGAGCACAGGGAAGATGTTAAAACATGGTTTGGGTTTTTTTTAACACTTCTAGAAATGCAGTCTGTCTCTAGAGGCTGTCTTAGTACAGGTTAGGAACTACAAACTTCCAAAACCCTTCAAATGATGCAATAAAAAAAAGAAGTCAGTCTATTTCTGTTTTATCTGTTCTTTGGCACCAGAAATGGAATTTACAGAGGAACTTTACTCATAGAAGAGAGTGGTTCAAGTTGATTTGCAGCATGGAAGCATAAAAGGGTTCTAGAAGGTAAATTGCCTTCATGTTTCAGTAGAATTTCCAGGCTAAGAAAAATATTTGAGTTTTCTTTTTCTGCTTGTTGTCCTGTTGTAGTTAGATACTTACAGCTTAATCTCAATTGTTATGATTCTGTTATAATATTATTAGAAACCTATTGAAGATCTTGGAAACAGCAGGTCAGCAGAAGTTAAAAAGAAACAAATTTTTAAAGAAGATGAGCACATTTTTGTGCTTCTTTATGTATTTGTCTTTGTAAGTTTTAAAATCAGTGAAGTACCAAATCAGATGTATGACCCAGTTACAGTAGCCAAGTAATACTTCTGTTGTGAAGCACCTGACTCTTATTTATGTATGTATTGCACCTGAAATTTAGATTGGGATATACTGGAAGTGGTAATGAACCTGTGTCTGCATTTCTCTTGGTTGCTGTGAGGTTACATTCTCCAAAAGTAAAAAGTTGTAAATAGGGCCTATCATAAACAGATAAGGCATGCTTCACTGAGTGTGTCTTGATTAACTCAAGAGAGTTGTATCTTTGAGTTAATCAGTTTAAGTTTGGAAGAAAACCGTCAACCATATGTATAGACATAAGTTTTTAATTTAATCATTAAATCCATCACTTCTGTTGCGTATTAAAAAAAAAAAAAAAAAATCTGTCTTAGGAGAGATGACTGATCCCATTTTTCCCATGTACACTTTCTTGGCAGAAGTGCTGGCTTCAACATGGCTTCAACAGTTTCTGCCTTGCCATCCTGGTGACACACGTTTGTGGAGACGTGTGAATCAGGGCAGGGAATTGATGCAAACAAAATTGCTTTGCCTTTTTTCAGTGTCCGGCCCTGCTGCTTCTTGCTGGGTTACCCTGTATCCAGATCAGTCCACTTGGCTGGTTCCCAACACAATCCCACATCCAGCTGAATTGGCACAGTTCAGGGGCTGGGAAGATGTATGGGCTGGGATCAGCTTCAGTTAGAATTGATGCTGTGAAACCCTGCCCAGAATTGTTCCTTTAGCTCACTGAATAATCCTACTGAAGGAAACTTATGGGCAGTCTGTGGAGCAAAGGAATAATTAGTCAACATGATTGGTGTTGGACCATGTCTGACTGTGCTGTAGGAAAATAACAGTTTTATCTTTACTAAGATTTCTACGGCAGTTAATGTGCTTTTGCAGTAAAAAAGAACTAAATCTTGCATCTTGCATGTGAGAGAAAATGTAGCTCCATGTTTGAGCTCTGGGGAAGAACAAGGCCAGATGATACAACTTCATTTCTGTTAGTATGCATCTTTGGTCTTATGAACAGAAGGGAAAAGTACTGAGAGTAATTTATTGTTATTTTAACCAGCTATTACTAAATTGCAACTTGTATTGTTTGTGCTAACATACTTAAGCTTGTCAGGTGACCCATTACCTGGTGTGTTAAAACATGCATTTTTTTACAGAGTGTTACATGTTTGAAACTATCTACAGGTTTAAGGTATAGGAGCACAAATGACTTTGTGAATTTATGTAGCATCAGTTGTGCTGCAGGGAGCTTACATAAATAGGCAGCTGTGGGATAACTTGGTTCTCTAGCTTTGCTTAACTTGGTAAGTGTAGACATGGAAACTGATTTTATTTAATATGATTTGGAAAAGACACAGCTTCTCTGTCCACTTGTGGGTATCTTCTTCGGGTTAAGAGGATCTCATTTTAGTTAGTTTCAGAATGTCTGGTTAGAAACATGTTTAAACTGTACAGAGATATGAGTCCAAGAGGGATTTCTCCTTGTTAAACCTAGAGGGTGGTGAGAGCTAAAGGGAATAGGAAAATTGATTGATGTCTCAGTAGTGGTTTAGCAATTCACCACTTGTTGGTTGGACCAAAATAACCAACCACTGCTGCAAAATAAAATATTGACAACATACCATCTTTGCTAAGGTTTAGACTAACATATTTAACCTTCTCATTGCAGCAGACTGAGTGTGCTAATACACGTGGTTAACAGAGATGTGCTGATAAGCAGTAGCTTGATAGCTCCTTGTAGCTAAATATATTTATGTGTCCGTACCTGTACTAACATGGCACAGTGGCTCTTACACAGTAGTTACTTGTTTCACAGTAAACACGTGGGGATTTTTTTCATGTCAGTGCTTTCTTTTTCAAGTTTTATCTTAATCTCTGGAGAATTGGTTTGATAAAAACTTTCCTGTAGGCTGGGCACCTCGAGCATGTTTCAGGTGAAAATGGAATGATCAGCAGCATTGGTCCGCTCCCTCCACCTGGGCAGATTGAATCACCGTGGGGGTTTGGGTTTGTTTTGTTCAGTCTCAGAAGTGAAATGGTCTTTTTGATTTCCTGAGTGCGTTTCTTGAGAATTTCTCTGTCCTGGACTCATAAAGCAATACTGAACATTTTTGCTTGTCCACAGCAGAAGGTTCCCTAGGTTAAGTAGGTCCAGTTGCAGCTTGGTGTATCAGAAGAGAATTTGATTAAAAAAAATCAGATGAGTGAGAAAAGAGAGGTAATGCATGGTCTTATTTTCATTTGGCAGATAAATCAGATTATTATTGTCAACGTGTCAAGCTGTGTTTTGCAGATGTCTGATATTAAAACAAATTTCAAGAAAACTTATGAAAGATTGACAGAAGCAAACCATTACACAACAGCTATTTCAGGGGATTTGCGTGAAGGGAAGTTTAACAAAGGTGGTTGCGTTACTACTTGAGCTGGCAGACCAATTGGTTTCCAGCTATCTATCAATACAAGTGAAATGATAGTTGCATAATGTTTTCTTGATTTGTTTTTCACTCCGTAGAAGAAAAAGAAAATTGGCCGAGTCCATTGGAAGGATTAGGGAAGAGCCGTTTGTACACGGACATTTGTCAAGCTTGCTTTTGTAGCTCGGCAGTTCCAGATTGGTTTTGGAGAAGTGTTAGAGCAGCCTGAAAAATGTTAAAAAGGGGGGGGAGGGGTGGGGGGAAGCAAGCCAGTCCCCGAAGTGACACCGTCATCTTTAGGGCTGAAATCTTCGTTTTCCCACTGTAGCCCCCGACATCCCGGGAGGGGTCCGCCAGGGACGCGGCAGGCACGGAAAAACGTTTTATAACTTTTCAGCTGCGCTGCTTTGTTAAATGAGAAAGTGCGGGCGTTGGGGGAAGGGACGGGAGCTCCAACGGGGGAAGCAGAAGGGAACCGGGAATGGGGGGGAGGAAGCTGCCGCCCCCGGACGGGGGTTTGCGGGGTGACGGACCGAGCGCTGCCGGGGCCGGGAGCCGGGCTTCTCCGCCTCACCTCGCTGGGACGTGCGGGCTCTGGGGCCGCTCCGCGCTGCCCTCAGCGGCCCCCGGCCCCCTTCGGCGCCAGCGCCGCAGCGTCCCCGCCGGGCCGAGGGGTGCGGGGAGGGGCCCGAGCGGGGGGTGCGGGGCGGGGAGGAGGGAGCCCCGAGCGGGGGGAGCCCCCGGCGGGGCCCGGGCGAGGGGAGCTCCCGGCGGGGACGCTGCGCCTCCGGCCGCCGCCGCTCTGCCTCGCTAGCGCAGCCGGCGCGGCGGCCCCGGTTCCTGCCGGAGGACTCCGGTCCGCACATTGGCGGCACCCGGCTGCGTCGGATCTACTTTCTCTCGCTCGTTTTTTTTTTTTTTTTTTTTTTTTTTTCCTCCCCTCATTTTTTTTTTCCTCTTTTTTTTTTTTTTTTTTTTTTTTTTTTTTTTTTTTTTCCTCCCTTTCCCCTCCCCTCCCCTTCCCTTTCGCTCCCATCCCCCCTCCGCCCTCCGCCGCTGCCGGCTCCAGCCTGGTTCAGGGAGGATCCCGCAGTCGAAGTTCCGAGGCGATCGGGGCTGTGGCGCTTGGCTCCCCCGGCGGCACCGCCATGGGGGCCCTGTAGAGCCGCCCGGCCGCGCCGAGGCCCCGGGGCAGTGGCCTGGGAAGGGCTCCCAGCGAGCGGCGGGGTCTGGGAGGGTAACATGGCTGATCGCGGGGAGTGCTGAGCAGTCGGTGTCTCCGTACGGCGCTGGGCTCGGGCCGTAACATGTAAATAACTTCTCTTTCCTCCGGATCGTACGGGCGGGCACCGATGCCAGCCCCTCCATTTTCCAGAGGGGATTTGTGAGAGGTTCCGCGGGGCTGGGCTATGTCGCGCAAAAGCAATTCGCCGGGGGTGAGTACGTCTGTCGTTTTAACTTCTTTGTATTAAAGGGCAAACTGTGACAGCGGGAAGGGAGCGGTGTGCGGCCATCTGCGGGGTGATGCCCGGGGCCGGCAGGACCGGCAGGACCCGCCGCCGGGACCGGGGCGAGAAACTTGGCGGGGGGAGTCGGGCGCCGCTGACACTCGAGAGAGAGGGGATTTTATGGCGTTTGGTCAAAAAAAAAAAAAAAAAAAAAAAAAAAAAAGCCAACAAAACCCCTCCCCGAATACAGACGTGGATATATAGGTTCAAGTTACACGCTCGATAGATAATCCTCGACTATAAAAACCCCACAAAAAAAATTTTTTTTTAAAAAAAACAAACAAACAAAAAACAGAGAGAGAGAGAGAAGGTTGGGAGGTGGGAGAAACAACAAACACAAAAGCCCAGCTCGGATCTGACCCGGGTTCTGCAGCCACTTGTCTGGTCATTTCGTCTCTCTGTGTGTATACCTACACACACGTGTGCCTGCACGGACACACACACGTATTCTTTTAAAATTATGACTTTATATGGTTAGCTATAGCACAGCCCCCCCACCCCCTCCATGTTTTTTTTTCTTTTTCTTTTCTTTTTTTTTCCCCCCCCCGCTTTCATTTCCTGGTGTGAATTGTGGAGTGATGGAAAAATGAGATAGGATTAATTTTTCTTAAATATTTTGAAGTACTCTGCACTCGCTGTTTTTGAAAACAGTGCCATTTTAATTTTGCATAATTTCAAAGCATACTTGTATAGTGTTAATTTTAGGTGTTCCTCCCAGCTGCCTTTATCTATAGTTATACATTAAAAGAAAGAAAGAAAAAAAAAAAAACACTTTTTAAAATACACTATGTTCCTAGCGTGTAATGGATGCTCAAACCATCGTGATGATTTTTGTGTTAGCAGTGAGCAAATAGGTCATAAGTCAAAGTAAGTGTTATGTAACTGGCTGGCTTTAGCAAACTTGATATGAAGTGTAAAGGAAAAGAGGAGTCTGTTTGGTTCTGGTTTTTGATTTGGACAAAATGAGAAGCTGTCTATCCCTTTTTTCAGTGGGATTACTTTCTAGCAGGTTGATTAAAAAAAACCTAAAAAAAAAAAAAAAAAAAAAAAAAAAAAAAAAAAAAAGAAAAGAAAAAGCCCCAGCATAAACAAAATAGATTGTGCTTTAAAATAAGAGTTAGCTAATCTGTATGGTGTTTTGTATTTTTCTAACAAAACAAAACAAAAACAATAAACAAAAAACCCCCCACAGAAATAATAATAAAAGCCAACAACAAAAAAAATCCGGTTTCAGGCATATACCTAATTCTGGATACTAAGTATTAGATATTCACCAGTAAATCGTTAGTAACTGTAACCAGGTTCATTACATAATTGAAAACGTTCCTGAGTTAGTTTTATTATTTAACTCCGCTCTTTTGTAGAATAGCATTATTTGGCTTAGTTAGAGTTCTTGAAAGAGCCAACAGTATTTTTTGCGTCTGAAGAAACAAAGCAATAGTGGGTTAATACTCCTATTGTAAAACTGAAACAAGCAGGCAGACATTTACAGATTCTCAGTGACTACATAAAATACTATGTATTGAAGTAAACACAGTTACTGAGCTGGAGCTTACATGTAGCGGGCTTTGTGCTTTTTATACATTGTAGTGGTGTTAAGTATGTAGTGTTTTATGTTCCTGCACAATAAATACACTTGCTACAGAAAAACCCCTGCAGTTCCCAGACTGTTTAGTGCATCTACTTCTTAGACAAACGGAGGCAGGAGACAAGATACACTTTCCTCGGTGCTAATGTCCTCAGCCCTTCATTATTTCACTAATGATTACTGTACATTTTTTTTTTTAAGTATTTGGTGTATGCTTCATTTACCACTTTATTGTAAATGTCCTTCCTTTTGCTCGTATACTTGGAGCTTGAGTATCTGTAGTTTTTAATTGCTTGCCTCACTTTCAGGTTGTCTTTGTAAACTGCTTTCTGACTCTACTTTTCTCCTGTTGTATCCGTTCTGTGCAAATGAACATCTAATATTCTGTTGGCATTAAATCTAGATGCTTTTAGGGCAACATAGTCTTCATCCTTTTTTTTGTAGGAATTGTTACTGAATTTTGATATAATTATTTTGTCAGACTGTGTATTCAGTTGACTTGTATCCTTTTTTCCCCCCCCTTTTTATTTTTTCTTGTTTTCTTCTATTCTTTCCCAAACAGAAGCTCCTGCAGAATTTTGGCAGTTTTTTGAGAGTTTTGGCATTTTTTTGGAGGGGGGGAAGGCGAGGGGTGGCATTACTGTCATTTACATAATATGCCAGTAGAAAGTAGTTGCATCATGTATGCTTTCTTAATGCAACTGTTCATTGGACTTGGCTGAAAAAGATCTCTTAAAGGTAAATGGCTGAACTAAAATGAAAAGCGGCCATGTATTGATTTCTGCTTTTGTTTCAAGCTAAAAGAGCCATTCAGCATGTGCTTTACAGGGTATTTCCAGCCTGAAATTCAGCCAGCTATTTAAAAATAATGGTGAAAGTATTCTTTTATCATCACTGCTCTCAAATCTTACGGCTTTGCAGCTCTGTTTTCCTGTTCTCAAAGTGTGGATGGAAAACTCTCAGTATAAAATGGTATATGCTGTGTGTACCATTTGGTACAAAATATACAGCCCAAGAAGAAGGGACACTGGCTCTGGAGTGCTGTCAAAAGCAGGCTCTAAAGGAGCTGAAAGATACTTTTTTTTGTTTTCTTTGGGCCATTGCCGTGTTAGTAATTATTAAGGTTTCTGGAAACTCTAGGAGGTAGTGTGTTTTCAGAAAGAAGTATTAAAAACCAGTTGACAGTGGGCCTTTAGCTAGTCTTTTATAATTCTGTCTTTCCTCTGTGAAATCCTTTTGGCATGTTGTGGTTCACTGGCAGTGTCCCAGGCTGTGATATCACAGATATCAGATGTCTTCTTGCAATTGATGGCATTTGCTGTGGTGCACGCTGGGGCGGCGTAGGTGAACCAGGAAATGTCATGAAGATTCTGTAGGGAAAGGAGGATGACAGAGGAACACTTGTGTAGTGTTGGGAAGAGGTGAGCACCTTCTGTTTAAGAGTGTCCAGGTCTTTGTGTTCAGTAATCTGATGCGGAACATATTCAGCAAGCAGATGTGTCTTTGGACTGAGTGGTCTTTACAGATATTTTTTCCTGTAATCTTGAATATGGATGCATCACAAATTGAGTGGTAAAACATCACAGTTAAGTTTTTTTCCTTTGGAAATACCTTTGATTTAAAAAATGCATCATAATCATATGTGACCTTGTTAGAATATATTTTCATCTCAGAGTGGAGGTCCAGTGCCAGGCAATAAGTAGAGATGATATTGCACATATGGAGGATATTTGACTCCTCCATAAGATCCGTTGAAAGTTAGTCATAGAGCATTTCATTTCTGTATTCTCTTTGGTGAAGTCTCCCTCTTGTCTGTATTCAGTGTTGAAATGTTACACAGCAAGTGTGGTTTGTGCTGATGGTGCTGTTGTAATATAGCTAGAAAAGAAAAGATTTTGTGTTGGCTGCTTTGACCCTTGTTTTCATCCTGGTTACCAAGCATTGAAAGGTGAATACTTGAGTAATGTTACTTAATTAGACATTCATAGAAGATGAAGGCATGGAAGAAGGGTGTGCTTGTGTATTTGTTTGTTTAGTCAGGACTTGCAGTTTTTAGGTGTAATTAGGTTTCAGGAATGAATTTTTTTTTTTTTAATGCAACTCAATGTGTTCCTCCTAACCACAAACAAGTCCATATTGTTGTTGTTAGTCTATCTATTCTCTCTCTCTCTCTCTCTCTCTCTCTCTCTCTCCCTCTTTTTTTTTTTAGTTTTTTTTAAAATTTATTTATTTAGTTTCCATGTCCCAAATGCCCCATTGCTGTAAAAAGAGAGTGTAGATTGCTTTTGGAAGACTGAATGTGAGAGCAGGTTTGTCTTCTGCCCCAATCAGTTTACAATCTGATTTATGCTCTTGCCTCCTTTTAGTGTCTAACATCAGATGCCATAGATAAAAATGTGACAAAGTCTGAAGGGGCAGTTACAGAATAATCATTCCATGAGGGATTGGATGGAGATGGGATTAGACTAGGAGGAAGGAGAGATGCTTTTTTTCCCAGAATTCTGAAAACTTCAAGCAGAATTCTCATTTCTGCTTACAGTTCTCAAGAAATACACCTTCTCTGAATCAAATTACTCTTGGGAATATTGAGTCTGAGGGCATTTGAAGGCTTTTTCCAATCACAAGGACCTGGGTTGAAGGATATGATATTATTGGCAGAAGAAAGAGAATGGAGTAGGGGAAAGGAATGTGTTGGGTGGCACTGCACAAGGACACCATATCTGGAGCAATGAGAAGAAAAACTAAAGCTGGAGATTTATTTTAGTCATCTTTTGCATCCAGTTGGGTTGGGCAGTTTTGACAATACAGTTTTGTATTGTCATTGAGAATGAGTTTAACAAGCAAGCACACACTGATGGTTGTCAAGGAGAGCAATGAAGGAATGAGTTTAGAATATTCTCTAATCTCTTCAAAGTTTACTTGATCTGGGCCAAATAATAGGTGTGTTAGGTGTTGTCACTGCCATGTCACCCTTGCCTTGCCTTGTGTACAAAAGCTTTAGTCATGGTCATGGCTGAAGTAATTCATTATTTGTTCAGCACTGTCATAAATGGAGGCCTAGATTTTATTGTAAGTACTTTTTTTTAACCTTTGACAACCCTTTCTTGTCCAGAAATTTCATATTGGGTTTAGGATATTGTAGTAGAAGGCTGATTGCACATAGGGATGGGTAGAGAAACAAGGTAGAGTTGTTTTAGCAGAATCCTAGGGTTGCAGTGACCAGAAATGGAGAATATAGAGTTAGAGGAACATAACCTTTAAGAGGGATGGGACGCTGAGGATGAGAGGCATGGATTTCATCCTTTCTCTTTGACATTAATCTGTCTTGGTGTGCAGTAGCTTGTCTGTGAGCAGTCCTTCTTTTCAAGTGCATTTAGCAATCTTATCCCTTCCATTTGTCCCTTTTCATCATCTGTTTTTGCCTTGTTAAAGGAAGACAACATTTTCAAGAAAAATGGTTTAAAGTTTTATGTAGCTCCATAATTAGCAACTATTATAATTTGGACTCTAGTACTTGGGAGAAGAGAGTGATGGTGAGGAAGCCTGGAAGATTTCTGAGGTGGTTTGTGTGGATCTGGATATGGTCTTGCATGAAAAACATCTTGGAACTGGGCTGGGAGGAGGAGTCTGGCCTATGATGTATTGGTCTATAAAATATTACATAAATATATATGTGTATATATATTTTGTATACTTTCAGTCTTCAGGGAGTAAAATCCATCTAAAAATAAAATGCTTAGCTATGAGGAGTTTGTAAGTAGAAATTTTCCCTCTTCCATTTTTCAGAAGTGCATATATGCCCTGACAGCTGTGGTTCAGTTACTGAGATGGTTTTGTCACTTTTCCACAGAAAGTTTTGGAATCCTAGAGCTGAATGGGTGAATAGTTACTGTTTTAGGCAGTTCTATTGCTTCCCTTGGGGATGTTTTGAAATTGGTTGACTTCTGTTTATTATGTTACGGGAAAGTCAGGGTTTCTGAGCAGTGGTGTGTAGCCAGAAACTGCTGCTGCCAGTTGTGACATCTGCTGCCATCACCCCTCTTGATGAAGATTGCTTCTGTTCACTCTGGTGCTAGTTGTGAGAAGAGAAGGTTAAGGGGTGGTAGCTCTCCTGATAGACTTACATACAGTTCATATGTAAACAGTCCTGTATTATATTTGTATACATGTAATTCTTTTCTTGTGGATGCCTTATCTTCAATGTCTGCTGCTGAAAGCTTCACCAGTTCTGTGGAGGAATTTTCATTATTGATGCAACTGGACCTCCAAATAGGGCACTGTCAGTGAATAGGAACTGTATGGATTAATTTAATTATTAATCAGGATGATATGGTATTCTCTAAGGTGCACAATTCTGTTTCGAAGGCAACTGAAGTCAATAGAAAGTTTTCCATTGAAATAAAATAGTCATGAGAGTAAACACCCATAAGTGTAAGAATTCAGTAGTCCAGTCAGTTCTGTGTCTACTATTTTGAATAATGCCAATTGAGAACTGCTCTTCATGATTAGAAAGTGTGGGGAACAGGATGTTTTAGAAAAATAAACTGAACATTGCAGAACAGTTTTTCATGCTTCAAATTTCAAGACAATGTGAGACTGGTTTTCTGTCAACTTAGATGCTGTGAAACAGTGATAAGCTGAAATCATAACAATTGTCAATTGCAGGAACTTACTCTTGATTTCTATATTATTATTATACTGGCCAAAAAATGAAGAGCACTCATTTTTTTTGACCACTCAGTGAGATCTGTGTTAATCTGGTACTGTATTCTTCCAGGGATAGTTATGTATTTCATACCAGTGAGACCCAGGCTACTGTCTGACTGCAATTTCATCAAACACACAGCAGCAGCAGCATAAGTGCTGATATTGTGTGTTAAATTTTATCAGAGCAATATAGGGCTGAATAATTTTCTACATAGGACTCCACATCCTATCCTTGTACTTTTCACCATCTCCTGTACTAGAATTTTCAAGCCAGGCCACAGATACTTAGTTGGCTCTCCTAATAAGTAAAATATATCTGTAGGTGAAGTAGCTTGAAATTATTTGTGAAGAATTTGAAAGGTGTGTTGTATAGGTATAGTTAGGGACAGAAAAGCAGTGGTTGTGGTGTTGTGTCTCTTCAGGCTATAAAAGAAGTAAAGATGGGGAGGAGGTTATTGCATTTTATGTAAAACTGTTGCAATGTGGTAAAACAGGTGAGCTCCTAGGCACACAAGGAAATATGTGCTGTTTTCTCAGCAAATGTCCAGCTGCCCCATAAGTACTTCATGTCCATTCAGAAAGAACCTCCTACATCTACTGAGGTGTCTGAGATCAATTTGGAGGATCTTTTCAGTGATTGCAACTTACAGTGAAAGAAGATGTATCTTGAAATGGTATCTTCTGAAACCTATAGTCCTTCCAACAGCCTCTTAAGGTGCTGAACTCATCTGAAGCAAAGATTTTTCAGATCATCCTACATCCAGGTTGTACCTCAGCAGCAAAAGTGGAATTTGCTGACAGAGCTCCATGACCATCCCTGTACATGCAGATTATAGGATTATATAGATGGACAGGTTATTTCTTTCACTAGGTTTACTCATGAATGTTCACTGCATCCTCATGCAAAGTGGAGGGGTGAAATCAACCCACAGGTATCAGGATTAACTTCTCCACAGTCAGTGAACACCAACCATTTCTCATAAAACTCCATCCTTATCTCTTTGGTCAAAGATGAATGCCAAACTGCACCAAAAAGATGAACCTGGGTACTGAAAATCAGGACTTAGGGTATGTCTGGTGTAATCAGCCTGATGAATGACAAAATACAATTGTTCTCCAATATCTTGCCTGCACCTCTGCCCTAAAGCTCACCTCTTTGTCTTCCACAGATAATATATTGACTCTTACTCCATCTCTTTTTCCCAGGAGGCTCCCATCTGATGAGCTTTCCCTCAGCCCTTTCTGCAAGTAGTGTTTGCCTGCTTTCTCAGATAGGTTCATAGCTTTACCTTTGAAAATTGGGGAATTGCATAGTATTCAAATAAGAACTTTTTTGTCCAGGAGCTTACTTGTTACTTAATTGTATTACTTGATCCAGGGTAGGGGGCAAAATAAACTTCCACAAATCTTTCTCTGTAGTCTTTAACTGACCACAAAAATCAAGAAATTACATAAATCCCTACGAACTGTAAGGTTAGAATGCTGATATACTAGGACTGGATAGTATTTCAAACCAGAAGATAGCAGCAAAATATCACCTGACTTTATTCAGTGATTTGATGATACTGGTTATTTCTGAGACTGTGCAAGGAATTTGGTCACTCGGAAGAATCCATTGAGTTGCAAGAAGAGCTGAAATACTTGCTTAGATACAAGAAAAGTAGATGCTTTTTGAGTGTGAAACCATCTTGTTGAAGGGTATGATTGTATGAAATGAAGCTTTCTGTTCTTGAAGTTGTTTTTTTACTGTGGTAGATAATGACCACCTGACTAAGGGTTAGGGTGTATGTGCCACTTGGTATAATCTTTTCAATACAGTATGGCCAAAGATCCTAATAATCCATCTACTAAATGGGAAGCTGTGTGGGATGCTCAGATACTTCCTTTGCTTGCTCCTTCCTCCTTTCCCTCCACCTCTTACCATGCAGAGCTGATTCTCTGCAAGGCTGCATCAGAGTCTGAATGTTAGAATCTGGAGCAAGCCTTTTAGAGGAATGAAACTTTTATAAACCACCAAACACTATATAGTTCTATCTTCACTCTTCACAGTTCAGGATGCTGGATAAAAGGTTGGAAATGAAGCTTGGTGTTGTTAAAGAGGAGTCTTTAGGTGTGACAGTAATTTAGGCAATATGATGAGCTTTGTTTTCCTAGCTCTTGGTTCAGAGTCTGTAAGATAATATGGAGAAACCCTGTATTTCACAACAACAGCTGTACTGGGTCAGATCAGAGATCTGGATGTCCCTGTTTCCCGCAGTGGTTAATAGCTTATGCCAAGGAAGGAAAATAAGGAAAGGATGATTTTGTAATGATTATTTCCCTGAACCACTAATTGCTGAAACTTGGGAAAGAATTGTGGGGTTTCTGGAGTCAAGGATGGTATCACTGTGTTAGGTCTGTTAAGCATTAAAAGCCATCTCTTGTGAATGTGTCCAGCCTCTCCCCCATCACACAAACATTGATCCTGCTGAGCATGGAGACCACAGTTTAGCTGCATATGGCGAGAACAGCCACCTTTTTACCTGGGATTTTCTTGAACCTTCTACCTTCAGTGCCATGTAGTGTGTGTTAGAAGAGACAAAATGCTGATGCTGTGATCACTGTTTCAGTGTGATCTGTAATTATAATTATCAAGGTGTTTGAAATGTATGTGGACTCTGCTTTTTTAAGAAGAGGTGCACATACACTGAAGCCCTAGTGGAAGGTATCCTTGCCCATGGCAGGGGGTTTGGAACTAGGTCCCTTCCAACCCAAACCATTCTGTGGTTCTGTGACCTAGTTGAGAGCACCAGGTTACATCAGTTTTATTTGAACTGAATAAATTGTGTGTGGGTGTAATGGGACTGCCTACTGAGGGTACTGAGAGACAAGTGGACTCCATAAGGATGATGCCTGGGCTGTTGATGGGTTTTCTTGTTCTTAGGGCAGTACTGCTTTCCATGTTTTGCATCCTTAAGGATCTTGTTTTCTGTTGTTAAATGCCTGTATTACACAGCTTAGGTTTTGGGTAATTCTGTTAGTTAAATAATATTTGTATCTGGACAAAGAACCTATTTTATATCTACCATAAATGGACTTTATTATTCTGCATGTTACATTTCCTCATAGAACTGGTTATTGGGGAGTTTAGGCTTCACACATGGTCGTGCTGATGGCTGTGGATCAGCAGATTTTTAAAACCCCCAGTGTATTGATGGTGTTATCAACCAAAGCAGCTGTAACTTTTAAAATTTTTTTTTTCCTTCCCCAAGGGTACTGGGGCCCAGCTTGAGCACTAGCCACCAAATTCCAAGGTGCCTATATGGTAACTGCAGCAGCATTTCAGTATCTAATGGACCAGGTCACGTGCAAACCCTCATTAAAATATGATTAAAGTATCCCCTTTTGTTTGCTCGATGGAGCCAAGCCCATGCTTTGTGCAGGACCCTCCATTATGTTTGTGCTGTGTGTTTTGAAATGTCTCTCGTGTTTGTGAGGCCGATTGTTCACCACCCTGAGCCCCAGCCTTGTTCAGAGCTCTGCAGAAGATGCACTGCATTCAGCTGTCTCTCTGCTGTTCCTCTCTGCTTACATTGACTGATGATTAAATCCAAGGAAATGAAAATGGTGTCTGCTTTCACTTAAAATGTAGTGTTCTTACAACAAATGTGAAATGAAGCTCCAGTTGTTGACTGGAGAAGTATCTAATTTTTCTGTAACTTTGTTTTTTAACTACTGAAGACTTTCACCTCCCTTCCCTTCCCTTCCCTTCCCTTCCCTTCCCTTCCCTTCCCTTCCCTTCCCTTCCCTTCCCTTCCCTTCCCTTCCCACCCCACAGTCAGGGAACCACTGTAAATCATGTTGATAATTTGCCATGACCACTTATGGTAGTACATATGTAGGTATGAGAGGATAGCAAAAACTTAGATTAAATTGGAAAAAAAATTATTTACTTAAGACAAACCTTCTTGTCTTATCTTGACTGGGAATAGAAAACAATGGGCTGGTTTTTGGGTTTATTTTTTTGAAACAGGAAAATCAGTGTGTGGAGCTCAAAGAGGCTCATGGCATGAACCCAGAAATTTAGTTTGTATCTTTGATCAGGTAGCATTGACAGTGCTTATGGAAAGCATAAACTTACTGGAAACGTGGAGTAGTTGATGTGGCATAAATTACTGACTTCTTGTGGTTGTTGGAATATGAGCAAATTAAGAGTATTATTTCCAAATCGACATGTTGCAGAAGAAAAAAGGGATAGAGAATGCTATATAAGTTCTTAGATATGCCTTTTTCTTTTGACACTCTGTGAAATCAGATGATTTGGCACTTGTAGCTACCGTGGGTAAGAGGCGTTTATAAGAAATAAAATAAAATGTATATGTGGCAGTGGTGGGGGAGGCGTCTGTTCTGAAAACATCTGAGCTGCTGGAAAGTGTGTCCCCAGTGGGGAAGAGACATTGCAGAGCTGGCACCAGACTCGCTTCTTATGCCTGTGTGGCCATATTTAGAAAAGGATCAACACTAGGAACTGAATTATTAGAGGAGTGAGTGGCTGGAGGGATTGAAAATAAAGCAAATTATTTGCATCTTGTTTGCTCCTTTGAATTTGGCCAGACAGTACTGGGGGAGGGTTGCAAACTCCAGACTTGCTGTCTGTGCAAAGTGAATCCTGAGGTGAGTTTCAGAGGGTAAATGTTTGGTTTAAAGCTCCACAGCTGCTGTTACCTGGGTTTGGATGTGGCTGCCTTCTGCCTGCGCATAGATCAGCAGGTGTGGAAAAAAAAAAAAAAATCCTCTCGACTTTTAAGCCTGGGCTGGAAGGATCAGCTCCAACACGATGCTTCTACTGTGTGCAGTGCTGTGAGAAGCTTCTGGTTTCTAGCACATCTTGCAAACATTCACATTTATAAGTAAAGTAAACAGCAACCAATTAAAAGAAAAACCCACACCACATTTCAGAGAAGCTACATATATAAAAAAGAAAGCTGTCTTACAGGCAAGTACTTGCCAGTATAATAATAGAGTTTGTTATGATTATTTGCACCTATGTGGCAATTTTTAGTTACTTGCAATTTTGCTGAAGTACAATAACTTATCTAAATAAAATTGTTTGGAGGGGATTCAAGTGATGGTTCTAAGGAGATGAAAGAAGGAATGCTTTCAGAGTTCTCAGGAGTAGCTAAACACAGCCCCCCATCTTATTTCTTCTTGTTACACTCATCAAGACTCATTTTGAAAGACTTATACTTATTTTTCGTGTTTTGGCAAATAGTTGATCAGTGTAACTGGCAAGGAACTGACATGGAGCAACAAAGAATTTCTGTCTAGCTAAAAATTGTATTTGAGGCCATCTTGGAGCACTTTGTGAACTAGTGTAGAAACTCTTTGTGTAAGAAAGGCCATTCAAGTTAAGTTGCACGTTTTCCTCCCAAAAATTAGCATTCCAGAATCCTTATTGCAGAGTGTTTAGAATAGTTCGTACAAGAAATAACAGTAAGTTGAAGATTGCTAACTGAGGATCTGTAATGATGCCAGCTGCTTTTTTTCTTTCTTTTTTTTTAATGAAAGCTTTGTATACATAACAGGGTGAGTCATCACTGGAGAGTTCTGAGAGTGTTTGGCATCCTGAAGAATCCTTTTGTACATCTCTGCTGCACAAAATATATTTTTGTCATGAAACTCTTTCTTAAGAAGTACTGCAGTTACTGAAAGCTTTAGGGGAGGGTTTTTACTGAGGTCTAAATCTTGGCTTTCTAGTATTGTTTTAAAAATATTTTGGTATCCTTATTCCTGACTAATAGTATGAAAATTTTTAAGTAGTTGGTTGGCTGTTGATTTTTTTTTTTTTAAGACGTGGCTTCAGATGTTCTTCTTTTATAAATTTGCTTAAAAGTATATAGTAGGAGCTTGACTGTTTCCTTAGCTTTAATGCAAGTATTAAAATTTAAATAAGCAGCTACTGTGGATTTACAACAGGGATTCTGCTTCAACAAAGCAAAATGAATTCCAGTATTCTTCTACAACCAGATTTTAAAGGACATTTTCTTTTGATACAGTTGTCATGTGGAAGAACTGGTTGGCCTTCATAGTTGTTGTGTCTCTTATGAAGCAAGTACCTTTTAAAATTTAAAGTTTTTTTCTTATTTGTACTAAGAATATCAGTAGTTGCTGTCCTTACTCAGAGCACCTGCTTGATAATAATATGAAAAATTTATTAGTGTTTAAAATGTTCATAAATGTCATATCAGACCACCATTGTGTTTTGCCCATGATTTTTCCTGATGATGTGGAACCTGGTTCATATAATGTTCAAGTGTATGTGAGGCAGCTGACATTGAGGTTTGCAGCTGGTGGAATAGGGTAGCAAACTTATTTTTATCTCAGACTTTCAGGAATGTATGAAATTTTTCACTTTTTTTTTTTCTTCCCCACTAATTAATTCTTCAGCAGCACGTTTTCTAAAGCATGCTGTAATTAATTAAAAAAAAATCAAAGTGATGAATGGATTCTTTCATGCCTTTTAGTAGTGAGGATGTATTTATTAGGTATTACACTTCACAGTCTTAATTTTTGTTATTTCCTTTGAATGAACCTGAGTATGAAAATTATGGCCAAGGAAACCTGAGAACAAGAAGAGAATTCTTCAGAAGAAGAATTCATGAAGAAGTGTTCAGGATTTGTAGTTTTTCAGCCAGCAAGAAAAAAACCCTTTCATAATCATTTAGCCTTGTATAGGCTTTTAATCCCAAATCTCTGAATGGTGCTGATAATGGAAAGCACACAAGACAGGAGGACTTTCAGATGTTCCTTGAAAAAATGCATAGGTTAATTCTTCAGTATTGCACATGTGAGTGTGATAGTTTTAACTCAGAGTTTTAAGGCTCTGTATTTTTATTTTACTGTGTGCATCAAAGGCTTAACATTTAATCAGTTCTTTCATTTGATTTGGATGTGAAACAACAAATTTAGCTAATAAGGTTAATTTAGGTTTTTATTTAACCTTAGAATTTGTTTGGTGGTACTGTTAAGCAATGTTTTTTAATTGTAGAACACTTTTTTCTGTGATTTTTTTTTTCCTTTAAGTTCTTACTCTCTGTTACTAACTTGTTATTATTCTTCAATAAATTAAATGTTGGATCATGCTAATGTGGGGTGTGTCAAGTGAGACTGGAGCCCTACTTTGTTTTTATTTTCCAAGGGAATCTAAACCTGAACTTTTGATTTAATTTTGTAAGATCTGCAAATTGGGCGACAGAATTGGATATAAGAAAATAAGCATTGGGGTGTGTCTGTATCTAGAGAAGGTAAAATTTTGGTGGTGTTATTAATTTTATTTTTATCTGGCAGCCTTTCAGAGGTTTTACTGGGAGGAGCTCTACTTCAAAATATTGTAGTGCCTCCAACAAAACATTATTTCCAGCTGTTCAGATGAAGAAAGTTTCCCTTGGGGGCATTGAACCAACCATATTACCTTTACTGTAGGATCCAGATGAAAAGACAAACATCAGTATTTGTTCCTCTATGAGAGGATTTTATAGGCCTGGTTTGCAACTTGTAGAATACAACATTGGTGCTTGAAATTTCTGAGTTATTTAGATTTTCTCCAAATCTTGTGAAGTAAAGTATCCCAGAATATCTATTTTCCAGTATGCTAAATGCTGCAGATCCTGGATGCTGCTGTAGCTTTCTTAAGTTTGCAGTAAAAACCTCATTTCTCTGGAATCTCTCATTGAAAGAGAACAAAGGCACATGGAGAAGAAAAGGTGTTGAAGGTTATTGAAGGTTTCCCACCTTACCTCCTCTGAGGAACTGTTCCTTGGTAATTTACTCACCCAGGTTTCCTTAGTAATGGAAACTTTCTAGTTTGCTTTATGTTTACAGGGCATTTAAGGCCACGATTCCAGAGATCTGTTCTGCTGGCAGTCGCCTTTTTCTGCAGCTGCTCAGCGCTGTTCCCCTGCCAGTCCAGCTCCTCAGCTGCCTCCCTGGAGACCCTGCCTGCCACCTCTCTTGTGACAGTGTAACCCCGGTTTGTAAAGGGCTTGCCTGTTACTTCAGGTGAATATTTGACCCTTGTCCAAGTCCTGTTAGTTTTGCTTTGACCCACGCTGACTTTCTCGAGTGTTATGTAAAAAGATATTTTTTGTGCTTGTAGATTCTCACAGTGAAATCGTGGAGTGCACAGAAGCAATGTGCTTGAGAGAAAGAGATCTCTGGTTTAAAAATAAAGTGGGTTGGTGTTTATTTTTTAAAAGCATTTTTTGGTTGGTTGGTTGGGTTTTTTCCCCCCCAGTCTTTACCTTTTTTTAGCTTTGAGGCCAATGTTCCCTTTCACTTTCTATGATATAATTTTAAATTGATACACTTGTTTATAATTTCTCTAGTTCAAAGAATGATAAAATGTTAAGATTTTGTGCAGTTTTAACCTTTATAAGCAATTTGAGATTTTAGATGTTTCCCATATACAGAAAACAGGACAAGATTTGATCCACTATTAACATCTGTTAATAAGATGTCAGTAACATATAGCAGCAATCAAATAGCTGCTGTTGTGCCTACATCTGTTTTATTTGCCAGTAAACTAAACCTTCCAAAAGTCAAGCCATGGCATGTCTCAGGAATGCATTCACCAAATTTAAATTTTGAAATTAATACTGTTATTCAAAATTACCCTAGTACTTTTGAAAAGTTGAGATCTGGGAACCTAGCTTTGGGTTATCTTTATGAGGATTTTGTGCAAAAAGCCCCAGATTGCTCAAGACAACAAACAAACCAAACCCAAAATAGATTGCTTAAGATAAAAGGTGCCTAAAGAATTCATATTGTGATGTGTTAGTGTTGAGCTTTTAATGATGAGAAAATAAGTGTTAATAATTCATGCATTTTACTTATTTTGCTTTCAGCACAATTTATGAAGTGATAGGTACAGGTGTTCTGTAAATGTTTTGTCAAAATTTCACAAGAAAAAATCAATACAAATCAAGCCACAGTTCCTATGCATTTGAAATTACTCGAATCAAAGAAACAAGGAATAAAATCCAGCTAAAATAGTGGAGCTGGGTAGAAACAGTTAAGGGCAGACTGTAGGGATTAGTGTTGGGTTCAGCCTTGCTGCTGTTAATGAGCTGGAAGGAGGCAGAAGCAGCAAGCTGATGGTACTGACAGACAGATGGGTTTGTCAACACAGGAGTGAGAAAATGGAGAGGAACATGGGTTAGGAATACACAAAACAGAGAAAAAGGAGAAGGAGCCCCCCAACCTCCTCTACCAGATCAGACAACCACTCTTGAGTCAGTCAGGGCTGATGGGTTTTCAAAACACTGCATTAATAAGAGTCTTGCATTAAATGACTGCTGATAAATGACTGCTTTTTACAGATAGTATTTTGATTACCTCAAATGTGTTATGAAGGTGAATGCATTAGCAAATGTGATACAAATGTGATAAACTTTGTGTTGATATGAACAACAAGCATCCCACTGGATACTGCAGCAACAGTTAATGCTCACACCTAGCTTTAAATAAAATGTGTCATGGGGGAAAGAAAAGTGTTGGTGAAATGTAAGAGTTAAGAACTGAGCATATTTAAAACTAGCAACTGTTTTTTGAAATATATATTAAAACTACTAAATCTATTTTCTTGTTGATTGTAACCATGCCTTTTAGGCAGAGGGTTTTTTTCCTATGCTACAGGAACTTTGAAAATGAAGTTATACACAGAGGGGCGTTGGCATTTTTATAAAATACCATATTCTAGAAATATCTCTGTATTCAACAACGGAAATGGTAATACATGCAGTGGTTATTATGATTCTAAATAAATAAATTAAATTATCCACTGTTGAACTGTCCCAAACACAGCCTCAGCTGCTCTGCAGACACAGACAGTGGGACTAGACTAGCAGCACTTACCAGCTGTGTGTAAGAGCTACACTGCACGTAAAGGGATTTCAGGTTTTATTATGTGGGAGGGATGATGTCAGTTTGGTTGATTATGCCCCTTTCAAGCTGCTGTGATAATTACCTGCTTGTTACCAGAAGTGTCGAACCCATTTTCAGTTCTTGTTTGCTTTTGCTGTCATGCCCTAATTGCTACATAATTTTGTCCCTGCCAATTACTACCTTGGAGTTGAATTTTACAGTGAAAAAGTTGTAAGAAGCAATAAAGTAATTGTTTTTTTGGATCACATAATTTTAGTGGGATATTTTATTGCGCTACAAAGCGTGTTGAAGTACGTGGTGTTCCCTTCTGTGAGGTGGTGAGGTCCCATGGTTCCCACTGAAATCAGGAGTGTGTGAAAGGTGTGACTTTTTGAGAGAGTGTGTTCCTTGCTGCCAGGATGGCTTTAGTACATGCCTGGACGGTTAAATATGCAAAAAAATTAAAAGGTGTGGAGAACTGATGGTTTCTGGCTTTTTATTCTGGAAATAATTCTATTTGCTATATTCTTTAGAGGCAGGAACTCTTAGTTTTGGTGGGGTTTTTTTTCTTTCAATTCTATATTTTCTCTACTGTGAATTTTAAAAGCTGCCTTTGATGTAGATATTGTGTCATCTGATGTGATCATTTATCTTGGTTTCTATAAACATGTAATCCAAATGGATTTCTTTCAAGATGCTGGTCCTGACTGGTTTATATTCTGATTAAAATTATGTGCTTGAATTATTCAGTGGAATAAAGCCTACAGTAACTGGGTTAAGGGCTGGCTAGAAAAGCACTTTGTTTTCTTTGGGAACTGTCATTGCCTTGCTTTGGGTTTTTGGGTTGTCCTTAAGCAGTGAAGTCTGGTACTGGACAATATTAATAAAAATAACTGTTGTTGAAATCTGCATATGGATTTATGTGGATGGCATAGAGAAGAGGCAGAAATGGGAAGTGAAGAGGCAAAATTCTCTTCAGAATAAGGAGAGGGATGGTGTCACCATGCAGAGGGTGTAGGAAGGGAGCTACAGTCTGGAAAGGAGCATTTCTGGAAAGAGATGGAGAGTGTGGGATGTTTGTGTCTGTGTCCTGAAGCTCTGTTTATTGCAGAGCCTGTGAGATTGGCTGCTGCCATTTTAATGTGATTCAGATATCCACAACTGAAAGACCCCAGTGTTGATAAACAGACATAAAGTAGACCAAAGGTTTTAGACAGCTTGGAGAAAATTGCTGTGGTGAGAAAGGTAAAGGTGCTCAGTCTGTTAGATTACAGAACAGCGGGGAATCCAAACCCTAAAACTAAGTAAGAGCTTGATTACAGTGGGTAATATCTCCAGCAGAGAAAATACTGTGTTCTTAGGGTTTCCTTACATAAAGAGGAAAAGGCACAAGAGCCAGTGGCTGAAAACTGAAACCAGACAAGTTCTTGTAGGAACTGAGCACCAGTTCATGAGGAGGAACTAATGACAAAGGGTATGGCAAAGTGAATACCTTATGGAAAGATGGGCTTCAATCATTTGCCATTACTGAGTGAAATTTATGGATATTAGGCTTGCATGGATAATAATTCTGGCATTATATCCAGTGAGTCTGTAAGCAGTCATGCTTCTGTTTTGATAGCACTCTCTTTAGCAGCTTTTTCATGGATTGTGTATTAAATGTTCATCATGGTCAAAGCTTCCTTTTCACATGAAATCTTTTAATATATTGATTGCAAAATACTAATGTTTTTAAGATTCTGAGGACACAGTGTGCCTCAGTTGTAATTCTTTTGTCATTGTGAAGGCTTTCAGATACTTTAAGGGGTCATTTCAGTGCACAAAAATAAAACCAAAGAAAAAAATTATGCAGAAGTAAGTAGCAAAACAATGGTTTTGCTGCTGAAATTTGTGTGGCCAAACTGTGAGCCCTGTTCTGTCCTGTTGTGGTACCAAGGCAGTACTGGGGTAAATCTGAGTAGCCTTGGGGCCACTCTGAGTTACACCTCACCATTCGTGCTTCCTTTAGCAGTGTTGGCTTCACAGGTGGTTGGAAGTATGGCAGCTACAGAGATGCTCTGCCAGCTTTTGATACCTGAAGGTACTTATGAAAGGCTTGATTAAGAAAATTTTTGAGGCTGTGTGGTCTGGTAAGAAGAACTGAGTTCTCATGCTGTAAATGTTAATTAGAAGCATATGTGTATATGTAGAAAGCAAGCTGAAATAAAAGTATAAATATCTAAGAAGCTGTCATTCCAGAAGGTCTATGCTCAGAAAAGATTAGGTAAATATACAAATAGTCCCATTGTAAATGAGCTTCAGTATGATTTCTGATTATCTTCATTATTTATTTTTCTGATGGCTTCTGAAAGTGATGCAGATTGTAATTTCCAAACAATTTTAGATAGCATTGCTGACATTGCCACCAAAAGCAGCTTCAGTTGCTTTACTCCCTCTCCTTCTCTGGCAACTCTTCCCTGTTATGGGTCTTCTCCCTTGTTACTTCCCAAGAAACAGTTGTAGACCTATATCAAATGAAATAGGATACCTGATCAGGAAGAAAATTGGTTGCATTTTGCTGGGTATAAGTTGAATCCGTGTTCCCTCTTAGCATCTGTTTTGGCATTATTTCTATGTCTATAGGTTAACACATTTGAATCTTTAACATTTTTGCATTTTTCTGCATACTGAGACATAAAATGTTGAGAATTAATTTCCTGTTGCCTTAAAACCACATTTCCTTGGTTCAGTTTAAACTGAGGGTATCTGTGGAACTGGAGAGAAGTCGCAGAACTTGAGGACCTTCTGCAAGTTGCAGGGCAGTAAATGGAGTAAACTTACTGCTTGGGTGTCCTTGGGTGATGGCTTCAGAGGAACTTGACCTGGTGGTATCAGTTGGTTCTCTTGGATGCCTTCCATTGTAGTAGCTGCTGTAACAAGGCTTGCTGGATACTTGCCCCTATCCTGTGACACTGATACAATTTTGTTTATAACTCTGACCTGTATCGTATGACGATTGCTGAGCAATAGATCATTCTTTTGGTAGCACTTCTGTCACAGCCTGAGCTCATCTGATGCTGGGGGGTGTCAAGGGGAGATGATCAGGTAGTAGAACTCCTTCAGCATCAAGTGCTGGAAACTCATATGTTTAATAAAATGCCCTTAAAGAAAAAAATATGAAAAAAGGTAAATTAAAGAAATGAGGGAATAGCAGTTCTAAAAGGATACTGTGCATTTATGTATTTAATCTTAGTGGGCAGAGGACTGACACAGAGAAAAATAGAGCAAGTAGCGTGGTAGTTGCTCACAGTGATCTCAAATAAAAAAAGTGGTGAAATATTGAGAACAGTGGTGTATGTCAATTATTATTGTCTCAAGTAAAGATGCTAATTTCAAAGTCCTTAGAACAGAGACATTCTCTAGTATAATTATATTATTGTTACTATTTGTAACCTATTTGTAATTGTCAGAAGGTAAATTTGTGTCTCCAGGTTCACAGAATCTTCTTCAGGGATGAGAAAAAAGTGTTGAACAGTTTTGTTAGCAGAATGCAGCATTTATACCTTATCCATGTCCCTAGAGGTTGATCTGTCTTATATACAGAAGCTTTTACACCTGTTTGAAGACTTGTATTAGCTGTGGCTTCACTTTGGAGCATTGCTTATTATGCTATTTTTATTGCTGTTTATATTTCACAATAGTATTTCCAGAGTTTTGTTTACTCTGGTATAAAAATAGCTTCCATGATCTGTCTTTTAGAAGATTTAGTTCTAGTTTGAAAACAATTTGGTTAAAGGTAAAAATAATTTCTGTGTATTATAAATGTACACTGACACCCATCTGATTACCTTGCCCATTTTCTTCTGAGATTTCTTTTTATTCTTCTGAGGTTTTCCAAGCCACCTGAATAAGTTTCAGTAGATTTTTAATTAGCAGGTTGATCTTGTGTTTCTCCCTTTGGCTTTCTTAAGTTTAGTGGTTTAATTGAAATAAAAATATTTCATAATACTTGTTGACATTAGCTGAAATAAAAATGCATTTCTTTATAAGGAGCACTAAGGGTGCTAACAGATGGAAAAGCTATGTGGTGATATGACATTTGTTTCTGTTGTTTTTTTATCTTGTCTAAATCAATTTTAGATTGGTAATGACAAACTGTAGTTAACATGCAAGAACTACTTTTCTGACATGCTGCCAATTATTTCTTATTAAGAAGATTTTACCTGCTATCTTCCAGGTCAGCATCTTGCATAAAAGCACATTATTTTTGTCACTTTGGGTACTGCTGTCCCTTTTATGTCCTGATCCTTCTAGTTTAAACTTAGGTACATATAGGAAAAAGTAAGAGGGAAATATACCAGCTCTGCATTGGTAAGTTGATTGTTGACTTTTGTAAACAGAGACTCAAGTGAAATAGGAGGATGGACAAATCTCTCAGAAAATCCTGTAACACCCATCCAAGGGAAAGATAGATGGAATTTTTTTGTGATATTAGTGGTATTTGTGATACTGGCATCAGGAATATTTCAAAAACAGAAGAATGACTGGAGTTATTTTCCATATAACCTACAAAAAGACTTGTGTTAGGTATTATTTTTGAAGACATGAGTAAAATTGATTTGAGACAGAAGATACTGAGCTTTGTTCGATGAGAAAGAATGAGATGTTCTGAGTAGACTGATGCATTTTGATAGATGCAGGATCTGGAAACATCTCAAAATGATGTAATGCAAGCAGGATTCAGCTTCTCTTGAACAAAATTGATGTAGTAGCTAAGAATATTTGCATAATTTTATTTTGTTATCCTAACTGAATTAACAACAAATAGAAGCAATGGTTAGAGCTTATCATCACTGTATGCAGATTGTACTTGCTGGGTACAAAACCAGTTTTTACCCAAAAAACTTTGGTAGTAGGTAGTTCAGTCATTTAGATACCTGCACTGTGTGTGTCTGGGTCTTACAGCAGGCAGTGCAGTCTGCACCTGCACTTCAGATATCCAGGGAGAACATTTAACATAAGAAGACAAATGCATTTTGAAAGAATCTTCACAATCTTCCTGTGGTAAGACTCTGGCAGGCTGCAAAGTTTCAAAAGGAAATCTTTAAAAATTACTCTTAATTAATGGTGCTAAATTTACAAAAATCTGTTCACAGAGACCAAAACTTCCACCAAGTTCCAAGTACTTGGCGGCTGTTTCTCATGCATGATGACTCAGATCTGCTGAATTTTATGTACAGGATCCTGAAATCAACAGACATGGGAACTGCAGTCCTTACCATTGTACTGCCACCTTTATTCAGGAGAGAGTAGATGGCAAACCCTGCAGTGTAGGAAAAAGCAAGGGGCTGGATAAATCTGAATTCTTGCAAAAGGCCACGTTGTCAGTACAAAATGTCAGGCATTGTGGCTGTCAAATGATTGGAGAAGTTAAAACTCCCCAACATTGTAGTCATGGAGAAACAAATCTTGAGTTGTGATGCAAATGGATGCCTATTCTAGCCATCAAAAGACTGTGTGTGGTGCAGTAGCATATTTTGGTGCTGTTCTGTTTACTTACAGGAAGGAGAAATTACAATTACAGTGTTTGATGATGCAGGTGCACACGTGAAACTCAGATGAAGGATGGGTGGTTTGTGTTTTTGACAATGCCAGTGGTCTCTTAGCTGCTATCACTGCCATTTCATCCTTCTTGCCTGTTAAAACAGAACATGTGAAATCATTCAGTGGTCTTGCTAAATGTTCTTTAGCAAATTCATCAAAGAGCCTCACGTGAACTCTTGTCCAGAGGAATCGTAAGAGTACAGCCATTACCCATGGTTGTACAGATGGACAGATACACAGAACTAGCTGGGCTTGGAAATGTACAGATGGCTCTGCTTGTAGCTGCAGGTGCTCCCAAAGATTTGTCTAATTTGGTTCCAGAAAGGGTTTTAAAAAATAGTGCAAGTGCTGAAATTCTGGTATCTTGTTTTGCATCGTTTTGTTAGTGAATATGGCTAAGTGCATTGGTAATAACGTGTAAAAGATGTACTTTGTGCAACTCTGCAAATATATAATGTGTTGGAAGGTTGTAATTGCATCAGAATTTTTTTTAATGTAATTTTGAAATGTTTATAATGGTTAAGGTTGGTATGTTTTGTGTTACAGAACTAAAACTATAAGCTGCTAGTCAGACACTGGGGCTTCTTTCAGTGGGAAGGTAGTTCTTGAGAAATGAAAACCTGAAGCAATTTTTGATGCTGTATATTGCTGAGTTAATGTGACAGATATTTTACTATAAGTAATTCTTGCTTACAGTATTTTTAGGTGTATAAACAGTCGGTTTGAAATGTAAAAAGAAAGCTGGAAGATCTGAAAGCCTTTTTTATGTTTTCTCATGCTGTTATTTGAAATATCTCCAAATCTGAAGAGTCCATACTTGTAGGTCAGGCATCCTGGTTTCATGCTTTTAACATCAAACTTGGATTTTCTCACCTAATGTCATAAAAAGGTATGCAGAAGTACGTTGTAGTGTAGTATCCCTAGCCTCAGTATTTTGACTTGTAACTGGCTGTAGCAGAGCTGTGACTCCATGGTACTCTCTGGTCTCATGTTAAGAGTTTATTATTTTATCTGCCTGTGACTGTTTCCAACAATGAATCCTCCTTGTTTGGTCTTTGGCTGCTGTGACCCTCCCCATCCCCATTGGGTGTTCCCAAATGGGTGACAAAGCTGGAAAGATTTCATGGTTTTGTTAGCAAAGCTCTGTTTCAGCTAGGATAGTCTTTCTATGCTTTATCATTCAAAAAGATCAGTTCCAGCCTCAAACTGAACAACAATGACTTCAGGGGAGAGCAGAGAAAATGCTGAATATGGGTACTTTGGCCATACCAACCCCATCACCCTGCAGAGTGTAGCTTCAGGCTCCTCGGTCTGGTGGCCTTCTGCAAAATTGAGTTGAGATTAAGATTTTCCAACAGTGAGATGACATTCCTGTTACAGTAATTATGCCTCCTGGATTTGGGTAGACAGTTCTGACCAGTGCCTGCTGGCAGTTCATGCTATTTGCCTTTTCTCTGTCTCTCATGGAAAATAATTTTGCTCCAGTATTGGTCCGAGAGCCCATGTAGTGCAGGTAGCTGTGCAAGAGCAATTGAAGTTGAAAATACAGACAGCCCAAACTTCACATTTCCTTAAATGTACTAATTCATTTGACCTTTAAATTGTTGTTAGAACTGTGCAGAGCAAATTTGTTTTGACACACGATATTTTCCTCAAAACCTCTTTCAGGGCAATCTCTTTTTACTTCAAGAGCTCTGCATTCATCAGTCGGTTCCTCGTACATTATCTTACTTTTTGTCAGCACTGGCTGTACTCTAGAACTAAAGTGAAGAGGCATCTACAACATTCAGTACAAATAATCTTTAAAAGGCTCTTATTTGCATTTCTTTGAGTAGCGTAGGAAATCTTTGACAAATCTCCCTTTCACTGGGGAGTACTGGAAAAGTTTAGATAAGAATTGTCAAGCGGAGGCTGGGTTCTTTTTAAGCTTTTTCTCAGACATCCTTGATCTCAAAGGCTATAATTTTTTTTAATTTTATTTTTATTTCAGTGGTAGCTGTATAAAATATAGATGTGAAAAAAATTCAGCTCTGAACATGTTACAGACTGAGTGAATGAATAATGCTGAGTGAATCAATAATATCTTTTAGAGTGCTGCTGGTTAAAGGAGATGTAAGTTGGGAAGTCACAATGTTTTGGTTTTAAACGTAAGCTGGGTCACTTCTCTTTGATGTAGTTATTTATTAAAATACTATTATGCTTAATAATTGTAATTTCTAGAGAGACAATATTTTCTTTGATTTTACCAGAAGACTAATAGGCACTATCAAGTATATTTCTGAGATCTTTTAGTAGTGAAACAGAAGGTTGAGCAAGCTTTATAATGAGATTTTAATGTCTGATTCACAAAAACAGCTTCCTAGAGTCTTTCACTTCTCTCCATTACTAAAAGGTCAGCTTTTTTTCACCTTTGCATCACTTGTGAGGTTTCTGTTGCACATCTTTTCTGTACATCAGGGTCTCTCTTCCTTTAATATAAGTATATCTAATATGAGAATTAAATAGTAAAAAAAGTATTTGTTGAGTTCTTTTTTTATAATGTGTGATAGAAGATGTTGTGGAGGTCAAGTTCAAAAAATATTTTCACCTGTTACTGATTGCTCAATTAAAAAAATCCTCTTAAGAATCTTTAAAATCAGAGTCAGTAAGAAGCTGGAGTTAATGTGATGCCAAGATTCCTGTTGTAGGCTTGTTAGTGTTTAGAACTATTGAAATAAAGTCTAATTAGCTGGTATCTGTCTTGCTTTGTTCATTTAACCTAGACTTGGATGTAGGATTTCTCAGCTCTTAGAAGTAATAAGAAATGAATTTCAAAGTTGAGTTTGGGACTGGGGATGGGGGGGGAACAAGCCCCTTTCCATGTAGATATTTCCATTAATTTTATTCTTACTTTCTGTGATTCCCTTTGTGTGGGGCTACTAGTTTAACCTTGGGCATCTTAGCTTATACTTAAGCACAGTGAAACTTTTACAGCTGTTCTTAAGACTTAGAGCTCAGAAGTAGCTGGAGCATGTGCTTTTGCACACCTGTTAATAAATTCTTGAACAGGCTGTAACAGCTTTCACCCATGAAACCCATGTGTGAACATTAATTCGTTCCTAGCCGTGCTGATGGCAGCACTAATTGAACCTTTTTATAAATCATTCCTGTACCATCTTCCAGGAGAAGGCTGTGGACAGATGTTCACTTAACAAGACATCTGTGGTGGTTTAGGATGTTACAGTATCCCAGATGTTACACTGCTTTTTAAGGTTATTGGCCCTGTTTTGTACGTCTGGTACGGTCACTGTGCTCAGCACTTTGCAAAGCACAGGGAGGAAAGTAGTTTCTCCCCTGAACCAGTGGCATTTAAGGAAAAGGGGAAACTTGAGTTGTTTGTATGGATTATATGGACATATTTTCATAAGCCTGAAACAAAACGCACTGGGTTAGTAAGGCAGTTTCAGTGGATGGTCTGAACAAATTGTCACCTGAGCAACTCAGGGAGGATTCGTGGAAATTGGTGTCTGGCTGTAACTTCTGGGTAATGATAAACCAGCAGCCTGGCAGTGACAGGCATCTGAGGATAGTCCCTGTTATTTCATGTGGTTCCAGGAGATGTTGGCCCATGGCCTCATTAATGATCACTTAGTGGAAAAAAATGAATAAGATCCAAGATGTATTTTTGACCTGCATAGTACTTGTCAGGTTTCTTTGATATTGCTGTGACTTAAAAAATAACAACACAACCCAAACCAACGAGAGAGATGGGTGGGGAGGAAAAAAGGAAAAAAAAAAAAAAAGCAGTTAGTATCTGATTACTGAGTAGGACACTGGTCCATGTTCTCCCAGCATGGCACATCCCTGCTGCTCTCCAATGTGGCTCTGCAGAAGCCATTCCTGGTGCCTGGTGACCTCTCTGTGAAGTTGGCCTTGGGGACAGCCTCAGCAAGGCTTACCCAGGGCAGAAGGAACACCTAATGCTCTGCAAAAGGTTTTTCTGGGGACTTCTTTCCCGTGGGCTAAGTTGAAATAGTTTCCTACTCAAAGAAGAACTAATGAGATTTTTGTTTGCTAGGGTGTGTTTAAAGGTGAAGATTAATGAAAGTCATTAGCTAAGAAAGCTAATTGATAACAAGTTTAGGAGTAGGTCACAAAGGATTTTGATAAATGATTCAATTTTATGTAAATATGAGTAAAAATATTGTAGACAATAATTATCTTCAACTGGAGTACTATATACATTAAAAAAACATAGTTTTGTCTTTTGTTTACTTCATTTCACAGAATGCTGAATGTGCTGTTCAACTAACCACTTGAAGTTAGGTTTCTCTCTGTGGATCTGTTCTTTTAAACATAAAAAAAATGTTCTTTTGTGTCTTTTGTTCTAAATTGAACTCCAGTGTAGGAAAAAAGGCAAGCGAGAAAGCCAGTTGTGGAAACTTTGGCAGCAGCTCAGCCAGTGTAACAAGCCCACTGCCTGTTGTACTAATATTTATTGTTGTTTTCTTACAGTGTCCCCGTTGGTCAGGCTCTGCCTGTACATTTTGTTCTTGGTTTGTAAGCTTTAGGAGTCGTGGCTCATCTGTGTTGGGTACTTGTGCTGTCGTGAGCTGATGGAGTCTCATGTAAAAGTGTGAGGTTGTTACCACTCCTCACAAGAAAGCTTGGGATTGAGCTTCAAAATCTACAACAGAACCACGGTGAAAATGTTTTGTGTAGCAGTGATGGATCAGTGCAGTCTGGGTTTGTGTCAGCAAAGGGGAATAGTCATGGGCTCTTGGCTGTTCCATCATGGTTTCAAGGCAGCAAAAGCTGGGCCTGCTGCTGCCTTGCCCTGGCAGCTTTTTTGCATCCCCCTTCAGAAGGATGAACTTCAGAAGAAAAAGTCAAGTCTCAGGAGCAAAACAGAGCACAGGTTTCTTTTCTCACTTTATTTAAGGGGGAGTAGAATAACCAAATGGAGACATAAAAAAATTTACAGGGTTTGTCAGTGGAAAAATCCAGTTTCTCACTTAAGCAAAAGCTTAATGATAAAACTATTAAAATGTATAAACTTAATGAAAATAGCATTAAACAATCCATGCTTATTATAAATATTTATTGTAATGATTAAGTATGCTGTATGACCTCAAATGATGTTTTCTGTGGAAACATTAAATTATAGTTGTCAGCACAGAATATATTTCACTGTTTTGTGACTTGAATTATTTTTTTCTCTAAGTCAAACATAAATTTATAGGCCATAAAATATCTTCTGATGGTTGTGAAATGAATGTAACTAGCAAAAACAAATTAATTATATAATCTGGTATTTTTTCCACTGCTTTTTCAGTTTTATTTAAAACCTGCACAGCATTTTGAAGGCTTTTTTGCAGACTGTTTGAGAAAGGGGAGTGGCAAGAAAACATGAAATGTGGGTATCTTTTGCTGAAAGAAGCCATTGTGTTTAGTTAATTGAAACCTCTGATTTTCTGTAGTGTTAAATAGGTTCTAGGAGTGAATACTGCTCTTGTTTAAAATACATGTTTTAAAAGGCTTTGTGTAGCACTTTGGGGTTTTAATACATTAAATGTAGTTTTATTAGGAAACCTAATGCCGTATGTAAATTAAGTAAACATCATAATCTAGAAAAGTAAAAGGTAAAAATCATAAGTAAATAAAAATCTTTTAAGTAAATCTTTTAAGTAAAAATCATAATCTTTCGTTATCTGGTGACCTGCACCTAGAGGGTATTGTTGGAGAATACTGAAATGGGGCACTTGTGAGGAAGCAGAATTATCATTTACCTTTGTGATGATTTCAAAGTAATCCTGCTTTGGTAGAAACTTGATCCTGGTTTAGTAGAAACTTATAACTTTGCATTGCAGACTGATAGTTAGTAGAAGAATAATTGGGATAGGATTTAGAAATAATCCCTGTTCTTAGCTGGTTGTGTTCTGTAAAGCTTTTGAGTGGTCCTGCACCAAGGGAAGTGATTTCACTTACTTCCATTCCCATCCTTTTGTTTGGCAGATGTGCTGGGATGTTGTGAAGAATTACAGGAAATGTAATATTTAAATGCTTCTGTTTTCTTACCAGCTGCATTGTTTTTCTGAGTGTCAAAGAGTGCTTACCTCTTTCTTGCTGTATCTCAGTCTTGCTGGAAGAGCCTGTTCTACACAATACACTGGATGTTTCATTTGCTCTATTCCCTGCTCTCAATTTTGGGTGGGAATAAAGCCATGTGGTGATCAGATGCTACTGAGAGAAACTTTTGTGTCCTTCCCACTTCCAAAACTCTTACCCACCTTCCAGCCAACTCTCTGAGTGCTGTATGGTGGGTGGGCTGAAGGGAGCAGTGTAAGAGTTTCTTCTGGTCACTATGCAGCTCATTCTGGTTTAAGTATGTGTGAAATGGGGGCTTTCAGAAGCTTCACTGGGAGCTTACAGAATGTCAAATAACTGAAGGGGATGCTGCCTTCTGTCTTGTCTAAGAAGGCTGACTGGCTTTGTGTTGTGTGTGTGCTGTCACTGCTTATGGATAAGTAGGCAAAAGGAAAGATACAGATCCCTTGGACACTGTGCCCCCTTTTTTCACCATTGTCCTGAAAAAATTTTGTGGGGATGCCAAGGAAAGTCCTCTGTCCTTCATCTTTTTCATCTCTTCTCACTCCCCTCTCCTCCAATCCCCAGCTCCTCTGAATTGAGTGGTTTGCATCAGGCTTTGGTTTGAGTCTCATTTTAATTCTTAAAACTGTTCCAAACACAATTTGAAGGGATCTTGTTAGATACTCCAGGACAGTCACTCCTCTTCTAGCAGGAGAGCAACACATACAGACTCAAAAAATGGTTCCAGTTCTGTGTACAGTCTTCCTCTTTCATCCATGAGAGCTAAAGGTATTAGATGATAGAGATTATTTTGTAGATTATTTAGTGGGTGCATATTATTTAGTGGAAATACTGTGGATGGATTTAAGTATTAAAAGAGACTGTACAAAAAAAAAACCGGAAATGCTGGTTTTGGAATGATTTAATCACTTAAAAAAAAACAAACCACCACTTTTTCCTCCCAATATAAAACTAAACTCAAACTTTTCAGAGTCCTCTATGAAAGAGGAGCCAGAGTGGTTTTCTGTTCGGGGGTGGGGGACAAGCAGGGTGCCCATGTGCTGGCCCGTGTGGCATCCTGATTCAAGGCATTTTGGTTGGGTGAATGGTTGCCTGGGAGCTCTGGGATTTTGGCACCACCGAGATGCCCCAAACCACTCAGAATTTGTGTACATGGAATGAAGCTCCCAGGGTCTCCCAGGCTTTCCATCAGCATGCCAAACAGGTTGCCAAGTAGCCTGGAAATTTGGGAGGCGAGGTGCCAAGCTCTTGGCTCCCTTTCAGATGGGCTGCTGAACAGCTGGGAATCTGGATGCTTGGGCTTCTCAACAGCCCACCACGTTTGCTGCTGAAGAATCAGGCAGGAAAAAACAAAAACCAAAAACCAAAAAAGGCTGGAATTGATGACACAAACCTATCTGCTTTCTGTCAGTCCTTGGTTAAACTGAAACAAATCAGCTAGGTATTTTGTTTTGATGTGCTGTCCTCACATGATGACACCTCATAATTCTTTGTGTCAAAATATGTTTCAGTGAAACTAATATGGGTTTCTGTGTAACCACTTTAGCTTCATTATTATTCTATAGAAATTTCTAACAAGGGTGCTCTGGATGGTTTGCTGTCTACTTTGCTGTGTAAACTCCTGACCAGATTTTGGATTGTGTTCTCTTATGTCTACCTATACTTAGCTCCTGTGCAGAGCAAAGAGGCTGCTCGTATGTAAAAATGTTGCTGGTTTAATGTATTTTTGATCAGTAGAAGTTTGTGATTCTACTTTTCTTGTAAGAGCAATCAAGAATGTGAGGAGCCAACTTCTGGTTCGAGTGTACATTGTTGAGAATGTTACCTAGGACAGGAAGCAAGGGAAGGAAACTTCTGATTTGTAGAAGACTCAGATCATGGGTTAGCTTATTTGTTATATATTTTAATGCTGACTAAATTTCCTCAAAATGAAATTATTAAAATTTTGAAGTTTAAAATTTTTATCCAGGATTTCAAAACTGCTTTCAGTTTAAAAAGAGTTTTTCTTATTTTTGCAGGCCTCGGAGTAGAGGAAAAACTGCAGTGGAGGATGAAGACAGTATGGATGGCTTGGAGGCAGCAGAAACAGAAAACACTGTGGAAACAGGTAATGAAAGGATACAGTTGATGCTGTCTGGTTATTGTTCTCTCTTGGAAATGCATTTAATTACATGGGACTTTGGTAGGCAAGAAGTATTTCTTTAATATTATAGTATGAAAAGTGCATTCGGGCAGTAGAAAAAGCCCCACTATATTTTTTAAATCTATATTAACTAAAGCATTTTGAGCCTATTGCTTTTGAAGAGTCTGAGGGGAACACCTCCATAGTGTCATTATTCAGAATTTTTTCTTCTGTTTTTTCAAGTCTGTATCTTACAAAAATAGAAGCTCTGAAGCAGCAGCTGCTATTTTTAGAAAGTTTGCCAAAATACAGTATTACTTATTGACCTGTACCTTCAGCCAACTACAGCATATTACATACCAAAGGGATAACTGGGATAACCAAATGTTAATGCTTCCCACTGCTGCTTAGGAAACAAGATAAATCTCTGTTCTTGCTTTTGTAAATATTTGTTACAATAGTACCCAAATGCTTCCATTACCCAGAGGGATCTTGCTGTACTGGACTGAGTGCTGTTGTAGCAGTTGGTGATTCTTTTTCTGGCAGGTTAAGAGTCTAAAGAGACAAGCAGATGAGCTAACACACAAGATAAAGTCCATGCTGCAGAACTGTCATCTCTTTGTCAGGCACATATCTGTAGCCAGTTGCCTGGTTTTAACCAGAGATTGAGTATGTGTAGAAGGATGAAACCTGCCAGGAAGGCTGATGCCAATTGGAGCAAATTTGTCAGTTTGAGAGAAATAAGTCTTAAAAATGCATCGAGATATAAGGGTTTATACATTTAATGAGGTGGCCCTATATGTGTAATGAGCAAAGTGGAAGAAGTGCAGAGATACCAACAGCAGAAACTGGTGGTCAGGGCAGCAACTGATGGAAATGTCAACTGAGTTAAGAGAGTTGTCACATTACTCTCAGAGCTGCGAAGCGAAGGGTGTAGAGTTGTGAAATTATTAAAAACAAATACAAGAGCTTGTGCTTAGTGTATATTTCTATGGAGAACAAGTAGAGGACCTCAAAAGAGCCATTTTTGCAGCAACATCTTAAATAGACCATAAAGGAGGAGGGTTGCAGGGGTGAAAGCCATGAAAGAGGAGGCTGAAATTATTAATGGATGGGGAATGAGCTTTGAATGTATATGCTGGTCTTGTGCTTCTTGCTAGGTGGTAAAAGATGTTGAGCAGGGCTTGTACTTGAGAGTAGGCTTTGGGGAGTGTCATGAGTATTTAGTCACAACTTGTGTTGAATTTAAGTGTTGGTAATGGTTTGTGGAGGGAGTTGAGATTAAAGCTTGATACGAGAATGCTGCATCATTTTATGCTGCCTGTTGTTTTTCTGCCCCTGGTAATAATGGTAGTGAACTTGGATGGTTTTCCAGCCTCTACAAGTAGGTAATTACCAGTTATTAAAGGTGAAAGTGAAAAAGTTTAATCAGGTATTTGTCTGTAGTAAAAACAGAATAGGGGAAAGTTAGGCAAATTCTAATTGTGTCCTGTATTCCACTTACTACTCTTCCTATCCCATGTATTAGAAACAGTCTTATGAAAGGGGACAGAAAGTATAATTATAAGTGATAAGTTCTAATTTGTATTTGTGTAATTTTTAAATTATAAATATTAAAAAACCAACCAAACAACAAAATACCAAAACCCAAACCAAAAGAAAGTCAAGCTTAACAACTGCTGGTACAGTGCTGTGTAGGGAATTTATTAGTAACTTTTTTTTTTTCTTGCTTTACATGTCATCATTAACAAAGTTTCTTATTAGAGATCTGAGAGTATTTTTACTTTAGAGGAGGGAGGGACAGAGACAATAATTTTTATGGCTACAAGAGTGCATATAGATAAGTCTCTCCATTATCCTTCATCAGAATCATCCTGGCTGTCATAGTTCCCTGATGCTTATTCCTAAATGTACAGGCAGCAGTGGAGCCCTGTGCTGGAAATCCTGATAGACAAAAGCAGTTCTGGGTCTGCTGCTGCTGGAAACTTCAGTGCTGGGCCTGAGATGGTTTTGCAAACTTTTCTCCCAAGTGAAAAGAAGCTTAGTTAAAGTGAAAATGAAATATGAAATCTTCTCTTTACAAGGGGAACCAAAATAGACTTGAAGGAGCATTGTCATTGTGAGAAATTAATAGAGGCAGAACTGCACTTAAATTATTTTGTAAGTTGAACACCATGTGACTTGATAGAGGTTTAATCATATTAATTGAAAAGGCTGCTGTCTTTAAAACTTACCCTAGGCTATTATCTGTGTTGAAAATAAAGGGTGAGAGAAGGAGTAATCTGTTTGTTGCTCCATGTAAAAGTTCATTAATCAAACTGAAGTCTATTTATCTTCTAGTTTATGGGTTTCTACTTGAAATTAAGAGGGTTTTTACTTTGTTTTCTTGTGAACAGTGGACTTGCCAACAATTTGTTGTAGTAGTTGGCAAACCAAAACATAATATAGTAATATTACAAAACACAATGAGATCATCTGAACATACAAAAACTCTTAACGTGCAGCTTCTGACATATTTTGAGTCTCTGTATTTCTAGCTTCTTTTTCATTGTTTGGTTCATGTGTTGAGTATAATCAAGAATTCTTTCACTGTGTGAGGTTTTTGTTTCTTGTTTGGCTTTGGGAATTTGTTTCCAGTTATGGAGTCTAGAATTACTGATGCCCTTTTTTGAAGCACTATTTTAATAAGAAGAGTTATCAATGTCAATAATATTTGGTATTATGAGCACTGTTTTAGGAAAGGGAGCAATACAGGAGGAGTGAAACTTTCCTCACAGGAAGCAAAAAAGGAGATGACCCATATAATACCACCCAGAAAAAAGAGGTGTTTCCTAGCTGCTTAAGTTTTTCAGGGAAAAAAGCAAGATAGAGGATGTAGGTGTTAAACATTATTTCCATTCATAATATTGACAGAATGTTTATTTAAAGAAAAAAAAGGTGTCCAAAATTCTTCCTGAAGTGGCTCTTCAGTAATGCTAGGGGAACAGTTGTTTTAATGGCAGTCTAGGAAACAAGATTTTAACAAAAATCTGTAATCTCTGAGGTAAAAAGAGGCAGGGTGGGAAGCAAAGCAGGGTGGGCTGAGTGCTGCTCTGGTTGTTTCTGTGTGGGTTATTCTCCCTGCCAACCACAGTGATTTCTGGGTCCTGCCTGTGTTCTGCCAAGTGCTGTGTTCATGAAGGTAGAAGTCTTAAAGATGGAAAGAGAGGGGGGTTTGGAATTTGGAAAAAGAAATTTTGGAATTTGGAAAAAAATCTGCTGGGAGCTATGTCAACTTCCTCCTAAAAGATGGTGCTGGCAACTTCTACTTCTTCACAGACTTTCAGCTTCTTGTAAACCTCAGCACAGATTTCTTTCCTTTAGTCACCAGCCATGCCTCTCTTGATGATTTCCTGGGTCCTCCCTTAGTTACTGATTTGCTTATCAGCTTCATGTAGAACTTCCCAGCTCTCTGTGCCTTCATGTTTCTTCACTCTGGTTCCTACAGGTGATGTTGCACAGGTATTCTCTGTCCATCTGATGCTGAGTTTACCCATTCCCCCCATTATTTTAGCACTGACAGCATCATAGCATGGTTAAGGTTGGCTGGGACCTCTGGATCTCATCTGGTCCAACCCCCTGCTGAAGTAGGGCCACCTACAGCTCTTTATCCAGGATTATGTCCAGATGGCTTTTGAATATCTCCAAGGATAGAGACTCCACAACCTCCCAGGGCAACCTGTGTGAGTAGTCAGACACCACTGACAGCAGGAAAGTCCTTTCTTGTGGTCAGAGGAAGCCTCCTGTCTTTCAGTTTGTGCCCATGGCCTCTGGTCCTGTCAAGATCTTCCAGCCATCACCACCTTCCACCATTCTTGCTATCAGTAAAATACAGTTTGTTGTATAATACTGTGCTCTCCTGTGGGAGCCTTTCTGTTGCTCCTCTCCATATGAGTTTTCTTCCAATGAGTGTCTCTGTAATGGCCAAAAAATTCCCAAACCAAAACCACAAAAGTCTGGAAGGCACATGCTTTTGTGTGCACATATGCAAATATACAATTGCTAATTTAAAGAAAGAAATAATTTAACAAGCACGTCCTGGTAAGCTTAATGTAGGCCTGGTGGCCCTTTCTGCTTCATTTTTACCCGTTTTACTTTCAGCAATTTTCTGTACATGGTATTTTCTTGGTTCTGCATTTAAATTGACCGAAACTGAATTCTGAGTGTTAATTCTTTGATTATTCCCTTTTTTAAGAACACTTGTAAATTACGGAGCTCTTCCTAGAATCTGTAATCCTCCCTGTCTTTGTCTCCCATAAAAATGTTGAGATTTAGACACTGATTTGGGAGAAGTGCAATAAAATCAGGTTGTTTTAACTGCTGAGTCTCTTGGGAAACTCATAATAAATCCGTCTGCTGTTCTGCTTGTGATCTGTATCATGACAACCAATTCTTAAAATTAGTACTTAATAACAGACCCTTATCTCCCAGTGTTGTCTGGAGGCTTCAGCACTGGTAATACATAAAAGAATCCATATGATTTTATCAACGTTTCCTGTGTTACTGTTGTTAGTAATGTTGTTTTCAGACCCAGTGATATTGCCTGGCCAGTTCATTTCTTGTTGGACTTTGTGATAACTCCCTGAAGTCTTCCACTGCTCAGCCTCTTGTCTTGGGGCAAAGCACAGAACCAGAAACAAACACCTCTCAGTGGAGGAAAGTTCTTTGTGTAGAAGCTGCCAGATAATTTTGGGCTGATTCAGAATCTCGTGAGCTTTGAAGCAGCCTGGAAAACACTTTTCTAGAGAAAATTACTGTGATTTCCTACTTATGAGAGAAACTACAGCCACCTTTTCTACCACTATGAACCATACTGAGCAGAACCTCCCACTAAGACAAGTAAAACACCTGAGAACAAGTCCTGGTTTGGGTTATTCAATAGCAAAAGCTTCTGTCGACTTGTTAACACCAAAGGCTTTTCAAAATTCACTTTGTTATTTTCAGCCAGGTATTTAGGCCTCATCACTATGTTGCTTGTCACTTCTAAAATCAATGAAAAGAAGAATTGACACCACTGAGGACATTACCTGTAGATTTAAGTAGTCCATAAATATTAGGGTTCAAATATGTGCTTAAATTATTATTCCCTTAAATTATTATTCCCTGTACTCACTATTTAGTTTAGTTCCTTCTTTCTTGTGCATCTGACTCTTAGCTGGCCACTGAAAAAATAGCAGAACTGAAGCCTTGTGTTACTGTTACAAGCATCTTACTATTTTTCTTTGTATTCTGGTAATTTTTAAAAAGGAAAACAGACACAACAGGATGTCATTTGGCCTTTGTCTTTAAATTATTACAAGTTCACTTAATAATAACATTTATCATAGAATGGCTTAGGTTGGAAGGGACCTTAGAGATCATCTACTCTAAACTCCCTGCCATGGGCAGGGACACCTCTCATCTAGACAAGGTTGCTCAAGGCCTCATCCAACCTGGTCTTGAACACTTCCAGGGAGGGGACATCCACAACTCTGGGCAATCTGTTCCAGAGTTTCACCACCCCTGCACTAAAGAACTTCTTCCTAATATCCATTCTAAACCTAATCTCCTTCAGTTTAAAATGGTTTCCCCTTGTCCTATCGCTGGACACTTATGAAAAGTCCCTCTCCAGCCTTCTTGTAGGTTTCCTTCAGGTATTGGAAGGCAGCTACAACTCCCCACCAGAGTTTTCTCTTCTTCAGGCTGGACAATCCCAGCTTCTTCAGCCTCTCCTTGTATATAGAATCATAGAATGATTTGGGTTGGAAGGGACCTTGAAGATCATGTAGTTCCAACCCCACTGTATAGGCAGGAACACCTCCCACTACACCAGGCTGCTCCAAGCCCCATCCAACCTGGCCTTGAACACTTCCAGGGATGGAGTAGCCACAACCTCCCTGGGCAACTTGTTCCAGTGTCTCACCACCCTCCCAGGAAAGAATTTCTTCCTAATGTCTACTCTAAATCACCCCTCTTTCAATTTAAAACCACTCCCCCTTGTTCTGTCATTCCATGCTCTTGTGAAAAGTCCCTCTCCAGTTTTCCTGTAACCCCTTTAGGTACTGGAAGGTGCTCTAAGGTCTCATGGAGCCTTCTCTTATCCAGACTGAACAACCCCAACTCTCTCAGCCTGTCCTCACAGGAGTTGTCCTTCATCCCCCTGAGCATCTTTGTGGCTCTCCTCTGGACTTGCTCCAAGAGCTCCATGTGCTTCTTGTATTGGTGACTCCAGAACTGGACACAGTACTCCAAATAAATTACAACCTCTCTGAGTTGTTAATAATGCAGGTTATTTCTGAAATGCCATCTCTTTTTTTTTTTACTTCTTTATTTAACACTGCCTTCAAAGTTTTGGTATCAAACTGTTTTGTTAAATGTAATCCACAGGTTTTGGAACGATTCTTCAAGGACCCAGAATATGCCACCTTCTCATTGCTCTGAAGCTTAACACTGCTACTGCTCTGTCATTAGTGACATGACAGTGGAATTCACACTGACTTTATCAGTCAAATATATTAAATAGTAGCATGTACCTTGTGTACTGCATTCTTTTCCTCACTGGAAACAGAACCATTTTGTGTACATTTCAGCTTTATAGATATTTTTTTTTCTTTTTTTCTTTTTTTTTTTTTTTTTTTTTTTTTTTGATAACTGGTAACTAGGTCAGGTGCAAAAGTAAAGAAAGTAGCAGGTAAACTAAACTTTTTTAGGGTAGTAAAAGAGTTACCCACATGCAAGGCACTGGAAACTGTCCATAGAAAATTAAATTACTTTGAAATTCAGTAGTGGTGCATGTAAAAGAACATTCAGGGGAAAAATCACCATCATAATTTTGTATAAACAAAGATTGACTCTCAAACAGCTGTTCTACCTGAGTGAGCAGTACTGGAGTTCTTCCAAGGAATGCAGTAGCTTTTTTTAACTTAAAGAAGGAAATAAAATTCCAAGAGTTACTGGCAAGGGGGGAAATAGTGTGGGTTTTGGTTTTTTTTTTTTTTAACTTTTGCTCTATAAACCTGTGGCTTTATGGCATGTCAAATCACAGGTGCAGTTCTGTCTCTCCTTCTCCAAAAGAAGGAGCTGCAAGTGGGAAAGTAGAGGAAAGGCCACTGAGTACAAAATGAAGAAAATAATGACTTCTGTGCAGGGTTTAGTAAAGGTTAAAGGTTAGTAAAGATTTCAGCCTGAAATTATATGTTTGAGGAGGATATGTTTATAGGTATATATGTTATGTTTCATGATATATGTTTCATGTTTTCCCATGAAAGGATAAGTGATATGGAGAAAGTGAACATGGAATGAAAACTCATTTTGTTTTTCAGTACAAAACCTAGGGGACTTTAGGTCATGGTCAGGGCACAAAACAGGTGTATTTGCACTCAGCATCTATGTAAATTATAGAATTTGTTGCTACTGGATGCTTTAGAAATGAAGAATTTCAAAAAGACCTGAACAAACTCATGGAAAAATAATCAGATGAGTGCTGTTGAAGCTAGAAAGTTCCTCAATCATAGGGAGCTGATTATCCAGAATATGGTGTTTTGTGTTAAGAATTACCAAAGTTATAGTTTAAATGGTCTAAATTGAAAACCTTACTTTTATTTTACAACTGCTGACTTTGCACAAAGTTATTTTCTGTATAAAATGTATTTATTGAGTAGGAGTTCTATTTGAATGACAAGTATCAAAATACATGCTGAAGTGCATAAAAAAAGAATAACTGCTGGCTTTCTTCTCATCTCCTTATAACAACTGTTGCAGTATGTAGTTCACCATGATGTCCTTCAGATAGGAAAAAGGAGATAAGTTGTGGTTTTAAAAGAAAGTACATGTGCAGCACTTGCAAAAAACCCAATAAAAAGTTTCTTATTCAGGTGTGCATTTTGTTTATTGTTGTGTATAAGATTTTACAGTGTTGGCTTCAGATGAAGTGTCCATGGAGAAATAGTTCTTCCACGGGATAATTGCTGCCACATTCAAGTTTCAGTGTATTTTTTTTTCCTTTTTTCTCCTGTGGTTGTGTTTTCAGCAGGCAAAACCAGAGGGCTATGAAGTCAGTGCAGGCCAAGTAATGGCAGTAGCTGTTAGCAACCATCACCCTCTGTCTTTTGATACCCCTTGGCTTGTCTTGGTGCTGTCTGGGAGGGCTGTAGGTGAACTGCATGGGACTGGTCAGCTGCACCCTGTCCACTTGTTCCCTCGTGTTCACACCTGTACACACCTGTACAGGCCTCTACATACCAAGTTACAGGATGTGAAAGATCTCTGCACATGAATGATCTCTGTATGTGGCAGCCTGTGTGTCTCAGACACGAGCAGGGAAAGTGATTTTTCTATTAAATTGTGCCCTGAAGAGTTATAGTTATTGGGCTACTGATAACTTTGTTGTTCCCTAAGTTGGGACAGTGAGTGAAACTTGATAGTTATAGTCTGAGATAGGCATTTAAAATTCATAATTTACATTCCCTTCTTAAAATTCTTTTTTTATATTGTTGGTAGTCTGACCTGTTTTCTTCGTCTATCTAAATTACTAGAAACTGGAATACTTTGGTGGTGTTTGTACTTCTGAAAACCCCAGTGAGGATGTGTAGAACACCTTGTCCCTTTAGCCAGTTTCTGATGCATCACTTACCCCTTCCTTGTGCAAAAATAATTGCATCTGGTGGTTATAAACTTGTTACTGCCTCTTGCTGAACATCACAGTAAGCAAGAGATGAGACCTCTGGATTGTGCCTGCTTTGTTTGGTCATACTGGTATTTTCCAGCCTGCAATACTGTCTCTTCTTACTGAAAGTTTTAGAAGCTCATGACATTTACTTGGTTGTCTGTCAAATCAGCAGTAGGTCTGACAGCAGAGTCCCATTCAGTAAACTGCTCAGTCAACTCATTGCATCTAAACAGCACTAGAATATTTATTTAATGCTTATGACAGCTGTTTTGATTTTCCCCCAGTGTCACTATTTACTGAATATTGTAAGATTTTAAAGGAGATTTGTGTGTTTGTGTGTGTGTGAGAACTCTTACAGTATTACAGTATTACTCTTACAGTATATTTAGGTTTTGACTTTGAAAGTTTCTAACTTTATAAAAAAACACAAAACAAAACACAAAACCAAAAAACTTTTGGATATGCTGGTGTATTTTTTTTTGCCTGATTGCTACAGAAGAGCCCACACATCTCATCTTGCTGTAGGTTTACCCCAAGTGCCTTGCAGAATAGCATTTTAAGATTACAAAAATACAGAAAAGGATTGTTGTAACAAAAGAATGTTTTAGATCTTTAGTTGGTGTTGCTCCATCACTCTTGCTTCATCACATCCCCAAAGAAATCTGTGATCATGTAATAAAGCTCCAGCCATCACCAGTCCCTCCTTCCCACAAGCATGCATGTGATGGTTTGCAAGGGAACCATGGCCAGAGATGGGCTTACAAAAACCAGGGCTTCCAGATGTGTCTGCAATGTCCCAAGCACATCATTTACATGGGGAGAGGTTTCTAAGGAATCTGAAGATGGAGCAGGGAAAGGGAAATTGTCAAGACAGTTACTATTCTGAATTCTCTTAATCTCTATGCAAGACCTGGAAGTAAGGAGAGCACCTACTATGAGGAAGGTGGGTGACCCACGTAACCAACTGAGAATGGTGGGTGCTATTTATTATTTTTCAGTATTCACTACATTCTGCTCTACAAAGAGGGAGAAAATAAGTTATTAAACCAAGAAACTTTAGAATCCTTGAAATACGGAAACTTTGTAGAGCTGTTTTTCTCATTTGAAAAACTACAAGTTACTTCTTAAATAGTACAAATTCTAAGGATTGTCTCATCAACCCAGAGCCCAATGTATACATTTTATTGAGGCAAATGGGATGGAAGTGTTAAATGAAAAGGGAACTTTATACATATGTCATAAATTTTTTAAGTCCCAGTGACTTCCCAATGACGTCTCCTGTCTAAGTTAGGCCTTTTTATTTTTTTATTATATTTTTTCTGCTATTCATATCACCATCCTTGGAGCTGCTCAAAAGCCAACTGGCATAATCCTTGGCAACCAGCTCTGAGTGGCCCTGCTTGGTCAGAGGGCTGGAGAAGGTGGCCTCCAGGATGCTCTCCAGCCTCAATCATCCTGTGATTCTGTGAATGTTACCCAGGTCGTAAAGCATGTGAAACGTTGCCCATTTTGGTGGCCCAAGTGGATAGGAACCTCACTCCTACTTTTGGGGATTTCTTTTAACACTGATAAAAAAAGAAGGCCTTTCTGTCCTGAGCAGTCAGGTGGGGAAGAACTATTGATGTAATTGTCCTCAAATAATAATTTTTTCAATTGCTGTATTCTAGTATTTTCCTATTGTTTTAGTAAAGGAAAGTGACATTAAAAAATAACTTACAGACATTTGGGAATTGTGCAATTAGCTTTTTAAATTTTTCTCTCACAAACTCATTGCACATGGGCAAGGCTTTCATTGTGACAGAAACAGCCATGAAAATAGGATGCAAAATAAAGCCTTATACACGAATCTGCAAATGAGCTTCACATTTATTAATCATTCATATTTCCCTCATTCCCAGAAGCTTCAAAGTCGGATGCCACAACCAAGTCTAATGAATGTTCATTCAAAACAGTGAAAAACAGTTAATGTATTAATGTATTGTGCCAGATGCTTCCAAGAAATGTCCCTTTGCTGTGCCAGTGCTGGACTTCATAGCAGTTTGACTCATGAAATGAGTTACTTCTCCCTTAGTTGTCTTCTTCTGGAAAAGTCTTAACAAAGTTGAAGCAAGGCACACACAACTGATACAAATACTATTTTCGTTCTGTTTGGTGAGCACCGTGTTTTCCCTCTTCCAACAGCACATTGAGACACAGTGTGGTTTATTGCAGACAGCAGTTGAGATGATCTTTGACTCATTTAGTGTAATTTGGGTCCCTTCTTTTCTGAGGAAGCAAACAGCAGGGGGAAAAAGCACCGTAAGCTCCTGCAGTTGTGTGGAGTGAAACAATTTCATCTTGCACAGTCCAGAGTTCTCTAGAATGAGTCAAGTGCTCTTAAACTTTGCCTTTCCATGGGTGTAACAGGTGTCCATCAGTGTGTAATGAGATGAATGCTGGCAAAAAGGAAATGGGTTTTGCTTATTTGGAAGTTTCTGCAGTCACACAGTAAAGCAGAGTTTATTTTGTGAAGTTTAACTGGGTTAAATAAAATCAAGCTAGGTCAGACCAAGACCACATTTTCTGGTGGCCTTTCTTGAGTATTTCATGTATAGATCTCATGGGCTGTGTTGGGGTTTGTTTTTAACCATTTGGTGTCTGTGTATCTTACAGGTGTTTGTTTTGTGCTCTTCATTGAGGCTGTACTTAGAAATTTCAGAGTTACTTGCACAGAATTATTACTCAGACCCAACATGCTCTGAAAACTCACTACAGTTCATCAGGAATGGCTCTGCTGGATACTGCCTCTTTTGGGAATCCTTGTTGGGGAATAATTGCAGGGATTGTTTGTTCAGACATACAAAAACAAGAACGGTTTGGGGATTTGGTTTATTTTGTTTTGTTTCTTATGCAGTACCATTTATGCAGTTACAAAGGATTATTCCCAGCAGTGTCAAATGATTGTCCAGCTTTTTTTTTTTTTTTTTCCAGGGTAGGTTGGTAGACTGGGCATTTGTCTTTTGTACATGTCATTTTTTGATGCTTCAGATGTCCAAAACATTTCCAATGTATGTTACTGAATAGCTTAACTGAAATAGGTGAAGCAGTTCCTGTTTGCACCAGCTCAAATAAGTGTCTGACATACCCAGGCATAAATAGGAATTTTTTACTTTTTTTTACTTTTTTTTTTTTTTTTTTTTTTTTTTTTTGTGTGTGTGTGTGTGTGTGTTTTTCTTCAGTTTGTTTTCATTTAGTATTTTAAGTGTTATGCATTGTCTTCCTAAATGAGTCCACTCTAGGTTAAAGGATAATTTTACTTAAAACCTCCCTATATCAAACAAGAAAGATTTTCAATATTACAGACCAAACTATGCAGTTTTGTGTTCTGAGGATTTTCTTCTCTTTTATTGTTCTTATAAATAAGATTTAAGCTTGAAGAAGGTTTTGAGCATGCCCACCCATGTTCTAGATTCTTCTACCCATCCATTTCTCCAACTGAGGCATTTCTCCTTTGCAATAATTGGTTATATTTTGACATTGGGTTGTTGGAGATTTTTTTGTGGGGTTTTTGTTGGTTTTTTTTTGTTGTTGTGTTTTTTTTTTTAAAAAGGAATGTATCTTCTGCTTAAATCCTCTAAATAGTCTCTTGCTTTACTCATAACTGGTCGTTTTTTGAAAGAACTTTTATCTATTGGTGCCTCAGTGGCAACTGTGGGCACTTACAGGAGGAGACAGTAGTGTCTTAAGCTTGACATGCCAAAGAACATCTGCCAGAGTCATATAGTTTTTATTTGGATTAAAAAAATCAAAGTATGGAGGAGTGCAGAAATACTGAATGTTACTGCTCTCCAGCTAGAGCCTGGTTCCTGGGCATCCAGATGCTCTTGGAGCACCACGTTGCTGTCCCCATGAACAGATCCCTGGTTCCCTGTGAACCAAATGGGAAAGGGATTTAAGTTGCATGTAGTGGCAACTTGGTGTTTCATGTTTCTGAGCAAACTTTCTAGGCACACAGGAATGTCAGCTGGAGGTGTAAATATTTTTGTCTCACAACTGATGAAATTAAAAGTATGCTGCAAAAATTGCTAATAACCCTAGAGTTCAGAATGAAGCTCAAGCTGGCGTAAACTGTGTGCTTTCTTCTTTCACTTCTTCAACCCTGTGTTAGTGTAATTAGGAATGAACTAGTTAAGAGAATTGATCAAAGTTATAGCTCATCTGGGAGGAAAAAAAGGTTTATTATACCCTAAATTAAGTGTGCTTACCCTGCTGTCTGTTTAGGGATGGCAGAGCAGGTGCACAAGAGGAGATGTTGGAGAATGAGGTTGTCTAAAACTGCAACCCTATGTGAAAAGGTTGTTTTTGAGCAATGCTCCCCCTGCCCATTCCTCATTACTTATTGAGTATCTTTAGTTCACAGTGGTGTAGGTATATTGTGTTGTGGAAATAACTTCCTAAGCATTCAATTTCATGCTTTAGCTAGATGTGAAGGATAGTAAGTTTTTTACTTCCTAAATTTTGTTGTGTCTGTGAACACCTATATTTGCTAATTTATCTATAAATAAAACCCACTTTTGCAGCTTACATGGTCTAAACAACTAGATGAAATACTAAAAAAGTAAATATTATTCTTATTTTTTTAAACAGAAGTCAAAGAGCAATCTGCAGAAGAGGATGCCCAAACGGAAGTGGACAGCACCAAGCAGCTAACACCAGTCCTACAGCGCTCAGTATCCGAGGAGTCTGCAAGCTCCACTGCCTCTGTGGGTGTGGAAGCTAAAACCAGGTTAGTGAGGGAGTGAGGAGGAAGGTGCTGAGTCAGGAGCAGGGCTGGGAGTTGGGCAATGGGGTGCAGAGTGCTTGGGGCACAGGTTTGGGACATGCTTTGAAGCACTGGCAAGAGCAGCCCGTGCTTGAGACTGATGGCTTTACTGACATTAACTTCAGCCTGGAGAAGAGGAGGCTCAGAGGAGACCTCATCACTCTCTACAACTCCCTGAAAGGAGGTTGGAGCCAGGGGGGAGTTGGTCTCTTTTCCCAGGCAACTCTCAGCAAGACAAGAGGGCACAAGAGGTCTCAAGTTGTGCCAGGGGAGGTTGAGGTTGGACATTAGAAAGAATTTCTTTGCTGAGAGGGTGATCAAACACTGGAATGGGCTGCCCAGGGAAGTGGTGGATTCTCCATCCCTGGAGATATTTAAAAAGAGACTGGATGTGGCACTCAGTGCCATGGGCTGGGAACTGCAGCGGGAGTGGATCAAGGGTTGGACTTGATGATCTCTGAGGTCCCTTCCAACCCAGCCAATTCTATGAGTCTATGATTCTATGACATACAGGGAGGTCAAGGTGAAAAGCACATTCCCTGAGTGTTGTCCTCAAACTGCATTGGTAAACCCTTGAATTACAGCATAATATCTGTTTAAATTAAAGCAGGCATAAGTGAAGTCAGATAAAATGTGATTACTGAAGCTTTCCCACTGATAAAATGATATATTAGCAGATCCATATTTCTTAAAATCCTTATTTCTGAAGTTTCAGCTTGTATGTGTATATTTTCAGGCACAAAGTAAAACAAATCTTTTATAATTTCTACTGCATTCTTCCTTATTTCAGGATTTATAATACAGAAAATAAAGTTCGTATTTTTTCAACTTCTTACCAATTTAAATTAATGAAAAAGCAGCAAAAGTATTAATTACATTATTTGAGGAAAACCAGGACACACCATGGTCACTGCTGAAACATTATTACAGAATTTTAGCAGAACTTCTCTGTTGAAGCCCAGATAGCAGCTCTTAATCCCGTAGCTGTCTCTTCTGCTGCGGTGACTTCTGTTCCCAGTTACCAGACAGTTACAGGTGTAATTATATTTTGAAAGACTTGGAGAGAATCATCCTCATCATTTTACTTCCTCCTAATCTGACACAGAACTTATTTTCCATGCACAAAAAATTACTTCAGCTCTTTGCTGCACATATAATTTTTGTGTTTTACATGCTCACAAACTTACTAAATTCCCTGAGATAATTCCCTTCCTACAGAATTTTGATTAATTAGATCTACTGAAATGAAATACACAAATTTTTCTGTTCTTAACAGAACTTTCCAAAGCTAGTACTAAATTGCAGTAAATATACAAAGCACCTTGAACTGAACAGCTGTCTTGGTTCTTTATTTGACCTTGGTTTTGATCATTTGCAAAAGTTTTAATGCTGTTTCTTCTATTCTCAGTTCTTCTCAAGGTTACTTTCTTGCTGTTATTGTGAACAGTTGGTTACAACACTTGCTCTGGCCATAAACATGTTTCTTAGAAGCTAGACAACAGCAATCCAAAACAACTTCTGCATGATTCTGAACCAGCCCTTATTTGCCCTCAACTTACTCTTCCTGCCAAGTGGAAGTGTTGACCTCGATTAGTCAAGATTGAAAGACTATACAGGCCCATTGATTTGGCCAATCAAAACATTAAAAAGCTAAGAGTTATTAATTTTTAATTAAAATAAGAGTAGTCAGACCCTATCTCTGACATTTTGGAAAGAAATATATTAAGGAGATGTGAAAACAGTTAATGGGGAGTCAGAGGTTTCTCTGATCCCAGGTAATTTTTTTCCAGACAAATCCAGAATTGGTGTTGCAGAAGGCTTTGATATCCTCATAACAATGGGGGAAGGGAAGATTTCAGGGTTTTTTTTGATACTGTATCTTGAAACCTAGCAGAAGAAAGCCTCTTCTGATCTGTGACTCCTTGATCAATCAATCAATCAATCAATCAATCATCTGTAGCATTGTCTGTGGTGTGCTGACACTGCCACTGAGCCATGCAGGGGTAGGTGGACTGGATTTCTGGATTTGGGGTGGCTTGGCTATGGTTTCTTAGGAGAAAATATAATGTGTGAAATAACACACACCAGTGACGTTTGATTGTGTAATGGTGGGTGGAAATGTACTAAGATTTAGGATAAGGTGTGATTCCACAGAGACTTTAAATCTGTGACTTGGGGATGTAGTTCTGAAGGTGATTTCTGAATTCATCATACTCATCAGCCTAATCTCTTTTTTGGTAAGATTGTTATTTTTTATAGTAAAAGTAACTTAATCCAGTGGAAATATTTATATAATTAGAAATAAATTTAGGTATATGAGACATAGGAAAATTATGTGAGTATATTGTAACAGTCAGTGAGGAAATTGCCTAGAACACAGAAAAAGAACCAAAGCCTCTACCAGAAGTAGATGTGGGTGTAAGTGGAGCTACTTTTGCATCACAGTTTTTCACAGCTGTGTATAAGACAATTCTGAGTTTCTGTCTTTGGTAGTGAAGATAAAGGAGTTAGAGAAGCACAGGACACAGGACATAAAATTAAGCCTTTTATATTAAATAATTTATTTTAATCTATATTAAATGTATTTAAAATATATTTTGAAAAAATAGTGATTTGGGCATAGTAGGATACATCAGAACTAGGATAGGAATGTCAGTAGCTGAGAGATTAGCCAAAACTTGGTTTGTGTGTTATTTTTCACTGGATCCTTCCTGAGACTGAGGCTAAACTAAGAACTTCCAAGAGAAAGGTGAGAGAGAAGATGATCAGTGCTGAAACCTTTCTGAGGTGGGATGTGGGAGTCTAAGAGAACTATTCTCTGCAAATGGGATTGAGGCAGAGACTGAGGGTTAATGCTTAGAAAGCAACATGCCATAAACACTTAAAATAAATAGTATCTAAGCCATCCTGGGGCAGGGGGGCTGAAGGGACTGAGGTGTGTGTGTGCTAAGAAGGAATGAGTGAATTATTGACCACATGTGGGGAGGGGCAATAACGTCAAGCAAAGATAAACTATCAAGCCTGGCAGTGGTAAAAGTAATGCTGCCAACTCTTATATATCATGAGTGTCACGGGTTTTGGAGCCTTTTCCTTTGGTTGTTCCCTTTTTATAAGCTTGTGAGAAGCTGCTGTCAGCTCAGGACTTATGGCTGAGTGGAATCCAGCTTCTTTGAAAGGAATCTGCTCCCTTGGTTTGTGCTGCCTGCAGGGAGCAGGGGAAGAGCAGCCAGCAACCGGCTGCGACTCACAGCAGAGCCCACTTCTACCTTCCTCCTCTTTCCCACATTGGCAGCTCCAAGCATTAAAAGCTAAAGAGAATGGCCTAGAAACACAATTTCATAAAAGAACAAAACACCTTGTGATTAATTTTATTTTTCATATACGTCCAGAGACTGTAAATGGCATGAATTGCACATTTTCAGTCCTTTTGCCATAATCATGAAGTCAGAATATTGTTTAAATACATAGAAGCTTTCACTCTGCTTTTTTGATTTTGGTTCTTTGGTCTGCTTAGTATCTGTCCTTGTGAGACTGTTGCTAAAACTACAAAAAAAAAAACCCTGGCAATACACCTTCATGCTTTCCTGCTTCACTTGTAGTTGGACAAAACACATAATTTCCATTCCAGACCAACTGCATTATTCCCCTTTATTTTGTTGCTGCTTCTAAGATCAAGTTTGGAGTCTGTAGATGGAGGGCTGAAGGGTTTTATTCCATCAAAAAGGGGTGGTTGGAGAACATCTGCTGATTTGTGAACAAAGCAAAATAAAAAATGTTAAAGTTGCAAAGTCAAGCATGTCTTTTAGGAGATACCAGCTATTAATATTGACTTTAAAACTGATTATTTTTCTTCATAAATATATATTATAAAACAGTTTGTAGTTTTACATGAATGTTTTTCTACAAGAATTCTTTCTTCAGAGAATAGACCTCATGATCAGGCACTTGAAATCAGTGCAGAGTTTTGCCGTTATGCTTTTAAACCTAAATCCTTGTCAGCATTTACAGTATCTTCCTCTGAAGTCAGTGCTTGACTTCTGCATCTGCAAAGTGGAGACAGCATTCCTTCATGTTATAAAAATAAATTGTTTAATAGGAGTGAAATTATATTCCTGCATTATATCAATGATCAGTTTCATCCAGACTAAAATTACAACTTTGACTTCTAGGACACAGTAGGTAAAGACTAAGACCATGTACTGAAAAATGAGAAGCAAGTTAAATATTTACTGGTTGTCCCTCCTGTCTGTTCATACAGAACTCTTCTGGAGATGACTCAAGAATTTTATGAGAGACTGTTGTTAAAGCAGCTCTATCTCAGAATCATAGGGCAGGAAGGGACCTTTGGAAGTAATCTAGTTCATCTTCTTTTCCAAGACAGATATCTAGAGCTGTCATTCCTGACAGCAGTTTACATAAACTGCTCTTAAATCTTCCAATAATAAAAAGTCCTGATCTTCTCTAAACAGTCCTTTCCACTCCCTTCCTTGATTTTACTGCTGGAACCACTTTCCTCACATCTAACCCACACTCTCCTCACTCTGCGTTTATCTCATTTTTACTTTTATTAAAGATAATGGAGAATACATTTCTGCAAAAGGCTCTCAGTTAATTTCCCCAGCATGCTTTACCTCAGAACAGAAATCCCAAATTTGTTCATACTTGCTCTGTAGAAGATATTTTCTTGAGTGCTGATTCTTCTCACTGTTTTGAGTTGTCTCTAGATGGTCCACACAGAAGGTATTGCACAAATGAGGTCCAAGAAAGGTTTCACAGGCAGCCTTATCCTGCCCTTTTTTTTAGGCTGAACAAATGACATTGTGATCATTATAATGTGCTCAGTGCTCTCATACAGAACTTGTACCTTGTGGGATTTGACACCCATGATCAATGACACATATGACCAGGCCTTTAATTTACATGGAACTTTGCCCCTCCAATGGATCTGTTGCATTAAATGAGTCCAACCACAGTAACCATACTTAGAAGTGTCTTCTGCCTGCCAGGTTTCTGGAGTCCTGCTCTTAGCATCTCATGAATGTTTGTAGGCATTTTTTTTTTGTTTCTCCCCCATGAAACTGAGTCTGTGTGTCACCACCTGGCTCTGTCCTGCCACTGATGGACAGCAAGCCTAGGACTGGCATGTCAGGTCTGTTGACTGGACGGATTTTCTTCTGTGAGAAGGTAGACAGACAGACAGAAGCATCCCATGAAGAGGTTTTCATGGTTGTCATCATGTCAGACCATGCTGAAGGACAGACAGCAGTACTTGAGACATGGTGTTGCAAGCAGACCAGCTCAGAAGCAGATGGGGTGCCTGCTTTGTCAGAGGATTGCACAGATACTTGTTAATCACAAGTGATGTTACAAGGCTGGGATCTTTAGTTCTGTTCCATTGTTGAGTGAATACAGCATCTTGCTCATTTCTTCCAAATGTCACATTCATCTTTCTTTCACCTTCAGATTTCTTTGTTAGGCTCCTGTCTTTTTCATGTTATTGACAGCTCATCATATTCCCATTCTCTATACTTTTCCAATCCTAGTTTCTGCTCATCAGTCCTAATCACTGTTTCAGTGTCCACCTGGTTGCAGTTTCTTCTGTTTTGGCTCTTTGTCTGATCTGCATTTTCCTTCCCTCCATTTCTGGTAGCTCTCTGACAGGCATTTGGGACACAATATTTCTTCTCACCCCTTTCTCCATTTTCATGTTCATTTTCTTGCCAGCTGATGCTCTGTTCTCTTCCTGCTTTCTTTGGCTTTCTGTTATCTGTGTTATTCCCATAGTCAAATGTCCTGTTTCCCCCCCACCTTCCAGTTCCCTCACATAGCAAGCTCTCTGTCATGCCCTGTCCATTCATCATTCCTTCCTTCACTTCCATTTTACAGCTGACTGAAGGTACAGGCAGTTTAAATGGGAAAATCTGGACTCACAGCATCCCTAAGCTGTAGTTGCAGAGATGATCCCTGTGAGTTTCTCCAACCTTTGCTGGAAGGATGATTGTTCATGGGGTAAGCATGGTGTACATGGAGGCTGTTTGCACATGGGGACTGAGAAAGAATGGAGCATGTTTAGTGAAGACAGCACTTTTGTCCTTGTAGCTTCAGTGGGCTGAAGTTTTGCTTGTTATCTACTTGGTAAGGTAAGAAGTGTTTAGAGAAACAAGTTTGGACTAATTTTCATAGGGTTACAGAAAGTGAATCTCTAACTTCAAAAATGAATATAGTAAAAATTTAAAGCTTCACTGAACAGCAGAATGATTGATCAAAGACCTGAAGTAGCTTCCAGCTGAGCCATCTAGGACTCTTAATTCTATAAGAGACCAGAGGAGGAAGATAAGAGGATTCAGAGTCACAGGGGGTATTGGGGGGGTGGCTCTATTTTGATTGTTCTGTTTCTTTTGATGCAAGAAACTGAGTGTTGTCAAATCAAACTTAAAAGGCTAGATGCAAAATAAAAGGAGGTGATTCTTTGCACACCAGGCAGTTGTCCAGAGTGACATGGAAATCCTTGCCAAAGGATGTTGTGGATTGATGAAAATTTATGTGATTTTGAGACTGGGCAAGCTCATGAACAGAATTACTGAACATAGGAATCACAACTGATATAGGGAGGCTGAACTGATGAAAGTATTGGGAGGCACAGGTATGTTTGTCCTGCTATTTAATTATGTGTCTTATTATCCTGTTTCTAACACTGACCATACAGGGTCGGATGGACCTTTTCTCTGACCCAGCACAGTTTTGACTAAAGCACCCCACTTTGCTTCCAAAGAAAACCAGCAAAGTTTGAATGATGCAGAACAGCATGTTATTCCATTCCCCAATATGACTGAACAATTCTGAGGAAGCTTTCTTGAAAAAGCTGCTATTGAAAGCTGACCTGGCATATGTTAAACTTCAGTAACTTTCAGGTCATTAAGACCCAATTTATTGTTCATATGATGTTGCCTGCAAGGTTTATGCAGTTTTGCTGTGATCTATGTTGATTTGCAAAGAGAGGGAGTTTGCTTAAACAGACAATACTTTATTGGGCACAGAGGCACACTGAAGATGCAGGTGACTGTAATTCTAGTTTGGGTTTGAGAACTCACAGGTTAAATCACCTCCGAAAATTGTCTGAAGTGTCACCCTTCAGGTGTGCTCACAGTTGCATTCTGTGTGAGGTTTTTGGTTGTGAGAGCGAGTCAGTTCAGGTGTTAAAGAATGATTTCTAGATGGATCTGGAATCTAGATGGATTCTGGTAACCCCTGCTGCATTTCTGGTTTGTGAAATCCTAATAGAGCTTTTAACATTAGTTTTTTTTAAAGCTGGTACACATAGGCAGTGGATAAGACCACATTTTCATATTTTTCAGTTTTTAAATATTAGTAAAATGTTTTGCTTTGTTGGTGGAGTTTAGAGGTTAATGTTTTCTTTCTTTCAAATGAGAAGAGCAACTTTAAGCCTATTATATGGCTGTAGAACTGCATCTATGCTGGTTTGAAAAAATTGGAAAGCAGTTATTGTCTAATGCAGTTTAATTGCTTTGTGCAAACTTGAGATTTTAAAATTCCTCACCTGAAGTTCATATAAACTCCCTCCTTTTTTTAAAAGTTGTGTGGTAGAAGTTACATACTCATTTCAAAACCAACTCTGTGACAGTGTTAAACCACTTCAGAATTTCAAGTTGTTCTGTGATTCAGTTTCCTATTGGAAGGAGAACAACTTGCACATCAAACAAGTAACTGTAGCTTGCAGCTGAGAACTTTTGCATCTTTCTCTTTGTGGTGTCTCCATGTTGCACTTTTCATCCTTCTCTCTGTATCATTCATTCAGCAAGGTGATTTATTAGGTGGTTAACCAATGTGAAGTTGTTGTGTTCACCTAAGGAGTTTTCTTGAGTTCTGTCCTTTCAAGCCACTTCGTTATTGATGTCCAGATATTTACAGGATATTTAGATGAAGCTGAAAGGCTTTATCTAAAGACTTGGGTTCTACAATCACTCCATTTCTGTGAATATCACACATATATCAGAACATACACTGATGCATACATGGTATTGTTTTAAGCCAGAAATCTTTTTTTCACTTAAAATGTAGCTTGTGGGTCTTAATTTGAATTTACATAAATGATGCAGTGGTGCATCTTCACTAAGGAGAAAAGCAATTTACTATTTAAATAACAGCATGAAACAAGCTTGAAGGCAAGGTAGTTTTTGTGTTAGCACAACTTAGCATAGCTAAATACATATTAGGTGCCCTGTTGCATTTAATTTAGGCTTTTAACTTATGCTGAAACTACTAAAAAGGCTAGGTAAGTGAGGAATTCTCAAGGCCAGTTGTCATCAGTGTGCTTCAGAAATCAGTACAAATGATGCTCTGAAGTTCTGGTTTGCTTCCAAATACTCCATTTCATTGTGTAAAGCTTAATGTTAATTGTGGAAAATAGGTGTTAAAAACATTTTAAATTTCTGTAACAACTTTGGCGACAAAACCCAAGGTTTTATACATCTCACCTTTCAAAAAATGCTAGGGTGTGAAAAAGACATCCTGAAGGCATTTCCAGACACCAAGAAAAAGTACTGCATAACTCCTCTAAAAACAACGAAACTCAGCAAAAATCAAACGATACCTTCTTCACCTTCTTTTTCAACCCAAAGTGTGAATGAACTGGATCTTTATTTTTATGCTTTCTATTTTATTTTTAACTTTAGTGCAACGATTTTCATAGCAAATGGCAGTACTGATCATCTGTAACTTAGCATTTAATGTTAAGGCAGTGGTTATAGTGGATCTCGCTGGACGTGGTGTGCCTTGGGTATTCTCAGCTCTGATCCATAGCCTTTTCCTGGCAAAAAAGAGCAACGACCTCTGCTTTTAATTACATTGATTGAGGAGGTGAATGCAAGGTAAAACTTCATTGAAAACTGGCGTCCTACAGTAGGCTGGGAGGCATTTGAGAAAATACGAGGAGGGTATCTCTTGAATTGAATTCCTAAGTTTGTATTTCCTGTGCTGTTCACAACTTCTCTTCAGCTCTGCAGGATGCTTGGATTCCCCTCTGCATGTTCTCCTGAAAGTTAAAGGACTTTTAACACTTTTCTGCAGAGCAGATGGGGTCAGGATTTTCTTTAGTCTACCTCCTTCACCACTAGAAGGGTGGTAATAACTTCAAGCTTCTTACCAATAGTCATGCAGCATAGGCCACTTGCCACCTTCCTTGCTATTCAGCTGCACAGGGATCTTGGTGACATTGATGGAAGTGTTTCCTGTGAAAATGAGGAAGGAAATTTATTCCCTCAGCTGTATACACAGAGTTTCAGGTGGATAGCAGTGCCCCATATCGTTGCAGATGGTCAAGCCCTTCTAGTCAGGTATGAAAAATTGGCATGAGAATGAGAGCTCACATCTGGTACTGTTGGGGGTTTCACTGACTCACGTGGATGGTTTGAAGGTTTCCACGAGCTTCACAGCACAACACTCGTGCAGACACAAGTGTAGATTTGTGAGATACAAGACACTGCACAAACAAAACATGTTTACATAAGTCAGCCTGCACATCTGCTTATTGTCAAGGAGCCTTGGCTGACACAGGATACCCCAGTGTCATTTTCCAGGGGCTTCTGCTTACTCTTGGGAGTATAACTACAGCAGCACTTGGTGTGCTTGAAATGTTGGTAATCCTCATGGTCAGCCTTAATTATGTTAAAAAAAAGTTTTGGAGATTATCAGTTTTACTTTAGTTCTTTAACGGAATATTTGCAAGCAAGCCAGAAGATGTTTCATCTTCTCTGGTTGTAATTTAATATTGTGCAACTAGTTGCCCAATATTGCATGTGTTGAAATGAACTCCTTTCAATGGGAAAGTCTGTGTTTAAGGATGAGTCCTAATGACTGTGTCATCAGTCAAGTAGAGGAAATAGTCACTGTTCTTCTCCCTTCCTCCAGGACTAACTGGCTGGTGGGTATTTCATTTTTCTTTGTTGTGATGTGGGCTGGAGAGGATTTTAGCATCTTTAGATTTCTGTCAGGTGAGTAAATTCTGTGTGAGGAAGAGGCACTGAGCAGGCAACTCAATGAAATAAGAACTTGTAGAAGAAAATGTTTGGCAGAGTGCAGAGATTGACATGTTTCTTGTTAGAAAGGGCACCAAGATCCAAGTCTGGATCTCCTCTCATGGCTTGGTAGGAACAGACATGAGCTTCAGGCATTGGCCTCATTGCTTCTTGTTGCATTCCCTTAAACTCAGTGTGTCTGGTTTGTTCTGGACATATTTTTTCCTGCTTCATGTATTAAAGTTTTTGTGCATACAGGAATACTCTGAGATGGGGTGACTTAGATAAGAACCAAGTAGTAATAAACCACGTGAGAAATTTTAAAACTATCTGAAGAAGGAGCATTTGTTCTGGGAAAATTCAGGGATTAGTTTGACGTTACAAATAATGATGAAGTTTTATTTCGGCTTGGAGCAGCATAGATGTATCTTAAATGTAATACTCGTGAGCTTTCTCTTTCTTTTTTTCCTCAGTAGCTTATAAAAAGATATGTGACACATTGTCTCTTGCTTGTTATCCCATTCCAAATTAGCCAGTTCTGAAAATATGCTAATTACGATAACAGATCTAGGGTTTGATCTTAAGAGTTGCCAGTATCTCAATTTCGTTATCTTCAGTATGAGAGCTCTTCTTGCATCACAGATTTAAATCCCCTAATTGCATATTGACATATGGAAAGTGGATTTGTAAGTAGTTCCTGCAGTCTTCAGATGATAGGAATAAAAAAATGCTACCTTCTGCCCATCCAGACATAACTTCAAATATTTACTGAGCGTTTAAACCTAAAAGGCTTACGTGATAGCAATGGCCACTTTGTACTGCATGGAAAATCAGCAAGGTGACAAGTGGGGAAGAGGAGGACCATGGCTTTCCTGCAGTCTCTCTAACATGCAGATACCAGGCAAGGAGTTTGCTGCCACCATCTATTTTTAGGTATCAAGGTGCCTGATATATTTGAAGCCCCTTTGCTTACCCACCCTTTAAAAAGTGAAACCTTTTCTTCCCCATTTTATAGTCCTTCCTCTCCATCTCAGCCCCACAGTCTCTTGGCTGTGTTCTGGGAATCTTCTGCTGCTCCTGTATTCTGCATCTGACTGCTCACAAACCTCTAGCAAAGGGTTCCCCCAGCCCCCTCCTCACAGCCAGTGCCCAAGCATTTGCTTCAGCTTCTCTCCCCAGCTTTGCTGGAGCAGGAGCAGTAGCACAAACCATATGATTCTTGACAGCTTCACAGCTGTCCACACCACGCTGCAGAGTAGCTGTGAAATTTGCTGTTGTTTCACTTCACTCTGCCTGCAGAAAGCTACTGCTGGAAGTTGTGATACCTGAGCTGCCTTACAGGCTCCAGAAATACCAGCTTTACCCCTGTGTTCCTTTTTCAGCTACAGCTGCTTTAAAAGTTTTGTGGGGTTTTTTTTTTAATTCCTGTTTTGTATTTCTATTTCATAAACCTTAACATTATCAGGTATTTGCCACGACTTCACTTTAAGGACCTTTGTTTATTTATTCATAATTGTCCTTGAGTCTTTAAATGAGCAGTGATAGTCTGTCCTAACAGGATGTATGAGTAATTATTTATTCCACTGTGGATAATCTTGTGTTTGTAACTAGTGTAATTTGTATATCATGGTGCTGCCTGTTTAAATCTCTTAAATCTCCTCACAAGTCTCTAGTCTCAAAGGCAGGAATAGGTTTGCTTTCCCTTCTTACAAATTCTGCCTGTGAGGCCAGATCAGGTTTCACTGGTAGCTTAGTAGTTATATTCACTCACATACAAATAGTAACTTACTTGTTTCTCTATTAAATGAAAAACTAACTTTAAGGTAGACATATTTTTTAGCTGTAAGAATTCATTTTTCCTTCTTCTATGCTACATTTACCTGTGTTTTCCTTGCATCCTTTTTCTGTGGATATCTTTTTCTAAAAATTCCTGGAATAGTTATAATGGTTATAAACTGGAGCATAGGTGGTTCTGTTTAAATATAAGGAACAATTTTTTTGGGTGGCAGAGCACTGGCTGCCCAGGAAGGTTGTGGAGTCTCTTTCCCTGGAGACATTTACAAATGTATAAACCCACCTGGACGTGTTCCTATGCAACCTGCTGGAGGTGACCCTGCTCTGGCAGAGGGGTTGGATGAAAAGATCTTTAGAGATCTCTTCCAACCCCCAACTTTCTAGGATTCTGTGAATGTGTCAGACATTTACCTTCAGCACCAGGGGTTGTGCTGGCTGAGGCAGGATCAGTGAGGCCAAGGCCATGAATGTGAGGATGAATATTTCCTAACAGTACTGTGGTAGGGTCTTAATTTGGATACAATGAATGGGACCTTTTTTACCAGCCTACCAACCTGCATGTCCCCAAAGGTCTTTCTGCCTTAGGGAAAGTGCAATCCTATTTATAGAGCATAAGTAAAAGTAACTGGCTTCATTCTGGGCTTGTGACTTGCTGTTCCCTTTACCTGGCTGTCAGTTATTACCAGTACTGTAATAGTAGAGTAGTTCAAAAGCATTTTATGCACCCACTTGTTTTGGGGGGTTGTTGTGTTTTGTTTTTCTTCTTCTTTCCTTTTTCTTCTCTTTTTCTCCATAGTGTTGCTCTATGGTGAGGTCAGAAAGATCAGGCACAGAGTATGTTAAACCAAATCTAAAGGCCTTTGCTGGATTCTCAGGGTCTTCTCTTCTGATCTGGAACTTTCCTTTTCTGCTTTTGCCTCTTTTGGTTGCTGCTCTTGCCTCACCTGGATGAAAAGCATGGGCACTCTGTATTTTTTCCCCATAATTTAGTGAGTATCATATAGGAGTTCAGCCTTAAGGTTTCTGCTTCCTCTCACCTGACCTTCCTGCAGCCACCCACCCAACACAGAATGCCCCAAACCCAAGTGTGCCACCTTACAGATTGTAAAGCTATTTAAATAGGATCCAGGCTAAACCAAGCCTCTTAAGTGTCTGATTCCCTGAGGCATCTTTTTAGGGTCTTCAGGGCATAAATACGAAGAAAACAGAACTGCTCATTTAAGCATTAAAAAAATGTGTTAAATGGCCTTACTTTAATGCAAACTGCATTAGTTGCACAAGTTCACATTTTAAGTTTGTGGATATGTTTATTATAGAAATATTTTTCAGTAGCTTCCATATGATGTGACACAAGGAGTGCTGTCAGAGCTGTCAATTCAATGCTGTTGCTATGTTATGCATGCTAAAACATAATTGCAAATGGTACAGGGACATTGTAGCAGTCACAGTTCTCAAAATATACATTTCCTCTTGTAAAACTCTTAGGCATCGCTTTGTTTTTTAAATATAAAAGGAGACTATTTGGATTTGTGTGTCATATCCCTGATACGTGTGACTGTAGCCATTGCTGTGATTTTTTTCTCATTATTCCATTTTTTCCAAGGATTCACTAAACCTTTTTGGTGTATTGTTTTTGTACATTGTGTTACACAAAAGAGGTATGGGCTTACAGAAAGGTAGACATGAAGTTATGTTCTAATTATTCAAACAGGCAGAGCTTTACCTTTTCTGTTATGGCAATGCTGAGTTCATTTGATGGGTGTGTTAAGTCCTTCCTCCCATTCTTTTCCTTTTGCCCTGTTTTCCAGTGCTTTTTCCAATACATGTGTCTAGAGGTACAGAGTTTTTTAACAAAATGTTGTATCAATAATTTGATTATATGTGCATTTGTTCATTAATTATGCAGTCTTGTGAACAAAAAACTTTAGATGAGCTGGAAATAGTGCTTCTGAATGCTGAATTCTGATACCTGAGAGCACTTAGAAACTTTTATTGTCTGGTTTATATTGGCATGAAAGTTGATGAAGTATCCTCTGTTGTTTCCCCCTCAAAAAAGAAATGTTTTTCTTCCCTTTCACAGCGAACAACTCTGCGCCTTTTGTTACTGTGGAGAACGGAGCTCATTAGGACAAGGAGACTTAAAACAATTCAGTCCAACTCCTGGGTACGTTATCCCATGGAAAAAACAGCCTTTAAACAAGAGTGAAGCCAGCGACAGCACCGATGGAGCTTGTGAGAGAACTCCAAGGCAAAACTCAGTGCCACGCAAACAGAGAGGACAGAAGAAGTAAGTCCATTCTTCATTAAATAAGAAGGGGGTTGGTGTTTTGTGTGCAGTTCAGGAAGCATCTTTACAGATGCTTTGGCAAATAACTTGTATTTGTGATTTTTTATTTTTTATTTTTTTTGCTTTAAAAAACAAACACAACACAAACAGTATAGGAACGGGCACCTCTTCTGCTTTTCAAAGATCGGTTTCTCCAGTGAGAATCTTGACTTTGAAGGAATATAGAAAAGAAACAGTTACTGGGAAGCAGTGGTTTACTTGTGAGGCTGAAGCAAAAGGATGCACAAGGAGAGAAGTTAATGGACTTCAAACACTTCATGGATTTTGTAGGGTGGGGTAATTAGAAGCCTCTGCCCATCTTGCTGAGGCTTATGCTCCACCAAACGCCGCTCTTGCAATGGCGGCATTGCTGCTGCAGGCACACAGCACACATCTCTTACCCTCTAGAAGTGTGGGGTTCCTGGGCAGGTTTTCCAACGGGGTGGTTTTAGCCATGGAAGGGCAGTGTCCCGAGCCCTCCCAGGTTGGGTCCACCTCTCGGTAATTCTGCAGAATGTCAGGAAGTTACACACAGCTCCGCGGTGAAGTTTTGTTGCATAGAGGGTGCGTCTGGCGACGGCACGCACGGCGCGACTGACAGGGAAAGCGCGTTTTCAAATCTGTCTGCACCGGAGTTTCTCCGTGGGTGTGGGGATTCTGTCACCGTGGGTGCCGTCCCTGCCGGGGAGACGCCGTTTCATTCGGCGGATGATTGTGAGGGGTGTGCGGCCTTGGGGGGAAGCTCGGCTCGGCGACGGGACCGGGGCTGTGGGCCGATGAACCGGCGTGACGGTGGAAGGTCCGGGGTTGCGGGGCTGAGGCTGGGTGGCCGGGGCCGTGGGGCCAAGGCTGTGGGGCCGACCGGGCCGTGCTGGAAGCCGGGGATTGGCTGTGGGAGCGGGGCCGCCGCCAGCCCGCGGGGCCCGGCCGGGGAAGTGAAACAATAACGGGGGTGGCGGCCGCGCCCGCCCGTGAGGCGGAGCCGCCTGAGGAGCCGCGGCGTCCTGCCGGGCTGCGGCCTCCTGCCGGGCCGCTATTCTTTAAATCTGACTAAAATACACTGCAAAAATGCTTAATTAATGCGCGTTCATTTAGCCGCGTTCAGCTTAACGTTTCAAATGTGAAGATTTTGAGCGCTGGGGCTGTGCCTTCTGCCGGAGAAGCTGCGCAGTGTGATTCGCGCTGGCTGATGTTGCTCAGGTGTGCAGCGGCGGTTCATAGGGTTATGTCGGTGTTGTAAAAATACACATTGTGTATTGCTAACAGGGAAAAATGGTGCTTCCTATAGCTAATAAAAGTCGCCCCCTCTGCTCGGACAGCTGCTCTTGTTTTATAGGCGTATGAAATATTATTTACCAAAGGGTTAAATACAGAAGATCGGGACAGGACAGGATGAAAATGCAGAGAAAATTGGGATGTTCTTAAGATGGCTTTGTGAGAAAGCGTTCACATTAACAAACCCGCCTTGTGTTAATAAACCCCCCAAACTGGGATTTGGCGTTGTTCTTATTGTTCTTTTAAACTTCTGTGTTTTGGGCAGGAGGTTCATGTTAGGGGTGACTCTATTGGATGCAGGCAGTGTTCAGGAACAGCTTTGTTGAGCAGAAGAGGGTGATTTAATACTTAGTAAAGGGATTCTTAATGTAAACAGTGCCAGAGTTAGCAAGTTGGGAGGTGGGAAGAAAGGTGGATGTTCAGCTTCTGTCATGACAGGGTTCATGCTTGCTTGGGTTGTTCAAGAAAGATGTTGCTTCCCCCCACCCCAAGTTAGGTTTTTTCCCCCATATATTTCTGAATACAATTGTTAAGTAGAGCATGCGTGGTTTTCTGGAAAGCTGAAAAGGAAGGTTTCAGGAAAGTTTCATTTATCTCAGGTTAAAATTCCTGTGGGTGGGAAGTCATTTTTCAGTGTCTTTTTTTCTTTTAGAGGTCATGAGCAGAAGGGAAGCAGTTGGGAAAAAGAGGTGTTTTTGTGCTGTCTCAACTCTAGAAACTCAGAAGTAGCAGCAAATGCACACACATTTGAGTTATTAATGAGGGAGAATAATGAAGCTCAAAGAACCTTAATAGAAAACACAACACTCCCTTTCTTAATAACTGCTGAAGCATCAGATGAGATCAGGTTTCTTTTGTTAGTAATGAACATCTTTAGCTGTCCAAGATAGTTTTTTGCCTGCAGGAAATAAAAGAGAAGGAATCATAGCTTCTTTCTTTTTAATGGAGTAGCCTGAGTTTTATTAATTGCTTTTGGTAGAGATTAGTATTTGGGGAACAAATTAATAAAATTATAAACTAGATCCTCCCATGTCACCACAATATAACAGTCTTTATATTATGCCATTTTTCATTTCTCCCACATGCCTCCTGTCCATGCCTCTCCCCCCTGCTTCTCTCTCTCTCTCTCTCTCTCTCTCTCTCTCTCTTTTTTTTTTTTTTTTAAATCTTGATGGTGTTGGATAAAGTTATTTCTTTCCAAGCAGCTTTTTCACTCCCAGTCTTTTTTCTACCTCCTCCCACAGTTGCTGTATTTTATGCACCTCTGGCCATGTTGGGCTTCAAGGATACTGTCAGTGCTTTGCCCTGGACCAGATGTTAAGACTGCAGGGAAAAGGCCATATGAAAGTTGCAGCTTGGACTTGCCGCTTACACCACTCTATTTAGTTCCTTAAACATCTCTTCTTTCCCAGAGTCACACAGGCTGCTTGTTGTTACCTGGTTGTCAGTTCCTAGGCCTGAAAAAGTTTTAATATCAAGCAGATGTGGACTTTAAAGAGTGTATGTGCTGAAGGATTGGAAGGGAGCAGGCTGGGAAAGGGGAATTTTACCAAAAGCTTTTTTTTGGTCCTTTGAATAGCATCTGTAACAGCAAACCTGAGTTTTGGGGACTGTGTTTGGCTAAAGTATGAGGAATGAAGGTTTTCATTCATGTTGTTTTACAATTTTTTAAAAAAATTATATTAACTTTCCCTGACTTTGAGATCATTAACAAATATCTAGCTAATTGAACAAAGAATGTGGGCACTCCTGAGTTTTGTTTTTTCTGCTCCCCAACACAGATCTCGATCGAGTTTAGCATCTTGTACCAGTGTAAGCACCCAAACTGCTTCTGACGATCAGGTTGTCAAATTCTGGGATGAACTCAGTTTAGTTGGCTTACCAGATGACATTGATGTTCAAGCCTTATTTGAGCCAACAGGTAAGAAATGTTGCTTTCCTGCCTGCTAGTAATTGTCTATAATAACAGTGAAGTTTTTCAGCTCCTGGTTTTCTGTGCTCTGGTGTTTGTCAAGTGTTTGATGATGCATTTGGAGCTTTTTCCAGTGTTATGTGGTGTTCTTGTGTAGTCTTCAGGTATTGGACAGAATAATTTTCAGCTTTGCTTGGGGAAATGTTTGTAATCTACTGCTGAAATGTTCAGGTAGTGATATATTTGGTATCATGGTTCTGTTTTGGGAAGAAAAGGAAAGAGGAATGAGACAGCTTAGTGTAATTCTTGAAATTCTAATCCTGTAGTTTTATCTGATCTCCTGCTTCTAATTTGGGTTTATTGGAACTAGTGGAAGGAAAACTGTAAAAGAGCAGTATTGATAGAACAATAGAGGCAACTCATTTCAAACTCTAATTAAAAATGAAAAATAAAATTTAGTGGTTCATTTTAAATAGTTATACCATAGCGTGTGTGGATTAGTAGGGGGTTTATAAAGATTTTTTAAAAACTTGTTATTATTTGTAGACAACTCTTCTTAGGCCCTTACAGACATTTTTGTGAAAGTCTTTTTTGTTGCTGAATGATTAAGTTGACCAAGTATCTAATTTCAGCAGTTAGTGTAAAGCATAATTTTGAATCAAGTGTAAAGCTGTCTCAATTCCTTTGGAAGCATGCATAATTTATATTGTTTTTCCCAGAACTGAATTAGGAACATCTGTTAAGAAATAACTTTTCAATTCCACAGATTTTGAATTGTTTTGTTACATAGATAAACATTTCTAATTGCATCTACAATGTGTTTGTTGTATTGACACAGTTTTCTGTCGTATACGTGGTGTTTCTGTTCATGCTGTATTTTGAGCTTTTAAGAGTTCTGTGTAGAATTCTCAAGCATCACGTGAGCTTGTTCTGCTTTAACACACAGATCTGTGCCTGGTCATTGGGAGTCAGAAGTCAAGAGCACACAATAGAGGCAAATATTATCTACAGTGAAGTACAAGATCAGATGTAGTTCTGTACCTGTGTCTCACAAACAAATATTGCATATACACCCTTCTGTTACTATGATTATGTGATCAGGCATCTAAAAATTAGAAACAGATGTACAGAATGTGCTGAAATGAAGAGGAAGATGTGTTACATATCCAAAAAGTTGCAGTATATTTAGAGTCTGATAGGATCTGCAATACATTTAGTGTATGATAATAAGGGCATTAAAAGTTGCAGCACGAAAAAGAGGAGGAAAAGAGACTGTTCATTTTAATTGGCAAGTATTTACTACTAGTTCCATGCTTACAGAAGTGCTTGACAGATTTCTACAACAAAAGCTCTTTTTTTTTTTTTCCTGATGCATTAGGTCATTGCTGGGCTCATCACCGCTGTGCGGAGTGGTCATTGGGAGTCTGCCAGACTGAAGAGCAGCTATCAGTGAACGTGGACAAAGCTGTTGTCTCAGGGAGCACAGAAGTGAGTAAAAAGACATGAGTGCTCAATCCAGTAAGAAAATAGGGCTTGGGGCAGATAAAAAGACAGTAGGCTAGCACAAGGTATAGCCAAAAATGTCCATATATGGATCTCCGAGCTTACAGTAATAACAGGGTTTCTTTGGAAAGGTCTTAATGATAAAATCTACTCTTGTCTACTCTTTATTAAGACTTAGGGAGTTGCATGAAACATACTGTTAATTAGTTCTGAGGTAACTGGAATGTAGAAGGGACCTGGCTGGTAAAAACAAAATACAGACAAGAGAAAATCTTGGTTCAAATTAGCAAATGCTTTGCTAGGTAAAATACTTATTAGTGTACATGCTGAAATTGTATGACTCAAATATGGTTGAAAAATTCTCAGTTACTTTAAAGCAGCTTCAAAAAGTAGGTTGGTATAGGATAACTTCTGATTACCACTATTTTGTTACTTTAAATTTTGATAGAAATACATATGGAAGTGTTTAGGCTTCTAATTTTAAATGGTAATGCATTTGGAAAAGTAGATACCTTTGAAAAAGACAAACTCCTTCTGGTGTCATGTTCTGATACCATTTCAAAATGGTGAGGAGGCCTCTTCACATTGTTTTTACCATCTGTAAGTATTTTTTGGTCATATTTAATCACGTCTGGTAAATTATTTTAATATTTTTTTTCTATATTAGTCAGCTCTGGTATCAGCAAATATGTGTAATTTTTGCTGGTTTTCCCATGATCTTGTTTATACTTATTTTTACTTGATTCTTTAGGTTTTTAATACATTGCAATAAAATTTTAAAATTATGCAGAAGATACTGGTAAATGTTTTCCATTGTGTGGACTAAAAAGAGGCTTTAAATCAGTCTTTCACTACAAGCCATATACTACAGCTTTCCTTGCACCTTCTACTTTTACGTATACTCACATTGAATAAATGCTTTCCTTTGAATAATTTAAGTGATTTTTGTGTTATCTGCTTTCAAAATGAGGGACTATTCAGAACAGATGAACCTGGCAAATATTAAGTTCTAAATGAGCTTCAGGATATTTAAGCTTTGTATGTGTTCATGCATGTATAAAAAATTTAAAAAAGAATTGAAAGAACATCCAAAACTAGTGACTTTTTTTTTTTTTTTTTTTTTTTTTTTTTTAAATCTCCAGGTTGAGAAGTTTTCATGTTTTTTTTGGCCGATGATCGTGGCTTGTAGTAATTTTGTGATTGCTCATTCGGATATTCAGTAATTTTTGTCGCAGTATTTTTGTTTCTAACAGAAAACCTTGCTACAGTGTTCTTGTTTTGCTCTAGTGAATTGCATCCTGTTTCCATTGTTTCAGTTCCGTTTCTTTTGATATGCTACCTTGCTCCTCCCCTGTGCCTCAGGGCGATTGCTTCACCTCCAATTTTGTTGGTACATTTTAAACGTTGTTTAAATGTTTAAAATGCAAATATTTAAATATAAATTCTTGAAGAATGCACATCTTTATGGTGTGATGATTTCCATTTCAGCCCTGTCTTTTCACGTGCTGCTCTGTAGCTTCTCTATTAATCTTTTCAAACTATGAAAATCATTTTTAGATACCCCTGTTGCACATTGCAGTGCAATGCAGAAAGATGAGAGGAGTTTTATTTGCGTGCATATTTTCTATTCAGTTGTTCCTGAATCTTCTGAGAAACTTTCTTTGCTGTAATACAGCAGTCAGTCAGCAAAGAATGACATTGGTTTGGTTATTCCTTTTTAATCTTCCTTGTGATATCCCCAGGGAGAGCAGGGTAAGAGCACAGCTATGATTGTCTCATTCTACAGGAGCAGCTAGGCAAAATGGATCATCTTTATCCCATGTTCATACCAGGAAAGCTTTACTTTTGTGTTGGTTTGTTGGTTTTTTTTCAAGAAATAAGGAGCATACACAACTTCAGTTCTCTGTTCCTGACCATGGAGCAGCAATGTGGGGGTTGCTCAGAGTGTTTATAAATGACTGGGAGCCAAGTAATCCTGAGTTTGCTTGTGCCCAACCTTTAATGCTTGGTAATAATTTTTCACTTCTTTTAAACTTATCACTAAGGTAAAGAAGGCACAAAAAAGTGCAAGGTGCTGGTTATCCAACATGCTAGTGGAAAATTTAGCTTAAGGGAAGAAATTTTCTTTGAGAGATTTTGAAAAGTTTTGAATTAAAGGGATAGCAGCTAATTTAATGTATGTTCTTGTGTTTACAGCTGCCTGTGCTTTTCTTTTGCTAACATTCTGGGCTTCTTTCTCATGTAATGTTCCTGCATTTTCAAAGTAAAGTTTCTATTTAAATGTTCTGAACACTGTTGGCAGTGTTGATGCAAGTATGTGCTCAGGGCATACAGAAAAATAGTTTAAATAAAACCAAGCTGTATGCTGTTTCCTCTACTTGCCACCAAAGTTACTTTGGGGTTTTTTGTTTTTTGTTATTGTTTGCTTGGTTGGGGATTTCTGTCTTCTTGGAAGTCCCTCTGGCATGCTGTGGGTTTATAATATGGTCTGCAGCACTGACATCTTTTCTTAGCTGGGAAAGTAAGTTTTCCTTTTGTATATGTACAGATTGATTTTTGACATGTAACAAAACTTTTTCTTGGTAGTATAGTTCTTGTAATTTGTGGAGAGCTGTTCTTACCTTGGGGGTCTCTTTAATTTGTAAGCTATACTCATGTTTCTCATTATTTAGGCAGCCTATTGTTTGCAAATCTGTTCTAACTGGATGTGACAGTGTTTCTTATTACTCTGTTTACCAGTTGAGATGTCCATTTGGCTTCACTGAACTTGTGATTGCATTAATAAAGCTTGTGTGGGTGTATTTCACTGACCTATTCCAAAGTATGTATGTTAATTCATTTTGGCTTTCTTCTTGGCCTGTGCTTGCTGAAGGTTTAAAATAAAGTGCTATAGAGATTTCAGCATCTGTGCATGTTTCACAAAATACTCTGCTTAATGTGTCTTTCTTCTCCTGTTATTTCTTTTGATTCACTCCTTTCCAAGGCCTGGCAATTTATTTAGTGGGACAGCTGACCCATTTGTTACATGTATTTGTGGCTAGACATAGGTGGGTGCTTTGATTTTCTTTCAGAGTCTTGGTTTTGCCTCTCTTTGATGTTAGTGAGTGCACATTCATATATCTGTATTTGTGAGGTCTTTGAAATCTTGTGCATCAAGTTGCTTTATAACAACTGACAAATAAAAGATGGAATATACAGTTAAGTTTATGGTAGTAGATGTGCCCTGGCCCTCATGGGTCATATGGGTGACTCATTTAATCTCATTGTTGTCTTGCTTATTTGCTTGCCTCAGCAAATCAGAGTCATGGATTTGATCAGAACCACTCTCAAAGTTTTAAAAGTCATAAAGTAGAACTCAGGATCCAGGTGATACTGTCAGAGCTTTTCTCAAGATGACTCTTAAGAATTCACGTGCTTGTCTCTGGAACTTGTTCAGCATGCAAGTTAAAGAGCCTGAATGTCCAGACATGGCAGTTCCTTTCCCCACCACTTAAGTAGTTTTTAATGGGATTTTGGAGTCATTTTGTTTCAGGTTTTGAAAGAAAAGGACTCTTAAGAATGTAAACAGGGAAGAGAAAACTTCCTGCAATTTGCTTGATCCAAAATTTCACTGAGGTTTCTTAAAATTTATAAGTGCTCTATTCACTACATATAGATTTCTATAGTAAAGAAGCTGTTATATTGTTTGGTTTATGAAGATGGACTTTTATCAGAAAGGTGTTTCTATAGGTACTTATGGTAACATGTAAAGCTGTTATGAAATGCAGACTTAGTAAAATAAACTAAGCAAAGGAAAATGATTAAACAGAAATCATGGACAAACAGAATTTTTTGGGTTTTCTTGTGTTTCTGGCTCCAGCTTTATGCTTTAACTATGCTGCTTTTTGGTATTTGGAAGGGTGAACTTGGCTGGCATTACCATTTAAAAAGGAGGCCTTTAGGGCTTGCATCTGCTCAGGGTTTAGCAAGAGTGGTTTCTGATATATTTTCAGGTATTTTTAAATACTGATTTATAATTAACTTGTTCAATTTACATATATTGAGTAGGTGGGTGTTTCTTTACAGTCAGATGAGGAAATAATATATTGTCTAACCATAGCTCTTCTGTGTGCTCCAATGTCCCAAATAAAGTGGGCTACTTTTTCTCCTCAGTACCTAAGTAGCTCAATTCAATAAGTGAATTTCAGGAAGACTCAGTGGTCAATGTGCTGCTTTTGAACAAACTTCACAAGAAAGGAATGCAGTAGTAACTTTCCCATAAGTGATAAGATGTAGAAAGCAGTTTACAAGTCTGGGAGAGTTTATCAAGGGCACTGAAGTAAAAGAAAACATTAGTGGTGGGAACCAACAGGAGGTTCCTATCTACTTAAAGGCTGAAAAGGGAAAACGTGGTATTAATGAAGTGTCTAAAACAGTAATTACAAAACACTGCATTACAGTGTTTTGTTTTATAAAATGTGAATTTCTGTTTGCTTTGAAATTCTGTGTAGCTTTGTGCATATTTATCTACTTCACCACTTTAATTTTTCCAGTAATGTTTCTTCAAGACCAAGACTCTTGCAGTGAGACAGCTGAAACATTGCTGTCTTCTTCTCTTACCCATCCTTTTTTTTTTTTTTTTTTGTTAGCCAGGGCAGTATCTTCTCTCTGGACAAGGCAGCTGTTTGCAGCTCCTGCCCAGTTTCTGCAGGCTGCATTTGGCATTTTACCAGTGCTGAGGACTGTAGGAGTTGTTGCTTTGCATAGTGGCAAGCTAATCAGTAGTATCTTGCCTTGTTCTAGTCTCAAAACCATCAACTGTTTTGACACTCCTCTCTCCTGTGAGCTCTTTTCACATGGTAACAGAATCCTGAACTTTTTTTTTTTAATTCCCTTGAATTCTGTCACCAGAGGCAGGATATTGTGCTGTTTGTAGATGCTTCCAAGTTGGGGCAGTGTTACAAGACTTGCATATTAAAAACTCACTCAAATGGTTTCTTAAAAGCCATTTGCATCCACTGTTTTTAAGTCTGTGCTCAAGACACAATTCTAGCATGATGTTTACAGAGCTAGACCATAAAGAAATAAATTGAGAAGTAAGCTGGGCACTTTCAGTCTTGTTGAGACTTGTCTGTGTGAGAATGTTTTTAGGTGGGAACCTATTTGGATGAATTGATACTTCCTTTTGTAGTTCCTTGCCTATAAAGATAAGCATCAACACCTTAATATTCAATATTCTGCTAACTTCATACACTATGGAGGTTGTGCCCCTTTAGCCACAGCAGTTTTTCAGTAGTTTTAGTTTTTGTTGAGCCGAATCTGAGTGTGAAAAATGGCTCAGGTGACAGAATCCTGAAGATTTGGACTGTGCTGGCTTCATATATGCCTCAAACTAGCACAGAACACATAGCAATGTATTTTTTTCAAGACAGAGTGCAGGGTTTGCAGTTCCATGATGCTGTAAGAGCTCCCTTCTTCCTTTTTCATTACTGGAAGAGCTACTAATTCTTAAAGCCAGGGAAAAATTCATAAAAACAGTCATCTGTCATAATTTATGCCATTTCTGGGCAGTCTTCTGTATTTGCCCATTTCTAAGTGAGAAGCTTTGTAATTTGATATTGAATGAGCAGCTCTCATATTCAGAAGGTCCTCTTCCAACTCCCAAGTTTTTTATGGTCCTTTTCCATGCCCAAGGCACTTGGCTTCTCTTCATCTCCCTTTACTGCAGATGGGAATGAATACCTGGCTGCTCCATTGGACTGGCTTCTGATTGCATCTTACTGAGTGTTGGGGTTTTGGTTTGTCTTGTTTTTTCCTGTAGTTCCCGTTGTCTTGCAACTGGGAAAGGAAGTACTGCAGGAAGTATTCCTCAAAAATAACATTTCTACTTCTTTTTGGGGTTGCTTCTGTCTCTTAGAGAGCTCTGGCACAGCAAGTGCTAGAGAAAAAAAAGAGGAATAGCCACAGATGTCTTCTCAAGAAGACACTTCCATACAGTTTTGGTCAGTTTGGTAGGCTCATTCTGTTCCTATCATGTTTTAGAAATACTGTAACAGTTCATCCATGGCCTCATGAGGTATTTCAGTTTTCCATGAGGTTCCTTCTTTTTTGAACTTGTGGAGATTTGTGGCCATTTCCTTGCTGCTGCTCACAGACTTTGTACTTCAAGGGAAGATGTGACTAAGGATGCAGCTTTGATAATATTTTAACACTGTAAATTATCTCCCATGAATTACACTTTTCCAGGGCAGTTTGGATGTTAGACACCTAAAGCCAGATCATTTATGTCTTGAAGAAAATGAATCAAACTGTTATTACAGATTGTTGATGGCATCAGAATCTCTGTGTCAGCTGTTTTTTAACTTTTTCTAAGACTTTTCAAAGCAACCATGGTATCTTTAAATTATCACAGTTGGTTTTGGTTTACAACATCCAATTTTTCTGGAACACCTATGTACACCACAAATGATGTCAGTACAGCCTTGGTAAATCTCTTCAGGTTCAAGAGCTGCCATGGGACCAGTACAGGTGTTCAGGTTTTTTGTAGGTCCAGCAGTTTGAGAACAGAGATTTGCCTGCTTAGTAAGATTTACAACTTAATTCTCATTGATATTGTCACATGAACAATTCTTAAAGTGTTCTTCTGTTTGAACCAAAATAAGCTCTACGTGACATACTGTTCATTTGAGCTCATTGTCTTGTAGCAGCTGCTTTGGAAGGTATACAGCAAAAAAGAGGAACCAGGCATAGGCAAGAATGAGAACAAGCAGATAAGAAGGAATAAGGCTGACATTTAACATTACTAGGATTGTTGAAAAATTCATCCTTTAATGTTTTCTTGTCACCTGTAATCTGACTCTAGGAGCAAAAGCAAGTAAAGGGTAATTTAATATCAAAATCCCTTAGCTTTTGCCTGGTGGGCAAAACCAAAGCCTGTTACCCTATAGTCTTAGTTTTAACCCTATAGTGGGTCACCTTTACCAAATTTTTGTAATATTTTTTTTTCCCAAATTATCCCATGGAAATTTATGCATTCTACTTTTTCTTCTGCAGTGAAAGACAGAGAATAAAAAACTAAATTATGGTTCTTACAGAGTTTTCCAGTCACTGAGGAGGAAAACTTTATTTCTTTTCCTAGTGTTTGTGATGTATTGTTGCTTGCTCATGAATACTTTGATACTCGAGTAAGTGTGCATATGTTATAGAAGGAGAGATTGTTTGTAAGGGTTGATTGTGATCAGTTAATTGGGATTTGTTGAATGAATAGCCTATCCAAAATTTTATATTGAAGAAATGCATAATTTCCCACTTATTTTCCCATTATTTAACATATTTCTTGTTAGCATTTCAGTAGAGCTAGTACTTTGCTCCAGTGTGTTAAATCTTTGCAAATTTTGTGAGTGGAAAAATCTGTTATGAAGGTGAAGAAATATATACTTCAAGGCCATATGACATATCCTCATTTTAGCACTTCTTGAAAATCAGCAACTCAAAATCCAGAAAATGTCCCTTTCTTTAGAGACATAAAACACACTGTTCTGTTTATGTGCTAATAGACAGTAGAGTAATGTACCAAATGTTAGCAAAGCTTTAATTTAGAGCTTTTTCTTAGTGCTTGTTTTGGGAGTTTGATTTGTAACAAGTGTAAATGCTTTAACATGACTTTTCAGTCTTCATAATAGCTCCTTGCTTCATAACCTGTTATCATCATGGTTTTGTCCTAGGAAAAGAAGCACATGATAATGACCAGTTTAGCTCTAGTTAATTTTCATATTGCTTTCAACATGTTGATTCTGCTGGAAGAGGAAGGCAGGCATTAGTTTGTGAGCCACAGGCTGGAGGAGTATTTTGCTTCTCAGATGAAGCAGATGTGTATCTTTAAACTAATTTATTTTAGATTTTTCTTTTGATTTGCTTTGCCTTGAGCCTTCTATGAAATAACAGTTGTGTTCTTATCCCTACCTTTTTGTTTCCAAGTATATGAAAAAAACAAATAATGTGATTTTTGTCTGCATAGCAAATAGTTTTGTGAGTGCACATTACAGCTCAAAGATTAGAGTGAAACTGTATCTTGTTCCTTTGATCCGTCAGAAGTAAGTGCTGGAGCTTAATCCCTGCCAGATGTTGTAAAGGGACAATGACTAGTGCATGCATTTTAATATATACATTTTAGCTTCGAGTAATAAAATTTACTTAGAGTAAGAGAAGACTTTTCATAAAGCATAATATTTTTGCAGTGGGAAAATAGAATTTCTCTGACTTCATTGCCCGGTTCCCCCTGCGGTTTCGCAGACCTGAGCAGAAGCACAAACGTCATTCTGGCAGACACAGCTGCAGAAATGGGCTTTCCCTTAAAAACTGCATTTCTGGACCTCAGTAGCAAACGAGCAGGGAAAAGACTGGAATTGCTTAGGCAGCACAAGGCATCTTTCCTTAGGGCGTTTCATATGGCTTCATCTAAAGGAAAAGATGTGATTTTTCAGCCTCTCCTGTCTTGTTTTTCCTCTGCCAGTGCAGGGGTGCTGCTGGTTCCCCACTGGGGTGCCAGGAGCTGCTCCCTGGGAGCTCCCCCTGCCAGTGCTCCCTTGGCACTGAAGTCAGAAAGCAAAGTCAGCCTCAGAGTTTTCATTCTGTGGGTGTTTTCAAGATGAATGCTTTGAGAAATGCACCTTCCTTGAACTCTAGATGTCTAATAGGTGGGTCCTAGAATTCAGAGAGAGAGATTGTTGCTGCAAAGACGTTTCTGAGGGGGTTTTGATGCTGAATATACAATGGGCATTGCAGATGCTAAGGGCAGGCTGTGAGGTGTAGGAAGCAGATAAAATGGACTAGAGGCACAGAGAGAGATTGAGAGAGAAACAGCAATAGCCCAGAAATGAAAGCCAAAAAAGCCTAGCTGAGAAACATGAAAGGGCCTATGTTCCTGAAGGAATTTCCAGTGCAGGTTTCCTTTATTCAGTAACATTCACCGAAATAATTTACTGAAAGCTCTGAAGTGAAATTGTTCAGTGTGTGTTCCAAACTGCTCAAGTGTGTTTCACAAAGACCTTTTCTTCCTTTTTGCATGACTTGAGTAGAAAACACTTTTTTTCATAATACGCCCAAAGAAACTCTCTATGTTCTTTTTTTTTTATTTTTTTTTCTTTTTTCCTTTCCTTCCTTCCTTGCCCCCGAGTGTCTGTCTTGAATGTTAGTCTAAGCATTAAGGCAATGACATACTAGTTCACGTTGAGGTGGCACTTTGTTGCTGGGCATTTCATTTCAAGGTTTTATAATTTATATCAAGTTATTCTGGGGTCTGGCGCATTAGAAACAGGGAAAATCCTCTCTCTGAGGAGCAAAGAAAGGGCCACTAAAGGAAAATCACACTGTTAAAATAAAGATTGTATCTTCCTCAGTGCTTCAGTTTGCTGTTGGGACTGACCCATTTTGGTGCTTTCTTGTAGAACATGAAAATATGGGTATGTGGTCTCTCCCTTTCTCTTGTCTTTCAGTGCTCAGCAGCAATAGCATAGTCCATCAAGGTCTACAAAAGGAAGAAAATTACAATACAACCCCCCCAAATTTTAGATGTGGAACAATGAAATAAGATTTTCTTTTACAAAGCTATGAAAATATCTACAAGTTTATTTAAATTATTACCCCAATAATACTTCGAGAAAGAGAAGAAGAATGGAGCTCTCTCAGTATACTTTTAAAAAAGGCAGGAGGCCACACCTCAACAAACAAGCCAACACTAACCCCATAGAAACTTCTAAGTACTGTAGTGTGGCTGTACCACCTAACTCCTTCCTTTTGAGAGGTATTTGAAAGCAACCCACATTTCCCTACCTTACTTCCACTTCATTCGTGGCTGCTTCTTATTTAAATATTTTACATTCAGTCTTTTGGATGTTGATCAATCTGTTGTGGTTTTTTTTTTAGTATTAGTGCTTAAGGGTCCAGTTTTGCCTTTGTGTTATGGTTATATTTATGAAAAAGGATGAACCACTCTTTTGGAGTTAATATTGGTTAGACTTTGCCAAGGACTGGTCCTTATTATGCTTAGAGCACTGTAGAAATAAAAAGCCATGTTCCTTGCCATCAGAAGCTTGTTCTTTAAAAGATAACACATGAATAAAAGGAAAAAAATACCATTATGGCACAAGTTGTAGGTAAATTTGCTGAGCTGCAGCATTTTTTTGTTAGTGTTAGACAGTTGTCTTCAATCTTGATTTCATAACATTTTCCCTTTTAAATAGTAATTTCTTTAATTAAATAGCATTTTATTTAAGCATATCTTAAATTTTTCATGTGAATGGATCACATGCCTTTTTTTTTTCCTTCTTCGTCTTCCCAACTGGAACTTTAAACTTCAAACTCTTTAATGAAATTAGAGTTACAAAGTGGTTTTGGTTATTCCAGTAATATTTTTCCTGCTAAATATAAATTCTGTTACAGGTTCTTATTTGGGCTTTTCACCCATCCTCAAATAAATCATGTAAATGTTTTAATTTAAAACTCAGGAGTACTCATATTAGTCTGTTGGCATCAGTTTGCTTTTAAGCAGTAGCCTTAAAACTACTTCTGAGATTGGTGTACTCAGCAGCTTGCAAAATCAAACCCTTAGCAAAAAATAGTTATGAACTCCCTAAAGATTTTGTTACTGACTTCCATTAGTGCAAGTTCTGTCCCAGAGTTGCAGATGAGCATAAATATTGCAGGCCTCAATGTGAAGCAGTGCCATTAATGCAGGTGTCCTTGAGTGGGTTTTTTAATAATATGGAACAAATCACATGAGAGAGACATCTACAACTGCCCTTCATGTGATAGTGCATGTAACTAAGTGATAAATACAGATATTACTTGCATTAAAGCTGTTTTTTTCTAATGATCCAGGCTACTATTGATAGTTGTCTCTGTCAACAAACTAATATTGTTTGGTTTAATTTATACAATTATCCTTTCTGTTATGTATATTTGACCTAGGAATAAAAAGTAAGCAGACAAGGATGGGTGTGGTGCCAGTAATGAATTTGCAGGTGTCCATGAATCACAGTCATGATTACTATGAATAATAAGAATCCTATTTAATAATATTCCCCCTCTACTCTGCTCTTGTGGGACCCCACCTGGAGTACTGCATCCAGATCTGGAGCCCCTTTTGCAGGAGGGACATGGATGTGCTGGAGAGTCCAGAGAAGGGCCACGAGGATGCTCAGAGGGCTGGAGCACCTCTCCTATAAGGGCAGACTGAGAGAGTTGGGGTGATTCAGTCTGGAGAGGAGAAGGCTCCAAGGAGACCTTATTGTAACCTTCCAGTATCTGAAGGGTGCTACAAGAAAGCTGGGGAGGGACTTTTTAGGGTGTCAGTAGTGATAGGACTAAGGGGAATGGGTTCACACAAAAGGGGAGATTTAGATTGGAAGTTAGGGAGAAGTTCTTCACCATGAGCGTGGTGAGACACTGGCACAGGTTGCACAGAGAGGGGGTGGAAGCCCCATCCCTGGAAGTTTTTAAGGCCAGGCTGGACAGGGCTCTGAGCAACCTGATCTGGTGGGAGGTGTCCCTGCCCATGGCAAGGGGGTTGCAACTGGGTGATCTTTAAGGTCCATTCCAACCCTGAAAATTCTATAATCCTATAAATTAATTGAAGAACTGATAAAGTGACATATTCTCAAATCAGCGCTTCCCACAAGCTTTTTTACCACTGTGTTTCCTCTTTAGTGATAGTAATGTATTCCTTCAAAGATGTCATATTCCTTTTTGGTACATTGGGAGGAAGGGGGAAGTAATTGTTACTGAATTAATTAATAAATATTTTCTTTCTGGAGCATGTAATATGGTAAAACAACTTGATAGGTACAACGTCCTACACAACCCTACATACACTTCTGTGACACAGTCTCACTTCAGATATAATGAGAATACATGTATTCAATGTGAAATATAGACAGCTTTTTTAATAACACTGCATTTATTTCCATATCTAGCCAATTTTTAATTGATAATATAGTAGTTCCTTCTGTTTAAAAAATTTCTCCCCACTCTGCTTTTGTATGAGGTTGCCTTTTAAAAAACTGGGAAGAGTGGCAAGTTCTGCACAGTAAAATAGTGAATCTGGATCTAAATAAATTGCCATCAAATACCCAAGTAAATACTTTTATTTTTTTTCTTCTCAATTACTGCATGTTGTTATGGCAATACTAGGTGTTATTTGCATTTGTTGACAAATCACAAACCTTTAAAAGAGAATAGAGACTTTTAGAGAAGTAATACAAGAAGACAGTTGAGTTGCTGTCATCATTCTTTGCCCTTGGTGAGGAAAGTTTTTGTTTTCCAAAATGTAAATGGATTTGGTACATTGAACAGGTGAGAGCTTTGGGTTTTCCAAATGTCATACCAGGTGAGGTTTTTTTAATGAGAGTAACTTGAAATAGATGGTGGATTGCTGGGAAGAATGTTACTGTTATGCATCCATCACATCAGAATTTGCCTTGGGCACCTCCAGAATGTTTGCTTTGTGTCAGATGTAAAATATTGTGATGGATAAATCCCCCAGTAAAGGTCGGACCTGGCAGCAATGCTCACTCGCCTGAGAAACGAAAAGGTCAGAATCCTCAAGATGCTGGTAGGACCAGAAGCTCAGCCTCCCATTCAAGTATGGTTGTACTCCCACTCTTGATTTTACATAAACCTGTTGGGTTTGGTTTTTTTGGAAGGTGATTTCTCTAGGTGAGTGCACTGTTAAACTCCTTACACACCAGTTCAGTGTTTTTCAGCCTTCACTGTGCTCCTTAAATCCATTTTGGAGTAAGCAGACTCTTGCCTTCTGGGAGTTTTTAAGTAAAGTGTTCCTCCTAGTACTGTGACAGCATTGTTATCTTAACACTACCACAGAATTAGGATGATCATCTGGTGCTAAGTTTTCCATGTCACCACATAACATTGATTTTGGAACACAGGGATTGAATCTTGATTTTTTTTAACCATCTGAACAGTCTCTAATACTACTGGACTGCTCACGTGAACTGGCTGAGCAGCCTGTGTCTCTTGAAGAGTTTATTTTTAGATTACTATCATTATTAAGCCTAGGGGCCACAATGAAGTATCTGTCCTCTGTGTTAGCATGTGGACAGTCTGTGTTCAGGACATGTAACCTGGCTGTGGACTTACAGCCTGGTCTGTGAGGAGCAGCAGGAAAATGTTCTGTCCAGAACATAACATGGAATCCAAAATACGACTCTCAGAGTCTCGGGCTGGCTCCTGCTCTTTTTCCAGGCCTGTGTCTTTTGTTGACCCAAATTATTTCACCTTCAGTAGTTCTGATGTATTATTCATGTTATTTCAAGGCAGTTTTACTTTTGATAGAGGAATGAGATGTCACCATTTTAGTGTAAACATTGTGTGAAAAAGCTTTTAAGACATTATCCTAGTCCTAGTTCATCTGTAACTAGATAAGAATAAAAATACAGAAACCTCCTTGGCCTGTCATTAAAGATTAAGGAAAAGCATCATGAAGAAATAGGACTGTGCTTCATTTGACTGTGTGCTACATATAAAACAGAGGCTTCACCTAATCAGTTCTGCCTTATTTCTTCAGAAGAAGCCTGTTATGAATTGTGGCATTAAAAACCACACAGAATCATGTAGTGGAGAAAAGGAATTTTAATGTAAAAGAGACCAGGTGGGAATTGATGCTGGAACAGAAGTAAATATGTACATTTACTAAGGGAATCTGTGCCATATAAAGCATAACACTGTTTCCTGGCTGTTTTTTCCATTTGATGGCACTAATATCTCTATAATTAAGAGCAATGGAAGTATTTAGAGGGGAAACTGTATACTGTTATAAACCATTCTTTTTTTAATTGAACAGCTGTAATTTCTACCAATGGAACAAACTATATTATAAGAAAATGATTATTAGTTTAAAATGCAAAGTTAAATGAATGTAAAATTAACAAACAGATGGTGAAGAATTATTGTGTTTTATTTTACTCCTGGGTAAAAGGGCTCATGCATGATTGTAAAAATGTCATCACACTTCGTAAACCTGAAAGCAAACAGAATTTGCAGTTGTGCACATCTGTTTTGGGACACTGCTAAAGGGTTAGAAGAATCAATGTTGTTTTCAAATAAGGGTATTCATCAAAAGGATATCATTTACTTAACAGTTATGGCTTCTGCTAAGCATCAGACTTAATGTTCTGTGGAATTCATTACAAAATTTGGCAGCTTTTTTTCTTCACAAGCTACCGAGGCAGCATGCTGCACAATGAAACAAACCAGCCCTTCTTATCCCCTCTCCCTGAACTCCAGCACAACAGCTGAATTACCTGCTAAATGTTTGACCAGTAATTTCAGGATTTTAAATTCTAGGTCAAGATGTCACACTTTCACAGTGCTTGCCCAAGGAATGTCAGTGATAAAATAGGATGGAAAGACAAGTGGCTTATTTATTTCAGTAGCTAGTGAATTAAAAAAAAAATGGGAAAAGATATGTAATGTTTGAGGATACTACATTTTCATGCTTTGGGAGGAGAAAGGGGGGAAGTATGTGTAAGCAACCAATTTAGTCAAAGTGAAAAAACTAAAAGCCCATACTGATAAAACATGTGAAGCTTTTATTAGAAAATAAATTACATTAATGTTTCAAGCTGGTAGTTTCAAAGTATGGCATCTAATTGCTTTATTTGAGCTCAATTTACAAAAATTAGTGAACTGAAATTCAGGATTTTGTTTATGATGACTCTTTGCCATTTAGAGAGTGCAATTTAGGAACAGCCAAGGAAATAGGAATTATGAACAATGAGGTACTGATTGCAGTCAGTGGGGAAGGAATACTAAGGAGGTGCTCACTAATGAGGAAGGTATTAAAGGCAGGAAATTCTTGTATTTTTTTATGTCTGTACATAATCCAGTGTTCCCTGTCACCCCATCCCTACTATTACCTTGTAAATTAGGCATATTGTTGAGTATTTTTAGTGACTTGTGCTGACATCTAACTTCTGTTAAACTGAGTTAATGTATCTACAAAATTTTTCTTAAAAGACTGCATTATTAAGACTATAAAATCAAGCATATGAAGTTAGGACATGCTAGAAGACAAGTGGTCTGGGCAAAATTAATATCCTTTGCACACAATTAATATTCTTTATGTGTATGCCTGCTCCTGCAGTCTGGAATTGCATGACCACATGCAGAAAAGTTTGTGCCTAGTGCAGTCCATAGAATGGACATTGCTGTCATAGTTACAGCATCTTCAGTGTTGCACTTTTTCATTGTTGAATGTGAAGATATGTAGAATATTCAAATACTGCTGACAGGAAAGAATTCCTGATTTTTCCATTAGTTTTTCTATGATGTTTCTAGTACAATACACATGTGAATAACTTTATACATTTTTCCAAACAGCACATTTATGTGGACTTTTTGAGAATCTTGGGTACAATCTCCCTCCTCAGAAGAGTTGAATTTATGTCAATTTAGATGGAAAATTGAAAGGGTTAAAAAATCCCACAAAGACTTAAAAAGTGGCACTGGTACTGCAGTTCATTCTTCATTCTGTGGAATTTGTGAGTGCACATCCATGTAGAAATCAGGACAGTATTTTTTGTGGGGAAAAAAAAATCCCAAGCTTTTAAAAGTAAGGTTAAGAACTTTAAAAAGAGAGAAAATCTTGTATAGTGCCCTACCAAGTTTCATAAAGGAGCTGTATGAACGAAGTGAAACTAGAACTGTTTTGCAAGGTGGCAGACTACAAGCTCAGTTACCACAGCTAAGAGGTTTTTTTTTCTCCTCCCAGCAACCCACCATTTTTTCAGTACACATTTTCTTTCCCTCTAGACATTAAGCACAGTCCTAGGAGGAGCAGGTTTCTGTAACACAGATGTCTGTTTTATGCACTAAATGCATGTTTGGCCTGCATTCCTTCTTGTGTTTTAAGGTATATACATTGTTGTAGTTTTGTATATGTGTATCTGTTCACCCTTTTATCTGTGTTTCTGTGTGTGTGAGTTGCTTTGTAACTGTCTGACTGATTAATTTCCTTGCATGAAGGGAAAAAAAGGAAGAGGCAGACCTCCCAAACTAAAGGTTTAAAACCCTTATGGCTACATAACTGACCTCTGCTTTTTTAGCTGGCTGAGTGATGGCAATACAGCACTAGGAGTTACAAGCCAAGATACTTCTCCTCCTTGTAGTCTTCATGCAATTTCAATTGCCTCAGACTTCTGAATTTTTGCTCAAATTGATTTTTTTAGCCAGTTCCATTCATCCTTGTTTTTCATGCAACCTCTCCTCTTAACCTTTCTGTTGCCTTTCCCCAGGTTCCTTTTGAGATTTGTCCATTCACCATTTCCTCTCTCTTAGTGCATCACTTCCCTCAGCTCTTTATCCAATTCGAGTTCCCACTTCTAGTTTATTGCCCTTTGAAGTGTCATGTTTGTCCTTCCTCAGCTTCCATCTCAGTCCATGGTTTCTTCTCCCAGTCTCATCAGCCTTATTCATGCAGGGCAGTTAGTCCCATTTTTCTCTTTGTTCCATAATTGTCCATCTGCCTGTGTATTGGGTACTCTCATCCCTGGATGATAAGTGACTGTAGTATCCAGAGCTGTGGGGCAGTCTGCTTTCCATTCCAGTGGTTTGTTGTGCTTAGGCTTAGAGTATTTGTTACAGATTTCCTCTCCCTAATCCTGATCAGACTGAAGCAATCTTAGCAGAAGGCACATGAAGAAGTCCAATAAATGCTGCAAACTGGAGGGGATCAGTTATGATCAATGAAAGTAGATTTTTCTGTGTTTTTTCACTGACAGACTTTTGGAAGTGTTTTATGTAAAAAAAAAAAAAAAAAAAAAAAAGTTTTTTCAAGCTTGGTCACATCTGGATAGATCTGCAGGATAAGGGCAGAAGTTGCATCCCCCACACTAAAATTCCTGCCAAATTGCAAGTCCTGTGAATGAAGTTGGTTTTAAGATGAACAAAATGTTTTTCTTACTGACTTTTCTCAGAAATGGCTGGAAAGTTTTGGCTAAGTGTTCCAAAAGTATTTGAGAGAATTTATGGATGTGAAGCTTTAGCCCAATTCTATTACTTGCATAAAACAGAATTTATATGCAAGCCTTGGTAAGCAGTACCCATTCCTGAACATCCCTTCATTGACAGTGCCATACTGACAAAAGCTTTGGTGTGGCCTTAGCTGTGTTACTAAGAGAGAACTTTTGACAACATATTTTATCAGGCTCAAGACTGTCATCTAAATTTAGACCTTCCTGTGGCCCTGTACACCAGTCACCTGTGTTTAAAGTGCATCTGTAGGTACTGGAGATCTGGCCAGTATTATCACCAGAGCCTGAAAATGGACACCCACTGCTTGGTCAAATGAGTTGCAATGAAGTAAATTCCATAAAATTACTATGTCTTTGTTAAGTGAAACAGCAGCTTAAACTTTGGGCTCATATATAAACACAAAATGTAGAGCCTGTAGGTTCAACATCTTCTTCTCAAAGCCTTGTGCCTTCTGGAAGGATGGTGTGGCTGTATCAGCAGAAAATTCTTCTTTTGCTGAGTTTCTGTTAAATGGCTTTGCAAATTTAATTATGCCAGCCTAGCTATGCCTATAGAGGGTCTGTAGCATAGATAAAACCTATCGAATGCCTAAGCTACTTCAGAATCTCCATGTGTATTTTAGAACATAGGATCTGTGCTGGATTAGACAGAAAGTTGACTTTGTCCCAGTATCTCACGCAGTGACCAATAACAGATGCTGAGTGAAGATCATTAAACAACAAGCATGTAGCAATGTTTCCCCCAATTACTTTTTTTATTAAGCCTCCAACAATGTGTGGCTCAGACTGTGCTCTGCCAACAAATAGAAATGTCTACACATACTTCTTAAGACCTTCCAAGCATGAATCAAATGGAACTGGCACAGTAGTCTGTTTAGGGAGCCTGCCAAAAAGCAGCCTTAAACCAAAGCTGATGATTTCTGTTCTTGCCTTGTTTGTCCTGAAGTTGCTGATGCTGAAGCCTAATAATCACAATTTCAATTACATTAAACATTATTGACCTTCTCATTGTTGACATGCTAACTAAACAACAGGCTTGTGTGTGCCCTTCTGTCAGAGTGGTTATTAGATGAGAGTTAAGGGAATGGTTGGTTGTTGGCTGTGGGGAAGCTGAGGCTCTCTCAAAACATTTACATTATGCTAAATCTTGTAGAAAGTGACAAGGTGAATAAAAAATGCTTTTCTTCATGAAAGTGTGAAAAAAAGCAGTGAAGGCAGAGTCTGGAGAAAATCAAATGCATGCAGTTATGCCACTGGTTTATATAATGATAAGGAGAATGCAACTTCAAGGCACACAAACCCTTCTGCAGAGCTTCTGAGTAGTCAAGGTTTGGACAAAGTTCCAGTAGGGAAGGATTTGTGCTACATCATAAGGTCTGCATGATTTACTCCACCTGTTTCAGGTATCAAACTTGTTTGTTGCAGATTGATCACCTATCACAGCTATTAGGAAAAATGCCACTGCTAAACATTAATTGTTCCAATGCTTAGATGCTTGATAGCAATGCCATTTATTAATTATAATTTTTTATAAAGATGGAAAAAGGAGGCACTGGTGGGAAGGAGGAACAAAGTAATGAGTTGCAGAGGATCTGAAATTTTCACACTTGAAGGGACTTTTGCTTTCTACCTTGATTATGGGTGTTGTGTCACTGATTGTGGGTATTGAGTCATCATTTGTATCTTCCTACCTTTGTTCCTTATTCCTGTTTTGATAACTGGGCAGGTTAGGGACAGAGGGAGTACCTCAGTCCAGAATTCTGCATTAGAAGAAAATCCTTCTCAATCATGTTGAACTTGGCCAAATGGCATCTCTTCTGGTTGTCTCTGGCTTCTCATATAGTTTTAGTAGCAGAACTTGATCATTTGTTTCTACAATTGTGATTATGCTTTTTTTAAACTTACTTCAGAGTACTCAGAGCACGAAGTGGGCAATATAGTAAGGTTGTAAATTGTGCTGTGTCTGTTCTGAACATTTTGGTTTTAAATAACAGTTATAAGAGAGGAATCTGAATTTTAATTTCTTCAATTTTGGTATGTGGTAATGGTTGAGGACCAAAAAATAACTGATCTCTAATTGAATTGCTTGCTACAATGTAAGTAATTTCCAAATTTCTGATTAATACAAAAGTTAAAAATTAGAAGGTATTTTCCAATATTCCTGGAAATGCAAGTTATTTAGTGCCTTTTCTAACCAGTAGTTCAATTGAAAGTTTTTTGGGGTTTGTTTTGTTTTGTTTTTTAATTATGTTGCCATCTTACTGTATTATTCTTAAATGCTCTGTGCTACTTAATGTGTTTGACGTATGGGGTGCTGATGGTGATTAGTGTCTTACCAGCAATATAAAGCTTTTTCTGGATCATGGAGTAATCAAAAATTATCAGAGCTGCCAGGAGCACATTTCGTTAATCACTGTTTATACTAAAATTTCTTTGCAGTCTCGTTCATGACAGGATGGTAAGGCCCAGTTCTCCTTAGTTACAGGTTTGTATGATAGCAGTTTCAGCAGCCAAGCAGTCTGTTTCATGGAGAATGTACTCCCATACAACTAGAAAAGATAAAAAGTGATTGATAAGGTTTTCTTGTGTTTTCTGTTACTTCACTTAGCATTTCCACTTTCACTGTATTTATATAACATTGTCCTATTTGATCCAGTGGCATTAGTGAGTAAAGGGAATTGCAAAAATAAATTTGGAAGAGCTATTTGCTATATCTATTTGCTTTTAAAAATTAGATCCTTTTCTGTATGTATGAAAAAAAAATCAGGTGTAAAAGAAAAAAGTGAAAAGTAACAAGTAGAAGGAGGTGTGGACAATCTTTAATGATGGAAACTACAATAGTAAAAAGTAACAGAATTATGGGTGGTGTCAGATCTTTCTTGCTATAGTTGAGTGCAGTAGGAACTTGCTGAAGGCAACAGTTGGTAACCTATGAAGGACTTTTTGTGTAGGAACACAGTCTGCTGACTCTACTTTGTGACATTTATTTTATTGAATGTACTATGAATAAGTAATGAACTATCTCTCTGGCTTTCTAACACCTTGTACATTTTTTTTCTGTAGAACAGGACTGTAAAATTATTTGATCCATGAACAAAACAATGTTATGTCTGCTTTGACAGCTTACAATATTCCTATACCTACCCTGTGAATATGCAAACACTCAGATTCAGCTTACACCCCCTTCACATCATGCCTTGGTTTGTGCTCATTCTCATTAAACTGAACAGTCTGCATTGTCTTTTACTTTCCTCATACAGTGTGGTAAAGACACTTGCATTTCATGGACAATACAATTTATTCTTTCCTCCCACCTCCTACTGTCCTGATGCCATATTTTAGCAATAGAGAATAAAGTGGTATTTGTTACAGATTTTTTAGCAGAGCTTTTTTTTTATTATTTTTTTTTAATTTTTTTTTTACATATACTTTTGCTGGTCATAATCTTCACTTTTTTTCAGTAAGGTCAGTCAATTGTAATAGCTGCATATTTGTTCTTTTGAGGTCACAGCATGTGGCCTGGTTTCAGAGAAGTGCTGGCTTCTAGTGCTGGAAAAGTAACTCCTCTCATCAACAGCTGTTGCCAAAAAAAATCCCTCTGGGCATTTGTTTCATCAGACTCTTTATCTCTCTTATAAATTCAGGAAATGTTGATATTCTGTGCTTTTTATTTGCTTCAGATGATATATACCACATTGTTTTCAAAGTGTGTGTTTTACTTTGCTGCCAAATGCTTTTCATTGCCAGTGCAGTTTAGCAGATGGGTTTGAAAGGTTCAATTAAATATAATTTGGGCTTCCATTTTCTTCCAGTATCTTTCCATGATTCCTTAAATCAACATCAACATTTTTCAAGGCTTTGCAGTAATCCAGTAGTTTCCCTTTTGCTAATAATTTCTTCATTTAGTCATAGCACTTGGAAAAAGTTGTATTCTGATTTTACAATTGTTATGTAACGTTGTTTGGTGGTTTTAAAAAACAGATGCCATTAAAAATGCCAAGAATAATTCTATTTCAATCCATTATTCCCAAATTTTAGTAAACACACTGGATTCTTAGAGTGCTTGAAAGTCTCTCAAAATTTACTTTCCCAGATACATAAGTCCTGAAGGTTAATTGTGGGATGCTACAAAGTCTGTCTTGAAGACTTTATTGAGGGACACAGTTTAGACCTTGGTCCCTCCCAAGTTCCCATTCCTGGTCTGTCTTGGACTCAGTGATCCTGACAGGTCCTTTCCAACTCAGTATATTCTGTGCTTTATGGAAATTGTCTTGCCTGGCTGTCAGAGTTGGGCTGTAGCTGTAATCCTGACCATCTCTATGGGCTGCAGGGGTGTCAGGTACAAAATAGTGCAGTGGGTTGCATGGTCTTTGCTATGCAGCTGCAGTTTGTGAACTTGGAGGCTTTGGGCTATATTTTCATGATTTCACTTCAAAGTTCTGGATTTACCTTATATAGCAGGCTCAGTGAGTCTTTACTGAATAAATTCTTTCCTGTAACAAGTTTCTTCCATGACTTTGGTTTTGTTGGCAGTCCTTAAGTTAATTAGTATTGCTGCCTTCTTCACTTCCTTCAAGAACTCCATGTAACTGTTTGCTTATCTTTTCCCTCCTCCTCTCCTCTGCATTTAGCTACCACAGCATCATAGAATTAGCTAGTGAAGTAACAGAATGTATCTTTTCCATATGTTAGTAGGTGTTTGAGACATGGGTTGAGGTGAGATGTCTTGCAGATCTGAAGACTAAACTAAGCATTGTAGCTCAGAAACATGGCAGTACCTGTCCTCTATCCTCACTTTAATTTCTGTGCTGAAGCATTTTGTCATTTTGCACTGCAGTTGTGTTTAGCATAGATTAATATTGTTTCTTTGTCTTGTCCATAAGTTGTGGTGCAGGCAGATCCTTTTCTAAAGACATTAGTTTCAGTCTGGTTTTAGGAGTGTCAGTTTAGCTGTAAGAACAGCCAGCTCTATGATTTGTATTTTCATATGGGCTGGTTTTGATATCTGTGGACTTGCAGCATCAGTATTTCATGCCTAATTTCATGCCAGGCTTTGAAACACAGGAGAATGAGGCTAATAAATACTTACTGTAGTCTTAAGAATTAAGCAGATGCAGTATGTAGCTTTTCTTTGATTTGGTGTGTGTTCATATTTGGATGTTACTTAACAATTGAAGTAGTAATCAAACACGCCAGTGTTAGTATTATATTTTTATTACAAAAAACAACTTACTGAGCTCAGTTGTTGCTGAATGTTATATATGCCTTCCTGTGAGCCATTGACCTGTTTTTTCTTGAGTTTACTCCATATCTTACTATGCTGTGCTGTAGCCTTATTAAGTATTGTTGCCTTGGTGAAAAAGTGCAAAAGCATGTTACAGTGCTTCAGGGACTGTAATGAACCCAAGAAAGAAAACAGGCTGATTAACTGAATCAGAAAGGTGTGGGTGATTTTACAAGCAGGCTGATGGAATCTGTTCACTCTTGACTAGAGAACTGATGGGCTATTGGGCAAAAATATTACTTGACAAATGTCACCATGGTCTCTAATAAAATTCATGCTTATTTATGATTTCTTGAAGTTTGGTGGTGGTATTTGTGTAGCCTTGAGAAGCAGAGATGAGAAGAAAGTTGTAGGTTAGGTAGTGCATTATTCTCCCAGGAAGAGTTGTATAATGTAAGATTTTTGGTAAAACATAATATTTTGCTTACATTTCTGATCGTAGTGTCTACTTAGTTTTACATTACAACTTACAGACCTATGTGATTTTTAGTTATAATCTGTTGACAGCATTATGTGGTCTGCCTTTATTACTCAGAATAAGTCTCCAAGGATGTCTATTGAAGTTTTAAGTTCAAGTTAGTGACGTATAGAAGAAAAATGCTTTTCTGTTAAAAGAATAATTTGGTCATCAGAGTGCATTTAGAATTTGTTTTGTTAAAACCTTTTAAGTTGAAAAGATCTAGGACTGCCAATGAAAGACACAGTCCACTAGTTCCCTCCTCCTCAGTATTCATTCCCTACTACTGGCTGATGTGTTTGTTAAATGAGGCTGGGGAACAGATCTGGCTGAAAAATTACAAGAAAAAAAATAGGTTTTGAACAACTTATTATGTTTGTTTTTCAGCGATGTGCATATTGTAAGCACCTTGGAGCCACTATCAAATGCTGTGAAGAGAAATGTACCCAGATGTACCATTACCCTTGTGCTGCTGGAGCAGGCACATTTCAGGATTTCAGTAACTTGTCCCTCCTTTGTCCAGACCATATTGATCAGGCTCCTGAAAGATGTAAGTAAACAGTATCCAAATAATGTGATTAGTACCATGTTTTATGAAAACTGCTCTGTGGTAGGGTAAGATAAAGGGGCCATTTGTTTAGACCTGTATTCCCAGTTCATATATCCCCAAATTCACAGATATTCAAGTATGAGAAATACAGTAGCTTTTACTCTTCTGTTTTTAAAGACTGACTGTGGTGCATGGCAAAGTTTGTAAGTTTGTTAGGTGGCTTTTTTTTTCATTTTTTAATGACAGAACATGGGAAATGTTTACTCATATGGTTTGTCTTCTATCAGGTTTCAGTTCAAGTTGATAAGCTTGCTTACTTGCCCCACCCCAAGTCAGAGCAACCATACTACAAATATTTCAGCTAAATAGTAGGTTTAGATCTGTCAGGAACTTAGTTTTGTCCTTGTTCAAAGTAAGACTTGGTCCTAAACCTCTCAGTTTTATCTTGAGGAGGATAAAACTCCTTTTGGTAAGACTTTATTAAGGTTTAAAATTAATGTACTTTTGTTATGAAAGATTAGTTGAGTATATCAGAAAAGCAAATGAAAGGGGTAGTTATTAAGGACTTTAATTAAATTCGAATTTTGTAAGAATGATCAACTTTTGTATGCATAAGAAATACTACAGAATTTCTTGGCTTCATTGGGTTCATTGAATTGTTCATCATTATCAATGAAATAATAATGGAAAAAAATCTTTCTTTGTAGCAAAGGAAGAAGCAAATTGTGCAGTGTGCGACAGCCCTGGAGACCTCTTAGATCAACTTTTTTGTACTACCTGTGGCCAGCACTACCATGGGATGTGCCTGGACATACAAGTTACACCTTTAAAAAGAGCAGGTTGGCAGTGTCCTGATTGCAAAGTGTGCCAGAACTGCAAGTAAGTGAGACTTAAAGGGCACAGAATCACAGAATGGTTTGGATTAGAAGGGACCTTAAAGATCATTTAGTTCCAGCCTCCCTACCATGGGCAGGGACAACACCTCCCATTAGACTGGGTTGCTCCAAGCCCCATCCAACCTGGCCTTGAATACTTTCAAGGAGAGGGCAGCCACAACTTCCTGGGCAACCTGGGGCAGAGAGTGGCTCACCACCACATAGTGTAGGATTTCTTCCTGAGGTCTAACTTACATCTCTCTTCTTCCAGTTTAAAGCTGTTATCCCTTGCCCTTTCACTCCTTGCCCTTGTAAAAAGTCCCTCTCCAGCTTTATTGTTGGCCCCCTTTGGATACTAGAAGGTGGCTGTAAGATCTCCATAGAGCCTTCTCTAGGCTGAACAACCCCAGCTCTCTCAGCCTGTCTTCATAGGAGAGGTGGTCCAGATGTGTTCTCACAAGAGCAGAGTAGAAAAGGATGGTCACCTCCCTTGACTTGCTGGTCACCCTTCTTTTCATGCAGACCAGGATGTGGTTGGCTTTCTGGGCTGCAAATGCACATTGCTGGCTCGTGTTAAGCTTCTCATCAGCCAGCACCCCCAAGTCCTTTTCCAGTCCTTTTCCTCAGATCTGCTCTGAATCCATTCTCCTCTCAGCCTGTATTTGTGCTTGGGATTGCCCTGACCCAGTTGCAGGACCTTGTACTTGGCCTTGTTGAACTTCAAGAGGTTGGCATGGGCCCACCTCTCAAGCCTGTCAAGGTCCCTCTGGATGGAGGAGAGCAGTGTGAGATTTATGTGCTGTTTTATTAACTGATATTTATTCCAGAAAGTATAGAATGTTTGCCAAGATATATCTGTTATGATATTATATTATAAGTATCTGTACAGAGCATTGTGTTGGGAACTTTTTTCTTAGAGAGCTCAGCTGGAACTTCTGTGCCTGGTACCCCTGGAGTTACCATTGTCTTGGCAGGTTCTGAAGATAAGCAAAACCTTCTGGCTTTTTCCTCCTTTTATACAGGAGGATTTTTCTCAAAGTTACCACGTGAACAAATTAGTTTAAGGTAGAGCCTTAACAGTCCAGGAACCTGTGGTCCTACTCAGCTGCCATTTCAGCTGTGTGTGTACCAACATCCTGGGGCAGGTCCCCTGCATTAAGGGCTCTTTCAGAGGCAGTTACTGAGTCCTTATGAAAACAAAAGCCTGGCTTAGTTGAGCAGAGAAAAAAAGTGACCCCAGTGACCATGACTGAATTGTTACATGAGACAAATACGGAGACAAGGAAACATTATTGTTGCAGGATTATTATAAGGGATTCACTTAGAAAACTCTGACTGTAGTACTCTGGTTCTCATTTAATTTAACCTGATGGGTACTGCAGGGTTCTTTTGCTTGCTTATTTGTTTTTTTGGGGTTTTTTTGTTTTGGTTTTGTATTGGTGGTTTTTTTTGTTTGTTTGTTTGTTTTTTGCTTAGTTTTTGTTGGTTTCGTTTGTATTGTTTTTTTGTTTGTTTTTGAAGGGCTAAGTAGAAAAATAATAATAGTTTTGTTCAGCATTAGTCAGTTCAGCTGGAATAATATGAAGGGAAAAAGCCACTTCACCACTGCCTCATTTACCTGACCAGTCAGTGCTTTGCTGTTTTCCAAGCAAAACACTCAGTATTTGCTAGATTCAGATTCACCCACTTTAAAGATTATTCCCTAGTCACACACAGCTGATGAATGCCAGTGATGAAGTTATAATAGTGAGTCTCATTCTAAAAAGTATCTCCAAAAATATACTGGGTAATTACAGTATTTGGTAACAAACCTTCTCTCTACTGGAAAAATAGAAGAAAATGTGATGTTTCCACACCTATTACTGTGTGCAGTATGGCAGTTTTATACCAGTGTTGGAGAACAGCATCTTCAGCATATCTCCAGACAAAGAGAGAGTATTTAGTGGTTTTTTTTTTTTAGAATATCAGTTCTTCCAGGTAATGAAGTGGTATCCAGTATATGTAATGCCATATCCTGTGAAGCTTATCAAGGCAAGTCTTGTTCCATACTTATTTGTTAGATTAATTTGTTTAAACACAATGCCTTTAGATATTACTAAACTATTTGTCTTATTCTCTGTGAATTTGTTTTGTCACTGAAACTTGTGGTGGAGTCTATCCTAGTAATACACGATTGTAGGAAAATCGAAATCTCTCCCTTTAATGTTTTTTTTGCTCTTGCAGTCATACTGGTTGACATTGTGGCAGTTCTGGTAGTCAGAGGTGATGACTACTTTTTTTTTTTTTTTAAAAATACAGTCAGACTGTATTTTGTAGGAAAAAGTACAGTGTTTTTTTGAGAAAGAAAAAAGTACAAATTTCAGATTTTTAACTGATTTCTCTGTATAAAGGCCATTATATCTGCTCTCACCAGTGTAAATGAAAATAAGACAACTTGTAGAAGTCAGGGTGGTTCAACAGGCTCAGCACTTGCTGAAGTAAGGCATAGTGGTCTTCATTCATACTTAAATGTGAATTTGAGGGCATTATATTGGGAACTATTTTTGAGTGTTATTCATGTATTTTCATGTGCTCTGTTATGTGTCTTCCTCTTTAGGCTTTTCACTGGTAGAGTTTTTTTGTTATAGCTTTTAAAAATAATTTTAAACCACTCGTTACTTTTCTTAGGCATTCTGGGGAAGACAACAAGATGCTGGTGTGTGATACATGTGATAAAGGCTACCACACTTTCTGTCTGCAGCCCGTTATGGATGCTGTACCAACAAATGGTTGGAAATGTAAAGTAAGTTAAAAGGTTTCAGAATAATTCCTTGTCATGGTAGAGGCCCACATTATGTTGTCATAGGCTTATTGCAGACTGCTGCTGCTGTGTGACATAACTTGTAATTTCTGAAGGAATCCCATTTGTATGTAACCACGTGGCTCCACAGCTGCTTGGTGAAGGGAGCTGTCAGCATAGTGGGTGAAGCAGCCTGTGTAGGACAGGAATCAACCCCAGAGGGAAAAAGAGAAGTGTAAAACCCAGGTGGAGTAGATAACCTTCACTTAACCTTCACAGCTGTTCTCATGATCTATTGTAAACTAAAATGTAAACTTAAAACCTGTGCAGCAGAGTAGGCAATCTATTACTTGAAAGCCCTTTGGATTTGACTACCTCTTGGTTATGAGGATGGCAGTTCTGCAGCTCAAGGGTTCCTTTGCATTTGAGGAGGGCAATTTGAATTTCTTGTTTTATCAGTAACTGTGAGTAAGAGTAAGCAATAATAAAAATATGATTTCAGCATAACAAGGGTAGTTTCTGTATATAAGTTGTATGTATTTGCATCATTTAAGCTGGGTTTAGGAATAAAAAAACTTTGATCTTTAAATACTTTGAAATCAGAGTAGTGCAAGTAAACTCTTCTTGCAGTTGCACAGGCTCTTCATACCATGTTATCGGATCTTGGATAATTTATCAGTATTATCAAGCACAGAAAATTTATTTAACTTAATTTAAACCAAAAAAAGTCAGTTAATGGCAGTACTATCACATTGTGAAATACCATAATTAACAACTAAATTCTTGTGATCTCTAGAACTGTAGAGTATGTGCTGAGTGTGGCACACGAACAAGTTGTCAGTGGCACCATAATTGTTTGGTATGTGACAATTGTTACCAACAGCAAGACAACTTATCTTGTCCTTTCTGTGAAAAACTGTGCCTCCAAGACTTCCAGAAAGATATGTTGCATTGTCACGTGTGCAAAAGGTAAGAATCCTAATTTTTGTTGTATTGTACTAAAATCCCTAAAGCTTATTGGGAGCTGTATGACACTGATGTGTTTCTGTGAAGGGTGCAGACTGGGTTTAATGTGCACTGCTTTAGTATCTTGTGCAACACCCTGATCTTCCCTAAATACAATGAACAATAGCAGATAATTTTATTTTAATCTTAGCAAATAACTGTTCATTGGCAGTTACCAGAGAAATAAAGAGAAATGTGTGATACATGTGTGCAGAGAAATACATACTGCTGCTTCTTCTTACATTGCATCTGTTTTGTAAGTGGAGTGGAACAGCCATCATCCTGACTTTTAAAGACTGTTAATTGCAATGATCTGCAAATTTTTTTAAAATTTTCAAGTGCATGCTCTCCATTTCTTTTTTTGTCTTTTGCTATGCCAGTAATAAAAGTGGAAGTGCTATTGGGAGTCTTTTAAGAAGTAGAGTGTGTTCCACATTCAGTGCTATTGTATCTTGCTGTGCAGTGTCTTGATACTACTGTACATGTTGTGGAGTGCATTTGGTTTCAGTGACAGTTTAGATCTTCACATTTAAATTTGTTCACTGCTTGACATACTGACATAATGCTTATTTCTCTAAACTTCTCCATAATAAAGCATTAGTTGAAATTTTTATTTTCCCATAGGAGTGGAAAACAGTGCTATTTTAAAATTGATTTTTACTAGGATACTGTATATTTTTACTATTAAAGTAATTGTCATACTAAATCAATCTCCCTAGGTGGATTCACATAGAATGTGACAGATCTCCAGGTAGTGAATTGGAGTCTCAGTTGAAAGACTACATCTGCACTCTTTGTAAACAAGGAGAAGGGGATCAGATTCAGTCATGTGATGTAATGGACACTTCTGAACTCATTCCTGAACCTGACAGTATAGCAGGTAAACAAATGATATCTTTAATTTTCTAAAATGCTAACATCAAGTACAAATATCTACATCTGCCTGAGTCTTTAGTCAACCAGCCACTCATGCTCTCCTCTGTGGAGTTCGTCCATTCGTTTGTTTAGCAGCAGCTTCTCAAGAGATCCATGGGTGAGCTGTCTTCTCAATGTGCTTTCTGGATTTCTAGCTTCTGCATCCTGTATTAGAAACATAGGCAAGTAAGCACCTTAATGGTGGCTCTCAACCTTCTAGCTTCCCAGCCTGTAGCCAAACCCCCTTTTTTTTATGCAATACACTTCATAAATGTATTTATTTGACAGCTTAACTATTTTATTTGTTTGTGCCTAACTACCAGACACAAGTCAGATTCTGATAAGTGTTCCTGGAGACATCCAGATTTTTTTTTTCCCCTCATGCTACTTATCAGCCTCATAGTGCCCATTCTCCTCACTGTGTTCCTGTAGAACATGGCACTGGAAGCTGGACTATGGTCAAGGCACAGGTATATTTAACTAAACAGCTGAACTAAATCAGGTGTCCTTTAAAAAAATGCCATTAGTCATCTTATTTCTGAGACATTCTTGTCTAAATGGACAAACCAAGCAAAAGTGGAGAGGGAAGTTGCAGAAAAGTACAAAGTATTTTTTAAATTATTATTCAGTAGCAGTAAGGAAGCACAGGGAGAACTTGGATCTATTGATATGAGACCATTGGGTCATCCACAAGATCTGTGTAATGAGCTCACAACTGAACACCTTTGTGTGTTTCACCCCATGTGCTCTGTTGGAGAGCATGTACTGTCATGCAGGGTGAATTTCCTAAGAGAAGTTAAGTTGGGAATGAATTTGGAAGCAAAGTAAAATCTTAAGAGATTAACTGCCATGTGCATTTGTATAGTTGAACAGCACTGATTGTGCATTGATCCTTTGTTAAAAGAAATGGATATCTCAGTTGCAAAAAGTGTCTGTTTTCAAAAGCCTGATAATTTTTGACTGGAAAGGGGAAGTGTTAGACTACAACAAAACTCTTTAATTTTTGTGTGTTCAGACTGATGGTTTGTGTAAACAAGTCATTCTCCTTGATGCCAGCCTGTACATGTAAGTGCATAGCTTTCATCAGCAGTAAAATGGTGAAAAAGATGATCCTGGAGGAAGGGCAGTGACAGTAGGTAAATGTATGTAAAACAGTAGAAGAACTGTCAGTGAACACGTGCACTGAGTTAGAAAAGGTGGCAACTTCATCCTCTGAAGTTCACTTCCATTCTGAAAGGTTAGTAAAGGCTGTTGGACTCCAAGCCTGTCTATTTAGAACACTTAGGATGTCCAAGTAATATCCAAAAGCCTGCACTGGAAAAACTCCCAGGCTTCTACGGGAACCCCTTTAGAAAAAGTAACAGGTTTATTTGAAAGGTTCAAGTTTTAAGTAATGCTTCTGTTATGATTTCCAGCTAGTAGAAGCATTGACAAGAATACTTTTCTCCCCAAGGAAGAGCAGGACTGTCATCTCATCTACTAGGAGTAATCTGGAGCTATTACATCAGTACAGTCATGCAGTGTTTTATACCCAGGAGAGCACTTCTGTACATTAAAATCAGATTTGGACCCAATCTAAACGATCATTTACTTGAAGTTAAAATATCACTTCAAAGCTGACAGAGGCAGAGAGCTGTTTCTAGGTACTAAAAGTGGCATCACCTAATAGTTCCTGGCTTTTTGAACTTTAAAGACACTTTCCTGAGCAGAAAGCTATATTAGGTTAGCTTTTTTTGTGCTAACATCCATGGGGGATCAGTTCCCTTTGAGTTAATGCTTACTATACACTTTGGTTTTCCTGTTCCCACTTTGTTTAGTGCATTTGAATGAGTTTCCTTAGCTGAAAAAGCTCTTACTGAAAGAAAAAAAAATATTTACTGTTTCTGTGCTTTATAATCATACTGTCAGTCAAAGAAGCTCTCAGAGGTGCACTTTCCATGCAAATTCCTTTATTTGATGAATAAAACTCTGATATATATCAGATCTCTGATTAAGATATCCTAGGTCTAAAGCAGCAATATTTAGTTTTTGTGTTGTTGAACAGGTAGTTTGAAAATCAGTCCCCTCAAGCACTGATAGTAGATGAAACCTCATATCTATGTCATGAGCTGCTGTATTATTTGTATAAAAATTTGAAACCTTCATGCTACAAATTCTGCTGAATTTAGCAGAATGGAATTTGCAAAGTCTGTGATGATATGCAAGTCCAATTTTCACAATGAGGTGTATGTTTGCTTTACAGACATTTTTCACTACCTGAAAGGTATAAAAGAGCTTCAGTGTTAATGAGAGAAAGGGTCTTTATTTTTAAGCACTGCTGTGTAATCTCCCTAACTTTCTCATTTATCTGATTTGTCCTAGCATAGCATTAAATATAATTCTCTTTAGCCAAAAGGTCAAACAGTAATATCAACTAGTGATGTCAAAGTAATAGAATAAACATTATGCCAATTCTGGTAATTTGTTTGCCTCTCCTTAAGCTTGTACAAATGAAATGGAAATGGAAGGTGTTGGGGAAGATGCAACATTTCAGGAACAACCCATTACTGGTGATGCCCCTGGTCAAGCATCAGTTCTTGGATGTGTCACAGATGGTAAGGAGTTTTGCAGTCTGAGAAAATTACAGTAAAGAACCCTTCAGAACCCTCTTCCATTCAGTAAAGTTTTTTATACTTTATAACTTTAAGATGAAAAAAATGCCTGGGAAGCAGTAGGAAACAATCTGCATCAGTTCTGCCATCTAATAGTAATTGTGTAGGAGAAAGCTGTTTTATTTTTTTGGTGAGACTGGCTTTCTCCAAAAGCTGGAAATACAGTTAAATAATTTTTGTACTCTGGAGGTTTATAGTAAAAGCCATTACTTGTTAGAATTCAAATAGTCACTCACACATATCATGTCTTTCTTGTTTGTAGCTGCAAATAACTGGATTGGATTAATTTCCCCTGGTGCGTTTTGGGGCACACTGTAAAACTTCTTTCCAGTTTTTGTGCTTTGTGGTTGCAACTCCACAAGTATCTGTGGTTAAGGATTTCTTGTCTTTTTCCCCTTTGTAAATAAAAGATAATTTGTTTCATAAACAAGTGTACTCATCCAGACAGTCTGTGCTGCAGTAGTTGATCAAATATTTTCTGAGTATAAATATATCTTATGAAATACCAGCCGAAGAAAATAATACAAATAGAATGGTTTCTGGGTCAAGCCCTCTAGATATGTTATTGACTAATATCAATGGCAAAGAACTTTGCAGTACATTTCAGCTGATTTCCTAAAACCTGAAAGAGTGCTGGGAGAGAAATGTTTTTCATTTGTGCTTGTCTTGTTCTTCTTTGCTGTCTTTTTTTTTGGAAGTAGTGGAACAGTTGCTTAAAATACATTGATTTATGCTAGCACACATCTTAAATATGCAGAAATGAAAGAGGAGAAGCTATTTTTAGCTGCCTACCTGGAAATGTGTGTTCAGATTCCTCAAAACTTAATCAATCTTAGAGTTACTTTCTTGTCATTTACTCTGCTGTATTTCCAGGGAAGAAAAAATCATGAACTGAAAATGCAGACTAATCTAAACATAGGTACAAAGAAAGGTATTGATGAAGTATATTTTAAGCTGTGTATTAAATTCCCTTGAGTGAAGTCATATATAGTTGGTGTGCTTGATATATCCTGAGTTTATCTGTTGACCTGTATACCTGGGTGACTTTTACTTTTTCACACTGAGCCTTTCATGTGGTTGTACTTAGTTACAGGCATATCACCAGAAGAAAAGACCACAGAACTGGAAGCAGAAGTCTCTGTTGAAATTAATTCAGCTGAAATGGAAGTGTCTCCTAAAAAGACACCAGCATCTGCTGACAGTCAGACTGAGAAAATGATGGAGGTGATGGAAGGTGTTCAAGCTGTAATACAGCAGGAGTTGGAAAAACAAGAGGAAGACATACAGCTGCCACAAGGTAGTGGGGAGGTACCAGAAGTGTCCACAGTAGACTCTCGGTCTCTGTCTTCAGTACCTGAGACCATAACTGGGATGCCAGAAATACAGGAGACTGGAGGTATAGGAGATACTTGTGTCCCTGTAGAAGAAAAACTGGAAATAAAAGTGCAAAAAGATGCAGAACAAGGAGAAACCCATGAAAAGTCAGAAACACCAGCTCTTCTACAAGTGGAAACTACTTCTGCAAATGAAGGTGTTGCAAATAGTTCACCAGTTGGAGACAAACCCATAAAATCACCAGCTGAGACTTTCCCCTTACTTCCCCCATCAGTTAATATAAGCAAGACAAATGTGTCTTCCTCACCAGATGTTTCATTAGACTTGCATTCTGCACGAGATGTACAGCACAGTCAGCCCCCAGCATTGCCTTCCACTGCTGGAAGTGCTCTCCCAACAACCTACATATCAGTCACTCCAAAAATTGGCATGGGAAAACCAGCTATCACCAAACGCAAGTTTTCTCCTGGAAGACCCAGATCAAGACAGGTAAGCATGAAGAGTCTTTCATTATACAATTATGAAGCATATAGTTCAAATTTCAGTATAAAATGTTACCTATTTTATAGGATGTAGTATGCACTTATTCTTCTAAGTGAATGTGTAGTTTATTTTTCCCAGGAAGTAATTTAATTTTAAATAATTGAGAGATCAGACAAAAGTTCCCTAGTGAAAATTACTTTCAGCTCATTGGTAGAGCAAAATAAAAGAAAATTTGTTACATTTTAAATAGATGTGCTGCAAATGAAGATGTATATAATGCTGTGGCTTTTAACTTCTTTCTGAATTTTATTTCATATATGTAGTTTGTTTGGCTAGTACTTTCAAAGTGTGTTATCATTTCTGAAACCATCTTTATAGAAAAAACTGTAACAACTCTTGTTTTTGTAATGCTGCCAGGTTCTATCTTGATCAACATTTTTGATGATGTTGCAAATAATTTGATGGTTTTGTTACATTGCCATTACAAACACCACTTAAGAAAGGTCTGATAAAAATGGTTGAATTAAGTAAGTGAAAAGAATCCTTAAGTCTGTTGTCTTCTGCAACATTTTGCTCTTTATTCAGGTCTCTTTATTGTGGGGATAGTAGTTCATCAATCAGTAGGATTTATTTTGTGTTTGCAGAATTCTACACAAAATGTGTGTCATTCTGACAAATGAGGGCTTCATTTCTCATGTTCTCATCACAATTTCTTTTTAGTCTTTGGGAGTTCTGGGTTGATGATTTCATGCTTTTCTGAACTTAGTGTTAAAAAAAGCTTTTTTATGTATTGCACAATTCTTTCCATTGTTATATGTTACCTAAGGGTTTAAAGTTCTTGGTTCTTAAGAAAATGTGTGAGATAGTGTTCTGAAAGCATTAAAGGTATATAACAACGGAAACAAACATAAGAAATTAAGTTTGGAAGATTTTAGAGTATCTCTGGGGATTTTTTTGTCCTCATACACAAGCATGTATAAAGATAATTTTTCTTAATACTCCATATTGTCTTAAAAATTAAATTTGTTTTCTCTGCTTATGATGCAAATTGAAGAGGCATGGAGTCCTTAGGCAATCTAAAATGAATTCAGGTTTTCTGTTGGGGAAGTTTATTTATCTACTTTTGTGTTCCACTTATAGGTGTACTTATTTTTCTGTGCAGTTCTCCCCTGTTAGGCATGGGAACCAGCATCATGGTATTGGTAATAAAAACTGGTAATAAAATTAGGTGACTACCTGAGAGCTCACTGGAAACATGAAACCTGATCCCAACAGTAAATGCCTATGGCAGAATAGATGCACATCTTAAAAACAAAGAAAAATCAGCTGTAAAAATAGTAATTTGCATATTCTGTGTACAATAGAGTATAGATGTTAATCACTTAATGTGGTGTGGGTAATGCAAATAAAACTGTGTTGAATTACAGTTTGTAAGTCAGGTGTAACACAAAACCCTAGCTGTTTTGATAAATCAATTTAAACTGTCCAATAGTTTGCAAATTTTATTTTAAAATAAAAAGGTTCTTAGCAGCCTGGCAGTACCATTTGTAGAATTGAACAAGTTGTAGAATTCATGATCTGTCTTGTAAAAATATATTGGAAGTCTGTGAAGGTTTCTTTGGATTTTAATTCTCTTTGACTTGCATTATAAACACCTATTAAGCTGGAAATTTAGTGAAACTAATAGCACTTTCCTGATAAGAAAAGCACATGGATACTTAGCTTTCAGTCCTGGTACACTTTCTTACTGTCAAGTGATCATTCAGTTCTAGCACAGATCAGCACCTTGTGGAAAATTGTCTTTAGAAAGGACTGAAAAAAAATGAAGACATTGTGGATACCTGAGTAGTGAAGAAAATTACACTTTTTCTAACCAGTAATATAAGTTCAGATTAACTAGTATTGGGGGATTTGGGCTTTGGGGTCTTTTTCAGATTCTTAGTCAGTGAATTTTTACTTTTGTTGATGTCATTTGCTGTGCTGGACACGAAGATAAAAGTCTCATAGCTGTGTATAGTGTGTCTTTTGAAAAAAAGATAAAATTGATGTTTATAATAATTGTAAATAATTAATGTTTTCTAAAAGCAGCTTTATTAATAGGACTTTATTTCTGCTTCTACTGAGTTTAGGAATTCTCTGTTTATTCTGCTGCAGTTATATTTTTCCAGGTCACTCTGCAGTAAAGCATATATTGTATTTGCAGAAATATATACGTTTTAAACAGTGAAAAAATTATCTCCTGTGCTGGAAGTTTGTTGTGTAAAATTCCTGTTTTGGGTCTTTACTGAGAGGCTGTCAACTAATGGTCTGTAGAGTATGAGTAAGATTTAGAAATGTCAAGTTATGGGTAAGTGCTTTCCTTTTTAGCAAGATGTTCCTGTTTAAAAGAAATTTTTTAGAAAAGGAGTTGTGAAAGACTGGAACAGATTGCCTGGAGAGGTGGTAGATGCACCATCCCTGGATGCACCATCAAGGTCAGGTTGAATGGGGCTTTGAGCAACCTGATCAAGTTGAAGATGTCCCTGGTCATCTCAGGAGGTTTGGACTAGATGACCTTTAAAGATCCATTCCAACCCAAACCATTCCATGATTCTGTGATTCTTTAAAAATTAAAAATAGATAAATGAATAGAAAATTTTAATAAGCCCATGGTGATGTGTTTATGGAACTTCATGAGAAGGAGAACAGGAAAAAAGATTTTTCTGGATCCTGAATACCTTGCTCCTCAATTTTGTAATAGACAGGCCTCACTGAAATCAGGAGAATCCATGACAAGTAGCAGTTTCTGATTTGGATTTGGTTTTATTCATGTAATGTGCTGGATAGTAGGATGAACAATATTCCCTTTATTCAAAATCTATCAATACAATTACTAATAAAGTAGATTTTAATAATTATTCAGTTTCAATATTGAATAGAAAGTTATAGAATCACAAAATGGTTTGGGTTGGAAGGGACCTTAAAGATCATCCAGTTCCAACCCCCCTGCCACGGGCTGGGCACCTCCCACTACACCAGGCTGCTCCGAGCCCCATCCAACCTGGCCTGGAACACTTCCAGGGATGGGGTGTCCACAACATTTGGGCATCCTGTGCCAGTGTCTCATCACCCTCATAGTGAAGAGTTTCCTTCTAACATCTAACCAATTATGATTAGATTATGCATAATACACAGCGATTTCCTCTATTGGATCTTAGTAGTTTGTGTTTATAACTGGCTTTGGTGATGTTTTGGGTACAATGCTGCATCGCTTGTATTTTGAAAGGAATAAAACCCATCTCACAAACAGCAAAGGCAATATTCTCCTTAAAAAGGCTTCATGATTCCCTTCCAGGGCTACACTGTCAATATTGCTGTCATCACCAGCCCTCTCCCCTCCCTTAGCAATTTTGCAGGCATCACTGCTTTTGTTAGAAGCACCAGGAGAAATCCATCTTCTAAGCTAAGGGGGAACTACATGTAAATCAATATGTAGGTACAGTTTTACTGATGAGAATTACTTTGGCTGGTGCAATCTCATTCCACTTCAGAGAATGTGTTTTTTCTGTGTTGGCATAAGAATTCTTATCAATAAGGTGCATGTCTGCTGAAGTTGTTTGTTAGGATAGCATATTATCCATACTTTCAGCTACAGGTAAGCTTTAAATCTTCATCCAGCCCAGTGAGAGGATCTTCCATCTGCCAGGCTTAACATTTCATGGGCTTCCAATGGATTTTGTTCCATGGGCTGTCTCTTTCCTTTCTCTCTTATCCTTCTCCATAGTGGAGCCAAACTGGTTTTTACATATATCCAGTATTTAGTTGTTAATGAATCAGAGATACTCACATGCAGCTGTCAGTGGGATAAAGTTTTTACACTGCTGTCCTCATAGTTGTGCCTGTACATTGTCTTCTCCGTGGGACTTGCAGGCTCTCCACCCTAGCCTATAAACTCCAAATTTATGCTGGGGCCAGGACCTCTCTTTGATCTTATTCATAGTTCTTTTTTTCTGAAGTAGTAGTCTGGTGTATATCGAGTTGAAATAAATCTTCAAAAGGAAAATACTGGGGGTTTTTTCCCATGGAGGAATAATTAAGGGGGTGTTGGGTATAGTCTACATATCAAAACTGAAAAGCATGATATGAAGTGAAAAAATAGAGGGCATTACAGCATATTTGGCACTGTAAGACTGATAGGTTAAAGAGTTAAGAATGACCTATAAAATAATATTGATTTTTGTTTTACTATAAGTGTTATTTTAGAATGCATTCTATGGAAAATCATTAGAAGTACTTAATTCTCATCATGAAGATATTGGTGATCAGTGTTACACACCTTGATACAAATGTCTGGGTATTTTAAGAGGTTTTCTCTGATGACACTGAACTATGCAAAGCAACATGATGGGTTCAGTTATATGTTCTTTCTCAGGTATTAAAGGTTTTTTGCTGTCTTCAGTTACAGGGGTATCACTAAGTATGTTGTTGTAGTGGTAGACATTGACAGATTAGATAAAAAAGGGTCTTTTTCAAGGATTAATTTTTGTTATGGTATTTATGTTTTTGGGTTTTGGTTGTCTTTCTGTTTTTTTTTACAAGGGGAGCTATATTTTGAACAGATTAAATTTTGTTCACAATCTCAAAATTACATTAAAGTGCAAATCCAGGTTTGTCCATTTGCAATTGCAGCAGATTTCATAAAGTGTTAAGCAGCTGAACGCAGTCGGTGGTCATTGAGAGAGATCGGGTGACCCTTGCTGACACTGGGTTTCCTTTTGTTATAATTTACTTGCAGCTGTGTTGTTCAGTTTCAAGGACTCAAGAATATGATGGAGAGTCAGAACTTCCTGTTTCTGTCACAATACATAATTATTGCCGTGGTTCTGATGTAAATGTACTGAATAGAACTTTCTCTTTAGTCTTTTGTGGTAATAGGCATTAATGAAAAGCCAAAACATAATTAATGCATCTCTTTGATGCAGTTCATTTGTTTGTAGTATTGTGGGACTGTGTGTTTTTAATTAAGTTTATCTGACCAAGATTTCAAATGTTTCCGATCTGCAATAAAACTGGGATTAAATTTCCAATTTAATTCTTAACAATATGGTTCATGAATCATATACAACTCATTTCATTTTGCAAGACCAAATATTTCACATTCAGATTTAGTATTCCGTTAGCTTTTTAATCTTTTGAATATGCTTAATCACTAGAGGAGTGTATCTTCTTACAAGGAAAATAATTTTGTATGTACCAAATAATAGCAGGTATGTTTAGTTGTTGATCAGATATTTTCAGCATGTTTGAGATCTTGAATTTTTGACCCTTAGCCAGAACTTTGCCTCCATTATAGATTGATGTAAAGATTGTTTCTAGGATACACAGGTTTTATTTGTGTTGCTCTACAGATTTTCTTTGAGTTGCCATATTGTGAGAACAGTTACTTACTGTGCATCATGAATCTTAGAAATACAGAGAAACTTTAACTAGAATTCACTGAAAGTGTAAAACTTTATCTTGCTAAAATGGAATGTTCTTTGATATTAACACTCTGGGTAGCATTGTAAAAGTAAATTTCCTATTGCCATGGACCTGCTAATGTAGCTGCTAACGTGTGACAGTGCTTAGTGAGAACATGAGATTTCAACAGCAAAGTGATTAATGAAGTACAGTGCTCTCCATGTAACAAAATCAGACTTCAGCCTTGCCATTTCTGCAGGATTCACCTTGCAGTGGGAGGAGTGGGATTCATCCAGCCACAGGTATCTGCAGTGAGTGTTAGATCTGCTCTGGTCACCTGGAGGTTCCCATTAGAGTTTCTGGAGAGAAATAGGGGCACTTAGGGAGAGACTAATCTGACACCTTCCATCCCATACTGTGAGTTGCCCTCTGCAAACACCCATTTTCTTTTGCTGACCATGTAGGGAGCCCAGGGTGGTTCAGCACAGGTAGAATGTGACAGGTTTCAGAGGAGTCACCAACCAGGAAGGTATCTGGGTAGGTGCATCAAACTTGGAAGTTTGCTTGCTTTCTGGCTTTCCCCTCATTTTTAACTTGTTGGGGTTGCACTCATGTTACAGAATCAATGCTGTTCCCTTACAGCCAGGGACTCCCACCCATCTCTGGGTTTGCAGGGGCAGAAGGTCAACACTGTTCCCCTGGTAGCAGCTGTTGATCCTTTTAATCTGCTGAGCTGTCTGCACAACGACCATCTAACTGAATTCAGTCAACAAATTGGGATAGCAAAGTCTTTGTAAGCTGTTCAGTCAAGAACATTTTAATTCAGGTACAGGTGAGCAGTTGCTGGCATTTTGTATTTTATTTGCTGAAGTATTTTTTGGGAGCATCTCAGCAGACGGAGGACAGTGATAGGAGGTTGAAGATGAAGGAGTAATGTTCTGGCCACTGAGCAGTTTGTAGGTTGTGTGCCTACATATCCCCTTGCATAAACAGAATTGCTAAACAGTGGATTTTATTGATTTTTTAATTTTTATTTTCTTTTTGGTTAGTTTGTTTTTGTTGGTTTTTTGGGCTTTTTTAGGTGCTAAATAATCCATGTTTCCTCTTCCATGCAAGCATAGCTGAACCCCTATAAAGCAGATTTACACTGAATAGCACCGTGTCAACATTGTGGCATCCCTTTTTAAAAAGCATCTTTTTTGAACACTTTGGCTTTTAAGTCACTGACAGACTTTTTCTTTTGGATGTATTGTGCCAGTTTGCATACTGGGCTGTCTGAGCAGCCATGAGTGCCTACCCAGCTCTGCCAGCAGAAGGCATCATATGAGCTTTTCCTCATCTGCCCGAGGGTAAGGGAGATGTTGGCTCATACCTTCAGCAGCAGATGAAGCAAACCTGACTGTGCCTTACCTGGACTGAGGAGGTCTTGCTCATGATCCTTCTGGCCTGAAATCAATTGAAGGGTGGCCCTGTTTTCAGTCAGTGCAGCTGTTAGCTGCAACCTCTTTGCATTCTGAGATGAATGTGTGTTCTGTTGAGTTGATTCCAAAGAAGCCATTTCCCCCAGGTTCTTGATGGAGAACATTTTGTTTCATAAAGAAACCCACACCACATTTTGCAAAGCCATCTCATTTTCCTTACTGCTTATCACTGCATAGACCAGTGTGCCAAGGTGTTTGTGTTGTCCATGTGAGCACTGACATATATGTGAATAGTTGGGACTGCTATACATGAGGTTATTCCATATCATCTGTGTGATTCTACTGCTGAATGCCATTCTTGGGAAGGTAAACATACTTTTCATCTATTTTACTTCTCATCTTGGTATTCAGTATTTCTTAATATCACAAACACAGAATTAGGAAAACATATTAATATCCTTTAACTGTTCTAATTTGTAAATTTAGAATGAAGTTAAGTTATTGATGGCTATCTCCTGCAGTCTTGACTCAGTATTTGAGGAAGTCTTCCATAGATTTTAATGTATACAAGGAACTTCAATGGGTTTTTTCTTGTCCAGCTTAGCAATTTCCTCTTGTCTTGTCAGATTTCTAGTGGCAGTTATACAATATCTCACTGTGATGGCAACAATATAAATAGAGATAATAATCAATAAGTTGAAAGAGCTTGTAGATACATCATATGGATGTATATAATCACATATATAAAATAAGAGAATAGAATATTATATCACAGCATAACATGAAAGCACTGGTGTGAAAAAAAATTAATAGTGGGGTTTTATAATTGTTTATTTGTGGTGAACATTCAGGAAAGAGGTGTTTCATTAATTACCATGACTATTTTTCTTTTCTTCTTTTTTCCCAATGGTTTATTTATATTCTCTTTGTTTCATGTGCTTCTCAAACTATTTGTTGTTTTGATTGTCAGTAGTTTAGAGTTGACTCAAAAGTCAGCTAAGGCCATCTGTTCTTTCAAAATGTGATTTGAAGGGTAAAAAGGGATGTTACCATCACAAACTACTGTCTTTTTCATTTGATGTAATAAAATTTAGGGATGTAACTTGCTGTTGTTACAATTGCTTGCTTTTGATTTGTATTATGCTTTGTTTATGAAATTTTGTTGTACTTAACCGTCACTTGGAGGTTACTATTTATCTTACTGTATGTTTCAATGGGAACCTGAAGATTTCCCACCTTCCTCTCACTCAATGAACTAATTGACTACTTAAGTTAACATAGAATGCCTATGCCTGCATGTGCTTTGCTTTTTTTTGTTGTTGTTGCTTGCTTTTTTTTCTTTTCTTTTTTTTTTTTTTTTTTTTCTTTCTTCTTTTTTTATGTTGCCAAGTTTTATACATCTATTTTCTCACCTACCGTATCCTAGGGGGCTTGGAATACCCATAATACAGTGAGCCCACCTTCCTGGTCCCCAGACATTTCAGAAGGTCGGGACATTTTTAAATCCAGACAGCTTCCTGGCAGTGCCATTTGGAGCATCAAAGTGGTAAATAATTTGAATTTATTTTCATGTATCCATTGCTATCTTTCTGCTGTAGAGACTAGTGATGAAATTCTCTATCTCACAACTGAATTAATCTTCCATTCTATTACTGTTTAAGGCCTTTAAGGATTATTTACACTCTGGAGCTTTCTCATTAAAAAAATGTATGCTTTCCAGAGTGTGTAGTATGATGGCATTGCCCTGATTTTCCGTGGCAAAGAATAGCTTGTATTACCAATTTTTTGCATGTGTTGAGAACCTTGCTTTTTGTGGTTGGCTTTTACATAGCTGTCAAAATAAATTACCTGAGAAGGAAAATGTCCTTAATAGTGGCAGTGAGGTAAGCCAGACATTGAAAGGAGCAGAGATCTGAGGAGGGGTCACTTGAGTTTGTTGCTGTGGAGAAATCTTGCAGGGTGGATTAGAAGCAACATCAATTTTTAGCTTATGGGAGAATAAATAACAACTTCCCTACCTGATAAAAAAGATGGACCAAAGCTTGTTGTTTTGACATTTACCATTAAAAATATCTGAAGAGAGACTAAGTGGAATAAATGTTTGTAAATAGAGCCAAAAAATATAAGTACTCTGACAAATAGTTGTAGCTTCCCAATAATTTATTTTCCTCTCATTTTAACTCTCATGCTAATTTTATTTTAATTTGACATTAGCTTATGTTTTGCTGCTTCAAGCATTAATTTTCAGCTAATATTCAGCATTAACATAGATACACTTATGTGCTTATTCCTGTTAGTAATTGTGTAACAATAACAATACTGATACCTGATCTGAAACAGAAAAAATAAGAAACATGCCAGAAGAGTTTACATCTTAAAAAAACAAAAAAAAAAGACTCTTGTATGTCCTGTGTGTGCGTATGTATTAACTCCATATAAATGTAAGGACATTTTTTGCTTCACCTTAGAACATATTAGTTCTTCAGCCATCAGTAACATCCTTCCTTTCACTTCCTAGAATAGCACTGCATTATATTACCTTGTTGTGTAAAAGTAAGTTATTCTATTTTCTATTTCCATTACTAGACTTTAATAAAATTTTAACATTGGGATGCTTGGATTCTCCCTTTAATTATGACCATAAACTTCTATATCTTCTTTGAAACAGGAGCTGGTATATTTGAAAAATACTCTTGGTAATATTGAGTCCATAGTTCTGCTTTCCATCCAGGGAGCTCCTGTCTCTGCCAGTCTGTTGGCAGCACTGTCCCCAAGGAGCTTTGTGATTCTGTCAACATTGTTATACTGAGTAAATGTTTTGTCTTAGTATTAAAAGTAGTTTCCAGCAAACATTTGGATACGTACAACAAATCTAGATACTGTGTGGAATGGGGCTGTATTAGGGGATGAGATTATTCCCAAGTTTGAAATGCAGTAAATAATGCTTATCTGAGAATATGCCATAATTTTTCTCATTTATAGAGATCAGAAACTCTGGAACATGTTGTAAAGGTGCCTGACAGACAGTAATGACATTCTCAATATGTTCTGTTTCTCTCTGGAAAAAAAAAAAAAAAAAAAAAAAAAGAAGTCAAGCTGAATCATACTATTAATATAAATTAATTATTAATAATAATGTACTTACTTTTCCACAGTTGTAGCTGAATACTCCAGAGCACACAACACTGCAACTGTGTGAATGCATCTCAAATACGGGGAGAAATTATATGGGTATTTTGTAAGAAAAACATCATATTATGGGAAGTGTTGATCTGAGTGTAATTGGTGTAAATTATATTAAAAGCTTTCAATGTATCTGCTGAATTAAGAGAGTTTGGTGGATCCAGTCTGTGTTTTGCAAGCAAGATAGACCCCTAATAAATTCAAGTGTTTGCTTGATTATTCATAGCATAAGAAATTAATGTATGACTGCAAGCAATCAAGTGTCCAGACCCTGTTCAGAAGTCCCACAAATGTCTGCTCTGACTGGGTAAAAAGACAAGAAAAATGAATCAGAGTGAAGGATATATTTATTCTGTATACCTTGTAACTGTGGGAAAAATAACAAAATTTTTAAAATCCATATTGCCAGTTATTTGTGAGCAGAAAATAAACACTTCTGGGTTTGGCTACTTTCTCACTGGTGATAAAGGTGATCATATTTTGTCATGCGAGTAGTTAAAGGTATTTCAAAATTAGCTGTGCAGTAACTGAATATGGCCTCATATTCCCTTGAAATGGTGAAGTTGGTTTTTCCTTCTATTTTTCCTTAGATGCACTGAACAAGTTTGAGTCCCACATAACAAAAGAACTTCAGTTTGCACTGAACTTGTTATCCTGTATTGAACAGGGCCGTGGATCAGGATTCCCGGGGAAGAGGAGGCCACGTGGTGCAGGTCTCTCAGGAAGAGGTGGCAGAGGTAGATCAAAGCTGAAAAATGGAGTTGGGACTGTAGTCATTCCAGGGGTAAGAGCAATTACTTTTAATTTACATTGCAGTTTGATAATAATTTTGTAATTTTTGTGTTAATTTGCTGGACAAAACCGAAGAGCTCCAAAAAGCAGAGATATTTGAGAGAGGCTGGCTACTATTAAGTGTTCATGGTGAAGAAGAAGAGCACTGTACCTTAATGGACCTGAAGCAGTTTTGTGCTGCTCTTGCCACTTAAAGGGACAATTGTTGGGAGCCTCAGAGCACTCCTTCCATTTCCTCTGGTGGAAAACACACTGGGTAAAGGCAGCACTCCCTGGAGCAACACAAAAGGGGAGAACAATATGAATGTAACAGGAGCTGTAGCAGATCAGATCAAAGGTTCTTCTGCTCAGGGAAGAGCTCTTCTGCAACACTTGAGTGCTGGAGAAAGACTGCAGAAACAGAAAATGTACAGAGGAGACACTTCTACAGTTTGTAACTTGGGGACTTGATGAAAGGGAGGTGGTATCTGGGCAGCCTGTGTTGGAGCTTTCTTTCATGATTTTGTCCACTCACTTTAAAAAAAGTGAAAAAGTTAACTTTTCAGAAACCACCTCACCTCAGAAACCAATTTTCAGTTAACCTCTTTTTAGTTCTCAAAACTCTTTGTCCTGTTGTTTTAAATTGCTGTCTGCAGGTTTCATTGCTTGCTTCTTAGTGCTCTTACAGAAGAGGCAGTTGGAGAGTTGTTTCCTATTCACCTCCTCTGCCTGTGCCACTCAATTTCTATAGTTCTCCATAATTGCTTCTCCTTTTCCTTCCACTCCTTCCATACTAGTCTGGAAAATCCCAGTATTTTGAGTTGTTCCCTTTATGGAAGCTATTACGTATTTTTTATCATCCTTATCAGTTGCTTTGTCACAGTTGTTTTTTTGCTTTGGGACTTTCATCTGCCTTTTTATAGTCCAGCATTCAGGTTTATGAAGTTCTTGTGCAGTTCTTCACAGTTGTCTTTTGGGTTTTTTTATTACTGTATCTTAATACTCTTGGCAAGCTTTGTCACTTTGCTCCTTGCTTGATTTTTCAGGTTGCACACAAGTGTGTTGAACACCACGGCCTATTAGCAGACAGCTCCTATCAAATTTCCACTAGTACTATTCTCTCACATAGAAAATTGATAATTTGTTATATGTTTCATTTCAGTATAGGGACCATTCCTCCATTTCTGTGTCAGTTTACCTTTTTTACAGAGCATTGGTGAAGGACTTTGCCAAAAGACTTTAGGTAACTAAATTATGTCAGTCAGATTTCCCTGTCCGCAGGCTTGCTGACTCCTTCAGAGAGCTCTGATAGATCCTGATCTGCTATAAATAAGCTTCTCTGACTCTTTAACAAAACATAATGTATAAAAATATAGCTGCAAGTTCTCTGTTGTCATCAAGATATTGATGTCAGATATTCTGTATATACATGGCTTTCGCTCAAAAACCCTTAAGAAAATGGTAGTTACACTTGCCATCTCCCATTCCTACAACACTGAAGTGTCTAAGCAATTATAGTTAAGCTATTGCATGTTGGAAGTCCTCTTAAACCTATACAGTTCTGGTCTGTTCCTTATAAAAAGAGGGATTTTGGTATGTGAAAATGTTGGAAATCTGACTGCAGAAAATTCAGAGTTTTTTATTGCTATGTACTTGGCTTCATTGAAAATTTCTTGTCAAGTCTGATTATCAATCAACTGCAGATTTTGAGAGGCATCCTGATACTCAGGTTCAAAAAAGACTCAGTAATTTTTATGTCTTTTTGAAGTATTTCATCAGACTCTTTAGAGATGTTTTTATGTATTCTTGCATGCAATCTTTTTGAGTTCACACAGCATTGTGCCACTTTTTGTTGCCTACATAATAGTAATTTTTTTGAATGCTCTGATATTTATGATCTGTGACAGGAACAAAGTTCTCTATGATTGTTCTCTTTGAAAGCTGTAGATGTTCAAGATTTGTGAGCATATGAATAATTTTAAACATATAGGATGAATTCCCTTCAAACCAGCCAGTTACCTTGTTGCATTGGAGGCATTTTCACATAATTACTTAGTCCTCAGCACAGGAAAGATGGGGACCTTTTGGAGCAGGTCCAGGGGAGGGCCACAAAAATTATCAGAGAGCTGGAACACCTCTTCTATGGAAACAGGCTGAGAGAGTTGGGATTGTTCATCCTGGAGAAGTGAAGACTCCAGAGAGACCTTATTGCAGCTTTGCAGTTCTTTAAAGGAGGGTTATAAAGAAGATGGGGACAGACTTAAGTAGGAGCTTTACTGACAGAACAAGGGGTAATGGATTTAAACTAAAAGAGGGTAGATTTTTACTAAATACAATGAAGACATTTTTTACAGTGAGAGTGGTGAAACTGGAACAGGTTGCCCAGAGAGGTGATAGATGCCCCATCCCCAGAAGCATTCCAGGTCCAGTTGGACTGGACTCTGAGCAACCTGATCTGGTTACAGATGTCCCTGCTCACTTGAAAGGAGCCTGGATTAGATGGCTTTAAAGGTCCCCTCCAACCCAGACTGTTTGGTGTTACAAAGCAGTATTTTGTATGTTCAGGGAAGCTGGATTTTATATAAGAAATTCTTAAAAATGTAATTGAACAGAGGATACTGAGTTAGGTAAATTGCTCTAAATATGAAATGGCCAACACTCTACACGGTTTCCTACAGAAATGTCATCCTTTGCCTCATCAAGTAAATGGAAGCTTCAGAGTTCTAGAGCAGAGAAGTGGCCATTTTTTAAGAGTAGATAAAGGCAGCAAAATGAGACCAGTGGTTTGCCAGATAAATGTTTGAAGTGGGATTGTTTTCAACCCCTTTGCACAAACTCATCATGGGATCATGACCAGTGGACAACTACAGAAATTTGAAATTATCTTGGTACATATTGGGGATGGGGAAGAAGCTGGGTCATCACTGGCATTAAGCAAACACCAAACCTGCAGTGATTCAGTGCTTCAAATTATTTTCTGTATTTGCAAGCAATGCAGAGAACTTCATGGACATACATGCGAGGGAAAAACTCCCCTTGAACATAATGAGATATTTCTTGTGGTTTTTTTGTTAGTTAATTAGTTACACCTGCAGTGCTCCCAACCATACAGTAATTAAAACACACTAACCATATATCCCCTTTTTAGCTGTTTTTCAGCAAATGCTGATTTTCAGCAACAATGTATCAGTAAGATTCCTATTGCTGTTGTAATGATATTTACATTTGTCTCTAGAGTGATGTTTGGATTTGTAAAATATTTAGATTATTATTTAAACAAAACTTGCCATGTAAGTCTTAAACTGTATTTAAAATAGAACAGCTGATAAAACAAAGCTATACTTCTTTACCATACATTTGATCTTTTATACAGAGCTGTGTGCTTTTATCTTCCAAACTTCCATCCCTGCTACTGGTTCAGAGTAAACAGTTAAGGCTGTAAATATAAATTCATGGATAGCAAATTATGCATAACAAAATTTGCATGAAAGTCAGAACACAGTTGAAGTATTTTTTCTTGGTTTTCTTCCCAAGAAGTTACATGTACATGTAAATGCTGAATTAATAAAGGGTGGGTCAAGCTCTTGATCAAAAGGAGAACAACAGCCTACTGTAAGAGCTGATGGATTGAGATCAAAACAACTATTTCAGGTTCAATATAAGTTTTTATGGGCAAGATAGATAAGCCTCAAAGATAGATAAGCCTCATAAAGTAATTGCTTACAGAGAATATCTTAACTCTTGTAACTTTAGACCTCTTCTTCATTCCTCTAACATACATGGAATATTAACTAAACCACATTTTAGGCAATATGGGACAAATTACATGTCTGCACTTGCTATTTGAATTAATACCCAAAAGTATGTCACTGCAATTAACTTTTTGATGAGAACTTCAGTGTTTATATGTAGGTAACAGAGCAGGCTGGTCACAGTATTAAAATTTCTGCTTAGTGTTTGCTTTTTTTTCCTTAGACTTAACTCTTTCTTTCCATTTCCATTTCCATTTTAAAGTACAATGGGGTAATGTGGAAAGGTGAACAATGGCAAGGAAAAGGATGTGTCTGTAAAGCTGAAATAGTGATGATGCTTGTACTGATGTGAAAATGTGAATTAATATAGTAACTTCTGATGAAAGTAACTTTTATCAAAGTTCCTACTGTATTAATAAATTTTTGCAAAGCTTGTATTCTCTGATACTATTAAAAATTAACATTTAAAGAGAAAGTTTAATCTTCAGTCATGTCTTAGAAAATGTGATGTGCTTCCTATTTATGTTTCGTGGTTTTTTCTAATAGGTCACAACAATGGATATTTCATCCAACAAGGATGAGGAAGAAAACTCGATGCATAATACAGTTGTCCTCTTCTCTAACAGTGACAAATTCACTCTCCATCAGGTTAGGATAATAGTTACTATATTTTCATTTATGTTTCTCTACTTCTAATTACAAAAAAAGTTAATTAATCTCCTTGTTAGGAGTTAAATTATATATCAAGGGGGTTGGATTTTAGAGTTATGTGTCTTAAGAATTTAGTGCCTGGCATGTGCATAAAAACAGCTCTTCTCTACCATTTCAGGATATGTGTGTGGTGTGTGGGAGTTTTGGCCAAGGTGCTGAGGGCAGGTTGCTTGCCTGTTCTCAATGTGGTCAGTGTTACCACCCATACTGTGTCAGTATTAAGGTGAGTGCTTTTGTTACATAAAAAATTACTTGATTACACTGTTTTCATATTACACTTTAATGGCACTATGCTGCCTTTGATTTTGTGGTAATTAAGGGAGTCATTAACTCGTTAGATATTCATCAGTTAATGTGACCATTATTTGTATGCAACTTGTGAAAGACTTTAATTAAATGTCATTCTGTAGTATGCATTGCCTCAAGAGAAATTAACCTTTTTGTAATTTTGCAACCATAAATAGCATTGATTACCCAGTAGTTGGTTAAAATAACAGTTTGAGATATAAGCTTAAAGCCTAAATAAAAGCAGAATGAAAAACGAAGAAAAAAAATTATACTGCATCTTCATTTAGTAGGGGCATAAGGTTTAGTTGATTCAATTTGTCTGCTGGCTGTCAGAATTGACAGCAGTTGGAGTGGTTAATTAATACATTTTGCATTCATTAGCCTAGGAGAAAATGTGTGAAAATTAAATTTGAATGGTATGAGATGACTTAGCAAGCACATAGTAAGCTATTTACTGCAATATATACACTGTACATACTTTGTGACAGAAGTACATCTGTGTAAAAGTAAGGTTTTTAAAAACATGGCACAAAACTTTATTTAAAAGTACTTTACAAAAATGCCATACACCTTGTTCATGAAAGTATAATTTGGCCTTGTGTTTATATACTGTTCTTAAATTTATATGTTTTTTACAATAAATTAGTTGTTTGCTTCAGATTACTAAAACCCCAGCACTGGTTATCACAGATAATTTAGGAAAGATACAGGATTTGTAGAGCCCTGAATCCTGGCTTTACTACATAGCTGCTAAACAGCAGCCTTGTGTTCTGCTTCCTCCCTATAGGACCAGCTGCTCCTAGAGGTAGACTGTCTTACATGTAGATCCAGTGCAGTATAGAACTTCTGTTATACTTGTTTAGCCAAATAAATTACATCCTGGAACAGTATCAGATGTCAGTAATTACAGTGTCTTTCTGTGTAATTCATTCCTCTTTATTGAGGCTTCAGAAAGTCAAAATGATAACCCAGCTACTTCTGAGGTGCATAGCGGGCACAGAAGAGCATCCTGTGCTCCACTAGCTGGTCCTTAATTTATACAGTGTTCACACTTCATAGAGCAGTTTTCAAATAATTTTCACCTTGCCATTTGCAGATTACTAAAGTGGTGCTCAGCAAGGGTTGGAGGTGCCTGGAGTGCACAGTGTGTGAAGCCTGTGGGAAAGCAACAGATCCAGGGAGACTTCTTCTCTGTGATGACTGCGACATCAGCTACCACACCTACTGCTTGGATCCACCCCTGCAGACAGTTCCTAAGGGAGGATGGAAGTGCAAATGGTGTGTTTTGCTTTTGGGGTCAGAAGTCTGGACTGCTGGCCTCTTTTGTTTACTTTCATCACTTCACATTTGTAATGTCAGTTGAACTGTAATGATGTTTTAATTGTATTTGTTGGGTGTATTAAACAAAGGAAACAAAATATTTCTGAATTGTTGCTTTGAATTACCACTGTAATAGGGAAACTGTTATCTCATCTTACTACTGTTTTTTCATGTCAAAAACCAAGTAAGTAGAGACTGCCAAATTTTTCTTTTGAAACTCTTAGCTAAAAAATACAATTTCCATTCATTGTAACGTCCAGGTGAAGAAATGAATTAGTGCTTCACCAAATTGTTCTTGAAATAAAACCCTCTGAAAACCTTTCACATAACTTGGCTAAAACATGAACAGAACAGACCTCTCACATGGTTAAATCTCCATATCTCAAATGGCAAATAGAAGCAGGGACTCCTTTGACCTGTTGAGCTGTTATGAACATCCATCCACCTGTTTTGCAGATTGAAGACAATTCTCACTTAGAAACTTTCTTTAAATAATATTAAAAATCTTGACAATGTTCAATAATCTAGATAATACCATTTTTACTCAATTAAAGTATTGCTTGACCTGAAATGAGTTGCCTGCCTCCCCCTCCAGTCATGGGCGATCTAAAACATAATTACTCACCCAGTTCCAAGTAGGAGGGGTTTAAAGCCACAAAATAATCTTCCTGTGAGCTGAAATGAATAGATAATTTTGTCTGTTCTGCAGGTGTGTTTGGTGCAGACACTGTGGAGCAACTTCTCCAGGTTTAAGATGTGAATGGCAAAATAATTACACACAGTGTGCTCCCTGTGCAAGTTTGTCTGCCTGCCCCATCTGCTACCGCACTTACAGGGATGAAGAGCTCATCATTCAGTGCAGACAATGTGATCGGTAAGGATTTCTCACATTTTGCAGGTTTTTCCTCTTTTAAGGCTTATTTTGATTCTTCTCCCCAATTGTGAAAGCATAAAGTTGAAGGGAAAGGTCTTGTGGTAAAGAGCACTGGATTGAGTCTCAGAAGTCTCTTGTTAGTTCATTCCTAGTTGTACCACAGACTTAACTCTATTACTCTGGGCAATTTAATTAATCACTCTGTGCCTTCTCCCTTTGAAAAAATAAAACTAATTTACCTTGCAAGACTGTTGTTGTGAGGTTGAGTCTAGATTACATTGTGTGAAGTAAGTAGTTAAAATGATTGCAATATAGGGAGAAAAATATAATACTAAGACATATTTGCTTCCGGGTCATTGTTTTATAGAGATTTCCTTCCTGTGAAGGGACATAGGTAATCTGATACTGTATATACAGTATTTAACACACACCACTGTAGGGGAATGCTGTATACAGAGAACCTGATTCATCATTTCTCCCTGAAAGAATTTAAACTAAACAAGTATTTCACATTTACTTGGACCATATACTGATATTTGGGTCTCCTAAAACACCACATATTTCCTTTAAATTGTATTTTTTCCCCCACTTAATTTCTAGATGGATGCATGCAATCTGTCAGAACTTAAACACAGAGGAGGAAGTGGAAAACATAGCTGATATGGGTTTTGACTGTACCATTTGTAGGCCATACATACCACCAACAAACGGTAAGAAGATGACTGAAACCAATGGCAGGATTGCACACTGCAATAAATAGGTTTGGGAATGTGTTATGGTTCTTTGCTCTGGTGGAGATTTGGCTCATGCTAGAAGCAAGATTTTTGTGTTTATTTAAAGGGCGTTCTGGAAGTGTCCTCAGCTCTTTTGCACCCTTCTGGTGGTTGGCTGCAAGGCAGAGGGAATTTCAAATAGATTCAATGAAGATAATTTGGGGAAATTATGAAAAGCATTTGGTATTGAAAGCTTAAAGGCATCTCACTTGGTCAGGTGGGATGATGAAAGCCCTGTTCTCTAGGGTTATTAATGACAGAAGAATTGAAAATCAATTCCAAACAGAAAATTTTTCTATATTTCAATACATGGAGCCAATCTGAAGCAGCAGCAGCTTTAACAGTCCATGTAAGAATTTTATTAGTGCCACTCCCTCAGCTTTTCCAGTATTTAAGACCAAACTTCCCTCCCCAGCTGTAGTCTTTGAAAGACTTTGTCATGATTCCCTGTTTGGGAGCCACCACTTTCTTGCTAAAATGTATAGCTTTTTCTGATGAGCTTTGCTTTTCTGCATACGTGTTACCAGTGAATATATATACCAGCTTCCTCAATGGTCTTTATTACACCCTTCTGTAGCAGTGGTACTTCAGAAGCTGGGGCTACTGCAATTATTCTCTTTAAGCACAGCTACAGCAGCTGGTTCTGTGGGATGGAACTGTTCCCTGTTACTGGGAGTGGCCTGTTAGCAATTAGATTGGCCTATTACATGGTTTATGGCCTTACTACAAGGGTGGTATCCCAGATCTGTTTCCTCTGCATGTCAGCTCACCAGAGTTTCTGCTTCAGTCTGCTACTTGAACAAAGTATTGACACCTGTACCCATTTTTAGTGTAATAGCACGTTATATCATTCATAATTAACCCTTTACTGGGGCATCATGATAGTATGGTAGGATGAAAGTACAAGAACTAAGCAAATATTTCAAGAAATATTCATGTTCACCAAAAAGTTATCAGCAACTTTGGCTTTCCTGATCAAGACTGAAGATATCATGAGGCATGGGTTCAAGAGGTCTGCCAAGAAAAGTTCAGCAGAGCATCCAGTGTACCTTTACACTGGCATGTCCTCATCACAGCATGGCAGTAATTGTACCTCACTGGCATGACCTTGGACATTTATATGCACCCTTGTCAACTTCACATGGTTGTGGAATGCTTCCAAGTATCCCATTTCTATCACTGTTGAAAGCAAGAATGACTGATGCTTGTGTATTTCTACAAGTGACTTTGTTCTTGAGATTTGCTTTCACAAACTCAAAAAGAAGTTTTGTAAGTGGGGAAAAAAAGAACCTGGCAGATATAACACAGGTTTTTGTTTATTTTGATAAAAAGGTTTGAGCACTTAAGCAAAAAGGTCCAACTAAGAAAGACTGCCTCTTCCCTTCTCTTTTGAGCTGGCAGAGCTACCTTTTAGATATAATTAAAGCCCACATTATGTGAGACTGAACAACTTCACAGGATGATGTCAGAGGTGTTGCACTTCGAGGCGTAAGCTTCCCCCTGACTTAGTCCTTCCTGCACACCATGAAGTTGTGTTCCTCTGCTGAGGAACTGGAACCAGTCCCACTAGACCTGTTGGAGGGTTCCCAAACTTTCCTTGCAGTTTTTTTTTCACCTTTTTTTATAAGACAAGTTTCTCTGCTTATTCTTCCATGCATTGACTCAATATATATGGTAACTCTTTGAATGTGTACATTTGCACAGTTGCATGTCTGAGTATGTTGTCTGATGCATGGTCACAGAAATACTTGCATGTTCTTATATATGAAATGTCTCAGTCTTTAATTAATTCTTTTGCAACTCCTTCAAATATATTCCATAACTTTTTGTTTCAAGGTGAGAACAATTAGCATTTGATAAACTTAAAAGAGAAACATGTTAGTAATGATAGAAAGCTTCTTAAAATATAACTTATTGTGGATTTCTTATTGGGATGGTTCTTTCTCTTTCCATTTGATGTCTCACAGAGGATAATGATGTTTTGCAAGTGTTATTACAAGGCTTTTAACTATTTTGTAGAAAAAACAAGGGACCCTCAACCTAGTAAATTACCAGGAGATTGCAAGTTTACTATTGGTGAAGAGTAAATACTTCTAGCATGTAGGTATTGAGAAAGAGCTTCTTATTTTTCTTGCTTCAGAAAATGGAAACACTCAAATCTGTCAGATTCCTGACTCAGTTTAGTGTGGTCAGGGTGAAGCAAAAACTAGAGGACAGAATTACTCTCTATTATCCCCCTCCATCTCACCCCCAAGGGGATGTAAAAGGTGAATAAGGAAGAGAGACTCTGAGGTTGGAAATTAAAAATAGAACAGGTTTACTGGAAAAGGGAAGGGCAGTAAGACTATGGGGATGAGGAACAAATATATAGAAATATATATAAATTTATATACGAAACCCAGAGATAGGTGGCTTACGTGTCCTGTGCAGCAGGGCTGAGTCAGGAGAGGACTCTTCCCAGCACTTGATGGGTGTGAATTCTGCTGAGCAGGTGCTGAGTTGATGAAAAAGCAGGAGTCTCACCCCAAAACCTCTGTGTGCATTAAAGCAGCAAGGAGGAAGGGAGCAGGAAGGGGCTGGGCTTCCAGTCCTCCTGGCTTTTATAGTGTATGGCAGGAATGGAAAGGAACCCTTTCTGTTCCACACCTCCTAGATCACTCAGGGTCATAAAGACCCTCTCTCTAGGTGCTTGTACCAGTACCACAGAACTATCCTGGCTTACTCAAACTGTAACAGTTCCCTATCTGAAGAACATCAGATGCTCATCTGATAAATCTAACTAAGTCATCTTCAGGAAATAGAAATTAAAGATAAATAGTTTTTTTCTTCTTGAAAGAAAAAAGCCAGAATGTGTTAAGATTTGCTCCAAAGTAGTACAACATAAACCTTCATTAATAGGCTCTTTTGAAATAATTATCTCTGATCAGTGTTTCATCAAGTCCCTTTTTGTATGGTATCAAGTTATATGTCCTGCAGCATATTGTCATGCCTTGTAGAAAGTTCTTTGTAATTTAGATTGCTTGAATAGTATAATGAGTACTAGCAGCTGCTCTAGGTAGCAGCAGCTTTCCTCTGTGCTCTTATTCCTGAATAGTAAGAAGAGGTGTGTGCATCTCTCATCTACATTCACTCCAAGACAAGCAGTTCTCAACCCATCTACCCATCACTTCCACATTTCTTTTATTTGCCCTTATATGTCATATGCCTCATCTGTAAATTTCCTCCCTTCCTTCTTCCTCTCCTCTCTCCATCCACATATTCCAGCTTCCTCCTCACTTGGTGCTGGTTTAATTTCTCTGCAGAGGGCAAAGGAACCAGCCCTGCCTGGTTTTCTTTAGGTAGTGATCTGGTGAGAGTTCCTGGTAGCTGCCTGTGGATTTCTCCAGCACTGGATTTCTCCAGTGACTTCAGTGCCCACAGTGAGGAGTTGGTATCACTCACTGATGCAGAGTTGCTCAGAGCTACCAGTGCTACACATATAATGGCTGTGAGCCTCTGTTGTACAATTTTCCTGAATTGTATCTTAATTATATTAAAAATTAACTTTTTCCTCATTCTGAAACTTAATTCTATGTGCTTTACAAATACAGGATACAAAAGCAATATAATACTATGGGTGAAACAATAACTTTTTAAATATATAGTTTTGGCACATTTATAATGCCAACTTCTTTGTTCCTCTAAGTTAGTGTATTTAGAAAGAAATCCCTGTGTCATGCACACAGTTATGTAGGCATCCAGTATAACTCTGTGAATGTTGTGTTTCTGCATCAACCATTTCCCTCTGTCCCTTATGCTGATTTAATTTTGTCCTAGAATTGTTCTATTCTATTACAGCCTTACAAATGGCAGACCTCTTTCTTTTGACAATGTGATTCTTCCCATTGTATTGTATTCTGTGCAATTATTTGTTTTCAGCTGAAGCTACTAAATGCTGTACAATAATCAGCATATTTAAACCCTTTTGCAAATAAGTATAATAATTTTGGTTAAACTTAAGCTAAATACTTCAGAAAACATGGACCATTTTCTCTAATGGTATTGTCTTTCTCTGTTACTCATTTTATTGATTTTAATCCTTAATCTGCAATCTAATTAGCTCATTTTCTGGAGTCTGTTTGCTACTGTCTTCAAACACTGTTTGTGCAGCCTCTGTGAGTTAGTCTCTGAAGGCCTCACATCTGTCACTATCAGCTTGTTTATTTGACTGTTTCAACTCCATTCCATATCCAAAGATAAATTTTTTGCAGTCTGACCTGAAACAGAAGACCACTCCCTTTTGTTTGACTTTCAGATAAGGATTTCAAATAGGCATCCACAGCTGTCTTGCTGAATTTTTTGTTTACGTTAGATTCCAGTACAAAATTGCTATCTCTGTCTTAAAACATCTTGTAAATTATAAGCAATCTAATGAATAGATGACATCTTACACAATCTGCATATTTTTGCCTCTGATTTCATTTCAAGTTTTTGAGTATCTTCCATCCTATAGCTTGCCCCATATTTTTTGTTTCCCTTCAGTTCAGTGTCTCTTTCAAAATCTCATCTTCAATTTATTTTCTTCTTGTCTTTTCCTTCCAATTTTGAGTTTTTCAGTAACTATCACTTTTCATTTACTGCTTTCATTTATCAGTTGCATGTAATATTTATTTTCTGTAGGTTATATCATATATTGTAGTTACACCTTATGTAACATTTAAAACACTGTAGTTATTGAAGACAGACTTAATTTTTTTATATGCTTAGAAAGCATCCTCTAGATTTCCTATTCCTCATTCTATTTTGTAAAGAATTTGGAAGCTTTTGTGCTTTTCCTAGCCTTGCCCCCAACTCCCATATTATGTGTGGATGGTCAGCAGCACACACCCAGTGGTCTGACGTGTCTGAGAGACACTGAGCCTCCCACACATCCTTTGCTTCGGTGGTCTCATCTTGTGTGGCAGACACAAAGTGAATACTCCAGATGTTTGTCTGAGTATTAAATTCATCATGAATAAAATCTTTAGGAAAAAAAAACTGGCTAAACTTGCCTATATGGTGATGCAGTGACAAACTAACAGGTTTTCGGATTCTAGTTCCCAGTGTTTGCGAGGTAGAAGCTTCTAATTTTCACTTTGCTTACCCTGTCTACATAATCTTTGTAAAGTTACTACTAATATTAAAAAATCCTGTCCACACATCACAGGTTAGTGAAGCATGATCACAGTTACTGTAATTGAGGCAGATGAGAAGAGCATTTCAACCCACAACAGTAGCCTAGTGTTACAGGACATGTTGGTCATTATTTGTCCAGTCACACTGTTCCAGTGCTTCCCTGAAGTGCACATGATGTAGTTTTGAAATTGAGTTTCTACTGTTTCATTTATCAATATTCTTATCTTGAATAAGAATTACCCTGAGTTGAACGAGTCATTTATCATGACTTTTCAGATGTGTCAGCCTTATTTTGTTTCTCATATGTGTTGTATAAGTGGACTGAGCACAGACACAGCTGGAATCTTGCATTCAAAGCTGTCGCAGTGTGCCTGACTCTCCTCAGGGAAATATGACAGCAGTTGATACCCAGTTCACAAAATCTTCCCATTTTTCATGCCTAGGTCAGCAAAACATGGACCTCATGACTAGTATAGAGGTTACTTCCTGATCCAGTAGATCCAGTGTGTTCACTTGCCCTTGGTTCTGTAGAAGGAGATCACTTGCCAACAAATTCAGTGCTGTTCCAATGCCATTCTTGGCTCTAGGAAGTTGGAGGACTTCAGTTTGTAGCAGGGCAGCTTCTGCTTGCATCTTTTGTGGTGCTGAAAAGCACTTTATTTTAAAGGTGCTAGTGAACGTTGGCAAAAGCATAAATTAGGGATTTTAACAGAGATGCTTGAAGGAAAATTAATTGATAGTTTCAGTTTAAATCAAGTCACCACTTTTAAAAGTTGAAATTATTTTCCTTATATTTTTCAGTGCCTTCTTTGGACTGTTGTGATTCATCAGTTGGAGCTCAGATTATTTCAAAATCAAAAGAACTAGGTAAAGAATGTGCATCTTTGATCATTTAGCATATTTTAAGGGTATATTTTTACATGAGACAAAAATTCCTTTTTCTATGATTCTATAACACGCAGCATTAACTATTCTTCAGTTACCGCAGCATGCTTTTTTTTTTTGTTGTTTGTTTGTTTCCTCATTCTCTCTTCTTTCTTCTCTTTTGCCTGCCATACCTGCACTAAGATAATGACTTTAAATTATGCTTTGGTCTTGCAGACGTAGTGGCTTGCCTTAATATTATTGGTGATTAAAAAGTGAGGCTGAATCAAGCATGTTTACAGCTGTAGGAGGACACAACTTTTTGGTATTTGTCTGGTGTGTGCTTGGAATTTCCAATCTTGAGAAACCCACTCATAAGTCACTTTTTATAAAGATAATACAAATGGCTTCCATTATGTTAGGACAGCTTCCATCATGTTAGAATTTTTTTCTTTGATACCGCACAAATGAGGTTCTGAGGGAAGATTCTCTCCTCAAATCTTCAATCTCAAAAAGAATATGTGATTTTTGTAAAGCAAATGCTCTTTTTTTAGTTCAGCATAAGAAGACAACCATCTAGGAAGAACAGTGTTCTGAACCAGCTGTTTTTGGAGGGCTGAGATGTTACAGAAGAGAGTATTTTTTGCTAAAAGCGACAAATTCTGTGATGTTTGTATGTTTTCAATGACTGTGTTATCAAATCATTATTTAACTGGCTCCAAAGAGCCATTGCAGATTCTTTATTTGGTAATTCCCTGAAAAATCTCAAACCTCTACTTGCAGGACTCCAGCACAGGTGACAGTGCCTTTCTACATGGTGGATTAAGGAATGTTACAGTTTATTGGTAGACTCAGTTGTCATGTAACAGCTTGAGGAGGAAGTAGTCTTGCAGGTCTTGGAAGATGGGTACTACCCACATTTCCAATTTTATCTTGAGAAGCTCACTTGGTATAACTTGGTTTTTGGCTGCCTATAAAGCAGGGCTAATAACTTGCCCAAATTACCAAGAGTCCTGAGAGGTTTAAGGTCATTAATAAGGGTGTAATGAAGGTAGAGTGCTGAGGGTGGGGTGAGGTCCTTGGCTGATAAGCAACAGGGAACCAAACTAAAACTCAGTTTTCTGAGAGTGACACGAGTATAGAAATACCCTGCAAGGCACCAATTTCCATAATCAAATCGCTCCTTCAAATGAGTCCTTGATGTAAATTGTTTTGTAGAAATATAATGGATTGCTGCTGGATTTGACATGAGACTCTAAATTATGAAGCTGTGACTGTGGCTTGTTAGACACTATCAAATAGCTCTGTTTTATTTATACCAATTTCCTCACTCATGAATCAGCTCCATACATGTGGATTATTAACTCTTAAAAGTGCTATTCCTAAGCATCTAAGACTTGTAAATTAAAGAGTTTTATATTGCTGTTATGATTCATTTAACTTTTATAGACCCACCAAAGACATACACCCAGGATGGAGTCTGCTTGACAGAATCCGGCATGTCTCAGTTACAGAGCCTAACTGTTACAGTACCGAGAAGAAAACGGACGAAACCAAAGCTTAAACTGAAGATTATAAATCAGAACAGTGTGGCTGTGCTTCAGACACCCCCAGATGCCCAGTCAGAGCACTCAAGAGATGGGGAGATGGATGACAGTAGAGGTAGCAGTCTACTTTTGGCATGTCTTGTATCTTGGAGTGTTGCAGTACATGTGTATATTGCAGATATCCCCGGGAGTTTTTATCGTACTGATACTCTTATGTTCTGTACAGAATGCTTTATGAAAATTACTTGGACAATAGTCATGTTTTGTCCATTTCAGGGAATTTTCTTGTTGTTCTGTTTATGGGTCATCCATCCTATAGGAACCTCACCTTTCTAAGGCTGGCAGCACTGCAGATACGAGTTGCCTTTTGTCAAATCCTTGGGTTACCTATGGGAAATGCTTGTGTACTCACTGATTGAGTGTATTTTGAGGCTCTCAAATTTAGTGCAAACACTGTTTGAAAGTGGTAACATCTCAGCAAGGCCACGTCTAGATGACTGGTGAAGCTGGTGTTGAAAACAAAGGTGAAAGTGAAGCAAAAAGCCTTTTGCTGAGACAATTTTTTTACTCTGAAAGACATTTTCCTTGTGTTTCCCTTGACTAATTGAACAGTTTGCTTGTCTTCATCTCCAAAGCAGAATTTAAATTAGAATTTGAGTTTGAAATTGAATTCTGGGTGGTGCCTTAGTTCAAGTAGATGCTGCCTATGTAGATTTCTACTCAGAGATTTCAAGTTCCAGGATGTGGTGTCTGTGTAGCATGGAGGGAGGAGATTTGAGTGGTTTTGCAGCCTCAAGAGATGAAGTGACCTGAGCTAACACTTACCTACCCAAACACATCCCTGTGTATGGGAATGACACTTTAGGTATGATAGAAGCCTCTGGGAGAGCTTCTTCCACTACAGTCTAGCCATGAAGCAAAGTTCCATGTGCCCCAACACCACCAGTTCTTGTCTCATCTGCTTCCCTCACAGCTGAGCAAGCCCCAGCCAGAGGAGACTGAGAAAACCATATAGGAGCAGCCAGCCCCACTCTTCAGAGCCCACTCTTCAGCTCTAGAAACAGCAGTCAGCATTGTGCAGGACCATTCTCCTGTCCTCTTTGCCATGGTCTGGCTATTGGTTTTGATAAGTGTGTTGGTAGAATAGGTGTTAATCCTTAGTCTGGAAAAAGGCTTAGTTCAATGGCAGGTGTGAAACTCATTACAGTAGTCATACAATTGTCTGTTACAGAGGAACACAGGCACCCCACCTTATCCCAGTCTAAAGTGCTTTCTGTTTATGTGACATTGCCTCATTGTTAATCAGATTAAATGTAATAAGAAGCTTTTTTTAGATATAGAGCATGCTTGTGATAACTGGGTATGTTAACCATCAATGCAGTTTCCTGCAAGTTTGTTAACTTGTTGATATAAGTATTGTTCCCATTGTTTGATTAGCACATTCTGACCCTTCTGCTATTGCTATTATTTTAAAAAATATACTTTTACTCAACATCCTATAATTTGTTTACTACTTTTCCAACAGCTCACTAGTAAGATTTGTGAAATTATCCTAGCGTTACACTGTCTTAAATTTCAACTTGTTCTTTTATATAATCCATCATTGGATTATAGATTGTTATATGTAGATTGTTAGAAGCAAAAAAAGAATTTGATTTTGGTTTGAAGGCATCAAATAGAGCATTAACTACTTCCCTTGTTCTTTTTCAGTGGTTAATCAGCTTTACTTTTACAAACATGTGCCTGTCTTCTATATAACTTTGTCTAACTTCATTATCTGCTTGTTGGCTTTTATAGGTATCCCTTTTCAACTAGGTAACAAGATACACAAATGTAATAGCACAGTATTAAAGGGAGAGCCAAAGCTTCCACAGACTTTAGTTTCAGTTCTCATCACCTTTCATTGCCTTTTTGGGAGTTAAGAGCACATTCATGTGTGTGGCAGTAGCAGCACAGCAGGTACATGGTGGATTGGCTGGATTTCCTGGAAGCTCTACATGTGCTCAGCAGAATGGATCCGTGCCTGTTCTCTGCACATCTGAAATTTTTGTGTGGGCATCAGGATGAATGGAGCTGTGCTAGAGCTTTGATTGGAGCAACATAGTGTGGTAATTGCAGGCAAACAGAAATAACTCTTACTTCCACTCCAAAGTTCCAGATGGAAAAGAGACTGTATCTGAGAAAACTGAGCTGGGAGTAATTTTGTTACCATCTCATCTGTAGGCTTTCTGCAGGTTTGGCATTTCCTCAGGTGTTCCACATTTTAAAGTCCAGTTGGAAGCTTTGGGAGCTTCATCTTTGGTAGGCTTAATGTGGCTCTTCTGCTGCTATCTGTAGAGCTGCTTTTCATAAGGGAAGGACCACTGTGGGGTTTAGCATTTGTCATGCTGCTTTGTGTAGCAGGACATCTTAGCACTGAAGCAAGTTTCTCTTCTGCCAGAAGCAGACACGTTGCAAAGAGGCTCACTCATGCTCCTAAGGAGAGGAGGGCACTGGCTGTGGTGGTCTGTGGGGGCTGCCTTTGCCAAGCCACCAGCGTTTTTGGTACAATTCAGGAAAATCTTCATTGATGGGAAAGTCTGGTCTGTGTCCCAGCCTGTGGAAGAACAAGGGTTGTAGTTCTACCACAGCAGAAGTGGTTTGAGAGAGTCCATCTCTGTCTGTTATAACAGTACTTCTTCCTCTTAAAACTTTATGTGGTTTTAGACCACATAAAACTGTATGCCTGAATCATCCACAGCAGGGAATTGGAATTGCAGTATCTTTTCAGAGGCAAGAGTGTATTTAACATGTTTTAAAACTTTACGATAAAATGAAGGTGTAAGGTCATTATATTGATATTTTCGGGGATATCAGAAAAAGAATTAACTCACTCTTTCTTCAGTGCCAGAGGCTTTTTAATACCATCATGCTTTACATGTGTTTCTTCTACCCTGCTTTCCCACAGAACATACACACAAACCCAAAATTAGTCTTTACCTTCAAAGCTGAGTAATTACTATAGGCTGAGTTTTCAACTATTTAAGTCAAATTTTTCTGCTTAGATAATTCTGCTTTCAGTCAGTCACACAGCTTCAAGTCAAGTACTCTCCAAACTGAAATCATTGTGCATTACTTTCCAAGTGCAGGCTGTAATTTTTCAGTCTGCCTTCTTAATAAAAAAAGCCCTCCCAAACAAAACTTAGGAGGATAATAAACAAAATTTAGGTATCTAGTGTGTTAAATGGTATCCACATTCCTTGAGGTATCATTTGCTCAGACACTTAGAAAATGCTGCAGCACAGGCTCCAAAAAGGGCACCAACAATTTTTCTCAGGTTCACATGTAGTAACAGTAGCATTTTTTTCCTGGATTTGTGTAGTCATAATCTTGCAGAAAATGTATGTGTATACTGGGACTTTGTCTATAGATAGGGTGGTTTTCCCAAAAGTGCTTGGAGAGTGTGAGTATCTATCACCCCTTGGAAAAAATCAATCATTTTTAATCACTTACTCAGAAATCAGTCAGACGTGAAAATTTTGGAAAAGATGATGTTTCACTTTTCCAGTTAAAGTTACCATTGCTTCTTTTCTCCAGAAGGTGATCTTATGGATTGTGATGGAAAATCAGATTCCAGCCCAGAACGGGAAGCTGTGGATGATGATACCAAAGTGGCAGAAGGAGCTGACGGGATTAAAAAAAGGAAGAGAAAACCGTACAGACCTGGTATGATACAGTAATTTATATCATTGTGTGTAACTTGTTTAACACTTTTTTCTTTCTCCTGTGAAATTAAAAAAATATATATATTAGAAGATATTATGGAATTCTGAAGTATTCTACTGTTAATTGTTGATTTTAGATTTCTCTGTTTTGTTTAAAATAATTTTTAGTCCTTTTATCAGAATACATTTCCAAAGGTTGCTGCTGAGCAGTGTGCCTGTTCTTAGTATGCTGTCAATTACTGATTACTAGTTAAAATCTGTATCTTGTCTTGATTCTTAGCATGTACTGTATATATATATATAATTGATGAAGGCCAGGGTTCTTTTATGTGTATGTGTGTATGTATATCTGGAAATATCTGAACTTCATAGAAACTTTTGCCAGGTATCTTACTTGTTTTCTGAAATATTGGTAAGATAATACTAAATATTTGTATGTGTTCTGGCAGTGAATTTTAATGAATTTGATTATTGGATGAATTAATTTATTTTAATTTATTAGTGCAGTTGCCTCTTAATTATCTTGACTGTGGATCAGCTGTGTGTCCTGGGTGCAGAAATACTTGAGCTGTCTCTAGGCAGAGGAAGCAAGAGGTACTTAAGTGGCTCTGTAGGAAGCAGCTCTGATTCATTAGGGCTAACACTGAATCCAAGATAATAAGCTATGCTTAGACACTACCTGGCTTTTTGAAGAACACCAATATCCCACACCTTGGTATGTCTCAGAATCTGTGTTATGTGTGGTTTTCTGCCTCCCACTACTGTGGATAATAAGTTGATTGTAGTCTTTGCCATCACAAATACTGGTTTTGCTTGTCACACACATTCTGCTTGCTGTAATGGGCCGTATCCTCTGGTGATGAAGACAGGGGAAAAAGAGGCAATGAAGTTACAGAGAAGGTGAAGGCCAGGAATATGCTGAAGGGAGGAAGGGAAGCAGGAATTACAGTATGGTCCAGTTTCTCTTCTCTCTCCGTTACTAAACAAATCTACCACTTTTTACTCTCATTTTCCATGCTGCTGAGGAAGAGCTATGTCTCTTCAGGTCATGCCCATGTGTATATTACCTTCATTAATGTGCTCACCCTATGGAGATAGTTGTACACATCAACTTCCATGAAAAATGAAACAAACCTGAATCTGATAAATGAACATACATACCAGGATCAACAGCACTGCAGTCAGAATCTAGCAAAAGATTCTGGAGTTTCAGGAAGTATTATCTGGATTAATTACCTTTTCATTTTCTAATATATGTAATTTGAAGTTATGGGCTCTCTAGATCAATTTCTGGAGGTTTTTTATGATCCTTTAAGGTTCTTTAATAGATTTCATTGGGTAGATTGACTTCAACTTCTAGCAATTAATTAAGAGAGAGGAAAAACAACATCTGAAAGTTTTCAAGTTTAGTAATTTAAACTTCTTGTGAATGCTTTGCAGTCAAAAAATTCTGATCCTTTTTGATACTTAAATATATGTCTGCTGAAACATTAACATTCAGAAGTTTTTCGTAAAACTCCAAATAAAAACTCCTCAGGTATCTCAAGCTGATTCTTAGACCTCTACAGATGTAATAGTCCCTTCTACCTGCAGAAGGATCTTGGCTCTCATTCTTACTATGACATTATCAATAAATTTGAATTTTTGCTTCCACATTAGGGATTGGAGGATTTATGGTACGTCAGAGAAGTCGTACAGGGCAAGGGAAGACTAAAAGATCTCTCTCCAGGAAAGATTCTTCTGGTTCTGTTTCTGAGCAATTGCCTGGCAGAGATGAAGGTAAGTGCAGAAACTTGATTTTAAATTTTTGTTCTTAATGCAATAAAAATAAAGTAACTCATCAACATGGAATTCTTTCCAGAGATGTGCTACAAAGGGAAAAGTGTGTTTGCCGTGATGGCTTTATTAATTCAACTGGAAATACTCATTCCTACATATAATTTCAGTAGAGCAAATGACTTACAGAGAAACTGAAACAATTAATTGCAGAGTGTTGTGGGAGATAAATAAATGATGAGGATTGCTGCATTGTGTCAGAGCTCTGTTTAGCCAAGCTTTGTCCAGAAGGCAGAAAAAAGGGTAAGAAGTTAGTTAGGTGTAGAGCAATCCTCTTTCAGATGCACCTTCCTGCAGATCTAGTCCTGGTCTACAGGTGTCTGATAGACTATCAAGTTTAATGTTCACCAGTGTTACATGTTCTGCAAAAATGTCTGATATTTTTATCTGGTTTTGTTCTGTATTTGTGAGTTCAATAATACACTGTTGTTGCATGAAGAAATAATTCATTTTAAACAGGGTTTGTGAGAGCTGCATAAGATATCCTCTCATTTTATGTTATGAAAAGGTATTTGAACAATAGAATTCCCTATTAATGTGTAAAATAGAAATGTTTTCTTGGTGTGTGTAATATTCCCCCATCCATTGATGGCTTTTCCAGGGCTGAAGAATCCCACTCCAGTCTCTCATAGCAAAGCCATTTCAATGCCTCTGGGACTGTTGTACTCAGAAGATTGAGCATGTAACAATTGTTACAGTTGTTCTCTTGCTTGCTTTGTATACTTAGGCTAAAGTATTTCATCCCTCTGGATCTGCCCACATTATTTAATCTAAAAAATCTGAGGTATCAGTAAGGTGAGAGCATATTTCCAAGAAAGTCAGTAAAGGGAGGCAACTGCTTCTAAAGGCTGGTTGATGAAATCTCACAACACTCTGGCCTGTGATTTCTCCAATTATTCACTGCTGTCTGTTTAGATATTGAGCTTGTGACCATTCTAGAGTCAGATTGGTCTCTTGCTTTATTATCTGAACAACATGGTAGAGACCAGACCTTTACTTACAGCATCCAGGCAGTGTTAAAAACAAATAGCTAAATGTTGTCCTTGCCAGCATTTGTAGAACTGCTTTATGAAATCAACAAATGTTTCTTCCATCAGTGCAACCCAGTAAAGTAGCTGGGTCCCCTATTCAGATCCAGTGCTTTCTCTTTATTATCACTGTTATAGCTATACTTTTCTGCTTTGTAAATATTATTTCAGTACAGTATACAACATTGTTTCAGGTAGAGCTGAAAATTTTGCTTTAATTTTTTTTTTTTATTTCTTTAGGGATCTGCTCCTTAAAGTAAAGAAAAAAAAATTGGTTGAAAAGTTAATTTCCCATTCTGAGTAACAATGCATATTGTTAAAAGCTGTATTCTTTAAGAAGTATTCTTCAGTTAAAAGTTTGAGCTCCCTTTTGTCTGCTTAGGCACAATTGCTTGTTAAGAAAAGAATAACTCAGAAATGTCTTTGTATGTTTTAAATGATCATAGCTGCCAGTACTCTTCAGCCTTACCAATTTTTTTTGCTATTTTTGCCATGTTCCTCCCCCTTCCTCTGCAAAAGTTTGCTCTCATACAATGCAGAGGCCACAGTGCTGGTGAGACTCATTCTGCTCACTGTCCTCTGAATATGGTAGAAGAGATCACTTGAGTACAAAGAACAGCTGATTTTACTACCACATTAATAGGTTTTGTTAAATAACTTCCCTGGGTCATTAACTTCATGTAATTATCTTGGACAGGGTAAGTTCTGCTTTTACCTGTAGTGTTTTCCCTGATGTGGTGAAATAAAATACTGAATGATTGGTGAGCACAGCGTTCTTTTGAATTTATTAGAAGAACAGTCCGCTTCAAAACATGATATATGAATAAATGTGTTGCTTTTATGGAAGGCCTATGTGTAGATTTCTTTTTCTAACCTGTTTATTATTCATAGGACACTAATTTCTCAATTTTTTTTTTTTTAATATTTCTTTTAATTTGAGAAAATCAGTCTATAAAATGAAAGGTGTTTAATGTGTAGCTCAACATGGATGATTTTGAAAAGTGTATTTTGGTGGAATTATCTTTCAAATATCTGGTTGAATGGCACTTAGAACTTTTGTTGAATTACCAAATTTTTAGGATTTTTAGGTTGGCTTGTATATACAAAAGTTAAAGGTGTTTGTACAGCCAGTGAGGTACAACAGTGTAGTGATCTGACTGGTATCACATCTGCTGTTCCTGACTGCCAGAGCCCAGATGATCAGGTTGCAGCTCAGAGCTGGCTGGATAAAGGCCACCTTTAGAATCCATCCAGAGTGATATTCAATAAACCCATGCACCCAGATAGGCAGCAAGATACATTAGGCATGCTGCCACTGTACCTTTGGAGGAATACACCAAGTGTTTTACTTATTTGTGTCTGAATGTTACTTTTCAGGGTGGACAGAACAGTTGCCAGACACTCCAGTTGAGGAGTCTACCCCAGCTTCTGAAAGTACTGAGAAAATAAAAAAGCGTTACAGAAAAAAGAAAAATAAACTTGAAGAAACCTTTCCTGCCTACTTGCAGGTAAAGCTATTGGTATATTTCTTGTGTAAATCTATTTAAAAACCTGATCTTTACGTGTGTTGATTTGCTGTTCATTTAAACCATTGACGTTTCTTTTCAGATTCCAAATTTATCATTCAAATCAAACACCTTTCTGTAAAGACTGCTCGTAAGTTTGTACAGAAAGCTGTGTATTATGTTAGGTCTCTGCTCCTTTGGTGGTTTTTTTTTCAGTGTATAGATCTCTACTTGTTCTGAGAGAGGAGTTACAGATAATTGAAGCCTTTCTTTTCTCTCTGAACTGACATTTGATGTTTTCAGCATTCAACTCCATAGGATGCCTTAATCTGAACGTACCATTTTCTCAAGATACTAGTTTTTTATTTTTAGAAGAATATAGGACATGGTTTGATAGGGTAAGCTTATTTTCCTACAATTTTGTATTTTTATATGCCCTGCATCTCCCTACCACAATAATCTCTGCTCTTGCCTCCCAGCATAAGTGCTTTCAAGGAGCTATAAACTGACTGGTCTATATATGTCTTTCACAGAGAGCATTGTTTGGCTTGTTCTTCTCAACCACCTTTTTAATTAAAACTTTATTATCCTGTAGACATTCACCAAACTTCATGGCACTGAAAGCAAAGAATTGTCAGAGAGGCAGAACAATCTCTCTCTAAATATAATCTGTATTTAATAACTGGGGAAGTGAGTTGGAAAGAAAATATTGAAGGACCATTTCCTTTGGATTAATAAGTATAAATATTTTTTATTAATGCATATTTTACTACTATAAAACATATTATTTCTTAAATTCTTCTTCTGCTCATGTTGGAATAACTGATACTGAAAAATCTTTCTTTAGGTCTATTTTTATCAGCTCTATATGAAAATTTTAAAAACTACAAGAAAACAAATAATTTTTATATAATTAATAAAATTTAACTTGAGATTTTGAGTTTGTTGTCAAATTACTGAGTACTCAGGCTGTACTCAGATCAGTGATAGCTATTCTATAATATTTTAAAAGATACTTGTATGAGTTCAGCAGCTGTGGTGTTAGGATGATTTTGTGCTGACTGAAATGTAGTGTTTGGTCATTGCAGAATTTGGACAACAGTAACTTGCATTTTTTTCATCAGTTGCTTATGTGGCCTTGATCAAGTTGCTCAGTAATGTTCCCCTTCTTCAGATGTCTGTTTTATGCAAGGAGAAATATATTAAATACTGAAAACTTGTGATCTATAACAACACTGTATTGGCACAATGTCTGTGCCACATATACATAAGGCAACTCTGTTTGATGTAGTATTTGAAGGTGTTAATTAAATCATAAAATATTAATAATGTAGCTACCTCAGGTAAGTTGTATCCACCATATCAATGCCTCATGCCTGGGAGAGATATTGCCACACTGTGAGACTGAGACTACATTTTTCTGTTTCTAGTAGTCATTGGATTTAATTATAACTTTGCCATTTACCCAACTTTTTCATTAGATACTGTGTTCTTCCTACATTGAATCATTTTCTCTTCTTTACAGGAAGCTTTTTTTGGGAAAGACCTGCTAGATACCAGTAGACAAAGCAAGATGAGCCTAGACAATTTACCTGAAGAATCACTTCCACTCTCATGTAAAACAAATCTGACCACCAATTTCCTGGATCCATCATCTGACCCCCTTCTTAGCTCAACCTCCACTCCAGCTCAGGCAAAACTGGGACCTCAAGGTATACAAAGCTAAAGTTAGTGATAATTCAGTAGTTTGATTCTGTTACTGCAACTGGGGCTTTCCCACTCTTTTGTCACCATGTTTATCTGATGTATTTTTTAATGTTCTGTATATTAACTTTCCCTGAGAGGTTAAATTATGTTGATGATCAGTGATATTCAGCTCCAGGGCCTAAGCTGTTTCAGAAGGAGCAGTAAATGGCACAACAATTGGCACTTAATGAAAATCTGAAAATCCATGACTGTAACATCCATGTCAATAAAATCCATTAAAATTAATTCTGTGTAAAAATAAGCATTATAGAAGAAGACATACACTCTAATTAAAATATACTCTTAGTAGTCTGGTGAATATCAGTTGGATGAATATCATCCAACTTTTATTTTCTTTAATGTTTTAGATTATTATAGGTTGCCAGTCTCCTCGGAATTTTTGGTTCACCATGTCATTTCAGAACATGAGTGCCCTTTCCAGGTACAGTTTGTAGCCCCCAGGCAATCTTTTGCTTTTGCTATTGCAAAACCTTACTGAAGTTACTGCTGAGAGTTTTGCAAATAGCCAGAGGGTTGTGAAGTGCTGCTGAATGGGCAGCTTCACACAAAGGAGCAATTAAAAGTGAAAACCTTACTGTCCCCTCCAAATTATTTTATTCTCTGTGTCTCGTAGTATGTGCTGTCAGCTAGAGATGTCTTACCATTCTGTATTTTTTAAAAACTGTCACTATTTCTTGTGTATATTGGTTAATTTGTGGCTATTGTTTCAGCTCATCCTCACAAGATTTTCCATCTGAAAATGTTTACACACATTGATACAGTTTCCCATGTCCAGAGAGCCATTTGAAGAAAAGTTGCTTATTTATGATTGTTACTCAGTAAAAATCTGCTAAAAGAAAAGGAAAGGGCTACATTATAATCAAACATTGATTATAATACAGTTGAAAATGGGAATAATAGAGAATGCAAAACTTAACTTCCCCTGAAGGGGAAACCACTCAGTGTTTCAAGGTCTGTATTTCATTCATTCGAACACTACAAGAAAATATGCTAGAAAATATATAGGCTTTTTTTTTTCACTCCAGCATTCTTTTGAAGCCAGTGAAATACAGATTCAGAAGTCTGCTGGTCCATGCAACTGCATGATTAAAGTCATCAGTGTATTATGCCTGTATAAGATTTTAGAAATTAATGAATTTGATGTTAATGTAATGTTCTATTTTTCCAAAGTTGGAAAGGAATTTTTTTAAAAAACTGTTCTTTATGAATAAGGGAAATTGTAAAAACATCATTTTTTCTTCTTTTTATTCAGCAATAAATCATAATGAAGTGCCTATTAATAAATAAATCACTAACAGTGGTTCTAGTGGATAATCTACTGTTCCATTTTAAATACAAGAGACTCAAAGGACAGTGTTTTGGAGCCATGGGAATGTTCTCAACAATCGTTTCTCAACTGTTCAGATTTCTGGCCAAAATTGTGTCCAGACAGAGCTGTTTGTTGTAGTTGGAGCACCAGTGGGTGAAGTCATCTGCCAGTATCGATCAGTTCCAGTGTCATTTTTCTTAACTCTTTCCCTGTGACTCTGCAGGAGACAGTTCTGTTTCCACAATAGCATCCACACGTCTGAGAGAGCCAGATTAGTTCTGAGCAGTGGAGACACTGGTGAACTGGCTCACTGCTTCCCACCTTCCCTACTGCCTAATACTGCAGAGGAGCTGGAGGTGGGAGTAGTGTCCAGGAGCACCTGTGATATTTTCATTGTTTCAATACAGACCTGGCTTTGAAGCAGGAACAACATGAAGTGCTTTATGCATGCACTGGGAGCCTGTTAGGACCATATTGTTACCAACTGTTATTTTCCTACAGTGCCACTTCCCACAAGGATTTCTTACTCCTGTGAGAGTCCTTGCTTAGCTGGACAGGAATTTTTCACAAGGAAGATGTTCTTGTCTTGGAAACTCCACGTGTGGATTCCCAGGATTAAGGGTCAGATACACTTATTGGTATTCCACGTTGCTCTCAAGCACCTAAAGAGGAACTTCATCTGCTTTGCTTTTCAGGATGTGCATAGGAATGCTGGGGTGCCCAGCAGTGATGTGTTTAGTCTGCTCCTGAACTGTCACTGCAGTTCAATGGCACATTCTGTGACTGTTTATTCTTAGACCTTTGCTAAGGGTGGCTGAAACTTCTGTTACATGAAATTAGAATAATGATGAGGATTGGCAGTGTGGGCCAGAAGAGGGTTTTTGGAGTCCTTTTGTTTACTATTAATCTCTAGTAAATGTGACTAAAGTAAGCTCTAGGCTCCAAGTCCAGATTTTTGTCTGGCAAAAGGATGCAGTTTTGTTTTGCAGTTACAAGACTCACCTTTCCTGTGGGTTTGTAATGTGTGGCACACTACACAGTATATGCTGCATAGGACCAACCCTTGAAATTGTTTACAAGACAGTACCAGGGCAGAGTACCAAGGGGTTTCACACTGGGACACAAAGCATCAGGGCTCCAGGGTCTCCTTGGCTGCTAATGGCTCAGTTTGAAGGTGGTGATTAAGATCTGTTGCATCCTGAGTGTTCTGAGGACTGTCCACATCTCTGATGAGTTTCTTGACTTGGGTGTCTCTGATGAAAGAGAGTCCACTTGATGAGGTGTACTGTGGAGGTTTTGGCAATATGATCTTTCTTTTACTTTGAAATCATTCAGTGTTTTTTTGTAAGGATGGTGAAAAAATCACCAGTTGAAGAAAGATTTCCAGAAAATGCTAAAGAAATTCTTCCTAAACAAAAGGACAAGAGTCATCTGAATCTGTGTGCAATTAATTTAATTCTGTTGAGATGTTTTATATGTACTAGATATTTTATTGTGTGATTAAACATCTTAGGGTGCCTGCAACCTTGGGAGAGGCATGTTTCTTCTTTTAGAACTTCATAAATAAATAAAAATAAATGCATTGGAGAAATCAGTATCACAAGATAGCAGCAGAACTGTGCTCCATGATACATCCATCATTACAACGAAATTATTTTCCTTTTTGTCTTCATTTCCATCTCCTTTCTGAAAGAGTCAAATTAATGAGCAGTATTGAGTTATTTGTTTGGCAGCAGATGTCAACCAGTTATTGATTCTGATCTGAAGCAGCTGACTAAAGTGATTTAGTTGTTTCCAAGATAATATTAAGCATGCATGCAATTGAAACAAGGAAAAAAAATAGAAGAAACATGTAAAAATATGCTTTAGATTAGATGTTGTACATAAGACTTCTGGATCGTAGAGTCTAGCCCTCTTCTATCACTAACACTCAGCTTTTTTATAGACTTAGCAAGCTCCATTTTGAAAGCAGTTAGAATTTTTTCCAACCTACTAATCTCATCAGAAGGCTGCCACAGAATCTGATTGCCTTAATAACTTGCAGCCCTCTAATTTGAGGTCTCAATTTATTCATGGCCAGTTTGTAGCTACTGGTGGTAAACTCTTCGGCTGTATCTTTCTACCTGAGCACTTTCTTTTAGAAACTGTTCCCAAGCATATTACTAAGGATTGTGGAGAAAAGCACTGTAACATAAAATACTGTGGAAAATAACGAAGTAAAGAAAAATAATTTTCGTTTTCAGTAATGGCAGAAGGGCAAAAGGCTCATCTCTGGAAAACAGCAGAAGGAACATCTAATTCATTGCAAGATTTAGCAGCTTGGAAAGTAGCCTCATTTTATAACTAAATCCTTGGCACCAGGCCTCTTTCCTGGGGCAGTTGGGTTGAACAGTACAAAAAAATCCTCATGTATATCTGAAATGTGTTTGTTCTTGGACTTTCTGGTCCCACCAGAAAACAACTGTTTTCCACATTGAAGATTTTATGATTTGTTTAATTCATTTTCTTTGTGTAATTGTTTATGCATTTAGCATCTCTTCATGTGTCATTGGTCTGGCAATGATAGCTCTTGTAGTCATGATAGTCTGCAGGTTTTCTGAAAAATATTTTTCTCTACTTCTATTTCTTTGTCAAACAATTTTCTTCAAATGTTGCGCATCTGTAATAGTCCTAAAAAAATAGTTAATAAGACCAGATGGGCCATTTGGAGCTGCATCCAATTGGCGGCCGCTGACGAGTGGTGTCCCCCAGGGATCAGTGCTGGGCCCAGTTCTGTTTAATATCTTCATCGATGATTTAGATGAGGGGATTGAGTCCACAATTAGCAGATTCACAGATGACATTAAGATGGGGGGAGTGTGGATCAGCTGGAAGGCAGGAGGGCTCTGCAGAGGGGCCTGGACAGACTGGAGAGTTGGGCTGATTCCAACGGGATGAGGTTCAACAAGGCCAAGTGCCAGGTCCTGCACTTTGGCCACAACAACCCCATGGGGAGCTCCAGGCTGGGCACAGAGTGGTTGGAGAACAGCCAGGCAGAAAGGGACCTGGGAGTCTGGATTGACAGGAGGCTGAACATGAGCCAGGAGTGTGCCCAGGTAGCCAAGAAGGCCAATGGCATCCTGGCCTGGATCAGGAACAGCGTCACCAGCAGGTCCAGGGAAGTGATTCTGCCCCTGTACTCAGCACTGGTGAGGCCACACCTCGAGTCCTGTGTCCAGTTCTGGGCCCCTCAGCTCAGGAAGGAGATTGAGGTCCTGGAGCAGGTCCAGAGAAGAGCAAGGAGGCTGTGAAGGGATCCAGCACAAGTCCTGTGAGGAAGGGCTGAGGGAGCTGGGGGTGTTCAGCCTGGAGGAGGCTCAGAGGAGACCTCATCACTCTCTACAACTCCCTGAAAGGAGGTTGGAGCCAGGGGGGGGTTGGGCTCTTCTCCCAAGTAGCTACCAGTAAGAAAAGAGGGCATGGGCTTAAGCTCTGCCAGGGGAGGTTTAGGTTAGATATTAGGAAAAAATTCTTTATATAGAGGGTAATCAGGCATTGGAATGGGCTGCCCAGGGAGGGGGTGGGTTCTCCATCCCTGGAGGTTTTTAAGAAGAGACTGAATGTGGCACTCAGTGCCATGGTCTGGGAACCACAGTTGTAGTGGATTAAGGGTTGGACTTGATGATCTCAGAGGTCCTTTCCAACCTAGATGATTCTGTGATTCTGTAATTTCTCTCTAGTGAAATGGATATCAAGAAGGTAATAATATCCAGAATTTATCATTTAATATTAAATAATTTATTGCTATAACCAGACCAGTTTTTCCTAGACAGCAAACAAACATGACATTTCTACCAGTGGCTGTTCTCACTTGTTCAAGATTTCCTCTGGTCTAAAAATAGCATCTCCAATTTCCACTTACTTACTCCTGCTTCTTACTCTTATGTTTACTTTCCTGTCAGGGTGTAGTAACTCATTGCTTTGTAGTCTTAAATACAGTGATGGTAACCAATCACTTTCTTACATGTGTTGTTTGTTTGTTTGTTTGTTTTAAATATTGCCTTTTGATTTGCTGTGTCCTTTATAAAACCTATTAGTTGACTTTCATGTTCGTAGGCCTTTATGTCTTAGAGGCTGCAAATTCTCACTAGATCCTGGGAATTTTTCCCCCAAAATCAGTATTTCTTCCACATGACTGATTACATTATTTCTTTTACTGTACTGGTGAAACTATTAAACAACATAAATGTGAAGATGGCTGCAGTACTGGCGGGGAGGGGATGCAAATCAGCACACTCACCCCAGAGTGACTTGCAGTGCATAACACACTATAGGAGGCCCTTATAGTCTGGTAAATCTGTGTCTGAGTGGATAGTTCAAGCTATAGTATATCACCAGAGTCATAGATAAATGCCACAAATGGTTGATTTTATTTTATTTCATCTTATACAGGTAGCACCGATGATCCTTTAGCTGATCTTTCTGAGGTCTTAAATACTGATGATGATATTCTTGGAATTCTTTCTGATGATTTGGTAAAGTCTGGAGATCATTCAGGTATGTATGTTTGTAAGACCTCTCCAGTTTTCTATTTTTTTTCTCTTTATTAGAGGTGTATTTGCTGTATTGTATTTGTAGGTTAAGCTTTAGGTGATTTCAGATACAGTTCTTGTACCTTAAGAGTACCTTGGTTTGAGATGATTTTTTTGTCTTCTACCAAAAAAAAAAAGCCTAAAAATCCCCAACATTTTCAGCATTTCGTTTTACTTGGCTCTTTGCTTTGCTGCTTAAGGGAGAATAAAATGTAGCTGCTGTTGTCTGTCATACCTGCATAGCTTTTTTCAGCATGCAGCTTTTTCTTTACTTTTTTTTTGTTTTCATGTTATAATCATCCATTTTATCTGGTTTGGGTCCTGTAGGTCTTGATTTATGCACTTTCCAGGTTGAGAACTCACCCTCCCCATTTGGTAAGAAACTAAACAATGGATGATCCATGGTTAGAAGTAGTCATCTATCCTAGTGGTTTTAGCTGAAAGAACTGCATGTATAGAAACTAGTGCTCCTACTGTGTCACTAATTCATGCTTTCATTTTCCACTCTTTCTGTGGTGTTTGAGTATAACACAGCCTATAAACTCTGCACTCTGCATTTAAGACTACTGCATAAAGTTTTGCTTACAGCTTTTAAAGACTTTCCTGAGTTTTTGTGTTTCATGATACAAAACCATGCATTTTCTTGCTGTCACTGTTAATTTTAATATTCCTTCTAGTAGTAGTGTGTAGTTCTTTATCATAGTGGTATCTTTTGTAAATTAGAAGCATTTTAAGGATGGGAACATATTTAAGCATGAATAAAGCAGTCAGCATCAAATCTTTGTTTCCACTGGATGACAATTCATCACTCTTTGTAAAACACAGGTTAACAATAAGTAGAAAAGCATGTTTCATTTTTCAGTCTGGTTTTATTTATTATTTAATACAGAAATATTTTTCAAATAGAAAAGAGTGTAGTTCTTTTTTTTTTTTTGGGATCTTTTTTCTATGAGAGATTTATTGACTCATAAAGTATGTTAAGAAATTTATGTAGGAAGCTATGGTTTCTCATTACCAACAAATCACTTTGCCTAATGTGACCCAGAATATTCAGTAGTTGGTTTTGAAACAGATATTGCTTTAAGTTGTTTGATATTGACTCCACTTCCACAGCACTTCAATATATAGTAAATGTAATATTGTAAGAACATTTGGGATGAACCCTTAAGGTACATGAGGATGAATCATATTGACTGCTGGTGGGATTGTTCTTCAAAATGTGAAAAGCAGTTATATTGGAATCTATATACTGAAAACTATACACTTGAAAACGTCTTGTGCTGAAACTCAGTAGTCTTATTTAAACAAATTTTCCAATTCTTCCAGTTGCATTCTAGTCAATTAACATTCTTCAAACAATGCAGCAAACTGGAAGTAAATAGTAGGTTGGGTTTTTTTTAATTTTCGAATGAATGTTTTATTTTGTCTTTCCTTCCAAACCTTATCAAGTCTTGGTTTAGTTGATAGATCACGTCTAAGGAAAAAAAAAAAAGTTTGATCCTCTATTCTTTACCAATACATTTTCCTACTTAAGTCTAACGCTGTATTCTTTCTTCCTTCAGCTGGATTGGATATTGGTCCCATCTCTGATGATCCTTCTCTGCCTCAGCCAAATGTCAATCAGAGTTCACGGCCCTTAAGTGAAGAACAGTTGGATGGAATCCTGAGTCCAGAACTAGACAAAATGGTCACAGATGGTAATTTTTTTTTTCTTTTTTTTAATCTTGGTCTTCTAGAAGGCTTATGTTGAAATGCTGTCTTTTTTTTTCTCAAATTACTACCTAGGTATTGCTACATACCTATTTGAACTTGGTTGAAGATTAATTTTTTTTCTGTCTTTTGATGATTATTCATTCTGTGTTGTCTTTACTTTGTCCAGGTGCTATTCTTGGCAAATTGTACAAAATCCCAGGTATGTGGTTTAATCTTTGTCATCTTCTAGAAAATATAGTTTGTAAACAATGCCACCCAACTCATGCACAGTGTTTTTGCAGAGCTAGGAGGAAAGGATGTTGAGGATTTGTTCACAGCTGTATTAAGTCCAGCAACCACACAGCCAGCTCCTTTGCCTCAGCCACCACCTCCACCACAACTTATGTCTTTGCACAGTCAAGGTATGTTCCTCTGCTTCTTTTAAACAGCAGCCTGGTCAGGACAGCTTTTCATCTTCAAATGAAGATGTGAAAATAGGGTACACCCTACTTTCCACTATTGCTTGTGGAATCTGCTGTTATTAATTTAGAAAATACTATTGTAAAACTGTTCTGAAGGGTATATGTAATGAACAGGCATGTAACTGTTGCTAGTAGAAGGGAACAGTTATTTTAGATTTTTCTGATATAAAGAAGCTTCTATTTTAGCTCACACTTTGATATTTTTGCAATTTGTCTGTGATAAAGTATACTTTCTCTTCTGGCTTTCCTCATTAATTACTTGTGAGTACCTTCTCAATGGGTCTGTATAAAAGGCATTTGCTTCATCTTAATTTTCTTCAGGAATTCAGTTTAACATGTTAACTAGTCCTATCCAAATAATAGAGTAAAAGCTAAGTAATTTTTGAATGTATCTGGGATATTATAATTTATTTTCTATGTTACTGCTAAATTCATCATTGCTTGATACAGCATATTCTTACTCTTATGTTCAAAGCAAAATGCAGAATTTTTTTTTTTTGTATGTTACTGATATTCTTTTCTCACCATATATCACTTCCATTGGATTTTCCCTGAGCTCATGTAAAGACTACACAGTCTATTGTGTGGGTACTAAAAAAAAATGCTATGCAAATTCTTTCACTAGTAAATTAATCGTAAGAATTAACATGATTGGCTTCCTAGTTGGATGAATTTCCATAAAAAGGGAACACTTCAAAAAGCCTTAGAAAAGAGAGAGTTTAAAGCAAATAATGAGGTGATTTAAAGCAAAAGGCAATGTAGATATCATTGGCTGTTTCCCAGTTACTTGAGTACTTGGAGATAACTTCAGCATTTGAGCTATGTAAGGTTCTTTAACTTTTCCCTGTGGGAACTGCCACAATTACAGGGTTTTAGATTTATATAATTTGGTTCAGTTATGCTGTAATGATACACATGTTCCTGTGAGATAAATGCTTCAGTAAGGGGGAAGCTTGCATCAAGTTTCACTAATTTGAATGAAATTATTTCTCTCTTCTCATAAAGATGTGTAATCCCACAATGCCAATGCAGAGACCTGACTTTCCATCCTGTTTGTCAGGTCTTCACAGTTACCATATATGACCTCTTTAGCAGCTATAATGAAGCATCTGCTCTTAAATTTTGAGTTACTTTAATCCAAACTGTACTTCCTATATAGTGTACCTAGCCTATAGATCAGAGACAGTCTCCTAAAGTGTGAGAGAATGATAACAGTATCATCCTATAGATGAATCCAATTACTCTGCTACTTCTGTGCTTTTAAGAAAATAATGGGACAATAGTTATAGTCATGCTTTAAGTGATGGGGATTCAAAGACCAGTGTTAATTCCATGTTGGAACATCTGCAAAGTCCATCTGCTAGAATGAGTCTGCCTGTACCATAATTGTCTAATACTGTAATCAAATAAATAAAATTTATTTTTTTTATCCAGCCTACTGCTAGGCTGGACATTTAATTAGAAAATTCTGATGATCATTTGACTAGATTTATCCGTTTCATTGGTTACAAATTAGAGAGTTAGTAGATGATGAGGCTTACTTTAGTACAATGCTCAGAAGTCTCAAAAGAGATGTTTAATTCAGGTGGCTAATAATAATTCTTCAAGGACTGAGAACAATCTCCATGCTTACTGTGTAGGTCTGGGTATAACAAACATGACAGACCATTAGCCTTTAAGAATATATCTCAATATAAAGGGAGAAATTTTGGAAATCCATTTTTTGAAAAAATGTTATTTTTTCAGAGAGAAAAAAAAAAATCTGTGCATGAATGCAATTCAGTAGAAAAGAAACCCTTAAGCTTATAGGGAAGCTATGTAAACTGGTTTGAAGTCTTTTCAAAAAATGTAAGGTCAGTATTATAAAATGTTAAAGCAGTTAGTTTTGTTAGATGACATGTCATTTTTTTCACTGAGAAAATTCTACCCTAAAAATAGTCACTCTTTAGAACAGTAATTTTAACAACTTCTTTCTAGGAGAGAATGCATTTCCAAGAGTGCCTCTTATGAATGGTCTGATTGGCCCTAACCCTCATCTCCCTCACACAGCTTTGACTGCTGGAGGTGGGCTTGGCACTTTCTCTCCCATTACACAGCAACCATATACTGACACCAGGTAAGTAAAGGTGGGAAATAAAAAGTCTTTGTTTAATATTTATCACTTGGGAGATACTGTTTGCTTTTAATACTGTGATACTATTAGTATTCAACTACAAATTCTTGACAGCCACTACAAAAACTTCTATATTCTTACAGCCTGTTCACTACTGAAATGGCAGAGTTAAGCACTTTGCCAATTATTTGCTGGTGTTTGGTTTTTGTTTGTTTGGTGGTGGTCTGTTTTTTGTGAGGATTTTTGGTTGGTTGGTTGGGGGTTTTGGGTTGGTTTTTTTGTTTGGTTTGTTTTTGTTTGGTTTGGGTTTTTTTTCCTCATTTTATCATAAGAGCAATTTATCAATAGAACAAAACTCTTTTCTGATTTGTCAGGGATAAGAATCCAGCATTCAGTCCCATGGTAAGTGATCCAAACAGCTCATGGGCACCATCTGCTCCACCTTTGGAAGGTGAAGGTGACACGATGTCCAATGCTCAAAGAAGCACTCTCAAGTGGGAAAAAGAAGAAGCTTTGGGTGAAATGGCAACAGTGGCACCTGTTCTCTATACAAATATCAACTTCCCTAACCTAAAGGAGGAATTCCCAGGTGAGTTATTAAATAAAGTAAATATTTTATAGCAATTTCTGCATCTCGATTTGAAAGCATGTAAAATAAACTAATCAAAGCCTTTCATATTAACACATTTTTTGGTGTTGCAGACTGGGCTACGAGAGTGAAGCAGATTGCTAAACTTTGGAGGAAAGCAAGCTCACAGGAGAGGGCACCATATGTGGTAAGAACAACTACCACCTGCATTTGCATACTTCCAGCAAACAGATTTCATTTATAAAGTTTTTGGGTTATGTTTTGTTGTCGTTGTTCCTGGGGTTTTATTGTTTGGTTTGGTTTTTTTTTTTTTTCAAATAAATTAAGTTCTAGGGTTAATGAAAGTTTGCTTACTTTAAGAATGCTCTGGTAATTTAACTTCTGAGTACTTTTACCAGGTTTATTTGCTTTTTGGCCTTAGAATAACCAAGATGAGAACATTTGTGGTTCCCACTGCCTCTTTGCTACATCTGATTGATGCCTAAAGTCTTACTTGCTCTGTCTCTTTCTGCATGGATTCTCACCAGTTTCTTCCAAATTATAGTAACAAATCATTATGTGACTTCTCTTTCATATTCCCCTCTCACTAGTCATGTTTTTTGGTCCCACTGGAGTTGCTGGAGCCTTTCACCTGTTGAACGAACCATTCCAGATGTGACAGTGCTCACAACCCTACTTCCCTCATTTTCTTTGACCCCTGTGCTCTTGCCTTACTGTTCCCCTTCACTACTTAGTCTCTTCTTTCACTTTGCAGTGGGAACTCTTTTGATATCTTCTGTGTTGTGGGGAGCATGAAGGACTCTGTGTTTTTCTTCCCTACAGCATTCACCTTCATCACATCCAACTGAAGTGAATACATGTATTTGTAGTAGCTATCTGTAGTGGTCTCAGAGTCCATTCTGTAGAACTTGGGTCATTCAAAGGCTTTGTTGAAACCTCTTGTTGAAGCCTGTCCACATTCAAATCTCAGAACTTGTATTATTCATTCTTTTTGACCTTCACAACTGTTGTTAGCAATTTTTTTTTCAATTTCCTGTCATATCTCTATTCTCTCCTGGTTCTCATCTTTTCATTGTTTCTTCACAACAGCAACTGAATGATCACTCTGACTTTGTACATTTCTACAAATTTCTACATAGTCTCATTAATAAATAACTCAATGTGGGAAGCTGAGTTCTTGATCTTTCTGAATCTGTTTCCACTTGAAAGAGTAATTCTGTATTGTCTTTTTGCATCACTGAGTCATCATTATTATTCTGCTTTTTATTCAGACCTGTAACTTCAGCACCTTTGGCTCTCCATGTCATCTTCTCTGTGCTATATTTAATCTTAGTGATTCATTCTGTGTAGTGTTTACAAGATACTATCCACTTACATGGGTGGATTTTTATCCAGGCCTTTATCACTTCACTATTATTTGTATAACTGTGGGGTTGTTTTTTTTTCTTTTTTATTCTTCTTAACAAATGCAGTCCTGTTCTCCTGATGGGTATCCAAAAATCAGCTGCAAAAATTATTTCCTTGATGTTTGGGAGGACGATTAGATGTGCACACACATGAGTATTACGTAGCAAGCAGCAGTTCCTTCTTCACGAAAGTTACAGTCCATGTACTCCTGCCATCCAGTGCTCATGTTCTTGGCATTGTGCACTCAAGAAGCTGCTGTGATACCTTTCCTCAGGGACTTACTCTGTGGGGACGAGTAAAGGCTACTTTAGAAATTAAATATGGAAGACTGTTAGTAAATTTTCACTTCAGGCTTTTTACTTTCCTTAGTGTCCTTACTTTCCTTTTTACTTTCCTTACCCCTTCATCTACAGAGGAAAATGACAAATTTTTCTGCTGCTGTGACAGTGGTGCTCTCTTCCATGTCACTGTTTCATTGTTGGAAGGGAAGGATTAAAGACCTCCCTGCTGGGCAACTCCTACTTGACAACTGCAAATAAAATTGTGAAAAAGAAGATGTGAGGATTTGATTCAGAATAGGAATCATATCCTAGATTTTTGGTAAAACTGACTCTCTGAAACTTACATTAGATGCTTTGAAGTGTCAGTATGGCTGTAAAATGCCTCATTGAAGAGGAATTGTTGTTCTTCAGTCCAATTTTTCCAATCCATAAGCCCATATCCTATGTTTATAGTGCTAGCCTAACACAGACTGAGATCTGTAGAAGCTATTTAATGGAGTAGACTGTATTTTTCTTGTCATTGAAGTTCTTCACACTAGTGGCCTTTATCGATCCAAAAATCATCTGCTGTGCTCATCTCTTCAGATTGCAGACCACACCAGTATGTGATTTGAAAGGTAAACTGGTGGGATTCTTGCTCACTTGGCACAGCACAGTACCTGATCAGACAGTCCTATTATATAGAAAGTCTCTACTGCTAGTAACTCCTTAGTTCATTCCAAGTATGTTAAATGCAGAATTTCTGGAGAGATATAAATTATTTTTAGTTTGGAATTCCTTTTTAACTGCACAATTTAGTTTTCACAAGCATGTGTGTGATGAAAACAGGCTGTACAAATAATTTGGTGGTAGATTTGTAGGAATGACAGATGCGATGTTCACACTTACCAGAAGGAAACAAAGCTAACTACTTTTTTTTATTATTATTATTTTCTCCCAGCAAAAAGCCAGAGATAATAGAGCTGCTTTACGCATCAATAAAGTACAGATGTCAAATGACTCCATGAAAAGGCAGCAGCAACAGGATAGCATTGATCCCAGCTCACGTATCGACTCTGACCTCTTTAAAGATCCATTAAAACAGAGGGAATCAGAACATGAACAGGAATGGAAATTCAGACAGGTATGTTGGATTTAGGGTGTTTTGTTATTTTTCTTCCAGCTTTTTAGTGCATTGTTGGAACCTGTTATAATAAAATCACTCTTAATCTTTCTTTGTAGAAGAGTATAAAGCCATCCGTTCTGCCCAGGAAGAAAATAGATGCTAGCAGAAGAGAAACTGCTTGTAAATGTTAGAAAAATTTGTTTCAAAACTATGGCTCTTAAATCATACCTATTATGGAAATAGGTTATTCTTTCTCTGTATGGCTGGCTAGTGCATTAGTTTGGTTTTATATACCCTACATTTAAGTAACCCTATCCTGTAGACTGCTGCTTCACATTGGACTGGCTGTCTCTTGGACTCCATTTGTTTCACATCAGTGCTGCATCTGTCAGTAACCTTTTGTCTTCAGAATATAAGGTTGGAAAGCAGTGCTGCTCTTCAGGCAACCTGGGAAATGTGTCTTCCCAGGCAATCGAGGAGCATGTCAAAGTAATTGAACTTTACAACTAGCTAGGCCCTCTGCTCCCATTGCATTTAAAAATTTGCCATTTACAATTATTTATAATTGATCTTTTATGTGTTCTCAAGTTTTAATTACAGATTCAGTCACCAGAAAGGTTGTGTATACCCTGAACTTAGAAGTGTAACCTTTTTGCTTATCATTTTCAACCAGCAAATGCGGCAAAAAAGTAAGCAGCAAGCCAAAATAGAAGCCACACAGAAGCTTGAACAAGTGAAAAATGAACAGCAGCAACAGCAGCAGCAACAGCAGCAGCAGCAGTTTGGTTCCCAACAGCTTCTGAACCAGTCTGGCTCAGACACACCTAGCAGTGGGATCCAGAGCCCCTTAACACCACAGACTGGCAATGGAAATATGTCTCCTGCACAACAGACATTCCATAAGGATCTATTTACAAAGCAGCAGCTACCTGCTACGCCTACATCAGTGTCCTCAGATGATGTGTTCCTAAAACCACAAGCTCCACCCCCTACTCCCACTCGAATCCCAGCACACGATTCACTGTCGCAGTCTCAGGCTCCTCAAACATCATCACAACAGATCTTTTCTCCAGGTTCCACAAACACAAGACCTCCTTCTCCAATGGATCCGTATGCTAAAATGGTGGGGACACCTAGGCCAGCGCCCATTAACCAAAACTTTGTTAGAAGAAGTACCATTGCACCGTTAGACACATGTACACCACAAACACCCATCCCCAGGCCCATTCAGGTAACAGAACCATCAGGAAGCAGGCCCTCACCAGTCAGGGATTCATGTTCTTCATCTCCAGGTAGCAGCGATCCCTATGCAAAGCCACCAGACACACCCAGGCCTGTCATGGCAGCAGAGCAGTTCTCCAAACCACTGGGGGTCCCAAGGTCACCTATAGTTATGGACCAGTCAGGGAAGGTTCCTTTAGCAGCTGGAAGCAGTGATCCATTTACTAAGCCAGCACCCAGAACAGATGCATTTCAGAGACAGAGAGTAACTCCTGCTGACGCGTACGCGCGGCCACCGCTGACCCCCACCCCTGCTCCCGTTGATGGGAGCCCTGGGCCTTTTAAAACCCCAATGCGGCCACCTCAGTCCCCACAAGATCCTTATGCATCAATGCCAGGTACGCCCAGGCGTGTTGCTGTTGATCCATACGAGAGGCCACCTTTGACACCGAGGCCGGTGGATAACTTTTCCCAGCCTAATGATCCCTACAGCCAGCCTCCCCTTACTCCCCATCCTGCAATAAAAGAGACTTTTGCCCATCCGCCCCGGATAGTGCGGCAGCAAAGCGATTCTTTCCCTCAGTCTGGACCCATTTCAAGACCAGCTTCTCAGGACCCTTACTCCCAGCCTCCAGGTACTCCTCGGCCTGTTGCTGATCCTTATGCCCAACCTCCAGGAACTCCTCGGCCCGCCGCAGTGGATCCATATATGCAGCAACCACCAACACCAAGACCTGCTCAGCCAGCAGATTTATTTACTCAGTCCCCAGCAAACCAGAGACATTCTGATCCATACGCCCAACCTCCTGGAACTCCAAGGCCTGTCCTCAGTGATCCTTATTCTCAGCAACCAGCAACTCCAAGGCCAGGGATTCCAGAGAGTTTTAACAGACCTGCGATGACAAGACCAGGACTAATACCAAGTAGAGATCCTTTCCTGCAGACGCCACAGAACAGGTTGCAGGGTACTTTTGTCAGGCCATCAGATCCATGTTCTCAAACTCCCAGACCTGCAGGACCTGCAATAACAGATTCATTTAGCCATGCTCCAGCTGCTCCAGCACGTGACCCGTATGATCAGCCACCAATGACTCCAAGACCTCAGCCAGAATCCTTTGGAACTGGTCAAATGGCCCATGACACTGCTGAACAGCCACGGCCTGGATCTGAGGGAAACTTCAGTACATCTGCAAATTCTCCCATGAGTTCTCAAGGACAACAATTTCCCAAAGTTTCACAAGTTCCTGGCCCAGCACCCACTACAGGAGTAACAGATACGCAGAGTACCATGAGCATGTCACAAGCAGACACTGAGAAGTTAAGACAGGTGAGAATAACATTTAATACTGATGGTATTAAAATTTAGGAAGTAGATTTCCTCCCATTCTTGTTAATATTTGAAGTTGTTTTACCACTGAACATAGCTATTTAGTGTGGAATTACCTTCATTCTCTTAGCGTGCTAATTTGGTCCTGGATAGAACCACAATATATAGAAATACCAGCAATTTTTAAGTAGTTTGGACAAGATTCAAGAAAGAAGCAGAGGCTGTCTTTGAAGCATTCAAAGATGTGGATGCTGGGTCTATAATTATTCTTTTATCTACAGTGTGAGGAAAAAAATGCTTTGAAAGAACAATTCTACCACCTAGTAGATAAGATGTAGAACTGATTGTCAGTGACTTGTTCACTGAATGAAAAAAGGAGTATAGGCAAAGATTTCAGACTAGGTGTCTAGCTTCCCAGTTGGCTGACATGTTGAGGTGGGTCCTACTACTGGGCACTGCTCTTACAGAGTCACATTCACTCCAGGCTTTTGTCAATGATGTTTGACAAACAGCTTTTACTGAGACATAGAATTATGTTCAACTTGTGGCAAGCCTCAGTTTGAAAGGGGCAATGGGAAGTAAATTTAGTGGAAAAATTGGTAATATTTATCATACAGAGTTAGAGTTAAATCTGCAGCTTTGGTGTAATCCTCTTGCTGAATTTCCTTTCACATTTAGTCACCTTTCTCCCTTAGAATTCACTTTTTCAGCTGGTAAAAGAGCCCATGTTACTGAAATAGAAAAAGGAAAAGAGTTGCTTATGTAAATTGGTAAAACAGGTTCACACTGTAGACATTCACAAGAGATCTGGAGGTTTATTTGCGTTACTACCATCTTGCACCATTTGATTCCTCTTCTAATTTCTGAGGTGGTTATGGTAGTTTGCAATGTTTTTCTTTGACAACTGAAGATTTTTTTTCATCCAAAAGGCTTAACCTAGCAGAGCATAACGGTTCAAAATATGTCAATTGCAGTGTCAAGCACAATGTTGTTTTTTTTTTTTCAAACAGCGCCAGAAATTACGTGAAATTATTCTGCAGCAGCAGCAGCAGAAGAAGAATGCAGTTCGTCAGGAAAAAGCCTTGCAGGATGCAGCAGCTCCTACCCATGCAACTGCTCTTCAGCACTGGCAGCAAGACAATTTAAATCAAATTTTTAACCGCCCTCCTCCTCCATATCCTGGGAATATTAGGTCCTCTGTTGTCCCACCAGCAGGGCCAAGGTTCACTGTGTACCCAAAAGACCAACGTGGCCCATTTCCTGCTGATGGCCAGTTCAACAGACCCCAGTTTCCAGGTGATATGAATGCCATGGGGATGAGACCTCATGGTCTCAGGTAAGCTCTTTGATCTCTTAAAACCAGGATGTTACAGGTGTAGTTCTACAGTTACATAAGTTGTTAGCTAAAGGAGGGGTTTCTGATGAAAAATCATCTCTGTTGTCTACAGTAGCTGGTAATCTGGAAGTTATCCTGTACAGTGAATTTTCCTGTAAGGGTCTGTAACATTAGAATGTATATTTTACACTAAGGCTGTTCTGCCATTTCTTTTATTGGGGTTTAATAAGAAATAAAAATGGAGAAACTGCAATACTTGTGAAAGATATATGACGTGAAAGATCTTGTTGCCTCAGGTTCTGAGGCATTTCTTTTTACTGAAGGTCTGACTTTAGGTTTGTTGTCTTAATAACTAATAATGTAATATTCTTTTTTTTTTTTTTTTTTAAGTTAGAATGAATATGTAATCATATGTCATCTTCTGCCTGTGCTATTTTTAGTGAATGGTATGATGTAAAATGAGCACCAGTATTGACATACATTGTCACCTCAGGAATTATTATTCCCAACATTTTGAATTTATTTCAGTAATTTTCTAATCCACACAACATTATTTTTCACGCTAGGCTGCATTAACATGTAGTTTAATTATTAGGTTAGTTCTTACCCTCAGAGTTTTATTTCCATTATTATTGGAGTTGAAAACAGGTTGTTTGTTAAACGTAATTAAAGCAATTATTTTATTGTAGTCATAAAGCTCATTTAAATGCAAGCATAATTAGTCAAAATATTTGTTTAAATATCTTAACGAATGCATCATGTAAAGCATTTTGTTGAATAGTTATTTAGCCAAATATGCCAGACTAGGCAGTCCTGAGAAAAAAAAAGACTATTTAGCCTTTCCTACTTTATTTTAGATATGGGTTTCCAGGAGGTGGCCATGGCCCACCAGCAGGTCAAGAACGTTTCCTCGGTCCTCAGCAGCCGATGCAACGCCCTGGAGTTCCACCACAGCTGAGGAGATCTCTGTCTATTGATATGCCACGGCCAGTGAACAATCCACAAATAAACAGTGCATCTGGGATCTCCCAACATTTTCCTCCACAGGGAATTCCAGTTCAGCAGCACAATATATTGGGTCAGGCATACATTGAGTTACGTCACAGAACTCCTGATGGGAGGCCAAGGCTGCCTTTTAACCCTTCTGCTGCAAATGTTATGGATGCAGCAGCACAGCATCAACGACATGCAGGATTTATACCCAGGCAGGAGTTTCCAGGCCCAAGACAGGCAGAACCACTGAGACATAATTCTCAAGGGATACCTAACCAGTTGCAGATGTCTACAAGTTTGGAGCACATGTCACAGTCGCAGCAGGATCAAATCAATCCTGACAACCCACCTGCACTTGTGATACGTTCTCTAAGTCACCCACCAGTTGCTGATGCATTCCCTGGACCACCTTTATCTACATCTGCACCAAGTGATGAATCTGCAAATCTACAGATTCCCAACCAGCAGAGCGATGGTCTAGAGGAAAAGCTTGATCCTGATGATCCTGCTGTAAAAGATTTGGATGTGAAAGACCTTGATGGGGTTGAAGTCAAGGATTTAGATGATGAGGATTTGGAAAATTTGAATCTGGACACAGAGGATGGGAAAGGAGATGAACTGGACACTTTAGATAATTTGGAAACCAATGACCCTCACCTTGATGATCTTCTAAGATCTGGGGAATTTGATATAATTGCATACACAGACCCAGACCTTGATGTGGGAGATAAGAAAGGAATGTTTAATGAAGAACTAGATCTTGGTGTCCCCATTGATGACAAACTAGATATCCAGGGCAAGACAGAGGAACCAAAACAGCAAGAGCAAGGTGATAAAACAGTTTCCCCTGCTGAGTCCCAGTCTCCACAGAAGAAATCTGCTACAGAAAGTGAAATTAAAACAGAAGTGCTTTCCCCAAAGACTAAGGAGGAAAAGAAGAATGAAAATGAAAATAATGATGGAAATGCTGAATCCACAAGTACTCAACAGGCTGCTGAAGTGGAGTTAAAGGATGGAGAAAAGGCTCCTGTGCAGCCTCCTAACCCAGAATTTCCTGACAAAACTACTGCTGTTCCTAGTCAAGAATCAACTGTGCCTAGTCCAGATGCTCAGGGATCTACTCAGTTGCCTGTTCAAGGAGCAGTAAGTTCCTGCAGCATTACTGGGTCCACACCAGTCCTCTCAAGTTTGCTTGCTAATGAAAGCTCAGATAATGCTGAAGCAGGGACTCTAGGATCTCCATCTCAATCTTTGCCAGCAACACAAATGAACCATGGATCAGGTATTCCTCAAACACTAATGACACCTGGTGGACAGATCTTGGAAAACACTTTGAATACAAATTTGAACATGGTTCCACGAATGAACCATAACTTTCCTCAAGGGTCACCAAATCCAGGATTTATTCAGGGTCAATCATCTAATCATAACTTTGGGACAGGACAAGCATCTAATCAAACTGTGGCTGTAACAAACCGTCCTGGTCCCAGTGGCATCTCTGGTCCCCAGCAGATAATGCTTCCCCAACCATTAGCTCAGCAACAGAATCGAGAGAGACCACTTCTGCTGGAGGAACAGCCACTTCTTCTGCAGGACCTTTTGGATCAGGAAAGACAGGAGCAGCAGCAGCAGAGACAGATGCAAGCGATGATTCGCCAGCGTTCAGAACCATTTTTCCCCAATATTGGTATGTGGATGGTCTATTTGCCTCTGTTCTGGTTAGGTTTTTTAAAAATACAATGTTAAATAGTTAAATAATCCATTGCACTGAAAAAAGCAGTAGATGTGTGGAGCTTGAAGGTGGCATAACAAAAGCCAACCTGCCTAGTAGGTACAATGGGAGTATGGAAACTGAGCTTGTAGGCAGAATTTTGAATTCCATGGCAAGGCTTCTGTTGACATTACTAAAATCAGGGTAACTCTGCATTACTGCTTATTTTTCTGGCATCAGCTATGTCATATAGGTTCTCATACATGTTATGGAGTAAATACAGCTTTTATAAACAAAAATAAATGATCAGGTGCAATTGCTAACCTTTTGGTCTATCAGTTGGCTCTTTATGGTTGCTTTGCTACATTTATTGTAGTGTTTAGAAAAGGGATCATCAAAAACTGGATTACTAATTCTGGGCAAGGACCAGAAACGTTGCAAACAATATGTACTTAAAATGTTTAAAACAACCACATCTCGTGTTTAATGTAACACAGCAGTTTGAGCAGTCAGATCAAGACAAGCAAGATCAAGTCAATTGTCATTTATTAAATTTGAAATTTTGAGAAATGTGTTAGTTGTAACTACGCTGGCCATCAAGGCTCTTTGTTCAAAACACAATTTAACCCATCCCCTAAACCACAGCTTCATATCTGTAGGAGGCTAGAATGTGCTGTAGCCACCCCAGATGACAAACAGGACCTCCAAAGCTCCCTTCCAACCTCAACCATTCTGTACTCATTTTATCCTGCTCTTTGTGAGGCACCTAACAGGAGAGACAGCAAAAAGGCAGTGTTCACCATGCACATGGTCTTTTCAGAAGCTGTATGGGGATGTGTCTTTCTGCCTGTAGTGCTACTGGTAATTACAGAATGAATAAACCAGTTTCTTAGTACCCTGGTGGTAATGTTATAATTTTTCCAACTGAACACACAGTAACAACTCTTCCTCCTGAAGAGAATTTATTAACTCTTGGGTCACACCCCAGAAGCAACTGTGCCTACTGTGCTTGTTTTCAGTCATAGCACCCAAAGAAAAGCATAAGTTTGTTTTGAGAATAGATGAAACTACATACTAACCAGGAATTTAAAACTGGAGAGGACAAGTTATTTTAAGTAGTAATGCAATTGTGTTGTTTTACTGATGACTTATGCATGAACTAGGTCTCAACAAGTCAGTTCCAGTTAATGACTTGTGATGCTCAGCAATGTAATTCACTTTTATTGTTTTTCTTTTATAGACTTCGATGCAATTACTGATCCCATAATGAAAGCAAAAATGGTGGCTCTTAAGGGGATCAATAAAGTCATGGCTCAGAGTAACATGGGGATGCCACCAATGGTTATGAACAGGTAGGCAACACCTGATACCATTCCTTAGGTCTACAGAATATAAAAGGAACTGATAGAGCCAAAGAAAACTGTGCACAGGAAATGAAAAAAAAATGCAAGTGGAAAAAATCCTTTTCTCAGTAGTAGTTTGTTGTCTACTCTAATACAAAATTATTTCCTAGAAATGAAGCTGGTATGGCAGCAGAAACTATAAAATTTATTAAACCACATCAGTCTTGTGTTGGTAATGTCATTGGTCACCATGGCTTTCCTGTTGATGCTTTTCTTGTTTTCCCACTTATTAATTATGTAATGAAACATCTCCCACACAATATGTTTTAAAACAGTTGATGGCCAACTAATGGTTAAACTTCATGTTCCAGTGTATCATAATTAAGATTTAGCTCAAGTAACAGAAGTTTTATCCTCTGTAAATCCATTCCGGGGACAAAAAGAGCTATGAATGTGCAGACTTCACCATGACTGCCTTTATTGTAGGTGGGGAGTCTGTGGGCTAGAAAAGATCTGCACCTTTTTATGTGGCCTCTAAAACAGTGTGTTTTCTCCTTCTAAGACATCCTTTGGTGTTAGATGATAATATGTCACTTACCAGAGGTGCACATTTATCCAGTTCTGGTTGGCTGTGCTGGTGACCACGATATCTAAATCTGTTAAATCTTTTTTTTTTTTTTTTTTTTTTTTTTACACATAATTTATTAAAATATAAATACAATTTGGGTTTTGGGTTTTTTTTTTTCACCCTTAGTGTTTTAGCCCAGTACCTCATTTTTACTTAATTTCTCTGAAATGTGTAAAATGCAATAGTTTCAACCAAGGACAAACTGTTGTAGCATCAAATGAAAGTCATTGTTTGGAACAGAAGTTCAAGCACATACCTATAAAATATTTTGGAGTTTTGTGTACGTTCAGTGTAATACAAAATGTTGTCTGTCCCCTAAAATACTCCCCAGTTTTGCAAGTTGTAATTTCACTTTCTGTTCCTGGATCAATAGGTTTCCCTTTATGGGTCAGCCAGTCCCAGGGGCTCAGACCAGTGATGGCCAAAATCACATGCAGCAGGCAATAACACAGGTAATACAGCTTGATAAGGGGTCTGCACTAAAATGCTTGTTAGTGGTGGGTTTTTGTGAGTTTTTTTAATAAAATAATAATTTTCATATCTGTATGTTTACTGAAATCTCTAGGATGGAAGTTTGACACCTCAGATTTCTAGACCTAATCCTCCCAGTTTTGGTCCTGGTTTTGTAAGTAAGTACAGATTTAGTAATTTATTGTCTGCTGGTATTTCATTGGACAGTTCAGTTTTCTTTATAATAAAATATCCATAAATGGATCCTCTCTCTCAAAAATTTATCCTCTTAAAATCGAATCGTTATGATACCAACTAAGAAAGGGGTGCACAGTAAATGCTATTAACATTTTTATAGAAACTATCCTCAAAGAAAGACCATAAGGGAAAAGAACATTAGCAAAACTTTCTTGGTATTAGTTAAGCAAGACTGGCTGGGAACCACAATTGCTGAAAGCAGGAATATACAGCACTGGTATGTTGCATTCCTTGTTTTTGGTTGACCCAGGTCAATTTTAAGTCCTAGCCTTTGCAATATGGAAGATTTTAAAACAGAAATTAAAACAGAGCATATGTTGGAAGAGGAAGATCACATATAAAAAAAATTTCTATCACAGCAAAAACTTTATGTGGTATTTATGAATAAGAAACAGAAGTAAAAACCTCTGTCTTTTCCAGAAACAGAGTAGCAGGCTTGAGTATGCAATTAGGAGCTTTTGTGCTATTACCTGAATTAATTTCTGGTGAGATCTGACAGCAGTCAGCAGTGTCCTTGCTCTGATTGGTGGTGGTGGTTCTGACCACTTGATAAAATCTCTTTCTCATTTCAGTAGTAGTTATTCTTACCTGGAACTTGTTAATATTTCAGTGCTTTCATTTGCACTTCTACATTGCTCCTATCTGCAATTACTCTCCAACATTTCCACTCAATTGTCCCTTCAGGCTATGTGATTAGTTTCACAGAATTTATTGTTGAAAGAATGGGCACCCCTGGAGACTGCAGAGTCTGCAGCCAGCTCTGTGCATTGATTTAACTGAGCCCTTTGAGTCAATGGCTGTCACTACCACAGTGACTGTTAAAGCAGAAGTTGGTAATGGCTATATTGAAATTATACTGTTGTGTAGCAACTTTGTTAAACTCACTTTCTTCACAAGGAAGACCTGTGCCATATTCCTGGTTACCCCGTTCATTGCCACAATGCAATTAGGAGGCAAATGATACCATCACCCAACCTCATTTCTTGCCTTCTGGGTTTAGGGCAGATCAAGTGTTATCAGAAATGACTGTTTTGCCTTGAGAAAAAATGTCTGAGAGCAATGCACTGCTCGTAGCAGATGACCATTTCTCATTTGTAAAAAGAGTAATGTCTCTGTTACAGTCTTAAAAGAGAGGGCATTTGTTTGTGGGGAAGAGAAGGCAGTGGTGCTGAAGGCCCTGTGTGGAAGCCTGCAGAAAGTTATTTTAACAAAGGCAATATATTTCTTTCATTGCATTAATGTTGGGTTTTTTTAAAAGATGTTTATAATTTTAATCCTTTTTGTAGAAGTGGTAATAAAAATATAGGTACAAAACTCTTCTGCAAGAACCAGAATTAGTGAATCTGTTTCCTGTAAATTCCTGTCCCGACACCATAATCTCTTTACTGAGGTAGAGTACTCCCAATGGTCTTCCATGTCCCTTGTTCTGTGGCAGAGCAGGGTACCACCAGGTTCTGTAGCTTTTCTTTTTTTTTTTAGTTTGAAAGCTTCAAAGCTACATTTGCTCACTGGCCAGCAAGTGCACATTTCCTGGTTTGACAGCAGGATGGTGCCTCTTGAACTGAAGGGGTTATGTTAAAACTGCTTTCTCTCAATAAATGCAGTAATTTGGATCTCTGTCTCCTTCACTCAGATCACTCCAAGAGCTTAGTATCTCTTGAAATAATATATTTGCTGTTAAATTTGGCTGAACAATGGTTTCTTAAAATAAAGGGGAACTTGATTGGTAAACTTCCTTTGTAAAAAGTAGGATGAGAGCTCACCCCAAGATTTAGATCATGTCATGCTTAATTTCCATTCTCTCTAGATGATTCACAAAGAAAGCAATATGAGGAATGGCTGCAGGATACACAACAACTTCTTCAAATGCAGCAGAAGTACCTTGAGGAGCAAATTGGAGCACACAGAAAATCCAAAAAGGCTCTCTCAGCAAAACAGCGAACAGCCAAGAAAGCTGGCCGTGAGTTCCCAGAAGAAGATGCAGAACAGCTCAAACATGTTACTGAGCAGCAAAGTATGGTCCAAAAACAGCTAGAACAGGTAATCATCAGGAATCTAAACTTACCACCTTAATAGAAAGCTGCCATACTGGTATGACTCTTTCCTTTAATTCTTCTCAAAGGCAAGTTGAAACGCTTAAATACAGTGGAGCTTATTTAAAGGGAGCCACTCCCTGTCATATTTTGTGTGTCTAACAGCATTACTCAGGATTGCTGGTGACATGGGAGTTGTAGGAGAGTGTGCTATGGCCAACATTATGACAAAAAGCTTCTTTTAGTACTTTGAGAAGAGGGGAAACTTCTTGGCAAAAACTAGAGTTCCTGGCATCATGAAAAGCATAAGTGAAAGGTTTAGAAGAAAGTGTTAGCATGCAGGGCTTGTGACTCGAGTAGTTTTCAGGTGTCCTTCAATAATCAGAACCTCCAGGTTATATGCCAGTCAAATGTTATTGTTTAAAAATCTTTTTTCATTACATCTTTGGTCTAGTTTTATGATCTGTGTAGTTCCTAGAAACTGATCATCAGTTTGTGTTATCTTTTATTGTATCATGGAATAATATAGGCCAAAGGGATATCTGGAGATCATCTAGTCTACTGATCAAAGCAGAACTAGTTGCTCAGTGCCTTGTCAGTCAAGTTTTGTAAGTCTCCAAGGGCAGAGATTTCCCAGCCTTTCTGAGCCACTATCCAACGTGTAACCCCTTTCACTGAGTTCTGGTTTTCTTACTTTATATTCAGTTGGAATTTCAGTTGCTACATCTTGCAACTGTTATTCTAGTAAATCAGATTAAAATTAAGCCTGTGAGAGCTTTGATAAATCTGTGCTTTGGCCAACTGTTTTGAATGCTCTGTTACTCAAGACATTGTTTATTAATTGTCTGGCATGGTTGTCAGGATCAACTAGATCTGCTGAACGTAGAAATGCTTTAGAATTACCCTTTATTAATTTGAGGAGAAAAACTGGCTGCAGGCTGCTTGGAAGGAAGTCCTAAGTGATACCTGGCCCTCAAGTTCTTGCTTCTGTGTTGTTTCAAGACAGAGTATGCACTGGATGGGATATTTGTTGGCTCATCTCCCTATGTGGAAGAAAGATGGAGCAGATAAATGATGTCTATATCCTTTCTTTTTTTCTTTTTCTTTCTTTTCCTTCTGCAATGAATCACTACTAGAATAAATGCCAAAAAAGAAAAACCACAAAAATTTGAACCAGGCTTTACCAAACATACATCAGTCCAGTGTTATGGTGGAGTTATGTTGAAGTAATAGCTGCTACTCATGGCATTGCCAGCAGATGTATTTAGTGCCCCATAATCAAGGGTCTTTTATTTTTCATTCTTAAAATTAAGTTTCATTGACTGCTGGTAAATGCCCTCTACTCCCCTTCAACCACTGATTTAGACCAATCACCCACATCCTAAACAGCAGTGTAAGACATACATAGTAGGAACTTAAATAAAGGTTTTTTTAAAGTATATTCTTAAGGACCTTCTATTTGAAGTAGTTCAACATTCTCTCAATTCATATCAAGTAATTTTTCTGCAATTAAGCTTCTGTTAGTTTTTTAAAAGGATAAAGTCTCTGTCTATATAGAGAGAAAAATGCTCTCAGCTCCCTGGTGCTGGACACAGGAGCAGAAAAACCACAGCAGGCTTTGTGCAACATGGCCTTATGTCTGAAGGGGTTGTTGGCATGGCCAACAGCAGAGCCATGCCAGTACTGCCAAGTTGTCTCTGTGGCCAGAGCAGTTCAGACTGCTTTGCTCTGGCCCAGTGCCTGTGCTGCTAAGCTCTGACATGTTCTCTTTTATACCAGTAAAACCACCAGGTTGATGTATGCAGGTCCACTCAGGTCCAGCTGGGTGTAGTTGGTGCTGGTCCCGGGAGATCTCAACAGATTCCAGGTCCAGTCAGATGGCTCATGTGCCACTGCAGATCCTGGGAGGGTGTCATGGTTTGGATATCTTGTTGTGGAGGCATAAGGAGCCAACACAGGTTCTGTGCCCTGTATCCACTGAGAAGTTCTGGACCACTGGAGTGAAAAATGCAGGTTGATCCAGTTGTAGTGACACTGTTTATCTGGTGGTGTCAGTGCCAAGCCAGAGGTTATAAACCATCTTGGACCTTATATTACTGTGCAAATAGCCTTTTGGGTGCCTCTGTCCTGCATTCTCGAGGGTGTCCTGTAATATTTCTGTTATCTTGAGCTTTCTAGTTTACCTCTTGCCCCAGGTAAAGGAGAGTGCTGTCAAACATTTTAAACTATGTTATGAATTTTTTCTCTCAGTACAAACAGCAAATGGAAGTTGTGGAAGTCATAATCTAATGAATAGAAGTGAGCAAGAGATTTTCCATAATACATATATTATTACTCAGTCCTTCTCTTTTTGGACAGAACAGTGTAGTTGGGTATCTGTTGTATTTCTGAAATGCTCTTTCCTGTCTAAATAACACTCCCAGATCATTCCATCCGCTTCTCCTGCTTGCCTTAAAAACAAGCTTAACTTTTAGTGTCCAAGTCGAGTTTGTTTTCATCCTAAAATTTACAATTGGTTGCTGGTTTTGTTTGCTGTGTGATGATTGAGGATCTGCCTGTGAATAAATGGGGAATTTACCTTTCTGTTTTTCTGAAAGCTTTCCCTTTTTAATTGTATCTTTAAAAAATAGTTGCTGATGTGTGATCATCCATCTCACCATTTCCTTTTTCCCATCTGTTCCCAATGATTGTTATCCTGTGCATGATGTTAAGATCTGTAGGACACTTTGGGTTTAGAAGAGTGTAGTCTTGGTATGTAATTAGAATGTTGAGGCACTGTTATTTTTTCTGACGTTTTGGGAAGGATACTATTTCTAATGAAATAATCACTATTTAGCCTTAGAGAGAGAGAGAGAAAATAAGACCGCGCAGAAACGCTGGTTTTGCACAAAGCTCATTGTCTACTGAAATTATAATGATGAATTACATGTTTTATGCTACGTATATAGCCAGTACATGTCAGAGATGAATTATGACTTCTTTAATTTTTAGATCCGAAAGCAGCAGAAGGAGCATGCAGAACTAATTGAGGAATATCGAATCAAGCAGCAGCAGCAGCAGCAGCAGTGTGGAATGGCCCCCCATGCTATAATGCCTGGTGTCCAACCTCAGCCACCAATGGTGCCAGGAGGAACCTCACCAGCAATGAATCAGCAAAATTTCCCCATGGTGGCACCACAGCTCCAGCATCAGCAGCACACAGTGGTAATCCCCGGGCAACCCAACCCAACCAGAATGCCAAATTTATCTGGATGGCAATCTGCAAATGCCCCTGCGAGTCACATTCCCATGAATCCACCAAGGATGCAGCCTCCAATGACACCATTGCCAATTACTCCTGGTACGCCGGCTCCTGTGCCTGGTCCAAATGCAACAGCACAGTCAGGGCCACCACCACGGGTGGAGTTTGAGGACAATAACCCTTTTAGTGAAAGTTTCCAAGAGCGGGAGCGAAAGGAGCGTTTGCGGGAGCAGCAGGAGCGGCAGCGGATTCAGCTGATGCAGGAGGTGGATCGGCAGAGGGCTTTACAGCAGAGGATTGAACTAGAGCAGCATGGTATGATAGGGTCTGAATTAAATAACAGAACATCTTTATCTCAGATCCCTTTCTTTAATTCTGATCTACCTTGCGATTTCATACAAACTCCGCGACCTCTTCAGCAGTCCCCACAGCATCAACAGCAACAAATGGGGCAGATCCTGCAGCAAGGTTCTGTGACCTCACCTCCTGCCACAAATTTTATGCAAAGCAGTGAGCGAAGGCCAGTGGGACCTACAGCTTTTGGACCTGATGCCTCTGCTGTTCCAGGTGGAGCCCCTAATTTCCATAATGTAAAACAAACTCATGGGAATCTCCCTGGGGCTTCCTTTGCACAGAACCAAGTCAGGCCTCCATTTGCTTCTGCTGTACCTTCACCCACCATACTTCCTAGTGGTGCCCCATGTGGCTCGGACACCAGTGTGCCTCAGGCAACAAACTTCCCTGGATCAAACCAGTCTCTCATACAGCTGTATTCTGATATAATCCCAGAAGAGAAAGGAAAAAAGAAAAGGACACGAAAAAAGAAGAAGGACGATGATGCTGAGTCAATAAAAGCCCCGTCAACTCCACATTCAGATATAACTGCACCATCAACTCCAACCATTTCTGATTCTACCTCCACCCCCACAGTTAACACCCCCAATGAACTCTCACGCCATCAAGATGAACAAGAGTCAGTGGAGCTAACAGGCCCATCAACATCAAATGCAGGAGAGGGCCAGGCCTCTCCAGAGCTGGAGTGCAAGGTCCCCAGCAGCACTCTGTCCCAGAAACAGCCAAGTGTAAATACAGAGACTGAAAAGGCTGTAACAGATACACCTACCAGCATTCAGGAAGTTAAGCTAGAAAAGGCAGAAACTGATCAATGCTCAGGTCAAGCTGAGCCTAACCCAGAAAATCCAAGCAGTATTAAGGTGGAAGAAGATAAGGTCACATCACAGCCTGCCTCTTCAGCTCAGAGTCCAGCACAAGCACCTAGCGTTCCAGCAGCAAAAGGAGAGTCAGGGAATGAGCTGCTGAAACACCTGCTTAAAAATAAGAAGTCCTCATCTCTTCTAAATCAGAAATCTGAGAACAGTGGCCAAACAGAAGAGGAAGCATCTGGGGATAAGAAGTTAACAGAGAAGCAGAATCCAGCTGAAGGAATGGTGAGTCTGTTACTGGTTTTGCTATACGTTGGTCATCAGCAATCAAAGCCTAGGTTGTGCCTTTACCACAGCCACTTGTGAAGAGGTGGGGAGATAACATACCTGCACAAGAGTGGAATAAGCAGCTTTAAGGTGTCTTTACTTCCCTTCCTGCCTTTTCTTCATGAGTAAGACATCTATGTTACTGAAAGAACAAGTTTTAATAGGAATTTTTAGATCAGTGCATTCAGACATTATAGAAAAACTAATTTTTTTTCAATTTTTCAATTTATCTTTTAAAGTGCTACTTCCTAATTTTTACCAAGATTAGGACAAGGTTTTGCAGTATAACTCTTTAATTACCTAATAGTGTGTTTCTGTACAGTACACACTGTCTGAATGCTGCTTTCCTCTGTGACTCTACCTTAGTAATGTATAGACTGACCTATGTGCCTTTTCAGAAGCATAGGGTGCGCTTCACACCCCTTCAGCTGCACCACTTGGAATGTTCTGTGAACAACCCAATTCCATGCTTATTTTTCACCTGTGAAAATCATTAGTTGTCTTTAATTTTAGAAGAGACTGTGCTCTAGGAATTGTATTAAAGGTGTGAAATTATTAAATCTCCTAAAATTGGTGAAGTTCTGTGTTACAGAGTATCTCTGTAATTAATTGTACTTTAAAAGAATGGACTATTAACTCTTAATATTGATGGCATTATATGACTCAATATTGTATAAGAGTCTTAAAAGAAGACCTAAAGAAAATTGGTTTCTGTGGAGTTAGGATACACTTTACACTTAGGCTAGTTGGTTTTTTCATTATAATCTTTAATTTCTACTCAGTTTTGGTTTGACTTTCTAAACTCTAAATACATCCTTGAAACAAAATTTAACTCATTCAGAATTAATAAAGATTGATATAAAAATGAGGGTAACTGTGAGCAGCAGGTAACTTAGTTAAATGTTAAAGATTGACACTTAAAATACATATGAGAGGACTTGTGGTAGAGGTCTTGTCGAGCTATTTAGTAACTAATAAAAAGAAATTGGATTTTCTTTCCACTTGCCAGTATCTGTTGCATTACCACATCCCATACTGATTGCTTTTAGGCAGCTATCCTTTTATCTCAGCACTGCATTGAAAGTATTGAATGCATTGAAAGTATGTAAGCAAATGGTACAGTCCAGAAGTGTTTGACAGTACTGTTTTTGTTTTTACTCTGAAAATATGTTTGCATTATATTACCTTACATGCTTTCTTTTGGCAAACCAAGTCTGCCTTTCATTGTGCCCTTGTGAAAATCTCCAAGGTTAGTTGCAAACATGTGTAACTTTATTTTAGGGGGTACTCAAAAAAAAAAAAGGTTTCTGGTCTTTGAGTTTTTAGTGATGTTTTCAGATGTCAGTGATGTTAATGATAAACTGTAATGCTGTGTGTAGGGACAGTCCAGCAGTTGCAGTTGCTGGTGAGACAGCAAAGTAAACAAACCATAAAATACAATTTGTTTTTGAGAGATTTATGATATATTGTGTGTTCTTATTAGGCTATTGTGCCATAAATTTGGATGGACTGTATATTAAAATGTCAAAAATTTTGCTTCACTTTTTATACCAGCAAACTGCAGGAAACCAGGTGCAAGGTGCATTTGGGTGTAGTAACAGCCAGCTTCAAAGAACAGATGTAGGACCTGAAGCCAAGAAACAGAGAAATAAGAGAACTCAGAGGACAGGGGAGAAGGCAGCTCCTAGGTCCAAGAAAAGAAAAAAAGAGGAAGAGGAAAAACAAGCTATTTACCCTAATGCTGATACATTCATCCAGTTAAAACAGGTAGGTGTGCAGATGCTGGGTAGTGCATCAAGAACTGGAGAATGAACTTCTCATGATGGAAATGAAGTTGATCATTAAGTTCAATTTTGAGTGCAGTACAGGGTGGAGAACATGAAAACTTCCTCAAAACTAGGAAATGTAAAGTTTTGGGTTTATTTCAGTTTGGGAGATCTGCTGATGTGGCAGGTGTTTTGTAGTCTCAAAGCTGTGGAATGGAGTTCCTGCCAGCTCTGACAGCCTCAGTGACTGAACTGGCAAGGAGCTGGAGCTGCAGCTCTGGTAGACAGGGAACCACCATCCTTAACAGGGGCCCATGTTTGATACACTTTTCTAATAGTGGGTAAATTCTGAATACTTTTTCAACTTGGAAACCCCTTTGGTTCATATTTGGAGATCTGCAATGCTTCTGTGTTATAGTTAGATTAATTTCTAACTCTTATTTTCCTTTTAATAATGTAGCAGCTTTCTCTTCTGCCTTTGATGGAACCAATTATTGGAGTGAGCTTTGCACACTTTCTCCCCTATGGCAGTAGCCAACTAAATGGTGGAAATCGACTTGTGGGAAGCTTTGGTAGTGCTACTCTTGATGGGGCTTCAGATTACTACTCCCAGCTCATCTATAAGGTACAGTTTTAATCTGGATTTCCATTGTGTACTCTCTGGGGAAAAAAGTTTATGACATTATGGCTGCAAATTAAGAGTTCCTGGCTTTTATGTAACCAGAATAAAATGTTTTTCTGTTCCTAGACTAGATCCATGGTGCAGTGGTGAAAGAGTCACCATCGTTTTACTCTCTGGAAGTGGAAAACAGTTCTAGAAACTGTGTTGTAAACTAATTAAAAACTACAAGTATTCCTTTTACAAATGGATGCTGAATAGTGCAAAATTGTAATTACAGTTTTATGGAGCAGAAACAGCTGAATTCTCAGTACTTTGCAAAGTCATGGAAAGCATTAAAACATTTCTTAATGTGAATTAAATGGGCAGTAGACTTTCCTCATTTGTGTGCTAAGCCCTAACTGAGAACTCTGAACAAAATAAACTGTTGATGAGTTAATAACAGAATTTAAAACTCAGATTCTGAGATGAGTGTCAATATTGGGAGAGCAGCAGGAGATCAAACAGACAGAATCAAATTTGCTGCTTGGCTACCCTAATATAAAAACTTTAGTAAATAATTAAAAACAAGTGCTCTTTACTCCAGCCTTGCATGGCATGTAAGCTGAGAATGTGATCTAGCAGAAATAGTTACTGTGGTCAGGAGTAATAACTATTAACTTTGAAGGCATGAATGCAACAAGAGCAAATACTGAAGTTCTTATTTAATTTTCATTTAAAATATGGGCAGTTAAGCAAGTTAGCAAGAGGTAGCCTGGAGTGTGAACTTGCAGAATATCTGCTTCTCTGTGGTAACTGCTTCAGTGAAAGCTCATCCTGTGCTAAGTGTGGGACAGCTTTTCTTTGAGTGAAAATGGCTAAGCTGATTTATTTATGGTGATGGGGAGTGGCTATGGAATAGCTCTCTCAATCTTAAATTCAGATCTTTGCTTAAACCATAGGAACTTGTTGGGGCCTCCAGACCATTCCTAAAAAATACTATATGTGCTTTTCTGTTAATAATTTAGCTATATATGTTTTCAGCAATGTATCCCTCTCCTGCAAAATAAATGTCATTGTTACCACATTACTGATGTAAGAAAAGCAAAATATTGTGTCTTTTATAAAAGATACTTTTATTTGGTCACATACTTGAGAATTAACTATAGCTGCTGATAAGTACTACCTCTGGGTGTAAAAACTCTGTGAGTGGGTTACATTAATTAATACTAGGGCAAGGCAGGTTTTCACCCTATTTTCCATGTCTGATTCACCATTCTTTGAACTTATGCAGCAGAACAATCTGAGCAATCCTCCAACACCCCCAGCCTCTCTTCCTCCCACACCACCTCCTGTGGCATGCCAGAAGCTGGTAAATGGCTTTGCAACCACTGAGGAACTTGCTGGCAAGGCTGGTATGTTAGGAGGTCATGATGGTAAGATTAATACATATTATTTCTGTAGTAAGTGAGTCAAGTTTTTTTACAGCAGTATTATAATAGCCTTTTCCCCATTCCCTTTCAAAAACATGTTGAGAAGTGCAAGCACTCTTAGAAACGAAAACAAAACCTTAAAATTATTTTTTTATGTCCAGTACAAATGACTAATCAATTAGGTGAGTGGGCTCAAAATCTGTCTACCCAAAATGTATCCTCAACAAGCTTTGTATATACTCAGTATGTATTTTCTGATGCTTGTAATCTGGTCAATTAAATTTCTTTCTAATAAATAAAACTTTTTACTGTCTTTTCATAAGGAATGTTCAGTGATTAAAATCCTTTTTTGCCATCCCCTTTTGTTTTACAATGTTACTGAATTTTTTTAAGACAAAAATCCTCTCATACTGGCAGAAGGTGTGCTTAGCCAGTGTGTGCTTTTGAGCCCTTTTTCCACAAAATTTGTAGGTTTTTGTAAATTAATCACGAACAGTCAATATTTTCTGAACTAGAAGTAGTGGGGAAGAGGTGTGTTATCTGCTGTAATGCCTTGGTTGTATCAGGGAGCCACCAACACCCAGATACACAGAATGTATATCAAACTGGAAGAGCTGTACAGATGTCTCATTGTGCTTTTTATCATTTCTGTTTTTAGTTACCAAAGCTCTGGGACCAAAGCAGTTCCAGTTGCCTTTCAGACCCCAAGATGATTTATTAGCAAGAGCAATGGCTCAGGGCCCTAAAACTGTGGATGTTCCTGCTTCACTTCCAACACCACCTCACAACAATCAGGAGGAGTTAAGGTAGGTTTTCCTTGATATCTTCAAATATGTATTTGGAGCAGATTCTGCCATCTTTCACTAGGAAATGAGACTGTGATGAAACAAAATCCATCATGCACAGCCACACAGTGCAGATCATTTGTCCCAGTTAACTCTTAGCATCCACATGTAGAGAACAGCATAGTGAACAGGGGATTTCTGCCACTGCTGCATTCTAGATCCTGTTATATTGTTTAGAATTCATCATCTTGCTCTTGAAAGAAAACTATATAAATAGACATTTTTTTCCTGGAGCAGCATGGTACCATTGTACTATGACAGTTCACAACTGCTGTACCAGGCAGCAGGGCTGTGTGTCAGACAGACACAGAACTCCCCAGCTCTACTCAGTTTCTGTTCCTGTGTGAGAAATGTGTGCTAGAACATGAGTCTCCCTGCAAAGATCTCCCTTTTGATTCCTTTTCACTTGCCTAACCAAAAGTTGGGTGGCTTTGAGGAACTGAAGTCTGTACATGGATGACAGGGAATGGACCAGGGAATATACCAGTGAATAAACCAAAAGGTTTTAATTTCTTTATGAATCTTTCCCAAAAAAACACAGTGTGCAATGGATTTTCAAGACACACAGAAGTAAAGCCTACCTCAGAATTATGCTCCATTACTATCAACAAGAAGCAAGTTCGTGGTAGCCCCCTGTCATGATTTATAACTCTGACTTACCAGAGCTTTACAGACAATTTCCAAAACACCTTTTTTTGGGTTTTGTTCCAGGGTTCAAGATCACTGTGAGGACAGGGACACTCCTGACAGCTTTGTTCCATCTTCTTCTCCTGAAAGTGTGGTGGGAATGGAAATAAGTAGGTATCCAGACTTGTCAGTTGTAAAGGAGGAGAACCCAGAACCTGTACCATCTCCCATCATTCCCATCCTACCTAGCAGTACTGGAAAAGGTGAGACTGGATTAGAGCAAACTGCTGGAACTAGGCTTTTTGGGATTTAGGGTTTTTTTTTGCATTGATGTGCATCTGGAATTAACCTGGTGTATTTTGTTTTATTTTCAGGTTCAGAAGCCAAAAGGAATTACATAAAATCAGAACCTGGTTCAGGAGCATTACCTGGTTCTGGCTTCTTTGCCTCTCAGCTTGGACCATCCCAGAATGGTCCTAAATCTGGCCTTATATCTGTAGCAATTACGTTACATCCCACAGCTGCTGAGGTAAAATAAATAAGCTTATGTTACATTTACATACATAAAATACAACAGTAGTTAATGTATTCTGTATATAGGGAATGTGAAGGGGTTATAGCAGAGGGGTAAAGCAGCTCTTGTAATTTTCTCATGATACATATTGCTGCTCTCTTACTGCCTGATGAAAACAAAGCTATGGGTTGGCTTTTTTTGTTTGTTTTTAGAACATCAGTAGTGTTGTAGCAGCATTCTCCAACCTGCTCCACGTCAGAATTCCCAACAGTTATGAAGTTAGTAATGCTCCAGACATCCCATCCTCCATGGCAACTCCCAACAGCCACAGAGTGAACCCATCAATGGAGTACAGGCAACACTTACTGCTCCAGGGTCCCCAGGCAGGATCCATGGGACCTGCCAGGATCGTAGGGCCTTATGGACTGAAGCCACCTAATGTGCCATTCCCTGCAAACAGCAATGGTGAGTGGCCATTCATTCTTTTTTCAGTACCAAAATTTTAACTGAGTCAGTATTAATGTATTTCAGCCTCATAAATTCATGCTCTGGAATCAAGTAATTGATTCTTTTTCTAAATAATACTTTTCTTGTTTTACATAATCAGTACATGTCAGCATGCTCCTGATGTTAAGTGTAACTTAATAGATCTGATCCATCTCTGATTTCTTTCACATTATCAATGTCACTGTCAGTGATGTGTTTCTTCCAGTAATACCCAACATTATTAGGTTTTTTGGTCCATTCCGATTTTAAATCCACCATCCAGAAAGGTTGTTCCTATACCAGAAAGCTTGACACAGTTGTTCTACATGCATTCCTGTGCTGGTTTAATTATTCTTTTCTAATACCAGGTTGTATTTTTGCCTTGTTGTTCACACAGTTGACTTTGGTCTAGTTTGAAAAATTTCCCTTTCATGGATGTCTTCCATGCCTTATCCAGGAGGATGCTACCCCTCTAGACCTCCTAAGAACACTGTAATTTCTCATAAATTTGTTTGAATCTGACACAGCTTGTAACACACATACCTATTTTTCTAGGTATAGCTGGCTACAAGGATCACAGCCAGAATATTGCAGAAGGCTCAGCACTGAGACCTCGGTGGTGCTCCCACTGCAAAGTTGTGGTTCTTGGCAGTGGGGTGCGGAAGTCCTTCAAAGACCTCCCTTTCCTCAAACAGGTACTGCAGGGGAAGTGCAGCTTCTTGCATGTGATGCTGAATGAGCAAATGAAGGCAACAGAGAATACAGCTTGATGTGCTGACTAAAGTCACTTCCAGGCTTCTCTACAGTCTCCTTCAATGTGTATGGGACACATTCGAGCACATTTGTAGCACAAATAAGTGTCAAAGTTGTTACTTACATGATATGCATTTCAGTAAATGTCATAAAATAGCTCCCACATATGGCAGCTCTTCCTAAATTCTGCTACTGACCACTTTTCCAAGACCTTCCAAGACCTTATTTACATAAGGCAGTGCCATAATGCCATGTCCAGAAGTAGCTCTTAGGAATACTTGCACTCATTTTGAGCAGGAATGAGATTTCGGTCTCAATCTCTGCTGTTTGCATTGGGAACTGTCATTCATTCAAAAAGTACCATTGCTCTTTGAATGAGAGTGAGATAATGATGTAACAGAGGTACGTAGTAAAATTTTATATACAAAAGAAATGGGTTCACGTAGTCAGAAAAGCACTGAATTCCCAGTAATGTTTTGCAGATGGATCAGTAGATAAAACAGCAAGATCTGTCTTTGATTAGGCTGAAACGAGACATTCTTTTGCCATCTAAAGATAAAAGGAAATGGGTTTTACTTTGCAAGTGTGCCTACAGAGCAGATGGGAGCATGATACAGAATATTTTAATTCTTTAACTTCTGTTAAAGACAAGAAATGCTGAAGAACAAGGTTGTAGGTGGTTGTAACGTTAGGTCTGTCAAATAATCAAGTATTTATATCACAATATCACTCATTATTTCACAAATGCTCTACAAATAAGTTTCTAGCCAGATGAGAACAGTTTTTTCATTACAGTTATGTGAAGAATGGTATTACAATGCACTTCTGATAATCTTCTATGTTTGATTCCCAGGATTCCCAAGAAGGCTCTGATAAAATGAAGGACATTGTATTCTGTAGCAACAACTGCTTTGTTCTTTATTCAGCAGCTGTACAAGCAAAAAACTCAGAGAACAAAGTAAGTATCAAATGCTGGCAGACTCTACTGAACAGAAATTACTGCAGCTATTTTTTGAAGAACAGAAAGGGGGTGAGAGGGAAGCCTGCACTTCATTTTAGAGGCTGCTAAATTAATTGCTCTATATTTGGATGCTGATTCTGAACCAGCAGCCTGAAATAAAACTTACATTTGCAGAACTTTCTGTCTGACAGAGATGCATGGCAGAACAGTTGCCACCTTTCACTGTTCTCACAGTGTTTGAAGATACAGTCTCAAAAAAGTGGTTATTTAAGTTCTCTGGGTATTGTACAAAACCATAGGTTCATTTTTAAGGACTGTATTCTGCATTTTTATTTGGTTTATGCAGTAAAAAAAAAAACCGCTGTGCAAATAACAACTGAACTGCAAGTCTGCAAAAAGACTTTTATTCATTTAGTGTAACTGGAAGAATATGATTCTGTTTGTTTGGGAAAAGCTGCCATTTTAAGGCACTAATTACCAAAATATGAGCAAAGAGCCTGCTGACAGTAAGAAGGACAAAGAGGTTTAATTACTGGAGAGAAGTATCATAAGAAATTTGTTCAACTGAAAGTGGAATTAGACCAGGGCAACTGTGTGATTTTTTCATTCAAAACCTGGACAAAGGATTATATGTGTTTCCTCTTCTGTATTAAAGGGCACCATGTTGTAGACTGACAGGGACAACATTAGTGCTCCATATCCTGGTGCAAATGTGGTAACACGAGTCAGGGTAATTTCCATCTTTCTCTTTTTTCTGCATTATAATTTCAGGCATTCTGAGTAGCCTCTCCCATACTTTCCTGACTGTGTTTTCAAGAAGTGTTTAACAGTTAACAGTTGGGGATTTTTTTTCTCAAGATTTTTCTGTTTATTTAACAGGAATCAGTTCCATCTTTGCCACAGTCGCCGATGAAGGAGAGGCCACCTAAAGCATTCCATCAGTACAGCAACAACATCTCCACTTTGGATGTCCACTGTCTGCCTCAGTTGCAGGAGAAAGTTTCTCCACCATCATCACCCCCCATCATGTTTCCCCCTGCATTTGAAGCAGCCAAAGTAGAGGCAAAACCGGATGAGCTTAAGGTAACGGTGAAGCTCAAACCTAGGTTAAAAGCAATACACAGCAGTCTGGATGACTGCCGGCCTCCAAGTAAGAAATGGAAAGGAATGAAATGGAAAAAGTGGAGCATTCAGATTGTGATCCCTAAAGGATCATTCAAACCTCCTTGTGAAGAAGAAATAGATGAATTTCTTAAAAAACTGGGCACAACCCTTAAACCAGATCCCGTGCCTAAAGACTACAGGAAATGTTGCTTCTGTCACGAGGAAGGTGATGGATTAACTGATGGACCAGCGAGGCTTCTTAACCTGGATTTAGACCTTTGGGTCCATTTGAACTGTGCTCTTTGGTCTACAGAAGTCTACGAGACACAAGCTGGTGCCTTAATAAACGTGGAACTAGCACTGCGAAGAGGCTTGCAAATGAAATGCATGTTTTGTCACAAAATGGGTGCCACCAGCGGTTGTCACAGGTTAAGGTGCACCAATATTTATCACTTTACCTGTGCCATTAAAGCACAATGCATGTTTTTTAAAGACAAGACCATGCTTTGCCCCATGCACAAACCAAAGGGAACTCATGAGCAAGAACTTAGTTACTTTGCAGTCTTCAGGAGGGTCTACGTTCAGCGCGACGAAGTGCGGCAGATTGCCAGCATCGTCCAGCGAGGAGAACGTGACCACACTTTCCGTGTGGGAAGCCTGATTTTCCATGCTGTTGGTCAGCTGCTGCCACAGCAGATGCAGGCCTTCCACTCCTCAAAAGCACTCTTCCCCGTGGGCTACGAGGCCAGCCGGCTGTACTGGAGCATGAGATACGCCAACAGGCGCTGCCGCTATCTCTGCTCCATTGAGGAGAAGGATGGGCTGCCATTATTTGTCATCAAAGTCGTGGAGCAAGGCCATGAAGATCTGGTCCTTACTGACACAACACCAAAAGGTAATTTTTTCGTGAACTAAGATCATGCCTATTGTGGGTTTGCTGTTTGTTTTGTTTCTACTGATACTTGTGGTATGGCAAATGTTTCAAATGGCTGTTGCAGACACTGTTCTATGGTAGTGCTTATAGTGAGCCTCCAGGGGCCACATTTACTATCATGCTACAGAGACTGAGGACATCTTTGAAGAAATTATATAAGCTGCAAATAAGATGACTTGTTACAGCTTCACAGAGGAGACCCAACATTATACATTGAAGACAAATTAAATAGTAGGAATGTCAGTGAGGTTTCCTTTCAGGAAAAGTGACTGTTTGAATACAGCATCATTACTCACTTATCCTCAGGTCAGCTGTGCCAAAGTTACTGAATGATAAAAGAGAGCTGAGTTGACGAGGTTGTTCCTTGTAAAGCTCTGGGTCTTCCCTTTGTACTGTGGGTGCTGTGTGCTTGGTCTCTCTGTGTCCAGCCAAACCACTGCCAAAGGAATCACCCGCCTACCTCTGAGAGCTGATGATAATCAATCAATGGAAATAAAAGATAGTTTATTTTCAAAATATTCTACTTTGTGCAGGTTTTCTCAGGAGAATTTGTGTATGTAATTGTTGTAAGAGGACTGAAAGTTTCCATGCTGTGAATACGAAAAGCTTTGTTCCAGAGAATCGAGGGTGCAATAGAAATGTTGTGCTTGTTTGGGATTTGTTAAATCCCAATAAAATAGCAACTCACCAAATAATCTCTGCTTCACTTTTTAAACACCAGCAACCAACAACACAATGCTTTTTCATTATTGGTTTCTGGTTCTTGATATCCTCAGGCGTTCATTGTAAGACCATTACGATTGAGTTTTATTTCTTTGATCACTGTAATTCTCTCCCATATGGCTGTGTAGGTGTGTGGGATAAAATCTTGGAGCCCGTTGCTTCTGTTAGAAAAGAATCTGAAATGCTCCAGCTGTTTCCAGGCTATCTGAAGGGTGAAGACCTCTTTGGTTTGACAGTCTCTGCCGTGGCCAGAATTGCTGAATCGGTGAGTGCTCACCAGCCCAGTTCCTGCTGGATCACCCCGAATTGTTGGATGCACACATGAGAAGGGAAACAGGGAGAAGTGTGGAAAAGTAAATATTCTGTTATGCACGATTCACAAATAACCACTTGATTTTTTTCTTCTTTTTTTCTGTTTTTGTTTGTTTGTTTGCAGCTGCCAGGGGTTGAGGCCTGTGAGAACTACACTTTCCGCTATGGCCGAAACCCCTTAATGGAACTGCCTCTGGCTATCAACCCCACGGGCTGTGCCCGTGCCGAGCCTAAAATGAGTACCCATGTCAAGAGGTTTGTGTTAAGGTATTTTGTTTTAATTTCACATAGTACAGCCCAGGGTTTATAGGCTGCTTAGGGTTATTTGTGCTTTCGTCTGCTGCTTACAAACCCTGTTGTCTTTGGCTGTGTATGTGCATGCCTGAGTCAGAGGAACTGCTTTGTCGTCCCTGCTAGCTGGCTTTCAGTGTCTGTGCGTCACAAGTGGGTTCCCCGGCTCTTTTCAGAGAAATCTTCAGTTTTTCTTGTATTCTTTCCTGTTATATGCCCAATTCCTACAGGCCTCACACCTTGAATAGCACCAGCACATCGAAGTCATTTCAGAGCACAGTGACGGGAGAGCTGAACGCGCCGTACAGCAAGCAGTTCGTCCATTCCAAGTCCTCTCAGTACCGCAAAATGAAAACCGAATGGAAGTCCAACGTCTACCTGGCTCGCTCTCGTATTCAGGTCAGTCCTTCTTTGGGGAAATTTATATTTACATTTTATTTACATCTATTTTATAATTTTTTCCCTATATTTCATATACAAGTACTTATATTTAAAATTTTAACTAAGCTCTCGCAAAATTCCTTCACGCCTCATCCCAAAATTGGCAGTTTTTATGTGGCAAATCACTTCCATAGATTTATATTAAGATTTCTTTCTAACTACTGCAAATCTTTTAAAATAATCAGTTGCAGTCTCACCTTGTAAAAAAAAAAAATCTCCATTTTTGAGGCCTTATTAGAATATTTCACAAATATTTCATAAAACATACTAAAAATGCAGATACATGGTGGACGTGTGGCATGCTCAGACCAGGCTCAAGTGAGACAAGACCAGCATGAAGAGTACAACACTTGTTAGAAATAATAATAATAAACTGTTTGCTCTCTGTAGTTCTGTTGGTGCTTTGCTCCACAGCCAGTTTTACCAAAGCTTTGTAATTAATCTTGCTGTGTATGAACACAGTTGCCTGCTATAGGTTTGGACTTACCTGTGCTGTTGACTTCCTATTAGGTGTCTCCGTTCTCATAAGGCCACTTTATTTTTCAGTGACTTTATAATCTTTACCCAGCCAGGTGTCAGAGGTGTAAGAGAAGCTTTCTCACCTTGACAGAAGCCACGTATGTTTTCTTGAATATTAAAAATTCAGTGTGAAGCTGGGTTCTGCAGTGGGGCTGTTAGAACCTCAGTTACTTGTCTGTGCTGCTTCCTTCTCTCTGGGCAGTTTACTTTTCAGCTGATTTTCTGTATGGGCATGGTGAAGAAGATGGTGTAAATGGAAATTTATTACAGAATTATAATGTATTTTTTTGCAGGGCCTGGGCTTATATGCTGCTAGAGACATTGAAAAGCACACTATGGTCATCGAATATATCGGAACCATTATCCGGAATGAGGTAGCAAACAGGAAGGAGAAGCTTTATGAATCTCAGGTATGGCTGATTTTTTTTCCCTTTTTTCCTTTTTTTTTTCTCTTCCCCTTTTTCCCTTTTTTTCCTTTCCCTTTTTCCCTTTTTCCTTCCCTTTTTCCTTTCCCTTCCCCTTTCAGACATTCATACAATAAAAAAAATGCTGTTGTTCTTTTTGATGAAAGAGGTCCCCTGGTTTCTGTTCTGTGCCGTGCTTTAAATGCAAAAGTCTTAAAAATATAACCAGAGGAGTCAACAGGGTTTCTTATCAAAGAAGCAGAATATTTAAAAATTAAATAAATTTGACAACATGCAGGCCAGGTGGATAAATTTGTATCCTCTCTCCCGGAGAACAAAGAGAGAGCTCTGACAGAGCAGTTTGGACTAAAATGTTTAATAAGAACTTCTTTAAATTTAAAGCAGCTTTCTGTGTGTATATCAGTAGTACTGTACTAGTTAGTACATTTTGGGGAAGCATTTCAACCCCCCCAGGTGAAAGACAATCCAGCAGCTATTAGGGAAATATAATTAACCAGAGATTCCTGATTATGACCCATCCATTCCCTCCCAAAGCAGTGAGGAGAGCAAGGACACTGCCTTGCTCACACACTCCCTCGTGAGCCCACGGGCAGCATCTGATCCTGAACACAGGGGGACACTTGGAGGTGACCCACGTTGCCTTTTAATTTGAATTCTGGACAATCCTGTAAAATCTCTCCTCTTTCCCATTGTGTTTTTCAGAACCGTGGTGTGTACATGTTCCGCATTGACAATGACCACGTCATCGATGCCACCCTGACAGGAGGCCCTGCAAGGTGGGTGGCTCTGGAGAGATCCCCAGCATCCTCCTGGAGAGTCATCCACGTGCCCTGGCTCTTCGTGAGGGACTCAAGTTTGGGGTTTTCTCAGTGTTTTTTATTATCTGATCCTGATACATTCAGACTCTGGACTATTCCACTGAACTAATGTCTTCTTTTTCCTTAGCTTTGCTCATGTTTGATTATGTTTCCTGGCAGACAGGAACAAAGAATGGAAACTTTTTTTAATACTTAATTTTTCTGACATTTTCTAGGTAAAAAACATACACGTACAGAGTAATATAATTATATCTGGAGAGTCAATCACCCCTGAAGCTAACGCCCTTTTAAGGTTTGGTTTAAATTTGCCTCAGGGGATGTGTTTTCTTACCAGGTTAATTTCCCAAACTCTGTTTCCACAGGTATATCAACCATTCGTGTGCACCCAACTGCGTGGCTGAGGTTGTAACTTTTGAGAGAGGACACAAAATTATCATTAGCTCCAGCAGGAGAATCCAGAAAGGGGAGGAGGTAAGGAGCTCTCCTCTGCTTTTACTTATCTGTCCCTACTTGTGTTTATTTCTAGATAATTCTGTGATTTCTACAGGCTATAGCACACGATTTTTTTTGTGCTGGGGTAGGGACGAGTGGCATTTCCTTTCCTCCCAGTTGTTCCATAACTCTTCTCCTCCATCTTCCAGCTTTGCTATGACTATAAGTTTGATTTTGAAGATGACCAGCACAAGATTCCATGTCACTGTGGAGCTGTAAACTGCCGAAAGTGGATGAACTAGAATGCATTCCTTGCTGTCTCTGAGGGCTGCTTGTCCCTAGGAAGAAGTGACTCACATTTTGATTTTGTCGATGGAAAAATTGTTGCCTTTTTTTGAAGGGGAAAAAAAAAAAAAAAAAAATCACTTCTGGAAGTACAGATTTCTACTCGAGTATTTAAAAAGAAAAAAAGAAAAATGAAAAAAAAAAAAAAAAACCAAAAAAAGGAAAAAAAAAATGAAAAAAAAAAAAACCAACCAAGCACCAGAAAGAAGAAGCCGGCAAAATCTGAAGCTGACTTTCCAGACACATGGAGGTGAAACTGAATGAACAGAATGGTCCAGCACTTTTGTTTTTGAGCTCACTAAGGAAAAACTTTAATTTGGGCAAAGAACCGATGGCCGACCTGTGGGAGAGCAGGGGGCACACATGAATGTAAGACTGAAATCACCAGCGAAAGGGAGAAGTCCAAAGTGCTGGCCACAGCCTTATTTGATAAAGGGGCAGGCCCTCTAATTAAAGAAAATTTTAAATAAAAGTAGACACCACTGAACAAGGAATGTACTGAAACGACTTCCTTAGGGATAGAGCTAAGGGAAAAAATAACTTGCACTAAAATACATTTAAATACTTGATTCCATGAGTCAGTTTATTGTAGTTTTTGATTTCTGTAAAATAAGAGAACCTTTTTGTATTTATTATTGAATAAGTGAATGAAGCTATTTTTAAAAAAAAGAAAGTTAGAAGAAAGCCAAGCTGCTGCTGTTACCTGCAGAACTAACAAACTCTGTTACTTTGTACAAAAGTGTAAATATTTTGAGAAAAAAAAAAATACAGTATAAAAATAGTTATTGACCAAATGCTACCAGACTCTGCAGCAGTTCGGGTGCTTATTATAAAATGTCAATAGGGATGTTACAATATGATCTCATGTACTAACAGACATGTGATTACAGTTATGGAATAACCAAAATCTCAATTTAAAGAGAGAGGGGTTTTTATGTTCAAAGCAGTCTCAACTGTGGTCTTCTTAGAATTTTTTTAAGTAAACCTTAAGCCTGGGAAAGGCGTGTATATTACAACTCTGACTTTTGTAGATGTTTGGGTAATTTAGATTAATTTTATTTGTATTATATTGTTGCATCCCTATTTCTTAAGTCAGGTTTTTTTTGTGCTTACAATTTGTGATAACTGTGAATAACTGCTAAAACCACCCAAAATAGAGGCTGGACATTATTTTTTTTTCTTCAGCAAAAGTAGTCAAGATTAGGTGACTGTTCAGCCTACATTAAATCATGTAAACAGCATAGAATCATGTAGTTGGAGCTTAAGTCTGATACAATAGCCTTCTTAAAAGGAAAACAAGGAAAAAAAATTAGATGTAATGTGCTTGCAGCTGCAGGACTCTGGCAATAGGGTTTTGGAAAATGTAATTTAAAGATGTGTTTGTATGGATTGTTTTTGTTTACATTTCTTAAAAAAAAAAAAAAAACAACACTGTTTTGTGTTTGCTTGTAGAAATTTAATCAGCATTTGAACCAGGTTAGCTTTTTATTTTGTACTTAAATTTCTGGTACTGACACTTCACAGGCTAAATATAAAAAAAAAAATGAAGTTTTTTTTTTTTTTTTTCGTGTGCACAATTAAAGTGGACTGTAAACTGTTGGTATATTCAGTAATACAGTTCTGAACTTGTAATGTATATGGCATGATGTATTTTTATCTTACAGAATAAATCAATTGTATATATTTTTCTCTTGATAAATAGCTGTATGAAATTGTTTCTTGAATATTTTTCTTCTCTTGTACAATATTCCAACATCCTACCAGTATTTGTCCTACAGTTTTTTTCTGTTCTGTATAATAGTATCTAATGTTGGCAAAAAAAAAAAAAAACACCACAAAAACACAAAAAAAAGAATTTTTTTGAAGTATACAGAGTGTTATGGGTTTTGGAATTTGTGGAAACAGATTTAGAAGATCAGCATTTACAAATAAAAATATTTTACATCTATAAATTATAACCCTGTGTTTTCATTTGAGGTGTCTGGTTTTGAGTTCTTCCAGGAATTCAGTGTCTGATCCCACAAACAAGATGCATTTGCCTCCCTCCTTCTGCACTGTGATGCCAAGTCTCCAGACACCATGCCCTGCAGTCCTCTTTGCTCAAAAAATAATAATTAAAAAAGACCCCAAAACCGTCAAACATGCTAAAAAAGCAGCAATCTGCTGTTCTGCCTGTGCTGCTTTGGGCCAGGGTAGGGTTTGTGTTCCCCACAGTAGCTGCTACAGAGCTGTGTTTGGATCTGTGCTGAAAATGACTTTGCCAACCCCAGAGGGTTTGGTTGCTGCTCATGGCCCCTGCTGCCCCTCACCCCCCCCAGTGGGACCCACGCTGCCCAGTGCTGTGCTGAGCAGATGGAGCTGGAGGAAGGGAAATGTTGGAAGTGATGATGTTCATCTTCCCAAATCCCTGTTCTGTGGGATGGAGCCTGACGGTCCTGGAGCTGGCTGAACACCTGCAGGCTGATGGGGAGCAGAGAGGGATTTCTTTGGTTTGCTTTGCCTGTGCAGGCAGCTTTTTGCTTTACCCATTGAACTGTCTTTATCTCAAGCCAGGAGGTTTAACACTTCCACTCAGTCGCTTCCCAATCCTGCCAGGGGAAGAGTTGAGGGGCTGTGTGGGGTCAAACCGTGACATTCCTGGCACCACCACGGTACCAGGTCAAGTCTTTAAAAAAAAAGGTTCCAAGACTTATTGCAGAGGTGGGAACCAAAGCTGCTCTCCAGTGCTGCTTGCTGGTACCGTGCACTTTGGCTGCTGGAAGACAGAGGAGCCCCTGCACAGGACCCAAGTGTGTCCAGAGTCAGCACCGGGGATGAGAGCTCCGAGCTCTCCTGGAGCAGGAGCTGGGGAATGCCCTGGCACACAAACACACAAACACACGCACACACACACAAACACACACACAGAGCAGCCTTGGGAAGAGGAATGAGCCACCAAGCAAAGCTGCTGTCAGCCACAGTCACATCCCACTCCATGAGCTGTCAAGGAGTATTTGACACAGGCTTGAAATTCAGTCCCAGACAGCTTTTTTTTTCCACAAGCAATAAATTTCTCAGTATGACCACAGCATCCTGAGATAACAGATAAGGCTTTTCCTTCCACTTCCCATTCAGCCAAAGTCCCAAGAGTTGACTGTGAGCAGTCACACAAATACAGGAAAAAACCCAACCCTATGAACTCCCAGCAAATCAAAGCTCAAACAGGGCCTACCTGACACCCATCATCTGGTGGGGACTGGGTGTTCAGAGAAGATTTATAACCCTCCTGGTTCAAATTTTGTGTGGCTGCAGCACTGAACAGACACAGCTTTGGCCCAAAAACTACAGAACCAAACTGACACCATCCAAAATGCCACCAATTCCATCTGTGCTGGGAACCAGCACCAGTCCCCAGGCCCTGGCAGTGGCTCAGCCCAGTCCTGCTGAAGCCCCCAGGTCCCCACACACAGTGCTGCAAATGTGGGCAGTGCTAATTAAAAAAAAAACAAACAAACTATAAAAGTATCATTTATATGAGAGGGAGGTAGAATATTTATCTTCTTTATATTAAGTAACAGCCCACAACTCAGTTGTCCATCAATTCTATGTTCTTGTCTATTACTGCAGACTTAAAGACCACACAAACCAAGCTGTTTCTGACAGAACTCTCCAAATTTCCTCACTGGGAGCAAAATTCTGTGTGGCAATGGACTCAAGATCATAAATAAAGCCCATCTTCTGCTGCTTGGCCTGTTTGAGGAGTTGTTTGATTGTTGAGTTTTTGTTGTTTTTTTTTTTAAAGGATGACATAAAGGCCACAGAACAAAAGGCAGAGCAAGGCTACTGCACAGCCAACCTGACAGCCAAAACCAAAGCTGAGAGTGGACAGGAAAGCCCAACACAGAACTGGGAGCAGCTGTACCAGAATCAGAACAGAATCATTAAGGCTGGAAAAGATGCCCAGGAGCATCAAGCCCACCAGCAGCTGCTGCTGCTGCTTCAGACTCTGAGGGGAGCAGTCAGGGTTAATCAGACAGAGCTGAGCTGCAGCCCATCTCTGCACCCCCAGCACGAGCTGAATTCATTCCACATGCAACACCCCCCAGAGGTCCCCCCAAGGACACAGACATTTGTGTAAGGACACAGACATTTGTGTAAGGAGCTGTCAGCACACTGCTGGCTGGGTCTGCATCACCCTCACTGCTACTGGAAGGGTTCAGCAGCCATTTGGGAACTGATTTCAAGACCCTACAAGGGCCCCATGACCCAGGGATGCACAGCATGGCTGAGGTACAGCTGCTGAAGGGAGATGTGGTTGTTGTGAAAAGATTTTTGTTGTTAGGACCAAACTGGGCTGATAAGATGTGATTAACAAAATAACAGCTCTGGCCCCACCAACTACCAAAAAGGAAACTCAGTCCTTCTTAGGAACTGTTGGTTTCTGGAGGATGCATATTCCTTCTTATAATCAGATTGTGAAACTCTCTACGAGGTTACCTGGAAAAAGAAAGACTTTAAATGTGGCTCAGAACAACAAGCTGCTTTTGAGGGTATTAAACAGGAGATTGTGCAGGCAATGGCCCTTGGACCAATTTGAACAGGGCCAGACATTAAAAATGTTCTTTACACCAGAGATGGAGGTGATGGTCCTACATGGAGCCTCTGGCAGAAAGCTCCAGGAGAGACTCGAGGCTGACCTCTAGGATTTTGGGGTCAAAACTACAAAGGCTCCGAAGCCAACTACACAGCCACTGAAAAAGAGATACTGGCTGCATACGAAGGAGTTAGAGCTGCTTCAGAAGTGACTGGTACTGAAGCACAGCTCCTCCTGGTGCCACAATTACCTGTACTGGGTTTTATGTACACAGGTAGAGAATCCAGGAGGACCTGGAACCACCTCAGCTTTTGTTCTGGTTCAAAATTAAACCCTGCTTACCTGGCTCCCCCCTCCCTGCCCCTGACTCAGCTTCCACAGCTGATGAAGGAGACAAGAAGCTGCAGAGCACCCAGGCACAGCTCTTACCTGCTCATTGCTGCTTCCTCCCCCAGGACGGGTGCCCTGGCTGAAGGACCTCATGCAATCTGCCACAAGTGAATCTCTGCTCTGCAGGAAGATCTGGGTCTACAATTACTCCAACATTATTATTATTATTTGCCTCTCACTGCCTGGGTGCCAGTAACTGGATGCCAGAGTATTTGTGGAGCTGGAAAATGTTTTTGCTGCCCAAGCAAAAGGGAAAGGTTGTCCTGGTCCTGGTGGCAGGGAGGTCACTGGGACACCATAAGGCCAACGTGGCTAAGAAAAAAAATACACTAAACCCAGCATTTTTTCTTCTGCAGCAGCTTCCACGCACTGAAAAACCATCCAGGACTGAGGCAGGAAGTCAAAGAAAGGTAAATAGTGAAATAAATAAACTTGGGAAGGGAAACAGAGAAGTGAAGTTAAAAAAAAAAAAAAATAAAAAAAGAAGATAAATTACCTGTCAAACTATGCAAGATGTGAGAGAGGGAGAAAGACTCAGCTGTGAAAAAAAGGGAGTGAAACCAAGGGTAGACCCAAATTGTGTGAACATGAGTGTGCATCAGTCTCTAAGTTGGTGCCTTTGGGCCCAACAGCTACAAAGAGTAAAGCCATACAGATTAATAAAAAAAAAGATACTTTATTTTAAATGCAGCTACTGTCATGAATCATCAAAATAGACTTTGTCATAGTTCCTTTCTTTTAAATATGAGCTGACAAATGACACCTCAGAATTTAAACTACATGAAATGTTCTAGAACTGTAAATTAAAAGAACCAAATTTAAATAGTACAAATGACAATTTTCAGAGGGTAAAAGGGAATAAAAATATTTTCCAGAAAAAGTAAAATAGTTTGGCCATTAAAACCATACTAAAAAAGTAAATTAATGAGACACTGTATGTGAAATGCTTGAAGAGGATTCCTTTCCATCATTGTCATTTGAAAGATCCACAAAGCTAAAATCTGAAAATTTAAATTACATTGCTCTAGTAACTTCTCTTGCTTAAAAACAGTTCAATAATCCAGGGCAATCCAAGGAAATAATGATAAATTGCACTTCTACATGTTGTTCTGCACTGGGGCTGCTCCTATTACTGCTGCATCTGACCAGGGTCCAGTTCCCACCTGGACCTTCCCAAGCACACAGCTCTTCACAGCAGAATATTTCTAAAGGGTCCTTGCAATGGTGGGGCTGGGTGTAGCAGCTAAGGGCTCCTCACAAAGCCCTCCAGAATGAACTGAAATCGTGGCTGAAGAGGAACTGGGTCTTGTCTTAACGTTTCTCAGGTGTCTCAGCTCTCAAAATGCCACTGCTGAGGAAGGGACCCATCACAGATGGCCATGGCCACGTACCCTTTGTGGCTGAGGGGATCCACCACCTTCATGCACTGCCCCACCGAGACCTGGTACAGGCGGTTGTTCTTCTGGAGACAGAGAGACAGATGGGGTTTATTTATTACAAGTTCTCTTCCATTCCATTGTCAAACTGAAGCCAAAAGCTGTAACTTCAGGGGAGGGGATGCTCCTCCTGAGAGATGAGCCTTTCAGCAGCCTCTCTGACACCATTTAAAAGCCAGGGTAGAGCACACCCCATCACCGGGTTCAGACCTCGAAACGAAGCTCCTCACATCCTTAGAGGGCCCCAGTTTGGATCCTGTTCATCCCAGAGTCTCTTACTGAGGGGGAGGGATGATCAAAAGCATTCCCTGGCTCTCAGCAAAGGTGGAGCCCACAAGGCTCCAGTGCAGCACAGCCAAGCCACAGCAAAGCCACAGCTCAGACCTGTGTGCTGGGGAGCTGTCACTCTGTGGGACAGGCCTCTTGGACTCCCTTAGTCAAGTGTGAAAAAGACACAGATCCTTCTCCTCTTACCCCCACCCCACCTAACAGCTTGTGGCAGCTGCTTTGGGCACTCTGGGGGCCCCTTTTTTATTTTTCTCCCAGCAGCTCCCATGCAACCTCCTCCTGTCCTGCAGGGAAAGAGAAGATACCTGAGAACCCAGCTGTGCTCTGATGTCCATGGAAGCAGAACACAGCAAGGACACAAAACCTCCATACCCCACTCTGAGCCCTGTGCTGCAGCTGACACTGCAGAGTTGGCTTTTCTCTGCACCACTGACTCACACAGGAACCTATTTCCCCTCCACTGAAACACAGAGTCCCAGCCTGCTCACACGTTCCTCATGTGAACACCTTCAGTTTGCCTTCCCACCCACCTCTGAACCTTCTCCAGCTCTAACACAGCCTTCCTCAGAGGAGACCACCATGTGCAGTCCAGGCAACCACAATGATGTGATGACATTTTTCTGCTTTGGTTCCTGTTCTTTTCCCAACCAATCCTAAGATCTGATTCACTCTCTTTTGCTGCTGATCATAACCCCATCAGCATGGGGGTCGGACTAGATGACCCATATTCATCCCAAATTCTTCTATGATTCTATGAACTAAGCACCAATCTGACACTGTTTCAGCCCCACCTCCCCCAGCCCCAGTGCCAACAGCCAGCTCAAACCCCATGTTTCCCACCAGAGGCCCAGACTCTCCACCACCACCCCAGGTATCACCCACTGTCACATGAATCTCCATGGCCATTCTCTCAAGTCTTGTGAAATCTTTGCCCATGAACTCAAACTGAAGAACCTTGAGTAATCTCTTAACAGCAGCAACATTTTTCAGCTCCCTATTCCCACTGCCATGTGGAGTTGTGGCTGTGGCACTGCTGGTGTGAGATGGCTCTGCCCATCTGGGGCTCACACCATACCTGCCTCTGGACCTCCAAACATTTGGCAACTTGTGCTGCCAGGGAGCAGCATGGTATGGACACCAAACAGGTTATGCAGAGCTGTCCTGGAAGTGCAAGAGGCAATTCTGGAAGAACCCTTCTCTTTGCTCAACAATATTTGTACTACAGACTCACTGTAGTACAGGACATGAGGGAGCAGCCTCTGAGTTAATACCCAGGAGCCAAATCTGGTGCATGCAGCACTGGCTCAGTTTTGGGAAATGAGCCACTCCAGACTCTAAGTGATTAAACTGATGGGATGCAGCTGCAGGGCAGAAGCAACTGGAAGAAAACCCCTGTGACAATCCTTGGCTCTGTCCTCTGCACCTTCAAGCTCTCAGCAGAAGCTGCCACAAGGGCTGCTCCTGTCTCCCAGCCCCACAAACACAACACAACAAAGAGCTGCTGAATGGACCTGGTTCTCTGGCAGCCCCCTGTGAGCCACAGATGCTGCAAGTGGCTGCGACAAGCAGAAAAAAAAATACACAGGGCTGCAGAAAACTTCCTGTGTTTCAAAGGAAAAGGTCTCCAAAGGAAAGGGAACTCCACAGAAGACTTATTCAAGAAGTCTTATTATAAATTACATTCCACTTACCCCAAAGGTCCACTGCTGTGAGCCCCCAGACCCGTGGCATTTCATGAGGCGAGGTGGGTCGGATGAGCGAGTTTCCAGAACATCCAAGCAAAGGAGATTATTTAAAATCAGCTCATGATCCTCATTGTAAACCCACACCTGGAAGAGAAGATGGACATTTACCCCTGTGCCTCAGGCCAGGTGTCTTGCATCTTCTGTTCAGCTTCAACTGAGGAGGTGCTTCAGCAGCAGGATGCCAGAGAGGTGCCCTGCAACACCCACAGCTGCTTTGCTGCCTTTTTTCCAGGAACAGAAATGCAGCTGCAGAGCTGTGCTGCCTCCCAACACCACACCAGAGCCCCAGGCACAGGCACTGACAGGAGCCCTGGTGATGCTGCTCTGTAAGTAACATTTTTTAAATGAAGAATTGCCCATGAATCCCTCCTGTCCAGGCAGCCAGACAAGATAACAGGAGAGGCAGGTGTTGGATCACTGAGCAGGTGACCAGCAGCTCTCTGAGCCAAATCATTGAGCCAGGCAATAAATCTCCTTATCCAGAGATGATCCTTTAGTCATGAAGGAGAGACTGGGTTGGATTGCCTCAGCTCCATGAAGGGAGCCAGCAGAGGGGTCAGAGGAGGACACTGGATGACAGCAGATGGCCCAAGATCTCTAGGGAGGTAGCTTGGCAGGCACACAAGGCCAAAAGGTATCTCTGAGCTTAGAATCACAGAATGGTTTGGGTTGGAAGGGACCTTATGATTATCCAATTCCAGCCCCCCTGCCATGAGCAGGGAAACCTCTCACTGCTCAAACCCCCATCCAGCCTGGCACTGAACACTTCCAAGGAAGGCACAGACATAGTTTCCCTGGGCAACCTGTGCCTCCCACACTAAAGAATTTCTTCCTAACATCTCATCTAAATCTCTTCAGCCTAAAACCACTGCTCTACATCCTATCACTTCACACCCTTGTAAAAAGTCCCTCCCCAGCTTTCCTGTAGCCCCTTCAGGTACTGGAAGTTGCTCTAAGGTCTCCCTGGATCCTTCTCTTCTCCAATTCCAACTCTCTCAGACTTTCTTCACAGGAGAAAGTGCTCCAGCCCTCTCATCATCTTTGTGTCCTCCTCTGGCCTTGGTCCAACAGCTCCTTTGAAACAGCTGCATCTGGCCATGATTTTTTTTAACATTGTGTCCTGGGATCAGCTTATGGATGCTGAATGATGAAAAAGGAAAACAAGCTGTGCAAATTCTGGTGCCAGGTAGCCTATATTGGTCCCCAGTCTGGTCCCAGGGTTCTACCCCTTGCAGTTGGTGGCCAGGAGCTCAGAGATCCTCACTCAATTAGAATATGATCACTGGCATACAGGGCTTATCAAAACCTTCCAAGCTGCTCTCCAGGGAGGAATCCCTGCTTCACCATTCCCACTCTGGAACTACAGGCTCCAGAAGTGACAGATCCTTCACTCCCCAGTCAAACTGCTTTTGCTATCTGTGCCATACTCAGGACACCCACTTTGCTTTAGCTGAACCCACATGAAAATGTGTTGACCTGGACCTCAAGAACCTACAGAATCATATCATGGTAAGCACTGAATTCAAGCCCTCTGGGAAGAATGCATCAGTTCACATTTGCATCTTCAACTACATTGAATTTGTGACATTACAGGAGTTTTTCTGTTATCACACTGAAAACCATCATCACCTGTAACAAGAGGCTGTTGGCTCATCCCCTCTCACTTGCTACTTCAGCAGAAGCAAACATTTTTATAATTGGCATTAAAAAAAAAAAGTGTCAGGCATCTTCAGTTGTTGCAGTCCATGTCCACACCCTGCTAGCTCTCACAGTGCTGCCTACACCTTGCTTTGGAGTAAAGCACATCAGGAAGAGATGAAGGTTGAGAGAAGCTGGGCCATCAGTCCAGCCCCACAGCAGGAGCTGCTGGGCCTCCCTCCCTCCTTCAGTGCCCTCAGGCCTGTCAATATTAGTTAGGCAGAGGACCTGGAGCCCTCCTAACCAACAGGAGACTCTGACTCCTATGCCAGAAAGCAAAGAAACAAAAGAAACTTGGTGTGTGCACCTCAAAACATCCCAGGTTACATTGGGTAAGGAAAAGAACATATGGGAAAAGTGCAATTCTACAGTGCAGGGAGGATGTTGAGCCCAGGAGGCTGAACACCAAACCTGTCCCTGGATGCACAGCAGGGCCCCTGCACCCACACAGCCTCTGGGCAGCACCTCCCAACCCTTCTGGATGCTGAGAAGGTGACACCATAGCTGGCCAGGTCTCTTCCTCTGCTGCCAGGATGGTTTGTGCAGGGAGCATCCCTCTTCAGCCACCCCATCTGCCAGCATCAACTCCCTTCCCTCTGGGAATGAGGGAACTGAGCCCCCCACAGCTCTGCCAGCAGGACCTGTACCTCCAGGAGCACCAAGTTTCTCTGGTGCACTCTTCTCCCAGCCCTGTTTTGCTTTCACACAGCTCGATGCTGCAGTAACCATGGCCATTAGGAAATTTTTTTTTTTTTTTTTTTTTTTTGGTCACCCTCTAAGGCTGCAGGATTTCCCCACTCAGAGATAAAATTAAATAAAACAAATTCTAATTTTTATTAAATGTTTTTCTGTCTGATGAAACTAAGGACAGCTTTCTGGAGGGAGCTGAAATTCAGGACACTGCCTCAGTTGGACATCATGACTGCAAAGCAGAGTTTATTCATTATCAGAGTGACTATTATAACACTGTGCAGGTCTCCTTTCAGGATGGGCAGGGATTACATTAAAATTTGCCCTAACCTCAGGTGTTCTGTGCCTTCTAACACACTGTTTCTGTTCAAGCCCTGTCATGAGAAAGACAGCATGGCAAGATTAAAGAGGAGGAGAGAATGGAGAAATAGCAGGACTTGCCAGGAAAGCATTATTGTTAAAAAAGGGATAATGATGGAGCCAAATTCAAACAACAGATGAAACTGGCAAGAACTGAAAGAGAAAACTGCAGTGACACAGGTGAGGTTGCAGACCTTGAATCAAAAGCTGAGTAATAGCAAAAAGCACACAACAGTGGTTAAAGCCAGTGTGATATTTCTCCAGAAAGGTTTATTTGATATGGCCAAAATTAATTTCAAACTAATTATGTGTTTGGTGTATCAAAGAAAGGAAACAGGAAAAAAAAATGAAGCCCAAATTTAGGGCATATTATGGTTCCAAATTTAGACTACATTATTAGTATGAACTTGCAGATTATTAACAGCTTCAAGCATGAGGAAAGCAAATCCACTCCCTTGGGTTTTTTGTTATGTAACTGCAAGCCTTTGCATGCTCCAAAATTTATTAATTACTTGTTTGCTGAAGACTGGAAGGACAATGTTTACCTCTTTTTGTTACAGGCTGTCAGGAACAACAGCCCAATATGAGAAGGAAACATCTCCTGGCAGCCAGCATCACCACTGGTATCTGATCTACAAGGAGAATAAACTGCTCTGATTTTCCTTTTGCCCATGATTTGCTTGGGTTCAAGCTCAAGCAAAATATCAAAAGTAATAATCAATAAAGTGCCTGCCTAGGATTTATACCTCAGTTCTGAGTGATGTCTTATTTAATCCTCCCACATATTTCCTACCCAAAAACCCACCACATTTTAAAATTTTATTTTTAGAAAGGTAACAGATGTTCATCCTGCATCTACTTCCTCACACCTAGGACAGCATCACTGTCAAATTCTGGTTACTGAAAATGGAGTCAGGCCCAGCTCTCACCACAGAGGAAATCAGCACCTCCAACAGCAGCTCCCCACAGGCATCCTAATGACTGATCTGCTCCACAGGTCTAAGGAAAATCACTGACCATTTCCCCTGGAGTCAAAGAAAAACACTGGGATGTAGTTAGAATATAATTAATTGTTTCTGTTTTCAAACAAAACTTTAAATGGCAGATGCTGAGGGAAAACCTCTCTCCATAATGAAATTGACAGTATTTTGGGTTAAATAAATGATGTCATTTGGTGAATGCTGTAGGATTGGCCCCTTTCTAGCAGCACCTTATTCCCTTGTCTCTCAACACAGACAACAGGATAAGAGCAAAGAGGGAATAACATCTTCAGAGCCTCGGAGGGAAGTGGCCCATTCAGCTGCTGGCCAACCCTTCTGAGGTCCTAGATGTCCCCAGAGATCTTCCCTAAGGCACAGTTTTTCATGTTTGGCAGTGCTCAGATGCCTGTCCAAGTCTCCTACACATCAGAGTCAATGCCCTCACCTCTGCCCACAGAGGTCCTGCTCATGTTGAGCCACCCTGACTGCAGGAGCTGGATCAATTTTCTCACATGGAAATGGGACCCACAGATCTGGGGTAAGAATTCTCTTGCTGGAGCAAAGACAGCACATGAATCCTTCTGTCACCTACAGGCTGATGCACAGGATTTGCCAGAGAAGGTCTTGTGAACAAAATAAATGGGATTATGCAGATAATAAAAACTCTGTTAGCATAAACCTTCTTTTACAAAGGTGCCAGCATAGGAAGAAGTGGATTTTTAATTTAGTCTCCTCAGACTACGTGTAGATTTAAGACTGAGGTTTTCTGGATCTTCTAGTACCTTCAGGATTTTGCTTCACCTCCACAAACACAAACAAATCACCCAGCCTTCTCCTGGCTTGATTGCCAGACAACTTAATCTCATTTACATACATCTAGGGAGGCAGAAACAGGGCTTTTCCTCATGCATAGCTTCATGAACACTGTCAGTGATTACTACACTTTAACTCCTTGTCAGGACCCCAGTGTGACATTTCTGAAGGCTGGATAGTGGAACTTTTTTTTTCTCTGATTTTACTCATATTTTGATTTCTTTATTGATTTCAGGTTGCCACTGCTGGTAAAAGAGACATGCTCTTCACTCACCCCATATTCCAATGATTCCCCCACGGGGATTCTTTTTTTACCATAATCAAGAGCTATGTGACTGTGTTACTGAACATTTTTGTGTGGCTGTGAAAAATGAAATTATTCCTACAGTGAGTATGTAACATCTAGTTGAACTACTTCAAAGAAAATTCAAGTAAGGAAAGGGCTCAAATGGTGCCTCAACATCTAGGAGGATGGCCCACACTTTCATTTCCTCTTGAAACATGGAGTTAACTATAGACGATTTGAGTCCAGTGTCAGTACAGACAACTCTTACTATAACAAAACCTACCACCCAAATTAGGGAAAAATAATAAATCAAAGAATCTGTAGCAGACAGAAAAAGGAAGCTCATCATTCCTTGAGAATAAATATTTCAGAATGGTTTGAAATAAAGGTGGAATCAGCCTGCCCTTTGGCTTTCAGAGTGCAGTGGACTGTAGCAAAAGGCATGGCTGGCCAAGTGGCAAAGCTTTGTGGACATACACTCTTATTATTTTGTCTGCAAATTGCATTAGCACTAGAGGAATGCATTGAAAATTGTCAGTAAATACAAGACAGTAACTACTACAGAAACAGCCTTTTGTGTGAAAGAAAATCCCTGCAGTGAATCATGCCCACAAGAGAAGCATTCCAGTACTTTCATCATTTACAATCTGTTGCTGAGGTTGGCACCACTCTGCTGTTCTGTCATAGTTTTTAAATGACAAAAATTCAGCTTAAGAACACAAAAAAGCTGACTCAGCACTAAGGAAGAGATGTGCCTAGCAAATTGCACCATCACAGCTCCTGTTATGGATAACAGTAACATCACAGCACCAAATGACTTGTGAAAAATCATCAGAAATGGCAAAGTTTGGTAGTCTGTAATTGGTTCAACATATTGGTTTAACACAACATCCTCCTGAAGGTTGTTGCAAAGCAGGTACATGCTTTCTGTTTCACAGTTCAGCTCACAGTGTTTTGATGCCATGACCACTGTTGGAACACAGAAATGTGCTCCTTCAGTAGTTTATGGCAGCAAGCAGACTTAACTTGCATGTCCTCCCACTTAGTTGTGCTGTATCAGAAAAGCAAACTAACAGCCATGATGTGAGCACATCCTTCTGGACTCTGGTTCTTGAACAGTTTGTAAAGTATGTACTCTTACACACACCAAGTACTACAGGAGTGTTAACAGAGCTTTTCTGAACTCCCTTCTGTAATTAGTTACCTTTGAAAGGCCCATGGACACCTCAGCACCATCCCCAGCAGTCACACTTTTAAAGCTTAATATATTGTTCAGTAAGAGAAAGGTTAAATACTGAAATGGAGTAAACACACAAAGAGTTTGTAACAACACAGAAAGAAAAGCTTAAGAGCATCTTTGAAAAAAAACAGGAGAAAAAAAATTCCACATAATTCAGTGGACTTTAGGAGGAGATTTTTTGGAAAAGGAACTTGTCTTTAAGTGCTCAGGTCAGGAAGAGGGCAAGCACGTGATAGCTACATGACAAACTCAATCTTTTTTAGCTGTTAGATCACAAACACTCCCACTAATTAGTCCTGTGTTGGACACTGTGCTTCACTCCAAAACCTCCCTCTTCAGTGTTCTTTGAGGCTTCTCTCCCAAGTCTGTCAGTAACTACTTCTGCTCCTAACTCCTTTAGGCCCCAAATCCTGCTTCCACATCCCTGTTTCCTGACCACCATCTGATTAACCTTGGCATGATGGTTTTGGGTAGATGTACACCACAGTTTACTTCCATTCTTCAGACATCTCCAGTCTTTCATTATGATATTGCAGTGTGCTTAAATATTTTCTGTCCTCCTTCAACACCAATGTTTTGTGGTGTGCACTGCCTTGGGTATGCTCAGTTTTGTTTTCAGAAAGAGGTCAGACATGCTGCTGAATTTCAAGGGATTCTTTACTTTGGTAAATCTGGTAGCTCTTTCACAGGACCACTCTTCAGCTACAAATTTTCTCATTCCACATTAGTCCTTGGTTTTCAAAATTTACAATCAATTTTTCTGCTTCTTCTGTTACTTCAGACCTCTCAGCACTGATCTTCATTCTGTAAGATCCTGTCACCTCTTCTACCTGTCCTATTTCTAACCACAAAATTTTCTATGTTTGTGTTCAATCCCCAGTATTATAGCAGACTGAGGATTTCTGCTACAGTTGAAGAAATGTTCTAGTTCTCACTACAACTCTAAGACACAAATTGCTAAACTATTTCCTAGGTACATCATCTATATGAGAACTACTCCCCTTACTGATTTTTGTTTCCATTACAAAAAGATGAACTGAATGTCACTGTCAAGTCCTAGAAAACAGGAGAGTTTTTTGTGCTTGAGTAAATTTAAACTTTACTTAATGATAATCATCTAACCTTCAAGAAAAAGTATTACCCATAATGGTAATACAACTTCAAGTTACACAACATCTGCTATTTCTTTTAAATCAAGGAGTTAAGTGAGAATTTGAAAATTTCATAGTAGCCATGGAGGTCAGAGAGACCAAAGTTAAAGGCAAACCAGACTTGCTTGTGAGGCCAATGTGACCACCTTCTGGAGTCTGGTTTTCCATACACCCACTTTTCAAGGTGAGCTCTCACATGCATCCTCTATATTGCACAAAATACCATTTTTCAGTCAAAAGATTACACAGATGATCTTTTTCCAACCAAAACAACTGCAATCATTGACTCTTAAGGCCCAGTTTTGCTTTCCCAGCCCTCTGCACATTTTCCCAGGTAGGCTGCACCTTGTTCCTTCAACTTTCTGAGCAGTAGCATGCATTTTTGTTGTCTATTCCCAGAGTAAAGGGAAGGTGTTGTCTATTCACAGAGTAAAGGCAGCCTGGAAGGAGATAAACAGTGATAACTTATTCCTCCTCCTCACCAGAAAAGTATCTGACATCAAATGAAATCAGCACCAAGTGGCATCAAAGTATTTCCAGAGAAAGCACAGCCAGGCTGTGGTAGTTGCTGTCACAGAATTCCAAGGGCTTACATGAGGTCAAAATACACTTAGATACTGATGGAAAAGCAAAAATTCTACAGAATTCTATCTGCTAGCAAAGTGTAAATTGAGATCTTCCAGAATAACTTCTGAACTCTGTGTATTAAATAATACACATATAATGTGCTGCTAGTAGGCATCCAGGGGACAGGACAGAGGCACCTGCCTTACACAAAATCCAGCACAGTCTTGGTAGGCCAAAGGCATAAAACAGAGTTCTAAAGCAAAACTGAGCTGAAAACACCAATGGGTTAAGTGTTACCACAAACAAAAGTAAAAAGCTTCCAATACTCAGGAATTTTCTTGTTGTTTTCATAAGCAGAAGCTGTTAATTATCATCTCTCTCTACACTGTTCTCATGGATCTACAGCAAAATTGTTGAAGAGGATATAAAAGAAAGCTGGCTGAATGCACTCCTGGGATTTATTAGAACAAAATAAGTCTAATGGCAGAAAACCACAGCATTGGTTAACATGCTTGGTTGGAGAACAAAATCACTGTAAAAGAAGATAGCACAGCCAGATTTTTTTATGAGAAGTAATCACTTAAGTTTCCACTAGTAAACTAGATTCATGAAAAAAGAAGCCAAAGATCAATGATCTGACCATTAACTTGTCTTTCTCAACAGCAAAAAAACTAACTGAAGTTTCTCTCTTCAGGGAAAAAAAAAAAAAAAAAAAAAAAAGACAAAACCAGAAAAAATGCTTTGATAAGTAAAAACAAGACTTCTTCCTCCAGCCATCTCACAGTTCACTCTTAGAAATACTGCAGAATGGAGAAAGGAAACAGTAACTGTGAGGACACATCTGTTCTTACTGTGGACATCATCCACTGGAAGCCACTGCTGCTCTCCCACAGAACAAATGGCTCAAGAAGCAGTGCAACACCTCTAGCACTGAAAATGTACTCACTGGTGCCAATCAGCTATTACATTTACACAAGCATTACAACTTCCTGACTTTCCTGTAGCTAACAGAAGAGATCATGAAGGAAAACCCTGAATCCCATTCCAGGTTAAGAGACCTACAACTTGGTAAGGCTGGGATGTATTGTATGGTTCTAAGTGACAACTGGAGACCACATCTCTACAGTCAGCCATAGTCATCCAGACACTGGACAACACCCATTACACTGTCTCCCCTGACACATTCAACCTGTGGTGAGACCACAGGTAGGAGGCAGAAAGCCCCATTAGTTGACAAAGCTTACAACTTTTGGGCTGGGACTCTAATTTATAAATCATCCTCCTTATACTGCTGCAGTTTCCATGCTCTGTGTACTACTGCCCATTTCATAAAGCATCAAGTCAGCCCTGCACAACCCACCTCTGGCAAATCTACACTGCACTACATCCTATGTTCCATTTATTTTGTGTCTTTGGTCACTTTTCTCTTTAGATGCCATCTAGTTTTTAGACTTGGGTCCTATAGGCTCCCAAATCATAATGTTCTCAATGTAGTTCTTAGCTAGGAAAAACTCTTCATGGCATTAGGTGAAGATCCCTCTATCCCAGAGACTGTTTATCCAGGTCCTAAATTTCTGTTTCCTGAAAGAAGTGAAACAGTGAAAGCTTCATGTAGTAATATAAAAACTCTCATTAGATATTCATACCTATTCCTTATTGATACTCACTTAAAGCCCAAGAATTTTCTAAATTGGTTACAATTCCTTCTACCCAAAGTTAACAAGAAAACATTCATTCACCCCAAACCAGCAGCAGAGTACCAGCTGACCAGTACACAAAGAACAGCAGGCCAGGGAAAGTATGAGGAACTGGCTGAAGGAGCCTCTACAAATTCTCAAGTGTCTATCAGTGGTTTATCAATCTGTCAGGAGTCACTTAAGGATTGTCTTCAGCCACATATCAGGATTGATGTCATAAAGATAGGAGATTAAAATATCCAACACTTAGCATTAGTAAGTACAAAGCAGTAAGCTCCATGTCAAGAGGTTTCCTTGTCAAGATTTGCCATTTCAACACTCTGAAATCAGCCTGCTCATTGATGTTATATTAGGACACTTTGCCACCACGAAAATGTATTAGTAATTTGTAAGATGTGATTAATTATTCAATAGAATGAGAAATATCATACCTGGTTTTGATCATTGTAGTCACATTCCCGAACCACTACCAGGCCTCCTTTCTGACTTGGGTGGCCCTGGGCAACCAGACATTTGTTGGTCTGAAGGTGATACAACTGTGAAAGGAAAACAGTTTGATGGACAGAGTGAACAAGCATCACATACCAAAGGAATAGACAGCAATGCTTTGGAAGCCCTAGGATTTAGGGTGCTCACAAAAAAAACCCGAAACCCCAAACAAAAAACAACCAACATGCAATTAAAAAAACCAAACTCCCTCTCTTTTAAAATACCATCTTGTTGTTCATTTAAATTTGGAGAAAAAAACACCGTTAAATAGATCCATTTTGCTTTCTAATTACATCAAGTTTCTCTCTTTATGGTACACACAACATGGCTTAGCACATGCTGGCCATACTCAAGTTTCTTTCCCCTCTTCTCTCTCCAAAGTCTCAGGTCCTGGGTAGTTACTACCTCAGGACTATCAGCTGTACTCTCAACTACATTTTAATACAGTTTAGATGAAACATTAAGTCTCATCCCACAGCCTTCCTTCATGAAGCAGGAGAGCCTCCTTGACAAAGGAGAAGGAATTACATAAATACAAGCAATTTCAGAGACCTTGTTCCAGAGAACAATAATTTTGCTCACAAAATTATTTTCAAGAGTGTTAATGTAACTGAAAAGCCATAATCACCAGCTGGGTTATTTTAATGACAGGGAAGAAGGGACAATTTTACAGACACCCAAATGCTCATTTCAGTTCAAATGCACTGCCTAGTCTGAGCTGGAGTCATGTTGCATGAGGGACCAAGTTCAGGTCAGGAACCAGTCAGAAGATGCAGAACTGGAACCATATCACACCAAAGCAAACAAGGTCCCCAACAAGCTAGTGATTTCTCCTGGTGTGGGCAATGATGCCCACCCTTAAAGTCACCCAAGAGATTTTCTTCAGTACTTGAGGATTAGGTTGCCCTATTCCAAGAATCATCAAGAAGTTCCTCAGCAAGGCAAAACACCTCTCTTCTGGCTTTAAATTATGTGTGCCCTAAACTAGTTGGTGTCCAGCAGAAGACTTCATCCTGATTTTCTTCCCCCAATGTGGTAGGGATCAGGCTACTCAGAAAAAAAAAAAAAAAAATAAAAAAAAAAAAATCACTGCCTGCACATCAAGAACTGCACCTCAGGCAGCCAAGGGTACAAAGGAGAATGGAAATGATTCTATGGCCACAACTCTGCCATTCCCTTCCTCACAAAGAGCTCTCCACCAGATCTGGCACCAACACTAAAAATAATGATTTCCAACCTAGAGCTGAATGTAGAGGAAAAAAAAAAATTTGCTGTTCTGAACTCAAGGCTAGGCTGAATAATTAGCTAGCTCCATTACCATGAAGACATGCACAGCTGTCCCAGCATTTTTATCGATTCTACAAATTTTAGCAACCAAAAGACACTTCCAGTAATAAAAAGAACTGCTCCAACACATGATAGCAAAAATTAGAGAGCACAACTATCAAATCATATTCCTCACTAAACACCACTTCTGGAAATAGTTGTCCTGAGGCACATCAACAGCCTCCTCAAGTGCACCATGTTCCTCCTCTTCCCTACACACATCTGAAACAAATTAAACAAAATCTTCTAACTAACATTTTCTCACACCCCAGAGACTTCTAGGAGATGTCATTTTCATCATTCTTCACTCATCAGAAAGCTTTCAAACCTACAGCTACACGAGTTTTATATGATTTCTGTCCTTGTTTTTATTGGCCATGATGATCAGCATTTGATAACACTGTTAAGAGCTGTCACTATTTGTGATCATTACAATTCTCCCCCAGCTGTCAAACCAGCACTTATCTCTGGACCAATTAGTTTGTGAGAATAAGCTGGGATTTGGAGTGATTCATCCCAAATCCTAAAGAGTCTGGCACGCAGTGGTGACATTGGCTGATCATTCTGTTCCTTGTAGGCATCTGGAAATAGTTTATAAAATCATCAGAGCCAAAGTTAACTCTCATACAATTCTGGGTATAATTCTTGAACCCCAGAGAACCAAGCCTAGGAACTGCATTTTTCTGTGTCTTGTCACCCTTCATAAAGGGTGAGCAAGGTTTTTCTCCAGATTAAGCCATGGGAAATTACTTCTAGGAAGATTTCCCTTTAAGAATTGTTAAGGGTTTTGGATATGTCAGTACCCTTCACACAGTTCCTTAGTTAAACTTCTGTCTGAATGAAAGCAAAGCTACTAAATTTAATGAAGAAAAAAAAGAAAAAGCAAAAAGAGAAACAAGAAAGAAAAAAAAAAAAAAAAAAAAAAAAAAAAAAAAGAAAAAAGGTCTGACTGGGGGAATAACAGCATTTAGCAACTAGGGGAATCAAGGCCATTGTATACATTTTATTCAGGGAAATTACAAGCCTGCCCTAATATCTAATTTTACAACTTGGCTGGAATACAGCCATAAAAATATTGCACAAGTTGTGGATTCCCAGATAGCTGTTTCCAAGAAAAAAAAAAAAAACAAACTAATAAAGTCAATAAGTTCTGCAGGAACTTGGGTCCTCCAGCCTCAATCTACTTGCAGGAACAAGTGCCAAGAGCTACTGCAGAGTGGTCTACCTTGCAGGAAGGGCTACATCCCTATTTAATGCTTCTCATTATTGAGCTAGAACAGATTCTGCTAACCATAACCCATCTGCACATGAAATAGTTTATAAGTCTTCTCTCCCACAGAAAAGACCTTGAGAAACTTGTCCAAGGTTTAAAGTTTTTCATTATTTTGGGGAAGCATTAGAAGCCCATGTCAGACAAATCTGGCACTGGAGATAACAGATGTAACTTTGTTGGCTTTACCTGCACACAAACCCATACACACGGGTATCAGAGCTAAGGTATGAATTTAATCATTATTTCCTTCATGAATACACATAAAAATATAACTCTTCGCTTTTACTTTGAAGAAAGAAAAGAGCAAAAATCTTTTTTTTTCATTATCTAACAGTCAAGACTAGAGATGCCATCAGTCTCCAATGCAAATGTTCCTCTTTGCAGAAAATTACTTAGTTAAAACACTAAGTTTGGAAAGCAATTACATTGTATTTTTATCACAAAACAACACAGCACGAATATTTTAGGCCAAATTTCTCTCTATCCAAAACCATTTTCAGAGCCAACAGTGATGAAAGTGCATTCTAGAGATAAAACTTTGAAACTCAGAGCTTTGAGCTAAGAAACTTCATGCAACAGAATCCAATCTTAAGATGATCTGAAATACAGATCAGAATGAAACCCCTTTGCCTCTGTGTAAAGGTACAAATTCTTACTTTCAATACAGCTCTTGTGGAGAAACTAAAACTCTGAGCTTCATGTAAACAGATTATTTTTCTGTAATTAAGCAAATCTTTCAGAAAAACAAAATTCAAGTTAATAAAAAAAAACCCAACCAAACAAAAAGCAAACCACAACAAAGAAACGACAGAATTCTGTATTTTTAAGAAAGTTTCTTACCCTTCCACGCTGGATTATTTTCGGTCGTTTCTGTGCTCTATTAATAAAAACTGGCTGTGGAGCTTTAGCATTGGGCCCAGGTATTTGCATCTCAGGATAGATATTATCTAAATACCACTTAAAAGACTTGCAGTTCAATCTTTTTCTCAGTTCTACACGGTCAGTAATATTTCCATAGTTCCTCATCCTTAACTCGGGTCTCAAAGCAAAATACTGCTCCTGTATTTAAAAGAAACAGGTTGGGATCAAGGAGGGAAGAATTTTAGATTACTGATTTTCAACTTTTTCCTTCTCATAGAACCCCCGAAGTTTCATTTCATTTTGCTATTGCTTTCCACCATGAAGTCTGAAACTGGCATTCCAGTATTTAGATCTTACGTGCTGTTCAACTCTAATGCAGAGATAAGAGGGACAAACAGAATTCATGAATGTACAATATGACCCAAATGCTGTTGCCAAAACCAGAAGAAAATCCCACTGTAGAGTCTTTAATTCCACCTAGATTCACAGACCTCACAGGAAAAGCATTGTATTTGCACATTAACTAGTTAATTAGATATTATTTAGGAATCAATTTTCTGGGGACTAATCTGTGGTATTTTGTTGGATTAATCTCTAGTAGACACCTGGAATTTATTTACCATAATGTGGTTCTGTCAGTTTTCAGTTGCTTACTGATGGTTTTGATGTTCAGACAGACAGCATCATCTCAAATCAAATTACACATCTGTCCTTCTTAAGATCTTTGAGCATTTCAGTGCACTTGATGAATCACTGCTGTTTTAATGGCAGAGAAAGGGGAAGCATTAAGTACTTTGGACAACCTTGAAGAAGTCTGGAGATAGACTGGACATCACCATCAGAAACCAGTCTGCTTCAAAAAAGAAGTTCTGCTATTTCAATTGCATCTTTCCTGGTGAAGTTCAAATTTTAGTGCCCTACCTTTTCTGTATTATTTATTTCCATTGTAGACATGAACTTACTTCTACATTTTGCTTTTGACAGTTATGAAAACTTTGCTCGTTTCCCTTCCACTGTGCAATGCTGTTTATTAAATATTAAAACTTGCTCTTTTCCATAGAACAGGTCCTGTAAGTCTCTCTTTGTACTATTAATCATATCCCTTCAGTAAATTATACTGGCCCTGAAATATCTGCATTACATTTATAAAAGCAAAAATATTTCTAGGCTTGCCTTCCACACATAAATCTGTCATACTGACAGCCTCTGGCAACTGTCAGAAAATCAGATTAGAAACATCTGGAAAAGTTCAGGGGGCAAGTCTGTGATAAGAGACTGCACGAATCAGCAGTTAAAGTCTTTGTTGGACAAAGCACTATTAGCTGGAATCCATAACAAAGAATCAGTTCCAAGTTTCAGAGAAAGACATCATAAATCTCAAAACAACTGTGCCCAGACACCAATAAAAGGGAAAGGGATAGATCCAATTTACCAATGCATTATGGAGATGGAAAAGAGAGATAAAAATTAATGACCCCTAACAGGTTTCTCAAACTGACAGAACAGTGTGATAAAGGATGGGATTTGAAACTTAAGTATCTACAGAATATAGAGTTAATAAATTATGATTTGTATAGAAACTATAGGGGCCACAGGAGCTGGCCACACAGCAAATCCTATGGTCTCACAAGGCAAAACATCCCCAAACATCACAGAGCTCAGGTCTTCACAAAAACTTCATCAACATTTAAAACCTAAGATCTGAAGACAAGCAATATGCTTGCCCTTGAATCCAGAAGTCAATCCTGACTGATCTTCCAGGGCAAGACAGATTAAGAATCAGACTGCAATAAGCAAGCAAACAAACGACAAAATTCCTGACTTCCCAACACAAACTATTCAAAGGCACATACACAGTAGTATATGGTTGCCAGGTAATATGGATTTAGACACAAAAAAATGCAGGGCTACAAGTGAACTCATTGGTCATCTTTTACTTCATTAAAGCATAAATCAGTCTCATGCAAGCAGTATAAGTACCAGGGAGTAGACTTGAGCACTCAAAAGCCAAATGACAATCTTACAGAGTTTTAAAATGAATACAAAAAGTAACATTAGGAAAGTGGATTACAGAAGGAACAGCCCATTGGAGGTGCTAACAGACACAGTTAGCATCTCTGGGTACAAGGGTACAGTTCCTTGACAAAAGTTCCTTGACAAACATTAATTCTAATAACATTATTTCATGACCTAGAATTTACTCTTACCTTATATTCATCCATCCACACATGTGCCAGCCTCAGGGAGTTATGAGCCATAGTGTCCTGTCCCCCTGGTGAGCCATAGGGACGCCGTTTACGGAAAATGTGTCCAACTCTGGAGCAGGGGATGATCAGAAGTCTTCCACCACACATCCAGATCTGTTCATACAAAAGCAGAACACACCTCACTGCATGTAGGCCACGAGGCTATGTCCCCTCCTTCTTCAAGGGATGTTTATACATGATGGGTTATAAATCACGTATACATGATACTTATACATAAGGTATATACACATACACATGATACTTATACATCAAATATATATATTTATACACACATGATACTACTACTTCATGTACTTGTAAATGATGATGTCAACAATGCTGTCATACACATCATGCCTTCTGACAAGTTAAATTCTTAGAACTTCAGGTTAGAAAAAAACATTTTTTTTCACATCATTTTCCACATAATACATCATGGCTTTCACAAAACAGTAAATTTTCTAAAACTTTATGCTCTAATAATCTACTAGAAAAAGCTGAAATGTATGGGCTGCATTCAACTTGCAGATTAAGGTATCTAAATTTATTTGCCTACAGAAGATATAATGTGTTCACACTGCCACAACAGATAATGAAGATCAGCCACTATCATCAAGAAAGCCTGGTGAGCTTTTCAAGTGTAAGCACCTCTTTTCACACAGCTCTTTGCTTCTGTTACAGGTAACTTAGAAATACTGTTCACATCTAGATTCTGCATTTAAGTGCATTAATCCAGCTGCACTGCACCCCAAATATACATTTAATTTATACACTACTTCCATGTTTTCTTTTAAATTTCTTTCTAAACTTCAGGTTTCAGCAAGTTATCACTACTGATGCTTTGTTGGACTGACATGTTCTCCAGTCTCAGAAAAATACCTCACATTAGCAGTTATAATCAAGTCAGTTTTAAACCCCCTTCTGGAAAAGATAAAAGTTATTTACAACTCTCCCCTGGGAAGACAGGGCTTCCACACCTTATAAACCCTGGATATACTCCAATTTTTCAATGTTCTTTTAATTGAACCTGTGTATCACATAGTAGCAACAATAATTTCCTCACACTCTATACACTCTGCTCAGATATCTGATAATTATATTTTGTACTGAAGATTTGAAAATTTTTATTTATTCAGTACACACCCCTTTAAAGCCACTCAAACTTATGAAAAGCCAGTTCTTAGTTTTGCACCCCAATCTTTATTTCCTTAATGACCCCATCCGACAGATTTCTCTAAAGTTTTGGGGGTTGTGTCCTTGTGTCTGGATTTTTATTTTATGCTAACTTCACTTTTTAATCCCCCTTTCATATTTCTCCTGATAGGATCTCATTTTCAGGCAGACTCTTGTCAAACCTGGTAATAAATCTACTTTACAAAAGTGAAGAGGTAACCAGAATCCTGAGCACAAAAAGTTGTTCTTTCAGGAGAGTGATGGGGAAGAGAAGATAAAATAGAAGAAGCCTAATGAAGGATCACTTTTGAATCTCCTTATTATGACTTTCTCACTATTTTTCCAACCAAACTGACTCCTCCACATGACTCTTAATACAGTAATTAAAAAAATTATATTTTCATAACCTAAAAAATGAGGCTGAAGTGTCTAAAAAGCCCCATACATTTCTAAGGGAATATAATAAGCCTACTTATCATTGTTGCTGTGAGCCACACATCTTTTTAATCAACTTGTGAAATTCATTAGACATTGCTTATAAACTCATTTCAGAAATCTGTGTGATTAGTCTTTTCTTATGCTTTTCTACAGCTGTTCTGAGATGCTCCACCAAAGAGAAAGACATAAATATTTAACTACAGAGCTCAAAATTCTCTTTAATCTTCCCATTGAAAGTTATCTTGAAGATCATTGTAAAGGCATTTACTGAAGGCATCCTTCCTGGGAATAAAAGTGCCAATTTTTGTGTGCAAACAGTGCTACATCCTCCACTTCCAGTGCTAAAGATACTGGGCACAGGGAAGAGGAGCAGCCAGACACCAAGGTTTATATTACTGTGCACATAAAAGCTCAGTTACCCGAAAGGATATTTCCAGATTTTCTCCTCCCCAGATGTCCATGCCACTATCATACTGTCCAAGTTCATTAAAGTACTCACGATCCATAGCAAACAGGCCTCCAGCCATGGTAGGAGACCTAAAAAGGAATATTGAAATAAGTTAATTTTTTTAGGGTGGGGAAAAAAAATCCACAACAAACAAAAAACCCCAAAAACCAAAACCAACGATCATTTCAGCTGAATGGGTGAGTCCCAGTGCTTAAATTTAGGCCTCCAAAATACAATTTAAATCCTGCAGACACTAGAAATCATCAGACTGCACTTCTAATCTCAAAACATTATCAGAAGTAGAAAATAGAGGAAAAAGGACAGGACAGGATAGCAGATCAAAGTGCCTCTGTGGGGGGGAAAGAAAAAAAAAAAAATCCATGTAAGTTTGAATTCCATCAAGTTTTCTACAGCAGATCTTTGGAGCTGCCTTTAATAAGAGATGCTCTTTCCAAAAGACAAATTCCCCTAGTTACAAATGTGTACACTTACACACAGTAATGTTCTTGCCCTTCTTGAAGGAAGAAATTATACAGACTAGGCTTGACTGAACTGCAGGAACAGTAGAATCCAGATTATATATTATTTTCCCATATTAAATTAGGTCAAGAAACACAGTGCAGATTTAAATTATACAAGCCAGGAGGCTGCTAAAAGAAATGTTACTCTATTGCACAGATGGAATTTAAATACCAGGAATTAAAAAACACTGTTTAATCACTGATGCAACAGTAAGTTTATTAAGTTATTTACAGTCTGTGTATTTGCATAGATGTTCTCTCTGGGGTTCATCATGCCTTGCCTGTGTGCTACTAGAATGGTTCTCTGTTTTGTAAAAATCTGTATATGACCCCTGCTGTACAGCCTCTTGACTGAATTCCTATTATATCACAAACAAATAATGAGAAGTATTTTTTATACAAAGTGATAGTATGTGAAACACCCTAGACAACAAAAGCACTATATAAAAACAATGATTGTTGGAACACAAAATGGATTTGGAACAGACATTTTTTATCCAAGCCTAGATCCAAGTCTAGATTGCCTTGCTGATTCTCATACCATTTTCTACTACAGTTTCTGTCACTTCAAAACCTGTGTTGAAAGGTTGCTCTCAATTTTTCCATTCTTAAGACCAAAATATCTCATTCTGAAGGTCTCTAAAAAGTAAAAATTTCCATTTGATGGAAAGCCATTTTCAAAGGCTGAGTAGCAAACTAGCCTGTTTTTCAGTGCAGACAGAGACCTCCAAGTAGAAAAAGTCACTTTCATACAGAGAAAATATAATATTTTTAGATGATTAGACCCCCTTTAATAATAAAGTTTTGTACCTTTTCAACATGAGTATTTCTTACAAGTGAGTTGAATGAATGCAACAACAGTGCTGAAGACACTCAGAACTAACCTTGGGGTATGCTCCAGATTAACTGTGAGAACAGTTTTTAACATAATATAGATTTTATTACTTTCTATGCTAGTTCACAATTAAGATTTTCACAGTCTGTCCTTTCCCTCCTGTCCTCAGAAAGTGCCACAGTGACACTTCCAAAACGAGCCAGTGAAACTGTCAAGTAACTTAAAAAGTTTTCTGGCTTCTCAGACCAAATTTTGTGATGGACAGACATGGAAAGAGAGAGCTGTCACACCACAGCAGAGAATCTTGTGCTGGAGCTGCTTGCATCAGCCTGAAAAGCTCTTCATTTACAGCCCAAGAAGAGAGAATAAGAGACAAAACTGCCCAGTTGCTGATTCACTTTGCAAATCTTAAAGTGCCACATTTTCAGCAAGGAGTCAGTCTGTAAAAAAAATAAAAGTTCTGGATCCAAACCTGAATTCTGTACTGAGATGGATACCTGCAACTAGAAAAACCACCACCAGCTTCTTGCCATTGCTCTACCAGCTTGCCCTTCTCATGAAGGGATTTACACAGCTTCTATTCTCATGTCTGAGCCATGTGTGTTTTCTACTTTAAAAAGGTGTTTCCTGACATCATTTTATGACATTTATGTGCCCAATGGGAACCAGGTATTGCCAGTTCTGTACAGGTGAGACAGTTACCAATGATAAAAAGATTACGGAAAGTAACTTTCAAGTCCTAGTGTAAAGCTTTATCAAAACTTATGTTTCATAACAGATCTCAAGCAACTCAGAAGACAAAACCAACATGGACAAGCTTCCAACAGACAGTTTTAAGCATTTGCCACATGGTGCAGAGACAAGTAGTATTTTAAAGATGATTTTCACATCCAGGTGTGTTCATTTAGGAAGCTTTAAGACAAATAAATCGCTTGTTTGAGGAAAAATAAAAATGAAATCTAAAGCAAAAAAATTATGTTGATTTAGGAAATTACCAAATGATTTGATGTTCTCTCCCATCAGCTAGGAAACCACTTTCCTATGAACACAGAAGTGTATTTTCCCTATCTAGCACTTCTCTAGCATTTCATCACAGAAATCATTAAGCCTATATTAGTGGGATATGTAGGCTATTACTAGCACTAAGGTGGTTATCACAAGCATCATTAAGCCAAGCACATCAACAGACTGGAAACAAACACCAATGCACAGCTAAAAGTGAAATTATTGGGCAGATTGAACACAGAATAGCATAATCTCCTCAACACTTCTGGCTTTAGCAAAAGCTGCTGTTGTACAAGCATTCTCTAAAAGACTGCTTTCTTGATGTAGTAAACCAGGTACATCTAATTCATCATTAAATGTGAGAAATTATGCTGAAATAGAAAACAGTAAACAGAACTATTTGCAGGTAAATTAAAAATAAAAAATAAAAAAAAATCAGATAATTGACAGGTTAGGCATCTCCTTCTACAACTGCACACCCAGATATACTCCATAATGCTTAAGAAGTGCTTCTGATCAACCATATGTTACACAGAGTTTCACACCATGTAGGGGGAACCTTACTTGATTGGAGCAGTGGCTCCCTCAGGTCCTTCCAGTTCTGACAAAGGCACAAGGTCCCACTTAAAGTGCAGGCCCCAGTTAAACCCTCCACGCACAACTGGGGAAGAGCTGTAGGTCAGTGTATCAGCACTGATGATGTCAATCACAGGGCACACCACAGTCCTGTGGTCTTCTCTGATAGGAGTCAGCAGAGGTTGTAACCACATCTCATTCACCTCACAGTGACTGTCCAGGAACACCAGCACTTTCCCTGCAGAGGCCAAAACACACGAAACACAAAGGTCCATGGTAACATGAGTCTCACCATCATGAACACAGCTCTGGTGGCAGCAGAGAATTGGCAGCATCTTCCCCATCCTGTGTGACAGAGGAGAAACACCATCTGCACTTGGGAGCAGTGCACACCAGACTCCACAGGGATTAGGTCAGACACCAAGGCAGAAGGTAGATCCTCACTATTCACATTCAGCCAGGAATTATTCAAGAGGACTGTTACCTGCATTTCTTTGACAGGGATTTTTAGTCATCAAATGTTCTACTCAGATTCAGCAGAGCTGCTGTACTTTAAATGAAACAGTACATTTAAATGTACTTTAAATGATCACCAGACCAGCTCTTCAAGTGTCAGGAGATGTATCCTAATGCAGAGTAATTCCCATGCCTGAGCTAGAGTACAGATAGCTGAAGATGACAGATACTGGGCTGGATGAATTATCCTCATGACAAAGCTGCTTTTGTCCACTGACTGTGATCACCTTGGACTTGCTTATTATCACACTTCAGCATCCATCCAGGTACTGCTGCAGCTAACAGCTGTGCATTTTAAACCAAGCATTCTGGTTGATTATTCTGTATTCAGCCATAACACAGGCCACAGCATTTTCATCCTTGAATATGAAATGAGGAGATGCCCTGGGTCAGTTTATTAGCTCACAATTGTGGATTCCTACTGGTTTGAAAGGGGAGTGAATCTCCTAAATGGGCACAGTCAAATCCACCAGTATTAGACCAAGCAGCACTTCAGTGCCATCAGTTTACATGACAATTATCTGCCACAGTCAGAGAGTAGAGTCTGATCCATGAGAAAGCCTCCCTAAAAAGTCATCTGAATTTTTATGACACAATATAAAGCTCATGTAGTACTAGAAAAAAGTGGGAGAGATGGGAAAGAGCTTTAAAGAAAACAACTTAGAAACATACAGTCACCCCATTAAAACCAGACAGTATTTGTCTGAGGAAAAGAAAAAAAAAAGATTCCAGCAGTTCAGAAAAGCAATAAAATTACTTAAAATTGCACTAACTCAAATGAAGCCTAGCACAGCTTGGAATGTGCAAGTGCAATTTTCTCTCTGGGTTTTGTCATTACAATGCTAATGAGTAAAGACCAATTAAGAGACTTTATCTGCCACTCAATGTTATTTGAGAAAGCAGCAAATACTTTCTCAGACACCAAAGAATTTAACCAGGAAGGATATTATAGTAAAAGGCTCACAGTTTACATACAGCATCAAACATCATTTATCCCAATTAACACTCCAACAATAGAAAAGCTTACATGAGAAACATTACAATTAGACTGATGGATTAGTAACCAGATTAGAGTTTCTTTAATAAGGAAGCAGATACCAATTTAGAGTGATAGTTTTCACATTAAACATGCAGAAAATATTCTGTGAACACAATATCTGGTACAGAGGGAGATATTCCTTACACAACATTCTTTCACGGAAAGAATAGGGGAAATTGTCTATTGCCTCACTATATTTTGCCAAGTACTGGTTTTGTTTTACTATTTCACTGTTCTTTTAAATTGTAACTTCATTTTATCAAAAGCAAACTTACATAGGAAATAAAAAAAACACACATCAATGGTTCAGACAAGGCTTAAACTCAAATTTGGCTCCAAATTTGCCAAGTTACTCTTTGGCTAACTTGAAAAAAAGAACACTCCCCTCTTACAGAGCAAAAATTTTCTAATGTTAGTTAAAAACTATCAAATTGTGAATTTATTACATCTGCTCTATATTTACACATAATCACATGTCAAGTCATCCTTGATACTTTCTCCTTAAGTGAGTCACAGAAAAACCTCAGTCAAGGACTAATTCAGTAAAAGAGATACAAATGTACAAATCTATAAATATCAGGATGTAGACATTTTAAATACACAAGTATTGTTAATTAAGGTCTCCAATTATCACAGAGGCATCAATGAAGACACTGTGTAGCTGCTGTGACATACAATAACAGAACTGTCAGGGTTGGAAGGGACCTTTAAGATCATCTTTTTTCAAAAGTCACCAATATTCTGAAACATCCACTAAAATGCTTCTCACCTAAGATAGCATTAACCTAAATTCTTTCTTCCCCTGCATTAATGCTGTGCAGCTTAAAACAGGATCACTGTCTAGGGCTGGGCTGGCTATTAAATGGATGACAATGGGAGGATATGCAGAGCCCCTGCTGAGGGCTAAAGCAATTACAGGTCCAACACTCATCACCTGAAAGAGCTGCACTGCAGAAAGGAAAGTCACCCAACTAATATTTGGTATAAGTATGCAAGGAAAAGAAGAAATAAGAAAGTATACCTGTGGCATGAGAGGCTCCAATCATCCTTCCTCGAATCAAGCCTTCCCGCTTCTCATTTCTCACCAGTTTTGTGGATTTGGGAAGCTGAGTTTTAACATATTCACCCAAGTCCTTTTTCAAGTCAGCTGAGAAAAGGAAAACACAAGTTCAAAACCAGGATGGAAATTGTGAAAGCTTTCTTTAAAGTTCCATGATGTTCAAAAAAGGGCCAAAAGCTTGACCAAAAAACTACCCCAAAATACAGCACAGTTTGAAAACAAAAGCATCAGGACAGTCCATCACCCCATAAAGCTGCCTTCCCATTCCTGGGGCCTTTTTTTGTTGTTTTATTTGCATATTTTCCATATTGCACTGCTTCATTTTTCCCTCCTGCATTGTGGACACCCCACTTGAGTGATGGGCCCCATGACTGGGTCTTCCATTGGGCACATTCCTGATAAGCACTTCCTTACACTTTCCCAACTTTTTATGTGCTGCCACTGTCTTAGGTTTTATTCTTAGCCTGGGTTTCCTGAATACAGACTGGGGTGTTAGCTTTTTGCTGTTTGCAGAGCCTTAGTACAATACAACTCAAGTTAACTGGAACTCTATGCTAAAAGCTCCTGCTAAAAAAAAATAAAAAAAGGCATTGCACAAAAAAATAGCATTTCTTTTTCCAGATTCTTCTCATGGTGATTGTTGTTTGCAGCAGACACCTTTCACACAGGCAAGTGATTTAAATTACTGTGTTCCATATACTAAAGCACTAACACCTTTAAAAAGAAGCAGGAAGATACCTTTAATTTTGTCTTCCTGCTTAACTGAGACAATATCAGATACAAAGCATTACAACTTGGTCTCAAGTGGCTGCTTTTCTAAAATCTGAAAGGATCAAAGATACTGCTGGCAGGCATGTGCTTTTGAAGGAGAGCAAAGTTCATAAAGTCTGTAGGCACTACTGTATCTTAACTAACATCAATGGCAATTTTAAGAGTATTTTTTCAGAGCAGAGTGGTTTCTAACATTTGATCAGGACTACTGAAGATGGACACATGATGACTGAAGTAATGGGAAAGAGACAAAGAGGAATATCAAATGAGAAAGATAAATAAAAAGCCAGCTGAGATCTCACAGAGAACCTAAGTATAGAAAGGCAGGCAGACCTTCAACAGAGGATATGCTGGAATAAATGTTATTCTGATTATTCTGATTTTTGTCAATTCAAACAATAAATTGTTGTTAGCAAGATTAAATGCCAAAGGCTTCTATGTGGCAGCCAGAGCTGTAACCTTCAGGGCGTGCAAGAACTTTGAGGCAGGAAGATGTTAAGGCTCAGCCTTACACTGCGAGGTGGCATCATGGATCAAGAATAAGAAGGTACCACAGAGCAAATACAGGAATATCCTGGGACAAAGTCTCTGATGATGCAGACAGGATTCATTTGAGTCACAGGAATTCTCTCCCCTAATCTTAAATATGACATCATGTGCCAGAGACAATAGGAAAAATGGTTTTTTTGAGAACGCTTCCTAGAAACTTGCCCCAGAAATGTCTCCTAGAAATAGTCATCTGTAGGATGCTACCCAGATGAAATGGGTAATGAAAAAAACAGGACAGAAGGATTTGTAAATCTAAAACAAGCTGCTTCTTGAATCATTCTTCACCTGATGTATCTCAGCAAGTGCCAGTAAGAGTGCAGAAACCAAATGGTTTGCACAAAGCAGAAAAGGTCAGTTACCAAACTCAGCACTTAGGGCAGAGAAGGCTGCAGGAAAGGAGGAATAATACAGGAGGCATTAGTTTTGCATGTGCAATATGCAGAGACTTCTGAAAACAGAAGCAGGATAAAACAGATCCACAACACAGGCTTGAGCAGCAGAGAATAAGAGCCAATAGTACCTCATGGCCATTGTGCTCCCAGAGCACAGTTCTGACCTGGACAAACCAGCATTTTGTTGTAAACTGGGCACAGCCATTGTTTGGGACTGAACATACCATGACCTTTCACAGTCTTGTTTCAGACACCTTTGGGGGTTTTTGTTGGTGATGGGTTTTTGTGTCAGCTTCATGTCTGATGGAAAGATTGATTTCTTCTGACATGACCCAAAAAATTGCCTCAATACAGCCTGCTTGAGAAATTTTGTCCCAGAGAACTGGTTCCTTTTAGCCAGTATACAGTCTCCAAAAATTACTTCAGCATTATCCTGCTCCATGTGTATGTAACAAGGCTACTCCAAACAAGACAAATCTAGGATGGGAGTCAGGGGTGCTATCGTTTCAATGTACTGAGTTGCAGATTATTTGCCATGCTCCTGATACCTCTTTCTGGATTCTCAATCTCTTTTGTGTAGAAGAATGCCTGCAGTAACAGCCCTCAATCCTCTAACCAGTCTAGTAATAGGTAAAGCCTAAAATCAGGGAGAAAGAGGTCATACTAGAAAAAGAAATCCTACTGGAAAGCAAAGAGAAAGACAAATGGCTCAGCTAAGCCATTGAAATCCCTGCTTCACAACTCAGCCTGTTGATTGAGTGCAAGAAGATTCTTGTGGCAAAACCAGATGGAAAATACCCAAGCTTTGAGCAACAGCACTGACATGCAGCAGAGCTCCTGGATTTAAAGCTGAAGAAATAGACAGAATTTCAGAGAGACCTTTTCAGGAACTACCTAATTTTAAATTAATTAAAATATAATAAAGAGGCACTGAGATTAGGTAATTTGTCCAAAGTCTTTGTCCATTTCCTCCATCTCCAAACCAACTTTGCTTTCCTTCAGCTATAAAATTCTGTCCATTAAAATTAAGCAGCAGTGCAAAATCAGTATCATCATCAAGAGGACTAATTTTCTGTATAAACAATATTTCCTCCCATCTTTGGGTTCAAAATATGTTCATTTGACATGAGAAAGATAAAAGTAGCTATTTTAATGTTTCAAACCTAATTCATCTTTCCAATAAGCAACAGACCAGAAGAATGATGGTATTACTGCCTAGGCACAGGCATTAACCAAATGCAGTACTGCATTCAAAAGACTGAGTTTTGAAATAAGCTCAGTTCTGAATACAAAAGTTACAGAATTTTAAAACAAATTGCACAAGAGACTTCATATCAAGGAGTCTGAATTGGTTCCAAAACAAAAAAAACCAAGAAGCCAAGCTTTTAAATATTATACATTCTTATCAGCAAGGGACAGAGTGTTTCATCTTTGTTCTCTCCCATATCTTAACATTCAATCTGACCTCAGAGAAATGAACTAGCTGTATAACAAGATTATTTCATTCTACATTATACACATCTCAGTCTTTCAGAGCAAGTTAGGCCTTAACCCAAAAACCAAACAAAGAGACCAAGGGAGTTAATTATATGTACTAAACAAAAATAATTTTAAAAATGCAAAAAGTTGTTGACTTGCAAAGATGCAGGCAGGGAACTTAAACAGTCCTGCTTGCAAGTACTGCTACACTAACACATTCCTCAACAGACAATTCACTTTAGAAGTGCCAAAATGCTTGAATTGCATGTCTGTCTTTGCCTTGTCTGTTAATCAAGAGAAAAATGCCGAGGCATCAATATTTCAACAACAATTACACAATTCTGCAAGGTCCATCCATCCCTCTAGGGCGCCTCAAACTGCTCCAAGAGCCCGGACAGCTACTCCTATGGTGTCCACAAGAGGCTGTGAGAGAGCCACGCAGAGCCCTTCGCCAAAGGCTGAGCTCCAGCACAATGTAAAATGCTGACCAAGTACAAAAATCCGGACACATTGTTTCCATAGTGCCACATCATCTTAATTGCAAGACCGCCCCTGAGACTATGAAGGTTCGATTCCCTTCAGACGCATTCAGTTAGTATTGAGCCACAAAGTTGAAAGATTAGTGCCAGAGCAGCCCAAACAAGGCACTGTTAAAAACAGCTGAACTATAAGCAGAGCTCATCAGTAAAATGAGTAAAAACCAGTTAAAAAAAAAACAAAATAAGCCACCAATGTGGGAGGGGATGTCATCTTGGGCTTCACGTAACATCATGCATCTCTCCTGGCTGACACTTTCTGGAGATGGACTGTTTTGCATAATGGCTTCTGTTTTTAATTTGACCAGCCAATAAAGCACAGGAAGGTCAAGAAGTGCAAGCACTGAACAAAGTATTACTGCAAGGTTCTCTCACCCAATTCACTGTTGTCATCCACCAAAATAATCTCATGAAGAAGGTGGGCAGGGGTGCGATCCAGGACACTGTGCACGGTGCGAAGCAGGGCAGAAAGTGCTTCGTTGTAGAAACAGATAACAACACTGGCAGAAGGCAGATCAGAAGGGTAGGACTTGGCTCTACACCTGCAAACAGAAATGCAGCTGTTACTTCTTCATTTTCAGTGGTATTTCCATAGGGCCAGGTCACTACTGAAACTTCCTAAATAACAAACATTACAGGTGTAGGAAGAACCCCAAACTTGAATGTAAGAACCTGAACACAACATTTGTAGTAGGGCTCAGCACACTAAACTCCTCTCCACATAATGGAGACTTAATTAACATTGCTACTTGTTAAAAAAGAGAATAACACAGATTTGAGGGGAATAAAAATCAAAGATACTAAAAACAAACAAGAGAAAACACTAAGGGTTTGTTTCAGCTGTCAAAACACTGTCAAGTACACTTGGGTAGCTCAGACATACACATGAGGCCCACAGAAACCCCACAGCTATATTGGCCAGTTATTGGAGACTATGTTTGATATTCCAGAATGCCTCCAATGGTGCTAAACAGCTATTTAGACAACCAAATTTATTCCGTTCATTTAGACAACCAAGGCTGAGATTCATCCTGCAGATTAAAACACTTAATGCCGATGGAGACCAGATAGTGTTCAGCTCACCCTAAGGCTGACAAAGTGCATTTGTCAGCTGAAGAGCTCTCCATGCTCCATTAACAGCATTGACTGGTCCTCTGCTAATTATAATAAAACTGACTAACATGCAGCTAGCTAAGTTAAGAATCTTAATATGCAAGATGAATCCCACTCAGAGCAGACCACTCTCTTTTTTTTTTTTTTTTCAGTTTTTGTCCATACCTCTAATAGGGCACAGCATCACAGATCCATGCCACTTGAAGATGCCAGGCATGAAGGAATCCCATAAAAAATCCCCAAACTTTAAATGCAAACACAGAAGTGTACAAGAAAAGTCTTCATTGACTTGGAATGAACTTAGTTCTTGGGAGAGACATTTCAGGAAGTATGATTCATTACATTTACCCACACCAGAGAAACCACTAGACAAACAGATGCAGGTTTGTTTATTTTTCAGTTCAATGCTAGGGTTTTTTTTTTGTTTTTGTTACAGTCGTGGTTTCCCCCCCCCCCCCAAACAGACAGATTACAGGAAAAAATGTGCTTTTTAGTAAAAACTATTCAGAGCAGTGCAATGTGGATAATGAGCAACAACTTTAACTGAGAAACAGATTTTTGTCATCAGTCATCCCTCTGTCTTATCTACTGTAGGCTTACAGCAAATGTGAAATAGTTCATTAGGTGAAAGTCTCTCATTAAGTTGGTTACTGGAATATTTAATGCCCATCTTTTAGAGCTATCAAACAGAATTATAGTATCTCTTTTGGTACAGTACATTGAGTATCTCAAAAGGAAGCTTCAAAAACAAAAAAAGAAAAAAAATAATGGCATGCTTGAAGTAACTGAGTACACAGCTAGCAAGATAAAAGAGACCTAGCATGTGTAATCATGGAAGGTAGGTTTTATTCCTAGGTCTCTTCCACACTGACTTTTATTTAAAGTATTATTTTTTGAAACTTGCTTGTATCAAAATTGCTGTCTGCACAACCTACCACTCCCAAAAGTTAAATTATTATGATAAAAGTTTGAATATGTGTCTATCCCATCTGGTTCTTCATTAAGCATTCCTAAAGTGCTTTAAGAATAAGGAGTTATTCTTCTCTCATGAAGCCTGGCTCCTGTCAGGCTTTACCTATCACATACTCTTCCAGCTGGCAAAAAATTTCCAGAAACAGTATTGAGTCAAGAAAGACAGAATAGACCAAAGAATAAAAATCCTAACCTTAACCACGCTGTTTAAATAGCTGAAAATCTGCCTTCAGCGACACAGGAGACTGAAGACCATCCAAGTGAAATGGGTGTGACAAGTTCTTCAGCACATGAAATGATACAACTGTTCTCTGAAAAAATGAGTACACACCTTATATCTCTTGTATCAGGCACCTCTCTGTGGTATCCCAGCCGATTACTGATAAGCATATTGAAAGCATGTTTCTGATAGCCCAAGTCTCTCACTTCCTGATCTGCTTCATTAAAAATCATTCCTGGAAAAAAAAAAAGTACCATTATCAGCTAAGAGGTTCAAAAATACCCTTTGCAAACAATCAAGGATTGAAATGTATGTTTTAACCTCCCTTAAAAATCCATTAAGTTCTTCAAAAATCCCCCTGGATTCATGAATTATATTTTTGTGCAACTCTTTTTGCTACTCCTCACAAGTAGGTAATACTTAGCCCTTCCAGCTATAAAAAACATGAAATAATTCTCTGAAGACTGATGGCTCCAGTGTGTTTATTGCCTTACTAGACACACTCCCTTCACTTAAATGGCTTCTAGCACCACCTGAAACCAACATCCGATAAGCAACAGAGGACATTTTGGCACATAATATCAGCACCTATTCATACAAAGGGTCTGGAATATGATTTTTGAGAGAGAAAACACATTTACAGTGGTAGAAAACTCCTCACAATAGCAGTTTTCTAATGTTTTCTCAAGTCTGTAGTAACAAAAATAACTATGAAAAAAGCATAACTTCATATTTGTATCATCCAGTCACCAGGACACTATAACAGCAAGTAAAATAGAAACAGAGCTGCTTCTCTGTTGATTATTTTAGCAGAAGCATCAACTGTTGCTGAGCATGGCAGAGACAGCAATTAATGGTACAAATAAGTCCACTGCTAGAGGCCAGGGTTGAAACCCTCAATGCCATCCTGCCTGCCTTGTCTCAGTGCCATTGGGCTTCTCTCTCACTGAGCCATATACCCACCAGTGTGAACAGAAACAGCACAGGACCAACCAGACCAGGTTGTTAATTTCTTATTATAATCCCACACACCTTCACAAAGACTCTGGCTCCATCTTCCCTACAGCCTCCCATTAGGTTGCTGTTGACAACAATAAAATCTCACTCCTACTCTGATGCAAAATAAACCCATTCCTCTCAGGCTCTCTTTGTATCTCATGTTCTCCAGTTTTCAACAGGTATGCAAAAGCCAGCTGAGCTCATGCCTGGAGAAAATGAGATGGGTTTAAAAAAAATAAAAAAAATAAACTAACAAAACCCAAACAAACAAAGAAACAAAACTCAAAAAAAAAGGTCATAAAAATTTTTTTTTTTAAGTTTTCTTCCTTTTGAAACAATAAATCCTGGTTGACCTTTAGATCACAACTCTGTCACTCCCAGCTGTGTTTCAGCAACAGTGCATACCTACAGATACAAGATGACCTGGAAGGAATTCTGTGCATCCCCATTCCCACCATTTACATTTCACACCCTGTCACTTTTAGTCCTGGGTACAACAATGGCTGCACTACCAATCACATCAAGGGTTGATGCCTTGATATTTCTGCAGGATCAAGTGGGAAGTGCTGGACAGTGATACCTCAATAGACATGGGATACACCACACAGTGTGTCCTGTGACACTATCTTGCTCATGGATGAGTGCTCCCACTGTGGGTAAATAGTGTCATGGGGTAGGAATGAGGCCTGGTCAGAGTGGCAATGTCACTCTTAATGCACCAGTGGTCTGAAGCAGCAAGTCAGTCCTCTCTTGAACCACATCTATTTCCAAAGAAAGTCTTCCAGCTTGTCAGTTCAGATACCCAGCTCAATCTTAAATACATCACAGTAACAGTGGGAAACTGAGTTCACTTAAAACATTTTCTCTACAGAAAGCACAAGCATAATAACCACATGCCAATGTTTCTTTCTACAGTCTGTCCATAATCAACCACTAACTGTTTTTTTCTGATCTTCTGAATACAGACAAGAAAGAATGTTAATATTTTTAAAACATTCTCATGAAGGGTAATACCCAAAATGCAAGCAAAAGGCCTGGAAGATTCCAGTCCAAACAGCAGATAAAATCCCTCAGAAAATAAGGGCTCTGCAATCAAAACATCACATTAGGCTTTACTTTAGCAGTCTTATGTGGCTCTCCCAGATTGAAAAATAGAAAAGAGATTGTCCTACCAGATGACAGTTTGGTTTTGGCTATCATATGCAAAATTCTTCATATTTTTGCTTTCTTTGTTTACCACTGCCCTACCCTAGGTACACAGGAAGCCCTTTCCTGCAGCACCTGATGTAACTCTAACAGAGAGCCAACTGTCTTCTGTAGATTCATCCTGGCACTATAATTCCCCCTGGCTTTCACCAGCCACATCAGTCACTTGGTTTGAAGATCAAGAGACTTCTCAGTTAATAAGGTCCAAATTCTTTCCTGGCCAGTACTGAATAGTTGGAAAGAAACAGCCACCTCTGGACTGGCCTTCACCTCACTTGGCTCTCATACTTTTTTTGCAGTGAACTGATAAACATTTGTAAAGCCACAGGACAAGGCAAACTGGCATTTTTCCTACATCTTCACAGAGCTATATTGACCAACTCAGAAACTGATGTTTGACGTTTGGTGTTTTTCTACAAAACTTACAATCTGATGATCCAGCATCCATCAGAAGCAATGACAGAGGACTTCAATCACGTATGAGTAGTAAACTCCTGGCTATGAAAGGTAAGATGCCTTAATTCCCAAAGCAGCAGACACTGACACCACAACACTCAACATCTGCCTCCAGAATATAAGCAAGTTTGCAGGCCAGTACACAATGTGCCTCAGTCTGCATAACAGTGAACACTAAGCTGTGAGCAGTTAAGTATACAGGCAGTTAAATATAGAAAGCCTCTTAGTTTGGAAGGCAAATTTGGAAGACAAAACCCAAATCACCTCATTGATGAAATATGCTCCAACAAAACACAGAGACCTTTGTTGGTGCAAAGTAAGCAGGATTTGGCCCTAACCACTGTTGTCTCAATAAATCTTTCATTGTAATTTGTCCCACATACATTTTTTGTGTATGATTTCATACTCCAAGGATATTCTCCAAATCAATAGGTCCTCTTCATTGCATATTGTTATCAAACTACTTTTAATCACTGCATGCGAGCAGAGTTTCTTTGTGGATAATTAAAGTTCAGGTGTTTGAGCCCAGTCAACACAGGAGTAAAATATGAAACACATACATTGAACCTTCCAAAAGCAAGAACTACAGCAAAGGCAGACACCCTGTAATCCAGTCCTCCTCATAGTAGCACTTACACAGAACAGCTGTAAATATTAGGCATGGTAAGTATATTTTGGATTAAATACAACAGAATAAATTTTGAATAATTCTTAAAGAATAGAGTCAATAGTTCCACCTGCATTTTAACAAACAAAACCAGTTCATTCCACAATCTTCCCTGCAATCTTTTAAACAACAAACCTTAATATCTGATTTACTCCACTGTTTTAATAATTTTGTCATCAGCACGGAAAACCACTTACCCATTTCAGGAGAGAATTCTACCTCCCCCTTAACTGGATCCTGGACGTGATTTCCAAGAGCATTTCCCATCTTATTCTCTTTCTGTTGCAACTCGGGCATATGAACAGGCCCCCGTGTAAAACGGGGGTAGAATTTTTTTGGAAATGGCCTCTGAGGTTCCAGCCCCTTGACGGGCACATTCTTGAAGGATTGGTTCTCTTCACTGAAGTTGAAATAAACAAAAAGCAGAAGTGTCCAGGTCACAGATGTGAAAAGGCACCCATAGCAAAAATATCGAAGTGTGACACTTCCCATTGTAGACTTAGCATCGCTGAGGACCCATTCTCAATTACCTGAAAGAGAGTGAAAACACACTTTGAGTGTTGCCTGATAGCAAGGCTCTATGTTAGGAAAGGCATTCTACAGATTGCTCTTCCATTAAATGATTTTGGGAACCTAAACCTTAAGCACAGACCTTAAGAATGAAATCCCTTTTCCCTTGCCCATTCAAAAAAGGAACATGACCAGTTTGCATAATTTGTGTAGATACTACTGCTTTAAAACATGAAGCAAACAATAACTAAGAGCCCAGTGACATATTACAATTAAAGGATAAAATTATTTTTCGTCATAATAGTTACATAACTATCTCTCCACCACAACAGTACATTCCTTGTATGCTTGCATTCATTTAAACATATCACTGTTTCAACTAAATCTATTACACCCAGGGAACTGATTTTTCACAGAAGAATGGTTGGGGTTGGAAGGGATCTCTGGAAGTCACCTTGTCCAACCCCCTTGCTCAAGCAGAGACACCTTGTGCCAGCTGCCCAAAAGTATGTGCAGACATCTGCATTTCTGCAGTTCAGTTCCTACCCTAAAGCATGGCAGGAGAGAACACAGACTCAAAAAAATGCAGTTTAGCAACACATAGCACAAAACCAGTCACGTTTACATGCACCCTCCTCTGCAGAAAGAAAGGAAACAGATATGGGGGGGAAAAAAAAGAGCAAATAGCTTCAAGGCCTCAGCAGACGACAGAAAAGCTTCCATACTTCCTGGAAGAGATGCCCACCTAGAGCTGGAAGGAAGGAATCCAGCCCAAGATTTTACTTTAGGCACCCATCCACTAACACAATTTCCCCAAGCTGTACCAAAAATTACTATCATAAGCAAACCCTGAAGTGAAGCATATGAGTGGTAATGGTGGTAACATTTTATTTATAGCCCAGGAGAATCAGGTAAGCTTTCTGGAGTTTCTTAAATCTAGAAAAGGCTAAAAAAAAACACGTAAAAAACCTATAAAGCTCAGTAACCAAAATTAAGATAAACACTAACTCAAAGAATCAGATTTCTCTCATAGTCTAACCACAACAAATTCATTGCATATTAACAAAAAGCCAGAAAATCATTTAGTCACCTTTCAATTATCAAAACATTTGTTTTAAGAAAAAAAAAGTACTGGAGTAGGAGTCAAGTACTGATGCATTTTCCAGACTTCTCAAAAAGCCAGAAACAACCAGAAGTCTTCAGGTCAGCCTGGCAAACAAGAAACCACAACAATATTTTTGAGTGCAAACAGATTATTCCTTTCTCAATATGGAAAACGACTAAACAGAGGTAGAAAGCACTCGTGATCCCAGAGAAACCTATAAAGATCCCACTTACTTTGACAATGTAATTCTGAGCCCTAGGTGACTTACATCCAAAGGGGAATACATGTCAAAATTCAAGCTCAAATTTCCCAAATGCATCAAGTTATTGTTTGCCTTCCAAAAATAAAATACCCACAAAGTACGATAAAAAAAAATTTACCCATTATTTTTACCATGTCAAATTCCCTCACTTCTGCTAAGCCCTAGGAGCTTAAAAAGGTCTTAAATGAAGTTTAAATCTCATACCAACCCTGTGCACACAGATGAATCGTATCCTCTCTGAAAGAGGTTTGCTCTCTAACACTGTCATACAGAAACCTTGCTGCTTTACTGTAGGGTCTTGAAATTACTTAGAAAAAAAATGTTGTGAGGGCATAAATTATTTTTAAAATCCTCATTCTAGTTAGCAGAATGACTTCAGCAGTTGGAGAGGCAATACCACCACCCAGTGCCTTATTGCCTATGCAAGAAATGGTCAACAACCCACTGCAAGGCAAATATAGGCTCACAAAAAGCATGCAAGGCTGCAAAGGAGCAAGAGTATATAAACAGTTCTATGTCCTAATAGTAATAATTCTTTCCAGACAGTCTGCAGACAATTAATACTTTTGCATTAAAAAAAAGATCTGGGTGCTTGCCAGGTTATTTTTTGCATGGCCATGAGGAGGTCATCACCTCTAAGACTTGTCCAAGCCTGATATTCTGCTCCTCAAAACCTGCTAGAGTTGTTTTTCCATTCACTATGGTAACAGACATGCACTCCTAATATCACAGCACATGCCCTGATATTGTGGAATAGAATTCTTCTGGTAAGTTAAAAATTACTATAACAGCAAAGGAACCTTTTAATTTCAGGGCTGTTTAAGGATACACCTTCACTGCAGCTTGCACAGGAAAGCAAAAGATAACCTTTGCTGTCCCAGTTAGCAGTAGGAAGACAGGCAGGCAGAGCAGAATTCACCATGGATTAATTTCCTGTTTGCATCTCTTTCACAGCCCAGAGCTCCACTTTGCTGCTGTGGCATTTCCAGCCATAATCAAGTTAAGGCTTTCTGTGACTGACATCAGGCATAGTCAGGTTAAAGACCAAGAAGGAAATTAGTAATCACCAGAGTGAAAAGACTGCTGGACAACCCTCCTGTCCCCAGAAAGCCTTTTGACCAGGCTGCAAGCACACACTTTGTTATTCTTAAAAAGGCAACAAATGTAAACCTGTGTGTGATATTATTTTCCCATGCTCCTTGCTAGAGCAGAACCACTGCACCTTTTCTCCTCCCTTCAGTTTTTGCAGTTTTGTAGAAGGATACAAAGGTTGAAAGATTGCATTTAAATCAAATTACAGAACTGCCACAAAGCAGAAAACTAGGCCCTTTCAGTAGCTTACTATTCAACTAAGACATTTGATAATACATTTGGCTGGAAAACACTATTTGCTTTATGTACCACATGTTTTGTTAAACACTTACTTTTGAAGTCAGAATGGAAAATGTTGAACCCTGCCTATGAAAAAGCATGCTGAGGCTTATTAGTTTACTTTATTCACCAACACATATGCAACCACACAACCACTGTCCTATGGATTTCAACCAATTCTATCTTCTCTTGTGACCAGAGAAGTCACAATCTGCGTCAGAGCTGCATGCTCTGGTTTTACACAGTTTTAGGCTGACCACTGACTTCTTAGCAAAGAGGTCACAGTAGGTTTTAAAGTGCTAAGCCTGCCCTGAGGAAGCAGGAGGACCTTTCCAGCCCTATATTTTCATGCATACAAAGTGGAAATGCACCAATACATCTCCCCCTTTCTTCAATATACCAGGAAACAAATATCCCTGCACTTGTTTCAGCAAGCAATGAAAAAAATTCCCATTTTGATACTTGCCAGAGAAAGAAAGAAGAGAGTACACTTCAGCAGTTCACAAGGACCCAAAATGAAACATCAGTTCCCAGAGGCAGCCATGACTTTCTTCTGCAAGCTATCTAAAGACACTGAACCTAAGTCCGACCATGTCCAGACTCCTTTGCTTTCCAGTTCTGTTAAGTCTTCTAAGAAACATGGTTTGCCAGTTTATACAAATGTCCCTATGCATGGTCACAATACCCTGATGGTTCTCTTAAAGCAACCATCTTCTTCCAGTTGGTTTCTCCAAGCAGTATTTTGTAACTTAAGCAAAGCCAAACCTTTTTTTCCCCCCTCTTTCTTTTTAATTGGGACAAGCTGTTCCTGAATACAGGAGATGCAAAGCATATGCCTTCCAAATCTGAAGTATTAGTATCTTTCTCAGCCCTGATAGGTTCTTCATGAGAAAACCAAAAAACATCTATTTTTTTACTCCATGGTATTAGAGCTCTGCTAATGCAAACAGAACTAGCAGATTTGAATAGTGAGAAAGAATTCAAACAAATAAACAAAAAAACCCCTATAACTGCATTATCCAGATAACAATATAAATGAAGTCATAAGAATAATTTTCACCTATGCAACAGAATCGTAGAATGGTTTGGGTTGGAAGGGACCTTGAGGATCATTCAGTTCCACCCCCCCTGCATGAGCAGGGACACCTCCCACCAGACCAGGTTGCTCAAGGCCCCAGCCAACCTGGCCTTGAACATTTCCAGGGATGGGGCAGCCACAACTTCCCTGGGCAGCCTGTGCCAGTGTCTCACCATCCTCACAGTCAAGTCTAAGCTAAAGGTACCATCTTCCAGTCCCTCCCCAGCTTTCTCACAGCATCCTTTTCAGGTACTGGGAGGCAGCTCTAAGGTCTCCCTGAAGCCTTCTCTCCAGGCTGAGCTGTTACATAGAGTAGCATTGAGTCCAGTCTATTTCTTCAAATATATATTTTAAAAGAACTGATTTCCATCTTAAAAATCTCTTAAACATATCAAGAATTATTTCATAATACAGTTCTTCAATTACTGGTAATTGAGACTAGGCTAGAAAGGTCTATTGTATTTTTCCTCTTCATTTCTGAAAAGCAATACAGCTGCCAAAAGAAAGTTTCCAAAATACCTCAAACAATTCTCCCTCCCAAAAACACGAGGAGTGAAAAACATCCAGAACAAACTGGAAACACTTTCTCTCCCTTGGAAATATAAGAGCTTTCACAGCAAATAATAAATGATAACTCCTTGAAGAGTTTTCCAAGCACTGGATGCCCCCTTCCAAGTGCAAGGTCTGCACCTGTACAGAGTAGGGTAGATTTTGATTAGACATCAGGAAGAATTTCTTTACTATGAGGGTGGTGAAAGACTGGAACAAGTTGCCCAGAGAGGTCGTGAAGGCCCCATCCCTGGAGACTTTCAAGGTCAGGCTTGATGGGGCTCTGAGCAACCTAATCTAGTTAAAAATGCCTCTGCTTACTGCAGGGAGGGTGGACTGGATAATCTTCATGGGTCTGTTGCAACCCAATGCATTCTGTGTGATGATTCTGTGACTGAAATACACAACATCCTAGTGATACACAGAATTTATGGCTGTTCACATTGGTACACTTAGGAATCCTGAGATACTTCAACATGACAAACATAATTTATTCAAGGTGGCAGCACCTCCTACATCAGGAAGTTACACTTCAATTTGGAGGAACTGGGGTGACTAAGAAAGGAAAAAAGTTATCTTAGAAGCTGTCCCCATCAGCTCAGAAGAGACCAAGACTGCAGAGCGCAGCATTCTGAGAATTTCTAAATTTTCTACCTTTGAGTTTCTCTCTTACTGCCCTGTTTTGACTGTCATATATTTATTGCCTGATAGTTTTAAGACTTTGGCAAAGCCTTGGAACTGAGTTTGCAGACTCACATGCCAGGAATTCCAAGAGTAAAATATTCCTCTCTAATTTCCATGAATTCTAGTACAGAAGTCTCAGTCGCTTGCACAAGCAGTAAATCATTACTGTATTTTTGTGTTGGGTTTTTTTAAGAAAACTATCAAAGTTAAATATTAGTAATTTAGTAAGTCAATAAACTGCAAAGTTGAAAAAAATCTCCAAGAGCCTACCTGCCAGACTTGAGCTTCAGTAATGACTGTGCAATAGTGCTTTTCATCTCACACCAGCTTCCTGTAGCATCCTTACAACACCAGCATGACATTTTTTTCATACAAACCCAGTAACATTTAGATTCATTTAATAACTGGCCAAACAATGATACAACTCCAGTCTCCCATACAGCCTAGGAGAGTTTGTTGTTAGTACCCTCCTCAGCTCTAACCAACACTTACCCAATGTGCTAGCCTTCAATGTTTTTAGTGGAAAAAAGTGCCAACCACATTTCACAGTATTTTGGCTTAGAGAGCAAAAGTAGGTACAGGCTGTACAACCAGCCACTGCTTAAACACTGACATCTGCTTGGATTAACCTCAGCAGTTTAGTAAACACACCGTATGACTAGATATTTCATGGCTGTGCCAAGACTCATGTTTGTTAGAGGTCACACAGAAGATCAGATTAACCTCAAGATTTTTGAAATAGAAGTAAGACTTATTTGAGAAAACCCTAAAGTCTGCTTGTAGGTTTTCCAAGAACAGCTTAAAAAGTATGACAGAAATACAGCTCATACTACTCAGATTTCCTTCAAGGCTGCCTGTGTATTTTGGACCTATATTAAGGGAACAAACAGATGTGTATAATTTTTTTTTCCTCAAGAGCATTCTAGTAAAAACAAACAAACAAAAACCTTTCAACTAATTTTATCTTTGTACAGAGTATTAGGATATTAGGTATCTGCTGCATGACCTTCTACAGATGCTTTTGATTTTTATTTTGTTATTTATATTGGGGGTAAAAACCCAAGAAGATAAAGTAACACTACTCAGAAATACATTTTTGGTCTTTTAATAGTCTTAACCCTTTATGTATTTCTTGGCCTCCAAGATGATATGGGTGTCACTGGTCCTTTTTCAAAACAAGCTTCAGCAGGAGCAGGCTCTCCTATTTGCAAGTGATTCAGCAAGAAAACACCACCACTAACAGTAAGGTGAAAAGAGGACAGATTAGGAAGAAACAACTCCAATAATACACCTATCACACAAGAGGAGATGTCACTCATAGCAGCTTCTGCACTTTCATGAGAATTATTTCTTTCCAGCCATACATTACATCACAATCAGTCTTAAAACCTTAACAAGATGAAAGAGGGGCACCTTAAGCTGTTTTTGGTTCAGACTCCAACACACATCACTAGAAGCAACACCCACTAAATTCAGAACAAAAGCCAGAGATACTTCCAAAGGAAAGTTTAGTGTTTCATGTGCAAACCCAATTTACCTTCTTGTAAAAAGTTTCATGTGCAAACCCAATTTACCTTCTTGTAAAAAAAAGTTAGGGATGAGACACTGTACTTGATGAATTAAGTGGCTATTTTTGACACATTATAGGCATGTAACTACTCATGTAAAGACAGACTGGGTCTACTGGAACCTACTTTGTGACATTCAGGAAGCACCTGGGACACACAAACTCCCTGGCTGCTGACACAGCCTGGGGAACAGCTCTGTAGAAAAGGACCTGGACAGAACCTGAGCTTACCAATAGGAGCAGAGGCAGCTGACCAAGGGATGCAATTAAATCACGAAAGCAGCACTCATAAGAGCATGGGCAAAGTGTGGTGCCCAGTCTGGGATCTGCCAACACAAGACAGACATTGATAAACTGGGAGGAGTTCACTGGAAGGCCACCAAGATGCTCTCAGGCCTTGTGAGAGGCTGAGCTGCTTCAGCCTGCAGCAGAGACACTTCTGAGAGGGACCTAACAGGAGCCTGCTGCTACCCACAGGGATGTTATCAAGAAAAAAGAACAAGGCTATTTAGTAAGGTTTAAGGTGGTGGAATGAAGGTTAAAAAAGACTAATATAAATCCAGTTAGAGCAGCCCTCATTCACAGAAACACACTGTGGACCACAGGCTGTCCTCTTGCATAACATGACCGTTCCCATTCATTTTAATGAGATGGCACACTATAGATCTATTTTTAATTAGCCTCTGTAAGACACTTCTAAATGCAGCTTTAAAACCTTTGAGAACCAAGAGTTTAGTCATTTCAGCACAGCTATACAAATCCATGTCATATCACCTAAAATAAATTTTCCTGGACTTAATAAAAAATTTGATCAACGGTTCATAGATAAATGATCTTAAAACACCAATAACACCAATTTGTTATGATTTATAGGTAAAGGCACATAGACTTGCTGCATGAATTGGTGAAGACCTCAGAAACTACACTACATGCATACTAAGTCTGGGAAGCATAAAGTGTTTTAGGAAAAATTTTAAAATTCATCTTTATGTATTTGGTTTCTCACCCCTCACTATTTTACCACTGTCAAATGACTCATGCTCATTTGTGCTTCAGTTTTTGAACTTTAACCAGTGATGGCTAAATACTGCACACTACTGTTTTAAAATCTGTGGAATATACATTGAAACACCTCCTCTAGGAACTTAACTTTGCATCTCAAGATTTCTGGAATTCCTCCATTCCAGTGAAAAAGCTTTACTTAGCATGCTGCCATACCAGAGTAAGTGCAAAAACTTGAGCATTTCTATAATAAAAATGTGAAATTCCTTCTTTACCCACCTCCATTTCAAATGCTCCATTGCAGAAATTTTAAAGTATCTTCTGCAGTAAAGTTTTTCACTTCATCAACAACAAAACATACTAGATTTTTTTTTTCTTTACTGATTAAGGGTACCTTTCTCCCCACGGGCTCCTCTCCAAGGAGTGAGAGTACTTTGCAAAGGCTCTCATCTGAGGACATGATTTTAATGGAAAAAGCAGATACAAGTTTTGGAGAGAAAAAGTTTCGTAAGAGTCAGGATCTCATGTTAACAAACAACAGAAAAGAACATTTGTTTTAGTTACACCCAGTGGTACAATACTGGGTCAAGAAAAGTAACATAACAGTCCAGTCTGATTAGAGAGAACAACTACACTTGGTTAGAAATATGAGCTTACCAAAATCCTAGTGCTCAACTCTGACAAGTACGTGCTATAGTTTCATGCTGCTGCAGTGTCCTCATTCTGCCCTAAAAAACCCCTGTTTTCCAAAGCAGGGGCTACAAGCTTGAAATTTTCTTACCTATGCCACTAAAAAACATTGCATCGTAGGGCTACTTGGCTGGATGTTACTTTTAGCCAGCTGGCATAGAAATACACCTCAAGCCATTCATGGGTCCTAAAAATAGCTTCTCCCTTTCTGTTGCTAATAAATACCTTCTTCCCATTGAAACAGTGAGATTTTCTTTTCATTAGCAAAACCAGCTCCCATGAAAAACAGAATTTTCATGCACCAGCCCTAGGAAGATGCAAGCATTTTTGTAATAAAGCCCTTCATTCTTCACATGTAGCTTAGGAAACAGCAAGATTAAGAAACCAACACTGAATTTTCAATAAATTTTTCTCACATTAAAGATCCATGCATCAAAATAGTAGTTTAACAACCCTCCAGCACTATATACAAACAGAAAATGTAAGAGAGCTTACAAGGTCAGCTACACTCAAGTAAGCTGCTTAATACCTTTTCTAAATGTTTAAAATCTACTTAGCTGTTCCTTGCATTTTATGTCTGTACAGCTCACCAGAGTAACAGTACAAATGAAGATGCATGCAAAAAAATTAGGAATGACATCCTTGTACTTGAACAGCTGCACAGAACACTCACCTTTTCCAGAAGAGTCGGCACAGAAGAAGCAGTGCAAGGTTACACAGTGAAAACACATCCACTGCAGTAGCAGTCAAATCCAGTTGGTGTCTTCATTCTCAGGGAACAATAAAGCACTGAGCCTGAAACTTAACACTTTGTTGTTGAGAACTGCTTGCATGGTCTAATTGGGAGTACCAAGGCAAACAAGATTCTCCATGACAACAGGCTTGTTGGGATGGGTCTTAGGACATGAATACTACAGGGTTACTTCTCATTGGATTGCATACACTGCTCAAGAGCACAGATTCATTTTCCTTTTTGTATTTGGTTTAGATTTCTTTCTTTCTTTTCTTTTTTTTTTTTTTTTTTTTTTTTTTTTTCCTTCTCCTCCTTTCTTTCTTTCTTTTAAGCTGATGCATATGGAATTACGGATGTGGAAGTACAAACAAGACTGGGCATCACACTGCCACTCACTAGAGAAGCATTATCAATCCCTGTATTTCTAAGGTATTCTTTAATATCAGTAGATCAGGTCACAGTAAAGCCAGAGAAAATTACCATTACATTTGTATACAGATTTCAATTCTAAAAATTTCTTTACTGGTCATTTTTCAAATCGCTGATAATCTCACAAGATTTCCACATTTGGACTAAATTTTTCTAGAGTATTCTTTCTGTTCACCTTAAGAAATCTACATCAAAAGAGCTTTGGGCGTTTTTCCAGTCTTTTACAAGCAAAGTGAAAACACATTTTCCAATTCTAAAAAGTAAACCAAAACAGAATAAATAAGTAAAGATTCAGACTTCATTTGTACAGCTCTCCTGCCAAAAAGCTGGCAGCAAAGTTGGCAACAAAACAGACCTCACTGAAGTACTTTTGAGTGAAATAGTGAACGCTGGGGTTGACCAGTCTCAATTTTAAACCTGTTGAGTACTGACCACAGACAATGCATTTTGCACAAGATTTTCCTGCAAATTCCAATTATGCAGTTACCTCCAGATCACAGAATCCATACACCTTCACGTACATGCCCCACAAATCATACAAGGCTACTTAATTTCTCCTTTCCGAAGAGTTTTCCTTTCCAAGATACAGAAACAAACAAAAAAATACATTAGAAGTGTCACGTTTGGGCCCCAGAAATGTTGCATTCAGTTCCAGATATCAGAAATTGCCATGATAAGGTAGCACTAGCCTGTGAGCTACTTGCTGTAGCACTGAGGTCTGCCCTTGTAACTCAATTTCTCTAGCTTGAGTCACTGACTATCAGTATACACAGACATTTCTTTAATATAAGAGAGAGAGCACCAGAAATGTGAGTGAGGTTTAAATCCAGTTACAGTTTAAATCCAAACTGCCTATGACAGGAAAATATTTAACTCATTCTCAACTGCCTGGAGTTAATTCCTGCTATGTTTCTCTACAGTATCAAGAGATGGCATTATCCATCATGTCTTGAGTTTTCCTGGATGGATAGCCATTGTTTAAAAAGTAGAACTGGAAAAAATACTAAAAACAGTGGTTTAGTTGAATTCAATGTCCATTTGCATTTCTCACATCCAGAAACAAAGACCACTAAGTTTTTCACTCCGAGTTTTAACACAGAGTCCAGAGTAATCGTGCAATTTGGAACTGCAGAAGTGTGGGACCTGAGTTTTTCCTCAGTAAGAAACTCTCTTAGAAAGACCAAAAAACCCTGCAACCTTCTTACTTTTGGAACTATTTTCTCAATAGAAGTTTAAAGTGATTTCTGTAGGTTTCTCTGCCCTTCTCTCATTTTCTCATAACTGTCTCTAGCCATTAATATGTCATAAGGAAAGCTAAAGATATCAACCTCTGACATGTTCTCTCTTTAACTCACTGACTGAACCAGGACATCAGACTGAGCTGGGGGACAGTCTACTTGAACTATTTGCTCTGCTACAGATTTTGATGAGATCCTCAGTAACTCAACCTCTCAGCTGCCACCTATAAAAATTGATTAACAAGTTAAGGTGAGTACATGAAAGGTTCTGAGGCCACAGTAATGGAAGAATATATAAACACCAAGCACAACTCTGGGTTAAGGCAGCAATAACTCATTCCTTCCACTTCCCCAGCAAGCCTATTTCTAAATTATAATATTCTTATATAGGAAGCATTCTCTTTTTTTCCTTCCTTAACACTACACAGTAGTAGCAATGAAGTGGCACCATTGCTGGTACAGCCATGCCCACAGATAGAGTCAATGAAAACACTTTTATTCAAACATCTCAACTAATCTATCAATTTAATATAGAGTTTAGCTTGCAAAATATAGTATTTAACAATGGGATAGGGATTTTTCCAAATATGTACATGAACAGACCAGGTATTAGCATGCTTCTGAAAAAAAAACCAAAAAGTTTTGTGGACATTAAATATTGTATTAGAATGATAAATCACTAGCATAAAGTGATTTTACACCATCCAAAGGGAGAGAAAACTTATCCAAGTTATGCCAGAAATTAATTCTTTCATTCCCTTCTACATGATCTTACAGGATCAATTTGCTCCTTCTCCAAAGGAATTCCTTTGAGGAAAGAGTTGTGGACCACTCCTTTTCCAGCCTGTTGGTCCCTTTTCTTCTATTTATCTATTGCCAATGTTTCTAATGGGAAAACATACTCAGGATTTTGATGTTGAAATCAAGGATGTTGCAACAAAATGAACAGCAGATCAAAAATACATTTCCCTATTTTGCCAGGAGCCATCCTCTCCAGCACACACTAACACAGAAGGTTAGTGTGCAATACAAAACTCAGCCTTCTTTTGCTTCACAGGCAATGAGTCTCAGCATCTACTGATATAAAAGATTCAGCAAGTGACAAGATAAAGGTATTCCAGGAAACAGAAAACTAAAGAAAGCCCTTCCAGAAAGCAATTTCACTAATAAGAGCCAAAAGGTATCAACAGAGACAGTGACATAATTTTTTCTTGATGTTCTACTTCAGGAATTAACAAAACAGTCAACATACCTACAAAGACTGATTCATCACAGGCTGTGTATCGAAAGTGGATAGTTCTGTGCTCCCTGGAAAAGGATCACTGTTTTAAATAAGGCCACCTCCAAGGTTTAAGGCATCTAATTTAATCCTTGTCTGCACAAGAAAATCTGTGTCATTTAGCCAAGCAACACTTGAACAGTTTTACATAAACTAAAAGGACCACCTCTGTGAACATGCTCCTAACATTCATTAAGTATTTGCTTAAATCAGTTTGGCACATAACAATCATTTACTGAGGTACCTGCTTTTCAGCATGCCTCTGCAAGCTTAGTAACTTAACCTGTCAACTTAAAAGTCAACTTCTTAAATGGTGCTATGTCATTTTTAGGAATGACAAGGAGTTACTGCAGGTAAGCAGTTAGCTCCCATCAACTGCTCTGCAACATTTCTTCATGCACATACTTCTTCCCTCTTGCAAGAGGAATGTTTTTTGTCAAGGTAGTTTGCCCCGTGGTAAGAGGGATTAAAGCATGCACACCCACAGTCACTAGCACAGTACAGCTGATAAGGTGTAACTTGTCAGTCACAACAAAACTTCAGCCTCAGAAACAGAATTTGCAATGCCACTACAGCCACAAAACAGAAAACTGCAACAACTTGCCTGCCCCAAACTGAACTAAAAGCCAGCAAAGATATCCAAGTCCCTACCTGTGAGCAGTGTAGGGTAGTGGGGCTTGGAATTCTCCCCAGCCTGCACACCTATTTCCTGCTCATCCTACAACACACACAGCGTGTCACTCTTGCAGGCACTTTGATTCATACTTTACATTTTGGTAACACCATCATTTATTTAACCTACAGACAGCATATTTTCACATCACAAGGACAGAGTCCAGAGGTGCATCTGACAAAATATTTCTTCAGCTCCCCAATTTCCCGCCCTTTGTTGCAGTGTATTTCTAGTTTTTACAGCTTTCAAATAAATTATTTACACTAATTATTACACAATGCTGATTCATATGAGAAACATGCTAGAGCACAGCTGATGGTTATGGTGGATACTACTAACTCTAACACAAAATGAGCTGAACAAATGCATTTTACCCACTGGTTTAGCAGCCAAGGCCTTTGTACTGACAGTACTTTGTACATGAACACAGTAGCTGCAACAGCAGATATATTCATCTCCATAAGCCACCGTATGTTTTGAAAAGAAAGCTTAGATAAGAATCAAGACTATTTATCTACCTCCCACACTCCAAGAAGATTGGAACACATTTCTCCTCTGTAATGCTTTTTGAGAAGGAAAAGACAAAATGAATTTCTGCACTTGAAATCATACTTTCTCTCTTCAACAGCAATTAACAGGGTTGCAGCACCTCTGAAAAATGAATGGTACTTAAAAAAAGTGATGGGATTTTAGGGATATCTGTAACTGTAGTATTGCCTAGTCAGACAGGTGAGCTGTTGAGGAAGTCAATAAACCAAACTGTCACAGAGAGGACCAACTCTTATTTTTTCAAAATTTTACCTTTTCCCTTCAGCTGGAACTCTCCCTTCACTTTGCTTCAGTAGTCAACACACAGCTGCCATACTCAGCCTGCCAGCTGCTCAGACCACAAACTTCTCACAGTACCTTCCAAGGTAATCTAACTAATGCAAGAATGATCCTCCTCTGTTCTTTTAGCTCCATTTTACCCCATCACTTCCTGTTGGAAGATCTGAACTCCCCATTTTTACTGTCTGCTCTGATACGTCTAACTTCATTCATTTGGCCCACAGTTTGCCCTGCTCCACACCCATGCCCTGTAACTACCACTAAACCTTTTGTCTTTCTAGCATTTACTGTAAGGAACCATGTTTTGTATAGACAGATTTTCACAATACTAGTAACTCAACTTTAATTCCCTTGCCATGCTGTTTACAGGCTTTCTTCCTCCTAAAACCCTGAATCACAGCTCCTGTTATTTTACATCACTATGAAAATGAAGAACAGATTCACCCATTCTCAAAAACTTTCACAGCAGCTAATCTGAACTCTTTCCAGTTTTACTTCTATGCACAATGATGACAATTGATTTGCAGTCCTCTGAGACAAAGTGATAAGATAGCACAAGACAGGCAACAGTCCCTGAAACCTGCAGTCAGAATCTCTTAAAGCAGAACATGTCACTTAGCCTCCTGGCTGCCTCGTCTGGGGCTGAGATATGAAGGTTCACTAAAGCTGCAGTATTATTTCTTCCCTTCCCTTCTGAAGAGCTCCTAAAACTCTACAGGAGCTTATTTTACCCAGAGATGAGGAAAAGCTTTTGCAGAAGGCATGCAGTTCTTCACAGACAGTTATACTGGAGGAAGCCAATTGCTTGTTAATCAAAAGCCTCTTATGTGGAACCACCTGGACCTTTATGCTGTTCTAAAATGAGGTCTAGAAATCCCAGCCTGCCTGTTTCACCTAGGCAGAGGTTCTCTGTAGGGCAGTATGACAGAAACATACTATCAGGGATAGGTTGGTATGATCCTTTCCTGGACATAGCCTACACTTGGATGTGTTTAAGGTAATCAGAGATGTCTGGGAGCAGTTTCCTACTAATATGAGATCTATATGAAAAAAAAAAGATTAAAAAAAAAAAGAGAGAAAAGAAAAGAGCAAAAACAGAGAAAAAAAAAAGTATTTTTTTTCTTTGTAAGAGTAGCAGCTTCTTCACTGTATATCTGGTTACCCAGTAAAGTTCTGCAAGGTCTATGGCAGCTGCCCTGCAACTGGCATTGTGAGAAGTCAGGTTACAGTTTGGCAGAGCTGCTGTATTAGACAACATGAGTGTTTTAATTAGTTTTAACAGCAGTTTAAGGCTGACACCTACTAAGAATCTAATTAAGATGAAGGAGCTATCTGGAAAGGCAGTTTCTGAACACAGTGTTTGTCTCCAGTGCCACAGCACAGACCTGCTGAGCCCTCTGCTACCAGCAGCACTGAGCTTTGGGTTGTTCTGCTCGGCTCTGTCTATTTTCACGCGAACAGGGGACCAGAAAACTTTTCTTCTGCCATGCAAGTAACTTGAAGACAGTTAATTCGCCATCAGCATTTTCTGCTGCAGCCCTCCTGATAAGATTTAACACAAATAAAACCAAACCAAACAAACCAAAACAAAACAAACAAAAAAAAAACCCTACCACATGGCAATGGGAATTGGCTAAAAGGGCTGGAGACTAACCACGCAGAATAATAACACACACGTGCTAAGAAAAAAAAGGGAGCCTCAATATTACAAAGTATATTCTGAGAACTACAGCGACAAAAAAGGAGAAGCTGTTTAAAAATACATTGTCCAGTCATAAAGGTAAGAAAGCTTTACTACAACGCGGGGGTCACGCAGCCCCCAAAAAGCAACGCCTGCCCTGCCCTGCACAGGAATCAATGAAAAGAGCAGCGCCAGCAACACCTACAGATCCCCACATTTTGGGCTGACAGTTGCATGGTTTCCGTCTACCTGCCGGCAGACTGCTGCTGCTGCTCCTTCACAGGTATCTAAAGACTTTAAAAATTATAATTACACCTTTTTCCATCCTCCGTAGCACGTCCCACGGTCTCTCCCGGGGCAGCGCTGCCGGTCAGGTTCACCCCAGAGTCTTCCCCCCGCCAAGCGCAGCCTCCTCGCTATAAGCTCACGCCGTTCAATTCAGCCAAAGCTCGGAATTTGACTCTCTGGTCAGGAAACAGGAATCGCTGCCCCCGGGACAGACTCCGCCGCGTCCCCCCCCTCCCCAGGGCAAGCGGGAAAACGGCCGCGGCCGACCGATACCGCCCCCTCACCGCCCCGGGGCTGCCCCTCACACCGCCGCCGACCCCGTCCCTCACCCACCGCCCCCCCGGGGCTGCCCGTCACACCGCCACGGAGCCGTCACCCCCACACTCACCGCGGCAGCGGCCGGCGGGACGCGGTAGTGCTGGTGCTGGTTCTGGTGGTGCCGGTACCGGCGGCTCCGCCATCACCCCTCCCGCTCTACCCCTGCCCTCAGCGGCGGCGGCGCGCACCGCTGGCGCGCGGCGGTGGCGCCACGTGACCGCTCCCCCCTCCCCTCCCACCCTCCCCGGGCCGCCCCGTGACGTGGAGAGGGCCGGGGCGCGGCCGCCATGACAGGCGGGGCGGGAGCGTCCTGAGAAGATGGCGATCTCCGGGAGGGGTTGGGGTGGCGAGGCTGTGGGGTTCCTGCGTGGCCCCCTCTTTTCCTGAGTGGTGCGCTGACACGAAGCATGGCGGTGGATTTAGGTCTTTCAAACCCCTTCCTTCAGAGCCGCCGTGCGTCTGCCCCGCGCATCGTCTGCCCTCACTGGGTGCACGGGGGAAGATTGCGGGAGATCGGTGGGCAACACGCAGATTAATACCATCAAAGCATTGCCGTTTATTGAGAGTAGCGGTAGCCCTTTTATAAACAGTCAGGCTGATAATATAAGCATATTGCTGATTGGTACAACACATTTTTCATATGCCACAGGGCACTGTCCAACTGGTTAAATACAACTGTTTATGTGCTGTATATGCGATGCTTTCCCATCCTGTTATTCTTCTTTTCTGCTGCCAACTCCCTTATCTTTTGGCCTAAAGTAACCTGAGCTTGGCAATCAGTGTGCATTTGTAGAGCCAGGAGTTTATGTCCCCACAGGTGGAGAGATAAGTTGAACCCTAAAATCTTTCATACCCAAAGTTGATCTAACCAATAATTTATTAAAGGGTGGTGGGGAAGGTTCAGCAATTGATCCAGCTTCATCCAGGACCTGATATCACAGCTGTCTGTCAGAAGTAGGGGTGAAACTTTCAGTCATGTTGGGTTTGAAAACCCTGGTGAGGTTTAATAGCTAGTAAGTGTCTGATTTGCTCTGTGTATTCGCAATTGGGAGGGTTTTTGGATGTACCAAGATGCTGAGCTTGAGCTGCTGAGTGATGCTTTGAAGATGTTAAATTTTATTTTAATAAAGTGGAAATTAAACTTTTGACACACCAGAGTCTATTCTCAGGTGGGTGTTGCGCCTGTTGGTCAAGAGACCATGTCAAGATGCTTTGTAGTAACACAAATAGAGAAGAATGCAGAACTTGTTAAAAAGTCATAGCTACAGCATTAAAGTTCAGGGGCCAAAAAGCCACTATTTAATCAGAAGCTGCAGTGAGAGAAAAAGGAGCAAGGCTGTGGAGGAGTTAGCAGGCAGATGACAAGGAGGTAGCAGGGATCAAGATGAAGGTAATGTGTGCAGTTAAATGAGATAGCCACATAGTCAGCATCCCTATCAGCCAGCTTTTCATAATTCCTGTTTCATAATGGCTAATATGTAGCTGTGATCTCTTGCTCAAATAATTTAGCCTGGGGGCTGGAGGTGTGTGTTAAGCTCTTTTAGGTAAATGCAACCTCAGCACATATGCTATCTGCTTTCTGCAGAATCATTATCCTGGAAGTCCTTCTAATTTGTCCAGTTCTTGCCAGCCTTGTAATTCCAGGTATTTAATCTACCCAAATAGCTATTTTAGTTCTTATCAAAAAGAGTTTCTCTGGTGCTTAGATTATAATTTTATTAACAGAATTAATAAACAGCTACTTTTTAGTGTCATTTACTGTAAGATCTTGGAGGCATACGCTTAATTTCTCAAAATCCCTGATAATAGTAATCTGCCCAGCCCAGTCACTTAATATACTCTACAATAGCTCTTATATATTAACTGATTGACCCATTTGTTATGTGCTCACAGCAAGGGATGACTCATGCAAAAAGTGCTGGTAAGAAATTGTAACCCATAATATTCCTCTGTCGATATGGGCTGCAGTCAGAATTTGGTATCCATGTGTATTCAAGCACTGCAATTTCATTTATTTAATATTCCTGTTGGCATGTCTGAGGCACAGAAACAAAAAGGAAAAGGGACACTGAGCTACGAAAGATGTTCTTTAAATCATATCCTGTTTTCTTAGATAGGTTCTTTGTGAAAAAGGAGGCAAATATCCCCAAACCCCAATAGAATTAATATGTATTATTTTTCAAAATCCAAATCTTTCAGAACAAACTGTTCCAGTGAATGCACAGAGCTTGTTGACCCTGTGTGATAGAGAAAACTTGAGGGAAGTCCAACTTCTTTTTCAGTAACTGGGAGAAGATGCATTTTTTTAGTGGTTTCTTTTTATAATAGTGTCCTGGTTTGAGAGAACCAGGATAGAAATCTCCCACAGCTGCACTAACCAGAGACTTTTTGGGCCCCCAGCAGCTCTGTATAAAATGCTCTGTATAAAATGGCTTCTCAGAGAACACGCCCTGGATTCTCTGGCTGCTCTGCTGGCTGGGTTGGAGTTTGTCTGTCCTGTCATTGCTCCCTGTGCTGCTGCTGATGTTCCTGAATGCTGTCTTCTTCCTGGAGAACAACATTGTCCATCAAGACAGGTCTGACAGGTCACCTTCTCCTGCTTCCCTGAGTAGGACTGCTGTGGCTGTGCCAAGGATTTTTTTTGCAGACTGTCTCTGGAACCCTGTACTCCAGCAACCCCATCTGCTGCCCAGTCCAGTTTGGGACTTTTATGATTAAGAAGTAATTACCAGCTGAGGAGCATGGCTTCCATATTTACAAATTGTATATATTTTTAATTCCCCGTCATAGTTTCTACTGTTATTTCATTAGACCTATTCTAGTTTTTGGTTGTTGCTTGTTTGTTTTTTACTGTCTTTTTCCTTTGTTCCCCTTTTTGGCTTCCCCTGGGAGGGCAGTGGGGGGATAACAGCACCTGTCACTGGGTTGTTGGCTGAAGCAGTGACAATAGTTTGCCTTCGGGCTGTCCATGACTGAAGTCAGAGCCTCCACATCCCCAAAAGAGTTTCTATGTAATTATAGTTTTGAGTGGAATAAACAAGCCCTTGTAAGTGCTGGAGAGTTTGTTTGGAGTACTTGAAGAAGCAAGATAATTCTCTGGTTGATACCAGACTTTTCCTTCCTACTGCTTCTTTTGCTGCATATCACTTAACATTTTTTTTTTTTTATTTTATTTTATTTTTTTTCCTTACTCTCCAAAAGAAAGAAGGTCAAATAACTATTCTACTCAATATATATATATATATATATTTTTTTTTTTCTTATCTGGTCTGTTCTCTTCCCAAATCCTTCTGAAATCTTGGGCCATTATTCGTCAACTTTGATAGTGGGTGGGAATCTCAGTGAGATCATATTCTAAATAGCTTTGCAAAAATGTCTGAATAGAAGAAAGACATTGTTTTCTACTTCTGAGGAAAAGCCTGTAGAACAAGTTCATCCCATGTACCCTTAGATTCATTAGGAGCACTGAGGGAGGACTCCATGGAGCTGTTGCAGCTGGTCTGTTGAAAACATCAGTTCTGTGCTTAGTAGTAAGTGAAAAGGCCAAAAGAATGTTATGTATCTTATGACAGAGAATAAGATTAGATACTGTTGTAAAACCCAAAGTGCTTGTACATCTTGAATATTGTGTGGAACTCTACCTAAAGCATGAAGAAAGGTACATAGAAAAGCAACAAGCTGAGCAGAGATGTGGAAAAAAAAATTAAATACCTTTGAGTTGTGTAACTTGGAAAAGGACTAGGGAGTAATGTGATAATGGCACAAAAATCTATTGTAATAGATAAAATGAATTCTGTGTTTCTTACAACACAAGATTTAGGCATCATGAGTGAAATTTCCAGGCAGCAAACAAACAAAACAAAGTATGTTTTTTCTTGAATTACAATTGTAAAATGCTACAAATGTATTGTAGAGGCTAAAAGTATAAATGTGCTTAAGAGTGGATTAGAAATTAAAGTGAAAAAAAATGTCCATTGAGGCCTCTTAAACATAATTCTAATACAGCTGCCAGCTCAGGAAATCTCCTAGTAAAGGGGTGGATTCAGCCAGCAGATTAAGATGCCTAAATTTGGATTTGAGTGGGTAGGTGTATCCATGTGAACCAAATGTCTAAGCTCCCTTTATACTTAGTAGAGAACTACTGTGGGATTTAGTTACATAAATGCAGTCATCAGATGCCATTTTAAACATTGTGGAGTTTTCTACCTGAACTCCTGCTCAAAAAGAAACAGGTTTCCTAAAAAAGCTTATTATATCTGAAGTCTCAGGTGGGAGTCTTTGGTATCTCAGGCCATCACAGTTGTCCACTAAGCACCTATGGTTACCAAGCTCAACCCTGCTCCTGGTTGATACAGCAAGCTACTTAGGCTGCTTTAAGGTAGTAAATATCTCAATGTATTTTGAACAACTCTCAGCTTCATTAACTGTACTGAGTAGTTCTCTGTTGCCTGTAGGAGGAATTTATATTCAGATAAAGACATCTGCATGGGGACATTTTAGCTGTCAGAATTTACAGTTTTGCCAGGATGTACCAGAAGGTATATTGTTTAGCTTTTTGATGTATTTCCTTGAGTTTCCTTAGCTAGTCAGACCACCAAGATCACTCAGCTGGGATTGTTTTGGGGGACAAATACAGGAAGGAGATTATGCATGAAAAATCTCCTTAAGATACTCAGATTGCTAATGAGAACTGTGTGAAGGTTTAGGTTTGTGGTGCATTGATGTGTAGTGACACTTTGAACAGCTTCATAACTCCTAAGACTGGAAGATCTCTCAAAAAGATCTGGTGCAGCTGCAGGTACTACTGATGATGCCACCAGAATGACAAATTCTGAAGCCATTAGATCCTGTAACTTAAAGGGATATTTTTCACTGAGTTAAATCAAAACTAATCTGGCTGGTGACAAGCTTTGCACCCATCTGTGCATCAGACAAGTTAGATCTTGTTAGAGTAGCAGAACTTGCCTAAGAAGAATTTGGGCTAAATTTCAGGCCAAAGAAATTAGAAAGGTAACTAGAAAATCCAGATTATAATTAGATGAGTTTCGGAAAAAGAATAATTTTTTTCTTCAATCTCTTGACCTACAATTTATTTACATTTTCTAATTGGAGGGAAAAAAACTTCTAGCACTGATGCTGTCCTCTTGGGCTGATGAAAGTTTTAACAAACACGAAGACAAGTCAGTAAGTTTTGACTTTGTTTTTTTCTGATATCTTAAAAAAAGCCATAAAAGAGAGCTTCTGCATTTAAAACTGAATTGATCACCAGTTGTTCTACTGCTGCAGTGTTCCCATTTGATATTTATTGATACTACAATAAATGATACAGGCTTTCTCCAAGCATCCCTGCTTGGGATCAACAGAATATCTGTCTCTCTCAAATGTCCTGCTTTTCAGGGTGAGACAGACAAGAACAAACATAATATTAAATAATGGAGAGGCTCTCTCCCTTTTTCCTTACATCACACAGGTAAGATCTACCACCCAGCTAAATATATTTCCATTAACCCGTGCTAATGAAGTGAGAAAGAAGTTGTGGAATAGTGAGCACCCCCCTGGAATCTGCAGCAATCTGAGGAAGATGCCAGTTGTGTGAGACAGACACTGCTCAGGGTAATTCACAGATCTAAGGATCTTGCCTTATTTTGTCTCAGCAAGGAGTTGCAGCATGAAAATACACAGAAGAATAGTATTGTCATGCTTTATTGAATTCCCTTCAACTTTTTTCCTATGATTTTCAGCCCTGTGTTATTTTTCTGTACTTCTTAACACCTCTCTTTTGGTATTTTCTGTAGAGTCCCTCCAGAACTGTGAAAAGTTTTGTGGTTAAGCTTTGAAGTATTGCTGACAAAATTCCATCTGGTTTTGGTATTCAGAAGTTCTCACTTTTAGGATCTGGGAGTGAGATGTTATATTTTCTGTCATTTCTTTTTATTGAAATAAACATTCTTTGGAATCTGTGGAGGAAGCTAATTGGCTAAATGTTCTGTCCAATGTTGCTCAACTGTGTTTAGATCAATTCACAGGCCTAGGGTCTGGGCCAGCCTGGGCTGATTTCTTTTCCATTTCAGGCTGTTTTTCAAAGTTTTGGGAATGAAAACAATCCCATAAAACCCGTAGCTCTCATAATTGTTTAGCCTTTTTCCCAGTGAGTTATATGCTACCAACAGTTTCCATCTTTGTTTCTACTGCCTGATAAAAGGAGTAAAAAGTTTATTTGCAAAGGAGGTCAATCTCATTATCTTCTTTTTACAGTTGTGGAACTTAAAGCACAGAAAGATGAAGCTGTTCCAGATCATCCAACAGAGCAGTGACAAAGAGAGAAACAGAACCAAGTCCTTCAGTGCTCACTCTGTATCACTCTGCTTTCCTCTTTTGATGAAAACATCTGAAATATAGCTTTTGTAGGCAAGTATGTGAAAAAGATTCACATATGTGACTTTTAGTTATGTCACATAAGTGGAGTTTAGATTGAATTCAAACTGAGGCACAGACTCCAAGCCTGAGTCATGGCACTTCAGTTGTACAAATATCTTATTGGTAATTCTTTCTCATAGCAGGTGTAATCTCCCCAGTATCATTTATCAAAAGATAACCCCTAGCCCTATACCTGTTGTACAAGTACAGGATCCTGAGCCTTTATTTTATTTTTATTTTTCATACTACTGTTTCATTTTCTGCATTCTCAAGGACGGGGTTTTCACTTCACTTTACTAGCACTGAGAAAAGGATAGAAAGGAAGTGCATGTAATAAGCAATGGATTATTATATGGTAATAGTCGTGGTTTCATTTTAGGTCTATTTTTCCTAATAGTCTTACAGAATTATTCTGATTGATAGCAACTGGGGGAAGTTCCTGCTTCTCTGTAGCACCTTCACTATTTGTTGTAATCACAGAAACACAGGCCTTGTATCCACCCTTTCTTCTTCCACTCCCCTCTCCAATTTGTCATTGCTCTCTGCTGTTTCTGTAACCGATCCTAAAAAAAAATAAAATACAGCTGTACAATTTTCATGAGCAACCGGGCAAGCATTTAGCAAGTTATCCTCTAAATCATTCTTCTTTTTCAGAGGCCTGAGATACATTAGCAGTATGCTTCATCTTTGTATTTTTTTCAAAGGAGAGTGACATTCAGTAGTAGTTGTGTTTCCTATCTTACACACATGTGAGGAACTGAAGTATATTGTTATAGCTAAGAGGACAAGAATCAGGACTGTTCCTCAAGGCAACTCCATCCATAAATCTCAATTTACTGCTTGATGGCTGCCAACCATAGTTTCTTATTGGGCAATTCTGTATCACTATAAACAAGGATGCCTGACCTTAGGATTCCTGGGCAGAATCAAAGGAAAATGCAAAAAAAACTCCCCATCTCTTCAATGTGTTACTAACTTGTGGTTTACTAGAGAAATGTGCTAGTGTAGGCTATCAGAGCCATGTTTTTGAAAGAAATGTAGATTTTGGAAATGTCTTAAAACTTCATTTCGGTAAATGATAAAAATGAATTAGAAGATAAGTGTTCTGGCTGGTCTGTACAGAACCCAAGAGCTGTGCAATTGCTTGTAAATTTAATTTGTAAAATTAGCATGAAAAAACCTTCTATATGATTAAAAAGCACAATATAATTTTGGGTCCTATCAAACCTAATACAACTAATATGACCTTAATGTTAATGATTTTAGTGCTGGATTAGTAAGCAATTAAATGAATGACTGGAGGAAACCATTATTGCACTTTCTGAAAATGTCATGCTTTGGAAGAAGTGCACTGCTTAAGGAAAATGGTGAAAATAGAAGTTAAATACTGCTAAAATCTGTCCTGGATAGACATCGTGCAGTACAAAGGGAATAGCATAACATTTTATCCACGTTGTGAGATGCCCCCTGGTGTTGCAAACCTCAGCTGTTTATTTCTGTTGAGCCCCCGGGCATGGTCAGTAAAACGCCCCAACTATTGACAGAGGATAGGACAGTGTGAAAGGTAAATGGAAGCTGCAGAAAGCCTCAAAGATGCAGGAGAAGGATTGTTAGCAATGCCAGTTTACAATAAGCAGAATTAGCTGTAAACTTCTCAATTTTAGGTAATGTTTTCAGTAGCAGGAGTTAGAAGATGTTGTGGGTGTGCATCAATGTTTTATGGAGGCTATAAGAGGAAGAGAGGTTTGGAAAGGCTTTGGAGAGCCACTGGGAAGAGTATCCTTCATCCAGATGTCTCCTTAGTAGCACTGTGAGGGTTATGGAAGCAAGGATTTCTGTTCCTAATACTGGGGTCAAAAAAAATCACTGCTTTAAGTTTTGATTAGCCCTGAAATGGCCAGGTACTTGGACTAGATGATCACTGTACATCCCTTGCAACTGCAAATATTCCCTTCTAGTTTAGTCTAGTCTTGTCGAGAGGTGAAAAAATTGTAATTAGGAGTGATAAGCTAGAATTCTGCTCTTGCTTCTAAATGGGTATGGCTCTTCTCTAAACCTAAATGTCAGTTCTAGATGCTAGCAAGTGGTTCTGTGGGACTGGTTATCCAGGACTTTTCTGGAAATGAAGTCACATAAATCGTATGGACCTAAAAGTGTATAGACAAGAGCAGAATCAAAAGCAAGTGATTCTAAGCATTTTTGGGGAAAATCCGAAACTATAACATAGATACTTTTAACTGGATATTTATTGTATGTTTTGGAGGATCTTCAGATGCAAAACAAAATATATTTGCTGCTTCATTCATGCATAAAAAGAGTATTACAAGCTATTTGCAATATGAAACTAATACCACATCTCTGCCCCTTTTGTATGTTCTTGTGATGGAAAATAAAGAGCATATAATCTTGTATCATTAAGAGAAATTACCATTGGTTTAGAGGTGTCTAATTTCAATGCTGATATGTTTTGGAGATCTACTACTTATGGAAGTTTTGTTTCTCTTGTGGATTAGATAAGCACAGGGAAATGAGGGAAAAATCCCTTTGAACCAATCAGTAGTGATTGTAACAATATTTGCTTCATTACATTAGAAATTGTTGTAAACCAGACAGTCCTAGTGGTGGTTTTACAGCCTTTGTTGCTGAAAGAAATAAGGTAAGAATTTCATCTTTAATTGTAATGAAAGCTTTCAGCACTTGTGATCAGAAGAATAAAACCAAGTTATCTGAGCGTTAGGGAGCAATACCAGATGGTGATTGTAGGTTGGATGGAATTTGTGGTCTCTCTTGTCTTGTCACATGTTTCACTACTTGGAAGGCTCTAAATCATATTATTCAATTATTTCTCTCCTTGGCTCAATATTCCCTTTCTTTCCTTTTCTGGTTCGGTGCAATTCTCCATCCTTTCACTAGGTGGGTCCCCACAACAGGACACTGGGTAAGCAATTTGTTGAATAACCTGAATACATTTAGGCAAATGTTTCTCACAGGTCAGTTTTACTGCCATTTTCTTTGGCAGAAGTTCAGTGCACCACTTGTTTCAACGTACAATTTAGCAATTTAAAAATCTGATTAGAGTACAGGGAAGTTGTTACGAAGGGTCTGGACTTAAGGATCTTCCTAGGACCATTGCCTTTCTAACTTACCCGTTTCAACTGGAAGTTAAAACAAATGTGCTCTTCCTGTAGCCAGTCATGTACAGTCCTATCAAGTTCTGCAATTACTTCACCTATCAGAGGGTGATGCATAGCTGATTGTTAGCTACTTTACATATATTCCTACTTTCCAAAACTAAAATTGGTCATCTTAAATGCTTTGCAAATTTCCTTACTAGTGAAAACATAAAACCCCACCATCTTTTTCCATGTTTGTTAGTATTTGCTGACTACTCAAGGAAAGGCTTCTTAGCTGAAATCTTCAAAAATTGTCTTTCCAAGTACAAGTGTTTTATTAGTGTGTACTTATATCTAAAAAGATTTACCCCATAAACCTGACCAAAATCCAGTCTTCAGTTCTCTCTCTCCCATTATGCTATATAGAGATTAATGAAAAAATAAGTTAGGGATTAGCAATATTTTTAATGTCCTACTAGAAAGCCAGTCAAACCCAATCATGAGAAGCCTAAAATCTTGACATATATAGCTCTGGAGCCTTTTGTGATGCCTTCTCATCCAGAATCTGAATATGATTCTTCCCTGGGCAAAAACTCTTAAGTCAGGAACAGGGCAGCTCTTCACTCTACTAATTTTATAGCCAGAACTATATGGTCTTTAGAAGTCATGGTGCTCTGAATAAGGAGGCATGTAGCTTCTTTACTGCCTCTGGTAGTGTCTTCACCCTGCAAAGAATGAGCATCAATGAATCTGCAGGGAGCTCTCTATGTCATCATGTCCAGGATGTTTCTGACATTCAAGCTGGTAGACTTCAAGCTACCTCTCTGTACAGTGTAATCTGTAGCACTGATTAACTTTAGAACTTACCTCTGGGGGCTTATCTAAATATAACTTGTCAATACTTCTCATATCTTGGCACTTGCAGAAAGAAAATCAAAAGAGCCAGTTTCTATTATTGTGAGGTATGGTTTTACTTTTCTTCTTCTTTTTTTCTCACGTTTATCCAGGCTCATTTAGTCCATCTATTTCATGTTTGTTTGACATGGTAAGACAACTCATGCAGAAGTCTAGCAGGAAGTGCAAATTTTGATTGAACTAAAGATTTTGTTTCCTGTGTTACATGTTTAGAGGGCGAATAAGGGTTTAGAAAATCCTTGCATTATGTGTTACAAAGATAATCTGAAAATAAAAATTGATTGTTTCCTTGCTCAGTAACCTACTTATATTAAGTAAAACTGTTAACATTACTGATTATATTTAAACTTAGAAAATTTTGATCTGTCAGATAATTAATGCAAGATTAGAGAGAGGGTGTCACAGTACACAGAGGCATGTTAGAACTTAATTTCAGAGATCTGTGTCAAAATTAATACTCACAATTGAGTGTAACGTTTGATTTTCTGATTTTAACAAGTAAGTAGATAGAATTATCTGTGTCTTACCCAAGCCAGCTTTAATGGTCTCCTTGTCTTCATTTTGATGGCAAGAATCCCAACTTGGAAGACAAAAGCTTCTATAATGTTTTAGTTTACTTATGTCTCTAAGTGATGGTTATGAGCTCCAATAGATATCTCTTCATCATCAGGCTAGGATCAGTTACAATCTTCGTTCTTTAGCTCTGGGCCAATTCCACATTTAGACTCAGTGCAAATGCACTAGAAATCCAGGACAAATAGAATAATGAGAAATCCTGATAAAACTTTGATTCAGAATTGGAAAGTTCTTGTGTGCCTATACTTTGAGTCCCGAGCTTGGTAGGGGTATCTCATAGTTTTCTGGGTTGGAGTCACCCTTCTGTGTCCCTGGGCAATTACATAAAGTGTAGTGGGAGTGCTCATAATTTCTGCTTCTAGAGTTACAAACCACAAAGCCAGACATACTATATAAGGCTGGTCTGCTCACACTTGTCTGGCACCACCATTTCCTGGGAAAATGGCAAAAGCAAATAGCAACTTGCCTGTTTGCATGTAGGCGTGATCCCCCTGAGAACCTAGAATTTGGCACCGTGCACAACTGAAGTTCAAACATCCTGAAGCTATGAGTTGTTGACAATACCTATCAGAATAAATGTATAAACTACATAAAGCAGTTTTGGTGCTGCCTTATCTCAACATTACTGTGATGGGTCCTGAGTGACTACATCACCCTGGTTAGGGAAATAGGCTTACAGTAAAAGGTGTTACCTGCTTAACCTTTGGATCATCCCCCTGGCTACAGGCAGAGGGTAGCAATGCCTGCCAGCCTCATCAGGACACTGGGAGATGCTTCAGCTTCAGTGTGTGTGGATGAAAGCCTGGATATTGCTGCCCCACAGTGGCTGTGTTTACAAAGGATATTATGAGCCTCACAATAAAGCCAATGGTAAACATTTCAAATACTGGCAATTTCTCTCTCAGATTATCAGCTGTGCAAAGTGGGCATTGCATTTCGACTGGTTTCCTGTATACTACTCAGAATTCAAATGCAATTAAGCATAGCTGGTGGTGTCACATGTATATTACTAGTGACAGACCTGTCCTTCCTTTATAGAAAGAAGTACAGAAGTGCCAAGTATCACCACTGTAATAAGATCAGAGGGAGGTAAATATACCATATAAGTATTCCAAGGCTTCTTTGAGACTGAGAGTCATAAAGTGAACCTTGGCTACAACACAGAAAATTTGAGAGTTGTTAATAAAGAGGATTAAAGTGGTAAGCATCCTCTGGGCTATAGCAGGATTTAACAAATGCCTTCAATTGTAATGTTCAATAGGACTCCAAGGCAAACCTCGACTGTAACTTGGAGTTTGCAGAGGGTAAAGACAAAGCAGTCCGGGATCATGTTACTCGTCTGATTGCAAAGGGCTGTTTTCAGTGTTGCCCCCAGGGTTTTACCTGATCTATCCAAATAAAAGATGTCTGCCCTTCCCACCCTGCAATCATTCATACATAAACAACTCTAAATATGCTTCTGACTGTCCTGCCAGTTTCAGATCTTCTTGCTTATTCAGTGCCTGCCAAAACAACAAACCGAGCCCGTGTGGGTTGTGGTTAGGGGCAGAGGCAGGCAGCAGCGGTCTGCTCACTTCCTTTGTTTTTCACATTTCTCTTTGGCCTTTCCTTGGGTAAAATCCAAGGGATGGATCATGGCTGGTTCCATCACGATGCAGAAGGAACAGACATTACTTTTCAAACAATGACAGCTTTATGAAGCTGAACAGCCTCAGCCAAAGTCTTGATGCTATCACCAGACACGTCTTTCTTCCCAGTCCCTGCAGGTGACTGCAGCTGGCAGCAGATCTTTTGACAGGCAGATTCTGTATGTTATCTCTGTTGGACCAAGCCTTTAAATAATTGGACAGGAAGATATGGGAGACAGATATGCTATTTCAAGGCATAAATATCATGGTGCTGAGTGCTGCAGAAGGCCTTTATTTAATTTAGCTAACTTTGGTTCAAATGTGGTCATCTGGTTTGGCTTCCAACCAGGATTTCTGTGGATGTATACTCAGTTTCTTCTTAGACCACCATGACAGACAAATCAGTTCTCACTGTGCCTCCATTCTTCAGCTTTTCAGTGGGAATAAGAAGGTGTTCCTAATTTACAGGAAAGGGAGATAAGGAGAGATGTAAAGTAAGTTTGCGAGATATCCTGATTTTCTACTAAGAGATTCATATAAATAACTGAAACACAGGACTGAAATGGCAAAAGTAGTTGCTACTATCAGCAGAGAAATGTGGAGAGCATTGCTGGTACACTGCCATCAGATCATGTCATGGAACAGTGAAATCCATGTGAAGAAAGCCAGACCTTGCAAAATGAAAACTACACTGTCAGAGTTAAAGTGGAACTTTAGTTTTGGATACTCCATCTGACAATGTCACTGTGCTGGTTTAGAGAAGTTTAGTTCTTCAGTTTGCTTATTGCCACTTGTGATGGTAGTTCAGTTTCCTTTTGGGACACAAATTACTTTTGATAGTGATCTTCACATTTTTATCTGCAGCTACTAGCCCAAGGCTATTCCTTTGCTTTTAACACACCAAAAGTATATAGCTAAACAACAACAACAAAAGAAAAGAACTTTGGGAAAGTAAACACACATTCCTCTTCGCTTTTTTTTTATTCCCCAAACCTTTTTTTTCTCAGGGGCAGCTTCATCTACCTGGCCTTTTCAGGAATGTAATCTAGGAGGTAATTTCATTTTTGGTCTCTAATGGTACAATCCTAGCAGTGACAGCATCCTGCTAGCTAGTGCTGCCACTAGCAATAACCATCAGTCTGAGGACTAGCAGCAGTTCCCTAGCAGCTATGGATCAGAGACAGCAAAGGAGCATTAGATGGTTTGACCTATGGCATTTTAGAATATTTGCTTGCTTCCCAGAAGTCTGGGAGGCTCTGGATTCCTTGGCATCTGGTTGAGCCAGGGAGATAAATTAACTGAAGGACTGCTACAGCTTTGTCTTGGGTGAAGCCTTCTGGGCAGCCAGATGTTTTATTTTGTGCATTGCACAAAAGGTTGCTTTAAATCTGCATGTTCTAGGGATGAGGAGTTGGAAGTGAGAGGGTAAGCTGCAGGATATTTTTTCCCTTTACACAGCAGCCTTCACTAGCCAACACTGTTGGCAAAAGCAGGAAGAAGAGAGAAATTCCCCTAGAGTAACAGTACTACACATCACCCTATCATGCAAACTTTAAACCCCAAGGGTCCAGTCCAATATGGTGCTAAGGGCCTGATTTTAAGCTTATTTAGCTGCCTGTCCCTAGCTGGTACAGATTGCTTTTGGAGCACTGTAATATGCTGAGGAGTTCTGAAAGTCAGGATCCAAAAGTCTGATTCTGTAGCTGGACTATAATTACCATGCTTTGGTGTACACAGGGAGCTCCACTGACTTCAATGGGTTTCTTCATAGACAAAAGTGTTCACCTGGAATTAAATACTTATCTGCTTGCAGGTACTAGATAACAGGTGGTTTACATGCTGTCCTGGAGGTAGCCTGAATAAAAGATGACTCCAAGGTACATGATATTTGTGTAAACACACAATGTGTGCTTTCTCAGATCATCCTTTTATAATGCTGTATTCTTGTAACAGATCTTACTCTCTTCCACATTTGAAAGCAGAAAATCATTGTGCACTTTTGGTAGTAAATCCCTTCCTGCCAAAGCTGACTCAGAACAGAAGGAAAAGACCACTTCGCTTTTCCAGCTATGGCTTTTTAAAACCTTTTTTTCTGATTCTGTTAGGCTCCCAGAGAATGTTTCATGGATATTTAACATGTTATGTTATTACTGCAGTGTATCTGTGTTAAACTCTTCATCATTCCACAGCTCTTTGATATATGGAAGACTTGTAAGTCCTGGGTTACAAATGAGAGAACAGTAGCACTGAACTTAACCCCTATAAAATTTCACTTGGGCAAAATTCCCATATGGGAGGAGTCTGTTACCTTCTTTGTTCTTGCCTGAGCCCACTGACTTTATTGATGGAGAATGAACCATGGGGGATCAGGTCCATGCTGTGAGTCCAAGGGGCAGAGAGATACAACCTGATCAGCTGCACTTCAATCAAAGTACTTCAATCAAAACTGTGAGCACATAGGACTTTTGAAATGCAGGTCTTAAATAATTAAGAAGTAGATATCCTCTAATTGCTTGTAACAAAACTGACAGTGGACATCTCAGTTATTTGCCCAGTTTGGTTTCTTTGTGACTGAAAGACAGGGAATGTGGTACAATAGCAGATGCATCACCCAGCTGGGGGTACCAAGGAAGGAGCTTGTGTGTAAGTCTTGACCTGCCTTTGTTTTCTTATGCAAACAATAATGAACAAAATTATAATTTATAATCATATTAACAGGTTAATGATTAATTTACTTAACAATGTTGGCCTTCAGATTACCATTAGAAGGCATTTGAACTGATGTAGAAGTCTAAGAATTCTCATTCCAGGTTCCTTAAACACCTTTCTAGCTGTACTGATCAAAACCACTGATTTAGTTGTTAAAGTGGTATAGGACTGATAGCTGGACTTGATGATCTTGAAGGTACTTTCCAGCCTTGATGATTCTATGATTCTATTTTTTTTTGAGGTTTTCCTCACAGCTGTTAAATGACAGAAACTTTACTCTTTAATAGCATGTACACGAGACCAGGTTCAGGTCCATACTTCTAAAAGAAACTCATGTATCTGATGTCTCTGGTTTTATATGTAGAATTTTTTTCTGATGCAAAAAAATTAAACTCATAAAGCATGGGGACTCAGACTGCAAATGAACACATTTTAAACTCCAAGACTATAAACAGAAAACCATTTGGCTGCATTTAGGCTTCTGTTCTAGATTTACCTATACAGTTCCAAACTCTTTTTGGCTTTCCAGTCAAATTTCTACATCTAACAAGGCCCACTTGCATCTTATTAACATATTACATGAGATATGTAACATTAAGAGAATCTCATCAGTCTAAGATGAGATGTAATTTAGACTGTCAGCTTAAAAAATAACATTGGAGTGGTGACCCTAAAACTTCAACCCCTACATTACACTACTACAGTGCTTGCCAGGGAGACATGGAGTAAAACCTGCTAAGCAAGTGTTGCTTTTCACCCCAGGAACTTGTACCAGAGCTCAGACCTTGCAGTTCAGTGGTACAGCTCCCTCATGATTTGTGGGAGTACCACAAGTGGTGTGTGATAATTATTCCAGGAGTTTGCCAGTCACCTACAAAGTAATAGATTCATGGTGCTGAAAGAAGTGCTGTATTCCTGTATCAGATGTGTAGAATCTGCTTTATCGCTAGAGAATATTTAGGGATAAAACAATACTTAAGAACACAAGATTTTATATAATGGAGAAAATTACAAAAGTTCAAGATGGTTCACTAAGATGATACTTTGCAATAAAGTTTTTTTGTAGCTGCTCCAACATCTCATCCAGTAAGAGGGTGAGAGCTTGGTTAGAATCTCTGGAGTACACCAGACTTGGTTCACCAAAAAAGCTTTAGAAAACTTTATCTTTCTCTATCTTTCATGTTCTAGAGATAAAGAGGTCAGCCAGAGTCCCCCCTCAAACAGCTGTTCTAGTTTAAAGCAGTTTAAAGGTGTCCTCTCACCTACCCCTGATAACACTTTCCCCTCTTATCTCTTAGGACAGGACACTCAGTCGTGTTAACAATGGAGATGAGGTAATTTCTGTGCAGGACTCTCTTTGAAGTGCCAAATTATTTTTTCAGTTGTACTCTTTCATCAGAACACTTCAGTTTTGAATTAGGTTGGGTTTTTTCTTTTTTGCTTTTACAGGTCCCTGTAGACAAGGTGCTAAATATTGCAAATCATAACTCATAAATATATAATGTGTAATTCATAAATAATACATAATTATTATCATTCCATTTGAAAATGCAGATGAAATAGCTCATTTTTAGCAGTTTACATTTGATAGTTGAAGATAAATGTATGGCAAAACTGAGAAGTGGATTTTCTAGAAAGACACTTCTGGGAACTCTTAAGCTACAGAGACCTGCGGAATACTCATACCAAGTTTAAACAGGAACATTTTCAAATGTCAAGCAATGATTATCAATGTTTATCAGTAAGATTTCCAAAAAATGTAGATTTTGTTAGTTAATATCAATGCATTAAAAAAATATCTTTACTTCGGCTCACTGTAAGACCACAAAAAAAGTTGAAGAGCTAATGTGATCTTCGTGGAAGAAGACATGAAAAGACTGGTTTGTGGTTTTGTGTTACTCACAAGAGACAAGTTCAATATTTGATTTCAGGAAGTTTCTGAGGGCTCCACGAGGTGCTCAGCATTTACACAACTGTGTCTGCAAACCACTATCAGACTGAAGCTTAGCAGTGACACTTGACTCAGAGGAGAAGTTCTCAATGCCTTGCAGCATTTATCAGGAACAAGGAGGACACTGGTGCATTCCTGTGTCAGTACTGGTGGCAGAGGTCGTGTGTCCCAGGACTCTCTTGTCCAGTGGCACCTGAGAACTCATCTGGCCTTCACCCTTGGTTGCCTTCCTTAACTTTTTTTTTTTGGTAATTCACTGATTGTTCTCTGCTTCCTCCAACTAGAATTGCTTTGTGCCCTGGAAGTATTTAAATTCCACAGATTTCATATCACAGGACTACTTCATCACTAAAATACTATTACAAAAAGATTTACTTTCATTACAGTCATCTTTACCAAACTAATTGATATTTGGTTGCTACACTTATGATTGTGCCATAACTTCTTTGGTTTACTGGTATTTCCAGGAGATGCCAGGGGCTCTGAAAGGGTCTCATAATGTTCAGAACTATCTCTCAGTCTGTAGGAGAGAGTAAAATGAGTCACTCTTATCCTTTCTCAGTGCATTCTGGAAGAATTAATCTTTACTTTTGGGAAAGTAAAAGTATTCTGGGAAAACTTCAAGGACTTGGAGCATTTGGATAGGTTAGCTTTTATTCACATTATTATAAGGGAATAATGGTCTTTCACACAAATGAGTAAATTCTTTAATTTCATTTATAACTCAAAATGAGCTTGATAGATGAGCTAATCTGTGGTGTTTTTAACATAGGTTTTTTAGTTTGAGCACTCCAAGATCTTAGGGTTACTTTTTCTTTCTTTTTTTTTTTCTTTTTTTTTTTTTCTGAATAACAGGTAAGCTGAGGGCTATATTTGAAAAATATAATGGCAAGACAGACTTGGATGTGTTATCCAGCTGTGAATCTGACACTGATCTTTTGATAGTCACACTTTATTGAGCCTAATTTTGAGTTTAATGATCACATTCTGATGGGAACATATTCCAGTCACCTGGTATTACCCATATAATAATCTATATAAACCATTACATTAGTGCATTGCAGCTTTTTCCCCCCCTGTTTCTCATTGCAAATCCATTCCAGAATGTGCTTGTTTTTATCTATAACAAAATTCTTATTCATGGACTAAACATATACCTGCCTTCTTTTTTTTAATTTGTTCTTATACCAACTCAGATTTCATCTTGGCTGATTTGAGTTGGAGCTTAAAACACTTTCAGAATCAGGGTGAAGCTTTTTAAAGGAGCTTATAAATCTGTAATTCCTGTTCTCTCCAGTTTTCTTTGAGGAGAAAGTGGATGTTTCCTCCAGCTCAGTGATGCTTTGATACCAAAAGCTTTTTATTTGCTTAGAGCAATTCTTCATTTTTAGTAGTTTGTTTTAATTTGGCTTTTGCATCTTGAAATATCTGGTCTCTTGTAGTAGATATGAAAGAGAAAAACAGCATACATTACTCAGGATCAGATTTTTTAGTAATTGCTTATCCAGGGAATAAATAATGAAGCAGCTTTACTGTGAAAAGAATTAATGAGAGACATAATTTTTTACAGATAAGAAAATGGTATCCTTCACTCAAAGTACCACTGAAGCTGTAAATTTTTTATTTTTTTTTGTGATTCAGGGATTAATATTTGTGTGAACCTTGATATGTACTTGATAGAATATTGGGATTTCCTCAGCTTCTCTTTTAGGGCTAATGAGCAGAATGTACTAAAAACATTTTTCCTGAAGTTGCCCTAATTTCATGGGCCATCACTGTTCTGCTAGGACTAAGCCTTTTGCTAAGGGATTACTGTCAGATTCTTAAGACATGAATGGGAAAAGTTGTCCCTTTATCTCTAGACAGCTTAAAATTAAATGTCTGAGTTCCCACTCCCAGGAGTCAAGTCTTGCTGCTGAGCTGAATAATTGGAAACCTTAGGGATTTGGAGAATATTGTCATTGTTAGCCCAAATACCAAAAAAGTAAATTCTGAGTGTCAAGTGCCTAAGAGTGGCACCTGAATAACAAATCTGAATATTCCATTAAATCAAACACATTGTACCAAGTACTTTGCATTTTATTCTGGCAGTGAGATAATATTTCTTTAGTATGGATCCTGACGTCCTGATAAAAGCAAAACTTCTGCTATGATAAGATTGCAGGATTAGCCCCAACTTTACTCATTAATGAACTCCTTCCAGCAAAAACTATCTACACTTTTTCTCACTAGAAAATACAGTTACCTTGGGGCCAATTTTGAATGCTTGAGACCAGTTTGAGACACATATGCCATGTACACACAGTGTTTGTGTCTGCATATCAGCAATTCTCTATTTGGCACAAAATTAGACTTATGGTAGTTTTTACATATGGATGGTTCTCCTATATTCTTAATTATTTATACATTATTTAATTACTCCTGTAGTATATGCTAGTCAAAATACAGTTGTGTTACATATGTGATTTGGAGTTCCCAGGCACAAAATGCTTGCCACTACAACCTCCTAGATATTAAATATCAATTCAGATATTTATAATCCTGGTAATTCTGAATAATTTATAATTCCACAATCTCGGGTGTGCTGTTAGTTTGTAGAAGAGCTCTCATGGCTGGCTTGAGAATATTTTAGGATTTTATTATTACTCTTTATGTGCTATTTTGCAAGATTTTAACCAAGAAGCCACCTTTCTTTTGGTCTGGTTGGCAACTCTCTGTCATATATTCCATCTAGAATTTTTGCATTGATTCTTGGCCAATTTTCTCCCCAGCACCCATCACTGACCATTGGAAATGTGACTCCTTTGGTCTGTAGAAGTTTTATTTGACCTTGACATCTGTTCTTTCAAAGCCTCTCTTTTGTATCCCATCCCTCATGATTCTTGCAGGCAATTGCACTGTGTGAATACTTCCTGCTGCCTTCCACACTTTTTCAGCATTTTGTTTCAGCTTCTGACTGTTCTTATTCACTAAAACAAGAGATATCCCAGCTGGTTGTTTTTGTTTGTTTGACCCTGCAAGCTGATTGCAATACAAGGAGTAAACAGCATAAATGGGAAAGTCAATTTGACTTAAAATAACATAAATTCAACTGTTCTCTGTGCTCTCCCTGCAGTGCTGAGTACTCAGAGTGCTGGGAAGACTGACTCCTTTCTAGTGAAAAATATTAAGTTGGCCCAAAATGTGTCCTATCAGTTACCAGTTACAAAGGTAAGAACTATTATTTTCTATGTCTGTTTTCATTTCATGAGGGCTATTCAGTAGAAAATACTTGACTGCATTGCCAGGATACTTCTGAGGATTCATGTTAACTGGACCTTCTGCCTTTCTTTGTTATTTTGTGCCCCACCTAGGAACTTACAGCCTCTTCATCAGTGACAGAATACAATCAATTCATGATTTTTTTTGTCTTCTATCTTCAGCACCTATTGAGCCATTCCATTTTGAGATATTTCAAAACAAGATTTCTTCCTGATGGGAAATTATATTACCATAAATCTTCCCTTACTGTAATTTTTCACCATTTTCTAACACTGGAAAGATTTAAAGCTATTCTTCTCTCTTTAGAAGCTCCGGCTGAGTTGAAAAATTAAATGTGATAAAGCTGCACTTGTTACATTACAAATACACATTTCTTTTGGATTCAATTGTTGCTATGGCAATGCACAATCTGCCTTCTTTAACTGGATATATCCACTGCCATTCACATGTGAGAATGATTTGCTATTAATTATGACTCTTGGTACCTTCATCATCACACACCTCAGTGCAATGTGCAGAGCGTTTCTTCCTGCATTGTTAATTTTCTGCTGAAAACAGTGGTAGTATAGTAGGGCGTTTTATTTGTCTCTTGCTTTGGAGGTGGTCTGTTGACAGGCCTTGAAAAGATGGGGAATATTGTTCTGTTTTGTTTGCAGAGGGCTCAGGTGTGCAGGGAAACCAAGCTCTAACATTCCCATCCTCTTGGCACAGGCCCAGGATGCAGACCTGATGATTTTCGTGTCCTGAGGCCAAGTGGTACAGCAAGGCTTGTAGTAAAACTCTTATCTCTGAGACAGATCAGCCATGTCCAGGCTTCCTACTGGGTATTCCTGACTGGTGGTAATTCCTGAACTATGATTTGGCAGTGTCTTGGAGAGTTGTAGTTGACCTGAGCCAAAACTCTGCAGACTGTCTGAACAATTTATAAATATGGATGGACACAGCACAGTGCTCAGACCCGTGCTCTGATCATAGAATCAGAGAACTGTTTGGGTTGAAAAGGACCTTAAAGAGCATTTAGTTCCAGCCCCTCAGTGCTGTTTGGTTTGCTTGTGTAGATGAAAGTGCTGTTTTTGAGCAACGTTTCCAACATGTCACCTTTTGTTCTGGGGAGATAGCATCTTGGATCTGCATTAAAGAACACTCCACACCTGCTCATCATGCTTGCCAATGCTTATCAGGCATGGAGAGGCATAAACACAATGTCTGCAGCACCTCAGTTAGACAGAATAGCTGGCTGGGGATTAAATAAGGTGTTGGCATTGTTGCAAGTAAGACTAATTTGGAAAGGTTGTGCTCTTAGTACAAAAGAAATAGAATTTATTTATGAAAACAAGGAGAAGTTGCCATTCACCTCTCATGCTTTTCTGATGTTTGGATCTTGTTGTGTGTTGTGATATCCATACATCCTGCCAAAGTTGTGTAAGCAAGCAAAGTCTCTGTGTATTCTGATCCTCTGGAAACCACTAAACTGATGAGGCTTCATATCATTCTGTGGTTTCTTCCTCTTTTATTCACTCCTCTATCTCATCTATAAATCATCACCTTCTCATTGGTTCTCTGCTCACAATGTCATTTCCAGTGCTCTGCTGTTATTAGTTAATGCCATGTGGGAAAATATGTTTACATTGTTTTATGCAGGAAATACACTAGGTAAGTGCAATTTTGCTTCCCACAAACAGAGTTTAACCATTGCCCTGGGGCAGAGGTCAAGAGGAGGAACACTGCTACAGGTATGTTCTGGGACACTCTGCCACCAGTATGTTGCAGCAATGTAAATTTAAAGCTAAACATACAAAAATTACTTTCTTTGGATCATCAGTTTCTTTAGAATTGACTGCTTCTGATTGCTTTTGGAAACCTCAATTCTTATGTATGCATCACCAAGCAGTAACAGGATGATGTTTTGGGGCAGTCTTGCACACATTGCTCTGGAAGCAAAGTGTTGCTATTGCCTACTGTACTGCACGAGGTCCAACACACCATATGCCAAGGAATAAATTCTGAATTTATCACACAGAGAAGTCTCATAGTGTATTTGTAATACTTCAGCTCTCTGAATTCTTTTGAGCTCACTGGGAAGAGCAGATTTCTACTGCTGAAAATACTTTTTGTTCTTGTGCCCACTCATATCTGGTAGACCTATCACTCTGCTTCCTTTAAATGCTCTTTTAGCTGATGTATGGCATTACACATGCTGTTGGAAAAGCAAATAAAAAGCAGACTCTTTTTGAAGCCTTTTTATAGATCACTGTGTTAATTTTCAGGACGGACAGACAAAAATTGTGCTATATGGCAAATTAGTATCTTTCCACTGGTTTTGCTTATAATCTGCTACATTCAATTTTGATTGAGGTTATCTGTCTAACTCGTAGGCCTGTATATGTAAATGAAAAGCACTAAGTATTGTGTTTGGCTAACAGCCAGAAATTCTGAATCACAATCAGTAGGATATACAAAAGAAATTTTCCTGTATCTTCAAGAAGGAAATCAGATGCTTTATAGGGCTTTTTCCATTTCTTCTGTGATTCTTCAGTACCAAGAAAACTTGAGGCTGAACAGCATCATTCCAGTTAATGGAATTTTTTGGGTATATGGGCAATAATTAAAACAAGAACAACAACAACAATAATAACAATAATAATAATCTATTATTTATCTCAGAAGGTACTTTGGTCATCAGAAGGCTCTGCTGACTTGCACAACCAACAGAGGTTGTGTGAACATTGAAAAAGAAGCTTCAAGGTCTTTTATCAGGCTGCTGTGATTTAAAAAAAGAAAATATATTTTCCATATTTTTACCTAATCAGGTCTCCCAGATGCTTATTTTCTATGCAGAGATGACACTGAGAATATTATTCTTATTTTAGTCTTACTTTACAGTAAATGAGAATGTGAACTTACTTGTCACCATATAAACTACAGTACAGTGCTGGCACTAATATTAAGCACAGAGTGGGGTTCAGGTCCCATCATCATGCACCCATCTGATTTACTGGGGTGGCATCTGTCCTTGTGGTGTCATTACTGTGGAGTATGTGGGCAAGTGCAGGAGGACTGTGGCTGTGGAGCTGTGAAAATGGGGGACAGGCAAGCAGTGCAGATGGCAAAATGGGGAGCCTCTTGCACCAGGCCTTGCACCAGCACCCATGCCAAGCATGCTGTGGCTCTCTCCACACCAAATTACTTCTGAAACTTTTTGATACTTAAGATCAATTGTCAGGCTGCACAAGATGTGCAATTGAGACAGTTTTTGGAAAGAAAATTCAAAACACTGCTGCTGCATGGAGAGGAATTAGCAGTCGGATTAAATTAGGGAAACACCCTAGAAGGGTCCTGTGAAACTGCTTCTCTCTCACTTCCTCTCCTCTGTGTTATGGTCTGGATGAGATGACATCTCCTCTGGTGACTGTGGGTGACTCAGTGGGTGACTCAGTGACAAGCACACCAGCACAAATGGGGTGAGCAAGAGGGTGAGAGCTGTAGGGCACAAGAGCTCACCCAGAGCATGCAGCTTTAAAACAGCCCCATGTGCTGCTGGGCTTCAGGTGATGAGAATTTATTTCAGTGACCACTCATGTGTCAGAAGGCACCTGAGAGTCTGGAGAGGAAGTACAGGCACCTCACCACACAAATTCTCCCCTTCAGCATAAACATTTATTTGTCTTTGCTGCTATGTTCCTGGAGACCTTCTGGAGATGAGATGTTCCTCTCTCATTATCTCTGTATCTCACCTTACTTCAGACAGTGGGGCTCTCCTGGCAGGCTTGCAATTTCCTGGCAGAAGACCATTTTAATTGCAGATTTGCAAAACGATGCACTTTATTTTGCCTGCAGATGTTTTCTGATGCTATTTTCTACTTGACTTGAAAGCTGCTCCCTCCACTGTGCTGAGTGTTGAGGTGGAGCAGGTGAGTAGGGACAGACTACTCCGTAGCAGCGTGTGTCCTCTCTGGCCTCTACAGAAAAATCATGTGCCTAGACTATTCTGTATTGGGTTAATTACATGGTACCACTGATTAAATTAAAGTTCTTTATACAGCAGGGTGAAATTCAGTCTATTAAATGTGCTGAGCAGAGACCAAACAATAGACTTCATGCTCACGAAAGTGAAACTGGAGAACAGAGAAAGATGGAGAACAAAATGAAGGATGAGAACAAGAGGTAGAATGTGAAGGAATGGAGAGAACACAAAGGAGCAGGCAGAAGAGGAACTGAGGTGACCAACATGGATAAAAGGTAGCATAAAAACCAAATAAAGAGAAAGCTAACTGTGAAGAAGCAGAGTAGGTGCTGAAATACCAGGTACAAGTAAAACCCAGACCAGCTCTTGGGAATCCAGGTATCAAAATCTATTGATTTCCAATGATTTTTCTTTAAATCAATTTAAATAATTTTTAAAAGGCTTGAGAGTCCCAAGTAAGAATATATGGATACACATACATAAGAAATAATCTTATTGATTGTTGATCTGAGAAATTACAGTCCTTATCCTAGTGTATTATAGCCATGATTTATGGTGGAAAATTTAGTCCCCCAAAATGTGACTTCTGCAGATTTGAGTGGCTGCAATGAGTAGATTGTATGTTTGAAAACTCTAAGTGAAATTTTCACAGGCAGATCAATATGTCATCTGAAGAGAAAGAACAACAATTATTTTCATAAATAGATTTTTTCTGTAAGTGCTTGGCAATACTAACAACAAACTTTAAAGCATTAGAAAAAATGCTGGATATAATAAAAATTTTAAAACCAGCAGCAATTCACATACTTGTCCCCATGCACCACCTTTTTAGGCATGTTTTTTACTTAAGGTCTTTTAAATTCTTTATATATATTGCATGTAAAATTTCAATACAAAAGTTAAACAGTGACAGATTATTTTGCCTACAACATCTACAGTTGATAAAACCAAGGCTGTAAGCAAAGTTTTATGGCTATTTTATGAACTTAGGAATGTACTTTGGGAATTTATCATGGAAAAATTTACTTTTCTATTTAAGGAGTAACTAGGGCAAGTCCTGTCACAAGGTGTAGTCCAAAATGCACACGGTGCTCCTGCTGAGTTACAGCTATGGCTTGGTAATGGGCAGCACTTGGTAGGATTAGGGAGAGAAAAAAATGTGTTTGGTGTGTTTGAGGTCCTCTTCTACTGCCCCTCCTGAGGGTGCATGAAACATCTGAGTACTTTGGGTGATAAACCCAAAAGTATTTTATAACCCATTTGTCTGTGAAATTAATAACTTAGGTGCTTGCAAGTCTCTGAAAACACAGTTCTTAGTCAAGTTGACATATAACACAGAAAAAATAATTAAAAATCTAATTAAAAGTATTTATGATGTTGCTTGTTCATATGATGGCTGCATTTGTCCCTGAAAGATTTTATAAAAGGATAAAAAACTGTGATGCTTTACTGTGTGAAATAATTGGTGGTTGCTTTATCTTATAGCAGGGTCTCATTTACACTTGTTTTTATGGAGAGTCAAGCTCTTGAAGTTTAGCAATTGCAGGAGGATTTTGGCTTTGGTATTTTTGTTGGTGTTTTTTGCAATGTGTCTCTCAGTGGTGCAATAAAAAGTTAAAAAATATGTCTGGGGGATTGAAGGTCTATTTGGGATCTTAGAGGATAAAAGGAAAAAAAATAGGAATAAACACCCATTGTGGTATTATTAAAGTTATAAATATGTCTAAAGCAACACTGGAAAGGGAGGGGGATGATTCATGAGGATTTTTTTAGATTTAGGAGTTTGGTCAGGCTGCCTTTATGTTAGTTCCTGAAACTTATTTTACATATCCACCACTGTTCACATAAATAATCTAAAAGAAGAAAAGGAATGAATTAAAAGTACGAAATGTGTAAAATAAATTACATTACTGTAGGAAAAAAATCTGCATAAATAAGGGAATTAAATATATATATATATATTTTATGGTATTCCATAACAAGTGTTTGTTATTTTAATACAGAACAGCCAGGAGATGTGCTTACTTACAATACTTAGTGCTAAAACCCTTCTAAAGAAATTATTTTTCCCCCCCCTTTTTTTTTTTTAATGTTCAAGAGCATTCTAGCAATGAAAAGTGTCATGACAGGTTTTTTGATAAACATATTTATTACAAATTTTCTCACTTGTTGATTCCAGAAGTCAATCATTGTTCCCATATCCCTTGGCAGCAGCACTTTGCTGGCAGAAGAGTTTATATAAAGTTAAGGAAAGTGTTTGTTGCAGACCTTGCTCCTCAGTTTTGTGGGGGAACTCCCAGGCTGCCCAGGCTCTGTTTTCTGCCTGGGGGAATTCTGCTTCCATGTCCATGTGCCATTAATATCTCTTTCTCATTCAGTGAAGATGTTGTCAACCACTGTGGTCTCATTTTTGGGTACCACAACATCCTGTAGGAACCTGGAGGACAGTTTTATACAATGTTAAAGTGTTTATATTTTTATTTGCTTGGGTGTGGGTCTAGAGAAGTGGCTACAGACTTTCTACCTGACCTAGCTTTTCATCTGTTAACTCCTGAGCCTTCCATAAGGAGGGAAATAAATCTGAATCCTTGTATTTCTTGAAGTAAGCAATTGCAATCCTTTATCTTTTTAGAAGAGAATAAATTTTTTGTGGAAGACACTTCCCATTCTCCCCTCACTGCTTATAAATCAGTGTTTTACAGAATCCTGTAATGTTTAATAGAGGTAATTATGGTGTAGATTTGGTGAATACCAACAGCTTTGAACCCAGTGAAAATTCGTGTCTGAATGACATGGTCAAAGGTCAGTGGCTGTGACAGGCTTGGTGTAATTCCAAATTCAGTGTGAAATGCTGCAGAGATTCTTAAGGGAAGAAGAGACGCTTCTAAAACAAAAACTATATTATTATTATTATTATTGTTGTTATTATTATTATTATTACTATTATTATTATTATTATTTAAATCCAGAACGTGCGTTTCTATGTGCATGCGAAAACCACTTGCTGTTTTAAGGTAAAGACATCTTTTTGCTGAGTACTTCAGCTCTGAAAGCCTCCCTGGCAGCAGGGGTGGCACTGGCATGGTTTTTCTCTGCTGACAAACGCCAGCAACCGGCACAGCCGCAGGTGAAGTGATTTTTGAAAGCTTTTCATTTTCTTACACCCTGTAACGCCAACATCGTTTCCCCGCGGGGTAGGAGCTGCCTCTTTCTGCTCCCCTGAATATGCATTCGCGTTTGAAGGATTTTTGGAGGGAGGGAGGGAAGAAGAGAGCGGAAAAGAAACTATGCTTTGAGTGTGGACCGGGGCTCGCCTGGGTTTCCCTGGCAGGCAGAGGGAGGGCGGTCCGGGGGTTTCGCCCAGCGGGAAGGATCCGGACCCGGCTGCTGCCCCTCGGGCCGCGGGGTCACTGCAGCGGCCGCCGGGCTCAGCGGAGCCGGGAGCGCGGAGGGGTGGGAAGGGGCTGCCTGCGGGGAAATAACCCCGGGAGAAATCCTGCGGGGAGGGAGGTGAAAAGTCAGGCTGGGAAGGAAAGAAACCGCGAGTCATCTTTGTGCGGTTTTGGCAAGGTGACACTCAGCTTTTTCCATCATCGCTGCTCCGGCAGCCTGGGGGGATGCGGGAACAGCCCCGGTTCTCCTTCCCTCCTCCCCCTTCCAAACCAACAAACAAACCCTAAACCAACCAACCAATCAACCAAACAAAAAAACCCAAAAAAACGTCAATATCCCCCCCACCCCGAAAAAAACCAAGCCAAACCAAACCAAACTAAAACCCCCCAAAAACCGGGGCCGACAGGGAGACCCGGGGCGATCGGGATCCGGAGGAGGTGTCCGGGCTGCACCGCTCCCCGCACAAGCAGAGAGCTGCGGAGCTCCCCGCGGGGGGAAATTCTGCTGTGCTCGCTTTGCACTTCCTGGCGAATCGGCAGCGCCCGGGCACCTCCTCCCTCCCCGGACGGGCTCCCGAGGGGATCCGCGGAGCTGCCCGCGGGGCGCGGAGCCGCCCCCTCCGCCAGGCATCCGCGCCCTCTCCGCGGGCCGGACTCCCCTGCGGCCGCCGCTGTGCCACGAGCCTCTTCCGAGCGCCTTCCCCTTTTCGGGTTTTTGTAGCGTTAGGGTGTTTTTCGGGTTGTTTTGGTGGTTTGGTTTTTTTTTTTGTTTTTTTTTTTTTTTTTTTTTCTTTCTTGTCTCTATTTCGGGGAGAGTGCGGCCAGGCTGGGCAAGGAGAAGGAAACTTTCTGACACACACACACCCCCCCTGGCTGCTCCGGATATTTTTAAGAGGGTGGATGAGCGAGGAAAACAGCACCGTTTTTAAAGTCATCGCATGTTCTTGGGAAGGTCTCCCCTGACACCTCGCTGCTGGGATTAAAGGCCGGAGCTGGAGAAGCTCCTCCCCTTCCCTCTGCTTGTCCCATCCTCCCTCCTCCCCCTTTCCCCCTGTCTCTGTCCCCCCCCTCCTCCGTCCACCCCCCACCAAGTCCTCCCCGTTCCCCCTATTTCCTAAGGACATTTTAAAAAAGGAAAAAAAAAAAAGAAAAAAGAAAAAAAAAAAGCTAAAAAAAAGGGGAAAAAAAAAGAAACGAGGAAAAAGAAAATAAGGAGCGTGGAGTAACTGCGGCCGGTGGGACGGTGGGGAGAGGTGGCAAAGGAGCCTCCCTCTTTAGATCTATCTTCTAGCACCGGGCTTGGGTGAAGGGATGGGAAGCACTGCCATGGACAAGAAGAAAGATGCTTCCAGCAGCAGCAGGAAAAGCTCCAGCCAGAAGAAACTCATGTTGCGAGTGCACATCCCCGTAAGTGGCTCCTTGCGCTTCCTCCGCTTCGGCAGCTGGCGGGGCTTGGGCGCTGGGGTTTGTTTTCCTCTGCCATGCAGCGCAGCGAAAGGCAGGGAAGGTGTTTCCTGGCGCGGAGGTCTGGAGTTTGGGGGATGTTGGACTGAAGGGTGCAGCCTGTGCACCAGGGAAGTCCTCCACACCTGAGGTGGGTTGGAGCATGGGGGGTCCCCTGGTCTCTGCCCCCGGTGTGGTGCTGGGAGCTCAGGGTGCGCCGTGTCCGTGGGACCAAGGAGTGTGGATAAGCGGCTGCACCACTGCTCCCTGTCCTGGGCTGTGGGCTTGGCTCAGTGTCTCTCATCCTTTTCACCTGCAGATTCACAGTACGGTTTAGGAAAAGGAATGTTCACCCCCAAATGCTAAGCTCGACATCCCCAGGTTTGGCTCTGGGAACTGTCCGTGCGTTGTGGCTGAATCGGTGTTTAATCTGACTCCTCTCACTCGCAAAACCGATCCACAGCTGAATTTCCTAGGACTGATGTGTACACAAGCAGTGTGTTTATTGCCGAGAGAGCAGGAACAGCTTCATTGCCACGGTGGAGCAGATTAGTGAGCTGTGCAGTTTGTTCACTGGCCCTGTTTTGTTTTGTATATTCACATTATAAAGAAACAAGCAAGAAAATACAGCCTATAGATCCAGAATAACCTCAGACCAAAAAGTTTCTTTCTGTTCCCAGTGGAAATAAAGGCTGGCTCTGTCTTCAGAGTTTTCATGCCTTTCAAAACTTTTAATATTGTTTTTCTCTACTGTCAGGATGTTCTTTTTATCTATGCAACTATTCAGTTTGTTTATTCGTGTCCTGATGTGCTTTTGGTTTCATTGCTTCTGATGAGAAATAGCTGAGTCCCTGTATCTTTTTTGTTATGTGCAATCTGTCTTGGTTTTCTGGTTTTTTGTCTGTTTGGTGGGTTGGTTGGTTTTTGATTGTTTGGGGGTTTTGTTTGCATTTTTTTGTTGTTGTTGTCGTGGGTTGTTAGATATCACTATATAAAAGTGGGAAACAGTCCTACATGGGTCTCTGCCAGGCCACCAGGGAGTAAAAATATATCTCAATATATTTCTGGTTTGAAGTTTTTTTCTTTGTTTTATGGCAAAATAAGAAGTCAAAGCAGAGTTGTTAGGTGTCTTGAGTGTGTGGAATAAAATGGAGGAGAAATACATGGCTCTTCTGGAGATTTAATTTTTCACTGGAGAGGAATGCAAGCCTAAGCCAAACTTCTGGAGCTCTGAGTGCATTCAGTACGAGGAGGAAGAAGTCTGTTTCTCCTAACATGGATGTCATCTATGAATTTGTGACTGGAGTTTTAAAGATACAATCTTTGCCATGGTACCAGTACTATGTCACAATAGGGATGTAAAATACCAAGAAAATAAGATGTACCACACCAAAGCACCACTCATCCTGGGCATCTTATTCCTGTCCACTCTGCCTGCTGCATTGCTTCTGCCATCTCTTTCCATACTCCCCCACTTCTGAATTCTGTCCCTAGTTGGGGACTTCTGTCAAGTGGGATCTTTATGCCTGATTCAAGAAGCTGCATTTTTTGTCTGCTGAAGAGCCACAGGTGGCTTGGGAGATGCAGGGTTTACTGCAGGATTTTACAGGATCCATCTGGTGCTTTTGAAATATCTTCTAACTGCCAGATAGCTCACCAGCACTTACAGGAATTTTCCTCATTTTATGGTTGTGAAGATAAAGTGAGAAAAGGGCTTTAATAACTTGTTCTCACGTAAGAATTACTGACAGAGGAAGACTACTGCTTTTTCCTAAATGCTTCCTTAAGGCTGTAGACAATCTTTCTTTGAGTGTTGCCTTAGTTCTGTCTTGGATAGAAGACCATTAGTAGTGGGCCACAATTTTTCATGTTCAACAATCTCTTGGCTTCTTTGCTATGCAGTTTGTCACCTAGGTAGTGGTAGTTATTCACATACAGGTCTGCAAATGTCTGATATTACACTTAAATCGACATGAGTTTCATTGTTTATTCAGTTGGCAGCAATTCAAGATTTGGTAATGAGATAACACCTTCCATCCTTCCTCTCCATCCCCAAAATATGATCCTTTTGTTCCATTCTGCATCACTTAATGGACTATTTGGCCCAGGATCTTCCAGGTTGTATTCATGTTTTTCGTGGTTTTCTGTTATTGGCAGAGTTTAAATATGACTGTGCTCTAAGAAGGAACATTTTTCACATTCTCCTTATTTGACAGTGGAATCTGCATTTGAAAAGATCCATTTAGAATGTTGGTTTTTTTTTTTTCTCTCTTTCATAACATGTTGTTGGCTGCTGTTTTGAAGCATCATTCCTATTATTTCAGTGGCGCCTGTCAGTGTAGCTGTAGTAGTCAAGGGAGCTTTCACCAGACAGTAATTTTTATTTTGTTCATCCTCTTCTTTGTTTTGCTGTGAGATCATGTTTATTGCTGAGGCATGTAATTCCTGCTCATTGAGATCTTCAAATTAGGAACAAGAGAAGGACTAAAAAGGTCTGAGTAGGAGGGGAGAGAGGAATTGATTCTGAAAGAGAAAGCAATGGGACAAAAGGTATTGTTGAGAAGCAGGCTACCCTAAAACTTATTTATTAGTTATTTAGAGATGCTGACTGAAAAAATAATGACAAATATTGTGAGGGAAGAAAAATATTATATAAAACATTCTACAGTAAGGTTACAAGATTGTGGAATAATAGGCATAACTAAAAGGAATATTTTTATTTTTCGGGTTTGCCTGTGACAATGGTAAAAAATAGACTGATATAAGAAAGCAGGTTTTGTGACTGGGAACACTCCAGGGCAAATCTCAGGTACATCCTTCTCAAGCAAGAACAAGGCACAATACAAAAAGTCTGGAAACACTCTATTTTCACTTTCTTTCTGTGCAGAGTCTTCTTTGGCAAAAATTAGTGGGAATTTGCTTCTGGGAATAGTGGTAGACCACTTAGTTCTTGCCAGTTGGGTTTCCCAGCTGCTCTTGACTTGTTGTTCAGAGCCAACAGTACAGTGAAGGCCACTGCATTCTGTTAGTGTGGCAGGGAAGTATTTGCTAAACTGTTGGACTGATTGAACAACATTTTGGTTGTTTTGTTTGGTTTTTTTCCTTTGCAAATCCACAACTTACCAACAAACAAGTAGTTTAGATTGACCATAATGTAATTGCAGGGGCTTTTCTAGTAGAGGTCAAATCTTCCTCTGTCTTTCCCAACATGTTCTGAAGTCTTGAAACTGAAGATGCCTGAATGGAAATTTCTGGTCCAAATATCCCTGCAAGCAGCTACAGATTTGGATAGAAACATTTTCTCTCTTTATGGCTCTCATCTGTAATATGAAGACGTCAGCATTATAGAATTCCCTTTCAAGCCATTATAAGACAGTGCTTGCACATTGCTTTCAATGGTTTAAAAACTCCATTCTAAGACAGGATGCAATTGTCTGCTGAGTAGGAGTTCCCAGCAGTGAGATCAGAATGTTCTTTTGTCATCTCACAAAACTGATCAGTTCTAATGTTAATGTTAGCTTTGTAATCCCATGTTGCTGAAAAAAAAAGAGAACTTCTGCTCTTGCTTATTTTGAATTTCAGCTGGGAAAATTCAGTCAGTGCCAGCAAAGTTATGTTGTATTCAAACTCGTGCAACTGAGGGTAGAACCTGTCTCAAGAGTTTCACCGTGGCAAGTGCCAAGCACCTGCTGCTCCCAGCAGGTGGGAATTGCAAAACCTTGGCACTTCCTTGGATTTTTCCCAAACACATCACAAGGTGACTTTTTATTCAAAAGAACAAAGAGGTTTTTTCACATTAAGGACAAAATTAACATCTGCAAATGAATATGAAAACATCTTTCTGTTCAGTGAAGTGGCTGTTGCTGGTACTTCAGCCCTGACAGCAGAGTTGATACACTGGAAGGATGCTCTTGGAGATCACAATCCTTTATTTTCAATGTCACACAAACAAATGTCTCTGCAGACTTTCCCCCACTTCTTTGTCAACCTCTGTGGTTTTGAACAGACTCCTCAATGTGCAAATTTATTGCTGTTTCCAGGCCTATTATTATGTTGGGATGCCAGGCTGAAACATCAGATGGCTTAAATATTTCTAACTCGATAGACAACAATGATGTTCTGACAGTGTGTTGGCTCTGCCCCTGTCTCTTGCTTTCCACATTTGCAAAGTCATTAATGGCTCTATGCCTAATAAATCACCGTGAAATGATTTTGTTCTGTCACAGGTTTTGCAGGGTGCTTCTTTTCTCCCAGTCATTGCTGCATGGACTGATGAGAAAGAGTACTTTAGCCTGATGATCCCTTTAGGAAACTGCAGGTGAGGAATAAGCTGGTAAATTCTTTCAAAAAAGATGAGGGAATAAGCTTCCAGTGTGATGTATGAATAAAAAAAAGTTTGTTTTCTTAGCAAAAGAAGGTGGGGGCAGAGGGAAACAGAGGAGAGAGAAATGTTTCCATAAAATTAAACCTGCAACTATCCTGCCCCTTGCTCTCATAGGGCAGATTCTGAGTTGTCCTGAGTCTCTGTAGCCTTGAAGTTTAAATCTGGATTCCTCTCTAAAGGGTTGTTATATTTAAGGATCTGAAAGGGCAAGAGGTGTTTACTCAGGAGCTTTGAGATTGCACTTTGAATTTATTTGAAGGGAAAAAGAAAGGATCCATGTTTGCAGTCATAATAGCTGCCACTGTATTTAAAGAAGCACTTAGTCTTTTGGGGTTTAAAGCATAATAAATTATCATCTGCTTAATAAAAATACTGCTTCTTTAAAACACCACTCTTTCTGTAAGAAGATTTTGCTAATAACTGGTCTCATCCAACCTCCTCTATTTATACCTGTGAGCCCTGGGAGGACTGTGGCCTCAGAGGAGTGTGTATTTCATTGGAGGAACAAGCTGTGAATGTGGAAGAAACCTCACAGAAATGTGGAAAGGGAGCCTCTTGTTCTCCTGGAAGGTTACACAGACTGTCCTGGTATTGAGAATTACTGAAGCAGAAGAAAATGTCATGCTCCTAGAAGATCATGAGTAGTGATCTTCATCTGGGATATTCCAGAGTCTGTTCACAAAGCTGCAAGGTTTAACCCAGTTTCACCTGAGCACCACATTGCCTTCAGGGGAGCTTCTCAGATGTGACTGAAAGCCAAATTTGACCCTGAAGATAGGATTCAACAATGATTTTACTGGTATCCATGGACAGTCATGTGCTGGCTCAGCAGGGCTGAGTGGGATAGAAAGAAGCCAAAACTGTGTCAGCATGGCTGTTGGTAGACCAAATTATGGGTATTCATTTTGAGTGAAGTACCACATATAATTCTCATCCCTTTGAAGAAGAGCTGAATTTGCATCAACAGGCATCTCATGCTTAGGGAATAATGAAAGAGCAGAGCTGGTTACAGAGAAATGAAGCATCAAGATGACATCAGTAGCAGACAGGAGGTGTCACAGAGTAAGTCTGTCTGGCACAGAAATACCCCTTTGTGGGCTATGTTACCCTTGACTGATCATCAGCCTTCAACAATTAGCCTGCTCTCAGGGCCTGATCTGGTTGCAGAGGACTCCTGGCTCAGTTTTCTACTGTTGTTCACACTGTAGACTCACTGGAGAAAGTGTTATAGCCCAACAAACAGGAAGACTTGGGTATGTCCTCAAGGACAAAAAGAAAAAGCATCTGGAATGTATCTTGAATATGTATGGTGTATGGTTTTTTCTCCTGGAAGGGAGAACTTATGTATACACATGAATGTAAGATGCCATCAGTAAGTATAAAATATTATTGGTGGTTTGGTGATACAGTGTTATGCGGCTACTCAACTATTTTTTGTACTCAAAACACTGGTGAATATGACAATTTCTGCTGCAAATTGATTTTTGTGTTTATTCTTTAGGCATTTGTAGAACTGGAATGTAATGCTGCAGTTTAGTGTTTGCTTCTCTAATACAATTTCTCTTAAAATGCTTGCATAGACCTACATATAAAATCTTTGAGCATGAAAACATCCTTTACTCAATAGAGAACCAAACCATAACATGTTACTTCATTTTTTGACACTGAGGATTCATGGAGTCGTATATAGAGTCCTTTAAATTTTCATATAATTTGGCATGACAGTAAATTACATTATGTAAGCTTGACTTAGTGGGATGCATAGTAAATGGATTGCAGTATTTGTTTCATGCTTGTCATTTATATCACCCACCATGACTGTGCAGACTTTATGGTCATTATTGCAAAGGGCACCTGTGAGCTTGGGCTCCAAACTCAGAACCTAAGTCAGAAGCTGAAGACTTAATCTATTTCTGCAATCAGGGTGATGGGGCTATATGCATTTTTTTAAGCTGCTGGAGAGCACATTTATAGATCTGCAGCTTCACGAGGAGGAAGTGTGTGCATTCTAAGCATTAACTGTCATACTATGAAGCCTTTATCATCATTTATTCCCAGCAGGCATTGTGCAATCTGCAGTCATCTTTTCACCTGGTAATGCTGCTGCAAAAGTGAGAATAAGAAAATACTCTGCTGCAAGTTGAAGAAAGAAGAGCTGAGTGGTCAGAGTATTGGTTTGCTGTGCTACAAAACACAGGATTTGCTTGGTTGTAGGTTTACTTGTGGTCTTCCATGCATCACTGAGGTTTTGATATTGTTTGTGGAAGCTGTGTGCCTGGTGATTCGTTTAGATAAGTTTGGAAATGTTTTCTGATGAATTAGAGAAATCAATACCTGGGCTAAACGTTGAGCATGAAGAAACATTGCATTGCAGGCAAGGAATTGATAGAAGAGGTGTTGTGGTGAGGATGTTATGGACTAAACAGGTCACCTGTCTAGTGGAGAAGGTGGATTGTTACCTGCATGTCACTTATTTTGAATGGACTCTAGACAAAAATCAGACAAGACACCAGGAATTGTGTGCAGAATCCTGAAGTGTATCACAGTGACTGTATTTTTGCTGCCTAGACATAATCTTTGACAAGTTTCCACAGCTTTGGGACTGTTCTATGCCTTTAGTTGCACACTTAATATGTTTGCTAAGCTTGCATCATCTTGATTTTGGTGCTGTGGCCTTTGAAAGATGTGACTACTGGCAAGTGTTTTTGTAGAATCCTGGAAGAGTTAAGGTAGAAATAATCCTCTGGAGACTGTTTAGTCCAGTCCTCCTCCTGAGCAGGTTGCTCAGGAATGTGTCCCATCAGATTTTTAATATCTTCAAGGACAGAGACTGCACAACTTCATTGCACAACTTCATTCACAGAACTCAAGCAGGTGGGGTTTGGGACACCTTTCATTGCTCTGAAGGGATGCACTTGGGCAAGTTGAAAGCTCATTGAGATTAAATACTGTTCAGCCTCTACACAAGCAAATTGAATTTAACTCCACAGTTGGCTGGATCTTCTCCCAAAAGCCTCGTGTCCACCTTGAAGAGTGAAACTGGATTTGGCCAAGTAGTGTAGAGACTTCTGGGAAAAGTGTGCTCTGAGATGGGAGTAGAAACTGGACACAGTGGTCCCCACAAGGCATGTGGAGGAAGGGAACAGTAAAGAAAAAATTAAAAAATGTGTTTAGTCAAGTGTTACCATAATATGTATGGGAGTTTGCCAGCTTCTCAACAGAGCATTGCATCTTCTAGAATGTGGTTTTCATCATGAGTTGTCATTCCTTTTGCATAAATTAATTAGAGGGGGATTTGCTGTTACTGAGTATCAATCATGGTTTCTGTGTAGGAAGTCTGATCTGAACCAAGAGGCATGAGGAAAGACAGGTCAGGGGGGAGGGAACTGTATCACTATCTAGATCTCTATCTGCTTATTGCCTGAAGTTGAACAGAGTCCTTGATGTAAGCTTTGCATTGATGAATGGCTGAAGCTTGTGATTTGAAAAGAATATTCCACACATAAAAGATAAACCAATGATAATATTATTTTTTTTTACCTTTTCATTGTTTTAACACAGTGACTGGTAAACTATGATCTACTTTTAACTTACTAGTGTGCCACATTGAAATACTGAAGTAACTTTCCAGGTTGTCTTTTCACCCATAACTGAGTGCTATTAAGGTGGATGTCTATGCACACATAAGAATATGTATGTTAGTAAAGACAAAATCTCTGAAGTATTTAAAACCTTGATAGATGGTATAGGCTGGATGTGTGTGAGAGGAAATGGTGTCCCTGCAGTATTGATATTCAAGCAGATGGTTGGAATTTAAGCAAATAGCTTCATGTTGTACAGGAATGTTACTGTTGAACCCATGAATCTTGAGAACTAGTTCAGTTACCTTAGTAATAAGTCCATTCTTCTTCCTATAGGATTCATCCCAAAAGGATCCATGTACAAGCTCAGCCTAAGTCAGCAGTGGTGGAGAGTATTTTTTCCTTATGCCTTTTGAAAATACCTGTTAAATATTCCAGTCAAATATCTATGGACAGTCATGCCATGTCCTAAAATAACACTATTAGGACTCTTTTGGCAGCCTGATCAGGAAGATCAAGGGTTGAGGATAATAGATAAATCAGAAGAGACTATATTAAATGCCAGCATCAGAAGTGATACTTCAGTGAGTGTGCCTAATTATTACACTCTCCATGTGGCTCATGTTGTTGCTGAAAGTTGTGAATGTTAGTGTTTGTTTTGCTGGTGGCCCATCAGTTGTAGGGTTCTTGAAACAAGGCATCTGCAGCCTTTTAGCATGCAGTCATCTATAAACTCAAGCAGGTGGGGTTTGGGACACCTGAAACAGCACTTGATCACCACATTCAACCTACATCACCCTTCAGAGAGTTTGCAGGCATCCTGTCTCCATACCTGCACTCCACTAACTTTTCCTTCCAGGTCTTGACACTATTCTTGACACTTCTTGGGTACTCCTTCCACTGAGGTTAGATAAGCTCTACATTTTTATGGAAAGAGGAAAAGATTCTGCTGTCTGAAAAGTTGAGCCAACATTATTCATAAAGATAAAATTTATAGCCTGAAATAAATGGGAGATGGAAGATGTTATTCAGCTGTTCTCTTTCCCCTTTTATTTGATGTTAAAATTTCCCCTGGTTCATAGAATCATAGAATCATAGAATTAGCCGGGTTGGAAGGGACCTCAGAGATCATCAAGTCCAACCCTTGACCCACCGGAGCAGTTGCTAGACCATGGCACTGAGTGCCACATCCAGTCTTTTTTTAAATGTCTCCAGGGACGGAGAATCTACCACCTCACCGGGCAGTCCATTCCATAGCCTAATCACCCTCTCCGTGAAGAAATTCTTTCTAATATCTAACCTAAACCTCCCCTGGCACAACTTAAGACTGTGTCCTCTTGTCTTGTTGAAGGTCGTCTGTGAAAAGAGTCCAGCTCCCACCTCGCTACAGCCTCCTTTCAGGTAGTTGTAGACAGCAATGAGGTCTCCCCTGAGCCTCCTCTTCTTCAGGCTGAACAGCCCCAGCTCTCTCAGCCTCTCCTCATAGGGCCTGTGCTCGAGTCCCTTCACCAGCCTGGTTGCCCTCCTTTGGACCTGTTCCAGGACCTCTACATCCTTCTTAAACTGAGGGGCCCAGAACTGGACACAGTACTCGAGGTGTGGCCTCACCAGCGCTGAGTACAGGGGAAGAATCACCTCCCTGGACCTGCTGGTGACGCTGTTTCTGATACAGGCCAGGATTCCATTGGCCTTCTTGGCCACCTGGGCACACTGCTGGCTCATGTTCAGTTTCTTGTTAATGCAGACTCCCAGGTCCCTTTCTGTCTGGCTGCTCTCAGCCACTCTGTCCCCAGCCTATAGCGCTGCATGGGGTTGTTGTGGCCAAAGTGCAGGACCCGGGGCTTGGCCTTGTTGAACCTCATCCCGTTGGAATCGGCCCAGCTCTCCAGTCTGTCCAGGTCCCTCTGCAGAGCCCTCCTGCCTTCGAGTTGGTCTACACTTCCCCCCAGCTTGGTGTCATCTGCAAATTTGCTGATGATGGACTCAATCCCTTCATCTAAATCGTCAATAAAGATATTAAACAGAACTGGGCCCAACACTGATCCCTGGGGGACACCACTGGTGAACGGCTGCCAACTGGATCAGCACCGTTCAGCACCACTCTCTGGGCCCAGCCCTCCAGCCAGTTCCTAACCCAGCGCAGAGTGCCCCTGTCCAAGCTGTGGGCTGACAGCTTTTTCAGGAGAATGCTGTGGGAGACGGTGTCAAAGGCTTTGCTGAAGTCCAGGTAGACCACATCCACACCTTCCCCTCACCCACCAGGCGGGTCACCCGATCATAAAAGGAGATCAGGTTGGTCAGGCAGGACCTGCCCTTCCTAAACCCGTGCTGGCTGGGTCTGATCCCTGGCCCTGGGTTGATGTTAAATGTGCATACTAACTTAATAGACTTCTTTTAGTTGGATGATGATTAATGATACATTTTCCTTGTATGTTTTTGTGTTTGAGAATGACTCTATAAACTCTAAGCTATGCAGAGGCAGGAGGCTACATGCCAGCATTTTTCTTTATAAATTTATACCAGTCATTAAAAAACTGCCATCATTTCAATTATTTTTTCTGTGTTGTGTATTTTGAAGACTTATGTCTCCTTTCAGCAGTGCAGACCTGTGGAGTCTTTCTTTCACCTGTAAAGTGCTGAAGTCAGTAAAAGAGGAAACCTGCCATGTAGAGTACTGAGCTAGTCTGCATTCCTTAGGAAGACAAGAATGTTTTTCACCCAGGATTCATCAGCTGTGCTGGTGGACCTCAACCAAGTCACTAAGGCAAACCAAGCAGCTGTTCCCCAGTTTGGCTTTATTAACAGAACATGTGCATCCTTCTATCTCACTGCAATTCTGAATAAGAAATGGTGCTTTGCTATGCCTTATTAGCCAGCCAACGTGTTTTATTTTGATTGTGCACATTAACAGGTAAAACAAATGAGTGGTAACTTGGTAAGCCTCAGTAACCCTTTCACTTCTGATGTCCATCTTCTTATAAATCTGAAATCCAAACATCTGAGAACAACACATAACTTAAGCTTAGTTGAAGTGCCACTCATAAGATTTATCTTTGAGAAAAAAAAAAGTGTTTGGAAACCTAGTAATCCAAAGAGATGGGATTTTTAAAAGAATTTGAATACTTCAAGTCCTTTTGCAATATTTGAAGTTTGTCCTAGTCTGCCTGCATCAGGCTGTCCATAAGTACACTTGAAAACTGAGCTTTACATCTTTCCAGCTTTCAAGATGCCATTCTTCCCCCTCTGCTATTTATATTTCTATTACAAACCAGAAGCTGATTTTCCTGCTTTTCCACTCCCAATAACATTCCCTTGCACCTGATAGCTAAAACGAAGCCCTCCTCCACTCCCCAAGAAACCAAGTCAGAAGCTTGTTTTTTTATAGAATAGAGATTGAAAGTAATACCAGGAAGTAATTTGGGAAGAGGTAAGATTAGCTGCTCTGTTGATAATAAAGACTGAAACTAATACTGATAATTAGTGCAGTGCAAGCTGTTGTGACACACGACAGTCTGTGTTCAGCCTTAAGTTTGACTAAGAGTGAGCAACTCTTACTTATGATAAAGATTTCAGAAATAATTTTCTTTATCTGCTCTCTTTTCAATGTAACTAGAGAAAAAGCTGCACTCATTTAAGATTTGGGAACATTTATTATTTATATATTTTTTTACCTGCATAAACGTTCAAAATGTGCTGTGAACTACTGAAGGCATTTAATGTGTGTACACTTACTGTTGATAGTAATACAAAAATCACTATCAAATATAAATATTTTAAAAGGAAAGTATATTTCACTTTCATAATCTGGACATATTTTTTGTCATCATGTTTATGGGTATTTAGGTCTGAAGGTGGCAGTTTTGCAGGTTGGTGTTGATGTTATTTTATGGGCTGTTGCTTGTCAAGGTCACTGGAGAGAGACAGGAGGACACAGGGGAACTCCTTAGATTGGGAGAAGCTGATGGGGTAACCAACTTAGTCTTTGAAATTTCTCTTCACATATCAGTTGTAGAATGAGTTTTTTAGCCCTGCATGTATTTGGGTTGAAGTAAGTGAGGAAGAGGCACACACACAAATAGTGAAGGCTGGTACTGTCAGTGGCAGTGAGGAGTGGATGGATGGGAGTAATGGATGGGAGTGGGAATGCAGGCTGAACATCTGGAGATAAATCTGGGAATCACGTTCTCTTCAAGGAATGATAAAATCTAATTTCTCTGAACATGAGCAACAAAAAAACGAGAGGAGATATTAAGTATTCATGCTAAGGAAACACCCGTTTTCAGAGAAGATATTTCTAAGAATTCATTTCCAGAGAGCAGGAGGTACCTTTGATTCTGTTTTATGGTCCTGAGTGTTCTGTGCACTTGACTAGGTTAATTTAAAAAGCATGTAAGGACACAAGTGCAGAGCCTGTGTGTGTGTGTGTGTGTGAAGTGAAGCTGCCCTGTGTGCAGCTGTTTACTTTAAACTGAATGAATTCAGTGTGTATTTACAAGATGGCAAATTACTCACATTGCAGAGAAATGAGCTGTGATGGAAATGCAAAAGATAGTTAATTATTTCAGAAAAAACCCCAACAGATTATGAATATGCTTCTGCCTGATGTTAAAACATCTGGCTTTAGTTTCTAGCTCTGTTAAGATTATTTTCATTTTCATATCCTGTGTTTTAATGTCACAAAATAAACAGAACAAGGAGCTGACTTGTATCTCTCAAACTTTGACCTTGTATCTGTTTTTCATTTCTGGGGGTGCTTGAGGTTTGTTTTGGTTGCAAGACTAAGTAATTTAAAATCCAATCACCTGAGCTCTTGTGCTAAGAGATCAATCCATGGTAATTTGAGTCCTGCTGTCCTAGATAGTTGTAACCAGGACCAACTTTCTCCCCTTGCCCCTGCCTGCTGTGCTGCAAAAGGCCTCCAAGCCATGGCAAATACTGCACGGACTTCAGAGCTCACCAGGGGAGAGAAATGTCTGAGAACAACGTGGACAGGCAGGGCCAGCCACTTCCACTCCTTGCTGCTGTGGAGGATGAAATACAAAAGCAGAAGCAGGGAGGGGGGAATAGAAATGTGTCTGAGTGTGGAAACGGCTGTTAAAAACAAATGTGCCTGGGCTTGCTCTTTGGGAATGTACATGTTGCATAGGAGAGAGAACTCCCACAACAGGAATCTTCTGCTCCAGTTTGCCTCTGCCAGATAATTTTAGTTTTGTTTTTTTTTTTAATATTTACCTCTAGAGGCTTTTGTGGCTATCTGGGGATGTGGACCTCAGCAACGATGGATTGTAACAGGTAGTGGGAATTTATTACTGAGCTAGCTTGAAATGATCTGTTAATTTTTGGTTCTAGTTAGTTGGTATTGCCTAAATATTAGAAATGGGAAACTTGAATTAATTATCAGTGTAGCATGCCAGTGGCACTGCAAAGTACATTCTGCTGCAGAAGAGTTAAATATCTACCTGACTTTCTTCCATACTGTGTTGTCTAATCCAGAGTAGGCTGAGGTGCTCCCCAGATCAAATATGTAGAATAAATAAAATAGAATAAAATTACATATATGAAGCGTTTTAGTCATAATGAAAACCAGAATGTCCTCTCAAGAACTGTTGTGCTGAGGTATTCTGCTTAGAATCTGAAAAAAAACTGGGTAAAAAAAAGGGAGAGAGGGATGAACACCTGGTCATATGAGCCTGAAAATGTAATATTTATGCTATTGGATGGGACCAATATGAAATTATAAGTAAATGAAAAGGAAGTTTGTAAAGTCAGTGAGATTCATAAGGTAAAATATGTAGATTTATACTTTATTATATAGTGGAACTTTAGCTAAACACGGAAGATACCTGCCATGCTGGGATTCATAATCCCCTGGAGATGAAAAGACTTTTTATAATAAGAGAACAGAAAATAAGAGATTTACAGCAACTGATATGCAGGACACCTGAATGTTCATGTCTGCCTGCAAGGTCCACTTATGCTGAAAAGTAGGTGTTTCTGCAGTGAAATGCAACAGCTTTAATTAGTAATCAGCACAATGCAACACACTTGGTAAAAATCAAAATGTTTACTTTATCCATTTACTCATCATCCTCATGGCTTGGCTTCTGGTAGGAACGAATCACAAATGTATTAAGTGAACCAAGAACTATGAGGGAGGCCAGAGAGGGCAGGCAGCAGAAACACCAATTTGTTGATTGTATAATGGACCCATCATTAGTAACTTGATTGTGCCAATGCAATTGCTTTTTCTCCAGGATAGATACTTGTTCTTACCAGGCCTGATTGATCCTGAAAAGCAGTCTGATTGTGCCAGAGTGTGTTTTAAATGGAAAATGATAATAAAGTTAAGGAAGATGGAAAACTATTTACTTGTAGAAATATGATTGCTCATAGCATGGCAGGAAAGTGAGAATGCAGGAAGATAGGACAGTTTTCCAAAGAGCTAGATTTATGCACTTTCATTTAAAATTATGTAAATTCAGTGCTGTGAAAGCTATTATGAGGGCAGTCCTGAAGACTCATGAGCCTGAGCCATGGCTCAGAGCACAAATTAAGTTCATCATATAAAATTCCTCACCACAGCCCATTGTGGCTCTTCTGTTTTGTCGGGCAGGATTGTAACCATAGTGTGATGTTTGTCACTTGGAACCGGGCTGGGAACTTCACATCACAGTGATCATCTAAACTTAGTCTTTGCTGACTAAAACTGATTTTGAGCATGTTGCCAAAAGATGCTAGTTTCTCAGTCTTCCAGTTTTCTCATCAGATTTCTATTTATATGTATTCCAGTTTTTGCAGTCCTGTGATTTCTGAAAGCCACTGTAATATCAACAAAAGTAAACCTTTCCTTAGCAGTATCCCCCCAGCAGTAGTTGCTGTCTCTAAATACGGTTTCTAGAACCCACCACAATCACAAAAGGGAAAGACCACAAAACTCAGTCTCACAGAGTTCCATGTTGCATCATTATGGAAAGGATTTTTAGTTTTGTTTATATCCCTGAGACATGGGCAAACTTTAGGAATGAATGTCAGGTTTTTCAGAAATTTTGATTTTGGCTGCCCAAGGGTGGGATATTTAGTGATAATGGGAACCACAAGCTCCTGCTGTTTCATGGTGGATACCTACAAGTAACATTTATATAGATAACATTGTTTTGGCTTCAATGGCCTGTTCAGTGCAGAGCAGGGAGTGGCTGAACCTGCTGCAAAAAGATTTCCAGCTGTACAAGGTGCTCACCACTAGATATGTTGGGTGTGATCCCAGTGTTACTTGCCTTGGTGGGAATATTTTTCCTGTTATCAGTGTAATTGCTGGGGCTGGACCTGTCTCATGTTTCTGCACAAGACAGAAATACTAAGATTTCACTGTGGCCCTCTGCAGGTTAGAGAGATGGTAGAAAAAACCATCTAAAATTCTGAATGTCTAAAGTAAAAATGAACAAAGTACTGGTAAGTGCCTCATCAGTTGATGCCAAAATGTCAGTATTTTTTTTCAATTTTACAACAATTCAATTTGACAAACATCTAAGTTTCTTCTGGATGTTCTATTGAAAGTTTTCTCTCCTTGCAGACAACTTTTACAGCCCTGCTTAGCATGAATCTTACCACATTTAATAGGACTGTGCAAAACGTTTGATAGATCTGGAAGAGCAAATCCAGGTTAGAGTGGTACTAAATGGGAAATGTTATGATTCACTCTGTGCTATTCTGATTGTGTTACAACTAATCCTGGAGCTCTGGTTTCTTCCAGTGGTCTAAATGGGAAGGCAGGTAAGAGGTTGAACTCACTGTGAGCCAGAAAACCTAAAATATCTGTGTGAGTATTGGCACAGTGCCTAGACCAGAGTAAATACATTCAGCATTTCTCTTTCACATCCCCCTGGTAAAGCCAAAGAAGCAAAAAGGCCAAACAGAATTCTGACAGACTGTATTTTGTTTAAATAGAAGCCTGGTTACTATATGAGATCAAGAGACAGTTATAAGTCTAAGTCCTGTACTTTATATGGATTTATAAGAGTCATTTAAATAAAGTGTGCCTTTGTGCAGAGGCTGAAGATTCAAACTGGTTCATACATGTTTTTATGTGTAGTACATATTGTTGGAACTATCATGGTGATTTAGTTAATACTTTCTCTTCTGAGCATTGTATCAGAATTTATCACTATCTGCTTCATACAAAAAAGCCCTTATTTTGTCTGTCCCAATTTGCACACTAGGCCCATTCTGAGTAAAGCTTAAAATTTTTCTAGAAGCTTCCAGAAGTTTCAAGAAAGCTTTGTTTCCATCTGGCAATTAATTAAAAATAGGCCTTAATAAGCTTGTATTTTTCTTTCTAGGACATTCTGTTATTTAAATTTTTCAGCACAGCTGTCCATGAGTCTAACACTGTGTCATTTTATGGAACTGCTCAGAAATGGAAGGGGAGGACTTGTCTCCAATGCATGGACCTGGAGTTCTTGAGCACAATAGTTGGGCTGTACAGGAGCTTATAACTTTGGGAAGGAATTTTAATTATATGTTCTGGCAATAGCCTTAATATTTTCTTACTCTTGACTTTTTATTGTTGGAAAATTATATGTAGAGCAGCTGCAGCTGGCACAACATGTATAGATTTTAGGTATAACTTCAAAGCAGAGTGAACATGAATGTCCATCTTGGTTAAGTCTTTTCCAAGTGTATGTATTCATTAAGCTTATCATAGAAACTCAGTCAAGCATAAACTGAGCTACTGCTGGTTACTCATTAGCAGATTTTTCTAAAACTTTGTTCAAAGCTTTAGTTTCTGAATCAGGTCATGAATTTCTCATTTCCTCACCAGTCCAAAAATCCATTTGGTGGTAAAGCCAAGTCTAGCCAGATGGCAAGAAAGAGTGTAACCTCCTAGCCAAAACTTGATTTATCAGCCATCCAGCTGTGCTTTTTCTTCCACATGTCAGGACTGTGGAGGAAGAGGTTATGCTTATAGTATGAAACATGGCAGTCTTGACCCTAACACTTCCAATGTTTCTTTCATAATCCTAAAGGGAGCCTGTAGCCCAAACCAAGCTCTCACCCCACTGACCTTTTTGCAGTTCCTCACTTGGCTGGGTAGAGTACGTGGAATAAACTTTGGAATGGATACAAACTTTTTTACATGAAAAGCTCTGTAGTACTTTAGAAGTTATGTTTTGCCAAATATGACTGACATTTAGATAGCTTTGTGACAGAGGTCACTATTGCTGGTGTTTAGCAGTTCTAGGAAGATTTTTGCAGGAGTTCAAGAACATTACTTCATCTGTAATCCCTGATAGGGAGACTTTGCTTTAATCATCAAAAAATGAAATATGTGGAACAGCTTCTGTTCCACAGTAAAATTTGTTTCCTAAAGGAAAGCATTGTGAGATCTTGCATGGGCACAAGTGGTTTAGTTCTCTATGTGTGGAGAAAAATATGGTTTTATTTATTCCATGTCAACTCAAGTGTCTCTCTGGCACTTTGCCTGCCTGCACTGCTTTGCCTGCCTGCACTGCTTGCCTCCACTGTTTGGAGGAGTTCCTAGTGAGTATCAATGCCCTAATTACCCTGAATATAAAATATAAAATGTCACCAATCATCAGAGAATCGTTGATTCTTGGGTACATGCAAGACCCTGATATTCTCCAGTCTCATCTTGCTATGTCCTACTCAGTTTATCCTCTGTACATCATATCAGACAAGTGTACCCTCTCATATCAACCTCTGTGCACTCAAGTGTTCACTTACCCCTTAAACACAGGGGCACCTGCTTTATTTGAGTTTGCTAAAGAAGTGGACTCTTCGAGGATGTCCAGGTTTTTATTGATGGGGCATTTGATCCAAGTATTTGGTTTAAAACTCCCCTCAATAGAAAGCCTGGTGAGAGAGCCAACATAACATAATAACCCTAATGCACTGTCCTTCTCCATCTCCTCCCTCTGCAAATTTTAATATGTTTATGAGAAATGAGTCAGTTAACAATGTTGCTCTGGAAGTATCATTATTTCCGAGTTAAAGCTTGGAAAGTTAAAATATAAAAAGTAACTTGTCTAAGTTATAACAGCCTGGAAAGTAGAGCTCAAAGGCTCCCAAGTCTTGTACATTAGCTAAAAAAAACCCCATCATGCTTAAAGCCAGACTGTTCTAGGTAATTCAGATGTCTTGGTCCACTTTGCTTCCAATTCTGCACTGAGCTGGAACTTTTCTTAGATAAGATCAGCTACAACAAGGCTTCCTTGGGTCTCAGGAGTTTACCTGGGATGGGATCTGTTACCAGATGCCTGTGTAGATTTATGGCCTTCAGCTGTAGATGAAGTCAGTCTGACCCAGTGGAGGCAGGCTCAGAAAGCTCTGAGAGCCCCAGAAAATGTCCCCTCTCTGCCATTCATTGTTGTGAAGGCTGATGGAAATAAGCCAGTGATAAATAAGGGGTGGGAAAGTAGAGCCTTGCCTTTGGCTGAGTACAGCTGCTCTTGTGTTGCTCAAGCTGTGTGCAAGGCCAAGCAGTTTTTTTGGCATGTGCTGGGCTCCATCAGAGCACGGCTGAGGGAGCAGAGGAAGTTACTCCCAATGTTTTAAGAGACAGGTCACCAAAGTCCCAAAGTCACAGCAGCTGATGCCTCTGGAGAGCTGGCTGTTCCCTAAGCCCTGGGAAGAGCTGAGGAAGAGCAAATGCTGCAGTCCCCTCACCGTGGGAATTGTGGCTTGATCCTGGAAGGACAGTGACAAGTTCATTCAGGAATCTCTCAGTCAGGATTTGTTTTCTCTGGGTGTGATGAAAGGATGAAAGTCCTCTTTCAGGTGGCTGAGGCAGGTGAAAGTAGAGACCATGGTGGTGGCTGCTCAAATGCTTGAAATAGAAAAATAACAGAACAGTGTTGGTATGTTCCCTTCCCCATCCATTTTCAGGAAGTTTTTTTTTGTCTTTTCTTTCTCTGCCCTGTTTTCTTGTAATTTCACTTTTAAGGCTTTTCCTTCCTCTTTTTTTTGTGCTTCTCTTTAAAATCTATTTTAAAAATCTTTCATATTCACAGAAATAGCATTTGCTGGGTTGTTTATTTTTTCCAGGCTATTCAGTAGGTTGTGGAGTTAATTTCTGCTAGTTGCTTATTTTACATACATAGGATCATTTTGATTCTCCTTTGGAGTCATTACACAGCTCTTCATCAAATCTTGGGGAGTCTTGTATAAGCAGGTGATATTTTTATTAGTGCCTCATGCTTGTCAGGTATATAAATACATATACACATATATATATATAAATGGATGTGCCTGGCTACACCTATATTTCCATGTGTATTTTTGCATATATTCCTTGCAGCTCATGTGATGTGAGGTTTTCAAGAAGGACCAGAAGTATTGCACTAGGGAGCAAGGAATTCTTATGACAAACTTTGTATGGTTTGATGCAGGTTTAGCAAAAGTGTATGGCTGGCAAACTCTACATCCTGAAAAGGGGCACTCTGCAACATGCAGCCATATGTTGTGTATAATTTGTCTCTTTCCAAATTTGAAAATCAGTTCAGAATAAATGTTTCTGAATCATCCTGTATTTTTATGTTGACTGTGACATTATACACTGAGAGACTCCTTTGCAGATTCCCACAGCCCTTCCTGATCTCCCAGTCATTAGACATGTGAACAGTTTCTGTTCTGCAGATCTGTCAGCTATTGAATCTTCACATTAGTAGCAGAACTTTGTGAGCCTAGAAAAAAAATGCTAGAAATATTTATTATTCCTTTCTCTTCTTGCTCTAGAAGATACCTAAAGAAGGACCCTTCTTTAACCTGCCATTTATTTCCATTTCCTGCTCCTGCAGGAAAATCCCATAGGCAGCCCCGTCCTATCTTCCCTGTAATAAACTTCATCAGTCTGAAAAGCAGTTGTGTATTTTGTTCTCATTAGAGCTTTCCTTCAGAATTTCACTTTTCCCTTCCTATTTCCAACCTAAATTTATTCAATTTCTGTTTTCTACTTGCACCCACAAGGTGTCCTTTACCTCTCTTCTCCTCTCTTGGTGTTTATCCCCCTTATGTAACTTTGGAGTGGGATCACATACACTCAGCTGTCAACTGTGAAGCTGAGGGAGCCTCACTCAACCTCTTTTAGTCACATCCCACAAGAGACTCTGTGTTCCTCTTATCATCAAAATAGCCCTTTGGTGCACCTGTTCCCAGCTGAATTAACCTTTCCTGAGCACAGATGACCAGAACTGTACACATTATTCCAGATGAGTTTTCACAGCGTTAATATAGATGGTATTAAAGCTTTTTATCTGGGCTGGAGGCTCCTGATGCATGCTCTGATCTCATGTGTTTTATCCATAGCAGCATTACAGCAATAGCTCCTGGTTAACCTTTTCAGACACTTTGGTTTGATAACCTTTCCAGGTACATTTTGTTTGTCTCTATCTAGGTGTTGAATGCTCAAGTTTCAGACAAAATTATGATCCATAAGTATGTAATTTAGGGATTAAACTAAATTAATTGAATTAAATAAATTAACCTGGTTTTTGTTCCTCTACTCATTGGTGTTACCCAGTCTTTCCAGAGATATGCTGCTACTTCTGTTAGGAAGTGAGTCCTGTAGCTTGGAATGATCACCGAGGTATCTGACCTAGCTTAAAAATAATGAGGTTAGTTACCTAGGTTTTGGTAAATTGTTTAATGGAAAGATTACTGCTCCTTTTTGCACTAGCACTTGAAATTCCTTCTCCATGTCCTCCTGGGATGCCAGCAAGAGAGAGCACAAAAGAGATGTCCTTCCTCTCAGTTCTCACAGCTGGTACCTGAGTGGTGTGTGGTGTGGCAAAGAGAATCATAGAATCATAGAATTGGCTGGGTTGGAAGGGACCTCAGAGATCATCAAGTCCAACCCTTGATCCACTCCCGCTGCAGTTCCCAGCCCATGGCACTGAGTGCCACATCCAGGCTCTTTTGAAATATCTCCAGGGATGGAGAATCCACCCCTTCCCTGGGCAGCCCATTCCAATGTCTGATCACCCTCTCAGTAAAGAAATTCTTTCTAATGTCCAACCTAAACCTCCCCTGGCACAACTTGAGACCTCTTGTGCCCTCTTGTCTTGCTGAGAGTTGCCTGGGAAAAGAGACCAACCCCCCCCTGGCTCCAACCTCCTTTCAGGGAGTTGTAGAGAGTGATGAGGTCTCCCCTGAGCCTCCTCTTCTTCAGGCTGAACAGCCCCAGCTCCTTCAGCCTCTCCTCATAGGATCTGTGCTCGAGTCCCTTCACCAGCCCAGTTGCCTCCTTTGGACCTGCTCTAGGACCTTGATATCCTTCCTGAACTGAGGGGCCCAGAGCTGGACACAGGACTCCTCAAGCTGTGGAGTACAGCTTGAGTACTCACCAGTGCTGAGTACAGGGGCAGAATCCCTTCCCTGGACCTGCTGGCCACGCTGTTCCTGATACAGGCCAGGATGCCATTGGCCTTCTTGGCCACCTGGGCACACTCCTGGCTCATGTTCAGCTTCCTGTCAATCCAGACTCCCAGGTCCCTCTCTGTCTGGCTGCTCTCAGCCACTCTGTGCCCAGCCTGGAGCTCCCCATGGGGTTGTTGTGGCCAAAGTGCAGGACCCGGCACTTGGCCTTGTTGAACCTCATCCCGTTGGAATCAGCCCAACTCTCCAGGCTGTCCAGGTCCCTCTGCAGAGCCCTCCTGCCTTCCAGCTGATCCACACTCCCCCCAGCTTAGTGTCATCTGCAAATTTGCTGATGGTGGACTCAATCCCCTCATCTAAATCATCAATAAAGATATTAAACAGAACTGGGCCCAACACTGATCCCCGGGGGACACCACTGGTAACCGGCCGCCAACTGGATCAGCACCGTTCAGCACCACTCTCTGGGCCCGGCCCTCCAGCCAGTTCCTAACCCAGCACAGATGCTCCTGTCCAAGCTGTGGGCTGACAGCTTTTTCAGGAGAATGCTGTGGGAGACGGTGTCAAAGGCCTTGCTGAAGTCCAGGTAGACCACATCCACCACCTTCCCCTCACCCACCAGGCGGGTCACCTGATCATAAAAGGAGATCAGGTTGGTCAGACAGAACCTGCCCTTCCTAAACCCGTGCTGGCTGGGTCTGATCCCTTGCCCATCCTGCAGGTGCTGTGTGATTACACTGAGGATGATCTGCTCCATAACCCTGTCAGGCACTGAGGTCAGGCTGACGGGCCTGGAGTTTCCCGGGTTCTCCTTCCGGCCATTTTTGTGGATTGGCGTGACATTCGCCAACTTCCAATCATCTGGGATGTCCCCAGTGAGCCAGGAAGTAGCAAGAGCATGTACAGGGGATAACTGCTGTGTACAAACTCAATCTTGAAAGAATTTACTAAGAAATGGAGATATCTCCAACAGCTGCCTGGCTTCTCACTAGGCTGGAGCTGCGCAGAGGCTCACAGAGATGGCACAAGACAGACCATGTTGTTACCCCATGAGACCCACCAGATTTCACAGTCATGGTGATAAATCTTTTTGATTCAATATTGTAATTTTTAAAAAAATTTATAAACAATTTCTTTTTTTAACTTAGTCTTTTTTACCCTTGTTTTAGCTAAAACTTAGCTTGAAAAAGTGTACATCTGAGGGTACCATCTGTCAAAGATCTTTGAATTATAGACCACTAAACCAGGGATAATATTTACTAAGTATTTGTGTAGCATTTGCTATAGGTTGTTTAGCTTCTAGACCTCTGATTGCAGAACTGTGAGTGAAAATAGATCAGTTTAGTGCAGAAACACTAATTACCTGAGCAAATTGTTAAGACAGATTTAAACATGTTTAGTTAGGGCAATTTCTGTCATCCTTGTAGCAGTAGCTGCCTAGAGTTTTAAGTTTACAGTAGAGAGAGTGATTGGGGCAAGGGAATGGGGAAGATGTTTGGTGGTTTGAGTAAACCAACATGACCCTTAGGGCTTACCCTGCTTATCCTTTGGTCACCGTCTGTTTAGGGTATCCTGCTTTTCACACTTCTTTTACTGATAGGGTATACAGTTCCTCAGAGATGCTGAGCTCATATGAAGCAAATGTTGCTCTTTTTCTGCTTCAAGGTCTTCTCCAGCTGGCTTGAGAGGCTGCTAATGGTTGGAATAATTTTTAAAACTTTGTTTCCTTTTTCTTTCTGCTAGATTTTATAAACTTATTCTTTCCATCTGTTTTTTATGTCCTTTTTTCTTCTTTTTGCTTTCTGTTTTCTCTGGTCTCTTCGCAGGGTGTGACCTGTCCTTTTTTCCTTTTCAGTGGTGATATTCAAGGGAAATAAAAGGTTAATACAAGATCTAGGCAAATAATGATTTGTTTCCAGCAGTGCTACCAGCTGAATTGGCTTTCAGCTGCATTGTGTGCAGAAAACTGATGACTTACAATTGGCTAAAGCTGCCAGTGGGGCTGGAGCAGCTGTGGTATAGCAGGATGGCAGAAAATTGCAGCAACAACTGGCTTCCAGAAAGCTGAAAAAGAATGCAGTTTTCCCCACTTCTTGTGTAAGTAGGTGCTCTGAAGGTTTTCTTGTGCTTTTAAATATCTGCTGAGAAGCAGCGAGGTTTCAAGAACCAAGTTGTTTGCATGGATGTGAACTAATGCAGTGAGATGTTTAAGTAATTTATTTAGTAATGCATATGCTTTAGTAATGGTTTTTGTTTTTTCCCTGTGGATTTTGTGCTTTTGAAAAAACTGCTGGATTAACAGCATTGTAGTTTATTTAACGTTTAATTAACATTTATTCAGAGAGCTGGGACTGCCCAGGCCCTGACCTGGCAGTGCCTTTGGCTCTCCCCCCCCCCAGCTTGGGCTCCTTTGAGAGGATGCTGGGGGTGTCTCTTTTGGTGTTCACCCTCTCTGCTCTGGTGGTCTGACAAGTTATGCTTTGCTGAAAGCTGTGATAGTTTTATGTTGCAGAGTGTGGATGATTTGACATTCAAGTGACTACAAGTTCATCTGATGGTAGTAAAACTGATTTATGAGGGCACTCCAGGAGGTCTGCACAGCATTTGCAGTGCCCAGGGAACTGGGTCTCTGTGGCTAGTGATGCTGGAGAGAAACCAGCTCCCAGCTCCCCTGTCTGCTCTGCTGCAGCTAGGACCAATCTATTTCTACCAGAGGGGATTTTCTTCTGGGCAAATGTGGTTTTATACCACTACCTGGAGTCTTCTGTGCAACATCTCTCAGTGTTAGTGCTGTTTCCCCTGGGGCTGCAGCACATACCCTGAAATGCGTCAGGGCACTGCCATAAACGCTGAGCTCTTTGTTGTCTCCTTAATCCGTGCTGACTCCATCATTTCTGGGTATTATCAGAAAACTGCTCACCTCAGTAGCAATTGTATATGGTCCACTAGACTTCGTGTTCTTGCCTGCATCATCTCATGAAGTGGTGTTAGAGCTGGATAGATCTTCCCTCAGAAGAGAAGAGAAAACAAAGGGGAAGGAAGAGCGTAAGTGGCTCTTCTTATCAGCAAAAAAAGAGGATTTGTTTTCTTTAAGACTTAGCTCTTAATGCTGACTGACATAAAGAAAGAGATAAGAGAGCTACTAAGCCCCTGAGGAGGCCTGTGGGGACATAGTGTGCTCTCCTGTGAGGATACAACAGACAAAACAAAGCAAAACAGTTACAGAAAGGAAAAATAAGGCCCTCCAGGAGAAGACTTAGAGAAAATGGGCAACAAGCAGAAAAATCATGATGTCTACATCAAGGAACCCAGGGCCAATAGGTACTGGTGAAATCATCCTCAAACAGAGATAAGATACATAAGCAACAGAAGAGAAATTTAAAAGGGTAAGGAGCTTAATTTTTCCTACATTCCTCCAAACTAATTTACTGTATTTGTACTGCTTGGAAGAGTTACTGCATCAGGATAGGTTGTTCCTGTAGAAACTCCTCTGGATTCCACTGATTCTAACAAATAAGCTTCCAAGTCTAAAACTGAAGAATACCTTCTGCTTATATTGCACTAATTTCTCGAAAGAGAAAGAAGTTTATAAAATACAGAGAAAGATACCCAGGAAAGAGCACCTTTCTCAACAAAAGGTACCGAAGGACCACAAATGGGTTTGAGTGTGTATCTGGGAAGCTTACATCACTTTCACAAAATACTGAAAGTGAGAAAAGAAAAATTACAGTGACATGAAATTAGGGAAACAGATAGAAATAGAGAAGGCAGAAAATCTGATCATTGTTCTTTGTTAAGTACCCATTAGAGCTCCCAGTAAAAGTTGTGATGAGATTTGCTTGTATTCCTGACAAATATGAGAACTACATAAGATCAAACAAGATTTTCTGAGTATTGTCCAGCTCTTTGATGTAGTGGGACATGATGAAAGGAACTGGTGGAAAAAGCAGAACCACCTTGCTTTAGGCATTCAACCAGGCTGTCTGGAGTTAGTGATGTCTGATCTTACCTGGTTTCTTACCAGCAATAGTGGAAATGGACATCTGAAAGAGCAAAGCCATATGCAGCCTTGTGTATTTTGGCATTTGCCTCAAATTAACCTAATTTTTGTGACCTGAAATTTTAGCATTTTAGAGAAATAAAGTGCCACTGATTCCTGGCATCATCTCCCCTTACTCCTTGCCACGAGTTTTGGTTTTTTTTCTGTATTTGCCATCTGAGCTTCTCATGTGCTGGACAGCACAAAACAGGGCTGCTTCAAAACAGAACAGTCAAGTTGTTATTAGTAGCTTGTTTGTGCATCCTCAGGCCTATTTATAAAAACAGCCCCAGGCAGGGAATTCTGCCAGCAGCCCAACCACTAAACAATTACGGATCTTTTCTCGGAGCTGTGTGTTCAAGTCTATGCAATAATTCAGCAGCAAACCATAGCCCCTGATCACATGTGGATGAAAATAGTCATTTTTGTGTGCAGCACTTTTTTTTTTTCCTTAATAAAAACACAGTCTCAAAAAGTATCCATTTAAACCCATATGAAAATACAAAGTTTAAACTGACAGGGATCGCACCCAGTTTTGTGAAACCAGGCCCACAGGATTTGAAGAACTCAAAACAAACTGAAAATGGTCAAATAAACATTAATAAAAAACTTTACATAGACTCCAAACTCAGACAAGGAATTCAAGGCACTGGTACTCAGAAAGGGTCAGGCTTTTCAGCTCCCTGCAGCTACTTAGGAGCAAAAACTAAAAGGAAACACCTCTGTGAGGAAGAGGATTCATTTTATTTTGAAGGGATGTGGAAATATCTGGTTTTATCACTGGTATGATGCTTCCACTCTAATTAGTGGATCTAAAACTACAGGAATGAAATGCTAGTCCCTTCATGACAAAAATATGCTAGAAATAGAAGGAGGATTAAAACATTTGGATCTGACCTTTTGGTTTTGTTCAGACTGCTGTAACAGCATAGCAAGAGGATTTTCTGAAAATAGCATTTTAAACAACAGACACTAAACAAGTGTAGGCTAAGAAAACTCAAATGAGAGTTCTGGGGGAAGCCTCCTCAGGGGAGATTGGAAACTTTGCACAAGGCTGCTGTATGTCTGGGTAGGAAGTACAAAAGCCAGAGTGGAACAGGTTGTCCAAGGAAGTTGTGGCTGCTCCCTCTCTGGAAGTGTTCAAGGCCAGGTTGGCTGGGGCCTTGAGCATCCTGGTCTGGTGGGAGGTGTCCCTGCCCATGCAGGGGGGGTGGGACTGGATGATCTTCAAGGTCCCTTCCAACCCAAACCATTCTGTGATTCTATGAACCAGAAGATCTCTGCTGGGAGAATGTGTGCTTGTTAGCCAGAGTGGTTGTGTATCAAGGATTTGAAATGTTCTTTTTGAACTTGAAGTATGTGTTTGCTAGAAGTGTTGCAAGGCTTTGAGAGTTTTGCCTTTGATTTATAACTTAAGGAAGATGTAGAAATTGGAATTTAATCCCATAACACCAGGGAACCTGTTAGATCTTTAGATACTGGGTTTTAGAAACCTGTTGTTTTATTATTATTATTATTTAATTTTATTCTGCCTTGGAAGGAAAACAAAGCAAACCTGCAGGGCTCTTAGAAACCCTGTCTTCTTTTCTTGTGTACACATATTTCTGAAAAAACATGAACTTCTAAGGGTGTGACAGAGTTGCTGTGTCTCCAGCTCATACAGCAAACTGGAGGGACAAGGTGCAGGGATGGAGGAAAACCACAGCATTTTCTGCTTCCCCTCTTGCACAGCAGCCTCACAATGTGAATGAGAGAGATTGTATTTTAGGATGCATACTCTGTCCCTGTTCACTCCTCAGGTTAATGAGAAAAGACTGAAAAAAGACTGAATATGTCAAATTTTGGATGCCAGGGTTCAAAAATTAGGTAGTCAAATATTAAAATTGTATATATCTCTTTAACTGGGGGGGTGAGGATATTGGAAGGACTCCCGTAGAATTTGTATAAGATTTTTTCATATAATTTGCTTACTTCGTCATGCACAAGCCAGTATATAATTTGGATTAAGGAGCAGATGCAGATTTTAACTACAAAGTGGTAAATTCTATTGTTTTTGGGTTTTTTTTGTTTTTTGCTGTGTTTTTTTTTAACCTTGGTTTTAATTACAGTTTAAAAATTGGGGAGCTGAGCAGGAATGTAGTGCTCAGTTTCAGCTCCTCCTTTTTGCACAGAGCCCTTGTTGAATTCCTTGGATCTCCCTTCCTTACAGGTTATTCAGCCACTGCTCTTTACAGGAAGGGTTAAGATGTGATGATGCTGAAGCCACTCTTCTGTTTACAATCATTGCAGAACTGTAGTATGGAAATTTCCATCTGAAGCAACATTTAACAGAAAAAAAATAAATAAATCCCTTCTGATTTTGTGAACATTTAGATCCAAATAAAGAAACAGCAGCTGAATCAGGCATATTAATTGTGATTAGCACAGACAGCATGTACAGCCAAAGAGGTCTAAGCTAATTGCCCCCCATCCTCTGAAGAAATTAGCTATACAGCCTTCAGAAGCTTCTCAGTATCAGCACAAGAATCACATTTTCACTTACCTAAAGTCCTCAACTCTGATCCTGGTCTTCTCAAGTGCAGTGCCCTGTTCTTTAGGGAGCTATGATCAAGGTAAAAAATTGCTGACTGCTTAACTATTGCTAGATTAAGATTTCCTGTTATTTGGCTCTTTCCTCTGCTTAGGCAAGACAATCCCGAGTATCAACTTCCATGTTGATACTTTTGGACAGTCAAGTTCATAGTGCAAGATATCTGTGGTAGATTTAACTCTATGATTTGATTATTTTGGGAAGGAAAAAAAAAAGACATAGCCACCAGGCCTTTTGAAGAAATTGGAAGGTTGCTAACTACCTAAAAGCAGGGCCAGTGCTGTCTCTATTTCACATACTGGGTTTTGCAGATTTCCAGGATTACAAGCGATGTAATTTCATGTTGGGAGCTCAGTTCTGAGCACACACTAACAAAGCACCCATCTTCCTGTAGCCACAGCTGCCTGTCAGGCTCCTTCCACAGCTCAGAGGTGCAGCAGTCACATAGTGTTTGCACTGCACACAGAAAAGCACAAAATGCTTATAATATGAATATATTTAAATATAAAGTTTTAAATATTAGCGCTGAAAACTTTAGAACTTGCACAGAAGACTCTGATATTCTCTATTAACCCCAGAATTTAAATTTTTATTGCTGTGTTAAGTTCCTCACAGTGGCAGATGATGAAAAGCAAACTTTATGACAAAAATCACAGTTGTGATTTTGGGAAGAGGATCTTTGTCAGTTGATGCTTTTCAGTTGTGTTCACTTTAAGGTTGGCCTTCTCAGATCCTTCTCAGACTGGACCAGTCTAAGAGGGACCATTTCATATGTTTTGGAAACTGCATTGCTGCTCTGTTTGCTGCTGAGAGGCAGAAATCAACTGATCCCTTGTGTGAGGATTGTGTGTTCAGTGCTCACTTCAGCCCTCCCATACACTGGCTGCTGAGCTTGGCACTTTCAGCATCTTCAGGCAGCTCTAAGTGACTGCTTTTTCATGAGAGCAAAATTCAGGGTGTTCCACTTCCTTCTATTTTGCTTTTAGGACAAGGAATAATTAATCTTCTCTTGCCTTTGTAAACCTCAACCCAGATTTTTGCATGAGCAACAATAATCAAGGTTAATTATTCAATGCTCTAGTGATTTGGTTTTTTTCAGAGGTCTTTACAAGCATTACACAGTTAACTGTCAGAACACATTTGTTGTAAGTGAGCATTATGCTCATATTTTAGCTGGGGAAACCTCTTGCAGAAGTGCAGAGCTGTGTTGGAAGCATCAGTGAAACTCCTGGTAGCACTGGGATGGACTCCAGGAGTGCCTTTTGCCAAAATAAATTGGGGTGTCTTGGGCTTACCTTGCAGGGAGGAGTATTTGAGAATTCTTAACCTCTTGATTTGCTGGGAAGAGCAGGCATCCCCAGACAGCATCCAAAGTTTTTAACTGTGCACTGGGGATGATCTCCTGTTGGAAAAAGTAGGGAAGGGGGCTCCAGGATCTCTCTCTTTTGCTGTGTTGATCACATGTAGAGGTTTTGGCCTCATGCTCACTAATTTTCTGGTGCAGGGCACACTGGAGCAGTCAAACAGGGTTTGCCCAGGGGAATGAGGAAACAAGATCAGAATTTCTTTTTAATATGAGTACCTTATTTGGCTTCCATTCTCCACATGAAACTTCATCTGTGGTGCAAAGAATGAGTATTGGCTCTTCTATGAATGCTCTTAGACTGCTTTTTTTCAGTGATGGGGTTGTTCCCCTGGTAGTGTCCTTGTGGGAAAGTAAATGAACATTAAAAAGCAGAATAAAGATACTGGGAGTGAGGATGAAACAATAAGTGAATTCCCACCTTCATGGTCAGCTGGGTGTCAGGCACTGTGCTGATCTCTGGGTGCTTCTTGAAAGGGTGTTCTGCAAGCAACTGTGGGTCAGAACCCCCCTGTGCCGTTAGTGAAGATGGAGCAGGGTCTCCCCAGTTCTAGCAGTGGTGGGAAATGGCAGTGAAATGGAAGGAAGACTTCTGTGCTCCTTCCTATTAACTAAAGGCATGGCTTGAGACAACAGAAGAATCTGTTTCACAACTTTTTTTCCCAGACAGTTCCATTGTTTTTGCTTGTATAGACAGTCCTCCTTATTTGTATACAAAGAAAAAGAGAGAATATCTGAAAAATGAGACAAACCCCACATCTCTGAGGGAGATCACAGTTTTCCAGGCTTTATTGTTGCAGAAAGATGCACTTGTAAGATACATCTGCGTCTGCATGGGTGGGTTTGCTTGGTAAAACATGGGCACTTCAGAGTAGAAGTGAAATCCTGGCAGTGGTCAAGCCAGTGGGATTTTTGCCAGTGATTTTAATCAGAGCCAGAATTTCACCCTAGGTCTATAATCTTGTGTAATCCCCCTTTGAAGTCACATGGATTTATAACCAATGTCTTATATAACACCAAAACAATTCACTATCCACCCAATATTGTCTGTTTTCCTGCATAATCAGAACTGAATGTTCCAAATATGTTTTCCAAATATCGAGAAGATATTTAATTAAAAATATGATGTTTGTTCGTTTGTTTTCTTTTTTGAAATATGGAGTGTTTGCAGAGTCACTTTGATGGTGTGGTTATGTTTCTTTTAAACCCTTGGTCTGACCTCATAGCTAAACATGCTTTAAGCTTGATGGTGGGATAAGGGTTTATGTAGATTCCTTCCAGCCCCAACTATTCTCTGTTCTTATGGTCCTGTGGTGGATCTTAGAGAAATGCCTGTTGACTCATCTGCTGAACAGGAAGCTGATACCTTGCTGAAAAAGGCAGTTTGTCTCCTTAAAATGAATGTAACTCAACTATAGTTCCAAGCAGGAATTTCTAGATTTATGTCCATATCTCTGTATGTATGGGGGCCAGGAGCTAAGGACTGGCTCTATCAAAACATGAGGAAACTCCCTCTCCAGCTTACATGGACCCAGAATTTCATCTGTCATCAATGTAACATCTGGGGATTTTAAGACTGCAGATAAGTTTTGAGTATGCTCAAAAAGGGAGGAGGTGAGAAGGAAACCTTCAGTTCCACAGTGTAATGTTTCCACATCAGAGGGGTAGCACACAAAACCTTTATTTTGAGGCCAGAACCTCATGTGTTGTTTTGAAAGGGGATTTCTCCTTTCAAATCATCAAAGATTATGAATTTTTGGAGGTTTTCAAGACAAGCAGTAAAGTCCTGTGCAACCTCATTTGAGTTCATTCTGAGTTGGTTTGTGATCTTGAATCATGCACAAATCTCCTGGAACGAGCAGCAGCTCCTTGTCAAACACAGGCTGGAGGTTAACTGCTAGAGTCTTGCTTGTGCAGCTTGCTTTTCCCTTCTGTACTCGTAGAGGACTGAAAGGTACATTTTTGTTTTACATCTTAATTCCTCATTAGATGTTCCCCTCGTAATTAAAGTGTTTGAGGCTTCAGTGCCAGTTACATTCAAAACTGGAGATCAGTGGTGGTCAAAGATAAGTGCTTGGGTTTAATGGAAGAATTTCTGTGTAACATTCCTTGGCTTCTGCAGGCATCAAACTACGTGGGAAGAGCAGCCTTTGATGGATTTATGAATCTTCTTTGTTGCTACTTGCATTAAAGTAAAATTCTGATTCAAAGCTGGGGAAGAGCTTTAAAAGAAGCAAATACAGGAAAAATTACTGAATGAAAGTCAGAAAACATGTCAGCCACGTAGGTGACTATTAATTCAGTGTCCTGTTGAACTGATGATGCAGTTTTCCAGTATTTAGGAATTCCTATCTACATCTGGAAAGATTTTATACTCCCCAACAACAGCATCCAAATTCAGGAGTAAAATTGCTGTTGACCTGGACAGGTTCATGTACACATATTTTAATTTACAAACAGAGAAGGAAAACTTTCTCGTTTTATAAATTCATCCGTATTGCAGTTTAAAGAGTTACCTTTTTCAGCTTTAAAGTTATACCTTGGTGTTTTGGCATTTGTTAATAATAATCAAGTGGCAGATACTGTTTCCTTGTGGCTTCTTCATATGTGTGATTTATGTTTTAAATATTTTTTAACCTTTAATTTCCTTTCAATTCCTCCCATCTTAAAAGGCAATCCTCTGCCTCTGCAGATCAGTCAGATTTGAATGAACTCACAAGTACCCAACTAGAGGTAAATTTGCTGTAGAGCACATCCTTTTCTAGTTGTGAGTTTCCTTTGGTGAGGGTTAACTTTATATTACTTTGGGTTGAGTGTTCCAGCCTGGGAATTGTTTCAAGTGGCAGATTAAGAGGTTTATAAAGAGGTTTGTCTAAAGTACTTAGGAATGCAGGATTTGCAATAGCAGGTGAAATAATTTGTCAGTGAGGTCTGGTAACCTGCCTCCAGCCATTGTCAGTCTCTGATGGGGTGGCAAAAATTTGTTCTCTTTTCTCAGGCTTCTTCTTACAACTGGGCTGAATACTTGTATAGTGAAGCACAGGACAACTGTGGGAAAACATTAATTGTGTTTTAAAAGAATAGTTAAGGTCTTTGCAACTAAGGTAACTGCACATTTGACCCATATTTTACAATTTTTAATTTGGTACAGAAAGTTTCAGGCTGTAAATCTGGTTTTATTCCAGCAAAAAATGAGACAGAAAGCTTTGCCCAGGGCCTGTTCTGTAATTTCTCTGAAGTAACATGTTTTTCTATAGACATTAATAGAGTTAAGAGCAAAAGAATGATTTAGGTTTGGTGATACCTCTAAGGACTACTTTAAGAAAACAATAGGTAAGCAAGAGATGACCAGAATTAGAAATCAGTGGATCAAAATTTGTTTGGTGGAAATAAGGCACCATTTTAAAATGAGAAGGTGACCATGCTGCTCCCTACCTCTTTCTGGCATTTACCGTGTGTAACCAGGGACTCAGAATCTGCATCTGCCACTGGGGGAGTTGGATGCCAAAGGAAGCAAGTCCTGCTGTCACGACTGCCAACCTCCCATCCTCCACCTGCCCAACCTCTCACCACACTGCACCCTCCTTGTTGTCATCCCAAAGAATCATAGAATCATAGAATTGGCTGGGTTGGAAGGGACCTCAGAGATCAAGTCCAACCCTTGATCCACTACCACTGCAGTTCCCAGCCCATGGCACTGAGTGCCACATCCAGCCTCTTTTTAAATGTCTCCAGGGACGGAGAGTCCACTACTTCCCTGGGCAGCCCGTTCCAATGTCTGATCACCCTCTCTGTAAAGAAATTCTTTCTAATATCTAACCTAAACTTCCCCTGGCACAACTTAAGACCATGTCCTCTTGTCTTGTTGAAAGTCATCTGGGAAAAGAAACCAACCCCCACTTGGCTCCAACCTCCTTTCAGGGAGTTGTAGAGAGTGATGAGGTCTCCCCTGAGCCTCCTCTTCTTCAGGCTGAACAGCCCCAGCTCCCTCAGCCTCTCCTCATAGGGTCTGTGCTCGAGTCCTTTCACCAGCCTGGTTGCCCTCCTTTGGACCTGCTCCAGGACCTCAATCTCCTTCCTAAACTGAGGGGCCCAGAACTGGACACAGGACTCGAGGTGTGGCCTCACCAGGGCTGAGCACAGGGGCAGAATCCCTTCCCTGGACCTGCTGGCCACACTGTTCCTGATACAGGCCAGGATGCCATTGGCCTTCTTGGCCACCTGGGCACACTGCTGGCTCATGTTCAGCTTCCTGTCAATCCAGACTCCCAGGTCCCTCTCTGTCTGGCTGCTCTCAGCCACTCTGTGCCCAGCCTGGAGCTCCCTATGGGGTTGTTGTGGCCAAAGTGCAGGACCCGGGGCTTGGCCTTGTTGAACCTCATCCCATTGGAATCAGCCCAACTCTCCAGTCTGTCCAGGATGTCTCTCCAGAATGTCTTCATCAGTCTGGGATGGTAAGATGGACATATGTCACAGTATAACCTCTTTCTCTAGCTCCTGAACTCCACATAACAGGAAGGTTTGTTTTGTTTTTTTTTTCCCCATCCCTCTTATTTTGTGTTTCCAGAGAGCAGGCAGACTGAAATCAGTCATGTGGCTTTTCTTTTGCATGGTGACTTTCTCCTAAAAGAACCTAAAGCACCTAAAAGAAAACCTTAAATTGCCAGGCACTGCTGTAAATTGGACAGGTCCTTCCTGGATGGTTGGACACACACCATGCCTGTGTTCCTACAGCTAAAAGCAAAGGAGTAAAGAACTGTGTTGAAATGAAAGCTTTCAATTCTCTTTAAATTCTCTTTTCTCACTTCTGTGCTCATAATAGAACACTTTTAAAATTAGTATTTACTGCTTTAACTGTCTAATTAGGCCACTGTTTCTCTACCCTGAAACTCCAAAACTTGCTTAATTTCTAAATGTCCATGTCAGGGTTATATTGCTCCCTTGCTCTCTCAGCACCTGTCTAATTATCTGCATAGTGTCACAGCAATCCCACTAGGGTGGAACAGAGCTTTCAGCAGTGTTTCTGCTTTAATCAGTATTGCCCAGGCAGTGTGTGAAGAAAAATGCACAAGCAGTGAAGGAAGCAAGGAGAATGGGGTGACTTGGTGTTACTGTACAGTGACAAACCTGTGTCACCTCTCCTGGCTCTGAGTTCCAGATCCATCTTCTCATGGGTTGTGGAGCTGGATGCAGAAGGGTGTGTTGGCTGCAAAATCTTTATGAGTCAGGATGCTTTCTGCTCGTGAGTCTGTGGTTGACTTTATGGGCAGTCTTTGTCCATGTTCTCACTGCAAGTGACATGCAAAGAGCTTATTTGCTTTGCAAGAATGAAGAGATGGGTGTAGCAGAAATGTTGGGTGAACAGATGAAGCAGAATTTTAGCTTGGTTGGACCATTTTGCAATGTAAACATAGGCTAAAAAAGGAAGGGATCAGATAATCCAGTTGGCCTGTTTCTGAATTAAACTTTGTGCTTTTTCTGAAGCTCTTTTTCAGAAGTGATGCCTGGGTTTTGCTAAAAGTGAAGGTGCAGTTTCTGCCAAAATAATGACATGTTTCTGGTGCCAGAGAACAGGGGATTGTGCAAACAAGAGAACTTGAGAGACAAAAAGGTTGGCATCTAAAGAACCTAAAGACCACAGTCTTCTCTGTGGGAGCAGATGACTGTTTAAACCTACAGTCCACCAATCTCAGTTAAAGTTCTGAGTGCACAGGGAAAATGGAGTTAATGTGGCTGAAGGAAAAAAAACAAGAATGGATATCTGTATCTACTTATTTGTTCATGTGCTTCAGGAGTTATTTTCTATGTTAATTATGTAATTTGTTGAGTTTGCATAGAATCCTGTTTGTGGTAATCTCTTCTCTAGCTTGATTAGCTAAAATACATAAGCACTGAATTAAAGGGGAAAAACCCAACTATTACAAATATTGTGATCATAAGAATGCATTAAAGACTATAGTATGTGACAGAGCTTTTAGCTACTTAAGACCAGGCCTATACAAATGCATGTTTTTCTTTCTATTTGTGATGTTTGATGGAGGGAGCCAAGTCTAATGTTACAAAACCTATATTTAATTCCTGCCATGCATCATCAGACAGTACATAATTATGTTGTCCATTGTGGGAGAAAACAATTGAAACTAAAATGGATTCAGCCTTTATGAAATCAAAGCCAAGGTCTTAAGCCTCATCTCTGTGCCACACCCTCTGGAAGCTTTGGCTTCTCAGTCCAGACCTCAGGAGATCCCTCAGTCCAGCCCCTTAGACTAAAGCAGGATGGGTGTAGTTAGACTGGATTGAGGTCAGGGATGGCTGATAGCTCACACAGAGCCTGCAGGACTGGTGAAAAGAGGGAATGCCTGCTCAGCAGCACATGCTGCTCCCACAACCAAATCTCAGCCCCTGGTCCTGCACACAGATGTTCAGGTTGAAGAGCTGCATCCACTGAATCCAGAGGGGAGGAGGAGATGGTGCTATGGCCTCCCTCATCCAGTGATGTTATCTACTACCCTTTCCATGGAAGCAGAGTGTGTGGGACATTACAAAATTTGGATCTAGCCTCCAAAGCTGACAAAATTACTAGCTAAGCTGTTTTTAATAGAAGTTCTTACTAGTAGGGTATGCCTCCTTCCAAAGTAGCAGAGTCTGCAATGTCCCTTGGTAGTCTCTTAAACTTTGTCATCATCATGTCATTTGACAGGAAATTATCCCCAGTGTGCAACCTAAGTCTTATTTCCTGAAAATTAAGTTGATTTATTTTGGTTCTTGTCTTGGTGCTCACTGAGACTATTTGACTATTGACATGTTACTTCTCTCTTCTCTTCTCTTCTCTTCTCTTCTCTTCTCTTCTCTTCTCTTCTCTTCTCTTCTCTTCTCTTCTCTTCTCTTCTCTTCCTCTTCTCTTCCTCTTCTCTTCCTCTTCTCTTCCTCTTCTCTTCCTCTTCTCTTCCTCTTCTCTTCCTCTTCTCTTCCTCTTCTCTTCCTCTTCTCTTCCTCTTCTCTTCTCTTCTCTTCTCTTCTCTTCTCTTCTCTTCTCTTCTCTTCTCTTCTCTTCTCTTCTCTTCTCTTCCTTGTCTTGAAACCCAAGTTCTATCAACTTATAGACCATATTTGATAATCCTCTTCTTGCTATCTGGACTTTTCCATTTTGGGGTACTATGTTTTGAAGAAGCTTTGGATAAACAAAATACAGAAGGGTTCTCACAAAAATCATACAAAGTGGAACAATTGCCTCACTGACTCATCTTCAAGTAGTTATCCCTTTTAGCAGCCCAGCTAATAGCCTGCTGTTCCCTGCTCCTTCCTCCGTCCTCCAGTGCTTTGTAGTTTATAGTGTTTCATTTCATGGATGAGGATCACTTCTCCAGTTGGTAAGACCATCCAGGCTACTCTTGCCATTCCTAAGAAAACTCAGAAACCTCATTCATTCTAAATAAAATTATTCCACTGTTATCAAGTATCTTCTCTAATCTGTTATCTAGGTAATAAATAAAAGCATTTCTTTCAGCCAGGCCAGAAGTCAAGCTGTGCAGGCATCTTCCAACCTAAGTGGCAAATGATTGCTTGTTATTAGTTCCCCTTCTGAGTGCATTTTGAGAAGGCAACAGTCTCACAGTGATTTTTGTCTATACCTTGTTTCTCTGATTTGCTCATGAGAATGTCCTGCATGGCAATGTAAGAAGCTTTACAGGATTCAAGACATGTTATATCTGCTGTTTCTTCTTGACTCAGAGGCTGTTTACTGCTTCAGATTCAATTAGATTAGTTTGTGATTTATTCTTAACCTACCCATGCAATATCTACCTTATTCTCAATCTATCCCATCTATCTTATTCTCAAGTGGTCGGTGCAGTAATTTATTGATTCCTAAAAAGAAGCTTAAATTAGAGAATAGATAGGTTGTGACTCATGCTTCACAATTCCTTCAGATGAATGATGAAAAAAAAAAGTCAAAAAGAAAGAAACCTCTAATGCCTCTAGTATCATATCAAATATTTATGTATATATATGAATATATATATTATTATGTATATATATGAATATATATGAATATATATATATACACACATACATATATATATATATATATATATGAATGTATATATATATGAATATATATGCATGGTTTGGTATGCCTGTATGCTTTTGTAAAAAAAAAAAAAAACAAAACCAAAACAACAGGACAAAACACAACTTTTGGGTGTTAGTTTGAGTGTTAGTTTAGCTGCATGGATTTCTGTGTGAGAGAGGAATTCCTAGAGGTATCCTGCCTCTGAAAGTAGAGTCTTGCTGCTCAAGAAGAAAGTTGCCATTTCCCAAAATCTCCTGGTGAGTTTTTGCCGTGTTGAACAGAGAAATAAGGAGCATGTGTACATCTTAATCCCTCTGGGAAGTTCTCAGGCTTCACTGAATTAGAAACTTCCCTTTTAGTTTTGTTTGAAGTCTTGAATTCTCCAGGAGTCCTGAATCCTTACCTTTCCTAATTATCCAGGTGTTATTTTTAGTCGCAGAGGCAATGCCGAATGCAGGGTATTTGCACTTCTCTAAGAGAAATCACTGCCAAAAGAAGAATTCCAGTACAAATAAGCTTCCTTGGGAAAGCAGCATCAGTGTAGGCAGTAAAGAAGCTGTTGAGGTGGAACAATGCAGCAAACCCGATGTTGATTGGATTTGAGGCTCTAATCGCTTTCCCTCGCACATGAGTTTCATATCTGTTGTTAACTTTAATGAGACTTATTTGCCAAGCCTGCAAGGAGAATCAGCCCTTAATTCATCTGGCGGCTGAACTGTTTCACTGGAAAATATTCCCATGTCTTTCTGTTGACATTTCAGTTGACAGCACTGACAGAGGCACAGACCCTGCAGTGAGGAGCTGGGCTCAGATCCGGTGGCTGCGGTGAGAAACGGTGCCCGGGTAGATCCGAGACATGTGCCGACTGGTGCCTGACTAGAGATCAAAAGCTCTTTAGCTCCTGCTCGCTCCCGCAGTGACTCTGGGTAAATGACTTTCTCTGATTTTCTTTCCTTAGTTTCTAAAAAGAAGGATAATTTATCCAATTTCTTCAGCAGAGCTGTTGTGAGGTTGAGTTAGAACGTGTTTGTAGAACTCGCTAGGCGTGAGGGGGTTTGTTTGCATGTTATTTTGAACTCCTTATGAACACCACCAATATTTCTCTGAACTTTCATGCTAAACTTTGACCTACAAATATTTTTTTCCATATAAATAAATGCCAAGCGAGCAGCTTCAACAAATACCTTTAGTAGCTTAATGAGTATATTTATAGTAGCAATCCTATAAACCTGGAATAATTGAAGAACAACCCACAAATCAGTCACAGCCTGGAAAATCCTAATTTGTGACCACTTTCTGCCTTGAACTCCGTAACGTTTTTAATTTTAATTTGTTGCTCTTCATTTTCATGCTAATTTGCTCTCTGTGTGTTGCAAAAGCTACTTCAGCCTGTTGGCAGCTTAGGAATGGGAGCAGACCTGTTGCTCCTTGGCAGCAGGTGAATACCTCATTCCTTGAAGAGCCGTCCAGATTCACATTTCCCTGGCAGCCAGCAGTTCAGCCAGGACTGCTGAGCTTTTCTGGGGGAAATTCCTAACTTATTTTCAAACTTATGAATAGCATTTTGGCATCAGAATTTCTTTCTAATCCCAGCACACTAAGGGTTTGCCCCCTGGGCTGCCTTGCATGCGAAATTTAGGCTTTTTTTGGCTTGAAAGTGAGATTGTTTTGGAAATGCTCAAAAACTTCACAACCATGTGGGGCAGGCAACAAAGAGACCCAAATTACCATTTTAAGGTGTTGAGGTGCTTGAGGAAGGTAGGATGTTTTTCCTAGAGTAATTTTTACTTGCTATAGTTGATGTAAATATTCTCTTAACTTTATGTAATGTACTGCTATTTGTGATCAAAAACATTCATGGATGTCAGGATGGAAACATGACCTGTGGAGATTGCTGTTGTTGGCAATACAGTGCAGATTCTGGACTGCTATTAATATTAATGTATGATCTTTGTTAACAAAGAGTACTTGAGAGACATCAGTCATCAGGAGGTCTGCTGTGCGTTGTTTTGAGCTCCTTTGGTTCTTTCATCAAAAAACTTCAGAGTATTATCATTTGGGATAACACTAAATTGCATTCTTAAAACTAACCCTGCACTCCTCAGATGAAAATTGCAGTTATTTTAAGTTGAGTTGGTGATAGCTCTCTGGAAAAAAAAAAAATTCACAAAGTAAAATGTTCTGAGATCTCCTTATTGAAACATTGAATTTTATATGGCCTGTCAACTGAGTTTTCCTTTTACCTTGCTACATTCCCATTAGAAAAGTAAAGTAAATTATAGATTGTCTCTTCCTTTTGTAGATCTTACAAGATCTTCAGTAAACAGTACAAATCTCAGTTGCACAACCTCTACCCAGTAATGATGCCTACAAAGCATTATGTGGGTGCCTGAAGCATTTCTCTCAACTGGGATTGTTTTTGTGGGTATGGATTATAAGACTGGGATTTTTCCTTGGTTTTCTCATTTACAGCTTTGCTGGGGTGTTTGGTTTGAACAACATCAAGAAGAAGGGAAACTCTGAGAGCATTTCTATAATAGCTTTTGGCATGTACATATTGGAGCAAGTGATAAATGTGGTCATTTCTGAATGCTTTTGCTCTGTTGCTTTAAATCAGAGTAAATTGTGAACAGGGATACGTCTTTGGGAGAACCAGTTCAGCTGGTTGGGTTAATTTTTCACCAGGATATAGAAGGAACCCCTAGAATCACTGGTGGATATCCTAGAACTCTATCCCTCCCTGGAGCACCCTAAGAAGCCTCAGAAGGCAGGAGCAGCTGGGATGCCACCAGCAAGGTGTGACCCACAGCTTCCATGGGAGCTGCTTTGGGCTTTTGTGGTGCTGTTGCCAGGCCCTAATTGGATGTGGGTCCAACTTAAGTAGTTGTTGACTCCCTGAGCTTTTTTGGTCCAGTCAGATATGCAGACTTTTAGTGTCCTTTTATCTTTCCTGTAGGTCTGTGTAAGACATAGAGTGGGGACATGTGCTTGCTTGGCCGTGCCTCTGCGTGGGCTCCCACTGGTGTCATGGGTCATGCTCTGATTTGCTTCAAAGCTTTTCTTCTGGTAGACCTTTGTCTGAGGAGCAGCACCCTTCAGCTGGTTATGTTCTCCCCTCACTGGCCTCTAGAATGGGGTGTTTGAACTTGAGTATTTTAGCAGAGACTGAGATTAAGAGGGATAATCCTAAATTTTAGCCCCTCCAGAGAAAAATGCAAAATTTACTTCAAAGGGCCTGACTTTCTCCACTGGAACACTGATACTGAGAAAGGATGTAACCATGTTGAAATACATGTATTTTGGGATGTGTCTGGGAGAAATTGTTGTATAATATATGTGAAACTAAAGAAACCAAGAGATGGGGAACTGATATCATACAAGAACAACTTTGTATTTTATATGTGTGTCAACTGGCAGAACAAAATGATGGAAGGAAAGAAATAAGAGGGAGTAAAAGAAGTGATAATAAGAAATGCAGGCAAATGCATTAGTCCCAGAATTAGCCATCTGAACTGATAGCAGTGTACCAGCAGATTAGCTAAATAAAATTAAGCACTCCCTCAGGTTACATAGCTAAGCTGCAGTGTATAATAATTGATATAATAATTTCTTTTTTTTATCTTAAAAAAATTCCTGTATAATGCTTCTTTGAGATAAGTGATCTTTTCACTGTGGGAGAAAATAGGCACATATTAATGGATTAACCCAGAAGAGAAGACATGATTCCAAAGTGACAATGGAATTTCTTAAATAATTAGGAAATGCTAAAAAAAGGAAAAAATTCTATGAAATATGTTTTTAAAGTTTGTAAGGACCATGAGAGATTTATAAGGCAATGAAAACCAGCTGTTTTTCCATCTCATTCCTTCAGTGGAAGCAACAAAAAGTAAGAAGGACAGGAACAGAATATCAAAATCATTTTAAATATATTATGTGAGGACAGTTTTGGAAAGTCATGCTGGCATTATCCTAAGGGTATTGTCAGTGTTTTTTCCATGGCCATTTGTGCATTCCCATTTACTAGATCTGACACATAGTTATCAACTTCTTACTGAAGTGTTGTACAGTTCCAAAACTGGGCTTAAAAGGATGAAGTTGCTGACATGGCTTTGATTTAACCTTTCTGTGATTTAACCTTTCTGTGATTTAACCTTTCTGTGTGTATGATACACAGAGCAGAAACCTCTGACTCTGTTAGGTATGAAATGTATGAACAGACCTGCTTGTTTCTGCCTCTTGTTTTCCATCCCCTGTATCTTGTCCCATGTTTTGTGTCCATTCCCATGGACATTCTCCTAGCTGCAGCACCATTTTTCTGTACCTCTGTATTTTCCTGTTCTCTTGCCTGCATTAATGTCAACTCTTCTTCCATCTCTGTACACTCTTCTGTTGTTTGCTGATCTGTCCCCTTCCCTTGCCTGTACTCTTTAACTCTTATGATATCTTTGTGCCTCTTTTTTTTTCCCTATACTTTCTGGTTCAGCTTTCTCTTCCTCCTTGTTATCTGGGTTTGGCAAGGAAAGCACAGAGAAAGATCTTTATAACCTCAGTTTCTGTATCTGTGACTCCCCTAATTACAGGAGATGCCAAAGAGCAATGCAGGGCTAAGTCCTGGTTGAGTTCTGTATCCCCAGGTTGGGATATGTGGAGTAAACAAAACATGATATTTTTACACTTGCAGTACTCTAATGAGTGTGTGTAAGCTAAAGTTCTTTCTCAAGAGAGATTTTTTAGCTTCTCCTTTTCTGAAATGCATTACTTGTTGTAGCTTGGGGTAGATCACCAGATCAAATATTTTCCATGATTAAGGCCAGAAGTGTCAAAAATAGAGTTGGATACATCCTGACAGAACATTTTATCTGCTGCTTTACTTAAGGGCTTCTTCAACCTAGATGTGTGGTGTGTCAGATCACCTGAGTGTGGAGAAGATGATTTTGATCATGTGAAGAAGCACAGATATCATATATGTGCTGCTTAGGGTGATGGGGCTGCAGATACATTGGTCACCCGAGAGGAGAGGGACAGACTGCCCTTTAGTGGCCCTGTGAAGGCCCTCATAGCCCATCCCTGCTGAAAAAGATAGTGTCCCCTTCAAGGGGCAAAATTCAAGCTTCTTTTCCCATTCATGATTAGTCTCATAGGCTCTTAGGTTCTTTTTTAACCAAACTAGACTGGTAAGCAATAAATCATCTGCTTTTTTTTTTTTTTTTTTTTTTTTCCAGCTAGCTGACAGTTTATTTCCTTCCTCTTTCTCTTTGGAGATCTAAGGTCTTCTTTTGTAGTTTGTTTGTTGAACTATTGGCCCAAGGTCTAGTAGAGATCTCAAACCTTTGCAGCTCTGTGGTTACAGAAAGTATTATAAGATCTCAGGAACTGCAAACTCAATGCCAGCAAGTAAAGAGCTGTAACAGCAGTACAAAGAGCAGGGTTTTCTTTTTTCTTTCACACACAGATTGGTGGGTGACTGCCAAACATCTGCATCAGGTTTGGGGTCTGGATTGCTTGATCTTAATGTTTGAGATTTCAAAGAAAAGTTGCTCGTGGTCAACATGGTGTGAAATATGTATGTGTTTCCAGTTCTTTTCAGAAACCTTTCTGCAGTGCTTCAAGGTTCCTGTTTGGCCTTCACATGTTACAGAAAGAGTTTTTGGTGAGTTTGAATTCTTCAAGCAGAAGGAAGCAGAGAAATCAGGCTGGACTGGCCTTGCTTTCAGTGGCAATCTTGCCTTGCTGGTGGCTTTCAGAAACCATTTGTTTGACCATATTTCTCTTTAGTGTTTGGGAAAAACAGCTCTGGGGATGCTTTAATTAGCAAAGGTGCCCATTGGTAGAGTGCATGCTGTGCATAATGCATGCATGGTGCTTTTTCATTAACTATTGCAAATCAAAGATTTGTATGAATTTCATTAGATTTTCTGACTATCCCAGTCCAAATTAATATATAAGGGCTTAATATAAGTGTGTGCAAGAAATGTTGAAAGAATATTGGTAAGGTTACAAAGTCAGTGCCTGGGAAGTTAGGAAATGTTTGGATACAAGTGGCTTGTCCAGTTTAAATTCCTTTCTTTTCTACAGATGCATTAAGGTGTCCATATATAAACTTGTAATACACCATTGGAGTTGTGCTAAGGTATTCTGCCAGGCCTTCAGCTTCCTTATTGGCACCTACACTGGGCTGACACCTTTTGTCCTTTCTTTGGAGAGGATTAATTAATCACAAAGAGTAACACAATTCCTGCAGAAGGTTGCCAGGAAAATTGATGAAGTGTTCTGCTGTGGAGCAGGTGATGTGTAGATGCTGTGGCAGATGTCAGCCCTGTGTCTTCTCCTCTCTTGTCCCAGATGGTGATAAAGATTTCTGTTTAAACAACTGGATGGGACCCTTCATATCCATTTACTAGCTTACAATTTCAAACACTAAGTCATGTATAATCATCTCTGGTGAAACACCTGAGCTTAGGTGTCTTGCTCCTGCCCACAATGTCAGATAACCCAATCCTCTACTTTCTCCAGGAGGAATTGATTCCATTTAATTTTTTGGAGGTGAGTGACAAGTGAACAGACTCTTCTCACTCCCAAGAAAGGTGTCTGGCTCCCATGCTCTGCCTTCAGTGACTCTGAATGGTTTCTACCTCATGACTGATTCTTAATCCCAGTTTTTTCAATCTTAGTTTCAGTCTCATTGTCCAGCAAGTGTTACATTATGCCCTCTACCTCTCAGTTTCTTGCTCCTTTTCAGATATTTCCAGATACTGTAGCTGTATACCAGCTTGCCTGGCCAAGTTCTCTCCCATACTCCTTCTACTCTTTTTTCTTTTGAGGATCCCAGTTGTTCTGTCCCACTGCTGCCACTGCTTGTCCCTGTCCAGATCCCTGAATAAAGCAGCTGAATCTTACAGGTCTTTTTCAACAATGACAGTTCTGTGGTTCTGTGAGTTTAGATGCATTTCTATAAGGAGAGAAGAAATGTTTCCTGATGCACTCTGCCCCACCAAATCAAAACTCTCTGACCCAAACTGAGGAGGAGGTAGAAATCTCCCTCTAAAATGCACCAGAAAAATGTTTCTTATATAGAAACGATGTATTTCATGCAAGATTTTATAAAGGATTTAAATGTTTTGGTTGAATTTTCCCCAGCCAGTTCCTGTTTGGTTCAGATGCAACCTTCTGAAAATTTCTGCCTTTTCTTACTACAGTTTGGCAAGGCTTAAAGGCAACTTAAAATAGGAATTGCCAAACAGTAGATTTAGATGCAATCCCTGTTTTGAGTGTTTGGCAGTAGCTTATGCCATATATCAAGTTTATTATCTTACAGCTACTTTTGTAAGATATTAGAGCTGCTGACTTGCTGTGAAGCTTTCTGAGTAGCTCACACAAGAACTGCCTCTTAGGGATTTCTATAAACTGAAGGAATTTAGTAGTGGGGGTAAGATTTCTATGGACTGCTCTCTGTTGTCCTGTTACCTCAGTTCTTACAATTTAAAAAAAAAATAAATATGAGTTTAGTCTGAGAGCTTAGTTTAAGCAGCTGAATATTTGTGGTTACATCTGGAGGAACAAGCTGATCTGGTGGTTGCTTAGAACAACAAATTGAGTTTCTTAAAATTATCTGTGTGCAGTGGCACCTGTTGCCAGTGAGCAGATTGTGGTGGGTGTGTGGATGTGTGTGAGAGACAGGAACTTGAAGATATTCCCCCAAAGGGCTGTGCTTGCTTTTTGTTCATTGTGGATGACTCCAGTTCCTTCTAAGAGGTGTTCATTTGCCAGCACTTGGCTAGTACCAAAGGTTTCATGCTTGAAGGATATACACAGTTTTATTACACCCTACACACTGAGACCCATAGCAGTCAACATCACATTTCACAGCTTCTGATAGGAAGATTTAGACCTGTCATGAAAACCAAAAGCCAGTACCATAATGGCTACAGGAAAGGGGATGGAGTAATCAAGAGCACTGCCAGCTTTTTATTTTGACATTTACTTTCCTGGCAGGAGGAATTTGTTAGATAAATTTCCCAGGTGACTCTGGAAAAGGCACCTCCCATATAAAGATGAAAAAGAGCCAAACAAAGCACTTTCACATGGGGGCAGGAAGGAAGGAAGGAAGGAGAGGAAATCCCTGCTGTCCCAAACCTGTCCATTTGTCATAACCTTGATCATGTGGATCACCTCTTCTTCTCCCAGTGATCCAATATTTAGTCCATGCAGGAACATAATGTTTGTCCTTTCAGTACAAGAACCTCAAACTCTAGCACTAAGTTAGATAAACCTATCTGTTTTTTGTAAAACTGAAGTAAGAAATATATTCAGGAATAAGATTGGCCATGTAATAAATTAATGGATGTTGCTGACATTCAGTTTTCCCTGGATGGATCTGAATCACTTGTCTGGGCAAGCCGTGGCTTGGAAGACCACAACCAAAGTCATCCCAGACAGATAAGTAAAGGTGATGTTTGGGTTATTATAATTCTTGCCTAAAAAATAAGAACGGTTTTAAGCTTCATATTACATTTAACTATACTCCCAATCAGTGGTCTATTCCTACCATGACCATGAAATCTAGCATCTGAAATGGTGTTTTCCAGGCAGTTATAGGGGTTTTAGTTTCTTCTTATTCTCTCGGTTTCTATTTGCTTCCCTTCTTCCTGCCCTAAAGAAAATAAACCAAAATAACTCTGTATCTGCTGATGCTTGAGATGTTGTCACTGCACACAAAAATCTGACTTCACAGTCTGGCTTTGAAAGAGAATGAAAGATTATATTGCAAAGTTCAAGTTCGTGATACTTCTCTTATTCCTTTCCCAGAAAGAGTGTCCATATAAAATTCCAGTGGAAATCTGTACTGAGAGTCTTAAGAGAGGTAATCAGGCTCCAACACCAAGGAGTGAATTCTGTAGGGGAAAACATTGCACAAAACCCTTTAGCTGAGGTGGAGGACAGGTTATTACACGTGTCTGTGTGCCATCAGACCTTCAGCTCCAGGGGACCTCCTGCAACTTGGTAAATGTGGGTATTTTGGGAGCATTGAAGTGGAAGGCCAAGGGACTGGGTAATTTGTTTTCAAAAGCTTCTTTGCAATGGAAGAGACAGAGGTCCTGGGGAAACAAGTATCTCAGCTGCACTTGGAAGGAAATGTTTATTTTGTGTCAGAACACTGTAACTTGTGGATTATGTCACATGCAAAGTTTTCACTTCAAGTGCTAGGAGAGGGCAATCCAGAACTATTTTGAAACTGTGATTCCTTCTTTTTGTGCTGTTTTTCCAGAATACCTGTCAGCTTATGCATTCTTGAAAAAAGTGCTGCTAATAATGCATTTATAGAGTAATTAATATGTTCATAAGTAAATATTTTTTTTCTTCAGAATACATTCATGAACTCTAGGGGAAAATTATCTCTGGCAGGAGCACTGCAGAGGAATCCAGCAGCAAGGGGAAGGTTGAAAGACTTTTTGCATGGTTCTCAGCTACTGATTGTTTGTTGATCAGCATCCACAAGGGCTGTTTGTCACACGTATTCCTCATGTTCTGGCCAAATGCTTCCTTAGGTTTTTTAGTGCTGCCATAGCATTATCTTTATAACATAATCACACTAAATGATATTGTTACTGCATAAAATTCCATATAAAGGCAGTAAATCTGAATAGCTGGCAGACTAAAGAGGCAGCAAAGACCAACCAGGGGTTGCTGTCTTGTTCTAAATGAATACTCTAAATGAATACTGCATTTTTCAAAAGTGGTTGCACAGCCTGGTGTGAAAAAGTGATTTTTGCTGGTGTTTGGATGGAAGCAAACCAGACCTGCCAGACTAAAGCCCACTTTTTCCTGTGGTTGTGCAGGGAGTCAGATTGGGACTGGACCCACATCTACCACCAGCAGCCTGTTGCAGCTACAGACCTGTAAATACTAGAAAAGGAAGGAAAAGACCTTTTATCAAACACATCAGAATGTTCTTTAAATTACTGAATGTTGCCCAAGAAACAAGATTTTGGTCTCTAGCCTTCAAAACAGATGATCCTGCTGTTTATGGGACTTGTTTCTGTCCAGAAACTTAATCTAGTGCTGACAGCTGGGGGGAAGTGGTTGGGCACTTGCAGGGTGACTTCTGTAAACCTGGCAAGCTTTTAGACATCTGTTATCTAACACAGCACTGTAACATAGAGACTCAGGCTATTCTATGATTAAGGGAATGTTGGATCAAATTTATTAATCTTTTAAACTGATACGATATAATTTAGTATTCTGATTGCAGCCTTCAGTATTTTTGCAGCATAATTACAGAAACTTTTTTTTAGAAGTGATGATAGATATCAAAGTAGGACATCCCTGCTAACTTCTGCTTTTCTTCAGGGCAGGTTCCTCAGCTGCTTGATTTCACTCAAGTGAGATGCAGCTGGAAATTAATCTCAGATGTCTACAACCTAACAGTGTCAATGAAAACGTTTGTGGTGGGATTTTTAGACTCATCACACCTTGTAATCACAAATGTTATCTTGGGAGAATTAAAATAAATGCAAGGAATCTGCAATGAAGTAGGTTGAGTGTAGATAATGAGAAGTAGCTGTCAAGCAATAAATTGAAAATGGTGAAGCCTGAAAGACAGAAGTCCTTGTGAGCAGAAGGTGACAGGGCGAGAAATTGCAGTCATGTTAGGGTGTCATTTGCCAGGTCATGTGCACTGGCAGACGTGTCCAGATTTGGTGCAGTAAACAATAAATGATAGATAAATAATAAAAGAATGGTGTAAGGAAATCTTGAAGAGAAAGTCTCAACCAGGCTATGAAGCCAGCAGACTGCAAATTCTGCTGGTACCCTGCCAGCCTCTGTGTCCCTGCAAATTTGAAAGGTTTCTGCATTGTGTTTTCTTCACACATAGGCTCAGAATACTGAGGAAATGGACATGTTTTTCTTCTGCAATAATAATTTGTACTTGATTTTAATTTTTTTTAATTTTGATGGTTGTTTATTTAAGTTCTGTGAAAGCAAATTGCATTCACTTTTCTTTAGGCAAAGTTTGTTTCTAGGATGTATTTAAAGTGCTGTTTGCTGTGGTCAGAGACTTCAAGAACACACTTTCCTTTCCAGTGTGGGTAGATTATTTTAGATTATTATTTACATAGCAAAATTAGGAAGTAAAACCTAAACTATGTATGGGGGTTTTTTTTTGGTTGTTTGGGGGGATTTATTTGTTTGGGTATTTTTTGTTTTGTTTCTTTTCCAAATTAGTTCCTGTTGTGGAAATCAAATATTTAATATTAAAATAAGTTCACTCTCACTGGGTGCATCCTATATCCGGAATTGCTATTTGCAGTCTTCTACCCTTTAAGTGAACACTGAACTTTTGGCCTAAATGGCATCTATTTCAGAGCTCATTACCACATGTTTTACACAGTGAACAGCCAGGCTTCACCTCCAAGCATCTTGCATCCTTCTGGGGAGGGAACATGGCTCAGATGAGAGGTCCCTGAGTCTTTTATCAGTGGAGGGATGCTGGGCACCCCAGCCCCCAGCCCTTTCCTGCCTGGCTGCTCTGCTCCCAGAGCTGGCCAAGCCTCAGGTGTTGTGGCAGCTGATGAAACAACCTGGCTCAAGGAAATAGTCCATATGTACACCAAAAAACCCTGTGGTCATCTGTAGTTCCAGTCCAAAAGTCCAAGTGCTCTTTCTAGTATGGATTAGCATAATCTGGTGGATGTGGATGTGGATGGAGATGTTTCTAAAGCATTCATGCCAGTCTATAAATGTCTGTGTTGCTCATACCCATTACATAAAGTCCCAAAGTGCAGCATGCCTCTGTAAATGAAAATGAGTAGATAAACTGGTTTACTTTATTTTCATTAAGCTGGCAAACACCACATTCTTTGTGGTGAATATATGACTCTGTCAGGTCTCTACATCACAGTATATTTCTTTTAAAGGGTTTCTTTTCTGGCAATGCTTACCTACTTTAAATGCTGTGGGGTGCTGTTACATTTTTTTTTTTCCAGCAGCCAGTTGATACCAGCAGAGATCTTTGTACCTGAGCTTCTGAACCTTTGATGACATTTTACCTGCTCATTACTGTGTAAAGGCAGTCCCTTTATCCTTTTCTAAGTGGGCTCGTGCTTCAGTTCAGAGTTAATGGTTACTATTTATTGCATACTTTATACCTGTGTGCAGCAAATTTTTTACATGCCTGCAGTGCCTGAGAAAACCCAAAATCCCAACATGAAGAATGTACTGTCCCTAGCCAGGCTGTGAAAAGGTGTGTGAGTATGTGGGTGATTTACCTGAGCCCCAGAGTCATGGGGGAACTGAGGAAATAACGCCCAGCACAACTGCATCCTCGGGTGGGTGGAAAATAGTCATGAGGTTCAAAGAAAATAAAACCTACTGTGCAGCATGCAAGAGCACCTTGATTCCTGGATAGCTTGTGATTGTAGTGGGATGTTTTCTTTTGGGTAAATAATTAGTACTCTCCAAAGAGCTGCAGATATACTCAACCACAACCTCTAAGTCAGGCTTAATAGTTCAAGTGTGACAGGTTTTATATGGAGCTCGTTGCCATCACCTTTTTCTCTTTGCTGCCTTGTTGGAGAAATCCCCCAGCTTTTTTAGCACTTAGTCCCCCATCCCTCTTGCTGCCACAGCCCTAATGAGTAGTGAGTGTTGCTGAGGGACCAAAAAGCAATCCAAAGGTAGAGGGATCAAGGGGCAGCAGCACAGCTTGGGCATCTCTGTTCATCCATGCTGCCATTTTCATGTCCTCATGGAAGTGCTCATCCTTTCAAGTCCCATTCTGCAAACAGTGAAGCAGAAATGTCAGACTGTGGAGTTCATGTTTTCATAGATTCCAGTAAAGAGTTTGGTACATACACAGATATACAAGAATTTTATGCTGAAGCCCATGGCTGGAGCTCTTACTTTTTATTCCTGCCCCCATGTGGCTTTCTCCCTTTTCTAGATGCTGCAGCATTCATGCTTCTGTTGTCTTGTGGGACTATTTGTGTCCCACAAAGGGTACTTCTCAGCTAAGCCCTTAAGGGGTACACCAGAAGCAGGGGAAGACCCTTCTCCTGTCTTCCAGGACTTCTAAAGTTCGGTGCCTTTGTTAGAGCAAGAAAGCACTGGGTTCTCTGAGCAGGTTCACAAAGTGCAATTCAGGCCAGACAGTCACCAGTTGCTACCCTTGAGTTTTGCACAATTCTGATTCAAAACCACCAGGAGCTTCACTGGCACCAGTGTCTCAGTCCCTCTGAATGCCTCAGGCAAGGCTGAATGAGGGGCAACCAAGTGTCCAGCATCAGTTTCTCTCTCTGATTTCTTTGTCCTCTGAGATCAGGACATCTCTGGGGGAATTCACTGCCATCATAGAGGACTGCAGTCCAAAATGTGAGACCTTCACTCTGTGAGTTATTGAACACCATATCCAAGCCAAACTCTCATAATTCTCCCTCAGACAACCTCCACTGACCCCAGATGCAGCACAGCTCTGCACTGACCCCTCTCCAGGGGTGCCCCCAGCCTCCTCCTCCTCATTCTGTTACAGGACACAGGCTGCAGCCCTCCAACTGCTCAGCTTTAAACAGAGGGAAAAGGTGGGAAAGGCAATGGGAAGGGCCAGTGTGGAGCAGGGCACAAGGCTGCTATTGGGCAGCCTCATATACTGGCATTGCGTGAACATTTTAATAATTTCAATATCATTTGCAGTTGGGAATATATGTAAATTCAGAGAAAAAAAACAACCCTCTGTTTTAGTCCTGCTGAAGAGTTAGATATATTAAATCAAGCATGCAGCTATCCTGCTCTTGGTACCCGAGGCATCTCTGGCACTGTGCAATCCACCTTCACGGCAGAGACTTGCAGGATACTCCCTCCCCAGGGAGGGATGAGCACCAGCTCACTGGGGCTTGGTGTTTCTCACATGAATGATCTCCTGGCTTGTAAGCAGTGAGTCAGGAATCCCAGCTCTTTGGTTCATTGCTTGGTAGATCATGTGGAAAAACTGCAAGGAAAAAACTGTGACTGTTTGAAATGAATAAAGGAATAAACCGTGTGTTTTGGTTTTCATGGGATATTTTTTTCTGCTCATCTCTCTTTCCATTTTGTACTATCTCCACCATTCTGTTTTCCAATTTTGCCTGAGCTGGGAGGATATACTCCACAGTTCATCCCTCCCTCTTTTAATTATGCTTTTTCTTTCTTGTATTCCCTTTCAGGCCATAGCTGCCTTTTGCCAAACATCAGCTCTTGAGAGAGAAGAGCTGGTGTGGTTATGGTGCACATTGGGAATTTTCTCTCTTCATTTCATCTTCACCTGGGGCTGTGCTGTTCTCCCAGCTGCTTTTCCTCTGTTTCAAGGAGTTGCTTCTCTCACCTGAGCATCCCCCAAATGTATTGGGTTCTTAGCTGCAGGCAGCTGTGTTGCACATCAGTATTTCATTTCACTTTTGGTTGCTGCTCCCTCTTCTCAGTAGGAGCAAGGACAGGGCAAGGACTGAGAATGGTTACTGCATTCCTTGTAAAAAAAATTAAAATTTTTTCTTAATTACACACTGAACAAAGGTCGTGCCCTGCCATGCTGAGCTCTGGCTCACTGTGTGCTTTGGTAATTGGTGCCTACTGCTGTGTTTTTAAGTGGTTATCTTCACAGACAGTAGCTCCATTGATTTCAAGGGACTGCTTGCCTAGTAAGAACAAGCAACTATAATGGCAGCAGGCCCTATGAACTCATCTCATTTATGTAGTACTTTAAAAAAACACCAGATCTTTGTGGAAAGTTGCAGAATATAAATAACACCAACCAATAGCCAGGCGTTTTCAGTCTCCTCTGGGAAACTGTGGAAGGTTGCTTTACTGCCAGTTTGAAATTTATGATCCTTTAGGCTTGTACTTGGACCCAAAAAAGATGAAATAAGGTTGGAGTTTCAGAACATCTTGAAGAAATTGTGCAGGAATTGTGTGCAGCCAAATCCAAGGGTCTGGCTCTGAGTTTTTGCAAACCAGAATCATTAAACCCTTCAAATGGAAAAAAACAAGATACAGCTGGTACAAAACAGACTCTGTTTCAGCTGGGCAAGTAATTCTGTATCTTTGCACTGGTGAAAATGTGATAGCTATGACTCTGCTTTCCTCACAGTTTGTTCTTTGGACCATGAGTGTGTGATTCACCGCCAAAGGCACAAATGGGTTTTGGTGGTTTTCCTCCCCCCTCGAGCATTGCTGCCTTCGAAGGGCTCCAAAATGAAACATTTTACAAATAAATGTATTTATAAAATGAGTCATGACTGCTGAAGTTGTAATGCAAAGCCTTAAGAATTTGAAAAAAAAAAAAAAAAAAAAAGGCTTCTAAATTGTCCTTAGTTTATAAGGAAACAGCTGGAATTTTGGTTCTGTATTTATACAGATTCCTAGGACTTTTCAGTAAGGTGCAGTTGAAAATATAATTCAATAACTTTATTTGGGTGGTTTCACATGTTGCATCTTCATGTGCAAGATGTTGTATACTGTCTGACTGCTCTTTTTTCTGGTCACTGAGGCAGCTGCATTTCAGTCCTGAGCCTCAGCATGCCTGGTGGAGCATGTGCACTTGAAATCCCAATTTGAAACCAAATATTTATTCAGAAATCAGTTTGGATTTTTTGCTCAGATCTTCACTAGGTGCCTAGCCAGCCACATGGGAGGACAGATATTTTATCTGGGAATTTTTCAGTCATAAGAGAGGTTTCAATTAATTAATAAAGAATATATAAATATTTAACTAAATGTATTTTTTCACACCTTGGGCCTGCAGATTCAAGAAATAGCTTCGGCTTCTTTGGTAGGACACATCAACATAAATGCAAGGAGTCATTACATGAGGGTAAGAAATGATAACAATACAACCTTCCTGCTTATTTTTCTTCCCAGAAGGGTGAAAGAAAGTGGTAAACTATTAGTGCTTTTCATGGATGTCAGAAACTGGACAGAATCCAAAAACTAATTCAGCAAATATTTATGAAATGGTATCTAAACCATTAACTACTCTGCTTATCTGAGATGTAGCTGTGCAATCTCTCTCTCCTGCTTCGTACTCTTTATCCAAAGGTGGGCAAGGAAAAAACATGTTTCTGTGGTAGAATTTGTTCCAAATCAGACTTGGAGGCCAGAATCAGCGATGAAACGATGAAGATTATTTAAAGAAGATTATTTTTTTAAAAAAACATTTTAATAGGTCTGGGTGATTCCTGAAATTGGCTGCATCAAACCAAGCCCTGCGCGTGATTTGAAAGGGATGATTTAGGAATGTGGGATATTTTCCTGGCTCTTTATGCCCTTTGTATTTGATCTGAGCTCTAATCAGAACAATTAACTAAAGTTAGTTACACAGGAAGCATTTTAGCTGACTTTCTCTTTGCAGTCAGGCTGGTAGGAGGACCTCTTTTATTCAAGACAAATCCCTTCTTCCCTTTTGCCCTCTCTAGGTCAATCAAAGTTGCCTTCCTTTCTCCTACAGCTCAAGCAAGAGACACAAATATGTTTTGCTTGCTTCAGCTGGCTGACTGGTTTCTCTGGTACCCCTGAAACAGAACTCAAGAGGAAGCTTGTTTATTTTCCTGGACTATTTGTGTATTTTGCAGGCATAAAATATTCATTTAGCTGGGGAAAAACCTTCTAGACACTGAATATTTGTTTGTTTCTGCACTGGAAAGGGCTTCCACTCAGCTTGTCTTACAATGGTTCAAGTAATAGCTGCTATTTGTGAGTGAGCAGTATGTACCACTTTTGACTTTTTTCTCTGAAGGGACTTGTTTTATCAGATGCACTTAGCATGCCAAGGGAAGTGAGGGCAGTGGCCATTCCCTAGGATGTGCTCTCTGCTTGGCACGTGAGAGGCATCAGCTGGGCCTCACCTCTTTTGCTGCTGAAGAAAAATTCCTGCCTGGCTTCAATTATACTTATTATTTGATTTATACAGAATTAGGGGCAGTGTTGTTTCACCCAGTTACAAATGAGTGTGAGATCCTGCAGTGAGTGGGATGGATTGAAAGGGATGAGTAAGCCAAGCTCACTTCACTGTAATGATTTAATGACTGGTAGCCATTGATTAAAACAAACCCTTCATGTTATTTCAAATCATTGCAAATGCTGTTTCAAAATGGCCAAGAACAATCTGGCAGTGCTTCATGGCTCAGGATCTGGCCACCTGTTTCTCCAGAGTGGTGTCAGTTCATTGCATGAGTATTTTGATGCTTGTTGTTAAAATACTGGAAGCTGCAGTGGTGATTTTTCTGCCTTCATGTTAGCTTTATTTCACCAGAAATGACCTCATCTGTGGCAGCCTTCAACAGCATCTTGGCCCAGGAAATGGTTCCATGGGCTGGGGAGTGTACTTTTCCAGTACAGGATACTGCAAGATTGGTTGGTGGAATAATGAAAGCTGAACACGATTATAAAGAGAGATTTTTAAAATAATTCTTCATTGAGAAGAAAATTCAGGTCCCCACCATCCCTCCATTCCTACTGGGAGAGTTTGCATTCCTCTGCACTGGCTCATGTGTTACCCTTCAAAATCTGTGTTAGCTTTATTTTTAATGGTAATGTTATACTTTGCCTCAGAGACTCTGTTATCCCAGTGAGGTCCTTACAATAAATCACAAAGTCAATTAAGTCTTCCTCTGTTCATGCTGCAAATGGGAAAACCTAAGCTCAGAGATAGAATGTGACTTTTATAGCTACAAAGCGAGCCTGTGGTTCAGTGGGGCTGTTCTGGTGCAGCTGAAAAATGCATCTGTGTTGCCTTCCCCCAAGCATCAGATGCTGATGCAGAAGCTGCCTACCTGAAACTTCTGCTATTGAAAACAGGAATTATTTTTTTAAAATTTCTAAAATTTTTTTTAAATTTTTTTAAATTTTTTTTTTTAAATTTTTTTTCTCTCTTCTGGTCACATCAAAAATGTCTGCGTTTATTCAAACTCTCCAACTTCCCCTGGTGTGCCGGTGACACGGAGCTAATGCACCCCCGAACCGGCACTGAATGACGGGCTGGTACCACCCGTGCGCATTGCTGGCCCCCGTCAGAGCTGCCGTGCCGGGTTGCTGCAGTCCTGTAATCCAATCTTGCGATGCTTAAAGCATTTTTTGGCAGGGAGCCTGCAGCGAGGGAGAAAACTGTCGCCTGCCTTCCCCTGCCTTCCCTCCCGCTCCTGCCATCCTCTCGCAGCACGGCGATGGGAAGGAGGAACACACCCAGCCCTGGTCCCCATCTGTTGCAGCATTGGCTTCCGTAGCAGAGCCCGAGATGTTTAAATGCACTTGTCTTTAGGGAAAAAGCTCTGAATGCAGCTCTTCAATGGACGTTTCCAGCCAGACTGCAGGATTTTACAGAGCTGTAAGTCAGAGCGGGGCTTGGTTGTCTCTGGGCTTCTTTGGGTTTCATTTTTTTTTTTAATTTATTTTTTTATTTTTTAAATTTCTTTACCTTGACAGGGGGGATTGGGGTTTGCGTTCATTTAGGGGGAAGCCCGAGTGCACTGCAGGACCCTGCTGGGAGGCAGGCATTCTTCAGGCTGTGTAAGAAATGCATGGTTCTGGGGTATTTTGGTTTCTTTCATCGTGTTTTGTCTCTTTTGTATGTGGCTGGCAAAGGGCTGCTGCCTTGCTTTCAGAGCATTTCGTTACAATAGATACTCCAAGGGTGGACAAAATGTTCTTTTATCTAGTTAAAAAATGTAGCCTTTTTTTTTTTTTTTTTTTTTTTTTCCTTTTCTCTCTCTTTTTTTTAATTATTATTATTTTCCTCGCATAACTTTTTTTACTTGGTGTTCTGGAAAGAGAGATTATCTTTTTGGGGGTGTTTATTTAATTTCAGCCTAAACCCATCTGCTCTCTGCATCCTGCAGTGCCTGGTTTCTCATACTGCTCATCTCAGAGCAGCCTGAACTGATGGGCAACTGACTGTGGCTTTTTGGAAACTCCTCATTTTAAAATTTATTTTAATTTGATATTTGAAGAGATTTGTGAGAATAAAGAGGCAGGTTGCAGGCTTCATGCATTTTTCCCTTTTTGCTACCAGACTTAATGCTGAGCACACATAATTTGCATTGAAATTAATGGACCTGGGGGATCATAAATATCCAGTAACTGAGGTTGACTCTTCCAGGGATCAAACTCAAAGCCTGAAGGGTTTAAAGGTGTTCCCTTAGTGAGGTGATGGGAGGAGTTGGGTGACCAGCAACTGCAATTTATTCTAGCATAAGGTGCCAGTATCTTGTGTGATCTGCTTGTTGGTCACCATGATTTATTTATAGGCCAGAGGGGAGAGTAGAAAATCTGCCTTTGGGGAATAGATTGCACCCTGTGTGGGCTGAAGAGTCAAGAGCCTAGGAAAGGCTGGAAAGCAGGGGCTGCACTGACTTGGAGCAGCCCTGGGAAGTGACAGAAACCTGAAGAGGCTGAAATTGAGAGTCTGGGGGCAGGAGCATGGGTTGGGAGAGGGAAAGATGAGCAAGAGGATGAAATGGATCCTGCTGATGCTGGGCAACCCTTGATCCAAATGGATCCCAGCAGAAAAGAACTTTGTTGCTCTTAACTTTTACCCAGTGTTGTTACCAGAAGGGTAATAAGTATATATATATATATATTTAAAAATATGACAATCTGAAAAAAAAAAACCCACCAAAAACCAACCACCACCATCACAAACCTACCCTGTCAATCTGTAGGATGTGTGGCACTCATCAAAAAGAAGTTAGGAGAATTAAAAGCAATATTGTTGCAAACCTTTAAAGGCGAACTACAGAGCTGATGGAAATCACCTGTAGCCAGAGTTTGCTTCAGGCAACAAGCAGCCACTGGTTTTCCATCAGGAAGAGAAAATCCCTGTGTCATTTCAGCATATTTGGCCACCCAAATATGAGTGACAAGCTGATTAGAAGCCAAAAAAACCAACAATCATCTTAAATTTAAAAGAAATAGCAGTTAAAAAATCGTAAGAGTTTACTAGCATGTCTGTATACACACATTATGTGATAATACATATTTGCTGTATATATTCCCCTATGTGGAAGTGTTTTGTATGTGTGTAAAAATATTATGCCCTGGGAGATGAGCACATCCACATCTGGGAGGACATAGTCACCAATGACAGACTGGTTCTCACTGTAGTTCATGATGCTTTTTCTTTTGATATAGGTTTTGGTAAACTTATTCTCATCATATATCCACTTCTCTAACAGTTAATTAACAACTTTTATAGCCTGATTATAGTTCTAAGTCAAATTTCCATTCCTAATAGAGCTCGAAGTAAATGTGAAGGAAGCATGGATTTAAATACATACCAATAGTTGTACAGCTATTTAATATATATAAGCAGAAATTATCATTCTTGATGAGAAAAAATGAATATATTTAAGGGCCATACTAGTTGCATTTATTTAATTTTTGGTAACGAGGAAAAGTCAGTATTTTTCTGTGACAATAAAAAGAGAATGCAAAGCAACAATTAAAAATGTTGCTATTAATCCAGCTTTCCTGCTTGTGGATTTAATTTACCTGAAGAAAAAAAGTTGGTCTGGTTGTCTTTTGCTTAGTTTTGTTTTCTGCTTGGGTGTTTGTTTTGTGGGAGGTTTTTGGTGACATCCTTGGCAGGATGGGGTGAGCCACAGGCAGGGGCTCTCCCTGAGCCTTGGTTTGGTAATGCCAGCTCAGCTTTTTTGTTTTGTTTTTTTTTTTCTAACAAGTGGGTTTGGACTGTCTGCCACATGGCTTGGAGCAACAGCCAGTTACAAAATGGCCTTTTTCTTTGCCAGGCTTGTACTCTGCCCATCTGTCACTGTGTCCAGGGTGTCCTCCTCACTTGGAAATGTTTCCCACACTCTCCAAGCAAATGCTCCCTGACACATTTTGATGCAGAAACTGCCAGCCAAATCAAATGTCTGTTTGCCTGTTTGGGATTACCAGTGTCTGCTGGGTTTCAAAACCATTGCATAGGGCTGAAATAATTTTTGACAACACGTGTCTGTAAATACTGAGCTTGAGTTTTCAACTGGATTTACCTGTGTTCACTTGTCTTTTCTCCACAGCTTATTCAGAAAGATCCATAGTAACTGTGATGCTTAAATGGGCACATGAAGAATAAGATGGTTAAAACCAGAAGACTTACTTTTTCATAGCTCATATGAAATATTTTATATGCTCATTAGTATATAGCTCATTAGTAATATTTTTTCCTGCATTGGATCTAAACTAGGAAAAAACTGTCTTAAAACTCAGTGATGCATGTACATTATGAGAAAAAGAACCATCGTGTGTTATTTCTGTCCTCCCCTTACCATGTGAGGTTTATTTCCAAACTGGACCACTGCAAAAACTTATTTTCAGTGATGGTCATCTCGGGTGCAAATTAGGAATCCCTTTATTGTGTTATGACAGTTGTCTCATTGTTCAAAAGATCTTCCAGCTGAGTAAATATTTTATCCATTTTTCTTTCAGATATGCCCATTGGTGACTTTTAACACCTTTTTCCAAGCAGAGTTGTGATGCTTTTTGAAGCACATTCCTTGAGACAGCCTGAACGAGTGGCCAGGGCTTGGTGTAAGGAGTGGAAGTGCAAAATATACCATCCCTTGGACATTTTCCTTAGGTTATGCCAGTTCTCTTAACAAACCTGCTTTTCTCTGAGGTTGTATAGCTGACATGTTTTCTTAAAATTTAAATTCTAGCTGTTTCAATCGGACACAGTGACTCCTTCATTTTCACCCCAGCAGTGAGTGCTCACCCTGTCAGAAAGTTAACCCTGCTTTCTACACAGCAGCCAAAGGTGTGTAAAGAAAAAATAAATCTGAGTAACACACAGAAATGCCAACAGAGCTTAGGACCTTATAGTGCTGGATGCTGTATGGATGCCTATAGTGCATCTAGACTGCAAGTTAAAATGTGATTGAAGCTGGGCTTAAATGATGCTGGCTGTGCCCTGACAGCTGAATCACAGTGGGTTCCAGGGGCTCCGAGGGAGCTAAATTGGCAGAATATTTACTCAGCCTCCCCCAGGGACTGTGCAGCCTACACTAACCCATGTGTTGTCATGGCTACACTGCTATCTGGTGTGTGGAGCTGGGTGAAAGTGATGGGGTGTGAACCACCCTTGTGATTGCTCTGTAGAATACTGGTAGTAAGATGCAATCTCTTGTCTGGACAGCTTGCTTTCCAAAGGAAAAAAGGGAAAAAAAAAAGGGAAATAAGTGATTTTGTGCCCACTTTATGGACAGTAAAGAGGGAGAAGTAGGAGGCAGAGATTGTTTATTCTGTGTTGGATCACCCAAAGTTTAAGGAAGTTGTCCAGCCTCTCTCATGCCAGTGGAATGGGAGCAAATTGCCCATCAAAGATGCTGGCTTTTTCCTGCTCTGTGGGCTAAAAGGTGTGGTAGATGACAAGTGTTTTGGATGGCTGAAGTTAAGTGACAGATATCCTGTCCTTGGTGCCTTTCCAGGGGTAAGCCAGAAAGTCAGAGCAAACAGTGAAAGTTTTATCACTGAAATCTATCTGTGAAGCTATTCTGGACTGGAAATGCAGATTGTAAAGCAGTTTGGATTCCCACAAGGCAAAAGATGTAATGTAATTTATTAGTCTTGCATGGGACCACTGAACATAAAATATTATCCTGGTACCAAATCTCAGCATCTCCCAGCTCAAAGCCACGGGTGGGACCTGAAAGACAGAAAATGTGGATTTAGGGCACAGTGGTAATGTTTTCTATATTATCTCTGAGAATTTAAGCTTTCTTCTGTCCTAGACTGCTTTTTATGTTGCCAGCTTCAGCAAAATGTGACTTTAAACAAGGAGTTCAGGGAGCAGAGCGTGGAAATATGCATTCTTTTGGGAAAATTAAAAAATAGTTTAGCCTATGAAATAAAGCACATTGTATATTCTGGTTTCCTTTTGCATGTGGTTCTGAAAGTGTAAGAAATGCTATCACAAAGTGACTGTAAACTTACATATATGAAATTGTTCTCTGTTATGTTTATATATATTAAGCACCTATCTCCATATTGATAAACATTCTTTGGAACCCCTCTGACAGCAGAAGTAAGAACAGGAGTCAGTCTGCAGCTGCAGAGTGATACTCAGGAAAATGTGATGGGAAAGCTGGGAATCTTCTCTCATTGTGGGTTCCATGTGTTGTCCATTTGACCTCCCATTCAGGTCTTTAACACACTAAGCATGGAGTCATCCTATTCTTCCTTTCCTTGTCTAATTTCCTCTTCTGCTTTTTCTCCTTTCTTTTTTAGTTGAGGGACTACTTGATTAGAGCATGTTCCTTGCCTACCTTTCCAGCTATAAGCTTTCTTCTAGTTGTTAAGATTATTCATGGTTATTAACTGACAAGAATGTAAAGATGAGACAACAAGCAGTTCTCTTCCTAAATGCAGTGAACATAGTTGCAGTTCAAGTATTTATGTCAGAGATTTTCTGCCTGGTGTGAATGTCACCTTTTTCAGTCATATGTATGCAAGGGAGAACCCTGGGAGTCCTTCTCAGATAAGGCCATCAGCTGGGGGGGTTCAGTTCTGATTTTATGTTTCATTCTTCCTCGAAGAAATAGTTTTTGAAGAGCTTTGGCCTACAGAGTGGGAAAAACATAAAAAATTCAAAACACAGTGACTTCTAAACTAGTTGAAGTGTACAGGTGATTTAGAAAGACTCATGATGATCCTTGCTTTGAATCCCCTTCAGATTGCCCCCATGCTGCAACATCTCCAATATTTTTATTACAGTATGGCAAAATCATCTTTTGTTCCCTATGGTTCTACTATTTCACTGTGGCTGAAGTTGTTTGATGGCAAATGCATGCTTTTGTCTGCGTGTATCTTGGGATCTTGTGTCTCTTTGATGTGAGACAACCATATAAGAAAGCAATTGGGTTGGCATTCAGTATGTGCCATCTAAAGGGTAACATATCCAGTCTCGTGCAGTGCCTCCCCATAGCTGTATCTCTTTTGGGTTTTTTTCTGAATTCCCTCCCCACCACTCATCTCATCACCTTTTCCAGGTCTGAGATGTGTTACTGTCTACTTTCACCTTGTCTCTCTTTGCAGTCAGGTACAACTTGGAGGGAATGTCTCTCCAGAGAAAGGTTGTTTTCTGCCGAGCACCCAGGAATAACACTTAAGAGTTTGCGTGTGGCTTATGGTGTCAAAGAGAATATTGGGAATTTAATTTTTCTCTCTGACTTGCTTTCTCTGCTGTTCTCTCGCTTTCTCTCTCCTTTTTTGGTTTAAATGACATTTTGTTATTTACACATTCACTGGGTTGTCCATCTGCTGTTGTATTACACACTCTGCCAGTCACCGTGCTGGGTGGTTCATGGTGTGAAGGAGCTGACAAACCAGGCTGTCGTGTGCATGGGGCTTGGATTCAGGCTTTGTCAGAGAGCCCATAGTGATCATCTGGGATGGATCTCCATGATTTGATGAGGTGGAGAGCAGATACAGTTTTTCCTGTGCAGCCCTGAACTTTCTGGACATCACAAACATTCTGAGTGTGTCCCACCCCAGGCTATCTGTGCTCAGCTCATCTGCAAAGGCTGAATCACCAAGAAGATTCAGTGGTGCTTCCTGGCAGGAGAACACAAGGCTTGGAAGAAATTTTTTTTTTCCATGAACAGCATAGGAATGTGTTCTAGTGATTTAAATCTGAGATTGAGAACAAAACAAAAAAACAATCCACAGCCTTTTGGCTGTTTTTGTAGATGAACCTTGTCTAAAGACTCAGAAGAAAAAAAGGTGAATTTGCTGTAGGCTGCTGAAGATTAATGCCTGTTAGGATCAGTCCAGTGGTTCTGTAGGCAGCCAGTATCCTGTGACTGGGATCAGGGAAGAACAGCTTGGAAGACATCTGTTTTCAGGGAAATGTCAAGGACTCAGTGGTGTCATGGCTTTCTTTATCCCTTTTCCTTTAAAATTCTTAGTTTTAACAGCTCTTTCTGACCAGCTCTTTCTTGCAGCAATCCAATCCAGGCAGCCCATGGGAGAAGTGGCTTCAGTAGCTCTTGAGAACTTTGCCTGTCTCCAGTTGCAGCAGAAAGAAATGCCTTTAAATTACAAATAGGATGGTTTTCTTTTGCAAAGTTTTTGTATGGAAGTTTTTTGATAGAGGAAATTGAGTGATTTCTAGATGGATGGTGTTTTTCACATATTGGGGTCTGGGTTAGATTTCAGTCAGCTGTAACTCCCTAACTTTTCAGAATATGCCTATTTGGGACTGGATGTTTCCCTTTTCTTCCAGGCATGTAATTTAGGGTGATTTTCCCTCTTTTGGTGCTCTATTTCCCTTGGCATCAAAATACATAAAACTGATGATGCAGTCACCTGGGTAACTTTGGGACCATCCTGCTTCTGGCATCTTCATGCTGTGAACAAAATCAAGTCTCTGTATCTCATTTTTACCATTTTAAACTCTCCAGACCTCGTTGTTCTTTTTTCATATGAATAGCCTTAAGAGTTATAGCAAACAAATAAATTGGAATAGCCTTGTGATGTACAAAGCTGGTTTGCACAAATCTAACCAGCTTTGTACATCTGTTACTGCCCACTCCCATTGAGTCATACTGGGACTTAGTCACCAGCATCCTCAGTCTCACAGTAGGATTTATATATCTGTCTCCAAAACACATGCTGCAGTCTACAGGGCATGGGAGAGAGAAAACAGCAAAGCAATGAGCAGCCTACTCCTAAAGGAATAGAACAATGTAGCAAGACTTATTATACTACACTAGGACCAGTACACTGAGAAAAAAACAAAACCAAAAGGACAAAAATTCCTGGGTATGTCAGTTTTTTATCTTTCCTTGTGCAATATTTGAGGGATTTGATATAAATCCCCAAAGGCTTGCAGATAGGACTGTTCTAAAAAAAGAAATTTTTCTATTAAATCATAGCTACCAAGCTATGCTCTGTATTCCACAGAGTTCAAACTTGGGATTCTGTACACATATTATTAGCATATGTAGTGTATTTGCTGTTCAGAGTTTTACACAGGCTTTTAATAGGTACAAATCTAAGGCTGATCTGAAAAAAATCTGATGTGCAGACTGAGCTGAAGAAGCTGCTCACAACTCATGTTAATGAAAATCTTGGCTTTCTTTGCCCTTGGAATGACTGCTGAAGTGCTCAGAGCTCAATAACATTAGCAGAGCTCTGTTAAGATGTGATGCTGGAGAGTGCAGCTTTTAGCAATCTTTTTTGAGATCGGGTCTCTTGTCAGTACTCAGCTTACTTCCTCTGTATGTTGTTTCCTTCACTTATTTTATTAAAGGAGCTGTCTCCCCATACCAAAAAGCTGTCGTAGTAAAGTGTCACCTCCTGCTTGAGTTATGTTGTAAAAAGAGACAGTAATGTCTGGCAGGCATTTCACATCCTTAAATTTGGTGCAGTCCTAGCACATATATAGAGCTGTGTGAAGCTGAAAAACGTTGTCTCATAGGTGACACCATCAGTAGTCAGGACTGTGATGCTACCTACACTGGGACTCTTAAGTTACTTATAGCAGAGGAATCCAGCCTTTCAGCAGAGATGGTCCATGGGACAGCCATGAAGCTATTGTGACCTGAATCATCTCTGAAACAGTGCCAAAGAGTTTACCCTGTTCATGGGACACAGACCCACTGCCCTGGGCACAGATTTCATATGACCGTGTTCTTCCATGGCCATGCCTTGCATTTGAAAGGAGTGTTGCAAAGGAGAGCAGCAGGGAGCTGTTTGTGAAATAGTCTTCTGATATCCATCCCTGAAATTCTGGACCACTGTTGAGCAGGGTCATAAAAGGATCCTGTTTCCAAAATACCTCAGGAACTGGTCTCTGACCTGCCAGTCACAGCACACCCCAGAGGGCCCTGCCTGCTTCCTCGGCTTCAGCCATTGCAGAGAAATTTTATCAGCCTGGCTGCCAAAGTAGCCTTGAAACAAAATAATAATAATGATAATAATAATGATAATAATAATAGAATCCTGTTTATTCTGTGCTGTTTACTGGATTCAAGGCTTTAGTGGTCTCTTATTTAAGCTTTCAGCCTCCACAACAGAATTGCTGGAAGCCCTTTTCTGACACAAAGGTCTCCAACTGCAGCAGCATCCAGACCAGCATGTCTGGGCAAGTCTTTTTGGCAGGAATGCTCCCCAGTAAGGAAAGGAACAGTGAAACTGACTGGAAAAGGTGAAAAATGGCTTGGCTAACCAGTTCTTGTGCCTGTTGCTATTTGATTATGCTATGCCAGCCAATAGATTTGCTTTCTGTATCCTAAAATGTGGTTTTCTCTCCTGTTCTCTGTACTAGTTCTGAGAAAAGTTTCTTGGATTTTCCAAGGTATCAAAGAACAAAAATATTATTTTTTTCACATAATCCCTAGTGTAAAGGGTGTAATCCCTAATGCAAAGTCTGTCAAAGGAAAAAGAGCTGGAATCAGGAATGATCACACTCTAGATCTGGGGGTAACCCAGACAAGAATGACCTTACAGTTCATCTGACCTTTGGAGGAGAAATCAGTGTGAAGAATCTGTAAGTTTCTGGATACCTTATACTAGGAAAAAATTCCCTACTGTGAGGGTGGAGAGACCCTGGCACAGTTTGCCAAGGAACTTGTGGCTGCCCCCTCCCTGGAAGTGTTCAAGGCCAGGTTGGATGGGGCTTGGAGCATCCCGGTCTGGTGGGAGGTGTCCCTGACCATGCAGAGTTGGAACTGGGTAATCTCTAAGGTCCCTTTCAACCCAAACCTTTCTATGGCTCTGTGAATTTAGTTGCTTTTTTTTTTGTTCTGTTAATTTCCTCTGTTATTGGTAAAAAAAAGGTCCTGGAAAATTGCCTGTTTGGTGTTGTGGGAGATTGCCCTCCCCAGGAAGGAACCTGGCTGGTAGCAGGAGCACTGAGCCATGGCTCTGCTGTCCTCTGATAGCTCTGATATCCCTGTGGCCACAGCCTTCAGCAAATATAACAGGAGCTGCCATGACAACCTTTGTAAATAAAAATGAATTGAAAACAAAATAAAACTGAAATGACTTTTTGGCTGTAAAGTAAATCTAAACTCCTCAAGAGGTCATTTTTTCCAAGTGGGGATGGCAGGAGTGATGCCTGGCTGCCAGGAGGTGTGATGTGAAAGCCTGAGGAACAGGACTATGGCAGGAAAGCTAAAAAAGCTTTGCATAACACTCTTTGCATCCTCTGAATTCCAGGTTAGCAGCACCAGGAGCTGCAATCTCTGGTGGCTTTTGCTCCTTACACATGTGCTCAGAGATGATGGTCTCTGCAGAAGTTGTCTGTCTGAGGATATAATGCAGGACTGAGAGATACAGAGTGTGGTGCTGGGTGTTCTTCAGCCAGGGCTCTGCAGTCTCAAATGAGAAAGACTTTTCCTCATACCAAGGAGAAGTTTTCTAAATGTCTCTTCAGAAGGATGTGATTTTCCAGGGCACTTATTCCAAGTGAAGCAAAGCAGAGCTGGAGAGCAAGAAGCTGTCTAAGAACAGTTTCAATCTCAGGTCCATGGCAGAGCAAACCTTCCATGTGTGTCTCCTGGCATCAAATCAGAGCAGTCAGATAATCTGATAAGGTCCAGGGCTACACCATTGGCCTGTGAAGAATACTGTGCTGTTTTGCAACACTTTTGGAGGAGTTTGTTTTGTTTTGATTTTTTTTAAGAGTTACTGTATCATCAGCTGTGTTTTCACATGTACTTCTGGATGAAGAGGAACACAAGAAATAAATTTCTAGTCTGCATTCTGCACAGATACATGCAAAGAGAAATGAAACATCTATTATTTACTTGCTTAACCAACAGGATGGAACTGAGAGAGCAGTATTTGCATCCTGGCATTTGGTAGATGTATCTTTTATTTCTTTAAATGCACACCTTCACATATAGAATCCCATGAAGAAGTGAAAGATGAAGAACTTGTTCAGTAGCAGCTGCAATTACAGACTTTATCATAGGACTAAAAGTACAATTATTATCCTCTTTGAAATGTTCTCTAGCACTGTATGAACAAAGCAATGTTAAAGAGTTATAGCTCCAGTTACTTCTGCTTCCAATTAGAGATCTCCTGCTGTTCATGGAAAGGCAGATGAAGTTACCATACCTACATGATACCTGAGAGTTACAAATTAGAATAATCAGCTGGGTTTCATAATATGTTTATATGTTAGAATTTGATATATACATGTTTTTAAGCTTGGGATTGTAGTTGGGAACTCAAATTTAGCTATTAGAACAATAGCTGTACCTACCTTCCCCTTCCTGATTTTGAAAGTTTCTGGTGCAAAAAGAAGTTATGGTTTTGTTCCTACCTATTCCAGATTTTCTGAGCAGCTTTTTCAATCCTGATTACTAGATAGGTATCCCCTTAAAAGCATGTTTCTTTCATTGAGTCTCCAGTCTTCTTAAACAGCAGGTTTTCTCCCTGTGGATTACAACAAGTAGTAATATGGGGATGCTAATATGTGGAGCTCAGAAGAGGTTATTTCCTTCCATTTATTCCATGGAAAATTACTTAGCTCACATCAGATTCCAGCTTCTGCCCTACTGAAGATGGGTAGAGGAAAATGTTGGTAAATCCTTTGGCTAAATTAAGGTAAACATGAGGGAATTTGTGTTTGTGTAACTTTCCATTAGGCTCTTAAACTTCTTCATGGAAATTCTTCACTTAAGTCCTGCAGTAACATTAAGTAGGAATAATAATAATAAGGAAAATCCATTTATTGACATTGCTTCTAAATGCCACTTATGGCTGAATAATTTTTATTCATGTAACTAATTTTGATCTTAACTAATAATAAGCAAATTATTATGGAAGCTTTTCTTTAAAGTCCTGCAGTGTCTTTAAAGTCCTGGTTCAGCCTCCATCAAATCTTGGTAGCAGTGAAAATCTAAACCAAACAAATTCCCTCATCTTTTGATTTTGAGACATTTCCTTGCATTTTTATTTGCAAATGAAGGTGATGTAAAACATGGATGTCAACATGTGGCAATGAGGGTGATGTTTTATAGGTGGGCTGGTGCTTTGTAGTTTGGGCCTATGCAGATAGTTCTATTCAGTCTGTGGAGGTAGAGCTGGGAGAATACTCATTTGTCAGGAATATTTTGCTGTGTGGCCTCATGATTTGGAGCCAGCTTGGCCAAGCCTAGCTGCTGCTGGGTTTTTTTTTTTTTCCCTTTCCAACTTGGCATAAATTACTCCCATGTGCTTCAGTTCCAGTAATTCAATATTTGTTCCTTATTTTTGTTGTTCATTGTGTAACCAGAATATTTTCAAACGCTTGTAAGGATTATGTCTGAGTTATACAGATTTTTGAGAATGTGATTGTCAGACCTATAGCTGCTCTGTATTCTGAAAGCAAGCAAGCTGTACAGACTTCTCAGATGGTGCTGATTTTCAATTAATCTCTATTTACTCTCAAATTAGGTTTATGTGAAATTGCTATTTATGTGTTGAACTATTTTAAATGGGATCTGGTGGTAGAGAAGCACTGAATCATTACATGGAAAGGGTGGTGCCTTGCATCTGGGAGATTCTGCTGTGGGGAGGTATTGCTAACATTAAATCAAGATTTGGGATGAAAAACTGATTTTTTTCAGCACACAGCATTAGGCAGCCTCATGCTTTGGGTCCCAGAGTTACTCCTAATCTACCTTTCTGATCAAACAGATGCTAAACTTGACACTAACATAATTTTCTTATTCATGTAGAAAGGAGCTCTAAAAACCCCATGGCTGGAACACGGAGTAGCATAAACAGAACAGACAGCAGGAGGTAGAATATAATTGCAGTTTGTTTTTGTTAGTTAAGGATGAGCATGTGTGCTTTTCCTCAGGCTTTGTTGTCTGCAGTCATGCAGAATTGGGTGCTCCTCTCTCATTTGTGCAAATGAATTGGTTGTTTCTTCCATGAGCACTGTCACAGTTTTCTCTCTCTGTGTTATATATGTTACATGGTTTTCAGAGCACTGCCATGTTCTGATTCAGGTTTTATTTACTGCCATCAATGCTCTTTAAACTAGGATTTTACACCCCAGTAATAGGCTGTTTGATACACAAGTGGATATATGAAAACTTCATTTTCCTATGAATTTTTCTGTGGGTTTTGGGTATCTAATTCTGTGATTCTGTGAAAGTTTTAGCACAGAACTTTTAACTCTGGCTGTGCAGCTGCTTTTCCATGGTGATGTAGTGAAGTGCTATGGGCTTCCTTTTCATGTGTTACTTATGTCTGTCCTTTTTTCCATAGCCAAAGAGAACTACCAAAGCTCTTGATATTATTGCTTACCAGCAATGGCTATGGATAAAGCACTGGGCACTTCAGAAATAAAACCATGATCTGCAATCATTGAAGGCTCTGGTGGAAGGAAGAAATCATTACTATAGGACATAATTTTTTTTCCTTCTCTGTCTTGGCAGGATCTCAGCTCATTTGCCATGCCTTTCTTGGATGGAGATGTGGAGACCACAGACAAAAATGCTTCTCGCAAGGTAAAATATTGCCAAAGTTTCACCTTTGCTGTAGTGGTTGAGACTTTTGGTGGTGATCACAATTTATTAGGCTTAAAAAAGCTTGAGGTTTTAATCTTTCCTGCCACACCACTAACCTGTTGAGAGTGATGCACTAAGGCAAGTATAGTGACTTTTGCAGACCTTACCATGACAGTGCTAATGCAGTATAACCTGTAAATGATGCTAACCTCTGGTGGTATTGTTTTAAATAGTGCACATGTTGTGTGTAACACTGTTGTAATTCAATGAAGTGATACTGCATAACTGTATTCTTAGGAATATATCTAGCTAACAAAATTCTTAGTGTTGCTACAGAAATACAGGACCCAAATAGTTGTGTGTCGATATGTTTTCCTGAAATTGCCTCTTGATGGTTGCCTTCTGGCTACAGAGGTTTTAATCAGTGTCACTGATGTGTGTGCCCTTCACACTGGCAAAATGAGTTGCCTTCATTTGCTGAAGCCACAGCAGTAAGGTCTTGCTGTAAAAGAGGTGAAAAGGTTCCTCCTCGATGTGGGATTAACTCAAGGTTATCCTTTTGGAGATACTGCTGTAATTTGTTTTTTGGATGGCCTGCTGTTAAACCAATACATTCACAGTTTTCTTGTTTTAAAACGATCAGGCAAGCAAATTAAAAGGATGACATTAGGGATGGTTATACAGTGCCTACACAATCTTCAGAGTCATAAAAATTGTGGGTGGAATCTGTCAAATTCAGGTCCTGGCCCCATCATTTTCATAGAGCACTGAATTACAAGTTGGCCTCCTAAATGTAAGCCTCCTACCAGGCAAGTTAGGGGCTTGGTAAAAAGAGATAGGTAGAAAGAGATACCCCTCTAAACAGTAGATAACCCCAAAAGCTGATCTATAGCTACACAGCAGACCAGTTTGACTTGCCACAGTATTTACAAGGCTATGGACCTCTGAAGATGAAACCTACTACAAGACATTTGTCAAAGACTCTGCAGTTATAGTTCAAGGCAGGTGAAGCAATAAATATCTCCTAAGTGAAACTGATCTGCATCTAGAACAATAATAACTTAGCTCTGTTGACAGCACAAGTTTCTGTTCGTTTGCACCTTGCAGGAATGGACAGTTGTGTGAAAAAACTTCTTCAGTCCATTAGTGACTGAATATGTTTATAACATTGGCCTTGTTCTGTTCTGCTTTGGACCTTTTAAGATTGACGTAGGAGTCACTGACACAGAGGAATTCTTGTAGACGCCAGGAAAGCTAAAATATGCAGTGTTACCATAAGGTGCTTGTTTGAATAAAATGAACATTGTGATGGTTTTGGAAAGGGTTGTTGTTCTGGAAGACAGAGATTTCTAGCCACAACTCCATTTTTCCATTTATCATCTTTTTCCAAAGGGGAGAAACTGCATGAAACTCTGTTAAGGAGGAAAAAAAATACAAAGCTAATCTTGTTCATGTATACTATTACATGATACCATTTAATGATTTCTCCTTTACCATTTACAAAGCCCTTGTTTTTCCTGTTATTGATCTTGGAACTCTCTTCTGATGAGTGCTTGTCTTGGGGAGAAAAATATGGAAGAGCATTTTGGTATTTGCCTCTTTTCACAGCTTCAGAAAAATGCTGGGTTTTTTTCCCCAGACTTGGGTCAAATTCTGCTTCTGGAAGTGCAATTGACCAGCCATGCAACTGGGGCTTAGCATCTGAAATTGCTTTTTTAACAGAAGTTTTTGATTGAGATATAAGACAGATTTTTTTTTTCTAACATCATACTTGGAGCTCTGTTCAGTACATGCAACAAAGAAGAAACCATCAGTGACCAAACTCTCATAAGAAAGAGATCAACCAGCATAATCCACTGCCACTCATCTCATCCTAAATACAATTTTCCTCAATGTAAAGGGTGGAATCTTTGCTGCTCGTGAATGATGGCAGGCGTCAGACCACAATACTTTATTTAATTCTAACAAAACATGTGCCAGTCCTTGTTGGTGCTACATAAAGAAGTTCCCAGGTTGCTGTTCACTTTCATGTGAGATGGTTGTTCTTTGTTCCAGTTTGAAATCACAGTGTGGTGTATAAATTTGTATATTAAAAGTCAGTATTTCATCAGTAGTGTGGCCTCATTCACCTGTCCTGTTGGAGACTGGCAATTTATCAGGGATATCTCTCTTCCTGCACTTAACTCCTCTGTAACCTAGGTTATGATCAAAATAAACAAGAGTAGCTCACAGTCTACCATTTATTTAATTCTCCTTTTTTTTTGTGAAAGACTTTTAGAAACTCAATTAACATTTTTCACAGAGATCCTCAGCACTTTACCATGCAAGTGTCTCTTGGCCCCTGTGAGACAACAATCCTCCAATTACCTAGAGAGGAAACTCAAGTGCAGAATTATTTTTTCAGGTTCACAGGTAATTTTTTTGGCAGCTGTGGGAATGTGACACACATTTCCTGAAGTTTAGCCTTAATCACTTCTCATTAAAATGTCTACTATTACAAATTATGTACTCTTCTTTCATTTATGGCCGACAGCAGGAAGGAGATAGGAATCCTTTTCATCTTCCTTGGACAGTATAATATTCTGAAGACACCTGTGTAGAAGTTTTTGGTGATGTGATGGAAAAAGTGAGCTCTTGTGCCTGTGGCAGATATTTTGGCCCTTCTCTTGCCTGACAGAGTGCCTTAATGGTTGTGCTGGTAGCTTTGACTAAAACAACTGGTATTGTTGACTTCTCCATGCTCAAAGCTAGGACTCTTCAGAAATTGCTTGAATCCTTCTTAGATGATAAATAAAGCAGTATAGACAAAGATAACCAGGAGCTGAGAAGCAATTGAATACACTGGATTTCCTCAGTCAGGGAACAGGTATCTATTTCCAACCCCACTGCATGAACAGGGACACCTCCCATTAGGCCGGGCTGCTCAAAGCCCCATCCAACCTGGCCTTGAATGCTTCCAGGGATGGGGCATCCACAACTCTTTTGTGCAGCCTGTGCCAGTGTCCCACCAAACTTGTAGAGTAGAACATTTTCCTGATGTCAAATCCAATCTCCCTCTTTGAGTTATAATTACTCCCCCTTATCCTATCACTACCTGCCCATGTGCAAAGTCCCTCTCCAGCTTTCTTGTAGGTCTCTTTCAGGTACTGTAAGTCTGCTATAAAGCCCTCTGATCATCTTTGTGACCCTCCTCTGGACTTGCTTCAAGAGGTCCATATTCTCCTTGTCTTGGGGGCTCCAGAACTGGGCACAGCACCACAGGGAGCATCTCATGAGAATGGTGCAGAGGGAGAGAATGACCTCACTTGACCTGGACACACTTCTTTTGATGCAGCCCAGGATACTCTTGGCTTTCTGTTGGCTGGAAGCAGATCTTGCCAGCTCGTCTTGAGCTTCTCATCAACCAGCACCCTGAAGTCCTTTTCCTCAGGGCTCTTCTCAATCCATTCTCCACCCAACCTGTACTTGTGCCTGGGGTTGCTCCAACCCATGTGCAGGACTTTGCACTTGCCCTTGCAGAACTTCATGAGGTTGGCATGGGCCCTCCTCTCAAGGCTGTCAAGATCTCTGGGGATGGCATCCCTTCCCTCCAGTGTGTCAGCCACCCCACCCAGCTTGGTGTCATCAGGAACCTTGCTGGGGGTGCCCTCAATTCCCTTGTCCTTGTCTCCAACAAAGATGTTAAACAGCACTGCTCCCAGGGCTGACCCCTCAAGGAATACCACTCCTCACTTGTCTCTGCTTGGACATTGAGCTGCTGAGCTATTTGATTACAACCAGCCAGCCAATTCCTTATCCACTGAATGGTTCATCTGTCAAGTCCATGTCTCTCCAATAGAGGCAAGGATGGCATTCAGGGCAGTGTCAAATGCTTTGCACAAGTCCAGACAGGTGACATCAGCTCTTTCTTCTCTCATTCACCAATGCTGTAATCCCATCATAGGACAGTGAATTTGCCAGGTGGGATTTGCCATGTTGGGTGTCACCAATCATCTCCCTTTTGTCCATGTGCCTGTTCAGAGTTGTCGTGATCTTGCCAGGCACAGAGGTGAGGTCTGTAGTTCCCTGGGGTGAATGATGATGTGGAGAATAATTCAGAAAATAATTGTGGTGCAGTGTGGCAGGACTGAGTACCCCTCTGCACTCAAATGGATCCATCAGTTTTAGAGGTCTTAACCTTGTGTTGCAGGAGAAAGATGGGAAGTTCGTTCGGAGAGGAGGGCTTAGGCGAGAGTCTATGCCCGCATTCTCCACCAGATGTTGCAGGAGAAGAACTTCGAGGCGATGGTAAGCTCAGAGTGAGGACAGGATCGGTAGAGGACTGGCCACGAACCAGCACGGCTGCGAACCTGCTTCAGAGTGAGCCCCTTGCCAGTCTCAAGCCCCACCTTTTATTGGCCCTTGATCTTTGATCATGCGCACTTGGGCCAGCCCTAACTGGGCACAGGTGAAGCTGAGCACCGACTGAGCTCATTACTCGGCAGGTCCTGCCACCTGTTGCCTACAACCTTGAATGCTTATAAATCCTTCATCTAAAATGTAAGTTAAAGGAGAGGTGTGGAAATTACAGGAAAGGACTAAGTTAAGCTGAAAGCCCAGGATTGTGAATGATTGGAGGGAATAAAATGAAGCAAGAATAGAATTATCCAGAGGGAGGCAGCCAGCAAATTATAGATGGAGGAGGGAAGAGGAGGAAGACAAGTTTGGAGAATAATATTGATCCATTCCTTTATGGAAATAATAGGATTGTCAGTAAAATATAATAGAAAGCTTGGAAAATAAGTGTGCATTTGAAGTTCTCTTCCCTACATGGGGAGAAAGCTGGTGAGATGTTTATCTTTGATGAAAATGGTGACTGTGATGATGACTGAAGTGCATTTAAAGCAGAATATGCTAAATCTGGATATTTTAAAATTAAATCCAAACAACTCTGATAAAACACCCTTGAATATATTGGCAGAGCTTTCTATGACTAGTGCTGATTTCAAATAAATCTTGGACCAGAGATGAATTTCCAAAAGACTTCAAAAAAAGCGATCACTGTGTTAATATTTACAATGTTTGCAATTAGGATAATTTACAGGTTTGCCAGTCTAACATTAATTCTGGGCAAAACAATGAAATATCTAATGTCAGATAGATAGTGATGCCATAAAATAGACTCATTTGTGTTAGAATTTGATGGTCAACAGTTCTTGTTGAACAAATGTGGGGTTTTAAATTAATTATAACTTTGAAAATGTTGTAGTATCAGTGTAATATATATATAAAAGTACCAGAGGACGTTTTGATCTAAGAGACTGGAATGATACTGAATAAACATGGAGCCTATTAAATAAAAAACTGGCTGATAAAATAAATTGAGACTTATCAGTGGAAAATTTTGTTTCTAGACAGAAAAAACATTCTGTTGCTGCACTGTATCAGTGGCAAGAAATTCCGACTCATTACTGATACAATTTGTAATTTGTACAGAAATGGAGGAAGAGAGTGGTAAATTCTGAGTTGGAAACTCCAATGCAGAATGACCTTAATCACTCAAAATGTATTTTGCAAACAAACAGCCTATTTGGCCAAATTGTTGTGGTTAAACCTAGGAGCAAATAGTGCACAATTTACACTTGGAAAGTCTTTCGCAACACTTTGATTAGATTTTAAGAATAGTTGTAGATAATCAGCTGTACATGGCTTCTGAATGTGACATGGTGATTAACAGATTAGTTTGGGTTTTGGATGTACACACAAATAGAGTGAAAAGTAGAGGTTTTGTTACAACTGACTCCCAGGTCTGCCATCAGTAATGCAGGAAAGCCTTGATGAACTAGGAAAACATCTGAGGAGTCACTCCAGTATGAAGGACTCCAAGGAGCACTTTGTCCTGCTTCTGGTCCCAGCACTGTTTTTCCTTTATCCAGTGACTCATGGGAACTGCATGAACAACCATTCAACAGGGAGGAGAAGAAAAATTATGCCATTTTTTTACCCACCCCCCACATCACCTTTCATAGAATCATAGAATTGGCTGGGTTGGAAGGGACCTCAGAGATCATCAAGTCCAACCCTTTCATTGGATAAAAAATAAATCTCCTTTAGTTTTCATTTTATTTTTCTCCAATCTTCTAGTTTTTCATTCATTGATAAGCAGTGAGGATGGGGAGCATGACCTGGATGCTGCTGGAGCCTTGGCATGGGGCATCTGCTGTGGATGCAGTGAGCCCGAGGGGAAGAAAACGTGTGCCAGATACAGCCCTGCTGTGTGCCTGGCTTTTCCAGTTCACTGCTTTGAAATAAATGCAGTTAAGGGATAGGAAGTGGACCAAGATCCAAGCCTACTTTCACCTTTCCTCAAGCCTGCTTCTGCCTTCAAGCAGCCCTGTTTGCTGCTGGAAGCCTAAGCCCAACCCTCCATACAGCAATGCAGAGCCTGCCAGAGCAGCCTGCTGCATCCTATTGTATTTTAATTTGGGGAAGTGTCATTGTACTTTAGTCTTGGGAAGTGACATCTCTGATCTTGTAAAATACGTTGTCATCTCAATTGTCACTGCTCATGCAGAACCAAAGGAACTAATGATGGTGAATGTGACCACATGGTGCCTGGAAGAGTAAGTCCTTCATTACCTTTCAGTCTAATGAAGTCAGCTCTTCTGTTTCTGTGAGCTCTTTTATTCCAGCAGAATGAGAGAATCATCCAATTAACTTTATCAAGGGGCTTTTTTTATTGAGATTCAGTGAAAGGGCAGGAAACAAGTGCAGACTTCTATCTGGTGTATTGTCTCTAATTGTGTTTACTGTCCCTGTCAAGGGGGGTGGGAGGAAATTCCTTTTCTGTTACTTGTCTTCCAAACTTTTTTAAGTGAAGAGGCAAAATAAAGGCCAAATAATTCACTGTTTTAAAAGCAGACAGAACTCAATTATCCTAACTCTTTGGAGTTTGAGAAAAAGCAGCAGAGCTCAGGAGCATTTAATAACTTCCACTTAAATTCAGAACCTATTGAAAGGCAGTTTAGCTTAAGTTCAGACATGGTTTGTTTTCAGACTGTTCTGAAAAATTAATCTAAAATCTTCCAAAACAGATCCAGAGAGTTTTTAGGGAGTGTATCTTCTGAGGAAGGATGTGTGCCCAAGAAAGGTCCCATTGCTGGAGCACCTTGGCAAAGGAGCAGAGGAGATGGCTGTAAAGAGATGCTGCAGCAGGAACACCAGAGGTGCTGGGTTTCTCCAGCACTGACACAATCTCTGTGGTCAGAGTCTTCTCAGCACAGCTCATCCATTTTTTCTGGCCATGTCACTCTGGCAGGACATTTCTCCTCTCTGCAGTTAAGTGGTCCTTAAATTCTCAGTTGGGAGCAGAAATTGCTTCTTGGAGAGGACTTTATTTGGTAAAACATGAGGGATCGTATTTTCAATACAAAGCATGGGAAAGAAAACAACCAGACAGTGAAATTTTGTTCTGTAGGTGAGAAGAGGCAGGACTAAGATAGATGGTGTGTGGATGATGAGACTTGTTTGTGGTTAAGCATGAATAGTTTGGTCTCTTAGTGCATTGGGCTGGGAGTTGTTATATGGAAATGGTTAAATACAATGTGCTTCAATCTAGTAGAGGGGGAGAATCATCTTGCTTGAATTCCTGGCCACACTTCTTTTGATGCAGCCCAGGATACTCTTGGCTTTCTGTTGGCTGCAAGCAGATCTTGACAGCTCGTCTTGAGCTTCTCATCAACCTGCACCCTGAAGTCCTTTTCCTCAGGGCTCTTCTCAATCCATTCTCCACCCAACCTGTACTTGTGCCTGGGGTTGCTCCAACCCATGTGCAGGACTTTGCACTTGCCCTTGCAGAACTTCATGAGGTTGGCATGGGCCCTCCTCTCAAGGCTGTCAAGATCTCTGGGGATGGCATCCCTTCCCTCCAGTGTGTCAGCCACCCCACCCAGCTTGGTGTCATCAGGAACCTTGCTGAGGGTGCCCTCAATTCCCTTGTCCATGTCTCCAACAAAGATGTTAAACAGCACTGCTCCCAGGGCTGACCCCTCAAGGAATACTACTCCTCACTTGTCTCTGCTTGGACATCAAACCAGTTATCAGAACTCTCTAAGTAGCTGCAAATAAAAGCAGTCAGAGGCTCTACTCTTGGTCCAGAGATGAAGGACATGGGCACAGTGCTGTTGCAGAGCCAGACTCTCATGCTCAGTAGTGCAGGTTGGCCACATGCAGCCTGGGAGTGTCCTTGGCTTGTGCTGACAGCATCCTCATCAGATGGGGAATGATCAGGGGACAACTGCTTAATGGTTTGAGCTTTTGTCCAGGTGTTTCAGGCACTGGTATGGGATGATCTGGAACTGGTAGTGGTTTATGTTGGGGTTTTGTCATCTGTTGAAAATGAAGGTGCAGGTGTGGTGGTCCACTGAGCATGGCTTTGAGCCCTTAATGTGGTGGCTAGGAGAAAGGAAGAAGAGATTAGGAAGAGAAGGATTCCCACATGCAGGTGAAATAACAGGGACAGCTTGCAGGATGCAATCATCAGGCCAGCTACAGGCAAATGCCAAGCTATCACTTTACTTTCATTCAAAAAATTTACTAAGTCTGCTTGGTGCCAAGCACGTTAGACATGTCTTCTTATTTTGCTTTATTTTCAAGAGTGGCCAATTCTGGATGTATTTTAGGAGCTTTCCTAAGATCAGTTGTTATATACAGCAAAGCAGGGTCTCTCCCCGGTCCCCAGCTGAGGATCCTTTTGTGCTCTGAACTACAAAATCTTACATCATTTTGGGATATTTTTACACAGTGCTGTGCAATGTAACAGGTGTAGCCTTGAGCAAGTAAAGTCAGTTGCTAGGAAAAACAAATCTACCATAGCTTGGGGCTCTGCTCAATTGCTTCACCTCACCAGGGAGCACTTTGCTGTACCCTGAGGGCAGGGTTGGATGGGCACTATTACTGACCTGCTGATGTAGCCCTGTCCCTCTACAGACACAGTCAGAAGCTGACATTCCTCTCCAACATAACCATTTTTAAGATTTATGGGGTGTCCAAGTTTGGGCAGAGAGATCAAAGATCTCATATGTTCTATTCATAAAGTCAGCACAGGGGATGACTTGTTGGTTATTTGTTTGTTATTTGTTGTTTGGTTGTTTTTTTGATTAGGTGAACAGTCTGCATGCTTTGAGGAATTTTTCAATGTGTTTGACTAGAGCTTATTTGCACACTGGTTTTTTATTGTACTTGCATTGTGTATTTGGATTCCTTGTCTTCAAAAGGTCAATGACCTGGTCAGGGTCAAACCATGTACATTTATTTCAGGTGTGCTGGGCCAACACAAACTGATGCACAAGGGTTATTAATGTAAAAAAGATGGGTGCAATACTTTTTTGTGCTGCTACAGCTCAACTGGAGGAATATTTATCTTTCCAAAGCACTCATCAGAGTTTCGTGCCCACTTGCCTATCATAGTGTCAGAAAATGGTCCAAAAAGCATGAAGCTGATGATCCATCACACTGTGTGATCTCCCTCTAACACCACTGCCAGAGTCATCACAGAGAGTCTGCATAGGGGTTTATTCCACAGCAGAGTCTTCCTCATTCCCAGCTGAAGCATGAAAATTAATAATGTCTTGTGACTTTTATGTACACTGTGGTAACAGTTGTTGCTGCTGATTTTACTCAGAGAAGCACCTCATCATCTTTTAGAACGTGCAATCCACTAGCCCCAAATAATGTTCTAAGAAAATAATCCTCTTGAAATTCCAAAAGCAAAATCACTGTGATGGTGGGTGTAACCTCTGTATAATTAGCATGTGGAGAGGCTGGGGAAATATTTGATGTAGTAATTTCCTTTAATTAAGTAGCATGCACATGTGCATTTAGCAGCCTGACCCTGGTGCTCTGCCAATTAACTAATTCATCTACCTGGCATGATGGAGAGAAAGCAACTGATTGTGCTTGTAATAAATAAAAAACATCCCTCTGCTTCTGCTTCAGATTTTAAAAACAATATGCTATCCTTTCCTACTGGTGCATTCAAGGGAATAGTGATGTTTTCTGCAAGTTGTTGCTTGACATTTTACATTTCTAGAGTTGCTCTAGCATCTGAGGGTGCCATAGGCTTTTGAAAGTGTGTTGTTGAAACTAAACAAGCATGCAAAAAAGATAACATGAAATATTGAGGGTAACACCAGAACGATGTCCTTCTCTTAACTTGACAAATGTCATGGCTTGTCACTTCAGGAAAAATTATAATGAAATTACTGTCCTAGAAACAGTCCTAAATTACAGCAGTAGTGGCAGATTTGTGTTGTTTTTAAAGTGGAATGGAAATATTCTTACTTCCCACTTGCAGGTGGCAGTTGTGGCAACAGACTTCTTTAAATTGCAGTGCAAAAGAAGGTGCCAATGGGCTAGTTAGTTTCCTAGACTGTGTAGCTGTGGACATACAGGTAGTCTCAGATGATTTATACTTTAGTGAAATCAATGAACTTTTATGAAAAGGTACCACTTTGGGGCTATTTATCCATGACTAAAGTGCTATTTATTAACATAGTTATAGCATAGTTATAATTCCAGGTCTCAGGCAGGGGATTGGGCTCCATTGTTCTTCATAAGTAGTCACCAAGAGATGGGCTGTGTGACTGAGAACTTAGAATGGGAATAAAGGAGATCTGATCCTCAAAGCAGAATAGATGAGAAATATGAAATGAGCTTTCAAGAATCCATGACAGACCTGGGAGGGAAACCTGAGGCTCAGACCGTTGCATGAAGGATGAAACACTACTGGCTTCTTCTCTGATGGATACTGACAGAATGTTTGGTGCCTCAGTTAGAATTGATTTATCCTTTCCAAAAAATTCTCTTTGAGGGCAACTGCTTCCTTAACTCACCAGCAAAAGGGCAGTTATACTTTTGAGATTTTTTTTTTGTCATGCTGACAAAAATTAGTGTGCAGGTATAAAAAGTGGTTGTGCCCCTTGTCAGACATCTTCGTGGGGCACAGCAGAGCACAAAGCAGAATTCATCAACTGTTCAGGGCTGTGCCAGCCTGGCTCCATGACCCTCCCAGTGACCCATCCTGTTAGTGACCATCTCCCAGACCAAGGGCTTTTGAGGCTGGAAACCTTCCCCTGAGGAACAGACTCTCTGCCAGCCCACTGCAGCTCCCACAGAGCAGGACCTGTTCTAGGTCTGTTCTGTCCCAGGTGGAAAAAGGAGCTGATCCAAAGTGAATGTGCAGGACACAGAAAGGATAACAAAAAAGTGAGATCCTGTGTGGAGAGAACAGCTGCTTGGCCACCATGCTGCTCATGCATATTTCTACAAGTTATTATTTTGAAAAGGGAATTTATTGTGGATGTGTTTTAAGCTCAGCTGACCATTTTTAGCTGGTTTTCTATACACAAGTCCTTTACTGACTTGAAAGAGGACATAGGAGGCTTTATTTTATCTCTTTATTTCATCTCTTCTTTCATCTAAGTCATTCAAATCCAAGATGTTATTTTTCCCTAAAATTACTGGCAACAACTCCTACCTAACCAGACTGCCACATCTCAGGCATACGTGGCATTTTTGCCAGCAGAAGTTGCAATCTGCTCCCTACCTCCCCACTTGTTTTGCATAATTGGGAAGAGAGGAGCAGGCATGCAAGAGGCTTGAAAATCAGCAGCACATGCCCATGGGCACATCCACCTTGACCTTTGCTTACATGTTCCTTGGAGACCTGAAAACTCACTGCTGCCTCTTGCCAGGAACAGAACCCTTCATTCATGCCAAATGCCTCTTGCTAAAAAAGCAGCCTCATACCCACCCAAGCACTTCGTGCATCCAGAAGGAAATAAACTCTGTGTATAGCTCAGGCACAGACAAATACCACAGAGGTTTTGGGTCAGCTTCTGTTAATTGTATGTGGAAATAATTTCATCTTTGCTCCTTTTTTCTCGGTTTGTTTGTTTTTCTGGATTTTTATCCCCCCTTGCTGGGCAAGCCTGCACAGTGCAGTGCTGTGTTCTATTCACACCAGTTGCAAAGCCAGCACAGGTCCCAAAAGAGATACAGCTGTTAGAAAGATCATACCCAAGCTTGAAGCCAGGGAAATTAGCAGGAATGTAGTCAGTCTAAAATGATTCCTTTATGTTGGAGATGGAGTTGCAATCCCATGGCTGTGGCTGTGGCTGGTGGTGTAGAAAATTGTGAGGCACTTAGGAACTTGTGCACTGTCCTGCATCACATCGTGTGATGGAGATTTAAGTACTGCAGATGGGTGCTTAAATCTGGGAGGAAGACTTTGCCCTAAATAAATTCATTGCTAATCACGTCTCGGTCGTTTGAGGAAGGAAGAGGGATGTGTGGCAAATAAAACCAGTAGAGAAAATCCTGTATTGTATGTGTGATAATGAAATGCACGCACATAGGTTGAAATTTTTGTGAAATTCAGTGTCTTTAAGAGCAGAGGACAGCATGGAGCCCAGGGAGGTGGCACACAAGCAGCTGCATGTCAGTGCAGGCAGGTCCTGGGGAAGGTGAGGTCTGGATAATCCAGCAGCTGAATGAAGAGGGGTTGATTGTGTTGAGACAAGTTCAGAGATCCCCATGGCTCCAGCTGAACTGACTTGTTCTTTTTCTTCCTTTTTCTCTCCTCCTCAGGTGGAAGAAAGCTACTCTGCTGCCAGCCCTTCAAAAAGCCTTTTCTCAAAAGGGCTCCAGAACCGACCCTCCAGCCCTGTTTCTGCCCCTGTGAGATCCAAACACAGCCCTGGCTCCCCCAAAACAGTTTTCCCTTTCCCTTACCAGGAGTCTCCCCCACGCTCCCCACGCCGAATGAGCTTCAGTGGGATCTTCAGGTCCTCCTCCAAAGAGTCCTCCCCCAATTCTAACCCGTCTACCTCTCCTGGGGGCATCAAGTTTTTCTCCAGATCAAGAAAAAGTAAGAAATTCCTCATGTTATTTCAGGAAGATACACGGTACCTCTGGGCTTGGCCCATTCTTTACCTGCGGTAGTGAAGTAAGTGCAGATGGGGCATGTGCTAATTGTTTGTCATTGCTTTCACTGACCAAATGTTTTGGATTTCTGACATGCTGGCCATCAGGGGATGATCCCTGGGGAGCCACGGACACCTACGTAGGGCTGAGGAGGGAAATCATGCCTAAGAGCTTTGCTTAGAAGTCCTGTGTCCACATTCGTGGGAGTTTTCTGGGTGTTCCATTGAGGCCAGTTGAAAATAAGTGCCAGGGCTTGAGAACAGCCCAAGGAGTTTATGGGGTTGCTGATGGAATTGGGCACAGAAATTCATCCTCCATCTCAGGAGGAAAGAGACACTCATTTCTGTAGAGTCCATAGCAAATTCCAGCTCTTTTTCAACTGATAGGTTTTTTTTTTCTCTGTTTGAGGAGTGGGAGGGGGCAAGAAGAGAGCTTGACTGGATGGAAGTAAATATGTGTTTCAAACCAAATGATCACTAAGGGAGTGTTTGAGCTTGTCTGCCAGATTATGAAAGGCATTGTTGTCCTGTGTGGTTGAGAACACTTGTCTGCTTTGTATCAGGCACAGATTTCACCTCTTCAGCAACCCATGGATTTACACACCACTAGGACTCAAAAATTGCCAGAATTGGGAAAAGGCTTTGATTTTGAAGCTGGCTTGTTGAATAAGGGTTCCCAGTGCTGGTCTGCAAACCTGGCCTGGTCTACCCAATGGATTTATAGCTGTAGGAATAGGACAGAATGACAGGGGAAAGAGTGAAATAATACCATGCCACGGGGGTGCTGGATTGTCAGACAACAGCAGATTTTCCTTCTGTGAGTAGAAGAAATAACTCAATGATGAATTTTTATCAAGTATGCTGTGACAGTGTAGGTACAGAATTAGTAATTCATATATATGTCTGGCTATATGTTTCCTGCAATGTATTGATAGTTTTCAGAATCAGAATTTCCCTTTAAAAGTTGGTTTTAATCACAAAGCACAAGAATACATCTTTACAAACCCATACAGGATTTTTCTTTATTTTCTTAGTAGAAGCTGCAGCTTAACTGAAATGGCATCTTTTCCAGTCCCCTTCTCTCTCTAAAACACCTTCAGGAGACTGAAAGTAGGAGAGTCAGTGTCTCAGAAGGACTCCAGATAGTCTCCAATCAGACTCCATGCATAATTTGTGTTCAAGGACATCTGTCCTCTGCTTAAAGTTCAAATATACTTTTTATGCTCCCCTCTTTTTCAAGCCTGACAACAAAGTCCATTTGAATTAATTTTATGAGCCCACATAGATTTAAACACTGCATGGGCAGTATGCTGATGCTTGAGTACACAGAAAAGGGCTCTCTGGTCCCTGAGTAGCAGCGATGTACACTGCATAGCAAAGTCATCTTGTGACTTTTTATAATCAAATTATCCAAGCAAACATCACCATTCAATTCCTAGCTAGGTACATCAGAATATTAAATAAAGGAATCTTGCAGCAGTCAGCAAAATCCTTTTGATAAGGTCACATCACTGTTGCAGGAACAGGCTTGGAAAGGGGCCATGCTATTTTTGAACTAACAGAAGATACCCATGACCCTGCTGCTCCAGAGAGGGCTGCAGGAATTGTGCTGGACTTGGGTGGTTTTAGTTTTTGATCATCATGCAGGTAGGACAACCTCTTGGAAAGGGGGTGATGATCGAAATTGGTGTTTAAACCAATAACTCTTCCCATTCTGCAGCTTTTTGCAAAACAGAACATTCCTTACCATGAGCTTTCACATCACTTATCTCTCTTACAGACAATGATGATACGTATCCTTCACTACCATGCTAAACAGCTATCTGTAGTGAATTACATTCTTACATTTTACTGAATTTAAATAAATTTGATTAAATTTTATTTAACAAAACCTTTTCAGGACTTCAGGAAATGTATGGGTTAGTATTACTATTGTATTATGTAGTTTTTCATGAGCAAACCTTTTTCATTCTGCTCTTAGAAAAAAAAAGAATAACCTTATGTATTACAAAACACTAAGTTAATTGGTTATGTCCAACTGAAAACAAAGTATCTGTGGCTTGAACAGCATTTACTGAGTGACAAGACTTCTCAGACTCCTCCAGCCATGTATCTTAGAGCTTTGCACAGATTCTGCTCTGAAGAGCTCCAAGAAGAGCTAAACCAGCACAAGGCTCCACATTTTGAAGGTGCATAAATGCTTCACTGCTCAGAATTGTCGCAGCCTGCGTGATTAAAATCCCATTTTCTCAAACAGCTTGGGATACCTGTGTTAAAAGTGAATGACACTTAGGTTGCTTTATCAGTTCTGAAACTGAGTGCATTAAAATCAGGTGGACTTGATGTGCTTGTTTGCCTTAACAGCAGGCACAGGGTTAATGCTATTAAAATGAAAATTATCTGTGTGCTGCCCAGCACTAGGAGGAGCATTGTCAGCAGGTCAAGGTCTTCTCCCTCTGCTCAGCACTGCTGCAGGGCTGGGTCCAGGTCTGGGCTCCCCAGAACAAGGCAGATAGGGATGTACTGGTGCAGCAAAAGGCCATTATATTGGTGAGGGGCTGGGGCATGTGCTGTAGGGTGAAGGAGGAGATATTTTTTGTTGTCTTCTGTTACCTGATGGAGTTATGAAAAAGGCAGCGCTGGGCATGTCAGGGATGCCTGACAAAAGAACAGGAGGCAGTGAGGGAAACTCCAGACAGGTTTAAGAAAAATATTCTTGATGGAGGTGACACAGCATCATAGCTGGGCCCCAGAGTGGTTGTGAAATTACTGTCCTTAAAGATTTTAATAAGTTGACAGGACAAGACTGAGTACCCTGATCTAAATCTGAAGCCCTGCTTTGAGAAGGTGTTGGAACAGAGACCTCCAGAGGTCTCTTCCAGCCTCTGCTTTTCTGGGAAACTGTGGACTGGAGCCTTTTCTTAGCACATCTGTATTTTATCCAGGCAATCAGCAATAAATCAACAAATAATAATAATAAAAAAAGACAGATAAAGGTTCACAGGGCTTGGGTTTTTTTTTGTCCCCTGGTTTACCTGAAATGATCCTGTGCTATCCTTTCCCTATCATCATGGAGCAGTATGTGGGGGAAGTATATGCAGTCTTTGTTTTAAATAACATTACCCCATCTTCCCTCCACTTCCTCCTCCCACACGTTGTTCAAAACACAGACTAACCTGTTACTCTGCATATTCCTTGTTTTTCTTGGAAGCAACTTCTTGCTAGCTTGTTTTCATTTTGAAGGCTATGTGTGGTATTCACAGTGCTGTCTTTCCCATGTGGTTGCTCTTTTCCCAGCTAATTTATTTTTCCTGTTGAATATACACAATTTAGGAGGGGCATTAATGGTTGGGGTAGGGCAATATTAAAACAGAGGGTGATTTGCAGATGTGAGGCTGAAAGCATTTTCCACTTGAGGCTGAGAGTTTAAAGCTCTTGCTCAGCTTGAATATTGTATCACTGGGTTTGGCAATAACCAAAAGCTCATCTTTGTCTTTTCCCTTTGGTTTCTCCAGTTCATTGTCTGGTCATGACCTCATGGCTCTGATCTGACAAAAGATTTTCTTGGAAAGGAAAAATATCTTTCCATAGTGTGTACTTGGCTGCCAGCCACTTCAGGTATTTTGCAAGTAGAGCTCTGAAACACTAAACCGCTGATGGGGGCTTCACATCCAGTGTCCCACCTTTGAAAAGGCAACAAATCCACATGGTACAACCCACCCTCCTGTTCAGAGGCTCTACAGAGACTTTTTTTGGGGGGTAAGGTGTTTTCTTAGCCACTGATGCATCCCTTTGGTCTTGAAAATTCACCACAGAAAAGTCCAAGACAACTCTTTGTATGTTGGGTTTTGGTAGAAGTGCTTTGAAATTTAATTCCCAGCTGTTTAATTTCTTCTTGTCTGATAATTTCTATCCACGGCACTATTAGACCAGTAATTGACATCTGAATATGGATTTGGGATAAATTAATCTGGGCTTTGAGGTGGTGGAGATGATTTGCTAATCCACACTATGGAGCTTGATAGGTGTAGTCCCACAGGTGCTGCCCACCTTACACCTCCTGCAGCCAGGTGCCTTCTGGACACTTGATTCTAGGAGAGGTTCAGGACCTGATTTTACCCATCAGCATGGGCACATGAGCAGCTGTGGAACACTGAGTACTTGTTTTAAATGAATATAAAAAAATTAGTAAATTAGGGTGAGGTTAAGGAGCTGTGAAAGAGCTGACACTGATTCCTAGATGTGACTTGAGGCATTTTATATTAACCCTAATATCAGATGTTTTTCAGGGACAAAAGGAACAAACAGTGAGTGAAGAGGTACAAGTTGAGGTCTGAGGTGCTGTGAAAAGTGACTTCAAAACTGATGTTGTGGAACTGCTTCCTAGTTTGTTTCTGGTTTGCTCAAAACTGAATGGACTGATCTCACAGGAGCAACTTGGGAACTGGTGCATCACTAAGTCTTGGCTGCAATGCAAGTCCTTTTGTGTACAAGTTTATGTGAGCTGGTATGATGCTAAGACAATGTAGAAGTGGCACAAATCTACTCTCAGTAAAGCAAACTGAGGTGATTCAAAGCTTTATTTTGCTAGAGGAGACAGGCTTTAATCATGTACCCTCTATATTTTATTAAAAGTACATGTTTTATGAAATTTAAGTCATTAAAATGAAGCTTCTTCCATGGGGATGAGAACAGCAAGGCATTTTTCAGTCCTGCTTCCCCTTACAAAAACATGAGCTGAAGTAACAGCAGTACTCATGACACATTAGTGATGCTGCCAGGTTTAATAGCAAAGGAAATAAATTAAAAGTTTTCCATTGACCTAAAGTTTTGGGTTGCGGTGGATAGGATAAAAAGTTAAATTTAGCTCTGGATTAAAGGTTGTTTACAAAACTTCAAATAAAAAATTCGGCACCTTTCAAATTTCTTGAATCTAATGCTCACATTTGAATCACAGTGAATTTGCTCTGTATTCAAGAAAGGAAATATTTTTCAACATTGAAACAACAAAACAAAAGCTTTCATTTTCTGCCTTCTCTTAGTAGTTTTACTCCTTCTGAAATTCTATACTATTAACTCTAATGCCTCAAATAATCCACAGGAGGACTTCTGGTGTTCTGGTAATAAAGGACCAGACAGTAATTTTTTTTAGAAGACTACCAAATGCAATACAGAAAGGTTATAATCTATTTTATTCATTTTTCTGGTAGAACATTTTGTGGTTAGACCAGGTGCTCGGTAAGAAAAGCTTCTGACTGTACTAGTTTTTACCCATAGATGGAGCAAGTAGCTCTCATTCCAAACACCTCAGGGAAGAAATGAGGAAAACCCTGCAGGGTTTGCCACATTTGGCTCTCCTGACTCGGAGGCCTCCTGACTGTGGCTGATGTGTGCTCAAGGTTTTCTTCAAGGTTTAAACCACAATTAATTTCCATTAAATTTCAATGCGAATCTGTGACATTTAGGTAGCAATTTGCAGCCAATTTAGCTCAAGGCAGATTCTTGTGGAGGGTCAGCAGCAGGATGTGGCCGTTTCATATTCTGTTGGCTCAAGCCATTTCCCACTCTTCACAAATGCCTTCCTGCAACACTCCTGTCCTCCCTTGTGCCAGCTGCTGGAGTCTGTTTTGTTGTTGTTGTTGTTGTTGTTGCTGTTGTTGTTTTGTTTTGTCCTTTGCTAAGTCTATAAATTTGTCCCATAATCCTGGACCCTCCCAGCCTTTGGACCACGACTGTGGAGAACCATCAGTGATTGCCTGCATCAGGATGCTGGGGATCTGAGGCCACTTCAATCTTCATTTTTTCATCTGTGTTCACAGTTCTTCTGCCTTCTGAACAGGCAGGCAGGAGGGATGCCAGAGGAAAAGGCTATGGGGGAGCTTTGATTTCTGGCTGTGGTTCCACTCCCCATGCAGGACGAGGGGAACAGATTGAGGAGCAATGGGGCTGCTCTGTCCAGGTTCACCTTGAAAGTGAAGGTGTGGTGAAGGCTTTTCCACCACCATCATATAAAACCCAGGAAAGGAGCAGAGCCATTCATCTTGCCTTGTTTTCCAGTACTGCTGTGCAAAATATCTCATCTTAATCTTTCAAGCTTGCTTTGCCCTCTGAGGCAGACAGGGGGACTGACACTCTTCATTTTGGTCTCATCTACAGTAGAAAAATGGCTTTTTGCAGACCATATGTGTCAGCCTGGCTGTGGCTGAGTGGGTGCTGCAAACAGCTTTGCATGGCCAGAGATCTGCCATGTTCAGGACCATTTCTCCCACCAGCTCCTGATATATGCTATCAACAGCAGATGATTTTTCTGGTTAAAATGTGATCTTTGTTTATTTGGAGATACCTTTTAATGCACTTCCCATATCACCTTAGTTTCCCTGGGTCAGTGTTATCTGCAGAGATGGAGTGTATTCAGAATGCTTTTTTGTTCTTTCACCACTCTTTCTAGGCAAGAAGGGCTTTCCAGACCATCTTCAAGGTGCTAATGCTGTAGATGCAAAACAAAAAGGAAGTTTTTCAGTCTCTTATCTTTCATCTGCAGGGTATGGGACAGACCTGCAACCAGATTAATTCCCATCTTCTCTCTCTTTCCTGGGGTTTTAACTATGGAACTTGCTATAAATGATCAGACTGTAAAACAACAACCAAGTTATTATTTCTTGTGACATACAGACAAGACCTTCCTTTTAATTATGCTCCTTCAGAGGCTGCTGCTGGCATGCAGGGGAAATGGAAACTGCAGTTTGAGCATCTCCAAAGGTTGATTGAATCCTGGTGACCTTTCACTGCTTGTTGTCTTTGGGTCCTTTGATAAGAGAGGTCTGCAGGGCAGTGCTCATGTGTAGGTGACTTTGCTCCCCCCTGGGTAGTATTTTAAGTAACAGTAAAGCTAAAGAGAGTGTTTTGAAGCCTCCAGCTGTCTAATTGCAGGAAATCATTTGGAAATAAATATGTGGGGGGAGGAGGTGTGTGTGGTTGTGGGTTGTTTTTTTTTTTTTAAATTAAAACTGTATTTTTAAAATCCAGGAATACATTTAAGAGCAGATTTTCAAAGGTGTTTAGGTGTCAAATATTTAAAGTGCTGGAGAAATCTTGTTTATTTTAGTAGGTTTGTTCACTTGATGTGAAGTACATTTTTTTTATCTGAATCTCAGTGAATACTTGATTTGATCCTATTGAAAATGCATTGTGCATCTGAGCTCTTTTTGTATGTGGTTGGAGTCTGAAGTATTATTAATCATTCAGGGTATCAGATCCAAGCTTTATAGATATCATGGTTTCTCATCTTCTCGGATAAAGTCCGGGGTGAATGCCTCGAAAATGGGCTGAATAAACTTGATAAGTGTTGAATCAATCAGCTTTCTGATCTAGAAAAATATGGAATGAAAGAACCTGACCACAAGGCAGCAGAATGCATAGTTTAGGGAATAGAGCATGAGTAGTATTTTAAGCATGGTTAAATCCCAGGGTCAACCCAGCAGCCTGTAATTCTTTTGTAGTCCTTGCTGGATCAGTGTCAATTTTGACTGAGCTGGGACTGAATGAAAACATTGATTTTAGAAAGCAAATGAAGCCATAATAATAGTGGTAGATCTGTGAATTGTGAGAGTCAACAGGGTGAGGTGTTGATCGCCCTCATGTCTCAATTTTCAGGCTTGGCAAAAATGAGCTTTTGCCTTCTGCAGCCTTTGGGGCTGTGAAAGGATGTCCTGAAGGTGAGCCCTGGTGATAAGCAATCATTAGACTGAGGGGATTTTAAAGACTTCACACAGATTCTGCTGCTTGGCTGCGTGGATGATACAATTTGTTCCCTGCTTTCAGTTGTTTATTTTGTTTTCCCCTTGACCACCAACCACCTATGGTTTTTCCATAGGTTTGCAGGTTTCTCCTATTTCTAGCAATCCATTTGTGTAAGTAGAGATGGGCAGGCACTGCAATCTGGCAGCTGAGCTGCTATAAACTCTCACATGAGCTTCCAGCATCTGCTCCAGTGCAGTCTCACTTCCAGCAGTCACTGGCAGAGCCAGGAGTGGGGCAAGGGGAGCTTGAAGCATCCATTCTAATTGGGTCAGTTACTGGAGCACCTTACAGCAACTTGTCTAATGAACATCCAGCTAGGGACTTGTCATTGGCCCTTTTGTCATCTACAACAAATTTAAATGGCACCTTGATTTTCACTGGGCAGAGGAGATGTGTAAAAGCACAGATCTCTTCTAGTATAAAGCTGTTCATGATACCATGTTTAGGATCTGGTTTTCCCCATCACCATAATAAATCAAATAAATACAAGGCTGGATTAAGATTAGGAGATCTGGCAAAAATCCTTTGGTACTTGCAGTTTGACAGAAGTGGAAAACCAAGGTTACATTGACATCCCTGATATAATTCCCATGCTCTTGAATCTCTGTGGAGCTGTGTCCTTCTATACTGCTCTTTATCTGAGTACAGTGAGATCACATTTCCTTTGTCAAAGCAAAGGAGAACAAATATGTCACTTTTTAGATTGAATTTAGAGCTAGGATTTCTAGCTCTACAAATTAAAGTGCAAAGGATGGGGCAGTGATATAAGAATTCATGGTGAGTACAGTGTGAAGCTGTGATAAGGAAAAATGTGGTAGTAAATGTAATTTTGAGAGTAATGTCTTGAATAGAGACTTTTATGAAGAGAAGATTTTAGTCTGTAGAGTCACCTGTATACTACAAGCAATATTCTTACTGGTGTTCTCCCCAGGCTGTTTCTCTTTAGTCCACTTTCTGGATGTGAGAATTTGTTATCCAGCTAAACAGCTAAACCAGCACATCTACAGAGCATTGCTGGCAAGGTCCAAATGTCAAAACTTAAATGATTTATGACAATCCAAAAACCACTGAGCCAGCAATGAGCTCCAAAGGTCCCTGTGCCTCAGATCTCTAGGATGGATCAATAAACTCCCTGCCCACATCTCCCATCAGGGTTGGCTGCTTCTAGCATGTGGCACTTATTGTTTAATGTAACCTATATAGGATCATTCTTATTTTAGTTTTTTGTTTGTCTGTTTTGGGTTTTATTTGGGTTTTGTGGAGTTTTTTTTTGTTTGTTTGTTTTTTTTGGGGGGGAGGTTTGTTTGGTTGTGTTTTTCTGTTCTGCTTAGTGGTTTACTTGGGGTTTTTTTTATTGTTTTTTTTTCCTAATGGTGGATTGTTTGGGGGTTGGTTTTTTTTTTTATTGGTTTGTTTGGATTTCTTTTTAAGGAAACATTTTCTTTCATCATGGGTTTTTTGCTATATTTGTTTCTGTCACAGTTCACCCAGAGTTCTTCTCCATCTTTAATAAATTCTTATCTTAGGTTATGGAAAAATATTGATCTGTGTGTACTTGATCTGCATAACAAATATTCAGCTTCTTTGATGGTTAGACATCAAAACACCCGAATTTCCTTGTTAAATTATTTTCAGGCCTCAGGATTCCTATAATCCCATTTTATTGGTAGACAACTGCAGTGGTTTGCAGCAGGGCTTCTTTGTAGTTTGCTTCTTGCAGCATCTCCTGCTGCTTCAGAGCCTGAAATGCAATGTGGAAAGCCACGTGTAGGTTTGGGGACAAGTGTCTGTGGGAAGGGACACCAGACAGTGATGAACCCAAACTGCATCTCCCTGGGAGCTCCTCTGTGACTGTGAGACCCAGGTGCCCTCCTGTGTCCATTCCTCTGCTCCTCCTGGATGGAGAGGCTGGGCTTGCCTTGCCTGCCTGGCTATGTGTTGGTTTAGGTTTTGAGGATGCTAAATACCTTTCATTATGCCTTCTTTTTTTTATTTTGTTGCTTCTAAACCCATTCAAACAGGGGGGGCTCAAAGCCTCCCTCCGCCATGTGAAACAATAATAATTTCAGCAGCTCTTCAGGAAGCCAACTTCTCCTCTTCTGGTCTCAGGAAGGTTTTCTATAGCCCTCAGGTCAGGGTATGGCCCTCAATATCATGATAGACATTTAATTGCATTGAAAAGTACATGAGCTCTCATGCAATTTGTTTCTGTGGGGAAAGGGATGTGAGCATCAGCCATTCATTCATCTCCTGATCTTCAACACGTGGTGTTATTTGGGAATCCTGAGTGGTTTGTTTCAGGGACACTGTGCATGCATCTGCTTCATCACCTGCCTGAGCTGGGCAGAAGGGTTGGTGTCAGATTTGTTTGCTTAACCTCAGTGTAAGGTTTCCATAGCTCCTCATCTTCTTTGTCCTTCCACGGAGCTGTTCAGTGGTGAGCAAACTTTGTTTGGCAGCTGGAGCTGTAACTCCAGCAGGATGATGCTGTTTGCAGTTATGGGATTGCTCCAATTCCTCTTGCAGGCTGACATGCCCCCCATAGTGCCAGGCAGTCAGAGGCCAAAACTGGCTTAAAACCACACAAAATAAAAAAACCCCTTTGTCTAAATCCTACAGAGCTCAAGACTTTGGGGAGGAGGTGAAAGAATTGCACATGAACTAATGCTTAATACTGAAATAAGAGTACCTACAAGTGGCAAATTGCACCCATGTTATTTATTCTGTGTCTCTATTAAATGTCTGCCACCTCTGTGTTTTTGGAAAATAATAGAATTATATAATGGCTTAGGTTGGAAGGGTCCTTTAAGGGTCATGAAGTGCAACTTCATCATATGGGGGTCATGAAGTGCAACCCCATCCAACCTAACCTGGAATGTTTCCAGGGATGAGGCATCTACCATCTCTCTGGGCAATCTCTAAAAGATAGGCTTTGCTAGGGAAGTGTTAAGCTTGGCTAAGTTAGGTCTATCTTGGAGGATTCCTGAAAAACAAGAAGAACAAACAGCAGCTGAAACATGTAGCCAGGTACAAAAAATGGCATTTTGGCATCAGAGGCATCCACAGAGGTGCTGCAATGCAGCACTGGCCTCAACTTGTTCAGGAGAGTGAACTTCAAAAATGAATTGATGAGAACATTTAGATGAGTGGTTAACTGATTTTTTTTAATCTTTTAGAAGAAAGCATTTCTCCTTCCAGCAACACTAATTAAAATGTGGCTTCTGCCCATGAAAATTCTGCTGTATTGGGTGTATTTAAGCACATCTGATCTACTACATCTCGTGTTTGCAGAGTGACACAGAGGAAGATTTGACCCCTGGGCTTTGAGCACAGTGGAACATTTTCCACATTGGGTGCCTTGCTGAGACACCTAAGCCCGTTGGCTTAGGAAAATAAAAGACCCTCTTAGCTAAAAACCAAACCAAAACAAATTTTAAAAAAAGTTTTTTGCTAGTTTTAGCAATATTTGCTAGTCACCCCTATGAAGGTGGTGAGCAGTAAGGAATATCTTCCTGTGTGGACATCTAAGAGTTGGGTTTTGCCCTTCAAAGCCAGAGGAAATTCCTCAGTGCTGATGCAATCAACAGCACTCTCACTGGCAAAAGCCTGATAATGACCCTTCCCTTCTTAAAAACGTAAATAGTAATGAGGATTATTGCCAATCTGACACCTTCTGTGTTAGCTGGCAGTTTTGCAGAAAGCTCTCAAGAAAATTTTGGGGATTAGGACAAACCAGTTTGTACAGCTGTCTAGATTTTGTTGAATCAGATGCCCAGTCAGCAGAAAAAATTTGGATTACCAGCAGATTCTTACTAGCAGTAAGGAAAGATGGGTGGGAATATGTATTCTGAACTTAGAGAAATGATAAAGCTATGGCTATGGGGTAGCTGATACAGACTCCACTGTGGTAGTTAGGAGCATTTTTCTTTTTCCCTGGTTGTCTTTGTTGTAGAAAGAAAGACCAAGAAAGAAGCTGGGATTTAGCATTTTTCTCAATTTCATTACTGAAATTAATTAATAGCCATCACTTGGGTATTCCTTTCTGATGGGCTATAATTCCTTCAATTTTACTTAACAGAAGTGCATTTATATGCATGTATTATCCAGACCACTGGGGCAAAGAAAAAAAAAAATATTATTCTGTCTTATTTCTGTGTGTTAAGTGGAGCATCTCCTTGTAACATAGTAGCACACACCCACACAGTCAGAGAAACCCTGAAAGCCAAGATCCACCCCCTGGATTCAAGGGTGGTGGTGTGGAGATTCTGTGCAATGGAGGTGTCATCAGGATGGTTTTTGCTCCTAGTCTCATGGTGATTTTTCCCTTTTTCCTTTAACTACAGAGGTTAGGGGTGATGAAGAGAGATGGTCTTAGATTATTTTTTTTCTTTACAGAGTAAGCCCCAGTGAGAGCTCAAGGCTGGTGATTACTCTGGATTGTGCTGGAGGAGCACATGGCCATCAGAGGGGGTGGAATTCAGAGCAAGAAACCTTGGTACCTGTGGATGTGGCAGGGACTGGGGGAGATTTGGGTGACTTCAGCCACCTCAATGACCCAGGAGAATTTTGGCAGTACTGGAAGGTCACAGATTAGAGGAGGGAGTGAAAACCCTTGGGAACCTGGCCTTAGGTCAGCTCTTTCTCCAAGTGCAGTTTCTTGGCAGGAGCTTTGTTCAAGCATGTCATTGCAATTAAATCACATTAATGTCCAACAAGCTAATGATGCAGTCACACTGCTGTTAAACTGACCACTCAGTTTGGGATGAGCTTTGAGGCAGAGTGGCTGGAGCTTGGTTTGGAGCAGCCAGAAGCTACCAGCTTTTGGATTTTCAGACCATCCAAGTGTTTTTACAGTTCCAAACCACAAGAGGCTTCAGAAAGACAACAGCAAAAGGCATCACCTCAAAGCAGGCCAGCCTGTCATCACCTTTCTTTCCACTCCCTATCACTTTGTCCATTCCAGTCTGAAAGTTGAAGAGCCATGGTATTTTTAAGGGCTTATTTCTGCTTTATGTTTTCTATCTATTTTTTTGACAATGTCAATAGTTTTTCCTGGTAATTTCCAGTGGTTAAATTGCAGGGCTGGGAGTGACATGACAGAAAGGTGCTGTCTTCTCCCCAGAGAGCTGCTGAAGGGAGCACGATGTCCAAAATCTCATCTGCTCTTGCTGCAGGGAGAGGGGAAACAGAATTATGGTCACATAACCTCAAATATTCACTGCATTGTATTTGGCATCAGCTGGAAGGAGTTAGGGGGTTGTGGTACATGTTCTTGTGTTCAAGCCCTATTTCCTCTCTTGAAGTGACTCTATCATCTTTAGTGTTATGATATGTGGATTTTTTTTTTTTTTTTTTTTTTTTTTGGAAGAGCAATATCAAGGAGCAGGAGACTATGCCATTTGCTAAATCCAGTCATTCCCCAGTGCAGAGGGGCTCTATGGGAATGGGACACTGATGTCTGGGAGGGAATTGTTGAGGGTGGGCTGATTGCATATTCAAAGCCTGTGACACTATTAAATAAATAAAACAAGGGGCACTAGAGAAAGTATCCCAACAGCATGTCATTTCCTTTGGAAAACAACCCTGCAGGGTGCTGCATTCTGATGCTGTGGAGCACTGGGACAACTCTGCATCTTTCTTCACTTGGGAACCATGTCAGGGACCAGACTGGAAAAATGGTCTGTAGTGGCTTTTTTAGTTCTCTGTAATTGTGCTGCCAGGAAGAGGAGTTTTCTGCTGCATTTTGTATAGGCCCTCTGGTCCTGTTTCTGCCTGAAGCTCTCTCAAGTCCTTCCAAATGCTTTACCATAAAAGATAATAAAATACTACAGCACTTCACTAAGTGGCATCTAGAACTGTTTCTTCAAAAACTAAAGCAGAAGTCAGGTTGGGAGCAGGGCAGCAGTGAGGGGAGAGACTGGGGAAAATCTGCTTCCCTTCAGAGCAGCTGGATTTTTGCCATCAGTGAAAATCTGGAATCCACTCACTGTAATGAAAAATTAGCAGGTACTTAATAGTGCTCTTTTTTTTCCCAAGATTCCATGGATAGCCACCAGTAATGATCTGCTGTAAGCACTCCATGAAAAGCAATGTTAAATCTTGCTGCCCTCTGCTTTGGAGGTCATGGAGAGATGGCTGAACGAACCACAGCAGTGGCAAATTCAAAATATAAAATGCTATCATTGAGCCACAGTAAAGGAGCCAAATCTTAATCACATAAACAGATTTTCATATTCTTTCCCCATGCTATTTTATAAAGTGCTTATATAACTGAAAACATGAATCTTGGAAAAAGAAGGCTAGAAAAATATTTTTACAGCTCCTTATTTATGGCTTTACTACAGTCGAGGAATTAGTTTGCATTTTACAGAGCCAGAAAGTGGGGGAGGAGAGAGGAGGAGGGATCTGAATAAGGAGAGTTATTTTCATGGGTCTCAGAATATTAAAGGAAAACTAAAATCCCAAGGAGCTGCTGCTGTCAAACACAGACGTGCAGGCAAGTCCCAGACTGGAGCGGAACTCGGTATCCCGGCAACATCAACATTTTTTTGTTAGGTTACTGCCAGTGCTGCTGACAGCCTTTGCCACTTTATGGTCACATTAAAAAAGAAAATGCCTGACATCACTGAAGTTCTTGGGTATTAATTTCTGATCCTTCCAGCAGATGCAAGGCTCAGCAATACGTGGCACATGCATATCTTGCAAAAATTCAGAGGGGAAAAAACCTTTGGTGAGTTCATGGCTGGGAAGGTGTGTAGTTCCTTGTTTCTCTCTCAGTCTGGCACTTTGTTCCCCCCAGAGTTTCTTATCCTCTCCCTTGGACACAGATACTGTGCACTAGGCAATTGATCACATTTTATTAAGCTGTTTATAAGAAACTTTTGCCACAGAGGAGCCCTTTGCTGTGCTAAGAAAGCCTGCCTTTTATTCTTTTTTGCATGATGCAAAAGCCAAGTGGCTAAATGAGGTTGATTAATATGCTAAGAATGTTAATATATGAAGGGGAAAAGCCTCTGCATTTGCAATCTTACATGGGCAAGGTGGGACAGATGGGTGCAGAATATGAACAGCCTGATGTGCTCAGCACCATGAGGCTGTAGGGACCATGCTGCAGGGTTGGTAAAGAAAGGACACCAAGTTGCTGTGTCCACTTACTGAAATGCAAGTATTTCCATGCTAGAAGTGTTAATTCAGGGAAGCTGAACCTTATTTTTGGAGCTGAGATTAAAACTGTGTTGAGGAAGCATCCTTGATCTTCACCTTGGATCAATGTAGGGAGCATTGAGCACTCCCTAGGCATGGCTGCATTTTTTGTGCTTTTGGAGCAAAAGCAAAACCATCTTTCAACTTGGGAAGCACCTTGTGATGGCAATGAAAAGGTAGTAAGACACATGGGGCTTCCCAATCATTAAGGTTAAGTAATGCAAAAACCCAGTAAAACTTGTTGCTAAACATGAAAATGTTTGTTGCTAAGAAAGTCCTCCCATCTCTCCTGGTGCCCCAGGTCTGTTCTCAGCTCCCCCAGGAATTTGTGTGTGACCATGAGCAGATCTTCTCCAGCTTTTGGTGAAGTAATTTAAGAGTGTGAATTTTGTAGGAGATTATTGTAAAAGGGAGAGCTGAAAGATACAGGGGGAATTTGGAAGCATTGGTTAGGACTAGTGATGCTGAGGGCTGTGACTCAAACTAAAGAGCAGCAGGACCTTCCTTGTGCTTGATGCAGGAATTCATGTTATGTCTTTTAACGTGTTATGCAGGAAAAAATAATACTCAGGAATTAATATAAAGACTTCTTCAGGAGCTCAGTTTTGCTGGCAGTGAGCCTGCTTTTCCCTGGTGAGGCTGGGGGGAGTTTGGTCTTGGGTTGGTGCTCTTCATCCTGCGCTTGCATTGCCCCTCTCTGAGCAGTTCCTGAAGTCAAGGGGATTTTGCTGTTTGCATCTGAACACAGAGGTGTGTAATGGATGTAGGCAGCAGCAAATAAACAGGAAGGAAAGCCAAAGCCTGGGGTCACTTTAAATACCTACTCATCTGCTGTAGGTCTTTGTTTTCATTAAGATTTTTAGTTATCTTTCTGGTTAACAAGGGTAGAAAAGGGATTGGTCTAAGCATGAGACTTGTGGTAATGAGACTCGGTGTCTGGAAACAGCATCTGAAGTCAGCTTTTTATCTGAAGCTTTCACAGAGAATTATCCCTGGTTGTGGAGATATCCCTGGTTGTGCACTGCTGAGAATAAACCCAAAGTCCTTACTCAGCCCCATTTCAGTGTTCCTTCCTCCCTTTCTCTTCCCTACTGGTATTTTATTATGACTGGAAATAACCTACATGTATTATAGGGATATGTAGCATTTCATCTATGTAGCACAATTTCTGTTTGTGTCTATTAGCACAGAGGTTTTAATATTTTTTTTGCTGCAGTGATGGACTCAAAATAAGTTGTCTGTCAAACTTGCCAGGCCTTATTGCTAACTGCCAAGGTGATAACAAGGCATTTTGTTTTCCCCACAGATCTGCTTGTGTAATAATAACAAAAGCATTCAGTCCGTAACACTGATAGGCTTTTGCCAGCTGTTTTAGACAACTTTTACTCTGAGAGACAGAATTGTACCAGGAAGACTCATATAACTGTGTTAGAAATCTGTCCCTGGAAACACAGACACCTGACTGAAGGACTAAGGTTGCAGGATGCTTTGGGGATAGACCAAGAAGTTCAGGAGCTGGGCTTTGTGCTGCTGATGTATCCTGAGCTCTGTAATCATAACACTGAGCTTCTCCTTTGATTCTTGATGTGGAATTTAAACTGTTTAATAGTGCCAGAACTCTTGGTAGAGTGCTTTCTACTTTAAGCACAGAAGCCACTGCAAGATGATAAACTTTGACAGGATTTGGGAATCTGATGAATCTTGTTCAGCAAGTTCTGGTCATCTCTTATACCAGTTTATATAACTTGCATATGATGTTGCAAGGTGCAGATAGTAATGTGATTGGCTCTGTGCATTGCTAAATCACCACTAAAGGAGATTTAATGGCTCCAGAAGTCTCTTCTTAATTTGAGGCTTAATGTGTTTTGGGGGAACGAACAGGGAAAGATGCTGGCTGCAAACTGGCAGCCTGAGAACTGTGTAGAGCTGGGATGTGCCTGAGTACTGGTACCTGCTTTCTGATTCACAGGACATCCTAAAGCTTAAATTACCAAGGAAGTGTTATGCAAGGAGCTACTGAGATGTTGCCTCTTCCCCTCTCTGGCTTTCAGGTAGTCCACCCAAGGACAGAGCTGGCAGTCTTTTTAGTGTCTTTCTTTATCATAAACTGTTGTGAAAAGCTTCCAGACTATTTTTTAATCCTGCCAGGTATTGGGTGCATACTGGCAGGGTTGGCTTTTCCAGGAATATTCTCTTACTGCCTTACAGCTCCCAGGTTTCCAGCATTTCTGTCATCGAGGCATAAAGACTCAAAAACCTTTCTCTATTTCATGTCTGTGTTGGTCTCAGCCCACCCACTGAGATTTTTCACACAATCTTGAATATAACAACTCTGAACTTTACATTGCTTGGTGTTTTCAATTGCACAGTGAATGAACAAGGAGCTTTTTACCACCCAAGCTGTCCCACACAGTCCCTTGATTCATTCCCATCAGTGGCTTGTGGTTCCCACAGCCACAGCACCTCCACAGATGGATGGTGTGGATGTATTTGATGCTTTTTTCCCCAAGTTACCTGTCTGCCACTTGCAGGAATTGGTAGAATAATCTAGAAATGGGAAATATTTGGGCTTGGATGGTTTCTAGCTCATTGTACACATTAAAACAATGCCTTGCATGTCCACTGTCTCAGTCTTTGCACCTTCTGTACCCTGGTAGATTGCTAAGGTACCTCTGTTGCCATCTCAGTAAGCTGCAGGGTCTGGTTTCTCATTATGCTTTCATCTCTCTTTCTAAGTCAATAAAGCTTTTTTTGCTAACAAAATTGCTGTTTGATCTGGGTGGAAAAAATCTCAAAAAAGAACCCAAATCCAAAAAAAGGCCATGGAAAGTGAAACCACAAAGATTTCGAATTATTTCTCTTCCAGATCTCATGTACGGAATAACGAATGTTTCCCCCTCGATGCTCCATCTGCTCTGGCAGATCTCCTGTAATCTGAATGACTAATTCTAGTAATCTCTTGGGAGCTGGAGCATGTGAGACAGCCACCTCATGCACAGAGGGGTTTAACATAGTGTGAACAATGTGTCATGTTCTTTCCAAAGGAAGGAGCAGAGCCATGGAGTCCAACAGATGTCCATCTTGTTCTGTTCCTCGCTGGCCTAATGCCAGCCTGCTGCACAGGGACTTTGGGAGAGTCACTTTTTACTGTGTAAAGAAGCTCCAAGCCACGGTACTTACATCACTTCTGCTGCTGATGAAAAGGTGCTGTATGAGATCTAGCTGGTGGTGGTTCCCATGGTTTTTATCCAGGAAAGTTAGAAGAAGTGGTTTGCCAGTTGTCCAATTATTAAGACATTAAAATGTGCAATGTACTTGGGCCTGTTCCTTTGCTTACAGCTAATGATCCTTCAGAATCATTCATTCATGGAAAAAGTAAGGGTAGAAAATTAATATAAATCCTGGGAAAATTTGTGTGTGTGCCTGTTTGTTGTTTTTAATCCCTTGTATTGCTTCTTAACCAGCAAAGGAAGGGCTACTGTATTTCTTAGAGATGACTTGAACAAATTGGTTGAGGGAGCTGGGTGCAATGTAAAGATGCTGTGCAGGGAGTTGGGTTTCAGTGCACCCAGTAGATTCCTCCCTTCCTATTGTAATTCTCTTGATGGAGCAATCCCACTTGTAATGACAAAGCAGTGTTGGGTGATGCTTTAGGAATTTCCCCTCTTGGCATTAGGCCCGTGTTTAGTTCATTGGATTGAGATCCAGTCCTGTGCAATGTCCTCAGTAACTGCTTTAAACACATTGTCAGTGGCTATAGAATAAGTAGTTAAAACCTTGCCTATGGACAGCCTTGCTAGCCATTGGGATTTTTGTGAGCTTTGAGTTTGAGTTCAATGAACAATCCAGTTTAGCACTGCTCTCATGCTACAAGACCCTGCTCTCACTGTGTTCAACAAAACAAAATTTTCAGTATTTCACAGAAAATGTCCAATATGTATAAACACCTGCATTAGGTACCCCTGTAAGTAACCTGAATGTTGGCCTCAGGCTGCCCAGCACCTCCACAGCAGCTGAGAGCAGAAGCAGCACACGTGTGCAAACTCCTTAGTCCTTGAGCTTGGGCAAACTTGAAGTCAAGAGTTTACTGGGAATGGTTCATCCATTCCTCTGGAAGCTGCTGCTCTTTTGCAGCTGAACCAAATGAGGTCCCTCTTTCATCACTGAAGAACTTCATCAGTGAGATTGCTGGAGCCAGGAATGAGAATGGCTTCTCAAGTGTTAGCATTTAGCTTTTCACACTGTGGTTCAATTTTTCTTTTCAGTCAGCATTTCTCTGTTGTCATGTGTATAATTAGGATGCTGCTGTCCAGTGTTTCATAATTTTCTGTGTATCATATATATAGTACATATGTCTATCATATACACTGTGGCACAGGATTGGGTCTTTTGTTGACACCCAAAATTGCATTGTTGGCATTTTTTATTGTTAGGGAACACTTAAGATGATTTTTAACCAAAAATAGCAGATAACAGTGAGTCAGAAGAGTCTCTTTGTTGTCTTATTTTGTGCATAAGCAAATTTCTTGGCTTTAGCTGTCAGATGAGTCTGGTCATTGTGGGGAGCAGAGTGAGACAAAACTTGAAGTTACTTCGACATCTCATCATCCCATCTGGATTTTAGGATGAGGGCATTCCTTCCAGTGTGGATGTTGGTCACTAATGTTGCATTTTATCATAGCTGTGCAATGTGAATGTTAGAAGTAAATGTGTGAAGCTGGTTTACTGCCACTGCTCTTACTGGCTTCTGAATTGTAAATTGCCTGGCTTTATGTAGTGTTGACATCTGAGGACACCTGAGGATTGCTGCAAACCATTGCTACTTCAGTGAGGTTTCATCACCTCTTCAAATCAATTCCTAAGACAGAATTGGTGGAGGACTATGTTTCTGCTGGGCTCTGATTCTTAGTCTTGTGTATTTTGGGGTGTTCACTGTGGGAAAGTGATATGAATTTCACTCTTCAGGTATTTGCCATGCCTAATGCCACTTCCTTGGAGTAATTTCTGGCTTTACCCCTTTGCCATCATCCAGTTTCTCACCCACTCAGAGCTGGCTGAAAGACTTTTTCTTTACACTGAATGGAGGGGAGTATTTTGTTCAGCTCTCCAATGCCCATAGCAACTTTAACATAATTTATTTTCCAATCCTGCAAGTGAAGAAGCAGGAAAGAAAGAATCATAGAATGATGGAATGGTTTGGATTAGAAGGGACCCTACAGATCATCCAGTTCCAAGCCCTCTGCATGGGTAGGGACACCTCCCACCAGACCAGGATGCTCCAAGTCCCAGCCAGCCTGGCCTTGAACACTTTCAGGGATGGGACAGGCACAACTTCCTTGGGCAACCTGTGCCAGTGTCTCACCACCCTCACAGGAAAGGATTTCTTCCTAATGTTTAACTTAAATCTCCCCTCTTCAAGTTTTAAACCGTTTCCCCTTGTCCTCTCACTACACATCTATGTAAAAAGCCCTACCCCAACTTCCTTGTAGGCAAAGAAGAAGACCACAAAAAAAGAGATCTGTGATTTTCCAGTGAATCCCATATCCTTCTCAAGGTTTTGTGGGTGGATATAGTTGAAAAAGTTGGTAAGAACAAGAAGAGAAGCAGGTGAAGATAAGAAAAGCACAAGTGGAAGAAACTTCTAAGGAACTTTATTGCCTCTACTGGATTTTGTTGTAGTTACTGCTGTTTTTCTTTAGCTGAGAACTTACTAAATTTTAGGATTTGTGTTGTCACACCAGACATCCTGTACTTGCTGGATCAAATACTGTTTTGCTGCTTTGAGCACAGCCAGATTGTGGTGTTTAGAAGAATGGTTCCATTTTTCACATTATGAACTGAAATTGCTGAAGAAGTGAGTACAGGAAACATATGCAGCACAGTTTATTAATAGGATGTGGGGAAATTATAAAATTATCATTTGGATAGGATCAGAGTCATCAGTCCCAGCTTACTGGTTTTTTGGGGTAGGTGCTCTGAGCCCAAAATATGGTGTTTTTCTTACTGGAAATCACCAGTCTGCCAATGCTGCCATCACCACTGCTTCTGTTCCTGCTGGTTCATTTTATAGACTCTGGAAAGGTAGGATAGAAAAACATCACAAAGACACCAGGATGTAATTTGTAAGTAATTTCCCAAGAGTTCTGGGGTATCAAGTGTGAACCTTTGGGACCGCTAACAAGAAGTAAAATTAAACTTTCAGATTTTTCAAACCCAGTTTAGTGCCAGGCTGACAGCTTCAGAGATTGAAATCTTTCTCGATGCACAGGGAAAGCAGCATGAAGTATGAAAAACAGGGGATAAAGAGAAAAACTCATTACAGTGAAACACTTGGTTATGATTATAAGAAGTAATTGAGCCCAGCTTGGAGTCATAAACTTGCAGTTCTTTTATGGGGTGTGAGCTGGACCTGGACCAGATGGAGAAAGTGGTAGTTTGTGTTTCCCTTTGAAAACACAGGCTGAATGCTTTGTTCTGCCAGCTTGCAAATGGTGTTCAGGCAAAACAGGCTTTTTGTTATTGTGCATTGCAACACTTGTAGTCTTGAGAGAGATTTTTTTAAGAGTAAAGGTATCTTTTATACCGTTATTTGAGTGCTATTTTGAAGTATTTTCCAGTGTATTTTGCTATTTATTTGAAATAGAGTTGCAGTTAAAACCAGTTTGGTGTTGTGAGGATTATAAGTGTGTCCCAGCACCACTGACAGTGACAGAAAATGGTTGGTTTTGCCAACATTGGTCTGTAGAACCGAGAAGAAAAATTTTAAACTTTTTCAATTCAGAGAAATTTTTAAGGATAACAAGGCAGAGAAATGTGATCCATGTAGAAATGCAAACATGATTCATGCTTTGCCCTTCTTGGGGTGGTTCTAAACTTCTCCCTGATTTTGCCATTACTCAAAGGAGTAAAGTTTGAACAAGGAAATTCTCAGCAATGAGGAAAGGGAAACACTTGGCTTTGCTGATTTGCAGTCTGAAGCCCGTTGAAGAATTAATTGTCACTAAGGGGATACATGTTCTTTTTTTTTTAGCCTTCCTGTTTTTTACTAAATAAACCCTTCCATTTGATAGCCCTGGTAGGGTTGATAATAAACCCTGATAGGACCCACTGGTCCCCATTGCCTACCCCACCCTCTGCTGCTGCATTTGTACCAGGTTAAAGCTCCTATTAAAAAGACAAGTGAGGAAATGGTTAGAAATATCAGCACTTAAAGTATTTTCACCACGGCACAGAATTTACACCTCCATGAGACAGATGAATTATGTTGTGTTTCAAAACTCTGATGTTTGGGTCAGACACCCCATGATGGCTGCTCTGGGTTGGCACAATGGCACTTTCCATATTTTTTATCTGGCGACCAAATCTGAACACTCAACCCCCACTTCTGCCTCATAGAACAAATCTTCACACTTTATCCAGAGGAAGGAAGATTTTGTGATGTTTCTGCCTGAAGAACCACATTAAATCACTGTGAGGAAGTACAAAGGTGTTTTTATACTGAGAGATGGAGAACTGAAAAGCAAGAACCATTGAGAAGAGGGAGCCTGGCCACAGATGGGGCTTTTACAGATAGGATTGCAGATGATTCCTGCTGTGAGACTTATGTGGCTCTGTGAAAATAGAAAAAAAAATTTTTACAGAAAAAAATAGCAGAAGGAGGCTTTTCTTTTCTACTTTGTGTTCTTCAGCCTCCCTTAAGAAAAAAAAAACCAAAACCAAACCTAAAAAAAACCCCAAAAACAACAGGTGTTCTAAAGGAATGGAGGCCTGGGATGAGCAGGAGAGGACATTGCTGGGTGGGCTGGGCACACAGAGAGCTGATGGGATAAAGGTAAGAGTTGGCTTAAGGGAGATGTCCAGGAGATGGGTGTCCTTTTTTTAGGTCTAGAGCCTTTTTTAGGGTCTATTTTAGACTGGACAGTAGGACATCAAAGTAGAAGTGTCAGAGAAACAGATTATGAGAAACACATTTGGGGCAAGGATGGTGGGGCTGGAAATAGGTTTGTTGAGCTGTCAGCATAGAGGCTGCTCCAGGGCCATGAGATGGCTCAGGTCAGGGCAGCTCAGCAGATAGAGCAGGACTAGGGAAGCATTTCACATACACGTACAGGTGTTTGTTTGCTCCTTCCCCCAGGTAATTTTATGAAGCTCTCCAATGCTCAGTACCTCTCAGAACTGTATATAGTTTTAGAAGGGGATGGTGCTATCCTTATGCAGCTCAAGAAATATAATACACTATAACTAATTTGGGAGTCTTTAAACTAGCTTGACAAGAGTCCATTTCATGGTTGTTCTGCAGGAATTTGTGTTTTCAATCTCCAGAACATAGATGGCCCCAAAGGAACTCTTTGAAGTCCAGCTTTTTATTATTAGTTTTATAAAATCTTCCACTGGAATCATTAAGAGAATGTAATATGTGGTATAAATGTGCTAGTGTGTTAGACCATTAGCTGTAGGAGGCAAAATGCATTATACCCAAAGCACTTTGTGCTTTTTTAAACAAATGACTATGAAGATCAGTTGTTAAAGAGCCTTCTTTCATTTTCTGGGAGCTTTGTGCAGAAACATTAGGGCCTTGCTATTTTCCTTAGTATGGCAAAATGAGCCCTCCTGGTGCACTGGCCTTGCTTGAAAATGTCATCAGCTCCTATTTATCCTTGGCCTCTACCAAAAAGGGGGCTGCTTCTGTGCTGCAGCAATACCAATTCTTATCTCATTAAAAAGAGATTTAATTTTTTTGCTTTCTGATGACATTAAGTCATTCTCAGCCATCCTTTGGCCAGGAAGGAAGAGGAATGAAGGATCAGGAATGCTCTTTTAAGGAGGAGTAGTTTGAGGTCCAGGTTGCATTGGTGTTGTAGGCAGCATTTCTTTTGTCTTTGGCTAAGACTGGAAAAGGAGCTGCATAACTCTTCAAGTATGTTAAGGGCTGCTCCAAAGCAGAAGGGAAGAATCTGTTGTCCATGTGTATGGTGAATAAGGCATGAAGCAGGAAGCTTAAATAGCAGCAAGATTCAGTTTTGCTGTTCATAAGCTGTTTTCTAATAGGAAGGGCTGTGAAGGTCGTGAGTCTGATGGGAGCAGCCTGAGAGCTGGGCAGTGACATGGGGAGAACCAGAGCTTGGGGACCACAGCTCCTGTCTCAGTCTTGGTGACATAAGCATGGCAGAAGGGAAGAGACTGTGAAGAGGAAGATTGCAGAGGTAAATGTGGGGGTCACACAAGGCCAGATGGGGTGTGAGGAGCTTTACACTTCCTGCAGCTGCCTTAAAACAAAATTACATTGACACTTTGCCTGCCCATACCTCAACACTTCTCATTGCTCATGAGCAGTGAGCCTCAGAGGAAAAGGAACTTTCATAAAGCACTGTGCCAACAGGGTTTTTTATGCAAAAATTGTTATTTGTTGAAAAGCACCAGGAATATTCATTCACAGAACTGAAACAGGGTCACAATGATGGGGGTACAAGAAAGTAGGAGGACAAGTCAGGAGGGAACAGGCTGGGAACATCCTAAAATTAATTACTGTGGTTCCTCACTTGGATATCAGTGAGAGCCTTGTCTGGAAGGTAATTGAGTGTCTTGTTAATAATTTTATTATGTTGGTCGTTAGGTGGAAGAACAAAGGTGCCCTCTTTATTGCCATTTCCATAGGGCAGACTGAGGAAAGTCTCTGCTACCTGAGGATGGCAGAGGAACCTGCTGCCACCTTTGCACCTTCTCATAGGGCCCCTGAAATCCTGGGATATCCTTGCACTGGTGTCTTGGAGATAGCCATCTTTCTAAAAGACTGGAGCTTATGAGGAATTTATGTTGATAAAAGTCTTTTCTGCAGCACTCAGGCCTCTTTTTTCTTTACCTTTCTAAGGATATTAAGTCTCAGGAGCAATCATGGGCATAAAGAAAAAAGCATACTTCTTTGTAGAGGAAAAATGTTATGCAACTTTTAATTCCTTCTAGAAATTAAAAAGATAAGACACTCATTACTCACATAGGGTTTAATTTTTGAAGGATCTGAACCTCAGGTTCCAGTGGTGTCCAGAGGAAAGGCTGGTGCTGTGTGACTTTTTAAAAAAAATCTTTTGATTTAACAGAACATTTACTCTGATCTTAGGAAGCTTGGCTATGGTAGTTCGACCGTGTCTCTTTTTTTGCTTGCACCCCTTTCCAGCTGCTCAAGCTGTAGCCCACACTGATCAGCTCTTTCCTAAAATAAACAGCTCTAAATGTACAGCCTCAGATCCCATAATACATCCTGGCTGGCTGGGATGAGCAGAAGCCCAGTGAATGTTCGTCTCACTTAAAAGACCAGGAGGTGGATTTCAGTTTTGTTACAAACAGGTGTCCTGGGTGCCTTTTTCTTTGTTGATAGCAAAACTCAGATGGAGCAGAGCACATGGATATGTGTAACACGGGGAGGACACATCACTAGAGAAAGTCCAGCCCATCACTCCGGGTTTTCAGCAAGTATCAACCTTCTTTTTATGTACTGGCAGAAGCTTGTTCCCATTAATCCATTAGTCAGTAGCTGCAGAGGGCTGGGTGTTTTGGAGCTCACTGACAGGCAGCTGGGCTGTGCTGTCACTGCAAAGCCCCAGCACACATGAATCAAAATAGTTGGGTGATGTCATGGCACGGTGCGAGTGTGCCCGGGCTGCTCAGAGCCAGGAATTGTCTGACCAGAGGTGGTTTCCTTTTACAGCCTTTTTAAAGAGTCATCATGCTAAGCTGCACATGACAATTCCCTTCAAGAGGGCTTGCAGCTCCTTTGCATGGTTAGTATTTTTTAAGTGAGGGAGCTTATCAGGTGGTTCCTGACCTTTTCCACATGAGCTCATCCCCTGGGAAATGTTGCTTCAGTCTCCGAGGCTTCCGACAGCTGACGGATAGGAGCTGCGTGGCCGCAAGCTGAGCAGACTTTGAACTTCTCCCCACATCCACAGATACTTGCAGGCGAGTTACTGTACTCTGGAATTAAAACTGGAAACTCCTGGCATGCAAGGTTTGGCAGCCTGCTGCAGAGCAGCTCCTCACAAAGGCTACAACCAAGCACCTCAGAGCTGAACCGCCGGCGAGCTGGGCTCCTCCTGCAGCCACACAGCCTTTCTGGAGCTTTGTTTTCTCACACCTGGGTGTTTGGTGTAAGCAACACCTTGCCTTGCCCCTCCTGCTGCTTCTTTTTCCTTCTATCCCGGGCATGACCGAGAGCTGCTGCCGAGAGAGCGCATGTTGCAGCTCATGAAGCGTTTTGGTAGCTTTAGAGGGAGCAAGAAGAGAAAGGAGCAGTGCAAAAGCTCGGGGAGACACCACTCTGATCCTCGTGGACTGTTCGGTAGGGACCTTCTTCATTACCCATCCAAAAAGGAGGGGCATTGGTCTTTGGGAAAGGGCAGCAAGCAGGGGGTAGCGAATTGAGGAGCAACTTTGTGCTTCCAACTTTGACTGACTGAATGGTGAAGTTGTTGCATAGAGGTGGTTTCTGGGTTGGTTTGCAACCAGGGATGAACATCTGAGCTGACACCTGTTACACACATCAGATACAACCTCTAGGAAAAGAGTGATGGTATGGGGAGGTTTACAGCACATGTTATGCAGACATTGAGAAGGAGCAGTTGATTAATGTTACTTTAATTGAAGAATGGAAACTAAATGCTAAGTTAGTGCTAATACTGTGTTTTGAAATATGACTTTTAAGTAGAAGAAGATTGCCTATCAAGTAATGCATTTAGAACTCTATCCTTCCGATACTGCTGTTGCTGATATTATTGTGTTTGAGTTAATTATTAAGGACCACACTTCATTAATTAAAAGCTTTGCCCAATCCCCGAGTGATAGCTCTCATCCAGGTGCTGAGTTACATGTGTCAGTCAGTCTCTGTGTATCATGTAAGGATCACCGGGACAGGAGACAAAGGTTATTCCACAGGATCTGACTGTTCTTCTTAAGAAGAATGGAAAAATAGGATGTTTAATGCATTTCCTATATGGACTTCTGGTAGCTGTTTTACAACTCTGTGGTTCCCCAAAAGACCATGAGTGCTGCTGAGAGATTCTGTCCTGTGACTGAGAGATTTAAAGCTGGTTTTACACTTAATCAGCCAGATGAGTACAACGTGTAAGCAAAGCTCTTTTTCACTCCTTAGTGGTCAGGAGTCACTGCATTAAATCCAGCAGAATGATGAAGGCATGAGCAGTGTTGGACCATATGCACTGTGCATATGCAGAGAGGTAAACCCAGATTTAGTCATGGTCAGTTGCTATTGATGGATAGGGGTCTGCCCAGAAAGCTTGTTTTTCTATTACTTAATGTTTCATAATTTATTTAGTGGTCAGTTGCATTGTTTTTAAGGTGTTCTTGTTGCAAATGCTTCTCCTTTTGTTCCTGTTTTGTACAATTAAGTGTTCTTAAATCTAAGGTACTGCACCTTGTTCTGCATTCCCCTAAACCCATCTGATGGTTCCTGCTGGAATGGTAGTGGGGTCAAAGTGATGTGAATATGACCCAAGTCTTTGGAGTTTCACAGTGCCAGCAAGGTGCACAAAGACAGGTAACAGAGTCAATGCAAGAAGAGAGAAAAATTTAGATTACAGATTGACCAGCTTTAAAATTTATTCCCAATTTCTAGTTAAAACTTCTAAATTCTTACCCAGGTAGAAACACATTAGTCTGTTAATTGAGTGGTTAATGGCACTCTGAGCCACTAATTCACACTTCTGTGGTTTCATCAGTGAGATGGGAATAGCCCACAGCTGCAAAAGGGTTTTCTGCAGGCACCAAACATAGTGTTGCAAGTCTTCCTTGGAGGCTGACTCCAAAGGCTGTACTTATCTTCCTCCAGAGGAATATTTTGTTCTGCACCAAGAGTACTGGCTAAATGGGTGTATTGTTTGTGACAGAGTTATAAACAGAAAGTTGAAAGTAATGCCAGAAATGCCCAAAATTATGCATTTATACTCGTTCCCATTAATCCACGTGTGCATCCCACTCCAGTGGTGTACAGTGAGCATTAAGCAGATTTTTCTGCATGGTATTTACTCTACAGACTCTGCATACTCCATTTTTTTAGACCATGACCAGGTCAGCTTCCTGCATCCCATTTCCATCATGAAGAGAGAACTACCAAGTCACAAGAGTGGGGAAAAAACAGATGGGATGTGTCTGGGTTATTGCCTTCCTCAGATGTGCTGCTGCAGGGATTGCCTCTGCCATCCCAGTGGAGTCTGGATTCCTTTTGGCAAACAGGTTAACATTTGCAAATACCTTCCTCACACAAACCCCCACTCCCTCCCTGCCCCCCAGTGGTCTTAATCATTTGCAGGGAAATTTCAGAACAAAACTTTGCATTGTTTGCTAAATTTAATCTGTCTCTTGTAGATACCATGCCTTACTAAACACTTTCTGAGCATCTCTCAAGGGAACCACTGGCACTCAGCAGGTTTTATTATCAGTATGAGCAGTGTGCAGGAGTGTTGGTAGCAACCAGGCTTGGGATCTCATCAGCTGGAGTCATGCTCTGGTGCATACCTGTTAGTTACCATCTATCAGCAGGGAGGAGAAATGAGTGACTGCAATCCATGGGCTTTCCCACTCCCTTCTCCTTGGGTGGTTTGGTCCAGGGCAGCTTCTTGTCTTCCCAGGGGTAGATGCTGTCAGTATCTACCACTGCAACTAAGGTCATCAAGTAGTGCTTTCTTTTGCATATCAATTAAACCCCATCTGTCTCCTGCCCAAATGAAACAGTTTGCATCCTGGTAGAGAAGAGGAGGTTGGCATTGTCAAGGATGGGCATAGCTGTAGCTCCCTGGCTTTGGAGCCTTACAATCTTCTTATGTTGTGAACAGCAAAAGGAGGTCTCAGTCTAGCCAAACAGAGGCAGAGATCACAGAGGAGGGGAAGAGAAAAGTGTGAATGAACACCTGGAGCAAAGGGGAGCAGGAAGAACCATGGAGAGAAGCCAGAGAGCCCACAGCTTTTCTCCAGGAGAGGAGCAGCCAGCAGCAAGACCTCAAAGCTTGAGCTCTCCACCAAACAGCAGGGAAGCTGATTCATGCCATATGATTTTGGCAGGGCTCAGGAGTGGGATTACCCATCACTTCTCCAACCTCTGGATCACCACCACAGGGTTTCCTCCTTCCTCCTGCAGTTGCTGTTTCCTTGTGCAGGGTTGCTGGCAGCTTCTCTGCCTGATGGCTCTTGCTGCAGCCCAGGCAATAGATAGGTAAAAAGATAGTTAAACAGATAGGCTCTGTGGCATTTATGAAGGGGACAATTTTTTTGGCCCCAGAAAGGGTCCTCACTCTGCCCTTTAAAGGACACCATCAAGTCTGGGAAGAATTAAATGTCACCTGCAAAAGGCATAATTTTAAAAGTGTTGAGGAATATGTGCAGCACATGTGGCTGCTGAGCCCCCTGGCACTGCCTTGTGCCCAGGCATTTAGCCTCAGACTTAGCCTCATTTTGGAGGCTTTTAGCCACATGGAAATCCCCAGGAGCTTCTCCTTGTCCATAGTACTTTTCCTGGGATTTGTTTCTGTGGATTTTAATCAGCAGGGGCCAAAGCTGAGCCCCAGCAAGCCAGGTCAAAGGGGCTCCAAACAAACCTCAGTGCTACCCCTTGGTCCCAGACTTGTGCCACCCCAGTAACACTCTGGAGGATAATTTCCCTACCAGCTGTTACAATTAGGACTAAATTATGAGTAATCCTGATGAATGACTCAGACCCCAGTATGAACACATGCCCACAAGCTTTGTCATCCCCTGTCCTCCCCCCTGGTGTGCACCAATTGGGCAGTCCTGGTGTGAAGGTCAGGGGCTTGTCCCCACGTCACTCCATAACTTGCTGTGGCCATGCTGGTGGCTCTCAGTACATTGTTTCATCCCATGTCCCTGATAACCACTGTGAGATGATGGGGGACTGCTAAGTTTCTAGAGCAGTTTGGGGGAGGTGGTGTATTTTAGAGTTTAAATACTTTATCTTTAAATACTCAAACCAAGGGGAAATGTCTTCCCCTTTAAGTCACAAATCATAGGTCTTCCACAGGTTGCCACAGTGCTCCCCAGACCCAAGGAGGGGGGGATGAGTGCAGACTGTATGCCAAGCACATAAATCATACCCTTCCTTCCCAAAATCAGAGATGTGACTGCATCAGTGGTGGCCATGGAAGTTAAGGTGCCATAGCATGGGATCAGCTTAGACTGATCCATGGGCAAGGACTTAGACCAAACCAAAGAGCAGGCAGCTCACAAACTCTCCAAGTGCAAATGGAAATCCAGGAGATACTTCAGTCTGGCTCACATCACTGCTTATTGGCATGAGAAGGGCTGCAGATAATTTTGCTGAGAAGAACAGATAGAAAACATGTGGGAGGAGGAGGATTTTAAAGGGAGACAGGACTTGTTCTCCTTCCTCTCAAGCCTGGGGAGCTGCAGCTTATCTGGCACTTCCCCCCAAAGTGGGGGATGCTGCTTGGGGGGAGGACCAGAGCTATTTATTTTTTCATTTTGGTGAGATGTTTCTGTTATGATGCAGCGGGGCAGAAACCATGGTGGAAAAAGTCCTAGAATAAAAAAATCAGAGTGAGAGTCACTGCATACTCCAGCTGCTGCCATAAACAAGCTGAAAGAGCAAAATCCTATTGCTTCTGAAAAGTAGCTTAAAACCACCAGCATCAGAAACTGGGCATGAGAAGCTGAGACCACTTGGGTTTGTTAATGATTTTCTCTGCTGGTTTTTGTGCTCTGTTGAGTTGACAATGATTTTAGAAAATGTGCAGCTCTGGCTGATCAGTACTGATTAATCTTATACCACACACTGCTCTGAGACCTCGAGGCAGTGAAATGTCTGTGGTTGGTTGTGAAGAAGAAAACTGGTGATGAGCCTCAGAAAATGTTTGAGACTTTTTATTTTGCCATCTTCTGCTTCCTTAAAGTCACTGTGCTGCTGCTTTCCAACACATCCAGCTTTGTATGTAGCTTCGAAGCATTCTGACTGGAAGGGAAAGGACTGTGTCCATGAAGCAACAAAATCAGCAAGGTATTTTCAAGCAGATATCAGTAAATGCAGATATAAATAAATGCCAGGAAGCTTCCAGTGGTGTTGTGTAAATAGAAATAGAGCCATATGAGCAGAGTGCTTTGCCCCAAACTCTTTCCTCCCTCCCTTGTTGGTGCAGAACCCAACAGCATCCTTCTTCTGCAGCTCTTTGTGGGCAGCAAATCTCTGTGGGTAGCACATCTACATCTGTTGTGCTGTAGACTCCTTGCCCTCACAATCATTTGTCCAAGAGTACAAATTCCTCGGGCAATTTATTTTCAAAGACAGTTATTTTTGTCTGAAGAACAGGTTATACATGTGAAAACACACTATGTTCTCTTGAGACACAAATTTACAGGTGGGTGCTTCTAGTGAATCTGCCCCCTGACACTGCATCCCAGTCCTGCTCCAGGCAGCTCTGTGCATCTCAACTCGAAGTTTGAGCACAAATACCTGAAATACTATAAATGACTGAATTATTCAGCATGGAAGTGCTGTTGTCAACAATGTGGTGGGTGAGGATGGCAGGGCCAGCCTCCCTTTTGGCAGCCTCTTTTACAAGCTGTACAGGGTTTGGGCAGGGAGAGCTCCCATTTGGGGGGAGTACATGGGATTTTGGTCCTTGGTGATGCTTGTGGGTGTAGGTGTTTGTCCCCCAGACAAAACAGCAGCATAGAGGCTTCAGGTTTTTACTGTCTTAAGGTTATTTTTCTTTAATTCTGCTGCTATCCAAATGGAGTTATTTGAAACAGGAGGATGAGTGTTATTTTTGAAAGACAGAAAGTAAAAGCAAGTCTAGGGACTGAATCTAGGTAAAGTTGGGAAATGATGAGCAAGGATGAGCAGGGGTTTATTGAGGCAAAAAAGAAGAAACTGAGACAGAAGGAAGCCAGGCACTAATTGCAAGCAAGAGTGGATGCAGACACAGCCTGTTTCTGAAAGCAGATGATATTTATGTATTTATCAGGAATTCCTTTTACCATCCTCCAGGTTTTGTTACCTTCAGGTAACAGGTCACTTCTGATTTGTGTATAAGGCTGGAACACTACATCTGTCACCTTGTGATATAATTAACTCTCTGATTTATTTTTTGAGGTGAAAAGAAAATAATATAGATGAGGTTTTCCTATATGACACCTCAGTTTAATGACCACAGCCTGCAGTGTCTTCATGATGGATGCTGGAGGGTCACAACCTATGTATTAAAAATCACTGGAATTGCTGATTTCTGTGCATTCTCTTTCATCCTTATTGCACCACTTGGGCGTAGCAAAGGAATCATTTTTCTTTCTTTCCCTTGTACTTTTCAAAGGCCCTCACTTTCAGGAGAATATCTGTATGGGAAACTGTTATCCTAGCCTGACTTTTTACTCAGTTTGAATGTGCTAAGCTAGACCACAATTATTTATACTCCCCTTCATCTATATTACAAATCCTGTTGCCAGGACTGAAAGAAGATTTCAAGGCCAAATCTGTTTTCACAGCTTAGAATTCCATATGACAGTAACGTTTAGGTAGGTGGGTACTTTTGTTTAATTAGAAATCAATGTTTTGAACTATTGACTCCTTGCTCAAAGTTTCAGTGAATTGCCTATGAGTGCAATTTCAAAGATGTTGTTAAGGCAGCTTGTTTGTCAGGTTTATTGGATCAGCAAATCCCAGGAATTACCAGGATTCAGCTGTTTTCTGCTTTCACCTTTATTCTTGTCCAACCTAAAAGCAGTTCAAGGACTTAAAAGTGCTCGGGCCGATGGGATTTAACGCCTCAAAATGGTTTTAGCCATTTTATTGTCATTACTGAGTCATCCTGACACGTGAAGGCTTCAGTCTGGAGAGGTGAAGGGCTGCTCTGGGAGATATCATTGTGTGGCTGGCAGGCTTGGTTTGGAGGCTTGAATTCTCCATGCTGGAAAGGTCAGGAAGCCTCGCATGGATTTAGGACAGAGCCCAGTGCTGCAGCACTGAGGAGTTCCCATCCTGTCCTTTCTCTGCTCATCCTTTGATAAGGCTGGGATGATTTAGCTGGGGGAGGGATGATAGGATTAGCTGACAGTAATGAAGAGCATCCTGTTGTTTCTTCAGAGTTTTTTTCCAGGCACTGGAAAACAGCTGCTTCCCAGTTCTGTGTTCTCTGTAGGGTAACAAGGGCTCTTTTGACATGCTTGGAGCTACGGTCACCAGATTCTTTAACAGATCCTGCCCGTCTGGCCTGGAGGTTTTATTTCAGCCAGTGCAAGAATTACAATAGCATATACAGGACTCTTGTGAGAATCCTGCTTTTCCTGGCAGGTGATGCTTCTGGAGAGAAACTGTTGATTTTTAACCTCTCCACTTCTTCTGTATGCTGTAACTAGAGATAATAAACAAGAATGGGGCAATAAAACAATTTAAGAAGTATAGATGAGGAAGAAATGAGATGGAAAGTCAACCAGAGTCATGAGGGAGATAAGTAGTTTGCAAGTGAGAGGTTCTTACTGCAATAGACACCAAAAGTTGGGTGGTTGCTCAGAGGGGAGGATTTTACCAGCCTGCTTCAGAGAAGGACTGAGTTGAAAGGGGGAAAAGCTGGAATAATGTTGACATTTTGTGATGGTCAACACCCAGGCTCAGTAGGGGAACTGATAAAGATCATTAGTGACAAGGATGGTGAGTGAAATGAGCCTGTGCAGCAGTACATGCTGGGCACTGGTGAGAAGGATTTGGGTATTGTGGTGGTTATCATCTGGAAAATAATCCCAAAATGTGCTGTCATTACCATTAGGGTGAAACACATACTGGGCTATGTTAGGGGGAATGGAGCAATTCAGGAGGGGGATGTTATTATCCCCCTCCACCTGGTGCTGCTGGGGCTACATCTGGCATAGGGGGTCCTATTGCTGGTGCCCCCATCCAAAAAGTGCTGGGGAACTGGAAAGGGTTTCTGTCAAGGACTACCAAGATGTTTTGGGACCTAGAGCAGACATTTTGGGATCTTGAGGAGGGACTGAGGAAACTGGGCTTTTTTTGTCCCTCAGAGGGAAGGCCAAGGGACAGTCTAATAGCATCTTGCACCTACCTAGAGAGTAGTTCCAAAGACAATAGAGTAAACTCTTCTTGGGCTCTTTTCCCAGGCAACTCTCAGCAAGACAAGAGGGCACAAGAGGTCTCAAGTTGTGCCAGGGGAGGTTTAGGTTGGACATTAGAAAGAATTTCTTTCTGGAGAGGGTGATCAGGCATTGGAATGGGCTGCCCAGGGAAGGGGTGGATTCTCCATCCCTGGAGATATTTCAAAAGAGCCTGGATGTGGCACTCAGTGCCATGGGCTGGGAACCACAGGGGGAGTGGATCAAGGGTTGGACTTGATGATCTCTGAGGTCCCTTCCAACCCAGCCAATTCTATGATTCTGTGATTCTATGAAGAAACTCTTCTTTGGTAGAAGAAAGAATAAAAGATGAGAGTTTGTGGCTGAGAAGGACGAGACTGGATGTTAGCAAAAAAATCCCTCAAGAGGGTGGTGCAGCATTGGCACTGGCAACCTTGTAAGGTTGTGGCCTCTCCATCCTTGGAGGTTTTCAAGGGTCAGATAGCCAAAGCCATGCCTGACCTTTTCTTGGTTGATATCAGACCTGCTTTGATTGGGAGCTGAGAGAAGCAGCCTCCAGCCATCCTTTCCAGCCAACATTTCTGTGGTGTTTGGCTGTTCAGTTGCAAGGAAAGCTGAAGTTGCAAACCTCTTGACTGAGCAGCTTTCCCCACTCAATTCTCAACACTTACGTACAACTGCTTTTGTTTTGAATACACTTCCAAGAACAGAGTCATTTACTGGTTGGATGCTGGTGAGGCTGCTTGTAGAGCTGATCTGTACCAGCAGCCCAGCAGAAGGAGACCACTGCAAAGCCCAAGACCAACACTGACACCTTACATGGGCCAAAAAAGGCAGACAGCAAGATGTGTATTTCCTCCAAAAAGCACCCAGGCTGCCTTCTGGCCATTTCATATTTCATTAAGTGTGACCTTGAGAGTCCTGGGCAGGTATTAATGCCCTCCCCAGGCTGAGCAGTGTCTGGGTGCTTTGGGTAGTGCTCATCTACCAGGCAGAGGAATTGCAGTGGGACTTGGTTTGTATCAGTTATCTGTCACTATAGCAACTCTTCACTTAACCAGTCCCTACACTAAAAATAGATCACCTTGATCTCAAGGAAAGAAACCCAAAGGAAATCAAAAGGGGCAGTGATAGCAAGAGCTGTAGAGTCAGCTGTTGGCTGAAGGCTTAAGCATTTGGAACCACTTCTAAATAATCTATCGTGTTAAAAAATATTTAGCTGGAATCTTTTTAATCCAGTAACCCCTGAAATGTCAGTGGGTTTCAACTGTTAGCAAAGGGCAGACATTACTTCTTATCAGAGGGATGTGTTTGCAGTTATCACCCAGCACACAGGAGATGCTCAAAACCACGTGGGATGTTGCCTACATCATTTAGGTTGTGTAAGGGATCTTCTGATTAAGCAGATCTGCAGGGATCTTCAGATTAAGCAGATCTACAGCTCTGTCATTAGACCTGATAGCCCTCTATGCACTTGTATGTGCATTATCAAAATTCTTCCTCATTAATGAAACTGTTACTGGTATCTGTAGAAATTGGAAGGGACCCAAATCTGAAAAAAAGCTAAATGCTGTTAGCAAAGTCACTGCTATCTCATTTGAAGTTAATGGGAGTTGAGTGTTTTGGCACCTGATAGGGACAGGGTCCTCTGTAAGGGTGTAAGGGATATTACTTTATTACTTTATGTTTTCTTTTTTTTTACTTATTTTTCCTTCAAACCCAGCTAGTGCTCAATAGGGAAGGGAGTGAACGGAATAAATTCTTGTGAAGATAGGGCAGTAGGTGTGAAGGCAAAATAGCAATAAGATGAAAAGCTTGCTAAAGAGCTGCAGAATCAACTGAAAATGCCTTTGCTGGGAAAAGAAATTAATTTGCATGAAGATATCTCATATATCCCAGGCAGTTTGTCTGATGCTCAGGGAAGAGTTAAATTAGCTTCCAGAGATGGCTGGAATTATCATCATGTTTTCAGCATTATCAGTCAGCAAGAGTTTTCTCTTGATAAAAGGTCAGATTATTTTAATGACCTTTTTTTGGCTGACAGTTTGCAGACATAGCTGATACTGAAATGTGTAGGCACTTAAGTTGTATTTTTTACATTTCATTCATCTTCATAGCACTAAGATAAGCAGCTTTTGATAGTAAGATACACAACTTTAGGACAAAACCTGTGCAAAGAGGGATGGTGTGAGATACTGATGAGCCCCAACCCCCACCATTCTTTTCAAGATTAAAGGATATTATTACAAGGCAGAAAAAAAAGTAGAATTAGTTCTTACTATTTTATTTTGCCTCACTTGAGAACCATTGTTTTTACAGTAGCTGGAGATTCTTCACCTCTTCACTGGGTGCTCTTTTTAGTCAGCCTTGGAGCTATGAAAGAACTGCATGCAAAGTAATGAGAAATCCCAAGCACCTTTCCAAACAGCAGGCATGGAAGTGTGAAAATAGAATTGTAGTTCTTTTAAACAGAGGAAAATCATTAATTGAAAAGTGCTGTGATGCAGACCCCAGGCACAACCCTGTCCCTCTCTCACTGTATTTTGGAGAACAAGAGCTTCATCGCTGTGCTTGCTTGGCTGAGTTTTGCTGCCACACAACCATTGATGAGGAGATGAGAGCAAATGAACCTTGGGTGTTGGACGTGCTCATTCCAAGACTTGTCTACTCCTGGTCAGCTGAGTCTCCCGGAGGAGAGAGCCTCACTACTGGAGCTAAATAGCACTAAATGCACCAAAAGGTAAACATTTCTCCAAATTGCAGAAGTTATGGTCAGCAAGTGCCCTGCTTGGTGCTTGTAATCACAGATTCAGCCTGGCAGCAGATTTGGCACAGATAAGAAATTTGCTGTAGGAATAAGCAGAATTGCTGGTCCTGGTATTCTCCCCATATGAAGTTTTCATGATGGTAAACTGGTTTTTTACCTCACTCAGCTTGCAAGACTGTTACACGTGCCACTTCTCTCTAAAGAGACTGTTTCTTCCACTAAGCTGCAGTAAAAATTCCTCCTCCCCCCAGAGCAGGTGCCAGCTTTCTGTTGCTGTTGAATTTGGGTTTATTTTCTTCCTTCCTAAAAGGATAACAGAGTTTTCTTTTCTATCAGCCAGGTCCTTCTTTAAAACTTTATGGCAATCTTTCCTGGCATCAGTCATAGGAAAACTAGAAACTATGTGCAGTCTATTTGAAAATAAAACTGAAGGGTTGTAAAACAAGGGTCTTATTGTAAATCGTTACAAATTTTTTCCCAAAATAAACAGCAGTCTAATAGAGAGCACGAAATGAAGCAGCAAGTTCCCTACCAGAAATCCCAGCAGCATAAACTAACCTTGAGACATAGGGGACTAATACAGAAAAACTGTAATACTCAAGATTGATAAAACTAATCCTAACTGAGGACACTCAGAGAGAAATTAATATGTTGTGGTAGTGAGCTGCCAGCTAAAATAAAAGACTATGACAAAAACCATGAGTGAGCAGAACTCTTCAAAATTCAATTACAAAACTGTCTGGGAGATTGAGAAATGCTGCTTCTCTGTTGGAGGCAGCTTGTGGCTGGTCAGGACCTAGAATGATACACTTAGTGCTTGCTCTCAGCTGAAAATTAGAGGAAAGTCAGGTTATACTAGAAAAGAATTAGTCTCAAGAAATCATAATGGTGGAGTTTTTTGTCTCTGTGCAGGGATGGAGAATAGCACGAGTCTCATTGCATCTGAGCAATGCACGGAAACAAAATAGCTCCATGGCTCCAGAACAAGCCTGGGTGACCACATCAACAGCAGTGAGGGTGCCTCTCCTGCAGTCCCTGCTGTGCAAAATAATTCCACAGAAGCTAATAGCTAATGTAAAGGGGAGCAGTGGCTTCCTAACTGCCCTCTAATGGAGTTTGTAATTTACCTTCCTTCCCAAGCAAGTTTTGCAGCTGTGCTGATTCAGCTTATCCAGGTGATGTGTTTAAAGGTGACTGGGATACATCTCTGCATTGCAGGCAGTGCAATTCCAGCTTTCTTTTTCCCCATCATCTTCTTTCCTGATAGGAGTCAGCAATCCACCAGGTTTCACCCTGGCACTGATGCTGTGGCACCATCTAACCATAAACACACCTTGTAGGTTTGGATTTAACTCTTCACACTTCTGAAAACAGCAGCCTGAGCCCCTCTGTTCTATGTCCCAAAGTAAACATAAAAAGGAAGATTTGACCTCAAAAGGCATTAAATATTGAGCAACCATATGTGCTTCTGAAAATTGAATTTAATGTCTGATGTCTTTTTACATCTTGTTTTAAGGCCTCATCACAGACCCTTGACTACTTGGGCTGAATACTTTTAGTATAATTTTACAAATGGTAAAGTTTAGGCTATAAAAGATGTAGTGTTTTATCATAATCATAGTGTGCCTGGCTCTAGAGTGAAGGCACCTTCTGCATATGGGTGAGATTAAATTACTGTTTTTATTGCTTTGAAATTAATTTTCAGTTAGAACATAAGAACAAATGTACCAGGTCAGGCCAATTATTCATCCAGATCAGTCTCTTTTCATGCCAGTGGCCACCAACACAGATACAGGGAGGAGTTTAAGAACAGGACAATAATGTGAGGAAATTTCCCATTACACTCTTCTAGTCTCCAGACTTTGTGGCTCATGTCCTGAGCTAAACCTGATGGTTTTTCCTGCCATGATATTTCCAACTGCATTTCAAAATGAAGTTTCTAGCGCTTCCAATGGCACCTGTTTTGCTGTTTAAGAATGTATCTCATCAGGAGTATTTCCTTGTATTTGTTTTGAGCCTCCCAACTGCTATTTTCATCTGATGCTCCCTTCCCTCTTTGCCATCTCTATTCCATGCCTGATTTTACTCAGGCTCTGTCATATCCTTCCCCTGCAGTCATCTTCCCTAAGCTTTCCTAACTCCGTAACTTTGGTACCTTTGGCACAGAGTTAAATCAAGCCTTTCCTGCATCTTTTCTAGCTTTATTGGAGGTTGGTCAGTAAATCCCCATGGTCATCTACTGCACTGTATAGCCTGCACTTAGTCTGCATCTCTGTATTTTGAAGCTGCCTTTCAGCACAGCCCAAAAGTGACCACTTAGGCAGGAAGAGGCCACTACTGATCCCCCCCTGGGTCCTAACCAGTCGAGCTTGACCTAAAAGAAGGTTATTTTTATTCTGCAACCCATGCATTTACCTAAGTAGCCTGTCCACTCTTAGCCAGACCTCTCTGGCATGTAACCAGAAGATTCCCATGGCCACCCAAATGGCTCCTTACCTGAAAAGAAGTGCACGTGGCCTTTGTGGTGTAGTTTCCTCCTATAATGATTAGAAGAGAATATAGAATCACAGAATCATGATTACAAGGAATGGATACAGTGGCAAGGTGGAACATGTATATCATGGGAAAATAAGGGTAGTAAAGAATAGTTCAACATCTAACAGATGGGAAAATGATATACCTGAAAAATATTGTGATCTGATTTTCTGTCTGGAAGATTTAACTTAATAGCTGAAAATTTTTTTTGCTAAGAAAGGGTAGAGATGAAACTGTGACGACAAATCCAACTGTGCACACAGAGTCTGTAGTAAAATAATTCTCTGAAAAGTGGAGTTCTGCATTTAATATTTTCCTTGGCCTGTGTCTATCTAATCAGTCTTTGTGCATGTCAGTAGCACATCCATAATAAGAAAGTGCTGTGTGGATTGTGTGAACTGGAATTAGAGACGTGACAATCAGCCAGACTGTTGGAGACAATGTAAAGGCTGCATGGTGTTTGCATTCCTCTAGTGGAGGGAAAAAAACCTTATACGTGCAAATGAGTTGTGGTGGGTTTTTTTTTTGTTTTTTTTTCCTTCCTGATACTTTATAAGCACCAGCAGATTGATTTCAGAGCAGAGCTTCCCCAGCAGCATGCCAGTTCACACGGGGGTGCCCCTGAGCCTGGTTAGACCTGTTCCAGTCTGGTGGTGACAGCCAGGCTGTATTCAGTCAGTACATGGGGTGATGTGGTAGATAGAGGCATAGAGATGTATATTTTCCAAGGAAAAAAATTGCTGATGTTTAGCTAGGCCCACAGTTTTATGATGAAGAGACCACAACGGAGGTTAGAAAACCTATTTTCCCACCTGCACAATTCCAATAATATTGATCAATCCCATCAGGACGTTGTGAAAGTAACTAATAACTACCAAGGGAGCTTCACCCCACAATCCTCATACTGCCTCAATGTTCTAAATTGTTATTGATTCCTTAAGTAAACAATCCACCTGTCCTGCTGTTGTTCTTCTGGCCAGCTTCAAGGTTTTCTGTCTGAATCCTCCTTGACTTTTATCTTTGCATATTCTGATTGCAATCACAGTTACCAAGGTATAAGGAGGGACTGAAGCAAAAGGCTGATGTTGCAGAGTGAAGGTGTAAAATGCTGAGCAGATAAAAACAAGGTTAGAAGTGATGAGTAGGACAAGTTCAGCAAAGTCTCATCCAAAATTTAATCTCAGCCCTCTATAGCTACCGTGGGTTTCCTGCCTGGAGGAGGAGAAGGGTATGGCTAAACCTCTGGTGTGTTGCAGTCAGTCCCTGAGTTCAGCCACTGCCTGTACCCAGTGTCCTTTTCTTGCCCTGGAAAGAAAATTAGGCAGAAATAGGTGGGACAAAATGTAGAGCTTGTTCACTTAAAAAGTTTTTGCAACTTGAGCTGTCATGCCATATACCCTAGGGCAGACATAGCTTATCAAAACTACTCCTATATGTATACAGTTTTAAGCCATTCCTGGAAAAGAATTATCTGTATTTGTAAAATGACATTGTTCTATACATTAAGAACATTCTCCTCCCAAAAGGTGTTAATCAGCTAAACTGAGCTGGCAGAAGTTTTGCAAGTTTTGATTATTTGAATGGCTAAAGGACAGATTAAGCCCCAGCTCACCTGCAATGGAGCAGATTTGTGTTTGGGTTACAAGCCCCAGTGCATGGACCTTCCTGCCATGGAACACTGGGTGGTTAAGTTCCCAGCACTACAACCTGGGAGAGGGAGACAGAAAAAAAAAATCCTAAATGTTGGTCTAAAGGCATATGGGACAACTCTGTATCCCTTTTTTTGGTTTCTAAAATTCAGGCTCATACCCTGGACCAAGCCTACTCACTGCTTAGACCATACTAAGTGCTGTGGTTAAGTGGCAGGTGCCAGAGCTCATCCCAGCCCAAATGGCATCTTGAAGAATAAGAAATATGAAGGGAGCTCCAATACCTGCAGTTTAGGAGCCAGTTTGAAGAGCACATAGTTAAGACATGAGAACACACTGTTTGCTTGTGGATTGGAAACAGGGACTTGCATGGAAATCTTGTGTTTATTCCATTATCTACCAGCAAAAGGAATGTTTCAGGACAAGAAGATGCAGGGTAAGCTGATAATGGTCTTTGCAATAATATTCTTCATCAAAGACACTGAGGAGATGCCTTCTTGTTAAACAGAAATATGAGATGGCAAATAATACACTGAAAATCCACTGGAAAAGTATCATGTCCCAGCTCTGTGTTCCTTATTCTGGCACTCTAAAGGATGTAAGAACAAAATAGATTCATTATATTCAAATGCAATATTTTGCAGGAGAGTGATAGGATGATGCAGACCAATTCTCTCCTTGCCCTCAGTCTGCTACAACTCCTTTGAACCTTTGGAAAAGGCTTGACAAAAGACATCTGACTGATGCAATTTTAAAACAGCTTATGAGAGGCTGTTCAGGAAAATGAGTTGTTACAAGAAAGGGAATTGACGTAGCATTTCACTGCACTGGGAGCTTGAATTTCACCCCAGCTGACACCCACTCACACAGGAGTTTCTAACTCAGCTTAAGAGATGCTTTAAAGCTGAGCTGCTTTGCTCAGCAGGGAGTGGGTTGCTCCTGACATTCAAATTGTAGGAGGGTGCACTTAATTCACAGGACTGCTGCTGCTCTAGTCAGTAGGTTTTTTTGGGGTTTTGCTCTCATTCACAGGGATGAAATCAAATATAGTAAATCCTAGCTAACAGTGGCAGTGAAGACAGCCTGAGTGAGAGAGGGCAAGGAGCCCAAATAATCTATTTTCAATAGGGTAAGATGGTAACAAAGGGGTGTTATTGGGGCTTGTAGTAGGACTGGTATTAATAACAGAAGCTGGAAAAGACTAATTGGATCTGCATGTAACTTTTTTAGTCTGTCCCAAAACAAATTTTGCCTATTTCATTAGGGAGGTTTTATTGCAGCAGTTCTAAAGAGTCTTTATGATCCATTTTTTCTGCCTGCCACAATGTACCATGGTCTGGGATAGCAATAGGATGTTCAGAAGATGAGCCTAAGCCACAGAGAGATGAAGGAATTCAGCCAGGATGTGTTCAGTATCAAAACCAGTACTGCAATTTTAAATTTGCTATTTCAAATTGCACTTCTCTGCTCAGATGAAGGGGACATTTCTACTGCCTGGCTCACCTTCAGCAGTGTAGTTTATGTGGAACAAGTGCTCCTATTTAAGCTGGCATTTCTGATCTCTCCCTTTTTGTGATCCTTGTTTGCATCATATTTACCCTGCGTGTTGCTTGAAAAGACTTTTGAGGACAGGCCAGACAAAATCTATTTTCTACTTGGATTACAAAGCAAGTAACCCAGGAGCTGATTTGCTCTAAGATGCCTTCAACTATATCAGTCTCAGTTTTCTGGCTGCATATCCAAAGACTGTTTTTTGCTCCATTACCTTTATCCACATAACTATCTTTATTTCTCCCATTAGCATGTATTTATCATGGGCAGGTGTATTTGCAGACATCTTTTTTTTTCCAATTTTCATCATTTTGGAAAGTCTGAGACATCTGCATGTTCTAGTTGTTCACCCAAATGCTTTGCTGTGTGTTGGGCTCTTCACTGTATATGGGTCTCTCCACAATCTCTTACTGAAAAGAGCTCATTTTTAGTGCTAAGGCTTTATCCCCAGTCCTTGCCCCAGTCTGAGGAACTTGGCAGGAAAGACTGGAGAGCTGAGGTCTTTCTGGACCTAATAACTATGGTCCCACATACAGCCTCTGTAGGGAATCTGAAACCTTGGAGAAGTTGCTGGGGACACTTCATCACCTAAGCAGGTTCTGGTGTCTCACAACACCTTTTTCCAGCTGTCCTGCAAGGATGCAGGGAAGAGGACCTGGCAGCCCCCACTTTGGCCAGGCAGGATTTCAACCAGCTTTCCTCACTGCCATTAAAACCTCATCAATCCAAGCTATGAACACTGTATTTATTTATTTTCTCATCTATTTCAGGAAGAGATTTTTGAGCACTAGAGTAGAGGAACCATGCAGCTGGGCTCTGTGAGAAAGATAAGTCTGAAAAACAATGAGATCTCCTTAAAACAAGAGCACATCACTGACTTGAAGATGAGCTTGCATCTCTTTCAGCCTGATAAAGGCCACCTCTCCTTGGACAGCCCACAGGGCTCTCAAATATAAGCATGTGTCTGGGCAGAAAGCCCACCTACCCCTTGGGATTTCATTGCAGTTGCCCATCTTTGACAGATGGGTGGAGTGATCTCTGCATATTTCACAGCTAAAGGAACCACTTGGGGTCCAGGGACTCAGGACAGAAAAGCTACTTTCTGCTTCTGTAATTGTTTCAAATCTTCTGGAAAATTTTTTGGTTTGGGCTGGTCCATAGAGTATGGACACATAGAGTAACCCTTCCTTTTACAGTGACAGCTGAGATCACTGGACACACAGAGGGGAAACCAGCACATTTTTAATTTGCTTAGGTGGCCCACTCAGAGGAAATCTGTGTGAGTGTGTCTGCCTCTGACATGGGGTGACTTCATGCAGCCACCCTGGGGGTGTGCAGGGAAGGTTTTAATTTTGTTAAAGCAGGTGAGGCTGTGGCAAGGAGCTCTCAGCCAGCCACCTGCATAAACACCCCAGGCTGCTGGGAGGCTGGGTGACTGCATGGCTGCAGCTTCACATCTCTTGGTTGTGGTACAGACATGCTCTTTATTGCAGTCAGCATGTTGTTTGCCCAGATTTTTTTTCTCTATTATGAGGTTTAAAAGGATGCTGAAGAAAGTAGGCTGCTGAATTTCAGATGACTGGGATTGCCATATCAGATCAGGGTGTTAATGCATGTGCTGCTTTGAACCAGAGAAATTAAGAGTTGAGATTTTATTCCTTGATCAGAGCTTGCTGAGTGATCTTGGATAAATCAGATAAAAACATTCCCATTCAGGTGCTGGCAGTTCACCTCCTACAGCCCTGAAGAGATGCCAGAAAAATTTTCAGTGGTGCAAGGTGTCCTCAGCGACCTCTGAATCCAGTGGGTGCTCAGTGCCTTTTTGCACTGGGGCAATTATTTAAATTAATGATATGGATTTGGGTGTCAAGTCCAAGTTTAAAATTCTTTCCTTAACCTCTCTGTTCCTCCCAAGGAAGTAAGAGCTCCCTACTGCAAGGCTGCATTTGGAAAGAGAGCTTCATTTTGCAGATCTCACTATATTCACCATTAATGCCTGTCTTTCCTAATTAATTAAATTCAAACTATCACATTAATATAGCATGATGATGTGGAGATCACTGATTTGAGATGATAATGAAATGCTGGTTGGTACACTGTAAGGTTTTTGGAAAAGCAGATGGTATTTGCTCTCCCATGTAAATCTTTGCTGCATCTCCAGTGGGTTTCAAATCATCCTGCAGGAGTGGGAACGTGTCTGGAAACACACGGTTCTCTGCTGTGGATATTTCCTTTGGTGGAGGCAGCTCATGGACTTTGTTTTACTGGTGCAGTCACTGAGGGAGAGGCAAGACACAAGCCTAGAGTCCAAAAGTCAAAGGCTGAGGCTTCCAGAAAGGAGGGTTTGGTAGCAATTAATCCAATGTGTCATTGAACAAACAAAAAACAAAAAAGCCAAACAAAGAAACAAACAAAAAAACCCCAAAAACTTCAAGAGCAGGGTTTTTGTCCTAGAAAACAGGTTTCTGAGAGTTTTCTGAAATGGAGGAGGAAATGTAAGGTTCCTGGAACTGGAAAGAAAGGAGCAGAAACTTTGAAAGTTGGGGTTTTTTTTTGCTTTCTGTTTCTCTGTTTCATCCTAATAATTAATGGTCCATGGAAGGTACCTGAGTGAGTTCCTCCCATCTAATCGACCAATAAAAATCTTCACTGGTCCTGTCAGTGCTCATTAGCTGACATACAGCTTCCAACTTTTCAGCTTTTCATTTCCTCATGGAAGAGGTTTCCAGGTAGGGCCTCTGGGATGATGTCCTGTCCTGCCTTCTTTTGACATATGCCATGCATGACCCTTCCAAAAGCAGGCTCCATGGGAATCGGGTTCATATAATGCTTGAGCACTGGTGGGAACCTGAAATACCCAAGCTATGGACCCCAAACCTGCAGGTTTTCAAGCTCCTGTGGTTTTATTTTATATATAAGAAATATATGGTTAGGCATTCCCATTGCCATATGGTTTAAACCCAAATAATATGCCAGATTAGGCATGGTATTTTGACATGTTCAAGAAATGGTTCTTTAACTTGTAACACACACCAGTCTAAACCAATGTGGGTCCAGAATAGTTACTGGTGACAGACCAGGTCTGCACCATCAAATGATAAGGCCCATTTTGCTATTCAGTGAGTGATTCTGCATCCATGTGTTACTAAAGCTGTGAGTTAATGTAGGTTTTCACTGTATTAAAAATCACATCATATTTTCAGGGTTGGCTTTTCAAACACTGCAAATGCTTCCTCAAGTGAATAACTCACTAGGGGAGTATTCATAGCAATACCTGCTCCTATCAGGTCTAAGGATTTATATTTTATTTTACATAAACTTTGCCATAGACAGAACAGGTAGCAGAGCATCTGTCCTGCTAACATTACTGAATTCAACTTTTTATAGGGGTTAATACAGAAAGACCCCAGGTGTAGGGGCATGTGAGTCAGAGGTGGCAATTGGCAGAGGGACTTCAGGGCAGAAATTTTTGGCTATTTCTTACTCCAGAATCACATTTGCCTGGCATTGCTGTTACTTTTTTTTTCCCACAGAAGTTGTAACAGGAGCTGAATTTACTTCCCTGCTTGCAAGGCACCAAACTGTACTTTTCTTCCTACATTTCCACTGTTTAAAAACAGCAGAGTTACTTTAACCTTCCCTTTTTTCAACCCTGTTTAAAAACACAGGATTTGTTAGTCTGGCAGGCCAGGTTTTAGCATTTTGTATGACTAAATGCTCCACTTTTTGCACTGTTTGGGGTATCTGAGCCTGGCAGTTATGTGTAGATGTCTGACAAACAGGAGCTTATCTTCAACTGGTTTCACCAGCAGCTTTGCTTGATTTCCATGAGGATTTTTTTGGCAGCCACTTAGATCTAAGAATACATTATCAGTCACTGTCCAAATTCCCACAAATTGTAAACCAGGCTTGTGCCCAGGCTACCTGGAGGGAGCAAAGGGGAAAATTCCCTCTGCAGGCTGTGGAGCAGGAGCAGCAGAGGGGATCCAGGGCCACAGCAAGGGTTTCAGTGGCTGTCATTGTCTTTGCCCCTTTGTGAGAGCATCTGCAGCTCCCAGCATGGACCCAGTGCAGCTGAACATTTAATGGAAAGAAAAAAAAAAAAAAGATTTGCAGTGGCAAAGCTGTTCCCTGTCCCAAAAGCATGAGGATCCAAAGCCCTTGCTGGGGAAGGTTTGAACTCATGCCTCTGGCCCTCAGCCATGTTTTGGCTGGTTTAGCCCATCTCTGCCCCTGTCTGCACCAGCCATCAGTATCCCTTGCAGAGCCTTTCCATGGTCAGTGTTTCCCAAAATGTATTTGCTTGGTTTTGTGGAGAACTTTTGCCTCAGTGCCTGGTACGTTTGGCTGTAGCAAGGAAATATGTGCTCAGTTTTCAGAACAGAGCAAGAAATGTAAAAATCAGAGGTTTGACCTCAGGATGCTTTAATGGGGCTTGCTGTAAGCCCAGGTGTCTTTTTGCTGCTGAATGGCATGGTAATTATCCCTCTACAGCAGGGCTGCCAATCCACGTGTTTTGGCAATTGGAAAGGCAGGCAGGTTATTCTTGGACATATTTATAGAGACACAACTATCAGGCATCATGTTTGCCCCCATTTGAGATCATCTTGACTTAAACAAGAGGAATTACAACACTGAGTTTTCAGTCTTAGGCTGCAGGAGTGATTTCAATTAAATGGCATCAGGACAAGTTTGGGAATTGTATGGGCATGTAAAATCAAATATAAAGGAATTGTGGAAAGACACCCCAGTGCACCTGTGAAATGAGTAAGGTGCCTTCACAGCCCCATTCTGTTATGCATTTGGTGGTAGGGATTTAGAGCAGTGCCTTTATATGTAGTGGCAATCAGATAAATACTGTACCAATTTGAAAGTATTTCAATACTTTATAGGATTGAAAGTTTATAGGACTGTTTATAGGATTCCTCTTGCAGAATTACTATGGAGCTGAATTCCACAGTCTCTTCACTAACACACACCAATACTCTGCACTGGCTGGTGGGACTATAATTGTGTCTTCTCATTCTCCACATTATTAGTGTATAAATGCTTCTGTTGCCACTGGTGATTGTTGTTTCTTTGTTGTAGGCATTAAAACTGCCTTTCTACTTCATTTTCTTTAATACACCTTACAGGACATCAGAGAGAATGGCTTTATTTTCTTCTTTTACTTGGATATGGGTTTAGATTAATAATCCAAAAAAAATACTCTTTTAAGACACAGTGCAGTTTTACTCATGAGACATCTGAAAAGTGTCCAGTCTGGTTTTTATGTGTAATGGTTGCAAATCTGGGCTCTAAAAACCCAAGTTACTATTTTCTTTCCCCTGATTCCTTGTGTGCACATGAACAAATGCATGCAGGTACAGGCAGCTGGAAGTTTACCTGTAAGTCTGGTAATAAATCTAATATCACAATCAAATGGGAATGCAATCCCTGGCCATAACCTAGGTAACAACACACACTGCTGGAGAAATGCATGCATGGGAAATACTTAAGGAGAAGTAAAAATCCACAACCCTGAATACAATGGTTTAAATTATTTCAAATTTTAAAATACTGGGGAACAAAAGTGGCAAAAATTGTACAAGTCAGATCTGAGCAACTTTCTTTAGAAATGACTTGGCAGGAACTGCCTGAGCAGATATTCAGAATAATTTGCAACTTATTTGGAGTCTAGGTAAGGTTCACTCGAAGTCTCTCTACTGGTTTTTCTTGGGAATCAGATCAAGGGCTTTGCTTGTGAGTGAAATGAGAGAAGGAATTGATCACAAACCAGTTTCTCTCTCTACAGATTCACTTATGAACAACAATGATTAACCATATTAGCCTATTGCCATTTGTTCCATCAATTTTGAAGATGTGGAACACATGTTTTGGTGTTGCTAAGATGATATAATAGTCTGTTTTACATTTCCCCAATATTTTTTGCATAAAATCCAAGGTGCTTCATATACATTCATAGTGTAACATAGCAAGTCATAAATCAGTGCTGTGTGGTAGGTAAGAAGTGTCCCTAGAATTCACAGAAAGGAAGGTGGAATCAGAAGAATCAGCATTTTTGACTGAGGAGCTGGCATACTTTTTAATTTCCCTTCTTTTATCACCTATACCATTATTTCAATTGAGCATTTATTGAGCAATCAATTATTTTTATGATTGTAACTCAATAACTGAGTTTCTGATCACATTATGTGCAACAAAACTCTGACTCTTGCTTTGTAAATAGGAACAAATGAGGACTAAGCTGAAATATTTCTTTTTCAGAAGTCTGTATAAATGAGACAAGAAATCAAAAGAATTAATCAGAATTCCCAAGTCTACATTTATTGCAATTTATGAATATATAGCCTCTAATGTCCCCAGCTTCTGGAAACACATTGCTCTATGAAAGCTTTCATTTTCTTTCTTTCATAAAAGGAAACAAAAATTAAAGCTTTTGATTTTTAATTTATTTCCTGGAATTGCGTAGTCCTTTATGGGTACAGATAAATACTGGGAAGCCAATGTCTCAAAAAAGGAAATTCATTAAATTTATAGATTTAAATACTGTGACACTTTGAGGTTTTAGCTGGTGATTTTTGTGGCATTTGAAACCAGTATTACTGATGAATATATAGAAATGATGTGTTCATTACAGTAGGACTATTTGAATTAAAATAGGTATGTAGTTACCATGTAATTTTGTTTATTTGATCCTGGGACATCTCAATGGAAAAATCAAGCATCTAAACCAGAAGTCAGCTTTATGATCAGGGCTGCATTACACTGACTTCACACACATAGCTTTAGGGAGGGTACTTTGAAAATATTGGCTCTTGTGCACCATTCAGTCAAGGTAGCTGAACTGCATGTGATGCTAATAATAAATAATGCTAATAAATAAATGAAATTGGATCAGCTTGTAAAACATCTACCTCTAATCCAGTGTTGTAGTAGCTCTGCTGTGCCCATATCATAGCCCACTTATAATAACACAGCTATTGAAGTGCTGGGTTACATTTACATTCTAGATGAGGAAGAGCTTCTGGTGTTATGGCTACACCACAGCCAGAGTGCCAGATGCTGCATTTGTGCCAGATCTGAACATACCCTGAGCAAACAAGGTGTTTGTGAGCAAGTTCACCTTGGCCACTCTGTGCTGTGGTGGCCAGCAGAAGCTGCAGCACCCAGAATCCATGGTTATCCTTTCAGGATGTAGCAGATACACACAGCCTAACAATCCAAGCCCAGATTAGTTGTGTTGGCTAAAGAATGGATAAATGACCCCCTGTGAATCCCAAAGGAAATGGTTTTGGAGACATGTTGAACAAAGGCAGCAGCTCAGTTTGGAAATCACGGAAAAAAAACACCCTCAGCTTCAGCAGGATAGCTGGGGAGATTTTTAGGGTTCCTCACAGGAGTGGAGACAGACCCCAGTGTTCTCAGCCAGAAAGGGTAAAGTCTGCATTAGAAGCAAGGCATAGAAATCCCCTGGGGTAGGACTGGAGCAAGGGGGAATGAAGATGGCACACATGCTTTATTTTTGAAATGTGTGTATTTCACAGGTGCTAATGTAAGGAAGAAGGTTTTGTGACATTTCAGTAGAATTTAGGTGGTATGTTTCTGTTTGCAGTGCAGACCTGTGCAACTTCACACTTGTGTGGGAGAACTGGGAACCCCAGGTGACACTTGGAGTAAGGAGGGATCTGATAAGAATCTGTTTCATCATCCATGTGGGATGAAATCTGTATAAGATGGAAAGCAGATCAGGTTTGAAAGCTCCCTAGTGTGAAAGTGTTTGACTTCAGGAAAACCAAACAAACAGTGCCACAATTAGCCACATTACTGACTAGAGACATCCCATGTGCTACCGTCATGATAAGCATGTGCTTTCCCCATGAATTTCTGTGCTGCCTTTTGTTTTATGCATTATCTGCAAGCTGGCCTCTTGTGGAGCCAAATATTTGAGCAGGAGTCATCTCCATGGTGTTAGAGAGTTCTGATTAGCAACTGAAGTGCAAACGGGGGCAGCTGACTCAATGGCAGAGGTTGATCCCAGCAGCCTGCCAGGAAGGGGCAGCTTCACATTCCAGCTTGGTGCAGTGGGAACTGGGCCAGCCCTGGCTGCCCAGGAAAAGTCATGAATTAATTCATGGCTCTGCCAAGGAACAGGGATGTGCTGGGGCCTCTCAGAAAAGTAATGTAATGGACCACTTCATGCTTCTGCCCCCCATTTGCAGAGCAACTTTTACCCATGAAAAGAATATAAATGATGGTTTAATAATCCAAGATGTGTAGCTTGTTATTTTGGTCTGCATCTTACTGAGGATAATGCTCTACATATTTGATGTAAATGATACAACGGGTCTGACTCCAAAAGCAAGTGTGTAGCTTAAGGGATAAAGTGCATCAGTGTTCTCAGAGGAATGAAAGATGCTGCCCTGATTAAGTCTAATGGAAGCTGATTTCTTCAAAGCCTCATATGCTCTGCTGCTGATGTCTTGCCTTTGTTGGGTTTTATTTTACATTATTAATTAACCATACTGCTGCTTTCGAGCACTCGAGATCCCTTTGAAGTTGCAGTTTGATCCATTGATATGCAGTGTGCTACAGGTATAAACAACCTTATTGCATTAAACTAGCACTTTAAGTAGTTCTGTGGTGGGAGAACTTACCAATGAAAAACTTCTCAGTGCTGAAATATGATTCCATGTTATTTTAGCAAAGCCTCCAGAGCCAAATGTTGGCCTTGGTCTTTAAAAATGCCTGTTCTAGGCAAATGTATTACCAGCTTTAAAAGATAACACAGATATTACCACATGTTTTAAAGTAGTTGTATTGGCAAATAACTTTCTCCACAAAAAAAAAAAGAAAACTGCAGTCTTGAAGGGATATGTATAATAGTTAATAAAGTGCTGTAGAAGGCCTCTATAATGAGGTTTTTGGCAGGTTTTGGTCTTCATTTCTTTTTTTTGTTGTTTTCTTTTTGGGTTTTTTTGTGTTGGTTTTGTTGGTGGTGGTTTGGTTTGGTTTGATTTGATTTTTTTGTTTGTTTTTTGATCTGCAAAGTGCTCAGCAGTTTGGGCTGGCATAGCTGAATGGACATACTTGTACTTAATGCCAGTTCTCCTGGGATCTGAAGAGATGTGGCTCTGTGCTTTGAGCCATCCAACCTTCACATGCTTTGGCAAGCAGCAGCTCACAGACAGGTGATGTTACAGTCACAGGGAGGGTGATGGTGAGACCACACTGTGACCCTGCTTCCTCTGCCCCAGCAAAGCATGGGAGCAGAAGCTCCAGGAGTGCTGGGATGCTCCCAGGAGAGGAAGGATAGGAATAGTTTTGTTAGAAGAGTCCAGTAATCCCTAAAGAGATGTAGGGCATAGCAAAATCATCTTTCTCAGCACAAATGGGCCTTGTAATCTTCAGAAGGGAATGAAATCTGTCCCCCCCCCCAAGGACAGCACCTGACTGCCAGCAAGATCCCTGACATCATTCAAGACATTTGTCTTCTGTCAGCACAAGTGATTTTTTCTGAACTTAGTCCTGAATTTGGGTTCTGTTCATTGGGTGCTGGAGAAGGGATCACCAGATGAAGAGGAGGGATGGGGAAGAGAAGAACTGGGCAGAGCACTGCTCTGGAAAGAGAACAGTAAAGAAAAGCCTGCAAGCAGCAGAAATGGGGATCCTTGCCCTCCTCGGCATCATTGCTCAGTAAAAGGAGGAAGGAAAACCTCTGGAGAGCCAGAGAAAGCCCCTGGTAAAGATTTTAGGTCTGTCTGAAAGGTCTCTGGGAAAGCCCATAGCTGAATAAAGGAGGAATGAAGTGGCCATGGATGACTGTGGTTACTGAGGCATTCCCTGCACCCTTCTCCTCGTAGCCATTGCTGGCAGGTGGTTTCCTGGTGTTCAGTGCACATTTCTCCTTTCTCCATTTAATTTAATTGATGTAAATCTCCTGTGTCAGCCGAACCAAATGGCTGCAAGCACGAGAGAGGAAAGCCAAATGTTCCTTAGGGAAGGTGAGGAGGAAAGAGATCGAGGGAAAGGACTGAGCCAGTTTTCCTTGATCCCATTATGGCACATGGTGGGGAATCACAGGGTCCCCGGCTGTGTGTCCTCCTACCTAGAGCAGCTGTCCCCATGTCTGTCACACTCTGACACTGGATCTGCAGCAACTGTTGCTTCAGCTGGCTGCTGGCATGTATTTATCATCAGGGGTGTTGAAAACAGAGCCAGAGAAAAAGGTCATTAAATCTCTCCAGCCCTGGACATCAACATGAGAAAAATGGAAGAGGCTTTATCAGTGTGAATGAAAACAATGTGATTTTTTTTTTTTTTTAAAAAGCACAAGTTTGGGATATTTTCTTCTGGATTTTGATTGATTTCAGGAGACAGATAAGGGAATGAAACAAAAAATGAAACAAAATATAATTAGTAATATGTTCTGCTGTTCCTTCATGGATTTATTTCTACTCATTTCCAGGCTGCTGCTGTAGTACGTAGGTGTGTGGTGGCCAGGAGCACCTTCAGCACGGGTAGAGCACATGAGGAAGGAAGGTCACAATTTGTACCTTTGTGTCTCAGCAGTGACAAAGTTACATAATGGTTTCTCTCAGGGATCCTTTTTCTAATTGCTTATTTCTGAGAGACTAACACAGATTGTGCTTTGTTTACCTTGGCCATTTTAGTGGCTAATCCTGCTCTGGTTGGTATCCTTTTTGTTTCTGAAGTGCTCACCTCCTCCTGTGGCCCAGCTGTGCCTGAGCACTCTCTCCAGGTCCGATTATTTTCCTTCACACTCAATAGTTTTGATTCATGGTCAGGGGTTTTAATTTCATTGTGGCTTGAGATGAAGCAATGCACTCGGAGCATGGAGTAACACAAATAATCATCATTTTGGTGAAACTGTCCCCCAGCTCCTGAACTCTCAACCATCCTGCTCTGCCCAAGTGACTGCAGCAGCAATCCTGGCACACCCACTCCTGTCTCTTCTGGGTTTAAACCTACGACCACTCTTCCTGCTACTGCACATGAATAGAAGTCAGTGCCTTCTCCAGAAACTGTTTGCTACTCAGCCAAGTTTCCATTTTGTGCTAAGAAGGTGCTTTCATCCATACTCCAGGACTTTGTGGAGTGGCAGACATGGCACAGTCTGTGCTTTGGGCTGAGGGCTCCTTTTGCATCGTCAAGAAGGATAGGGTTAAGGCCAGTGCTGTCAGAGATCCCACACTTGGCTCCACGTCGTGTGAATACCTTGGGCAGAAGCTGTAGAAGGCTGGTGGCCAGCCATGTGATGGTCTGGAGGTCTCTGCTGGGCTGGGATGGTGTTCAGCTTGTGCCAACAGTGATCCAACAGAGTTGTTCTAAGCTGGATCCTGTTAAAGTTCAACAGAACTTCAGGGTGATGTTTCATGTTCAGTCCTGCATCAAGAAAAAAGTCGCATCTAAATACCAGCTACCTTCCCCAAAACAGTGATTGAATTGCTTTTACAGTAGTGAAATTTTGGCAGAGTATTTCTGTTTGAAATTTTGGCAGAGTATGCCTGTTTCATCAGTGCAATATTTCTTAAAAAAAAGCAAACAAACAAACCCAAACCTAAAAAAAAAAATTAAAACCAAACCAAAACAAACCCTGTAGGGATAAAACTCAAGGAAATATTTAGAGACCCATGAGCAATATTCAGTTCTATGCTGTCATCTCTAAAAAGGAGAACATTGCAGAACTTCCTGATGTTCTTTGCAGTCAGTCTGTAAGCTCTTGGTAGGTGCTAAGGATCATATGTTCCTGCTGTCTCTGCAGTGTCATCTGTATTTTTTCTGGAGATGTCAGGAACATAATCAGCTGTCAGAAAAAATAGAAGCTCAGGAAAGCAGAGGATGTGGTTTTCCCAGCAAATAAAGTCTCCTCATGCGTTCTGAATGTGGACTGGAAGGACATAGACACCAGTCCTCATCCTTGACTGTTTTTTGCAAGACCTGGCTCACGTAATGAACAATCAATCACAGAGCCTTACCCAGGTGGCTCTTAAAAACCATCTGGTCTTTCACCATCTGATTGATTGTTTTGGGTTGAGCAGCAGTAGATGACTCTTAGCATCAAATACATTTTCACCAATTCTCAGTGAACTGGGATCATATATATATGTATATATATAGCAATTTACTACTTGCAGAAGCACCTGAAAAACTTGTCATGGTCTGCTTGTGGAGACAAATTCGTTATAAATGGCTTTTTGAATGGGAGTCATGCAGGGATTGGGGTAGTGATGCTCTTGTCCAAAGCAGCCTGTGCTCCAAGGACCAGGTTACAGCACTGCCTTTCTGTAACAGAAAGCAAACAGCTTTCCAGTGCAAGAGTTACTTCTTACAAGGAGGAAACAGCTCATAATTTCTTTTCAGAAATGAGGTCAAAATAGTGCAGCTGGGGAGGGAAGTGACTGGCACAGCAGGTTGGTAATGAGATACAAAGCCTTTCCCTCCTATGTTAAATCAATCTTCAGTCAGCAGTGACTGAAATCTTTTATCATTTGACAGCTGCTCACCACAGCCCTTGCAGCTTTGGCTTTGGTCTGTGACACCTGAGTCAGAACCAGCAGAACCAGTACCCTGCCTGGGCAACCCAGGGACCTGCACAAGGGGCTGGGGCAGCTCCACGAGGAATCACCTGCTCCTCCTGCTGAAATCATGTCTGTCCTGTAAAGTGGCCTCCTGCTCTTCAGAAGGTTTTAGGCTGAATGTGCTTTCTTTTTGGCTTGAAGCCCTGAACCCTGTGTTTTCAGCTGTGTCAGTGGACAGGGGTGGAGGTTGGAGTCATCATCTACTCTGAGTTGAAGAGCAGCATTAGAGCTGCTGTGCCAGGGCTGCTGGAGCAGCTTAATCAATATTTTGATCGGGTTCTGGCTGGTGGAGCCATCCATTCCCCAGGAGGTCTGGTCCTGCCCTCAGGTTCCCTGAGCAGCCCCCTCTGAAGCACATCTCCAGGTCTGCCCCAGTGAGCACAGATTGCTGAGAGGTTAAAGCTTTCAGCAAAGGGGCAGAGATGTCTTCTGTGCATTTCTGTTCCTTGACTATTGTAGACTGACAGAAGACAATAGAGCAGATGGTCAGATCACTGCCTGCACATCATTCTCTAACGAACTTCTGGTAATGGATGTAGCTTTCTTACTGATCCATCTGGGCAGGGGATAGTAAGATCAGGTACATAAGACCTGTACCTGTCCATACTTTCCTTGTCTCATCCATGAGCCAGTCAGAGTTTTTTCTGCTTTTTCCCCCTTGCAGTATATATAACATTTGTATCACAGATTTTGTCTGCATCTCTTATGTCTGAGCTTTCAGATATTGCCTTGTCCTAGTGAGAGAGGTAGCAATCCTGGAGGAAGGGTCTCTGCAAGCATACCTGTTTGGAGGGGCTCTCAGCTTTTCCATGATGCAGTGGAAGCTCCAAGAATTCTGTTCACCTTATGTGATTTTTTCATAGCTCTGGATTTGCTTGGCATCTGCAGTTTGGGGTTTTTCATGGAGCTGCCTTTTACATGAACAGACGTGGCTAAGCCTTCCTGAGGCTGAGGAATGAAGAAATGGCAGTGAAATCCCTACCCCACTTTCAAGTATTAGCTTGAGCTGAAATCAGGATCGAGTCGTGAGCTGCCTGTCAGCAGCTGATGGACTGAAATCTCCAGAGACTTAGGGAGATACCTGCAAAAGGATGAGAACTGGTGTCATGGGAGGGAAAGGCAGAATGAAAGGGCAAATGTATGCCCTTTAAATATGTCTCTTTAAATAGATGGGATTTCCCCACTGAGTGAGGGAAATCTCTGGCATGGAGATGTCTCTGCTCCAGAGAGTCTGCTGTTTAGGTACTCACTCTCAACACACCGAGTCCTTTTAGCTCCTACTGTTTTCATATGGTTTATAGCAAGATGACAGCTCTGGAGAGTAAAACAAACCAGGAATGTGACTGTTGTCATGTGCTGGAGGAATGCTGTAATAGTGACCTGGGATGGGCCGTGGGGTGAAGCTGGGGTTGAATGACAAGGGAGGGGAAGGGTTTCCCAGAGGGGAAAATTGCCTGGCCAGCCCTTCCAAAAAATGTATGAATGCTCTGGGGAAGGGCACTTGTGCTCCCTCCTGCCAGAAGTTTGCAGCACCACAGAGCTGGGTGTTGAGAGGAAGTATCAGCTGCAACCTGCTGTGCAGCCAAGCAAAGGAAGCACCCTCTGGCATATTCCTGGGGCTTGGTCCTGCAGGTGCTCTGGTGAGTAGGAAAATGGACGAGGAAGTTTGAATCAACCTGCAAACAGAAGGTGAAATAACGAGAAAAATGTAAATCTATAAGAAGCTTATTCAAATAGTATCAGTCTCTAGTGGGCCTGGAGTGTGACATTAGATGTAGCATTTTACTAAGAAGTATGAAGAGGAGATGCTTGGTCTGTAGAATAAGGAAGCAGATCAGGAGTCAAGAAAGTATAAGTGGCTGGGAATGATACTGTAAAACTCAGTCGCTGAAAGAACCCTGTAACACTTGTCTTTAAGTTTTAGAAAGCAGGCATTCTTTATTTTACTTCAATATCTTTCTACAATAAAATAATCAGGTACATTAAATATAATAAAGAATGTTTTATAGACATCAGGAAGGCACAGGTCAATCTTGTGTCATGTAGTTGGCACAGAATTATCAGAAATCTGTGTGGTCATTATAAGCACCTGGGAGTCAAGATAAAAAAATCAGACCAGGTGTTGTTTCATCCCATGCAAATGGACATCACTAAAGTTTACTCCTCTCCCATGAGTTTGAATTCTACTCATGGGCAGGTAAGAAGAGTAAGATGATGGAGTTTAAGGGTATCTCCAAAATGATAGCTTCATCAGATCTCCAAGGTTGAGTGTTCATTTCATGTGACTGATATTTATCCAGCTGTGTGTTTCAAGTTCCCTTTATGCTTATGTTTACAAAGTAGGGATTTGTTTCTGGATTAACTCTTTTTTAAAGTAGGATGGGCTTAAATGTCCCTGGCTTTGTTGGGTATGTAGCATGCTTGCTAAGTGTGTTTGACTTGCTCAGTTTTGGCAATACCAATGTCTAAAACTTTTTTAGGTGTACCTTTTAGTATACCTCAGATATCCTGTTGGAGTACCTTCTGGCTCCATCCTGAAGTTGGAAGGTACAGGTGGGATATCACTGCTTTGCAGACTCATTTCATTGCTGAGTATCATGACAGTACTTACTTGATTGGTAAGGGTATAGAGAATCACAGTTAGAGGACAGGACTTCATCTGATTTTAAGCTTACCCAGCTTTTGTGCTGGAAAATAAGATGGCAATTGATTCATTGCATATAAGAAGCATGGACTTGCCAGTGGTAGGGAAGTACATCCCAATTCAAGGAATATTTTAAGTCTTTTGATACAGTTGTGGTTTTGGTTTTGGTACATGGCTGTGCAGCTGCCTCCTCCTCTTTTTTCTCCCTTGTGCCCTCAATCCAATCCTAGATGAACAATTCTGTTCACAGCAATTGTCAGAAGAACTTGCACTGCAGTTTTCTGTGCTGTATAAACCAGCAGTGGCACTGTACACACTGATTTTGTTTTCTTCCTGGCCCTGTTCCAGCTGCCCTCATACTTGTGCCAAGAAGAGTGTTTGTACTGGGTCAGGAAACCAGGCTGGGTTAGAAGTAACCAGAAGGACAGGGATCTCAGGTCAGTTGTAGTCTACATCACTTTGAGACCTAATTGTGAAAGGCAGAAGAAAGATGGTGTTTTGTGGATCATTTCACGGGAAGGACAGGGTTGGTCTCTGAGCAGGCTACTGTCTAGAGAAAGCAGCAATTTACTGCACTAATGTTCAACTAAAAGCATGATCCAGTACCAAAGAAGGCAATGGGAATTATAATACCAAGTGGCATAAGGAGCAGTAGCAGGCCCATAGCAATTTATCTTCAATCAAAGAAGAGCCATAAAGTCATTAGTCATTTCTTCAAAGGCTTTGGTAGGTGTGCTGTGGAGCACGGGGTTGTCTCTGCTGCACCATATGGGCACAAAAAGATTAATTCCCAGGTTAGCAAGATAGGAATTATGATGAGACAGAAGTCTGAGTCAGACACAGTGGGGAGAGGCAAATGCCAGAGGCTGAAGCAGTGCTTGGACTCCTGTTGAATTTTGAAAAGAGCTGGAATTAAGGAGATTTTTTGTTCTTTTAATAAAGAGGAGAAGAGAGGCTTGGAAAAATGTGAATTTCAGAAGCAAAGAAACTGAAAATTACAGCTTCATTCCCCAGCTGCAGCTTTCCTGAGGGTTTGGAGTACTTTGCAAATATTTAATTACTCTCACCTTACTGCCCTTGTAAGCATTGCAGAAAATAAAAGTAAACCTGTGTGTGAGGTGCAATCCAGCTGTAACTCTGATGCCTTTCCTAGCACCTCTAGAGATAGTTTCTTCACTGTAAGAGTAGGATAAATTAGAGAGCAGGTCCTTGCTCTCTAGGTGGGGCCTGAGTCCAGGAGACGCCACTCCCACTGCCTTTGAACCCGGTATCCCGAACCTCAGCCACCGGCACCGGGTCAGCAGTCGCCTCCCTGCTGTGTGCAGCTCAGAGCTCGGTGGTTCCCTCTGAATAGATACCCCGGTGGTCTCTGTCTGCATGAATATTCTGTCTCTCAGAAGACATCTACTCCCAGAGAGTAGATTTACTATGCAGATGAAATCACCCACAGTGATTTCAGTGGGGTTCTGCAGGCTCGGATTTAGTCTGTTCTTTTCACTCATTTCGACCTCTAATGGCATATTTGTAAAACGTTTGGTTTGTTGTTTTTTTTCCACCCCCACTTTCCACGGGGAAACTGCTTTAGCGAGTTGCAGAAACAAGGTATATGGTTAAGGCACTGGTTTACAGCAAGCAGGCTAAGAAACTTTTAGCATATATTCCATCAATTTTTAAAATGTGCATTGGATGATCATAAATCACAGAAGCAACAATGTGCCCTCTTCTGCAACCCTCCCAAGCAGCTGCTTTTGAAAAGCTGACATTTAATGCAGTAACTTAGGCATGAAATCCCTAAGTGTGGAAATTAAGCATCAGAACAAGCAAGTGCTGGCTTCCAAACTCATCTTTGTACGCTGTGCTTGCAACATCCATCCTCCCATCTTTCCTCCCTTAATTATCCTCCTCTTTTCCTTTGGTGATCAAAATGTAAAACCTTCAGGTCAGGCCCTGTGTTGTCTTTTCTGTTTGTGTAGCACGTTGCACACAGTGGGTGCTACCAGAAGCAAACCAAGACTGATGGTGCTGGTGACTGTGGTTTGGAAGATTTGCTGTGCAAAACCAGGGAGAGGGTGCCAGGGCAGAAAGCTGCTACAGCTGCTTCTAGCAGACAACAGGGTGATGCAGAGACAGAGAGAGGTGGCCGTTCAGGTGTCACCAAAGAGTTTGCAGCTTTCTGTAATGTCAGGGGGGCATTTAGCTCAGCAAAGAAAGCCCAGATAGGACAACTGAGGTTAATGTGGAAAGAGGTGTTAAATGTTAGCTTTAGCAGCCAGACGTCTTTGCTAAAACAGAAAACAAGTTATTTCATTAGAGCCTCTGCACACAGGTGGTGTATTAAGTAAATAGAGTAGTCCTGCTGTAGGCATTGTTTCTCACAGCAGCCAGCTATAACCAGCACATAATAGAAGTGAACATGTGAATCTCTGCCATGTGATGTGGTGCTGTGCCTGGCTGACAGGCTGATACAGGGCTGGGAAGTCAGAGGAGACTTTTCTTTCAGTTATCAGTAGGTTGATAAGGGCAAAGTGTTGCATGTGGCTTATTTGCATGGATTGGCTTGAGCTCTTTAGTCATCTGGTTTGGATCAGAGAAAGGAGCTCAGCGTTTGCACGGATGTCATGTGTCTTTCCAATACAGTTTGAATGAGGAGGAGTGCTTGATTTTCATTTTAGTGACTTTTTAGATTGTTATCATAGTCCTGCACCACTGGTTTTTGTTATAACCCACCAGTTCCCCCCAGGCCATGGTTGCAGAATGTCACATCCCATTATTGGCACTCCTGGGCTTGTGTACAGCAGGAGCCATCTGGAAGGTGGCACTCTTGAACTTCTCTTGCTCTGCTGTCATTAGCAGGATGACAAAGTTAGCCAGGTGATTCAGCAAGTGAAAAGCTGAAGTGTTTTCAAGCTTCTTGACCCCAGAGTCTGTGGTTGATGGAGGCACAGGAGGATAAAGCATTCTTTGCCCTCATGTGCTTCCCGTGGAGTCTGATGCTCAAATGTCCTTCTGCTTCTTGTGGTTCTACAGGACATGTTCCCATCAGGCTGCTACCTGCTGAGGGTCACTGTTAACACTTTGCTCCTATCACTGTCTCTTGTGCTAGCAAGGTACCTGCTGCCTGTGTTTCTGCCAGTGTGTGCTGGCCACAGCCATAAGTTGTCTGGTAAAGTCTTGGTGCTGTTTCTCACAATGTAATTACCACGCTGAGCTAATTGCTCATGCCTGGCTCAGGCACTTATCAGTGGCTACATCAGTCATCACCACGACCTCTTCATTTATTTTATTTTATTCATTGATGTATTGTCAAACAGCAATGGAATGTGCTTTTAGCTGTCTCAAAAAAAAAAAACAACAGCAAAAAAAGCCATTCTTTGCCATCAAGTTCGTGTCTGATCTCTGTTTCTTTGCTGTACATTATTTGCCCATTGAATTCTTTCCAGGAAGCTTAGATGGAAGACTGGAAGGGTCTTTGGTCACAGCAACCTCAGACAGTGCTACAGGCTTGGGGAAGAGCGAGTGGAAAGCTGCCTATCAGAAAAAGACTTGGGGCTGCTGGCTGATACCAGGCTGAATATGAGCCAGCAGTGTGCCCAGGTGGCCAAAAAGGTCAACAGCATCCTGGCTTGTGTCAGCAATAGTGTGGCCAGCAGGACCAGGGCAGGGATCGTCCCCCTGTGCTCAGCGCCTTGAATCCTGTGTTCAGTTTTGGACCCCTCTCTGGAAGAAGGACGTGGAGGTGCTGGAGCATGTTCAGAGAAAGGCAACAAAGCTGGCGAAGGATCTGAAGAACAAGTCTTATGAGGAGTGTCTGAGGGACCTGGGGTTGGTTATTCTGGAGAAAAGGAGGCTGGGGGAAGACCTCATGATAACTTCCAGAGAGGAGGTTGTAGTGACATGGGGTTTGGTCTCTTCGTCCAATTAACAAGCGATAGAACAAGAAGAAATGGCCTCAAGTTGTGCCAGGGGAGGTTTAGATTGGATATTAAGAAAAATTTCTTCACTGAAGGAGTGGTCAGGCATTGGAATGGGCTGCCCAAGGAAGTGGTGGAGTCACCATCCCTGGAGGTGTTAAAAAACCCATGTAGACGTGGCACTTCAGGACATGGTTTAGCTGGGGTGATGTTAGGTTGACAGCTGGACTTGATGATCTTAGAAGTCTTTTTAAACCTTAATGATTCTGTAATTATAAGACCTGGCCATTATAGGAGTGATCACAGACAGAGGCTGTATGGTTCAACAGGAGAAGCTGTAGTTCTTGTAGGGTAGAACACATCCTGAACTGGTGTGTAAGTGAAAATGCTAGATACAGCAGGAAATTTCCTGGGAAATATCTATCATAGTTTTTTTGGTACAGTAACTCTTAAGACTGCTTTTCAGGCTTAATTTTTTTTAATTTTTTTTAACTAACGTATTTTACAACATTCAGTCTCAGTATCACCAGTACTTTTTAAATAGAAACAGCCAGAAGCCATTTACCTGCTCATGGGTTTGTAGTTTTACTGCCATTAAGTGGCATTAAATTTAATTTCACATCATTTGCATCAATTTGCTTATGTATCAAAATTAACATAGTATTGTGTCTGAAGAGTGAATCAGCTTAATAAACAGCCAGCTCAACTCACATTCACTTGTGCTGCTTGCTACTTAAAATTCAGCAGCCACAGCCTGCTGCCTTCTCTGTGTCACTGCCAGCTGAAGAATGGAAATGAAAGGACAGTGTTGTCCTGGGAAGAAATCAGACAAAAAGTGTCACATGGAGCCACTGCAAATGGAAATTCCTTTTGCATTTTTTTTTTAAATGACAAATTTCTCATTTAAATCCTTATATATCAACTTGGAAAGGTATTTTAGCAACAGCTTTGTATGATAACAGTGGTGTTGCCTGCTTGATAATGAGAAATTTGAGAAAATACTGAAGTGTGATTCCTAGGAAGAGGTAAGCTGCAAAAGGGATTTATTTTTCATGGCCAAGAACTCTCACCAGTTTTAACAGCTTCATCTTAAGCACACACAAAAGCAGAAATTTGAGAGCAGGCTGCTGGCTGTATCCTTCAGGCCCTCAACAGGGCAGCAGGACTCTGTTCCAAACCACCTGAACCAACCTTTCCTGCAGGAGCATCAGCACATCCCTGACAAACCATCTGTGGGCAGTGGCCCCAAAGGTTCAGGGGAGCAGGGAGTGTTTTTCCTTCTGGGGAGGGGTTGTTGGAGCTCTGGGCAGAACCACATGGAGCAGGGCTGATAAATAAAAGGGAAGCTTTGGCAGGAATCACTGGGCTGGAAGCATCTTTCCTCCCAGAAACCACCAGATGCATCCTGCCAGGTCAGGCATGAAATGTAGGTGGCAGAACTAATTGTGGGTGTCACCCGGGGAATGTAGGAAATGTAGGAGGGCAGCCACCCTTCTTCCCTTGGGACCACGTGAATGACAACGTAGAGCTTCATCCTTTCCTGTTATGTATCAGCAGAGGGCTGGTTTGGACCAGAATGCCCAAGCAGGTGGGTAGAGAACTCAATGCTGTGCAAAATAAGGGCTTTATTTAAAAGAAATAGTTGCAAACATCTAGAGAAATGAGTGAACATAGCAAAATTATTTATGTATGTTTGTGAGCAACTAAATACCAGCTAAATTACCAATGCTGTGTGCTAACTTGGGCCCAAGCTGTGGGCTCTGCTGCTTTCTCAGGGCTCTTGCATCCAACCTGAGCTGTGTGACTGGATCCCACCTGATGTTTGCTCCAATACAGACACAGAACTGAATGCTGCACCATCCCAGTGTATGGTCAGAGACATCATTGTGGCAGGGAGAACTGGAAATGGGCTCCTTTTGCTCAGAATTAAACCTACTGCTACTTAGTTCTGTTAGGATCTGGCATACATATTCTGAGTAAAGCTGTTCTGCAATACCAAAGTTGTTTCTTTAAAATAATGCAGTTTTTCACTATGTATTCCTATATTTTTATGAATATTCTTATTTGTATTCGATTAAGCAAATGTTAGGACTTAGGATTCATCAATATGGAGGCCACACAGTTACCCTTCTTTTCCAGTCTTGTTTTGTCCACAGAAAGGAAATATCAGGATGCATCAGAACAAAGAAAAACTCTTAGGCTGTTTTTAAACTGGACAGGGATGATGAATAGAAAACAGATAAAACCCTGTGTTAGCCAATGACACATTAACTGATTTGCTAGATTTTTTTTTTCTGGTGTTTTTTTTTTTTTCCTAAAATTCTGTTTTATGTTACAGAAAAAGGAAAAACTATTTAGGTTCTGAACACAAAGTTACCACGTTTCATTGTTTGATGAAAGAAATATTAGCATAAGGGAGAATTACTTACCATATTGGTTCATCTTTTTAACAGAACCAGTACAGTTTGTAGCCAAACTCAAAGACTGTTTCTTCTACAAAATCCTATGTATATTGTGAATTTTTTCAGCTTCATTATAGGACACTCAAGAATTGTTGCCTAAATTTGAGTGCTTAGTAATTTTATGTTTATGTTCTCCAAAATGAACTGTTTTCAGCCATGGTGTGTAGCTGTAACTTCTTTTGTAGTACAAAGGAGAGGTACTGCACATACACATAATGAAATATTTAAACCAATGCTACCTGTTCAGATGGCTGTCCGAGAGGATTAAAATTAAAGCAAACTTCTGGTAACTCCTGAAATTATTTTGGTCTAGGGACATAGTACAGATTTTCATTGAATCATAGAATTGGCTGGGTTGGAAGGGACCTCAGAGATCATCAAGTCCAACCCTTGATCCACTCCCGCTGCAGTTCCCAGCCCATGGCACTGAGTGCCACATCCAGGCTCTTTTTAAATATCTCCAGGGATGGAGAATCCACCCCTTCCCTGGGCAGCCCATTCCAATGGCTGATCACCCTCTCAGTAAAGAAATTCTTTCTAATGTCCAACCTAAACCTCCCCTGGCACAACTTGAGACCTCTTGTGCCCTCTTGTCTTGCTGAGAGTTGCCTGGGAAAAGAGCCCAACCTCCCCCTGGCTCCAACCTCCTTTCAGGGAGTTGTAGAGAGTGATGAGGTCTCCCCTGAGCCTCCTCTTCTCCAGCCTGAACACCCCCAGCTCCCTCAGCCTCTCCTCATAGGATCTGTGCTCGAGTCCCTTCACCAGCCCAGTTGCCTCCTTTGGACCTGCTCCAGGACCTCGATATCCTTCCTGAGCTGAGGGGCCCAGAACTGGACATTTCATTCTTTTATGTTGCAGGCTGTTATAAAATACTTTGCAGGGTTTAGGATGTCAAGCTGTACTGAAGCCTTTTGTTTTAATAATCATAAAAATATATAACATTTCCTATAAGATTATTCTTTCAATCTCAGTATTGTAAAAATGTAAATATCATAGATATCACAATAATGCTATGGGGTAGGCTTTTAAGTACTAAAGATTGAGAAGTTTGATTACATAATTTAATCAATACCCGGCAAAATAATTATAATTTCTCCCTCCATCTCTGTCTGGAGACTGAGTCACAGACATACTGAATCTCAAATATATTAGGGTGTGCACCACAGTAAGTACTTTATGTTCCAAGTGCCAAGCTGAAGCAGTTGTAAGGCTCAGCGTGACTCCCAGTAAAGATGCTGGAGCCACAGATCTTTGTTATCCATGACAACTCATTCCAATTGTCCAAGGCTGGTATCCAAAAGGAGACACACCAGCACTGAATGTTCTTATGAAAAGAAAACCACTCTGTCTGTCCTGGCTGTGCTGTTACACATCTATAATGAGTGTAACTGATCATCTGCATCTATAATGAGGTGGCAATGGTTTTCATAGGATGTAAGAGATGTTATTTCCTTGGTCTCCTTTGATCTACATCTTCCAGTGTCCTATAGATGTCCTCTAAACTTGGTAGTCCAGTCCTGTTAGGAAGGGGAATATGAGGTTTCCTTATGGGTTGTAATTGCTTTTTTGGCAGAGCTTGTTCATACTGGAAGTGTTTTTTGTAGCCTTGCTGAATACATTAGCCCACAATGAGCACATCCCAACAGCAAGACTTTAAGATCTAATGGTGTTTTTCTCCCATTTAGTGGTTTTACATTTGCATCAATTACAGCTACTCTCCAGCTCAAATCCTAATGTGAGTGCTCAGGAAACATTTGCACATCCATAAAAGCACAGAAGATAAGAGCATTTTCCCCAGAACTGTTTATCTAAATTTGTCTGTAAGCAAAAACTGAAAAGTCAAGTGAGGTGCTCTTTTGATCCTTCAGGATGCAAAACACTCTCCTGTCCTACTGAAATCAGGAGAAATTGAGGACATTCAAAACACCAGAGGTATTCTTGCCTCACCCCATAGCATGTCACAACATTTCTATCTGCCTGCAGCACCCAGTGGCCACTGGGTCTGTGGTCATTGCTGCTTGATTGGCACAGCTGCAGGGCTCCTTGTGGAATGAAATGGAAGTCCTTGAAGGGCAGCTGTAATTTGGGAAAAGGGTTGAAGAGAGGGACTGAGTAGGGTGTCCTTGCTGATTCCATGAAAGCTAAATTTTTCAGCGAGAAGTAGGATTTTCTTTGAAATAAATAAGTACATTACATAAACCCAGTGCAAACAAACCACACTGTAGTCTAATTATTTTGCAGATTTCTTGGTAAGCAGTTCTGTTCTCTTAAAGTTGAATCTCTTCATATGTAAAGACCCATCAAGAAATGTTGTTTTCAATGAAGAATGATAGCTAAAGAACAGATACCTAAATTCTTCATTAGTTTCTTTAATTATAAGATATGTTATTCTTCCTCATATATATCCTCATATAATAATTTCTTTGGGTAATAATTTCTTCAAGTAATAGATCCCTCCCTGGGTTGTTTCTTTCAAGTTTTCTGAGCCTAGCATCTTAGTTATTACTGATTTTTATTCTTGCTTTCAATCAATACAAAAGTTTCCTTTGAAAGTGCTGTCTGGGAGATAAAACATGACACTGAGAGGTAATGAGGATAAAGTTGGGTTATACTAATGCTGTTTGCCCTTGGTTAAAAGCAGGGACTAGTGGGGGCTGCCTGTTCACCAATGCAAAGCTTTGGTGCAAAAATCTCTGGTGGAGCCTTGAAAGCTCACACAGAGATGATCAAGAATCATCATATTCTCAAACACTGCTTTGAATTACTTGGGATTTTATGCTTATGAAATGCAATCTTGTGTGCTCCCTTTTGCTGGGGCTTCAGTTCCTTCTGGACAAACTGATCATCTGCACAAATCTTTGGAAGGAGAAGAATGAACCAAATTCAGAAATCACGGAGTTGCCATCAGCCCACTTAAAATATCCAGCTCTGTTCAGCCTTACAGTCCTTATGCACCTAAGTCTGTCTGATTTATGCTGGCATAAGAGATTCATCCTTAGTTTGCTGACGTACATAGAGGTATAACAAGAAACACAGGTGTTGTAACTCGAATTTTTTGCTTGGCTGTGGATATCTGCTGGTTCTTAAGTGGATAATAAATATTATCCACGTAAATTATGTTTGGTCACAGTTCAGAACTACCTTAAGAACGTAACCAGAAATACAGCTGGAGTGGATACATGTGTCAAATGCAAACAGGATGCTCACAAGAGAAATTATCTGCTCCTGATACTGATTTTAACCTAATAAATGAATGAATTTCCTCCTCAAAAGCTGCTGAAAACAATTCTAGTTTGTATAAAGGCAATGCCACAAGCCTTACACGAAGCAGAAATAGCCCTTATTCCTTTTTGCTTCTGCTTCTTGCTTTATTCTTACTCCTGGACAAGATACTGTTAAAATAATTAAAAAGAAGAAGCAGCAACCATAAAAGCTCTTGAGTAATTCTGATACTTACAAGAGTATTAAAATTATAACAATAAAGTCATACCAGAGCTAAGGATCATTTTAGAAGTAAGCAATCAGACAGGAGGCTAAGGCAACACAAGCCTCCAGCACCCTGCACTTCCCACTGTGCCTCCCTGTAAGTGGACCAGACAGTTCACCTAGTTGAGTGATTAAGAGTTTTAATGGCCAGGTGGAGCAATTCCCTTTCACAAATGAGGAGGTGAGACCCATACTTTTAATCTGGGGAAATGTGATGAAAAAATAGAAGCTCACTGTCAAGCTGAGATTTTTGTCTGCTTCTCTTCTGAACTGATCCTTGGTAATTATTCTTTTTTTGCAGCCTCTGGCCTCTCCTCTTCTCCATCTACCCCAACACAAGTGACCAAGCAGCCCACATTCCCTCTGGAATCCTATAAGCATGAACCTGAGAGACTAGAAACACGGATTCACTGTTCTTCCCCTCCGGATACAGGGCAGAGATTTTCTGTGCCTCCATCTCAAAGTGCAGCCAAGCCTCCTATCATGACACCAGCTCCCTATGCTACCTCAAAACCAGTAAGTAAAGCAGGTGTCCAGTTTTCCACTGGGTTGTGTGTAACTGTTCCTGAATTCCAACTTTTGGGCTTTGTGTTCATACTGTGGAGCAGAACAAGAACAATGTCATGAGGCATTTACTTCAGAACTGTCTCAGCTTTCCCATTATTCAGCTGACCAGGCACTAAGCAGTAGTAGCTCCCCTTCTGATTTACCCAAATAGCAACTCATTTTTGCACTATTCTCAAGTGAACTTTGTCTTGGTTACAGCTCCCAGCATACAGTGCCGAGATGCTGCTTTAGAGAATAACACTTTATTTAGGATTCTCTTTCATCTCCCTTAGGAAGAGCTTATGAGAGGCTGGCAGCCAGGGAGAGTATATCAAAAAGAAATTCACAGTCTGAGCTGCAGGGGTTTGGAGTTCCTGCTGCCTCTGGAGTCTGAGATGACTGGGGCAGCTGGTGACTAATGGCACTGGTTGCTATCACTCCTCCTGGGAAGTCGGGCAGCAGTACCAGGGGTGTTTATCCAGCCCCCCAGGCAGCAGAGGTGTCTCCATATGAGCAGTTTCTTCAGCTCCTGGGAATGCATGAACTCAGCAGTTCTGGGAACACATGAATTTCAGCCTCTGAGATTCTCCACCACAACATCCGCACTGGGTGCTGCCTCCTCCCCTCTCCCTTGGCCTGAGCCTCACAAAGTGTCACTGCTCTTTTGTTCTGCTGTTCCTATCCCTTTTTGTCCCTTCTTTCCTTTTTGTGCCAATTCCTTTGCATTAGCTGTATCTTTCCATTCCCCTGCCTCGTGGAACCAGCAGACTGATCTGTCACCAGAGTTCATTCCCCTGTATCTGTATTTCTCAGGTTTTTTTTCTTCTTCCCCCCCCCCCCGACTATAAAATCTTTGGCATTTGCTGTCTCCAGAAATCTAGAATTGTAAAGGACATTGAGGTTCACGAGGTCTATTTCCCTGCTGAACGACCACAAGTTCTGTTTAGTTCCAGTTCTTAGTGATTTATTGAAAAGCAGGAAGTTTCCTCCCACTCGCCTGTGGAAAAGTTGTTCCAGGATCTGAATACGCTACCACAGCAATCCCAAAAAGTTTTGCTTTTGTGTCAGGTACCTCCACAGCAGCAGCTGTTATGCTGAAGGTGTTCAGATACTTAATTAAGGCTCACATACAGCTTTCAAGTCCAGCACATGCTCTGTTTTGCAGACACCTTCTGTAGTGGTTGGGAAGTCTCTGATTTTAATTTCTTTTTTTTTTTTCATGGACAAGTTATGACCATTTGCTCTCAAAATTAATAGCCATTTTCATTCATTGTTTGTTACATCCTGTTGTACCTGTAGCTAACCTTTGTTTTTATAGATTAAGAAAGCTAAACTCTCCTTAAAATACAGGCTTTCTGTGCTCCTGCTATGCAAAAGTAAATAACTACATTAATAAGTAAAATCCTGCAGTGATAGTTAGGGAATTCCAGCAGTAACTTTTCTCCAGCCAACTCACTGCCTTTCCAAAGAAGTAATAGTCTTGGGACACATAAATTAGAAAATTCAAAGGCTTTTAGGACACAAAAATATTTTTGATTGCTTTCAGTCTGTTGTATTATTTGCATATGAATGTATTTATCTTTCTTATGCAGCTACAGAGGAGTCTTTTGTACCTGTCAGAATAGAAATGTGAAAGCAACAGAATCTTAGCACATTCCACTGACTGAAAGACCTAAAAGATTGTTTTGTTTTTAACTATTTGCTGATGCATACAATACAAAAGTGAGTAGAAGATGCCAAAATAAAGAAACCGAATTCTCAGAAACTGTTGTGGTTATATTTATGTACAAGAGAGAATCTGGATGGAAACAGTATGTTGGACTGATAAGTATCTCCTTACAGATATACAAGAAGATGCAGAAATACAAAATAGTTCCTGATTATCTTTAGTTTGTACCCTCTGTACTCATTTATATCTGAGAACAGTGAGTGTGCAGGGGGGGCAGTGAATCATTAGGTTTTTTTTCACTTGGGAACAAACGTCAGTGGCTACAGATCCGTGAGGAACAAATCAGTGTAGGTTTAATTTTTCAACAGAAACCAGACAGAGAGATTTGCCATGCTCTTCTAGTAGAAGAAATGCTTAGAGGAGAGAAAGGATAAATTTCAGCACATGACCACGTGTCTGATGCTGATGGGTGTTCAGTCTGGACTGCCTTGTCTTTTGATCCCTGCAAGTTATTTACCTAGGATGCCTTTACAAATATGACAGCAGAAGACCAACATTCTTGTTTGGAGTACTGTATTTCAAACATTTAATTTATTCTGAGATTTGTGTTAATGAAAATATGTTTTCAAATGGCACATGCCATAAACAAATCTTAAAAAGGCAAATTCAGTTTCTTGTTTGCTTAGATCACCATGTTTGGCATAACAATTCCAGTTATCTTAGAAACATACTGTAAATTATACGATAATGGTTTCATAGTGGTCATGCTGTTAGGTGATCAGTGTAATGACAGGGAAGCTTCTGTGCTGACAACTGAAATGAGAAGTTAACCCTGATCTACAAGGCTCTGTCAATTTACATCTTATTACATTGTTTAACTAGTGATGATAATGTGTGTGGTCCAAGAAGTGTTATGATTATTCCTGATTGCCACATACATTGCAGTATCAAAGAGGGACCTTTGGACCCAGAGCTGGAATTATTGTTTAAAAAAACACAGAAGAGCAGATAACTGTAGAAAGGTGCAGTATCAGGATTTGCAACTAATCCTAGCCCATTTTTATAACTAACAGCATTTGAGCTGATTGTGTACTTGCTTTTTATTTGTATGAGACTGGGTGGCATACAGTAAGAGAAAAGGCATGGAGGAATCACAGAATCATAGAATGGTTTGAATTGGAAGGAATGTTAAAGATCATCAAGTTCCAACACCTCTGCATGGGCAGGGACACCTCCCACTAGAACAGGTTGGTCCAAGCCCCATCCAACCTTGAACACTTCCAGGGATGGGGCAGCCACGACTTCTCTGGGCAGCCTGTGCCAGTGTCTCACCACCCTCACAGTGAAGATTTTTTACTTAATATCCTCTCTAAACCTACCCTCTTTCAGTTTAAAGCCATTCCTCCTTGTCCTATCACTACAGGCCTTTGTAAAATGTCCCTTCCCAGCTTTCCTATAGCCCCTTCATGTACTGGAAGGTGCTTGAAGGTCTTCCCAGAGCCTTCTCTTCTCCAGGCTGAACCCCAACTCTCTCAGTCTGTCTTTTTAGAAGTGCTCCAGACCTCTCATCATCTTTGTGGCCTCCTCTGGGCTTGCTTCAGAAGCTCTGTGTCCTTAGGTTGAAGTCCTCAGCACATGACACAGCACTGCAGGGGGACTCTCATGAGAGCAGAGTGAAGGGGGAAATCCCCTCTCTTGACCTCCTGGCTGCAATTCTTTTGTTGCAGCCCAGGACACAGGTGACTTTCTGGGCTGCAAGTGAACGTTGCCACCTCATGTTGAGCTTCTCATCAACCAGCACTCCCAACTTCTTTTCTTCAGGCTGTTCTTGATCCATTCTCTGCCCAACCTGTAACTGTGCTTGGGTTTGCCCCAACCCAGGAAACTCCAGGCCTGTCAGCCTGACCTCAGTGCCTGGCAGGGCTATGGAACAGATCATCCTCAGTGCAATCACACAGCACCTGCAGGATGGGCAAGGGATCAGACCCAGCCAGCACGGGTTTAGAAAGGGCAGGTCCTCTCTGACCAACCTGATCTCCTTTTATGATCGGGTGACCCGCCTGGTGGGTGAGGGGAAGGCTGTGGATGTGGTCTACCTGGACTTCAGCAAAGCCTTCGACACCGTCTCCTACAGCATTCTCCTGAAAAAGCTGTCAGCCCACAGCTTGGACAGGGGCATCTGTGCTGGGTTAGGAACTGGCTGGAGGGCCGGGCCCAGAGAGTGGTGCTGAATGGTGCTGACCCGGTTGGCGGCCGGTTACCAGTGGTGTCCCCCAGGGATCAGTGTTGGGCCCAGTTCTGTTTAATATCTTTATTGATGATTTAGATGAAGGGATTGAGTCCACCATCAGCAAATTTGCAGATGACACTAAGCTGGGGGGGAGTGTGGATCAGCTGGAAGGCAGGAGGGCTCTGCAGAGGGACCTGGACAGACTGGAGAGTTGGGCTGATCCCAACGGGATGAGGTTCAACATTCCAAGTGCCGGGTCCTGCACTTTGGTCACAACAACCCCATAGGGAGCTCCAGGCTGGGCACAGAGTGGCTGAGAGCAGCCAGACAGAAAGGGACCTGGGAGTCTGGATTGCCAGGAAGCTGAACATGACCCAGCAGTGTGCCCAGGTGGCCAAGAAGGCCAATGGCATCCTGGCCTGTATCAGGAACAGCGTGGCCAGCAGGTCCAGGGAAGGGATTCTGCCCCTGTGCTCAGCCCTGGTGAGGCCACACCTTGAGTACTGTGTCCAGTTCTGGGCCCCTCAGTTCAGGAAGGAGATTGAGGTCCTGGAGCAGGTCCAAAGGAGGCAACTGGGCTGGTGAAGGGACTCGAGCACAGATCCTATGAGGAGAGGCTGAGGGAGCTGGGGCTGTTCAGCCTGAAGAAGAGGAGGCTCAGAGGAGACCTCATCACTCTCTACAACTCCCTGAAAGGAGGTTGGAGCCAAGTGGGGGTTGGTCTCTTTTCCCAGATGACTTTCAACAAGACAACAGGGCACGGTCTTAAGTTGTGCCAGGGGAAGTTTAGGTTAGATATTAGAAAGAATTTCTTTACAGAGAGGGTGATCAGACATTGGAATGGGCTGCCCAGGGAAGTGGTGGACTCTCCAACCCTGGAGATATTTAAAAAGAGGCTGGATGTGGCACTCAGTGCCATGGTCTAGAAACCGCAGCGGTGGGTCAAGGGTTGGACTTGGTGATCTCTGAGGTCCCTTCCAACCCAGCCAATTCTATGATTCTATGATTCTATGATTCTATGATTCTATGATCTGCAGGAGCTTGTATTTTTTGAGTTTCATGAGGTTGGCATGGACCTGCCTCTTAAGCCTGTCAAGATCCCTCTGGATGGTCTCCCTTCCCTCCAGTGTGTCAGCCACACCACACAGCTTGGTGTTGTCAGCAAACTTGCTGAGAGTTCCCTCAATCCCACTGTCCATGTCTCCAAGATGTTAAAAACCACTGCTCCCAGTACTGACCCCTCAGGAATGCCACTCGTCACTTGTCTCCATTTGGACATTGACCTGTTGACCACAACTCTTTGATTGAGGCCATCCATCCAGTTTCTTATCCACTGAATGGTCCATCTGTCAAGTCCATGTCTCTCCAAGTTAGAGGCAAGGGTGTCATTCAGTGTCAAATGCTGACATCAGCTGCTCTTCTCTTACTCACCACTGCTGTAACTCCATCATAGAAAGCCACCAAATTTGTGAGGCAGGATTTGCCCCTTTTTATCCAAGTGCCTTAGCATCATTTCCAGTAGTATCTGCTCCAGGCACAGAGGTGAGGGTGACTGGTCTGTACTTACCCAGCTCTTCCTTTTTTTCCTGTTTAAAAATGGGGGTTATGTTTCCCCTTTTCCAGTCAGTGGGCATTTTGCCAGACTGCCACAACTTCTCAGATATTATGGATTAAGAAAAAAAAAATTTAAAAATATTTATTTCCCAGCAGATGTAATAAAAACTTCGCATGTCTTAGTAGCACTTGTAACAGTGTATATTTTGATGTGATTTTTAAGCCTTAAATTCTGGTGGGGGGAATAAATTCCTGCCAGGGAGAGATCCTCCTTCAGCAAGTACCATCTCACCAAAGTATACAAACCTAAGCAGTTAACCTCCTGATAAGCTTGTGATAATCACTAAGGTCTGGATTTATCCCACCTAACTTCAGAAACCTATCTGAGCTGCTTAAGTGGGGGGTGCAGTAACTCAGGTTGTCTCTGTATCCCAGAGAGAGGCATTTGCAGGGGATGCATCAGTGGGCAGGGACAGCCTGGATTAGAAATGGAGTGACTCCAGGTGTTGGATTTCTGAGGCTCTTCTGTTGGGTGCCAAACCTAGATGGGATGAGGCTGTGACACAGCATTGCAGCAGCTCCTCCAGGCTTTCCTCTGGGTATTTCCATGTTCCTGGTGGTTGGGTTGTAATGAGAAATTCAGCTGATAAGAGATCAAAGCTATACCAAAAGCTTCCTGTGCACTGCATGAGATGGGGAAGGAGCAATTTGATTTTTCACAGTGCAGTTCATGAATGTACTTTGGCCTTGTGCTGTTTGGGCAGCATAATCTTCAGGTGGTAAGTGGTAAATGATAACTCTTCTCTAATGTGACATTACTAACCATGAAAGGAATGTAGAGAGGCTGCAAGTTAAATAACAAACATGTTTGCCCTGTTTCCGCTTTGCCTCTATTTTGAAGTGGAATGCAATATGTTGAGCTTAATGTAGCTCTTGCCTTCTCACTTCATTCTTTCTTCTTCCAGTGGTGCATAAGACACTGTGTGAAAACAGCAGCATTCCCTGTCTCCTGCAAACACAAACATTTTTGTGGTACAGAGTTTCCTGCTCTTTATGGGTTTCCCCTTTCCTGGCATGAGAGGAGTCCAGGCCAAAGAAAGAAGGTGCTAGCTCTAAATTGAGGAGTTTCTTTTGAGTTCTCTTTTGGTGAAAAACAGGGCTGGGGCTTCCTCTGCTCAGAAGAAGTGATAAAGGCAGAACATGTTCACAAATGGCCCTTTCCATGTGTTTGTGTAGTTAACCACTGCTCGCCAAGTAACTTCTGAGTGATTTCCCAGAACTTTCTTAAGAATAGGGCACCTCAGCCAGAAGGTAGCCTGAGACTTGCTCTAAACTTCTGTGAGCAAGTCCTGAAAAAGCTGCAGATACAGCACACAGGAAGAACTGACAGAATCCAGGCTGCATCCATTTTCCTCAGTCCTTGCTGCTCTTGCCTATGGAAGGGGAGAGACCTGATGTACAGATGGGACTTTCTTTTCCAGTCCTAGATACAGAGAGGGAAAAGCAAGATTTTTTTCTGCAGCTACTTGCTTGTTAAACAGTGGCACTTCCCTGCAAGGCTGCTCATGCTGTTTCTTAGCCAAAACGTAGTAAAGTCAAGCCCAGGGCTGTTAACTTGTTCAGCATGAAAGGCTATTGCATCACCACCTGCTGCTGGCAGGAAGCCTGGGAACCAGGATATGTGCAGCAGGTCCTTCAGTTTGGCTCTCTCCAAAAAGCCATGTCACATTTCAGAGCTCCATAATCTGATTAAAGAGATTTGAATCTGATGAAGAAAACAGAAAAGCATTCTTTGGTTCTGATGTTGTCTTGGGAAAAAAATGGAAAAAAAAAAAAAATTAAAAATCACAGGCTGGCAAATAAAAGAATGCAGTCTGCAAATGTACAAGAAGTCTCTATTTCAGCATTCATGTGGTTTAAAGGCAATATATTATAGTGATAAGGCCTTGCTGTGATTCGGGGTTGAGTTATACCACAGTAAAATGATCACAGAAATTAGAACCAGAAGGGCTGTCATTTACCAGTGAAGGAAGCTCCTGCAATGGTGGTGTGTCCTGGCTAGTTTTAAGTGCCTTAATACCAGAACTCCTTTGGGGAGATGATTCTGTTCTCTAACAGATGCTATAGGCTGTAATAAGTCATCATTGTTTAAACATTTCTCCCTACTGGAACTGTTACTGTCCCCATGGAAGTGTATTTAATTTAAATATATTTGGTATATATATTTGTGCATCAGCTGGCATGTAACTGACTTGTTGCAGAACTAGTAACAGATCAGCTTTTTGGTGAGCTACATATCAATGACATCCAGTATTAATAGGAAAATGTTTTGAGCCCACCTGATTTGATTTCTGTCTCCTTTGATAAAGCATCATGGTGGCCCCACTGAGCTGGATGTAGGCTCACAGGAGAATTATATTAAATGGTTGGAAAGCCCATAGTGAGATTCAGCAGGACATAAAGAATAAATGAACCAGTAAGCTCATGTGGATCTGAACATTAAAAAAATAGAAAGCTTCAGCTATACCACACTACTTCTTTTTAATTACAGCTCCCATTTTATTAATATTCTGTTCTTCTACTTCACCTTCTCCCTACTAGTCTTATAGTTTTTATTACATTTGGTATTTTCCTCACCTTTTAGTTTTTAAAATAAGTAACAAACACCTTACTAGCCATTTTCTGTGGTTAATTTGCTTTTTTTTTAAAAAGCCCCTTATTTGGTTTAGAAGAAAAAATGTCCATTTACAACCTACCAAAACACTGGTTTACTAGTGTATTTTTGTTCTGATTGCAGTGGTCAGATTCTTGGCAATCAGTCTTAGGATTCAGTGAAATTGTATTGCAGAAGGATGATTTTTTTTTTTTTTCTCTTCTAAGGAACTGTGTGTCTGTGTCAGGCTGTGGATTTTTCTGCAGCCACAGAGATAATCTAATCAACTACCTATGGAGTCACTCAGTGGAGAAATTATTTTCATGGCATAAAGTCTTACAATTCCTGTTCCTACTCCTAGATCAAAAGGAGGAAAGCTAGGTGGAAAGGATGAATAGCCAGAATTCTGAGCCAAATCAATCCCCAGCTGCTTTGACAGCTCTCATAAGGCTGTAAGTAGCTAAGGCAATTCAAACTAGACTATCTGTGAGTCTTTTAAGTACCAAAATTGGTACCAAAATTATGACCCCAGCAGCCAGAAGACAGAGTTAGTGGCTTAAAGCTAAGTGATTTTTATCACCCTGAGTCCTGCTCTACTCATGGTGTGAAGAGCTAAACCTAAGAATCTGGCCTCGTGTGTCTGTGTAGATAAATATCTTTTGAATTAGTAACATGATATAAGAGAGTGCTTTAAGATTGACAGCCTAATTTTACCCACTGAATTGATTTCTCATGTTAATTTCTGAATTTTAGACTTGTTAATTTAATAAGTATCCTATTACTTTGCTAGAAGACTGGAACTTCTTGTAAGAGTAAGCTCCATGATCAATTAGAAGCATAACATACTTCTAATATCATAGTAATATACTCTGATTTAATGTAAAGCTGCAGCTTAATCAAGGATCCCTGGCACTGTCCTACCAGCTACATCTGGATAATTTTGGTACATAAAACTTATTTATCATCTAGGCTGATTATTCATAAAGCAGTAGAGATTACAGACCAAAGCCTTTCCATGGAGGAAGGAGATGCACAGTTTTGAACCTGTTCTGCTGCATCATGCCTGCTATGACTAGAGGGAAAATACAGCTCAGAATAAATGAAAAATGCTTATAGAAGGGAACTCAATTCACTGCCATCTCTAAGCCCAGTTTTGTCTGTATTGTAGTTTTAGATTTAGTGTCTTTAATGGCCAACAGAGTTTTAAAGAATCAGAAAAGCTGGGTGATACCAAAGGGACTACAGAAAGCAGTGATATTCCTTTCTCACTTCTTTACAACATTCCCCAGTCCCTTCCTCTGGCTGGATGAAATAAACTTTTGAAGTTGGGAGAAATAAATTGGGACATCACAACCAACACTCCTGGAAGGCTTTTTTCCCCCAGATTTCATATTTCAGTGTCACTACCTGCTTGTGCACAAGGAGAGCAATGTAGTTCTTTAAAAATACAGCTTGTGCCCGTGTTTTTTTTTCTTTTAAGATTATAATCAAGCAAGTTTGGCCATTTGAAAGTCAGCTGCATGGGCTGCTGACTCAGAAGAGGACTAGATACCATCTTGGCAGCAGCTTGGAAAAATGTTTCCATTGTGCTGGTGAAATGAATGCAAAATATTTGTTCTTTGAGCTTGTTCACAACAGCATTCTCAGCTGGAACTGAGGGTGGGGCCATGTGGAAGACATTTGTAGGAAGAGAATAATGATTGGTACAGTGCCCAAGGTATGCCTAATCTTATATTTTTTATTAATAAAGGACAAGGCTCTTCCCCTATGGGGCTTATAAGCTGAAGAGTAAACTGCTGACAGATAAAAGAGAAATGGTAATGGAGGCAGAAGGTCAGCAAAAAAAAGGGAACAGGGCAGAATTCAAGAGCAGAGGTTTTAATTTGTCTTTTTGCATGTTTAGGGTTACAGTAAATTGCTGGTGATAAAGTTAATACTTCAGACTCTTGAAATTTGTATTTATCACACCTCTTCACTTAAAATTGCACAAGCCAGAGCATCTGTGGCATGTAGAAAGTCTTTTTCCTTCTACCTCAGAACAAAAGGTTACTAATTGCTATTTTGTGGTGTATGAGCACATATGATTCAAGCAGAAAAATAAACACAATTCTTGCTCTGAGGACCTTATTGTCCAAGGGCCTGATCTAGCAAAACAGGCCAGGCAAATTCTAAGACAATAAGAAAGCAATGGCTTAAACAGGGTTGTTCCTAAGCACTTCTTCCAGTATATGCTTGCAGAATAGATTTAAGTGTAGCCATAACAGAGCAATGACAGCAGGCATTGAGGAAAGGTAACCTGAAGGTTACAGCACTGAGTTGGGCTGAGGTTGCTATGTATTTATGTTGCTGAATCTCAGGTGCTGCTTTGTTTTGGTTAATGTCAATGTGGTGATGGCCTTGATCCAGGAAAGCACTTAAATAGTTGTGTGGTTAATTTTAAGTATGTTGGTAGTCCTGTTGGAGTCAAGAGTATTAGAGCACTTAAAGCTATGTGCATGCCTTGTCACTTTGGTGGAGCAGGGTCTCTGTACTATTTTTATTGTCTATTAAAAAACATAAAAATCATTAGCACAGGTACTGAAGGTGGAAAAGGCACCTGATGAACAGACAGAGAATGGAGGAAGAGTTGGAGAAAACACTGAACGTTCAGAAAAGACTAAGTGAGGAAAAGGGCTTGGGAATCAGAAGAGACCTCCTGGCGACAATGGAAAATAGCTGAGTGGCAGGGAGAGCAGCAGCTGCAAGATTGCTATCTGCCTGCTGCTGTGTGTTTGGCCTTTCAGGCTTTGGGTGTTGGGATTGTATTTACTTGGAAACACTTGTGGTATGTATTATGTCAGGATCCAGCTCCTTGCATAAGTGGAAACTGCTATTGATGAAGAAATTACTTACGAAAGAAGACAACAGATTCCTCCCCAGCCCCTTCCCTTCTCTCTGCTGTAAGGAGAGTAAATCCCAGCAGACCTCTTGCACACAGGGACAGGATGCTGCCAAAGCTGATTTCTTAGGGAGTACTGTGAGGAATAGTTTCCATGGAGAGTGCACAACTTTCTTTCCTGGGAATGTCTTCAGAAAGAGACAGCAGGATGCCACCGAGCACCACTTTGGTACAGAAAGACGTAATACAAACAGTCACCAAATACTTTCTTCCATTATCTGAGGTTTTACAGGTACAGAGATTCTTCAGAGAAGAGGGGGACTTCTTCAACCTTCCTTTTCCTCATGGCCTCAAGCATTTGGCTGTTGCTGTTCTGGAGAAGAAATACAGGAATTCAAAGAGCATTTCAGTTGTGGAATTTTTAAGCAAAACGAGAGTTTAGAAGGGAGAAAAATACAGTGCCAGTAGCTAGGGAATGCTTTAGAGATCAGAGAGAGCTGCCTGCAACCATCTGTCCTAGGAGAGATCACTTGTGTGGCTCTGAGTCACTTGGTCTCCCAAAGCCTCAGTTCCCCACTTATAAAAAAAAAATGGGATAACACTTCTCTAAGTCAAAGAGATGACAGATACATAAAAAACTTTTACAGAACTCAGATATTTCTTCTAGAACAGGAGTTGCAAGTGGCTTAAGGTAAGCTAACCATAGGTGTCATGTGGTGTATTTAAAGTTTGGAGCAACAGGCTTTTACACTGCAGACTGTAATAACATATAGAGAGCTGGCAGGTTTTCACAGCACATCAAGATTTACACAAAAGATCACTGTAAAGCAGGTTGCTCTTCTGAGTTCTGTGTTTATTTTACAGCCTCTTTTAAAACAGTTTGGACATTCTCAAGAACTGGTAATTTCCAGATCATTATAATAGGACATTGTCCTACATGTTATATAAAGATGAGTATATATACAAACATTCCCAAAAACTGATGTTGTGCACTGTAACGTAGACTTGCTCATTTTTACTTCTTTTTACCACAAATAGCCATGAAATTACTTTAAAACCATGAATCGATGTAATGTCTACCTAAGCCTAGTAATAACCTTAAATAAATACTTAATGTTTTTCTAGAGGTCCATAGCCAGACATCTATTCCAAACACAGTGTGCCTTTCCCAAGAGCTTAAAATATCATCAAAATAAACTAAAAATTAATATAACAACCCCTGAAATGTCAGAGCCAAATCAGCTCCCCTTCTTGCTGGAATGTCCCATCCTGTCCCTCACAAGGCCTTACTTGGGCATGTTCTGAGAACAACCCAGCTGAAACTCCAGTGCTTAATAACCCAAATGGCCAAGGTTAGGCCTTGGGATTGCCCAGCCAACAGCACTTCCCTTTCTGCAGTGCCATGACTCCTCCATGAGCACTTCCACTGGTTCCCTCTCTGCCAGACAGACCAGGGCTCAGCAGTCTCTCTGATAAAAAGGTCCAGAGTTCTGAGAACTTTTCATCTCAAAAGATGATGCTCCTTGTCTCAATAGATGATTAACTTTGATATATGACCAATCTGGCAGAAACAACCACTTTAATCTCAAACAACTGACTGCATTATTTAATTTAATATCCAACTGCTTTTCTTTTTTTTTTTTCATTTAAGTTAAACTGACACTAAATTTCCAGTCTGTTGCTTAAGTCTTCTTCAGAAACGAAGAGGCAACTCCATAGGGCTTATATACAAGTTAATGTAGTGTAAATAGATTTGAATCCTGACTTGACTGAAATCTGTGCCAGTTTTTCTATTTATTTCAAAAAGGGTAGATTGTCTTATGACTCAACTATTACCTTACCTTTTTAATAACAATTTAAACAGTATGCTTTCATACCACTGCTGACTGGGAGGTACCACTCTGTTAATACAGAAGTCTCCTCAAACAGGGTATTGAATGCAGTGCTTTATTTCCATATTTTGAGAGCATGTGATAACCTAACATAAAAAGCCCTAGGGATGCATATAAAGAAATAATTTTTGTGGACATTTAACTACAGACTGAATTTGCATCTAAGCTTATGTACTTGTGAATCCATAAAAAGTAATTTGGGAAGAGTGTTAGGTTCCTCAAGCTATGCAGAATCACTGCCATCTGAAAACCAACTTTTTGTCAAAAATTAATTTATTTGGAGACTACAGGTCAACAATAAGCTCTTTTTTGAAGGTAGATTATTAATATATTGGTTTCTCTATGCATAATAGTAGCTACTCTGAGATAACAGACTTCAAAACATTTGGTGGGACCACAGGTGGCACTCATGCCTGGAGTTTGTGAGCTTGTGGGGTGGGCTTGAATGCCATCACACAGCCCCTGAGTGCTATGGATTAGTCCTTCTTTGTTGTTTAATGTTCTCTTAGAGCTGCACTGAAAAATACTTCGTTATCTTTTCCTGCCTCTTTGAGATAGATTTCAAATACTCCTTCTGGTATCCTATTGAGTCCTGAGCTCTGCAGTCACGGTGAGTGGCTGCAGAAAGTGGCTACCTATAGCCACAAGTGAACACAGCTCATTTTCTCTGTGTTTTGCCTGCAGTCACCTACTTCTTAGTGCAGCTGGTGCCGGAGAGTGATTTGTTCAGCCCAGGCCTGTGTAAATTACTCAAGGAAGTTCTGTTGAGTTTGTGGTTGATCCTGAGCTGAGGGTTGTCTCTCTGTGTCAGCAAACTTGTAACTCTGACCTGCATCACCCTCCTAACGTGTAGGCTCAGGAGAGCTGCTTTCAGCCTTCCAAAACTGAAAATTACATTTTAACAGTAGGCGACTAATGAGTTACTAGAATTTTGAAGGGTGTACTGAAGTGTGGCATTAGTTAACTTCAGGCCTTGCTAGGGAAAAGGTGTTTCATTTTAAGTTTAAGAAACGTCGTCATTGAGAGCCGGTGTAATGTTTGCAGAGTGAAGTCACTACAGAGCACTGAGATGAAGAAAGTGAAATGGTGCACAGTAAATGTGTTAATTTAAATCAGATTTGCCTCTGAGGGGTTTTTTCAAATTTGTTTTTCTCAGTGGCCTCTCTTCTGCAGAGATTATGATTACTCATCAGTACTCTGGCCTCAGTCCAGCTGCAGTACTTAAGTAAGCGCTTAACTTTAACACAAATAATCTTGTATTCAATGCCAGTGAATGAAGACTCACTACATCTGGGCTCACACTTACTCTTTTCCATTCACATTAAATTAGTGGATGCTTACCTTGTTTTTTTACCATTAATGCTATCTTAATCTGTTCTTCAGAGCTTTTTAAGTGTATGTCATAACAAAATATCTTCTATAATCATGCTTCCTACCTGATTGCTGCAGCAGTAGTTTCCCCTTGCTCTTAACCATGCCTCTCAGTGATAAGAGGCAGGTCCTATTTCAAAGAGACTAAGGAGCACTCAAGCATATGTGTGAAAAGAGCTAAGGTATATCTTTTACAGCACATACAATAAACATTTACAACAAGAACACTTACAAACTCTGCAGTAGATTACAACAGTAAGTGGCATCCCTGTGTTTGCAGAGTCAGGGAGCAGGCTTGTAACATCACTATTCTTAATGAACTCAGGTTTGCTCCTCACAGCTACTTAACTTGCTTTGAACTTTGTGTTCAAAAGGATAGAATTTATATTGTTGGGTTGATTAAATAACATGTCACGCTGAAAATATTGATTCAGACTCCACCTATATTCTGAATGAGTAATCCAAGGAATGAATGTTGGCCACAAAGGCTTCTGTAGAGAATGCTTCTGATATTCTTGAGTCAAAAGTCTGCTTTATCTGAGTTGCAGAGTGATACAGGATCAGACACACAGCTAGAGATTAGAGGTTATGTAAACAAATCCTGCTTCTTCTCCACTTCTGCCTTGACTTCTCTGTAAGAATTTAGCTGGGGATCCTTGGTCTTTTACTTCTTTTGAAATTTATTTTTTAGAAGTGCTTAATTCTTCTGTCACTGGTACCATATTTTGTTTTCAAAGTGAGGTGCTGCAGGACACTTTGTTTATAAGATAGGTTCTTTATTTCTTGTGTTAGATCAAATAAGGTTCTGTAAATCTATTCTACTTCTCAAGTCAGTGGCAGAACTCACTGGGATTAAACAGCAAGTGCGTTTCCATACAGAAATACTTAGGAAGTGCACTCCACTAGAAAATGTGAAATCACTACACAGTCAGTTCACAGGTCATCAGGGTAAGCAGATTTCAACCCTTAATACTGCAGTGAAGATTTAATAGCAATGTGGTGCCCATTTCATCACCTTTCCTAGTACTCAATGCACTCCTATATTCCCTTTTTTTTTTTCTTTTCTTTAGGATTTGGCTAGATTTGATTTTTGTTCCACTTGCGTGATCCATTTAACCTATTAAAGATTCTAAATTTGACTGTTTATCACTAAGAATTAACTCCATATAGTAATTAATATTATAGCAATTGTTATGTGGAAGGATACCTGCAGTGGAAGACTAGTTACTAGTCACTAGTTCTAAAAGGTAACTGCAATATATTATCTGACTTGTATCCCATGTCAAAAAACTCCTGCTTAGGACCACTGGGTGGTTCATACTCTGATGATATTGGGATGAAGAAAAAAAGTCTTTTCAGGCCATAGTTGATATCCAATGGCAAACTCAATTTGAGCTCTTTTAAAATGAAACCATTAGAGCCACCTTTAACCTCACTACACTGTGTTAGAAAGTTATATAGAATATATAATCTTACTCCATCACTTTCATAGCTGCTGATTGTTGTGCCTCTTGTTCCCTGAGGGCCTCAGAGGTTTGAGGCAAAGCCTTGACCTGAGCCCAGAAAGGCTCCAGTGGAGATTATACAGTGCCAACAGAGAGTGCATTTTCTATCTGTCAGGTTTTGTTGTGGGATTTGGTTACTGTGTTCTAACCAAACTCTAGTCTATGAATTGTTACCAGCTTCACTTATACACGCTACACACTGACATGATTATGGCATCTAATATTTCAAAATAAGAAATTTTAATACTAGAGCAAGTCTTATTGCATTTCTTCCAGGTACAGGAAGAAAATACTTGAATCCAGTATTTTGTATGAGACATTCCCTTCCTTACTTGTTTACTTAGTGCTGGAACAGAGCAGAAACGGTAGAAATTACAATTCCTGCCCAGCAGCTCTGTTCACTCTGAGCTTTGGGAGGTAAGGAGGAATTTATCAGAGCTCCTCACTGGGAAGGAAAATGTTCTTTAACCTCCCAATGGACTCCTGCACTGTCACCCCTCAGCCAGCATTTCCATGTGCAGCTGGGGTTGTTAAATACTGAAGGGATCTGACTGGTTTTGGTTATCCCACTCCAGCAGAAAACAAGTAGGAGTTTAATTCACAGTTTAACCAGCAGATGAAACCTTTTTTTTCCTGATAACTCCTATCTTTTCCCACCAGGCTAAATGAAACAAAAAATAAGCAGTGTTTTGAATTAATTCTGCACAAGCATATTGAAAGAGAACAAGCTCGTCTATGACATATATTTGGAAAAATTCTAAATTGTTCATTGACAGCTCATCAGGAAAAGAGCTTGTTAACTACTTGAGTTGTATAGAACTCTAATTGTAGTAAGGAACACCAGCAAATGGTGGGAAAATTACCATTTGTAGTTTACTCTTGCATTCAGTATGGGTCTGCCTTGATTTGCATTTAGATGGGAATTCCTTCTTGTTGCTCTTCAATCCATTAGGTTTTATAAGGTAAGTAGCTTTGTTTTTTTCCTTCTTCTTCTGAAGTACTTGAAAGGGCATTCAGTTTTACTGCTCAGCTATGAGCTGTGCAGGTGGCACTCCTAGCATGTCCCTCTGGTGTCACTCCTTCATTGACCAGAATGACAGGAGGAGTAGAAAAGCCTGGAAAAGCTTTGAGACAAGCAGCTTTGGATTTACCTGGAAATGCCTATTTCTAAATAAAGCACAGGTAACATTTTTGTTGCAATGCTTTAGTAAGTCTGTTCCAGACATATTTGGGATTTGCAGCAGTGTTTCTTTTTTAGGTTGATCTTCCTGTTCCTACCCCGTCATCAAAGATTAATATGTAATCATTATTACTCAGAAAATATTTGCTTTAGCATTTTTTTTCATTTAGAATTAAGGCTACTTGTTGGGGGAGGCAAAGCAAATTTACATTTGTATTAGATTGTTAGCAAACTGGCTTTTCTACAAAACATACATAGAAAGACTTCTCATTGAATTAGCATACTAAGATTAATTATATTTTTCTAAAGATTGCACAAATATAGGAACAAAATTAGTCAAGAAATTATATTAAAAATTCATTTCCCCTCAATCAATTATATGTACATAATTCCCAAAGTTTGGGGTTTTTTAACCTGTTACTAAAATTCTCCCCTGACAGATTTTTAAGGGTTTTTTTCAGCAAAACATGGTGATGCTTCACCGTTATTATGTTCAGAAAGCTCTCTTGAAGTCCAGCCTAAGATTTCCTTGCTAAAGGCTAAGTAAAATATTCCTTATCCCATAAGCAGGGGACCCAGAATATAGTTATATAGTTTATTACTTTTCTTCTTGCAAGAGCATATCATATTTGGAGACTGTTGTTTTATCTTCCTTTTTTTTTTTTTTTTTTCTTTTTTTTTTCCCCAAGACTAAGAAACCAGGAGGGTTTCAAGTCCTCCTTTACAGGTCATGTTTACTTAGGTCATTTTTGTTGCTATTTGTTTGGACTCCCTTGGTTCATTCTTGAGTTCAATACCCAAAATTGAATGTAGTATCCCAGATGGCATCTAACGAGGGAATGTTCATAACAGATTTGATGTTTCTTACCTAAAACACATTTCTAGATAGTGTGATTTTTTTTTCCAAGCAACTGACATTGTTGTCTTAACATTTAGTTTCATTCTCAAGTCTTTGCCTTGCATGACAAGTTGAGAAAGATGGGGTTGTTCAGCATGGAAAAAAGAAGGCTTCAGGGAGTTGGTAGCAGCCTTACAGTAGCTGAAGGGGCCCTACAAGAAAGCTGGGGAGGGACTTTTCACAAAGGCATTTAGTGATAGGACAAGGGTTAATGGCTTAAAACTACAAGAGAGGAGATTGAGATTAGACAATAGGAGGAAAATCTTTACCATGAGGGTGGTGTGACACTGGATGAGGTTGAGAGGTTGTCCAGAGAGGTTGTGGATGCCCCATCCCTGGAAGTGTTCCAGGCCAGGTTGGATGGGGCTTTGAGCAACCTGGTCTAGTGGGAGGTGCCCCAGCCCATGGCAGGGGACTTGGAACTAGATGATCTGTAAGGTCCTTTCCAACCCAAAGCATTCTGTGATTCTATGACTGCTGCAAGCCAATCCTTCCCCATTTTATTTCTGCATTTGATTATTGTGTAATGTGCCCTACTTACCCCTATCAAAGTGCACCCTGTTTTTCAAATTTTCTAAAAGAGCAGCATCTCTGAGCACTGAGTCATTTGAAAAATGTGATCATTATTCCTTCAAGTCATGAGTGAAAAAACTGACTTAAAACACAGACATCTGTCCAGCCCTCTCTTAAACCCTTCCAGTTAGATAAAGAAATCTTACTGCCTTCCTTGTGAATATCACTGTGACCTTTAGCAGCCATTTCATCTCGACTATCTGGCTTGCTTACATGAGTGTCATGCAAGATAGTGTCAAAAGTCCTGTTAACTCATGTTGCAGCTGCTCACCACAGGACTCTACCCTGTCATTAAAGTGACTGAGATTGGTTTGGCATTGTTTATACACATTTTCTGTTAGTCCTGATCTGTCTTTCCTCTAACTGCTTAGAATAGGTGTACTTGTTCTTTTATCCATCTTGGAATCAAAGTTACACTGACTTGTTTATAGTTTCTTGGCTCCCTCCCCATCCCTTCCCTTAGACTAAGCTGGAGATGCAGAGATGGAGCCCAGCATGTTTTTATCCTAAGTATTTGTCTAAAACAGGCCATGTCAATGACATCCTAGCAATGTTTGTTTCTTCACTGCTTGCAAAAGCAGCAGCCTAGGGTTACTCATTCAATATAGAAAGCTACACAGAGGTGTCAAAGCTCAGGTAAAATGGATCTTGTTCAAAGCATTTTGATATAACTGGTCTGATGCTTTCCACTGATAGGTCCATTTGCCAGTGAATAAATTCCTGCTAATTCATGTAGGCAAGATGGAAGGGGGAAAAAAAAATCTTCTGCAGATGTTAATTGCTGTTCACTTCCCTGAGCTGTCCCAATTTAGACACTTAGTGTGTTCTTAAGAAAATAATGGGGTTCCTTCAATAGGACATAGGACTGAAAGGACTCCTGGGTTATCAGATAGGTTTTAACATATTCATTTTAACCGGACATATTATTTACCAGACTGATTTTTTTTTCTAGTGGTTATTAGTAACTCACTTTAACCTAGAAACCTAAAGAAAACAGAGACCAAGTGAGCAGTTACCTATTAAAATTTACATTCTGCCTTTCCAGAAGTCCTGAAACCTCTTTTGTTTACATGCACCTTTTAATGACTTCTGCTGTTGTATCAGCCTGGAGTTGTTTTACTTTCCTTCCACAAAGATTGCTGGCACTGCTGCATGAAGCTTCTCTACTGGTGTTACGTCCCAGGTCTATGTTTTGGTAATAAGTATTATTAAGTACTAAGTAATGCCCCTGTAAAAACCAAATTGAAACAGTAAAGAAGAAATGTTTTCAGTTTTGCTTTTGCATGTATTTCTCATCTAAGCTTTTACATAAAAAATTTCTTTTGCTTAGCAGTATTTAGTGTATGAAGTATATACTGTCTTGTCACATTGGGTATCTCAAATAATTAAAATGGATTGCCTGACACTACCAGCAAAAATTTAAACCATAATCTAGACAAATCCTTTGGTCATAGTTAGCAAAACCTCCCACAGAACAAATATTCACAATCAACAGATATCGAAACATTACAATATATATCATCTTGGTGGGAATTACAGGTCCTTTGAAAGACAGATCTTTTCCCTATCTTTAACCAGTAATCCCTTTATAAAATGGTAGCTAGAGTTTCTAGAAGAGGTAATACCAAAGAGTGGTAAAAATATCTGCTAATTTGTCTAATGCTGTAGTAGTCCAGAATAAACAAGACAGTGTTTTCACACTGATTTAAGCAGACTTAGGAATGGGTTGATTCCAGAAGGTGTGCTCCCAGTGTCATTCCTGCCCTTGGCACACTCAGTGCCAGTGCTTGCTGGTACAGCTGTGCAGTGAGTTAGATCAGAAGTGATCTGGATAAAAATCAAACTTTTCCATTGGTCTGTTTGGTTTTCAGCTGCATCACTTTCCTGTTCTGACTCACTGGGCTGCCTACAAGCCACAAGGAGCTAGAATGCAAATGAAAACCATGATCAGCAGCTTGTTCCAAAATTGGTTAAAACAAACACTGAGACTGGAGGCAGAGTGAGAGATGGAGTTTCAGCCTTTACTTCTTTATTTCCTGTGTGGTTTTTTGAGCAGTAGGTACGTTACAACATAGCTATAGCGTTCCCATTACAAATCTCTTTTATCTATTAAATTACTGCCTTTACATTACCTTGAGTTTCTTATAGTACTCTTGGTTTGGATGTAGATTCTGTCACTGTAAAGTCCTGATCCTGCAGCAAGCTCTGAGGCTCACAATGCAGTGTAGCTCATTGCAGACTGACCTGACTTGCTGTAAACAAACCCTGTGTTGTGGCAGGTGAAATGCAGTGTACACCTTTGAATTGAATGTCCTCATAGCTGGTGCTTACTAGGTAATTATGGGGAGTAAATATTTGTTGTTTTTAAAAAAGGAAACAAAATCGTAGGTTGCTTCTACTCAGGTATGTAATGCTATTCTTCTTTTGTTTAGCAAAGGAGGTTAAAAACTCTTATCAAAGTACATGATAAGGAAAATGGATTATTTAGAGCTTTTAAAGGTAGCTGCTAGAGATAAATAAAATTTCCCAAGCATTTTAATTAGTAGGCTGAAAATATTATGAATGATTACTATATTATTAATATATATATTAATAATATTTATTATATTAATGTATATCAATAATATATAATAGTATTCTTCATGTTATATGAAGCACTTTGTTATCTTCTGTGGCTGGGCAATTAAGAGTATTTATTGAAATCCTAGAAGATTTTAAAGTCCTAGAAGATTTTAAAATCCTAGAATTTAAAAATTCAGCTATGAATTAAATATTTTAAGCTTTTCTTTCCAAAGGGTCTTAACAGCAAAGAACTGGATATTGTTAACTTCCTAGTCTGTCCTTTAAAGTGTGCCTAGGAGGAGGTAGCCTGGTAAAAAGAAGCTGTCACCAGCAGTTGGCTTTCTTGCTTGAACCATCTCAGGACTGGATAAACTACAGACAGCTTTCTGTTTTCCCCTAATTTTGGCTCTCTCATCACAGCTTTCTGTGTTGTGTGCACATTTCTGCGCTATCCAAGATCTACTCAACTTTCCGTTCTTGGAGGAATCGCTGACCTTTTGAAACCCTGAGCCTGTTCTCAGGGACCAGGAGGTGTCCAGTGTTCTCTCGTGGCTCTCGCAGCCCCCAGGAGCTGCTGCCATTGCCGGGGACACGATCTCCGCATCCCCCTCTGCAGCATCCGTGTCCGAACGGATCCTCTGGGGCTTCCTGAACAAGTCCGTGGGTACCCATTCATTATAGCTAAGGAAGCGGGGCTGTAGCTGCCCACATCTATCTAAATAAATCTAAAATATTAATATCTTTCAAATATTTCCTTTTTTTCCCATCGATTCTGCTGTAGCCTGGTGTACAAGCTCACACGCAAGACTTGTAAAGCTGCGAGGGTGCAATAAATCCCTTTTTTTGGTACGCTGAAGCCTCCAATGGCGTTAACTCCGTTTCAGACACTGGTAGCAGCCAGTGGACCGCAGGGTGTCTGATGGCAGAGCGGGTACCCCGGGTTGGCGGTTCGGCCCAATGCGGAGCTCCCCGTCACACACCGGGGAACCCCCCTCACCCCTCCCCTTTCCCCCTCACCCCCCCCGAGGGGCAGTGGAACTGTCGGCTTCCCCGCCGCTGCCTTGCAGGTGAGCGCACGGGACCGCACCAACTCCGTTTGGCGGGGGGAGCAGAGGGATTTCCTCCGCTCCGCCTCGCCTTGAACCGCACTAGTCCAAAGCAGCCGAGCGAGCAGCCGAGCCCGCAGAGAGAAGGCTGCCGAGGGCGCTCGGCTCGGCAGAGCTCCTGGGGCAGCAAACTTCTGCCTCCTCCTCCTCCTTCCCTCCCTTTTGCCCGCGGAAGTGGTAATTACTCTGCCCTCCCGCTTGACCAACGGGCTTGACTGCAGCAAAATGGAACGTACCAATCCCTCCACCGGGGGGGGCAGAGAGGCGGCGGCGAGCTGTGGCGGGAATCGCTGCCGTGCCGAAGGCGTTCGGCCTTCCCCGGGCGCCCAACGCCGCCGACAGCCGCCCTCTCCGCGCCAGGGAGGGGCGGTGCCTCCCGGAGGCACGGCCGCGGGGAGCCCGGGGGCCGTAGGGTTAATGGGCTGGGCGCAGCCGTCGCGATGGGGGGAGGGAAGGGCGAGTCCCGGTTCCTCCCCTCCTCAGTGTGTGTGAGGCAGCGCACAGCGAGCCGTGCGTGTGTGGGAGGCCGAGGGGCAGTGTTGCCGTCGCCCGGCCTCGGCTCCGTCCCGCCCTCCCTCCTCTCAGCGCTCGGCGGGAACCCCGCCAGCCGCCCCCTCAGCTCCGCCGCTCCCCTCCGCCGCGCCGGGTTGTTCCGATGCCGCCGCGGGGCCGGTGAGTCCGCGCCTGGATGCTCATCCCCTTCTCCTCTCTTCCCTCCCGCAGGCGGCGGCAGCGGCTCCGGCTCCCTCTCAGCTCCCGGCCGCCTCCGAAGGGATGCTGGAGAAACTAGAGCTCGAAGATGAAGGTAAAAATTGAAGGAAAAGGGGGGCCCAGGGGGCAGGTCGGTGGACACCCACAAACCCCGCGGGTTTGGGCAGAGGGAAGGGATCGGGGTATCCCCGGAGCCCGCCCTGGGGAAGGGGTCGCGCCATGCCCGGGCCGTGCCGCCCCCTGTGCCGGCCCTGTCCTTGCAGGGCGGGTCGCACCCTTCCCTCCTTCCCGGCCCGATCCCTTTGCGGTGCTTTTGTCCCGGTGGCTGCAGCCCGGGCTGTGCCTTGTGCCCGGCTCGCACGCCGGCTCGGAGCTGATGGCAGCACATGTCTGCGCCTCCAGACCGCCGCCGCTCCGGCGGTGCCTGCTTTTAATCTGCAGTTCCAGTCAGCCAGGGTTCCTGGCACTGAGGAGAAGGCAACCTTCATGGTATTCCCTCCTCCGCCCTTTAAAACACTCATTCCCCTCGAATACGTCGGCGATACCAAATATAGACTTTGAGAGCGAGGTGCGAGCAGTGATGGAAAGCTTTTCCAACTAATGCTGGTTATGGATAGTCATACATCTTTAAAGCAGACAGCTGTAAACTAAAATTTTCCTTCTGTGGCTGCTCTCTGAGGTTGTTCTTAGCTGTCCTCTTAAGAACTGACGTTTTAAGTGCTCGGTTCTTGATAGGGGAACTCCTGGCAAGTTTTTGTATCTTGCAAGCACTGAACTGTGCTGAAGCACGAATGTTTTTTCTCGAACTTGGGCAAGGCATTCACCTCTGAAAGGTCCGTATTGAATGTCTTGAGCTTTCATTTTCAGAAGGGATTAGATTAGTGGATGCAAATGTGGACGCATAGCTGTTCTCTTTGTGCTCAGTATTGTTAAGTGCCTAAGACTTCATGGATTGTGGTGGGGTTTTTTGTAGTTGGTAACTGCTGTTATAAAATGTAGGACAAATATTTAAGGAAAACTTTGAAAATAGTAGGCTGAGTCATTCTGTAAAAAAATATTTAAGCTGGTATGCTAATAAGCCGACTTCTGGGTTACTAGAATGCTTTTTAAAGTTGTGGGAATGGTCTGAAAAAGTAACACCTTTTATTTTAAGCGTCTGTGTGTGAGAAAAGGAAGTTCTTAACAATTGGGTTCTGCGAGCTTTTATTGTAGGAGTCCAGACAGAGTTTGAATTACAATGAATTACTTGTGCCTTTGTGAATCCTGAACGTGATTAAATATGAGTATTTTGTGCAAGGGATTTGTTGCTACCTCATAGCTATTTCCTCCCCTCACACTGTTTAACTATTTGTAGTTAAGCTTTCACTTTATACTTAAGGAGAATTAGAAAGTTACCTAATTATGTGTTTCTTTTTACATAGAGCTTGTTAATCTAGATAGGAAATCCTGAAGCCTCCCGCATCACTTGTAGTTAAGCCATTTTAAAAGTTATTTTAAACATCTGACAGATTTAGATATCTGAAAAGAAAAGGTTAGAAAAACCCATACCCTCAGTTTTGAGGTGCCTTTACACTTTTTGCAGTGTAACATAATATTTGAAGTAACTTGATTGGGCTGAATATCCCTGTCTTCTGAAACACTGCAATAAGGAAACCTGAGTTCTTCAGAAAGTTTGGTAATCTTTCAAAATGTTGTTTTCTGATTTTCAGGCTTCTGTTATGCTTTGTCTCTTGATTCATCTAGCTTTAAAACTAAGGCTTTGTCTGTGGGTGTTCAAGCTGGATGGGTGAGAGCAGTTCAGGGATTTGTCAGAAGATAATACCTCAGAGCAAACCTGTGACCAATTTAAAGTAGTATGAGAATTTTGAAAGGAAGCAGTCACATTACTAGCTTTTCACACTTAATGAAAACTTAGTTTTAAGCCTAATTTTAAGGGCAAATGGAAAGGGTGTAGAGTGCTAGATTCAGAAGGCAAGATGTAAGGAAAATGAAGAGTGTGAAGGTCAGACCAAAACTTAGTGTCCAGAATATGTCTGTATGAGAGAACCTTTATTAGGAGAATCATAGCAAATTATGATGCAGATGGAAATGCGACAGCTTAGTTGCAGTATCTGTTTTATGAACTAAATTTTTGCACAAGTTGCTGTGCTAATATTGAGGGTGAGGGAGTAAGATGACAGCTGATGGTGTTCACTTTTTTGGTGGATGGCAAGTAGTAAGTGCTCAGCTGTTGAGAAACTTCTTTGTAACCTTGGTAAGGTTTCATTATGGCTGTAGCTGCACTGTAGCTGATGATCTTTTCTCAGTCTCTGCATTGATACCTAAAAATGAGTTAAATGAGAAATCTGAAACTTGTTTTAAAATTGCTTTTCTGACTGCCTCTAATTTTGAGTATTTCCTCTTGCTATCTTTCCATTTTCTGTATCCATCAACAGCTGTTAACTACCTTGCGTATCAAATTATTCTGCAGTTTTCTGGAAACAGAGGGCTTAATAAAAAGTGCTGAAAAATGAATGTCATGAAATATGTTGAAATTAATTTTTGTTTGTCATTCTCCTCAAAGGTTACACAAATGAGATTTTGAAAGCATAGTAGTCATTAATCTAGTCTGGATTCTAATTAAGAGCATAACATTGAAAAAAAAATGTACTGGAAAGATTAATGGTTCAAGTAGTAGCATAATTAAATATGCAGAATTTAGTCTGCTGATGTTCTATGACTGTGTTTACTATTCTAAGTAAAACGGTACTATCAGCTGTAGGGCAGTGTTTTCATTTATATGCATTGTATGCAAGGAAAGTATATAAATTATTTCGTACAGAATTGCAGACAGTATTAAATGTGATATTGTTGCAGAATAAAGTGCTGGTCATCTTTCTGGTTTAAAACATCTTCATGTATCTTGCTGGATCAGTGAAACTTCTTAATGGTTGGTCACTAGTTTTGTATGGCATTGGCTTAATAACACTGTTCTTGTGTAAAAGCAAATCTTAGTGAGATGCTGTTATAAACAGCATCAGCTTCACTACAGCTGAAATACAATGGGCTGTAGGGGAAGGACTGGATTTTATTTTATTTAGGACTCTCTTAAGGACCTTTTTCCTAACAGCGATTAGAGCAGGAAAGTAGAAGCTCTCATGCAATAAGTCCAGAGTCTCTTTTTAACTGAAAGATGCTCTAGAGTAAAATATTCTGAGCTCATCCTGCTCAGTATTCTTGGCTGGGGATGACCTACCTATGTCTCCTCAAAAAGTATGAAAGCTGCCTGTTGATGGGTATGGAGTTTCTCATTGCATCCTGAAGTAGATTAGTGCTGAGAAACCTCTCATGAATTTATATAAATGATCAAAACCTGGTTGTCTTCATACATATTGTGGGTTTGCTTTTTCAGCTCTTGTGTTTGTAATGTTTCTATATTAAGCTCATTTTTACTTCTAATCAATGTCAAGAGTACTTCTGAGTTTTATGTTTTTTGAGGATATGATGATCTTGGTATAGTGCAAGGACAAATTATTCTGAAGATGTAGTATGAAAAAGGGCTTTAGTTTAGGATTTGCACTTAACTAGCTTTAATTTGTTAAGCTGGAATTCCAGAAATGGTTTGAGTTCCATCAGCTACCTGTACTATGAGAGGAGAAACTGGATTAGAGTAGCAAATGCAGTTGTATTGGTTTAATTGGTATGGTTTTAGTGTGTTACTTTAGAAATTAGTTCTGTTGCAGTGTTGGCTCTCATCCATGTTAATCACTTCCATTTGCTCAGCTTGGATAATTAAGTAGTAGCTACAGAAAGCAGAATTAACTACTTTTCTGTATCATCTGCTAACTCAGGGAGTCTTTCCAAGGTGTTTTCTGCAGAGAGTTAATTGCACTCATCTTCTGAATCTGTGGTCAATTTCTAGCCTGGAAAAAAAGATTTCTGCAAACTGCAGGCATCAGTGTCATGGGACTGATGCACTTGCTCTTGAATTCTCTGCTTCTTGGGATTGCTGCACAAATCACCATTAAGACTTCATAAACAGCTTGTGTTAAGAGTGGAATCTCTCCTAGTAATGCTCTGGCTTTCATCTCACTCTTCTGCATCATCCATCTCTTCTGTCAAGTGCTCATTTCTGGCTGTCTCCTGAAATAGACTTCCACCAATAATTGCATCTTCTGTTAACTAATTGTTGTTTCTGGAGTCATTCATTCCCTGCTCTCCAGATTTTCTTGGTTTTTAATTAAAAGAAGTTTCTTATTGAGCTTTCCCTGTCTGTCAGCCTCCTGCTGTCAGCTGAATATCTGAATCAAGGTATTAAAAGAGATGACACCTTTGTGCCCAAAATACTTAAAAGAAGCTTGTAATAAAATGCATGCTAATGGTCATACCAGATTTTGTTCAGTTGTTAAGACTGAAGGATCAAGTCGTCAGGGTAGGAGAGAGCATTCTTTGGCAACTGTAATTCATTTCTAATAAGCATTTATGTGATAGTTGAAGCTGATGCTCTCTGAAGTACAGAAACCCCATTTTTCCCACCAGATGTGCCTTGAGATATTAGGGTACATGGTGATAGTGATAGGGAGTGAAGATGAACTTTTCCTACAGCAGTTTAGATTCTCAAGTGGACATAGCAAGAAATTATTAAGCAGAGAAGGTAATTGGTACTAATTACCATCTGGTCTTACAGATTCAGATTATTTTATCTTCCTGCTTTAGAGTTACATTTTGGTTTAATACAAGTGCAATATCATCCTCTAAAAAATTTTGTTCTTAGTGCTGCTTGTCCTAGCTCTGTTCTGAACTGGTACTGAACACTTCCATCTAAAACTACAGACAACCTCTTATTCCACTGAATTTTTTTCAGCTTATATTTTCTTACATTTTGCAAGAAATAATATCATGGGGATGATTGATTTTCCTGTCATTTCCAGAGTTGTAAAAGAATAATGTATCTAGGGTATTGAATAGTACAGCTCTAATATATGCAAGAAATTCCCATCCAGTGCCCTGCTGTCCTAGGCAGCCTCGTGTCCTTTATCTGCCACTTGGCTATATAGTATCATCACAGATACTTTTTTGTCCTGAAAATTTCCATCTTCAGAGTCAGCAGATGAACATTTCAGGTAATTGAAAATATAAAACTGTAACTGAGCAGTGCAAAAGGAACTACTGAGAGTTTCTGTGTCTTAGATGAAGACTGTTCCCACAATCCACGCCTTTACCTTGTGCATGTGGTTGTTCTTGCCAGCCCAGTGCTCACTATCTCCAAACAGTCCTAACTGTTGTCCTGCTCCTGTGTAAGATATGACTTATTCTTAACGTGATACTTAGTCTTACAGTGAGGAAAACCCTGCTATGACTTGACTAGGAAATAACCAGTTCATAGCAGCCAAAGAATGCAGTCTGTCTTGGGAGGGAAAACCTTTTAAGCCTTAGCAATCTGGGAAGTGATGGTTTAGTGCAGCAAATAATACAGCCCTGTTACCCTGGGCATGCTCTGAAGCTCTCTGTTTTGGGTCTTGGGGTCATGCAGGAGCTTCTTAATGGAAAAGATTTCATAAAATTTTAATGTGGTCAAAACATTTATTTTTCCTAACTTGTTCTTTGAATCAGTGAAACCATTCTGAGACTTTATATAAAAAAAACTACAGAAAAATGCTTATCATGTTAATGAGTCCATGTAATTGCTTTGGCAAAGCTGCAACTGGAAACAGTTATGTAGGAAGTGTTGGGGCTGATTTTGTCCAGGTAGGGTGGTGTGTGCATGATCTGCAAACATCATGTCTCAGGTGAAAGCCATTATTGGCCAGCAGCTGGCTGTGAGGAACATTAAGACAACCTGAAAGGCATTACTGCTTCAGGTGTATGTATGCATTTTAGTGTCTGATGGCCAATGTGAATTAACACAGTAACTTTTAGTAGTCACTCTTTCATCTTACCACTTTCATCTTTCATGTTACCACTTTCATCTGCATCTGGTGAGGGACAATATCCACTCTGCTGATAACTTCCTTACAGAACTCCCTTGATCCAGAAGCTGTTTGGTTTGATAGTGGGCTATGGTGGGTGGTAAACAACTGCTTGGTATGATAGAAGGGCAGAGGCTTTGGAGAATTACAGCACTGTGTGCTTAATTCATGGAAGACTTGGAAGATGTGGCAATATCAGTCTTACCTTATTATAGATGACTACAAGATGTTGTGAGTTGTCTGTGGCTGCTTTGCTGAGTTGACTATGAAGTCCTTTCCTCAAGTAACTTCCTAGGGTGGTGGTCAGCAATCTTCTAGCTGATAGACATCTCAGATGGCCTGAATATACAGGGGGAACAGTACAGATGAATCAGCATTATTGTATTGGTAGTTTGATAACCCCAGCTGTTAAATTTGGCTGTCATGGTCCAGTCAGTTCTCTTGGGAAAATTACTGCATTAGGCATGACTGAATAACAATTCCAAGTATGGAATTCCAATAAACCAAGGTGACTTGGTTTAAACTGAAATTATGTCAATGTGACAAGAATGGTGGTGGAGTATTTACGTAAGTTGGTTCATTCTGACTGTTGCTAGACAGACAATCATAAAAGATGTTTCTGCTTACTAATCATCTGCAACAGATGTGACTGTCCTTAAAGATAGGACTTTTTGTGATGTGTACTGTGCTTATGATATCTTCAGGGTGGATGATCATGGGGCTTTGTAGCCTTTCTTTAAGTCATATCACATCAGCACTGCTTTTTTTGTTAGGAACTTGCTTTGGTTATCAATTGAGCTGTTCAGTTACTTAACTTAGTTGAATATTTGACTCCCAAAATTTAGGACTGTACTAGCATTGCATGGATATGGGGGGATATAGATAAATCTTAAGAAATGTTGCATTTTCCAGTTTTGACTGTGGCAGAAATTAAATGATGCTTCTATGTATTGTCTAAAAGTACTTTTTGTATGCTATAGTCCAGTGATTTTACTTGTGATGCAAATTCTTTTTAGCTTTTTCAAAGTTTTTTTGACAACATTATTTTGCTTTTCTCTGTCTACTGTAACTATTGAATTCTGACACTGGGCATTTTCTGAGACAGCATCAAACTTTCTCTTTTTTTTACCATTCCCTTACACTGTGGCATTCCTTTCTGCTGCTTAGTTTGAATTTCTACTGATTCAAAGACACAGAGGAAAAGAGGTACTTGAAAGTGCTTGAGAAGAGAGCAAACTGGGGTAGACATGGAAAAGGGCCATTCATGAGACCAGGAATATAGAACTTGCATTAAAGGAGGAAACTGAAAGGCTTTGCTCTTTTAGCTTAGTAAGAGGAAAGCCAAGAATAGATGGGATAACACTGTATGCATGAAAACATCCTGTAAGGGGTGGGAAAGGGGTAAACTTCACAGAGGAAAATTAACTGAACAACAACACTGGCACAAGAACAAATGGATATAAACTCTTCCTGTATCTGCTCTGAAATAGTATTCTGACTCCCAGCATAGTTACTGTAGGAGTGAGCTTTTCCAGGAGACTTCTAATGCCTTAAGTCACCTCAGGATGAAATGGGATCATTCAGTGAAAGGGATTGTGGTGTTGCCTTTAATAGAAGGCTCTGAATGCTGTAGTGCAAAAGGTGAATGCTTTGCTTTGCTGTACATGAGCAATTGCATTTACCTCTCCTGTCATAACCTTGCTTGAACTCCCTGGTATTTTTGAGTTAATTTCTTAAAAAAAAAAAACAACCCCAAAAAACAAAAGCCCAACAACAAACTGCAATCAGACAAAAACCCAGCAGTGCTCTGTGTGGACATCATGTGAGTTCAGAGGAAGATTGGCTGTGGGTGAGGCTGCAGTTTATCTCTGGTAGAGAGTGTGGATCAATAGGACTTCTGAAGTAGGTTCCAGAAAAAGCATATCTGAATGTTCTGTGTTGAGCATGTGTTAGATCTTGCCTACTTCAATTAGGAAACTGCTGATTCTTTCTGTATAGCTTCAAGCTACACCTGCTGTTAGGTGAATCTCTTAAGTGGTATGTTGAAACAGAACACTTTGATAGATTATGAAGTGTGCATACAGATTCATAACTGAAATAAGAAATAGCAATAATAGCTATTTAGAAAGTGTTGGCATGCATAAGGGGGAAAAGAGAAGAAATGTGTAAGGGGAGACTAGAAAGAAATGAAACTGTAAATACTGAATTATTAAAAGCTTCAAATTAGGATGCTGTAAGTAGTCATTCAGGATTTCAGACTAATGATTTATTGGACCTGACAAAACTGTTTCTCCTGCAAACAAGTCCTTAAGACTTAACCCTAAAATTTTATTTATTCCTTGAGGCATTAAATAAATGATGCTTTGAGTTTAGCTTTGTTAGTCTTCAGTGGAAGATTTTGAAAGATTAGATACTTGCCCTGGTTAGTAAGGATAGAACTGTGGATTGTAGAGAGACTTGTGTACTCATTTTGAAGATTCTTTTCTTGTGAATAGTACTGTGGTTAAGCTGCTTGTTTAGGTTTGATCTTAAACTAATTCCTTGAAGACTTAAATGACTCTCTCCCCTGCAGTGCATGCAGACTTTGAAGGTAGGAAGACTGCTGCTATTTCTTTAAAAGCAAGCCTAAGTTAAAATAGTTTACCAGTCTTCCAGTATAGATTGTGAGGATGCAGGCTGGTTTATTCTTTAATCACACACCTTAAACCTTCCTTGAATTCAACTCTCCAGCAAACGATTCCTGATATGAATACTCAGAGGCTTAATACCATTTTTAGTTTCTTCTGTTCTGTGGCCTGTCTCTTGCAATCTTGAAGAGCCTGCCTGCATTCCAGACTGGTGACATCTTAAATTAGATCTTTCTTTGGGATGCTCAGGGAAAAAATTGTAGTGCTTCTTGTCAAGGGAAGATCTGAACACATTTTTAAAAATTTGTCAGGTCAACGTATTCTTTAAGGTGGTGAAAATCTTAAAAGCATTATTAGGTTGCAGGCTAAAGTTGCTACCTTTATTCACAAAACTGCAGTGATGTAACTTTCCTCAAAGTACAAGTCTTAACTTTGAGCAGAAGTTGATTTAAGTGATAATAGGCTGTTGCAAATGTACTCAGTTGATACTATATACCCCTTAATCCCTTAGCAAGTGGGTCTTGCTTGTAAACAAATAAGTTTCTCTGCCTGCCTGGACAAGAAACTTCAGCATTACTATGATTAGGTCTAGCATGTGAAGTTTCTTAAACTGCTCATCACATTTTTTTTGTCTGCCTCAAATCTCATGTGATTTGCTTATCCACACTGTCAGTGGAGAGCTGCTGAGAAAAGATGTGTTGACTTCTCAGACCACTTACTAGGACTTATTTCAAAGAGTGAGAAGCAAAATTCAGTACAGGATTTTGAAGTGTGCTGTTGAATACCAGGAAGATTGAAACCAGTCTGAATCTTCCATTATTTCAGGCAGCTGTTGGTATTACTAAAGTTTGAGTATGTGGAGGTATTTAAGCCACAAAAGCAGAGAAGTGGATCTTTTGAAGTATTGTCAGTAACTAATAGCCTTTCTTGTTCTTCATTAAAGTAGGATGTGCTTATGCAGTTGCAGACACTTGCCTCATGTCATATTTAGGACCTTTAAGGAAGGACATTGTACAGTGTCCTAAGGATGCTTTGTTCTGTCTAACCAGTTTCTGGAATGTGTTGATAGCTCTCTTAACAGCTGGGCTGGCTTTTTTAGTTGGTTTGTTTATGCAAACTCTAAGTTTCCTTCTCTCACTTCTGCTATGGCAAATTAAATTAATAACAGGGTATTCTTTCTTTCTTTTAGTAGTATTGTTATTTCACCATGCCCCTAATTTGTCATCCAGTTGAGTTTTTATCTGATTATGGTATTCTCTGAAAGATCATATTAGTTCCATCTTTAAAGATATTGTGACATTTAAAGTCTTGTGACCATTTCTATCTCTTACTTCAAACTCTTTGGGTATGTTCTGTCCCTGATTTGAAGATCACCAAAGAGAATGCTCACTAAAATCAAGTCTTGATCCTCTGAGACTCCCTTGTAATATTTTCCCTGTGAAATACGAAGCTATGGGTAAAAGCTTTTCAGGGTCACTTGTAGAAAATTAAAGATCTGTTTCAGCTTAATTTCACAGAAAAGAAGGTTTCAAGCCAAACCTCAGTTCTGTGAAGTTTTGTGAAAGTGGTAAGAGTGTCCCACACAGGAGAGCTGTGGCATGAACTCAAGATGCTCTTCTGCACTACCTGCACTAAGATGGACCTTGCAAATGTTCCACCTTTGAAAAGAGTTTGAACTGGAGCTCCTGTCTTCTTAAAAACCCACAGATATCAGCCTGTCTTGCAAACCCACTGAAAAACAAAGTAAACATCTTACTAGTTTGGCTGCAACTGGGGTTGCTTGTTATGCAGCTACTTTGTGGTGATTCTACCATCTACATGTAGTATCTGAGCTTGCTTTTAGATCAGTGTCTCAAATATAGTGTGCTTTTTACCAAGTTGGTCATTTTATCCTGAATAAAAAATTATTAGACTGAACTGTTGTTGATGCAGCCTCATTGCCTTTCCACTTTGCTTTCAGTTAGCTTATTTTTTTTTAGGTGCTTAATAATACACTGGTTTTGATAACTGACTTTGATACATACTTTAGAACACTTAAATGGTTTTGCGTTTGTTTGGCTCTCCTTTTGACTGGTATTGTATGAACTTGCAGAGTTCAGGAATGGTTGTTTTTAACTAGGACTCCTATTTATGGATGTATTTATGGATGTAATAACCTACTGTCTGCATCAGGCAGCTCCTTGTGACAAGGGGAGAAAACAACTCAGTTTGATCTAAAGTGTCTGAACAGCTGCAAAAATTCTAGAACTCAGAAGGCCCTCTAAAATGTTTACCAAAAAACAGTGTATATGCAAGCAGTCCTGAATGTTATGTTTCAAAGTGTCTTAAGTAATTATATTCTAGTTCAAGAATTATATTTGTTTTATGATGTTAGGGTTTCTTAAAAGAAACTGTTCTTCTTGTCACTTATTAAGAATTAATAATTTTTTATGAAGACTTGAGCATTAAGGCAGTGTGCACTTCTCTAATAATTTTTATTTACCACTTAGTGTATCTATTCTCTTTTTATTTTGTGTACCTCTAGACACTCTTTAACTGTTGGATGAGATACAGTTTGCAGGGTAGAGCTTACTTGCCCTAATGTTGTCCCTGTGTGCTGATGCTTGATTTTAAAATCCTATTTTTTGTGTCATGTCATATATTCATGTTGTAATATGTAATTGAATTAATCTTGCATCACTGAAGAAGCTTCTGATACTGATCTCTAGATAATGCTTCCTATCACTTCTTTGTATCAGAGTATCTTACATCTGTAAACTTACTGTGATCTTCCTTTAGCTGCCAGCTCAGTTATTCCTTTATGTTGGGGTGGGAAATGTCTGCAACATCCTTATCATACAGCCTGTGGCTGCATGAATAATGCTACAGTGTAACTGCAGTGTGTGGTCTGACAGGACATTTTAAAGCTCTTTGCAGTTTTCAGAAAGAAAAAAAAAATCTTGCAGTTGTCATTGCATCTTCTCTCTTTTGGTTCCTTGCATTTGAAATCTTTTCAGCTTGTGATGGAACCCTCAACTCCTATCCCACTCATCAGGGTACTTCCTATGTATTAGACTTTAAAGCTGTTTACTTTTTCCCCTCTCTTTTACCAGTAGTCTTACTACTAGCTTTGGTTCCCACCTTGGCAACAAGGTTGTGTTGATTGTGCTCTAAAAACTAGAGGTATAAATGATGGTACATCTCCTGCCACTTAGAGCAGGCATCCCTTGTAACCATCCCATCTTTATTTACCACTCAGTCTAATCCTGTGACTAATTATGTGGGTGGTTATTTTGGTGTTAGTTTTTTTTTTTCCTTAGATAAGTTTGCTCTTGGATAAACAGAAATCAAATGATAGAGTGGACCATTGCTTCTTTTTCGTGTGTGTGCTTGTTCCTTAAACTATGTTAGTATTCTTCTCTTACCAAGTCTGACATTGATTCAGCTTTTGGCATCTTCTTTCTTGTCCACTGTGTTCAGTGTTCTTGGCTCTTTAGCAGACAGCTCAGCAAAATGAAAAGTCATGCCCTCTTACTGTGTTACTCTGTGACAAAATTGCACTTTCTTGTTCTCTCCCAGCCCCTCAGCTCCCATGCTTTTCACAGGATATACCATGTATGTTTCCATTTGTCTGTGTGTCATTTGAACCTGTATGAAAATCTTGGTCACCTTTCACTTACAGATTGTAGATTGAGGTCAAGCTGTTGCTCATGATCACAGCAACAAACTGGACACAGTGTAATACTGGATTTCTTTTTCAGAATCTGTTCCTGACAGTCTCTTAGGTGAGGAATGCTGATGAAATCCTACCTGAGACGTTGATTTCTAGAACATTGTTCTTGAAACTAACTTCTTCATTCAGATGCCTACATTTCACTTAAAAGTCACCTTTTGGGGGCTATAAGTGATCTTTTGGAGATACCTGAGCAATAGTTTGTGAGTCTTACTATGTCATGTCCCTGTTGCTCTTGGAGTGGATTCACTGGATGTTGGTTTTTTCAGGTCTGTTGGAAGTGTTGTGTTTATGACTTCCACTACAGCTACTACATCTCTGGCACTGTGAAAGTTGTGGGAGAGTTTATCACAAGTATATTAAGGAACTCATTCAGTAAGGTCAGACTGAGGGTGAGCAGAAACTTTATAGCCAGTTTTGGTGACAACTTTCAGATAAAAATGCAGGCAGAAGTGCAGTTTACTCAATGACATCATTTACCTATTGTATACACTGCCAAGGGTCATCTATAGCAGTAGGGAGAGGAGGGAACTCATGCTGGTTTATTTAAGTGATCAGTCACCCTGGTGTCTTCTGGCATCATTTGACAGACCTAAGCTGATCAGATGGCAAGCTGCCACAGCAAGGATCGTGTCCTTGTACTGTGTAGCTTCTAGTGTAAGGGAATCAGCAGGAATAATCTGCTTGCTGCATGGCTAGATATGGGAGCTGAATAGGCTTAGAGCAGGCAGTATCAGGAAGATGATATCTTGTGATAAATTCAGCTTTTCCAGCCAAGTCGTGGAGCAGTTCTGTATAAATCCAGAAGCAGCATGAGGGAGGGACTGGAAACACACAGCCAGTGCAAAGGTGTCAGCAGCTGCTGCTGTGCTGCTACTTGTGCTGCTGTGTGACCACATCTTTAGATCTGACCTTTGAAAAAGCAGAGTTATTCTGTGTTTGCTGACAAAGGAGTGTTGGCTAGGGATGTGGAAAAATTTCTCTTTTAAATTGCAGCTTAATGAGCAGTTCTGCAATTCCTCTTATCACTGTGATGATGTGTTTGTCTACGTTTTTTTTATTTCTATGTTAGCAAAAGACTTTATTTTACTTGATTAAGTGATACAAGAGAATGGTCTGGAGTGTTTTTATTGGTACAACAACTGTTGGTGAAGCTCATCAGTATAATTTTACTGATACACTTCACCTAATATATTGCTGTTGAATCAGTTCTGTAGTACACACTAGAATGAATAATTATCTTTTGTCTCTAACATTTTAATTTTTTGGCTTTTGAAATGACATTCAGCATATTACTTGCCTTGTTTTTAAAAAATACATGTGCAGCTTGCAGTAACCTGAAGTACAGATATGTGTACAGTAACTGAGAAGAAAATGCATTTTTCCTGTAACCAGGTTGTGTAGCTCACGTGAGAATAACACCAAAATATATTTCTCCTCCTTTTCCCATTTCCTTCTATCCACCATCTGAACTGAGGGGAGATGTTATGCTAATAGTTAAGCTCAAGTGTTTAGTATGGGGTCCTGGGAATGCTTTACTCCTGCTGCTCTGTTTTCAGAAACTCTGAGCTTTTAAAGTTGCAGTTTCCCAGACTGATTTTAATTAAAAATCAGGGGAGATGGTGGAATTGCTGCACGTGGTTTCTTGTCTTCATCGAAGGTGCTCACCTGGCTAGGTAGTTAGATAAGTATATTTTTTATACACTGCTATTGGCTCTTTCTTCCCTACTTTTTTTTAAGGGCCTTTAAATTATCGTAGTTAACTTCATAGTAAAATCAGAAGTGTCAGTTACACACAGTTGTTTACTTCTGTGTGTTCTTCAAATGTTTAAGAATTATTAAAGCTACCAACCCTCAATCTAACCATGAGGAGCAGAGGTGCTGTAGAGAGCTGCAGCAGCATGACTGTGGTTTGTGATGGAATTAGCTCTTTAAAGCAGATGAGAATAAAAACAGTGTCTGTGAAACCCAATGTCTTCTTTTCAAATGCTCCTGGAATCACAGACTAAGCTTGAAATGTTACTGCATACCAGTGCAGATATACAAGGAATATAGTATAGCTATGGTATTAAATATAACAGGAAATGCCATGATTTTTTTAATGTTGAAATTAAGAAGCACGGTTATGGTCCAGGATCTTATTGCTGAGTATGAACTTAGCACAGAAATACAGATTGTGGTTTGCAGTAAACTCTTCTGAGGAACTTTCTATAGGTTTTTATGCTGCAATATTCAGTATGTGTTGACCATATGTGTTGCTGCATGTTCCTTTTCTCCATCTGCAGGATTTTTTTTTGCTTTTTTTTTTTTCCCCTCTTCTTTTGAAGGCCTTGAGTTTCTGAGGGGAAAGCTATAGTAGAAAAGTGCCCAGCATGGTGGCAAATGGAAGCGTAGAACTGAAGGGGTCTGTTCAATAGATCTCTGAGGAAGTGGCTTCAATAATACTGCAGAAGTTTCCCTTTTATTTATGTGAAATATTCAGATGATAGTTCTACCTTGGAGCTATCTAAATAGACAATGATACTTAGTACCAAGTCCCACTGCAATGTGTGAGTCAGTATCACTGAATAATTAATCTGTTTAAGAAAGAAAAAAAAAAGCTGTTATGTTTTTGTAAATAATATTTACTGCCTGAAGTAGGTTAAAGCATGCCTCATGTTACAGTGAAGGGTGGGGGAAAAGAAGGGAGTGAAAAAAATCACTTGGTCTTAAGTGAATAAGGTTGGGTAGTAGAGTGACAGAAATGTAGATTGATCTTCCACTCTTTAAAGGTTCTCTGCTTGGAATAATAAATAAATAAAATGCTGATGCAGTAGAGAACTGACTCTGTAAAAGGCTGTCTGATGAGGCTCTCAACTTTGGTGGTAAACTGACAAAAAATCTTGTAACTTTTAAGATAACTTCTGTTGGTGCTCTATAAAAACCTGCAGAAAATGGCACTGAGGATTTGGGGTTTTTTTGCCTTCCTGTACAACTTGGGGAGAAGGGGGTGCACATGAAGCATATCCTCTTGCAAAATAACTTAGATGAATCTTCTAGAAATAGGTTTTCATGAGTGACCACCCACATGGAAATACACATTCAACTGCTCATTAGTGGACTCTTCTCCTCCCCTGATCTTGCTCCAGATTAAGATGCCTTCTGCTGGGAATCTGCTTTGTCTGTGAGCCAACTGAGGCTTCAAGATCATGAGCTGTAGAAAGCTGAGGTTTGGCTGGAGGCAGTGTCTTAAGTTTTCATAGAATCATAGAATTGGCTGGGTTGGAAGGGACCTCAGAGATCATCAAGTCCAACCCTTGATCCACTCCCGCTGCAGTTCCCAGCCCATGGCACTGAGTGCCACATCCAGGCTCTTTTTAAATATCTCCAGGGATGGAGAATCCACCCCTTCCCTGGGCAGCCCATTCCAATGTCTGATCACCCTCTCAGTAAAGAAATTCTTTCTAATGTCCAACCTAAATCTCCCCTGGCACAACTTGAGACCTCTTGTGCCCTCTTGTCTTGCTGAGAGTTGCCTGGGAAAAGAGACCAACCCCCCCCCTGGTTCCAACCTCCTTTCAGGGAGTTGTAGAGAGTGATGAGGTCTCCCCTGAGCCTCCTCTTCTTCAGGCTGAACAGCCCCAGCTCCCTCAGCCTCTCCTCATAGGATCTGTGCTCGAGTCCCTTCACCAGCCCAGTTGCCTCCTTTGGACCTGCTCTAGGACCTCGATATCCTTCCTGAACTGAGGGGCCCAGAACTGGACACAGGACTCAAGGTGTGGCCTCACCAGCACTGAGTACAGGGGAAGAATCACTTCCTTGGACCTGCTGGCCACGCTGTTCCTGATACAGGCCTTGGTATAGATCTATAGATCTATATTTGGTATAGATCTAAACCAATGTCAGGTAAATGTACCCCACAAGGCTTATCTGCAACTGTCTTTTCCATGCCAGGGCAGTCATAATCATCTAGAGCTTTTCCATCTTCTCACTCCTTGCAAGAGTTATTGCAGAATCAGTATGGGAAAGGCATTCTTTGGGCATCTGACCAAGGGAGAAGGAATACAGTTGACAGGAATGTCAAGTGCAGATGGTGCTGAGTACTGTTGTGGCTCTGGTTCAGCTTCCAAGGAGGAAGAGGACTCAGTTAGGAACTCTGTGATCTAAGAAGCTGGGCTGTAGCCTGTAGTTTTTTTCCCTCAGGGGCCCATCAATGGGACACATCTTAGGACATCTAAAGTATTAAATTAGAGTCACTGGGACTTCTGCAAATGAGGCTTCTCATGCAGAACAAATCTTGGGTACCCCTGTCACTTTGTCTAGCAGGAGGAGAGATTTTTGTCACCTTTTGTTCATAAAGTATAACATTATTTTATCAACATGTGACTGTTACTGACTCTATGGTGGAAGCATGGGTAATGTATATTCACAGGTCCTGCATGTTGGTTGGGTGCTCTCCAGTGCAGATCAGAGATGACATGACACTGCTGGCTGAGTGAGATTTTTAAGTCAATCTGAAAGGCATCTGTCCTTGCCCATCTGAAGGGAGCAATGCTTTGCAAGTACTGGATAAGACAGCAGAATCTTAACAAGAGCCAGAAGGATAAGCATTTATTGGAAAAAAACAAGACTGAAACTAGAAAATAATAGGTAATAAAGCAGAAATACCCTAATAGAGATAGGATGTTCATACTTGTTAATTGGTTACTGATATTTGTTGCACAGTGGTGGTTGGATACAACCAAAAGCAGTAAGTTTGTCCTCTTGAAGGTGAGAGGAAGGGCCAGGATTGTGCTGGCCTTGGTGGGTTGTGCTGTGCTGGAAAGATGGCTGTGAATGCACCCTGGGATCTGCTCAGTCTTCAGCTCTCCCAGGAGCAGCTGTACATACATAATGCCCAGACAATACCTGTACCAAGAATTAGGCCAGGACATTTGTTTAGTCATCCCAAGTACTGGAAGGCTTTAGAAGATCTTAAAGAGACATCTAATGAAGTGATGTAGGACGTAAAGCTAGGTGAGTGCTGCTTATTTTTGCATGTTTAGTTGGTAATTAGTAAAGTGGTGCATTATACTTACTTACAGTATAGTAACCTTCTGTAGAAATAAACCTCAGTTCCAGCTGTACAATTGGATCCCAGTTCAAATCCTGCTAGGGTTTCCTGGCTATTTATTTGGTGTTAAGCAGTGCTTACAGACAGCTTCTGGACAGTTCTGATTGTAACTTTCTAGCGCCAGGCTCTGGGAGGCAGTTCCATTGTGCTGCCTTTTCTGAGTTGGATGTAGGACCTGACCAGTCCCAGGCACTTTAAGTGGGTGAGGATTGTTGAGGTTCAGGTGAAGCTGTGTTGGGAGAGAGGGAGTTTGTGGAGGGTGAGAGGAGGGTTTCTATGCACACCTGAGCTGTGCTGAGCTGTGGCTGCCTTTAGCAGCCTTACCTGATTAAGTCTGGCAACATGCCCTACTTTGCAGTTACTGTGCTGTCTGCTCCAATATATTAAATTTTCACAATTATTGTTAAGTTCACAAGACTGGATTGATAGATGATGTGCTCCCCTGATAGTGTAAAATTCCTTTAGCTGAAAATAGGTGGTAGTTTTGTAGTTTATCTGCTATTTGAGGTGTTCCTGGGCTTGTTTCTATCTGTAGTGTACTTAATTGTATATAAAGTCACATTGTTAAGGCTTACAGACTCAGTAGAAAGAACAGATTCAGAATTAGAGTAAGCATTTTCCTGGTTACATAGGCTTGCAAGTAGTTTTTGGGTATTCAGTGAAAGTTTTGGAGAACCTCTGTTCCAGTCAGCATGGGGAGTAGACTTGGTCTGCACATGACTTGGGACTGTTGGAAAACTGTCTTGCTTGTTGCAGCAATTGGAATATCTCTGTGCAAGGTGCAGAGGTCTAAAATTGGAAGAAAGTAGTTTCAGCCTGTTCTGTAGGCTGCCTGTTGCAGTTTCTGTAGTGCTGGGGAAAGATGTGACAGTGCAGTGTCTGCCTGATGGTCACTGAGCATCTTAGTAGCTAGGCTTATTTACTGGTGGTTTAACTTCCCACTTCAAGTGCAGTTCTCATGTACTGTCCCATGGAAAAAGTTGAGATTAAAGTAAATAAGGACTTTGATACTGCCCAAAGGGACTATATTTATGGTTGCAGATCTGACCATAACTTCCTGAAGGCCAGAGTTCTTGGCATGTCATCCAAATGTTCTTATAACACTGTTTTTAATTCTCATTGTTTCATCCTCTCCCTGCTTCTAGTTTGTATATTTAAAAAGCAACAGCAAACAAAACAAAACAACAAAACCCAGCAACTCTGTCCCAAGGTCATTACGTTAATTTTGTACAGACAGTTGCTGTTTGTGCTATTGCAGAAGTTAAAGGACGAGAAGATGTTAGAGCATTATGGTGTTACATAAAGGTTTCTCTGTCCCAAACTCCCTTTGTAACCTCTTCTATATGTGCCCTTGACAAGTCAGTACCAGTTCTCCTTCAGGATTATCCCATAAAGGTTGCTTCCCACCAGCACTGTCTGCCTAGTGCTTTCCCCATCATTGTGCTCACATGGTTTCCCAATCTCTTCCCAATTGTTCCTGGCTCCTGCTGTTTTCACTTCTGGTCCTGACTTTTATAGGATCATAAATGCAAATTTTTTTTTCTTCTGCTTTCTCCCAATTGGAGTGTATTTTGTATTCCTATGGAACTTCTATTTCACTCACATTTCTTGTGTTTCAATCAGGAAAAGGTGCTTGAACCTGAAGGATTTAACATAGAAGAGACTGACTGTATCCTAGAGTAGTCACTTGCAGGGGAAGTTCAGCTTTGATTCTGTAGAGTTGGACTAAAAGAAGCTGTTCTGAGTCATGCTGGAAATGACAATTTCTTCAGTGGTAGGTGACTGATTTTGAGTTCTTTAGCTTCTTCAGATGAAGCTCTTCAGTGATCAGTAGATATTTCAAGGTGGTTTGGCTTCCTTTCTTTATGCATTCTTCAAAAGCTTAACATATGACCAAGTTTCTGTGTGTTGGTACAGGGCCTATGGGTGCATATCTGGTGGAGGAGTTAAAGTTGTCCAAGTTCTAGGTACCTGCTGTAAAGAATGGAGGGCCAGACTGATTTAGAGAAAGCAGAAAAGTTAAGATGCTTGACTAGATCTGCAGACCGTATGCATAGGCATCTAGACTATTGACAAATGCCAGGTAAATTTAATTTATTGTGGGCTGGATTGTGGTCCAGTCAAGTGGATCCTGTTTTTATAGTGTTGGATTCATGATTCTCTCTGAAGTAGTCTGAAGAGAATGGAACTGGGTGCATAACTTGACTGCTTCCTCTTTAGAAAATGTAAAATTACAAAGTGTGCAAAGTGGACTGGACAGGGGTGAGGTTGGAGAAATACTAATTAAAGGTGTTTGAGTTAGTCAAGCCTGATGCTGCTTATTTTCCAAACTGGCTTCCTCTGTGCATAACAAGAGTTGAGATGATATTCTTCTAGCTTGTTGTTAGAAAAACAGTAAAGTTCAAGTAGTCCTTTCTCATCAAGGAAGAGCAGTGCATTTTGTCTTTGTTCTACTAAATCTGAAATGAAAGAGTCTGAAATGCAAAGTGCAGAACTGTATCTGTCAAGATCTGAAAGCCTGCATTTGAGTTTTGCTGTAGGGCTGGCCTTCTGCAGTGGCATTCAGTTGATCTGGCATGTTTTACTTCTATTTTTTAAGGTGACTGAAATAAAACAACCTAATGTTTTTACTTTCAGCACTGGAAGAATCGGAAAGTGACATTTATGTGAGATTCATGAGGTCACACAAGTGTTACGACATTGTTCCAACAAGCTCTAAGCTTGTTGTTTTCGACACCACGCTACAAGTGAGTATTCTCCTTTCAGTCTGTCTTCTGCTTGCAGTTCCTTTTGTTTTGTTTGGTTTTTTGGGTTTTTTTTTAAGGTGTTTCCTGAGTGCTAGACGAAATTCAGTCTCTTGAAGAGAAGGTCTCCTGTAATTTTGTGCTTTGACTGTACAAACTCATATTGTTTCAATTGTATCTTTCATGCTATACTAGAGGAAGAGCTGGGGAAAAGACTCTCTAGCAGAACAGAAAGAGAGGGTATAATTTGTTTTGCAGTTGGAATCACTATCTAAAAAAAAAAAACAACTTCCAGACAAGCCCAAACTTATGTTGGCTTCTTCAGAATTTACATAAAGACGTTTTATGTAAAGATCCCTGTGCAATAGTTTGAGTATCCAGGTGTTTTTAGTCTTTTCGGGCTGTATTGGTAACACAATTTAGGACTAAAATGGATGGCTTGATAATGCAAATTATTAGATTCTTCAGGCTTTTTTTTTTTTTTCAATTTCTCATTTTGCTTTAATCAGTAAATCATCTGCTAGACTCTTGGCTCTATCTGAAGAGTTTGTTTGCCAAAAGAAGACATTAGTTGCTTGCTATAGAAACAGCATAATCTGTTCTGCAGTGTGGTAGAAAGCTGTGGCTTTCTTTTGTTTCCTGGATTTTGCAATTGGGTTTTTTTATTGCTTTGGGTTTTGTTTGTTTTACAGTGTTTTTCCTTTTAAAGATGCTCCAATTCTGGCTTAACTGAGTCCATTAAATAGTTTTGATTTGGTACATACTGCTCAATTAGGCTGCAGCTTTCCATAGACAGAGGCAGCCATGTAATGGACTTAATCCCAAAATGTTCACACTTGTGTATCAGGTGATCATATGTAATGCAAGGTGGAGTGGTAGGATCTAGAAGGTGGAAAGTTTACCCTGCACAGCAGGCAAAGTAATGGGGTGGATCAGGAGCATTGCACAAATGTCTGGTTGTACAGTGACCAAGAGCATCCCCCTGGAGTTCTGCAGCATGGCTAAAAGCACTGGATCTTCAGTTACTCACTACAAAAACAAACAACAAGACAGCTTTGTAGCTTCAGCACTGGACTTTCTGGATTGTTCAGGCATCTTGCTAGTGAGGGAGTTTCCTTTATCTGTTGACTTTATTTAGACTCTGAGCTCACTGAGGCTTCAATGTGTTGCCTCTGGTATCTTGGATGAGTCCTCAAAGGTAAGGATCCTTTCCTGTACTGGTATTAAGGTAAAACTTGAGCAGGGATGTGGTTAAGATTCTGCCTTTGTGCCAAAGAACATCCTGCTGCTAATTGATCTGGCACTTGAGAGAAAGCAATGCTGAACACAGCAGTCACTGGTGTCTCATGACACATGAGTGTGGTTGGTGCACATATGTGTCTGGAATAAGAAAATAGAATAGTTTTTTTTTTTCTTTAACATCTAAATGAGTACATGGTAGAGAAGGTACCTAATAAGAATAGTAAAAAACTCCTCAGGTGTTCTTTGTGGTTTTAATTTTTATACATACATTGCACATGTTCCAGTACTTCAAGACTTTGTGTCAGTTCTTATTTTGAAAACATAGTGTCCATGCTTTACAACATGCAGTGTCCATGAATCCTCTCAAACTGAGATGTTTTTCTACATATTTCTCATCCCTGGATCTGTTTCACTGCTACCTAAATCAATGTTTCCCCCTAATTTAAAAAAAGCCTGGTGCCTTGAAGTCCTCCAAATATTTAAACTCTATTTTTAGTGGTGCTAGAGCTAAAACAGAATATACAAAGTCACACTTTTTGCCTGCCTTAGTGTAAACTAGTAGCAGTCAATGGAAGAAGAACTAAAAATGGTGCTGCCTTGTGTTCTATTGGCATCCTTTGGAAGATTCTGCCGTTTGATTTTTTTATTTAACTGCAGTGTCCCATCTCCCTCTGCTGGTCAGCAATCACAGCACGTGTCACATGGTTCTCCCCTGGAAAATTATTCACGAGATATTGTGGAAAGTATTCTTAAACTGTTATTAGCTGTGGGAAAACTGAAGATGTTAACTTCTGTAGTCTGGCACTGCTGAAGCAATATCTGTTCTTAAAAGGAGATGTTTAGTCTCAGTGTCTTTGAGGGATTTATTGTAAAGACTTGTAAGGAATCTTCTTTAACCCTGAGTGAGATGGGAGATGGTAAGATGCATTAGAAACAGAAAGCAGGCCTTAGATAGCAGCAATTGTAACCAACAAAGAACAGGAATGGGCTCAAAGTCTTGTCAGGCCTGTTTATTTGTCAGTCATAAGGCATGGGGGGCCCACCAATTCCAGCAGCTGCCAGACTTCCTGCATTGCTCCGTGCCAGCACACCAGTGTGGTGTTGGGCATCAAGCACTCACCTGTACAACTGCACCTCTGCTGGGCTGGTGTGAAAACAGTGGTGTATCTTGTGCACTTCAGGAAGGTTCAGCTCCTATGGCAAGGCAGAAGTGTGAGGTGCTTCAGCTGGAGAATGTCACTTGGCAGAGATTTGAGCAACATCTGTATTAAATAAATAAAATGGTCTGAGCCAAGGCCTGTTTACCTGCTGGAGGCCAACTGGCACAGCTCAGTTTGCATTAGTGTAGCTTAGCTTGTATTTCCCCCAAAAGTATCAGCATCTAGTCTGCATACCTGAAATAATCCCCAGCTTGTACTGAACCCTGAGGAGTGGCAGATACTGTCTGGGAGAGTGCTGGTTGGCACAGTTCACTTGGTTTAAACTAACAGTGGAGTGTTCTTTCACCCTTTTAGTTTACTAATACAGATGTAGCCTGTAAGTATTTGCTTCTCATAAATATTTATAGAATCATCTTGAACTCCACTTCAGTGCTGTGGCTTTACCCTGTCTGTGACCCATGAATACTCTGTATTCCTGCTGAGCTCCAGGCTCTTGCTTTTCCCAGAGAAGATTCTATCTTGGCTTGGCACACATTAAAGAAAGTTTAAAGTCTGTTCTGACCAGGAAGGGAGTCGAGACAATTAGAGGTTATGAGCTGTCCTGTGAAGTTTGGAAATTTGACTCTCTGGATGATGGGGAAACCAGGCAAGTTGCAACAGTGTGCAGCTCATGATGGATGAACTGTCTTTCTAATCTCTTGCACAGCTCCCAAGATGCCAACAATAGGAGAAAAGCACTTTACAGCCCCTTTCAGGGGGTTAGGAGGGTTGTCCCCTGAGGGGCTCCTCTGAATGAACATTCTCTTATTCTTCATTAGTCAATAAATAGATGTGGATTAGCTTTATAAGAGACTCCAGGAAAACACTGAGCTGAATGCAGATATATTTGTGTGTCTTGTGAAGTTTGTATAAGCTCTCACGGGGTGAAAAGGTCTGTCTGACCTTTGGCTAAATTATATTCATACCTGTTAAAAGTAAATTTATGATTTAATACTAAAACATATGTAGCTTTTCCTCACTATAAACTTGAAGCTGTTTTTCAAGTTTTGTACAGCACTTCCTCATAAACTAACAGTAGTCATGTTTATATAGAAACAGTCATTAAAATAATCTTTTAGAATCCTAAAGACTTTCCTTTTTTATCCTAAAGAAATCTTGGACAATTGTGTGACTTGAAGGTTAGGTTGCTTAACCTTTCTGTTTAATGAAATTATCTAAGAGGGTACAGACCAGATGTTGTTATCACTAATGTAGGCTTTTGTCAGTAACTGTCAGATGCTAATAAGAGCTCAAATTCTTATATTTCTTCCACATAGCTAGAAAAATATTGGGAACAATCTTCTGGAAACTTCTTTAGTGGTTTAACAAGCTGGAAGTAAATATAACTTCTGCAATAGATTCCACCTTAGAAGAGTGGGAGAGATTTTGTATTCCTCTTCCTTGCACTGATTCTGTTATTCTTGTTCCCTCCAGGTTATTCTTGACAGGGCTGTTGCCTCTCTCCAAGGTAATGAGAGAGACCAGGATTCCAGGAAGAATGCTCTAGAATCTTTTGCTTCCATTAACACACAGCAGACTCTGGGTCTTATGTTGCAACAGAATGCTCACAGCTTTACAAAAGGTTTGACTGTCTGTCCCTTAATTGGCTTTGAGGTTTTTTCCTCTTCAAAGTTACTAAATTTAAAATAATATACTGTCTGAATTTTTGAGGAGTGTGAACCCCCCCGTGCTTACCCATCCCACAGAATTGCAAGAGAATAATGTCATTTAGCTTCTGACTGGCATGTGGGCCACATACCAGCTCCCTTCATTGAGATCAGGCTGGAATCAGCAGCACAATACAGAGAGGCCTGTGGTTTTCAGAGCTGCTCCTGTTGCTTGAACAGTGAGCACAGGAGCTTAATTCCTGCAGCTTTCAAAACCAACAGAAAGCAGTCATTCCTGGGTCCTGGAGGAGGAGAAAACAAATTCATTGCACCCATTAAAAAGAACATTTTTGGTCTATGTAGTTAGTAGGTAAGGTGTTTGTACTGAGTGAAAAGTCATGCTTCATTCTTCTTGCCTTTCCTGCAACCACACCACTTTTTCTGGTAAGATCTTAATCTGTGAAAGAATTTCTGCACCTTTTGAATGCAGCTGGTACCAGTGGCTCTGCCTGTGAGGCTTACCTAATGTCTGACTTTTAACTGATTGTGGTATGAGGTCTAGCAGCAGAAATTCTGGCTTGAAGTTATTCCCTTCCTACCCTTCTCTGAAAACAGAGCTCTGCTCTCTCTCCTTTGTTAGAATACTTAGGCTCCCCTCAAATAGCAGCTGGAAGTATCAGCAGAGTACCTTGTGGAGGTGGAATACCAGAGTTCAGTGTAATCATGGACCATCTGGAATAGGTCCTGAGTAAATCAGCATGGGTGGTGGTAGAGGGAGAAAGAGAGCCCTGAATCACTGCCTATTATATGGGCAAATTGACACAGAGTATCAGTTAAATTCTCAGTTTGGTGTCTTCAGTTGGATTGGGGGGGTTTCATACAGATGTGTTGAAGATTTCTGCATGTGGAGTCAGTATTTGCTGTCTCCAGGCACATGCTCTAGATTTCTCCCTGGACTTTAACTTGAGGATAAGACACTACCTATTGTTGCTGGGGGTTGGCTTGGGACTGAAGGATGTTGCTTCATCAACTCTTTAAATTTTATTAAAGCAGTCTGTGGCCATTAGTGGCACATCATCTACCAGGAGAGTTCCCTTTCCACCTCCTGAGGATGGAGAAGAAAACTGAATTTTGATCTGATTTCATGTAAGCTTTCCAAAATTCATCATGAGCTGGAGGAGCTGCTTTGTGGATGTCTGTTGAGGTTTTTCAGACATTGAAGGAAATGTAGATTCTTGGTTAATAACAGGTTTCTCCAGCTTTCTGCTACTTTACTCAAGGGCATGATAAGGTAAAGAAGGAAATTCTCTTCCAGACCTGCTTGGCCCTTGCCCTAGGCAAAAGTCTTTATTGCTAAGTCCTTAAGTAGACCTTTTTTAAAGGCATAGTCCTTCAAGCAGGAAATGCTGCTGTATTTCATAGACCAAAGAAGAGAATAAATTGTAATGAAACAGTCATTGTGCTGAAATGGTTGGCTGTAGTCTTGCATACTGGTTTAGTCCCTCAGAAAACACAATTTATAAAAAAACCAATTTCTAAAAACGCTGAACTTTATAAACTGCACTACAAAAGAGATTTTCAATTTTTCAAAGTACCTCCCTTACAGGACTGTAGTTTTCTGTAACTAAAAAGATGTCTGGATTGGACATTACAGCTTTTTGTACAAAAAAAAAAGAATTGCAAATTAATGTTTAATATATTTCTCAGTGCTTTGTTGGCCACTTCTAGGGAAACATAAAGAAAAAGCATTTAATTATCCCCTAAAAAAGAGAGCAATTCCTTTGTGATAACTGTAAATGTTTCCTGAGGAGGTGTCATCTGCAGATTACAAATTAGAAAGTGTTTTTTCAGTTTCCTCTTGACCACTGGGAAAGCTGATGTGAAGATTCTGTGGAAAACTGGTGAGCCTCCCCTGTTTGACACTGTTAGTATGACTCAAGTAGTTGGTTACCTTGTTTGCCTCTTTGCTGGGTGTGTTGTCAAACAAGTACAGAAAAAACCAGCCATGATTTCCTTGTGTGACCTCTGCCTTCCAGCCTCTGATACAGAAGAAGCTCTACCTGAAATCCTAGAGAGCAGCTGAGGACACAAACCTGTCTTATTGCAACTTGATCATCAGGCTTCCAGCTCCCCCATAGGAAGTAGTTGGGACTCTTCTCCCTCATCCCCCTCTTTGGGATATATGCCAGGATTTGGGCAGCCAGAGAACTTGCCACTGTTGCCCCATTCTTGGTGTTTTGACATCAAAAGCATTTTAAGAGTCAGCTCATAAACACATTTAGACCAAGAGAGTAAAGAGCAGGTTGCCTCTTTACAAAGGTCACAGCAGAGGCCTGGCAGCTCTTCTCTTACAACAAAGACAGTTGTACTCCTCTTGGTGGTCTTATTGCTGAGAACTATTGAAATGGAAATGTTTAGCCTCTCAGAGAGAAAAGTCTGAGGGTAACTTCCTTTTACCTTCATACTCTTAACAGTGAGTACAAAGACTGCATTACAGTGTGTCTTGGTCATATTGTGAAAATACAGATGCTGCTATCCCTTAAATGGAAAATGTTTCCCCCCTGACAAGGGACCCACTCAGTGCCTTGCAGTTTGATGCTTGGAGCATGTGAGTATATGGGTATGAGCTTAACCTGCCATGGAGCTTCTTCAGCTCTTCTTCTCCAGTTTGCTAAGACTGAATGGTTTCCTCTTGCAAATTTCTTTCAATTATGTATCAAACTTTCTGATTTGTTATGTTAGTAAGGGTTATGGTGTCTCCATGGTTGCCTAAAAAAGATCTGGTATTGACACTGTGGTCCATGGCAATTTTGTGGGGTGTGTTCCCTCTAAGTTTTGTGGCCCTTAAAAATCATGATGTGACAAGACTGAGAATTTGTGAACTTACCCAGTCAGGGTGACAATGAATGTTCTAACTCACCTTAGAGCATCCATCCATCAGGAACTGGACAGTAAAAGTGTTAAGGATCAAGTGGGTCTAATACTGCTTTTATGGGAGCTCTGTGCAAAGAAATAAAAGGAGCTTCTTATTTTCTATTCTGATGTGGTAAAATAGACATTTCTTGGGATTACATTAGGGGCTTTTCAGGCACTTAAAGCTAAGGCACTGATGTTGGCTTATACAGTGAAAGATGAGGCATGAGAGAGACCCATTTATCATCTTGCCCTTGGATGGCAGCCATACGACAGAAGTTCTGGAAGATCTTTGAACACTGTCCATGCTGCTAGTTTTTTGCATCATCCTCTTGCTTGATACTGGCAGATCTGAAGGTGTTCCATAACTTTGTAAAATGTTATGGAACATAATACATGGTTATGAAGCATGTAACATGACAAGAAACTTGAGATTACTGGTCCAGTGTATTATAATGGGTATCCCTTGCAGTGTTTCCCATCAGTGAGGGTAAACCTTGTTTAGGTCTGAGATTTTTTTTATCTGCTCCCATCATTTCTGGTGTTGCTGCCTCGTAATCAAGCTAATTTGGAGCTCACTAACCTTTGGGGAGAAAGTTTTCCAGATATTCTGTTAACTGACAAATGGAATTTCCTATGTATGGGTATAACTCAATCTTTCTTGCCTGACACTATGTCTTCCTTAAGACTTAAAGTGGAAATATCTGGACGGTTCAGAAGCAGTGATGTTCTTAAGTCCTGTCTAACCTAAATAAGCTTGTTCTTTTATTCACTGTATCTACAGTTGGTGTAACTATGTCCTGTAGTAAGAAAAGCTTGTTCCTTTTCTGCTCACTGTTGCTGATATAGCTGGGATGATATATCACTGATATGATATAGCTGGGATTTCAGTTGCTGTGTTCCTTTCCTATAATGTGGCCCCTCTGTTTAAAGGGTAGAATGCTGGAGAAGACAAGTAGTCACATAAAGTGGGATTCCTCATCTAATTGTAGATGTCTAGACATCTAATAGTCAGTAGGTGGGGAAATACCATCTGTGGGATACAATTTAATCTCCATCCAAGGGTGGTGACTCACACCATAGAAATTGATGTTTCCCAGGGTTGGCTGTGAAGAGATGCAGTGAATATGCATGGTCAGTGTATATGGTGGAATAACCCCTAAATTGGGGTAGATAAAACCCATTCTTAATTTTTTTTTTAGGACCACTACACAGTTAATAAGGCCAGAAGTGCTTTGTTTAAAGAGTGTTTGTACATGGTGTTGAACAGCAACAATCTATTGAGATCTGGCTGAAGAACAAAGGTTTCATGAAGGTCAGGCTAGTCCAGCACAGCATCAGAGAAAGATTAATGCTGGTAGGGTCGAGAATGAACACTGTTGGAGGTCCAAAGATGGGACATAGTAGAGATCTTCAAAGGCTACAAATTATGTATAATCACGTCCTTGTGGGTAATTTCTGCATGAACATCATTGAAACATCTAAATGTACTGGATGAAAGCCCAGCTCCACACCCCAGTGCTTTGGCAGGCCACCAAGCAGTACTTTGGGCAACTGAAATTAGTAAACCACAGAAACTAAAGGGAAGTGTGAGTGGGTGAGTGTATGTTTGTGCTTGCAAGCAGTTTTAGCAAATAAGAATGAAGTTGTTTTTTTTGCTTTGTAATTACAGAATCATAGAAGTTTCAGGGTTGGAAAGGACCTTTCAGATCATCTCATTCCAATGATGGGAATGATTCCATGGGCAGGGACACCTCCCACCAGGTCAGGTTGCTCAGAGCCCTGTCCAGGCTGGCCTTAAAAACTTCCAGGGATGGGGCTTCCACCCCCTCTCTGGGCAACCTGTGCCAGTGTCTCACCATGCTCATGGTGAAGAACTTCTCCCTAACTTCCAATCTAAATCTCCCCTTTTGTGTGAACCCATTCCCCTTAGTCCTATCACTACTGACATCCTAAAAAGTCCCTCCCCAGCTTTCTTGTAGCTCCCTTCAGATACTGGAAGGTTACAATAAGGTCTCCTTGGAGCCTTCTCCTCTCCAGACTGAATCACCCCAACTCTCTCAGTCTGCCCTTATAGGAGAGGTGCTCCAGCCCTCTGAGCATCCTCGTGGCCCTTCTCTGGACTCTCCAGCACATCCATGTCCCTCCTGCAAAAGGGGCTCCAGATCTGGATGCAGTACTCCAGGTGGGGTCTCAGGAAAGCAGAGGGGGAGAATCATCTCCTTCAACCTGCTGCCACACTCCTCTTGATGCAGCCAAGGATCCAGTTGGCTTTCTGGGCTGCAAGTGTACACTGAGGGCTCATGTTGAACTTCTCATCCACCAGCACCCCCAAGTCCTTTCCCTCAGGGTAAGTAATTGGCTTACTTTGGTAAGAGACAAGCATTAAGAACTGATGGTGCTGTTTTATTTAAAAGATAATTGTTTAATACTTTCTACTACGAAACTGAAGAAAACAATAGGAATGTCACAAGCTGTGGTCTAAAGGGATGAGTTTTAAGTGTTGCTTTGTTAAACATTGGTGATTTGTTACATCAAATGTTTGGTAACCTTATACTTGAGCCGATTTTCTGTTATAACAGATTTGAGTTGTAAGAGTGTATCTTGAGACCTATCTTATCTGTTTAGTATACCTTTTTTTTCCAAAATCAGTTCTTAAAGCTAGATAAGATGGCATCTAACAGAAGATTCTTGAGATTCTTAGGGCCAAATAACTTGCAAATAAAAAGAATCAGGGCAAGAATTGGTCCTTTGAAGAAACTTCCTTTTCCTTCTGGATTGTGTACAAGCTCAGCTTCTTGCCTAGGATATCTTTGGCATCTTTTTTCTTGAAGTATCATTTCTGAACCTAAAATAACACTTCAATTTCACAGTCTTGCCCATCTGAACATTGTGCTAGGTGGTGTTTTTTGCTACTACTGTGTCTGAGAAAGAAGTATTAGCAAAAATTTGGAGAATTCCTGATGTCTTGTAATTTGCTCTGTGCATCTTCTCTGCTGCAGGCATGTTCTTTTCTAGGTTAGTGATTAGAGCTTTAAAACCTGCTTGAAGGGTTTTGCTGTGTGATAAGTATCTGGAAGAAAGTTATTTTCTGCATGGTTTTAATTGATTAGCTGTTATCTTATTGCTGTGATCCACCTTGGACATCTTACTGCTGTGGAAGACTTGGGACACAAGTTAACTGTCAGCTCATGTGGGTAGATATTCTTATGGAAAGATAACAAAGCTGAGGGCTCTGTTTCAGGCAGTTTGTGAGTGTACCTTCCTCTTTGATGAAGAATTGTCAGGAGTAACTTTGCCCCATGGTGGAGTTAGTCTGTATGAACCACTTGTGTCTCATGTCCCCAGACAGCTTCACTGCTGTGAGCTTCTGCTGCATTAACTCCAAGTGTGATGCTGTTGTGTGGGAAGACTTCAAGTGCCTGCCTGGAGGGTTTCTTTGCAGTTTTCCCTGAGAGTTAGTATGCTCCTGTGGGGGATTTGGTAAGAGTTGTTATACCTGACTCCTCCTGGTGTCAGTGGGGTGGCTGAGCACCTCTGGGACCTTTCTATTTAACCATTTTCTAGATGAATAATACATGGTGTGTATCATGTGGTCTTCTTTGTGGTCCTTGCTACTTACTTTCTCCATGTGGCTTCTTCAGTTTTAATGCAGTGGTGGTTTTTAAGCAGATCATTATTCCTGATGGTTGAAGATATGACAGGAGCATCTGTAAAGTCAGTAGGCAGCTTTGAGAAGCTCTGAGGTCAGGAGAGTAGTTTGGCTTTTAATGGCCAGAGAGAAAGCAGTCGGGCTGCACAAAGGTCACAGGGAACATGGATTGCTTTCAGAAGTCTAATCTTAAAGATCAGGGTTCAGATACAGTAGGGTAACACCAGGTATTTGAAATGCTCACTGCAAATCACTGAAGTGTAGACAGGCAGTGTGCTCTGCTAGAAGCCTTACTAACTCTTAAATTAAACTGCTACATTATAATACTAGAATCTACATGGAGGTTCTGTCAGTTATTGTATGACACTGTCATGTGGATAGCTTTGCAAACTTTTCCAAGCAGGTTGTCACTGATGATGGCTGACTGACTTATTTTTTTAATGAGGATTTTTTGTTTGCCCCTGCTTTTTTGGATGCTGATTCCATTGACTGTGCAACCCTTTTCTTCCTCACTCTGTGGAGAGGAGCCCCTTGGCACATGCTTTAAAGCAGATGCTTGAGATACCACTGAGTAATCCCAGTCTCTGCAGAATGCCATCACCAAGCAATTGCTGCTTCTCTGTTATTTAGGCAGAGGAACAATTTTGTGGATGTAGTGATACTTGATTGTGTCCTAGGTTTGTGCCAGGTCAAGAGAAGAAGCATCATTATTGTGCTCTCCATGTGAAGACAATGAGGGGTTTGGGCAGGTCAGGAATGAGAACATTCCCAAGGATGTCACCAAGAGATCAGGATTTTGAGGAGCACTAGAGCCTGACTGCTTCATGTTCATAGTGTTTCTTTTGAGTGTGATGTTATAACCTCATAGCCACTGATTTGGAAATGGGGAATTTCATTAAAAAAATTAATTCAGTAAAAAAAATGAAAGGATTTGGTAGCATATTTTGGCTGTAAACCAGGCTAGCTACTCCTTTTAACTTTGTCATATTTAAAATAATCAAACAAGCCCTTTTAATTTGTATAACTCATGAGTCTAAAAGCTGACAAGGAAATGAGACTTTTATTGTTTCATTTTTTAAAAATAAACTTATACAATAAAGCATAAGCTACAATAGATACACAAAGTAGTAAATAGATAAAGTACAGCTACAATAAATATTGAGTAGATTATAATACAGTCTTCAAATGTTAAATTATATCTGTAAATTGGACACTTACGATTAATTAATTACAGACATATTCAAAGTTATGTTGTGTGGGGCATAACTTGTCTGCATAATATCAGAAAGGAATACATTTGAGGTTAGTGAGCATACCTTTTTGGCTGTATCAGCTTACTTCTGAGGCTTTCACATAGAATATTCACATAACAAAACCAGATCTAATTTTTCTAAGTTTCTTTCAAAGCTTTTTAACTATTTTAGAAGTAAAAGGCCTAAGTTTTTTGTTTGGTGTGGGGGATTTTTTTCTGTTTTGAATACCAGCTACCTGTTTATACTGCATTTTTTTCATAGTAGCTGGGGAAACCCTTCTGCTGGTGTCTGGTATGCTAAATTAAGAGCAAAGATTTGTTTAGCTGTCCATTCTTTTTGCAGGTAAAGAAAGCCTTTTTTGCCTTGGTGGCAAATGGTGTGAGAGCAGCTCCACTGTGGGAGAGTAAAAAACAGAGTTTTGTAGGTAAGTAGTTCTAACACTGTTCAGGATTACTTGAATTTTCTGGGTGCTTTAGTGTTGCAGAAGGTGGTCTGGGTCTAGTCATGGTCAAACATCCTAGAGGTAAATTGGCAAAAGAGGGGAATGAAAGGGGTGTCCCTCCTTTTGAGGAGTGAAATGTTGCCAGTTTTCATAGTGTTGCTGTGTTTTGAGAAACATGGAAGATTTCTTTTTTTAATGTTCTGACCTACTGAAATTTGGTCTCTAATATATGCATTTCATAACGAATTTGAAAATAAAGGTAATAGAGATAAACAGGAAATTTGAAAACAGGAAATGTAAAAAGAACTTAATGTTACATTATTGTAATATGCATGACATGTCTTTCTCTGCATGATCTCAGTAAGTTGCACTGAGAGATCTTTTAATACCAGAACTAATGTTGAATGCTACAGATGTGCCCCAGACTGGGAGAAAAGCATTAGACCTATATGTTGCTTTCTTAAGTCATGTCATTAATTGCTACAGCAATAATCTTCACAAAAATTATCTCTGCAGTTAGAAAACAGGGTGATGTCAGCAGTTACAAATATTACTGTATGTACTTGTGACTTGGAGTGTAGATTCAAGTTCTCAGAAATGAATGGTAGATACTTGAGAGCATTTATTAAAATAATTTAAATCTAAAGAAAGAGGAGCAGTAGTTACTTGCAATACATCATAGCAATGCTGTGTGTCTTTAAAATTGAATTTCATTTTCTATTTATAACAAAGCTCTAGTGATTTAAAGCTGACCTCCAGATTAATCTTCCCCATTTCTTAGTTTCTTCAGTTTAGATGCAAGAGTAATACAGTAGAGCAATTCCATCTTCTCAAATTTAGAACTTGAATGCTCAAAATAAGGTTAATGTTTTCAGGTAACTAAATGAATCATTAATACTACTTTTCATTGTTTGGTGTTGGTGGTTAAAATGAATTTACTGTGGAGGGACTGTGTTTGTTTTATGTAAAATTCACATTGCAATAAAAACCATGGAGATTACTGTGGAAATGGTTGAAGGAAGTTTGTTAATCAGTAGTAGTCAAGACAATGGATTTTACTTTTCCTTCATTTGAGTCTGAGTCTGCATGACTTGGGAAGTATAGAATGAGAGTGCCTGTTTTGAAAAGAAAAAGAAAGGCAAGAAAAGAACTCCAGCCTTTAAAGATGTTCTAAACCCTCTCTTTCCATGCTTTTGGGGGGGAGAGATACAGTCTGCATTCAAGTCAGATATTCAGATTTGAATCAGAGAGAAAGAAGATGCAAAGCACATTGGTTATAATTTTGAGTATTAATTCAGACATGTTTTTCTTGTGAAACACAGCATCCATATGAAAGTGAATACACATAATTTGGGAATTCCACTGTTGATTAGTCCATTACAAATAATATGTTACATGGATTTAATACTTGTTAAATTTTATATTGGGAATATAAGTAGATAAAATAGCTGGAAGTTCTATACATTAAGTATGTATCTGAAGAACTTTTTTTATGTATCACTTGTTACAGGAATGTTAACAATTACAGATTTCATTAACATACTGCATAGATACTATAAGTCTCCAATGGTAAGTCTGATGTTAAGCTTTACTTCTATCATTTACTATAAAATACAGAGACAAAGATAAAACTGAAAGATTGATAATGATTGTTATTTAAGTCTTTGGCATTTTAGCTGTGTCGTGGGTATACTCACTTTGGAGCTTTCTAGAAAGAAAAGATGGCTTTGTGAGCAACCCAACAGAGTGGCACCTGGATACCTGGGTTCAGTCCCCAGGTTTAGCCATGAAGGTCCCTATGAGTTTGGGCAGATAACATGATCTTTCTGCTCCAGTTATAGATGTATAAACATGAGGAATTTCCTTAATGACTACAGCCATTTATTATGTTTTTTGTGATGTTTACTGTAATGAAAGCCTTCATTGTGGATACAGAACTCCATGTTGCAAATAATGCATTTGAGATGAAGGACCTGGCTTAACACACATATTAAAATCTAGATGTGATATAAAAATTATGAAGGAAAATACTTGATGATTGATCCTTGTATTTGTGTTCAGTTCTTTCAAACCTCTTATTTCGATAGGAATCAGAGCCCTATAAAGGATGAATATCAACCAAAAAGCACTTGAGGAGAATGCCTTTATTTTAATTGGAAAAGTTCCTTGTATTTAAAAATCAAGTACATAGTTTTGCGTGGTTTATATATGTGTAGAATCATCTTTGTCTCATAACTATGATAGAGCTATTTAGAAAGGAGTATGCAGGGTTAAGCAGAATGTTACCTTACAGAAGCTTGGATTAAAAGGTTACTCTAGTTTTGGAGGAATGGTGAAGAATAAACAAATTAAACTACTTAAATATATGCAGATATATTTAGTTACACGGCTGAGTTGTGCAATCAGTTGGAAACCTGTTGACTTGAATTAACTGTAATTTAAAATTCCCACTGGCAAACAGTTGATAAAATTCTCTAGCTTATGTGTCCATGCAAACATTTACATCCCTTCCTTGTTCCTGTTAGATCACAATTCCCCCTATTCCAATTACAACATATGTTTTATTACTTAAAAAATCAAGCAGTTGGATAAAGCAGGTATCTGATGTATTAGGTTTCTCAAGACTCATGGTAATTCTCAAAATTCTCAAGTGAAATTCTTCCCAGAGGCCAGTACTGTGGTGTGCTGTCCTTTCTTCTTGTTAAAGAATTTTATTTCCCCCTCCTGGGGATTTACAAGGGATGAGGGGAGAAACAAATGAAAAGTGGTTGCACACTGGTAACTTCCTTAAAATGGTTCCTATTTTGCAGTGACCCTCAGCCTCAGTGCTACCCATTTTTCCATGTGACTTTACCTAAGGTCTGACTGTTGTCAGTCTTGTTTACATTGTCTAACATCCTGTTCCCTTGGTTGTGGATAAGAGGGCAGCAGTAAGGAGGAATAGCTGAGAACTGAAAACATTTTACTTAAGTGATTTGTGCCATCTTCTATTTTTAAAAAAATTAATGTTCCATCAGGGAATGCTGTAGTCTTAATAGGTAAAATTATGTTGAAAATATAATTCTTAGGTGTTTTAATCTTTCTAAATGCATCACAACACAGAGTATGAAGCATGTTGGTGTTCATGTACCAGATAATATCTTTATATGATTGAAGGGAAACATCCAGGTAGTTTCTTCCTCTAGTGTGGCCCAAGAACTAGATTTAACCTGATCTTGTCACCATCCAAAGCAGTCTCCTGGTCTTCTGGTCATTTAGTAGTGCACCTGAACTGCACTCCACTGTCTTGACTGCCTTTTTTGTCAAGTGCCTAAAAGATTATCTAACTTCTATAGGTACCTTTTATGTCAGCTAGAAATGGTATATTGGAGTACTCTAATTGTAGTAAATCAATTTAGCATTCCCTTAGACTCTTCAAAGGATGCTAATTACATAGAGTAATCTTCAGTGTAGTCTCCTTTAGCTCTAAGATGAATGTAGGAGGCTTTATGGAGACTTCCACCTATAAACTCTTTATCTTCAGCAGTTTGCAAAGGTGCCTGGCAAAAAGGAGCTGTGTAAGGAATGACAGGAGCCTTTGTCCTAGGTTACAGTGAGTGCACTTACTGGTTTGCAGCTGGATACCTTTAGAAAAAGGTAGGATTCACATCTGAAACAGGTTTAGAAAGCCATCATTGAGATGGAAGGAGCTACTGTAGGGAGGTTATACAATCTTTTGATGAAGAAGTTCATGAAACAATTGAAGAGCATGACACCATGTCTTTTGGTTTTCTTGTGTATTTCTTTTACTTAGAAGACCAGATTTTTGATGGTGTTTTGATGTTACTGCTGACCCGATTTGATAGCAATCTGCCACCAAAAGGTGCTGACTTGCCACATCATTTGTCAGTATTATTTGCCTGTCCTTTTTCTGAGCCAGTTAAGGAAGCTAAACGAGCAGAAAAATGATATTTCTGTAATGTTTTTTTGCCTGTTTGGTTCCTGGGACCAGCTGAACCCAGGCTAGATGAGCAACTCTGATGGCACAGGAGAAATGCTGATAGCATGCATGGCTTAGATACAGTGCCCAAAAGCATTTCAAGAATGTAAGATCAGTAAAAAATTAATCTTGGGCCAGGACACTGTGTTTGTTCTTCTGACTGAACTGAGCACTAAACCAAGTGCTCTTGCTTGTTTGTAATCAAGGAACAGTAAAATTAATCTCTGTTAGCACTGAGAAGTCAAGTGATCAGCATGAACTTTTTACTGAAAACTTTGAGGAATCATCAGAGGATTTACTCTGGGATGGTTGACTTAAGGTGAGATAAACTGAGTCTAGAAAATATCTTTACTACAAACCTAGGGAGGTAAAAGATCCTTCCTGTCTCCTGAAATGACAGGTCCAGTGTGGTACTCTGTATTGAGCAGGATTGTTCCCTTTCTTCCTGTTATTGAAGAAATGTTACTCTGGACTGTTTTTGCTCAGGATTGCCTGCAATGGAATGTAAGGAAATAAGTCAGATATTTATAATATTGTTGATGATGCTGGGTTTTAAATTAATGCTGGAAGGTAAACTTTCTGTACCCATTGTAGGTTCAGATTTATGAACTGGAGGAGCACAAGATAGAAACCTGGAGGGGTAAGAATATTTATTACTTGGCTGATAACTGAAAACGTTCTGATATTTTTCAGTACAGAGGATTTTTAATCAAAGATTTAGCTTGTCTCTCTCCATGTAATTTTTAACAAAAGCAGGAGTAGGAAAAGCTTGTCAGTTGGCTCCTGCTGCTTATTTTCCTACCTGAAACATATGTAGAGTAGGGTGAGCTGGGCTTTATACTGCTTTATCACTCGTGCATGGTTAACACCATTTTGCTCTTTCAGAAAGAAAAAAAAAAAAACAAAAAAAAAACAGTAAGGCAGCACAAATGAGTGTAGGGCTGATGAGTATAGGTGGGATGCAAATGTATCTGAGGCAGAATGCAGATGAGCAAAAAGCTGTGCCCTGCATGATGCACCTAGAAACTCAGGACTTGTTCTGTGTAAACAGAAGGGCAGAAATTCAATGAGGAAACAATATCAAAAATGGACTGCATGCCTTGGAATAATACATAATACACAGAAGTACTCTATGCAGCAGAAAGGAACTGGTGAAGAATTGTTTGATGCTGTTCCAGTGACCCCTGGTGGTAATCAGTTCAGTCCCCTTGTCTTTTTAAGTTAATGTAGAGGAATGTGCATAAGTAGTAGAATATTTAAAGTAAATATATATACTTCATAAAGTATATATATAAATATATATATATATGTATATAATATAAATATATATATAAAAATATATATATTTATATATGTGTGTGTATACACACACACACACATATATTGCTCTCTTTTTTCCACTTAATTTTGTATTAATGAATTCACAAAATGCTTTCATGGAAAAGTTAATGTTCTTATATAAAATTATAACAGTTTATTTAAGTTAATATTCTTATTAACAGTTTTATATTTAAGTTAATGTTCTTATATAAAATTGTAACAGTTTATTTATTTTCTATACAGAGCTTTATTTACAAGAGACATTTAAACCTTTAGTGAACATCTCCCCAGATGCAAGGTATGATTTCTTAAACTGTAGTATGATACTGGACTGTCTTTTAACATGAACAACAAGTTGTGAGAGCTTTTCATTGCAAGTGTGGGCTTCTTTTTAATTATCCAGATAAGATAATTTCTAGTTTAACTTTTTATCAGTGTAATTGTTCTGGTAGACATGGGTCAATATTAATTGCCAAAAATACGGAAGGAAAGCCAAGATGATGACCCTTCAAGCTAGCCTGCAAGTCAGGTTCCTTTCATGAATTAAAATATTGTACAGCCTTTCAGCTGTCTTGTTCTCAGCAGTCATAATGATTGTAAATTTACAGTACTTTCCCATGCCTGTAACTTCCCTTAACTAAAGGAAAGGAAATTCCTGTGTGTTTTGTTCTGCTCTGCTACCTCACTGTGTTCCTTGAAGTATAAATAACTGTCCTTTTCTTGATGGAATTAGAAAGAAATTGGTTCTATACTGCTGTTACACCTTGTTTACCAAAGGTAACTTGGGAGACAACTTCAGTTTGGTCACTTAACACCCTGAATGCTACTTGGTTGCTGAACCAAGTGAATGAAGTTCTCAGTTTGTGGAATGGGATTGGTTATTCCAGTGATAGGCTGTATCCTCAAGGAAACTGCCACTAAATCAAGAATTCAACTAAGTCATAAGGAATGTATTTTGTAATTGGTTGGAAAGGGTATTGTTAAGACAACAAGACACTATAGTTGCTGTCAGTCAGAGGTGCATCACAATTATTGCACTACAGAAGATGCATGTACAGAAGGTGTGAAAGGATACAGCCAGTCAAATTAAGACCCAGTATAGTGATGGGCTTGGGTTCTGTAACAATCAGACCTGAGCTCCTAGGAGCTGTTAAATACTCCAGGAGTAGCATCTGTAGTGCAGTGGTGTCAATCTTGGCCCCATGGGAACAGTTCATCCCTGTAATGCACTCAGAACATGCACTTAATTGTGTCTGGGAAGAAGCCTATCCCAGCAAATAGGCTTTTATCTAAGTTTTACTAATTTTATTACTTAGTAATTTTTTACAATTTGGTGGTTAGCTGTTTTATTACAGTCTTACTAGGACTGAGGTAAGGATTAAACTCTTACTTACTGAAGCCAAAAAGGATCTGTTGAGATCCTTTCCTGTTTCATTACAAGGACAGCAGAACTGCACAGATTGGAGTATTGCTCAGTTGTTGTCTGCAACATCTTTAAGAATGTTTTATATCTCCTGAGAATAACTTTTTTCCAACCCCCAATACTAATTGAGTTAAATGATTAGATAATTGTGGCTTTCTTGCATATATGTGTTTAACCATGAAAATGCTCTTCCTAGAAAATGCTGTAGAAGTTTGGGATTGAGATACATTCTCTGAACAGATATCCATTCTGAGTGCAAAAATACTGTGAGCACAGCACTCACTGGAAAAACAATTTGGACTTGCACAGAAATACTTCTTTTTACCACAAAAAATGTGATTTTTTTTTTTTTATGATGTTTTCTTGCTGGTTTTAGATGTTCATGAACATTTCATTGTTGGTATGCTTTACCAGTTGCAAAAGTTAGTTTGAAGTCCCTTAGCTTCTCTTTTTAAAAAAATTAAAGATAATATAAATTATGTATATGTACTTCATAGGGGTTTATAAATGTATATTTATCATTTCTTGTTATTCATTCTCAGCTAGAATTACTTTTTTTTTAAATTAATGTTTTTCTCCTCAGCCTTTTTGATGCTGTATATTCACTGATCAAAAACAAAATCCACAGATTGCCAGTTATAGATCCCGTCAGTGGAAATGCACTTTATATACTTACCCATAAAAGAATCCTTAAGTTCCTCCAGCTTTTTGTAAGTATTTAAAGTTAAACTTTGCTTAACTGTTTTTATCTCCCAAGTAGACAAATTTAAGTCTCAGTACAGAAACTTCTTTATAAACTTCTGTTGTCATTGTATATATACATTTTTAAGACACATTAAAGCTTGATGTAGGACCTGTATGTTACCTTTGCTTTGTAATAATTTAGTGAAACCTAAACCCCAAAGTGTTTGTCTGAGCAATTTGAGTAGTTTTTTGTCCTTCCTGGGAGATCTGCTCAGCTTCAGAAGTTTGTTTACATGAGTGGAAAAATTGTCTCCCAGAGACAGGATTGTCATTCCTCACTGTGCCTTGTGTCAGTCACAGGAATTTGTAGGAGGCCAAACAAGAGTTCAAAATCAGCATTCAGCATAAAGGATGTTTTGCTGTCATCTCTCTCTAGTTTCAGTGGGAATGATATAATTTAGGAGTAAAAGGTTTTAGTGATGGGTTACTGCAGATATATAAAGGAGCAAGAAATTTAGTTACTTAGTCTTAATTTAGAGCTTCTTTGAAGAGAAATAGTGCTTCTAGATCTGAGCTTGTTTTGGTTTTACAGTAATCTGTTACTAGATGAACATTAACAGCCTGTAACAATCACTTGGAGCCTGTAGGTGGATGAGGGATTACAGCTCTCCTGTATAAGTACCAGTGAGTGATAGGAAAACATGGTATGTGCAGAAAACTGCACTGTAAATGCACTCATTGTGACTTTCCTAGATGTCAGAGATGCCAAAGCCTGCCTTTATGAAGAAGAATCTGGATGAACTTGGAATAGGAACTTACCACAACATTGCCTTCATACATCCAGACACTCCTATCATTAAAGCCTTGAATATATTTGTAGAGAGGAGGATATCGGCATTACCTGTTGTGGATGAGTCAGGTGTGTGTTGGGGCTTCTGTGTACAAAAATGTGGTAAGGGAAATGGTGCTGAACTCTGGACAGGGAGGAGAAAGAATGGGGGAAAAAAAAACCACAGGGGGGTGGGGAAAAGGGAATGTAAAATATTTATGTAAGATGGTTGGTAGGTTGATGGCTCTTGGAAGAACTTGATGGTTTGGTAGGTTGTGTGGGGCTTTTTTTCTGTCTTTCTTTCTTTACCTGTCTGTTTTCTTTAGTGTAATTGTCAGAAAAAATGAAAGCAGGAAGCAAGAAGGCTTTAAGTGCTTTATTAACTTCTGTTTTTCTTTTTAGGAAAAGTTGTAGATATTTATTCCAAATTTGATGTAATAGTAAGTATATCTCTTCAATCGTATTTTTTAACTATATGCATTAAGCATTTGCAAATTAACTTGTTAATAAATCTTTTTTGGCTGTTTTGTTACTTAAGCTTTAGTTAACAAACTGAATAAAACAGACTCAATTTATTCTGCATGGCATTGTTATGATTTTTTTTTTTTTTTAAATTTATTTAAGCTATCCTTACTAATACTTCTTACACACAGGCATCTTCTGCTCTGGCTGTTACCCAAAATTAAATTTGGCTGTAGTCCTTCAAAAAGAGGGCATGGACTTCTTAGTTTGCTTCTGTTTTTGAGATAGGATTCTTTTCCCAGCCATTGCCATTCCATGGTCTGTTGTCAAATAGAATACAGATTTCTTCATGTAGTCTGGTTACTTTGTACAACTTCACCTTCTCAGGGAATCAAAACTTCTTGGCCCATTCTTTTCAGTGAGTCTTTAACTCCAGAGTACAAAAGCATAGTCAGATTCATGCTGTGATTTGCCAGCCTTGGAGACAAGGGCTCTTCTGGTCTTGTGGTTTTCAGAAACTTGAAAACTATACTGAGGGTTGGTTTTTGGTTGTTTTTTTTCTTTTAATCCTTGTCCCCTCTGCTGTGTATGCACCTGCCTTCTGATTGGAACTTCAGAATCAAAGGTCAGGGGTTGGAAGGAACCTCTGAGGATCATCCCCCCTACAAGAGCTGGTTTGAGGGGAATACATCCAGGCAGATCTTGAATGTCTCCAGAGATGGAGACTCCACAACCTCCCTGAGCAATCTATTCCAGTGTTGTGTTACACTCAGAGTGAAGAAGTATTTTCTCATATTTAATTTAAATCTCATGTGTGCCAGTTTGTGCCCATTACCCCTTTGTTCTGTCACTGGACACCATGGAGAAGAGTCCAAACCCATCCTCCTGACACCCACCCTTGAGATATTTATAAACACTGATAAGATCCCCCCTCAGCCTCCTTTTCTCCAAGCTAAACAACCCAAGCTCTCTCAGCCTTTCCTCATAGGGCAGATGCTCCAGTGCCTTAATCATTGTAGTGGCCCTGTGCTGGACTCTCTCCAGTAATTCTCTGTCCTTCTTCAACTGGGAAGCCCAGAACTGCACAATTCTGATAGCTACTTAATTTTTTAGCAATTTATATGCCCAAGGTGCTAATTCCACCATCATTTATTTGAAAAAGTTTATGTATTCAAATCAGGGGGGGAAAAAAGAAAACAACAACAACAAAACTCCACAAAGGTTTCAAGATATAATTAATTGCTCCCAGCTAGCAACATGGGAAAGAATTATGGCATCTGCTAATTATTTGAGATTTTCCTCACCTACTAGTTTGCTTGTTGAATGGGGGAGAAAATATTCTATTCTTAAAAGATAAGCACCTTTGAGGCTTGCAGTTTTTCCTCAGTCTGCTTCAAACTGATCTTCAAGCTTTAAAATAAGAAAAAACAAAATCTGAAATGTAATCTGATCTGATAAACACAGAATTTGCAGGATTTAACTGCTGATTTTTAAAACATGTGGCTAGTATGGTTAGTTAAATCAGTATTTTAAGTTAGGCCTGTATATACAGCTGGCAAAGCTGATAGATTTCTTTCATTTTAATAGAGTTCTGAATTAATTTTCAAGCTCTTGATGGGAAAAACATGGGAATGGTCTGATGGTATAGAAATAGCTTTATTTCACCAGTTATTGTGAGGAGGGTGACTTCACGTTGCAAGGGGTTTTATGTTCTCCTCGTGTCCTTCATTAGGAATCAGGTAAATGAGTTAATTAAACTGCTCATCTTCATGATCATCTCCAACCTATCCTGTCATGTTCAGTGTAATTCAATCCAAAAACTTGACCTATCAGTATATTCTAGCCAAAATTAATTTCATTTTATTGCTTGGTCCAGCGTTTTCATTTTAGAGGTCAGGCTTTGTTCATCCTTCAGGGCTACAGCACACAAAATCAATAGGCCAGGGTGTGCCAACACTATCAAAATATTGCCATGCTCTCTCCTACAGAGAAAGCTTCTGCTGGTCTGGACAAAGTCTTCTTGCTACAAGCATAGGCCTGTTCTTAAAATGAAAGAAACACCAGCTTTCAAACTCCTTTAATCTTACTTTTAGTAGTGCTCCTGGGGTTTTATTTTTATAGTAACTCATTGAAATATGTGCACAGAAATTGTTGTCAAATGGCAGTGCCAGCACAGTCCGGGAGAGGGAGTTTGAGCCCACAAATCAGGAAGGTGAAGAAAAGCTTTAAATTGCTCTCTACTTAGATTTCCACTGAGATCTACTTTGTGTGTCATGGTCAGAAGAGTTCAAGTCCTCCCCTGTCCTATGGAAAACAACAGAAAAAATGTATATCCTCAAAGTATACTCTGTATATTTGAAATCTAGGACTTAATTTTCTACTTACAGCAAAGCAGGATGAGTGACATCAAGCTCAGTATCAGAGAGCAAGAAGATTTTCAGTGGCCTAATGCATATCACAGAACAGTTTTATCAGTTGACCCAGTCTCTCATGTGATGTTTAACATGATTTTATGCTTGGCTGTTCCCAGAAACTGAAGTGCATGGGCTTTGTTTAATGAGGTTTGGAATAGACTTAGCTTACACCAGAAATGTTTGTCTACTTGACACCAAAATATTTACTTTATTGACTGCTTTATTACTAAGTACTGAGATGTGTTATATGCCTTGGGCTTTTTCAGAATCTTGCTGCTGAAAAAACATATAATAACCTAGATATCACAGTGACACAAGCCCTACAGCACCGTTCTCAGTATTTTGAAGGTGTTGTAAAGTGTAGTATGCTGGAAACACTGGAGACCATTGTGGATAGAATAGTGAAGGCAGAGGTGAGTTTGCTTTTTATTTCTTCCTTCACTGTAAGTTAAAAGATGTGTTTACCAAACTGATAGGTAGTACAGATTTATCCTTTCTAAGTTGTTTTGGTTACATGGTGAAAGTATTTTTTTTCCTAACTATGTGTGTTAGGTGTCAGTTTGCTTTATAGACTTAGCTTAGAGATTTAGGGATGTTCTAAATACTGTACAGTACATCTGTAATAATACTGTTATTTGCATTTCTGTTTTATGGCATTAACTGAACTGGATGTGAAGGTTGGGTGGTTTTTTGTTTGGTTTGGTTTTTTTCCAGAGAACCAAGTTTCTTTCAAACCTGCCCTAAGTTTTGCAGCCAAGTAATTCTTTAAACAGCAGCTAATAGCCAGGTTGGGCTGTTGTTCAGGAAATGTAATGGGTACAATTATTTAGTGCATGTGGAGTTCTGCACTGCTCTCATAGAGATTCAGTGAAGCAGGAACAGAAAATAAATTCTTGTGAAGAAGCCTTCAGTAACTGCTCTTGTAAATGATGTATTCATGTGCTTTCCATTCTTTTAACATTGTTTATTTTGTTTGTTAGTACTGGGAAATTTTTTATACACAGAGCCAAATGAGTATGTAGGGTTTCCTTCTCTTGTTGCACCTCTGCAGAAGAAGATCAAAATTACCTCATTTAGTTGTCTCCAAGGTGAGATCAACTCCATTTTAGATGCTTTAACTTCTTCAATTACAAGATTACTTTTTTCCCATTCTTTAGGGCTGTTACAATATGAGTAAAATTGCCTCTGTGTTAATAACTCCTTAGAACCCTCATTAGGCAATTTTTACTTTAACTTTTTGCATTTGCTTGAGATTCCTGAAATTGAATCATAACAGCACTGCTAATATACAGTTCTCAAATTTTAATTTTATTGCTATCTTAAAAGTTTTAGACACTTGCATTTTAAGAGCAACTACTACCATAGTCTAAACATAGTAAGATTATATGTAAAATGACTTGGTGAAAACTACAGGTTATCTGTAGCTACCAGTCAAGTGTTTGATCTTACTGGAAACAAACCAAATGTGAAACAATTACATTGTCCATTTTGCTTGAATAAATTAAATTGAGAGGAAAAATAAAATTAATAAATATGTGCATATACAAAAAATAACCCCACCTAAAATATCACCAACATAGTTTCATCCAAAAACCAAAATGCAACAACATTTTACCTCCATTCCCTCATTTTCTTTCTTCCCTGTGTCAGGTGAGTATGACTTTTCAAATAATTCAGGGCTCCTCTTTTCTTGTAGCCATCTGGAAGCAAAATGGTTGACCTCAACCATAAATTAAGACTGATGCAGCTTTTTTGCAACCACCTCTGTGAGAAAAACTCTTTTCACTTTCCTCACTGTGGTATCTGATATTTGAACGTAAAACAGTGAAGAGAGAGAATTCACTTAGGTGAAAAGTAAACTTGTAGTAGGGTCTCAGCTTTTGGCAAACACCTTTTTTTAGGATTGCTACTTAAGAGCTGATTCAGCTGTGATCTTTAGGTTATACAACTGCCAAGTTGCAGTGGACTCTGGTGCCAGGAGGGACTCTAGGGCACCCTCCTGTTTCTGCACTGGTCTTTGACTGCTGAAGGCTGCCCTGGCCAAAGAGCCTCAGGCATAGGAATATCCACCTACTTTCCCCACAGTTAGGAAAAAAGTTTTGTAGCATTAAAGAGTTCAAATAACAGATTTGTAACTATTTCTATATAAAATAAATTGGTATTGACAAACAGTCTTACTGTTGATAAATCTGAGTTGTGTCCTTGTGTTTGTTAACTCTACAGTGAGTTTGTGTGGATAAGTTGAATCTTTTTTCTATCTTCATGCAAAATGAAGATGCTGAAACCAATCTGGCACTCAATTTCAAAAGAAATGAGGTTAAAACTAACTTGGGCATGTCAAGATACAACAAGTTTTAGTGCTGTGCCTTTTGCTGTTGAGAAAGCATTTTTCAGAAGGAAGCCTCATTTTATTACTGTATCTTATGAGATCACAGGCTGAGCTGGGCAGAGTCTGTAGGCTGGAGAAGTGTGTTTGATGTGAGTGCCACTTGTTGAGAACAGAAGTATTTTCAAGCCCTAGATCTTGGCTCAGCTGTCACTTCAATTCTTGTTGCCATGTCAGAGAGCTGTGTGCTTTTAAACATGCACCAGTTCTCATTCATGTAGGGTAAACATGTTTGTGTTGTTGTGTGACTGGGATTGCTAACAGTTTGAACTGTTCTTTTTTGTTTTTCTACTTGTTTTCACACTGGATTACTTAAAACTTGTTTCTTTTTTGCTTTTGGCTATTATTTTAAATAGGGCAAATATCTCAAAATGTTTTCCCTAATGCAGGTTCATCGTTTGGTTGTAGTGAATGAAGCAGACAGCATTGTGGGTATCATCTCCCTTTCTGACATTCTACAGGCTTTGGTACTCACACCAGCAGGTATGGATGTTGCCTTCTGAACTTTGCCATTTGGTAGCATGTACACCCTGCTGGTTTTAATTTATTTGACAAACATTTGATTTTCAGCTTCTGTACCTGTTTGATCACAGTTCTTAAATACACTTTTCATTTCTCCTCAGGAAAAAAACTGACAAAATAATGACTCAGTCTTTTTGTTCACTGAGGAATGCGTGTAGAAGCTTCATGAACATCATCACTGTCCATCTTTTTTTTTTTTTTTTTTTTTATAAGATCTTGATTAATGTTTTAACAGGATGAAGCTGAATTTTGCATGTATAGACAACATCTACCAGAGGTTGCCTTCCCCACTTTCCTGAGTTTCTGTGCACTGCACCCCTATTGTGGCTGCAGCTCTGCCCTCTGCAAGGCCACCTCCTCAGAGCCCTGCAGTTGTGCAGCTGTCCTGTGGGTTTGACTTGGCAAAACTGCATCACAGACACCACCTCAGGCCACCAAAATGATTCCAGTAGAACTCTCTAGTATATTACTAAAAGTGATCAGGTTCCTTTTAACAAGAGTATCTGAAAATAGTGTTTATTTCTACTGCTTTTATGGTGGAGGATTTGGTTTTGGTTTTGTTGGGTTTTTTTTGTTTGTTTTAAGTTTTGGCCAAGTTACTAATGCATTTTATGTTATTAACTTAACTTTGGCCACATAAATTATTTCAGTGTTAAAACAACTGAAACAAAGCCTTCTTTTGGCTTTGTGAGGAAGACAAATGTCTTGAGCATTACAATTTTGCCTAAAAAATATCAGTAAGTAAATATCACTAAGTAAATGGAGCCGGATACGTCCTTCAAAAAAAAAGAAAAAAAAAAAATCTAAATGTGAGCTTAACTGGGATCTCTTACTTGCACACTGATAGATAACATGGTAATTTAAGAGTCTCTTGTATAGATTTAAAGTTCATGTAGCTTTTTAAAATAGTAAGGTTTCTACTCTGAAAAGAAGGTATTACTTCTGAGTACACTGAGAGGAAGTTGATAGTGCTGGAATTATTTTGTCAGTGCATTTAGATTCTTTTAATGACCTAGAAAAGCAAGTGACCCAGCTTTCTGTGAAAGATAGGGATCAGTAATCAGGTCTGGGTGAAACAGGCTCATTGCCTAGGAAGAGAATGGAGGGGTGTATGATCCCCTCAGAAGGGGATGTAAAGACAGGCAGACTGTGCCTCTCCAGGCAGAGCTTCCCCCATGACTGGAGGCAGAAGAATCCAAGGAGGGTAGATCTTACTTGTAATGGAGCAAAGTTTAGACAGAAAAGATGAATCTGAATACTGAAAAACCAAGATCTTTGTTATGCTGGAATTACCTGGACACTTCAGTTGCAGCTCTGAGCTGAGGTAACTGTGCTCTGTAATTAAAAAGCAGTTCTTGTTCCCATGCTCTGGGCCATGTGCTTCTGGCATTTAGCATGTGGCAGCACCCACACTTAGGAGATCCCTCTGTGAGGTGTTTTAACTCATGGATCTAATAGGGAAACTGAGCCAGCAAAAAAGCTGCAGAGTTTTTTCAGTTTGACACTGAACTGGCTCACAGAAGAGTCTAGTACTGAGTACAGGGGAAAGAGCAACAGGATAAAGCCTCTGGAAGAGGTGAGGTGAAGGAAGGCATTTTTTAGGAGCAGTTAGGCATTAGATTGCAGTTCCAGAGGCAACTGTCTGATTGTAATTATGATTTATCTCACAAGGTGAGGATGTCTGTGATGTAGATCCAGTTTGTGGGGTCAGGAGTGTGATTTAGCTCTTCAAGTGGACACAGTGGAACAACCAGATAAGTCATGCCCTAAAAGTCTCAATTTCCTTTCAGCCTAGAAAGGAAAATATATGGGCTGGCAGGACCAGCCTACATTAGGGGGGAAAACTATCATTTTGTAATGAGAAAACTGGATGCATTTAATGAATTTTTCAGTGTTTGATTATACATTACAAGCAGTAGCTCCAGGTTGCTGGCAGGAGGTTCTTGCTCTCTTAGAGGTGGATGCTGGAGCCAGACTTGCCATAGGGTTCAGCTGTTGCCCAGCATGTGGCTCGTTTGAGTACTTGGAGAGGAGGACAGATACTCTCTATTCCTGCTGAACAGGTCTCTTGGATCCCCACAGTCAGCAAAATCTGCCTCTGAGCCAGGAAAAATGGGTCCCTCCACACAATGTTGTTAAATTGAATTCTTAGCTTCTTCTCAAGCAGGACTTCATTTTTTGAGGCCATTATGATGACTGAGCTTGGCTTCTCAGCTGATTGGACAGGCTTGGACTGTGGCTTTTTGCTTGGGTTTTTTTGTTTTGGGGTTTTTTTTCTTGGATTTGTTTGGGTTTTTTTTGTTTTAATCTTTGTTCCGGGGAGCATCCTCAAAGCAAGTTTTAATTAACTTCCGGGAAGATTTGTTTAGACTACTTTGTCAATGAAGTTAGGAGCAAGAATGGTCTCAAGGCCTTGCCCACCCTGTTTTATGTTAGTATTGGGCAATCCCACAGTAAATTTTTTGTAAGTGGTATCCAGCACTCTGTCTGCTAAGGTGGTCAGACCCAGTTGCAGCATTCAGACTGAGCCTTGCTGTTCCAGAAGCATAAGGAAATCACACGTGCTTTCCTCTTCTGTTAACAGGTGCCAAACAAAAGGAGAATGAAAGTGACTGACTGCTGTGAATGTATAGACGTTTGTAGGAGAACCTGAACAAAGTTTCTGGGTCAAGTTTGTCTCAAGAACAGGACTGCAATAGAACAGAGCAGGATTGTTGGGAATGTGTGTTGGGACTTAGTGATGGATGATGAGTCTATTCCCCCAGTGATGTCGCAAAAGCAAAAAAAAAAAAAAAAAAAAGCAAAAAAAAAAAAAAAAAAAGCAGCATGACAAAAGCTTATGTTAAAATGTAGGCTTGTATTTCAAAATGTCTTCAAAACATTTGCTGGAAGACTTCACCCGATGTCCTTCATTAAAATGCACTGTATCCTGAAACTTTTTCATTTTGTATTTGACAGAAGTCACTGGTCAGCAATGGATTTATGTGACATAAGGCAAGTGTATGGCATATTCATATCATAGTGCCTTATGTCAGAATACAGCAATATGTCATCACTGTTGCCCATCACTGTCAAAGGAAGTTTTGTGTTAAGCGAGACACTGTATTTGAATGTGAAAGTCTTTAAACCTAAAACCAAATCAGTTTCAGTTCTCATTAGATTTGTCATACAAGCTGTAATTTGAGTATCAGTAGACTTCTTTAAAACTTTAATGACAGTTTTATGTTAAATGTTGCATTCTGAACTGAGATGTAAAACAAGACTGATTTTAAAAACAGCTTTATTTATTTTTACTTTCATGACAATTTTTTACACATCCTTGGTGGATAGCTAAAATTTCACCATATCCATTAATAAACTGTTGATTGTTATACAAAAAAAGTGGCAGATTTTCTCATTATTTAAAACTTTGGAGTTGCAGAAGCTGTGGCCTGTTGATCAGTCCTTGTTAACTTGAGCTGAAGATTCCAGAAGCACAGATCCAAAGTGCTCTGTACTGTAATACACAGGCACACAGAGGAGGTGCCAGAGAACAGTGTTTTCATCTGTATTAAAGTGTAAAATGATGTTTGTACAACAAAACCAAAACTTTGTATTATATATGATCTGTACAGAAGTGGAGGAGTGAGGAAAGCTGTGGAGTATTTGCTCATGTAAATATACTGTAAAGTTTGAAGATGAGACTTTTATAACTGTAGATTCTTGTAGATGGAAGAAATTAAACCCTACAACAAGTTTGGTTTTGGCAGTTCTTCCCAAGTTCTTTTGCATGTATACACGTACGTGCATTTGGGTGAGTGCAGGCTTAGGCAGAGAAGCACTTCCTTCCTTTCAACTTCCAAGGCAGCTCATACCAATGGAATAATGCAGGATAATGCAGGCAGTACTGCTGTGTTTCCAGCCTGAATAATGTACTGAAATAATTGCAGTAAATTGATGTTATTTTTCATTTATACACATTGAGGTTGAAACCCCACAGTTTTCATTTTGTTGTGTGAGGTTTTTAATAGTACCTAGCCCCCTGCCCCCCCCCCCCTTTTTTTTTTTTTTTTTTTCAGAATCCCTCAGATTTCTGTAAGAATTAAAATTCTGAACTGAATGTGTGAAAATTCTTTTCTTTAATGTATAAAGATACTCCTGTAGTACATAAGGGAAACTGTTCTTAGAGTTCTCTCACTTTCTTGCTCTCTGAAAAACACTCAGTTCTTCTCCAGCACCTTTTCTGACTCTAAATGTTGACTCTTTCCTGCAGCTCTCTCGTTGTGGGGTGTGCAGAGAGCATAACTTGTGGTAGATGAAAACTTTATATTAAGATAAGTGGTCAGCAGTGCTACCATCAATGCTACCCAAGATGTAGAGATGCAGCTTTGTGAAAGCCCAGACATTGCTCCTGCACCTTCCCTGTGGCTCCCTGAGGAGGTGGGATGCCAGCAAGCTCCCTAAATGCATTGCTAAATTTCTGCACTAACATGTTTTTCAGCCCTGTATTCAGGGTATTTTTGAAATCAAGAGTTGTCAATGATACTCTTATTTTTTTTCTTTTTAAGACTTTATTTTTTTAGTACCAAGTCTTCTGGCCCTGTTCCATGCAGACAGCTTTGGGCCTGTCTGCATAAATTAGTATGCAGAAAGCCAGAATGAATTTGCAGTTTTCAAACACCCATGTACAGACTTCCTATTTTAACATTATTACAAGTGGTGTTGACGTGTTGTGGACACAGGATGAGCAAAATTATGGAAAGCAGCCTCCTCAGAGATACAAAACACTTCAGAGAATTTCCACCCTTTCTGGAATTCAGTTCTGAATTTTGAATTTGTCAGAAGCAGAATCACAGTGTAACTCCCTGAGCACAAATAAACAGCAGTGCTATCAAAAAGGCACTCTGCTTGTCAGGGCACAAATAGCAGTGCTGATGTAGTAAACAGAACTAATGAAATCATGTCATTTTTAATACAGATCCATTTACTAGCAAGCTAGGAAAATGCTTGTTCCAGCATAAGGAAGGGACAGGGATAAGAAAATAAGAGTAGAGAGCAGGGGTGACTCAGCAGCAATGCTGCATGTACCAGATTAAAGTGACAGTGCAAGCAAAGCTTTGGTCTAGGGCTTTTCACGTGGCTCGTGAGAGGCCTTGGACATAAAAAATAATGAACTATAAATGATTAAATTCAAGTTCTTGCATGGGATTGCCTCTGGACAGGCAGGAAGCAATTCCTGAAGTTCTGAGACCACTGCACTGGCTCCAGGTGCTCCCTTTCTTTTCACAGACAGGGCTGTGCTGCCAATGGAGATGGTAATGAGCTTCCCTGGTGCTGGTGCTGAAAGCCAGGTCAGTGGCATGGCTGATCTGTCCTGAGGATGTCTAGAAATGATTCTGGTTTAGCAGACAACTGTAAAATGTGATTGATTTCTGAGCTTCCCTGTGCATTTCCTTGCCCGGGAAGAGATGGCTGTGGATGGTAATTATTCTAAAGTGCTTCTTTGTCTTTAAGAGAGCAGAGTAAGTTTGATTATTACCTACTCTGGAAATTTTTAGTTGTTGAGGTGTACAGAAATGTTTCTTGGTAGACTCCTGCCCTCAGTATTTGTCAGTAACAAGAGATGCTGCAAACTAACTTAGGAAAATTATCCTTTGCTGACACTAATCACTTGACTGATGTAAATGTTTTCCTGTTGTAGCTCTGGAATCCTTTCTGTTAAAAGTTCCAAGATCTTGAAGTCCCCACAGATAGTATTTGTTTTTTACCAGGAGTGAACTGCAGTCATTGCATATCCGAGGCCTGTTCATCTTTTACTAGGGAATATTATTCTGGGAAAGTTTGGCTTACACAAGAAGAACCAGCCTCTCATTCCAAGGCCTAAGCTCTTGTCCTTAGAGCAGACAAGAGGAGTCTCACTGACATGGTTCCCAGACTGTGCCTTGCTTTCAGAGTGAAAGCGTAGGGTAAGTTGGAGACTTTCAGCTTTGGTCCAGTAGGATGTAAAATCAGGTGCTAAATGCTGGTTAACTGTTCCTACCAAGCTTTCCAGTCAGTTTTAGAAGCCAGATGACTCCAAATGTTTCTGTGCTCCCATATTGAACACTTATTAGGGGTAATTTCTACAGGAAAAAATTCTGGATAATATAGTATCGCCCTTGTAATGTGAATTATACAAAAGATTTGTTCTGCTTACACTGTTCTTTACTCTTCTGGTCTTATAAAGTGACTTTCAAAACCACGTTTGAGTCCCCAGTTCTTTTATGGTGATTGCAGTCAGTCATTTGCACTGAAGTGAAAGGGAACAGGAGGTGACCTGAACTTAAACATCAAACCCATTCCTTCAGGAAAGAAACCACCACATCCCTGTCCACTGCATCCCAGGACCTGCGTGGCAGGAGCCTGTGATGTCAATAGCTCCTGTCAACTCAGTTCCTTAGTTTGATCCTACTAACATTTTCCCAGTGTTTCTAGCTGCATATTGGAAAATAAGATCATTCTGAAAATGCAGGAGGGAATAAGAACAAGTGTGTGATTGAACCAAACATCCTTTGTAACCTCTGTGGGCAGCAAGGTCTCTGATGGATGTGTGGAAATGTGCCCGGTGCAAAGCAAAACACCCCTCAGGAAGGTGCTGACTTACCAAAGGACAGAGCAGGTAATGACACTGGTAATTGCTGTCAGGAGCTGAATGTACAAGTTGGAGCTCTTCCACCTCTGGGCTGAGTTGAAGTGTGTTGGGTTTGCATGTACTGTGTGATCGTAAAAAATACTGAACTGTTATGTTTACATTTAATTCATTACTGGTTTTCCTCTATCGAATTTTTTCTTCAACAAAGCAGATCTAGGGAACAAAAGACAGACATCTTCCCTTCCTCAGCCTCCCTCAACACCTATTCCTGATCTCTCATTGGTGCCTGCAGTTCTCCCTTTTGGCATTTTCTCTTTTTCAGAACTCAGGCCATACCTCATATGGTTCATTCATTGATCAGATCGGCTCTTAAATAATTAACAATAAAATGAATTTATTATCTGAACTGAGACAAAGGCTCTGTTTGATTTGAGGGAGTATTTGGTGAAGCAAGATACACTTGGCTTGGAGTACTGCCAGTGCACAAGTGTTTACGTCACTTGTTTGTAGTTCACAACTTGCAAACCCTGTAGAAATGAAGGTGCTGGAGTCAGACCAGTGAGTGCACAGGTAAAGCCCCAGTGCTGCTGTGGAACGTTGCACTGTGAAATCACTGCCTGGACGTCACACTGGGGTTGTCAGAGAGGGAGAGGATTTCAGTACAGGGTGTGAAGCTGCTCAGCCCTAAATATACAAACAGCAGGAGCTGAGATACAGCACCCCACCCTATCAGACACGGGAGGAAGGGTTCAGAGCCAGAGGGGTGCTCTCCCTCTGCACCAGGACACTCCAGAAGTGTTGAAGGTTAATGTGAGCAGGAGAACTGGGATGACAGCCTCATCCCCATCCAGATCTCATCCCTCCTTAAGTGGCTACCACCTCAGTAACTGTATCCCAGAGTGCCCTCAGAGGCCTCTCAGCACCATCACTGAGTCCTGGAGCCTGAAGGAATGACAAAGTTCCCTGAAAGCTCTGTATTTGCCAGTATTTTAAATGTTTCAGTCAAGACAGAACCAAACACTTGGAGAATCCAACTGAATAAGGATTATAAACCAATCCCTTTAAAAGAACCAGTGGAAAAGTCATAGGTTTTTCTGCAAGTTTAAAAAAACACCTGTGTCCAGGAAGGATGAGGTCTGTGCAAGTAAGGGTGGGTATCCCAAGGTGGGACAACTACTGCAATTAGAGGCAGTAAATAAAGCAGCTGAAGGGGGGGAGCAGTAGTGAACCCTCCTAAAGGACAGCAAACAAGTGCAAGTTAACAGAATCAAGATAAAAAAATAGACAAAGGCTGCAAAAGGTGAGTGGGGTTAAAAAAAAAAAAAAAAAAAAAAAAAAAAAAGGGAAAAGACCTTATCAAAAAAAGATGGGTGTGAAGAAGGGAACAAACCAGAAACTCTAAGAAAAAAAACCAAACCACTGATGCTTACCAACCTGCTCAGAGCTTGCTGGAAGATCTGAACATTTTTTCTGAAAATGCAATTAGGTTTCAGCAGAGTACAAAGCCAAGCAGTAAGAACTGTAAAGATGGGAGTTGATGGTGTAGCACAAACTTGACCTATGTTTCCAAATCTGTTTATGCCACTGGAAGGCACCTCTGCTCTCAGTTCCTTCAGTTCTCTGGCTTAGTAAATATCCCCAATTTTGGACCATGGTTCCAGAGGTAAGGGGTACACATATGACAGCTATTCAAGGGATGGTCCTGCAGGATAATGGCTACTGTGATCCTCATGTCATCTACAACACCAGGCTCTGTTTAAAAAGCCTTGGGTGTTCTAAAACATGCAAGGAAAAAAGAACCCAGTGATCTGCATTAGGCAGACCTTTCTCTCCACACCTGAAGAGAGCTGTGAACAGCACCCCTTTGGTAAGAGAGGATTCCTCAGTGTTACTCTTTGCTCAGCCCCACCAAATCCATCTGTATGGCAGGGCCACACCTGTCCCCAGTGCAGTACTCAGACCTGTGACAAAGTGGGAATTTACTGTTCTGAGTGGAAAAGAGAGGCTGGATGTGGAGAAAGAGCATCCAGAATGACACCCACTGCAGCCATTGCTGACAAAGTACAGAACCTCTCCATTTTCTCATTAAATAACCTTTTCATCATGTACCTCTTCCCTAAAAGTCATCTTTTACTGACCTGCTGATGCAGTTACCAGTAATTGGTCTTCAAGATCGTGTAATCCAGAAGATGAAGAGTACAGTAAGCTTATGCCAAACAACAGATAGCTCCTTAAAGCTTGTCTGCTTCTTCAAAAGCCATTGCTTTAGTGTATAAGTGCCTTTCTTTTGCTTTATCTGCCACCTCTCTTACCAAGTAAGATGAATGCTACCATGTGGGAATGAATGGTTAAGATCAGGGAGGATAAAAACCATCTTCCTTAGCAGCATCAGGCTGTTGGGTTGGTTTGGTACTATCAATCAGTTGTACCCTAGCATAATTGTATGTTAGACATACAAGTGCACCCCCAAAAAAAGACAAGATGCATATAAAAAATGTGACTTTTTTTTCTTAATAATGTCCAGTTTCCAATAAAATATTGAATGGGTAATTATTACCTCAAATGTTTGCACAGTGAGCAGCACTAAGTGTGGAAAAAGGCAAGTTTCCCGTTCTTCACACTTCTCTCTTAAACTATCAAGTGCTAAATCACCATTAGCACATGCAGCACTCACTTTATTCTAACTCTAAAATCCGTTCACCACACGGAACACTTTTCTTTCTCCCCTCGCCCTTCCCTTTACGTGCATTTGCCGGCACTTCAGAGATGTTCAGATCTAACGCCTCCACAGAACAATGAAATTTATCTGCGTGTGTATCTGCGGGATAATTTTAAGCAAACACCCGCAGCTCGCCCGAGCGGCCCTTGGAACCTCGGGCTCCGTACGGACAGCGACCACAGCCCCGGGGCCCGAACCGCCTTCCCCGATGCCCTGACAGCAAAACCGGCAGCCACCAACCGCCTGCAGCGCTTCAGGTCACGAACCGGCACCTCCCCCCAAAGTGCAGCGGGGGATCCGTTCCCCGGTTCGTTGTGCTGCCGCCTTCCCGGGAAGGAGCGCTCGGGTCGGGCGAGGGGTGCAATGCAGAGGCGGCCGCTCCCCCCCTCACCTCAGGAGCGCGGCGACCGTTGAGAGCTCGCAGCAACCGTTGGGCGCTCGTGGCGACCGTTGGGCGCATGCGCAGCACCGCCCCCACCCGATCCGCGTCCCTTGCTCGGCAAGCCCCGCCCCTTTTCTTTGAACGCCGGCAGTTACCGCTCCCAGCCAATCACCGCCCGTGTGGCTTCGGCGCTGTCCAATCAGCGGGTGGCGGGTGAGGGGTGGGGCGGGGCGGAGGCGGTTAAGTAGGGGAGGGGGGGCGGAGGGGGGGTGCATGACGCAGCGAGTTTTTCCCCTGGCGGCGCCTGGCGGGGGTTGAGGTCGCGGCTCGGGCCTGTGACGCGTGACGCACAGGTACGTGAGGGGCTGGGGAGCCCGGCGGTCACGTGGGCGGGCGCCGCCGCTGCCGTTGCTGCTGCTGCTGCTGCCAGGAGCTGCGGGTCCCGTGCGGTTGTGCGGCCGCTTCTCCCCCCTCCCCCGCTTCCCCCCCTCCCTGCTCCCTCCTCCCCACGCCGCATGTCGCTGGCGGCGCGCCCCGCTCCCCCTCAGCCGACCGCCGACCGTCGTCGCCACTACCACCGCCACCACCGCCGAGACCTTAGCCGCCGCCCTTGATGTGGTTCGGGGCCAGGCGGGGAGAAAATGCCGCCGTCCAAGTCCCGCAAGATCGCGATCCTGGGCTACCGGAGCGTGGGTGAGTGCGGGGCGCCGCCGTGAGGTGGGGTGGAGGGATTAGGGGCCGTTGGGGCGGAGGTGCGGGGCCTTCCCCCGAGGCGGGCGTGCCGGCCCGGGCTCCTTAGCGCCCTCCTGCCCGCGGGTGAGAGAGGCCCCCGCCGCATCGCCTTCCCCCGCGGCAGCAGGTGCAGCGGCGGCGGCGAGGGACGGGAAGGGGAGGGAGGGAGGGCGGGCCGCCCCGCTTCCCGCCGCCGGGAGCGCGCAGCCGCGGCGGGCGGGCGGGCCTCGCCATGGCGGCGCCGCAGAGCGCTGCGGGCCCGGGGCTGCGGGGCCGCTGTGCCCTTAATAGGAAGTTTCACCTCCGCCAGCCGGGCCCTACCGAACCGCCCCGGTGGGGAGGGCCGTGCCGTGCCCCGTCGGGGGCTGTCGGTGTGCTGGCAGTTTCCCCCTTCCGAGGTGCCAGCCCTCCACCTGGGATGAGGTGGGGGGGTCACGGCGGGCGCTGTCGGCGCCGGTAGTTGCCAACCCCTGGGAGCCGGGAGGGATGCGGTGCGGGCCGGGAGCGCTCCGGTCCCGCTGTTTCAGGAAGCTGTGGTTAACTCCCTCCAAACGCTCCTGTAGTAAGGTTTACAGCCCGGTTTTGAAGTGCTGTGGGAGTTGATCTGTTGTCCATTTGTAGCTTCTGTTGTTGGGGGGTGGGTTTTTTTGCGCCCCGTAGAGGTGCCGCGGAGCTGCCTCAGAGGCGCAGCGAAGTTGTGCTCGGTAAGGGCTGCGTTGAGTCCGTGGTGTCCCCAGCAGGGACCGAGCTGCTCTGCTGGTATCATCCAGCACAGGCTCTCATCTACGCCGAGGAACTTCCTGGAAACATCCAGCACGGGTGTGTAGTAGCTGATAGGGATTTTGTTCCGTAACTGCCTACACCTGTAATTCTTTTTTCTCCTGCGTTCTTCATCTTTGGTGGAAAACAGTTCGGGATGTTTCAGTGTTCGGGTTCTTAAAGCAGAATAATACTGCCGTTCTAATCGATGAAAATTAAAAGCAAAAGATCAATGTTGAAGATAACATGCAGTTGGAAAAAAAGATGCTACAGAGCGATACTACGCTGCTTATGGAAGGGGCTTTACACTAAAGGGGTGGCTAAATCAGTAACCTGTCTTATGTTATACGTTCGGCAGAAAGAACCCTTAAAAAAAGCCTTTTTCAAGATTTTTAAAAAAAAGATAAGCGTAGGTGTTTCTTAAATTTTGGTATGCAAATGTAGTCTGTCTTTTGAGATGCTGAATTTTTATAGTCCTTATAAGGAGCAGCAAGTAGTAGATTAATCAGTTTGCATAGTATATTTGACATGTTGCAGTCTGTTTGATAGACTGGTGTGTATTTTATTATATTTATCCCTTTAGTGCTAGGGAAATCAAGCAACGGGCAGCATAAGTGGGAAGGAAGAATGCTTGAAATTCTGTTCTTTAGAAGTCTGATGGTCTGGGTGTACTGTAGAGTTGTGATCTTTCATCTGTTGACAGTGACAGGAAGCAGTCAAATAACCAGTGGGGGTATATACTCAGTTAAGGAAAAGTGGTATTTTTAATCTGGCCAGTGTTTTGAGCAATAATATTCATTCAGAAAGGATGGGCAAGAAGTTACCTCATGTCTGTTAAGACCTACTGCTGAACTGCTTCAGCTACAAATTTTCTGAGACTACGGTGGTATTAGGCTTGTTGGAGTGAGATCAGCTTTATTAGGAAAGCTACATATTGTATGAACACAGAATTAAAAGGAGTAAAATACTGGTTTACTGCAGTTTTGCTTTCATTGTTCTTGACAATTCTGTTTTACATTTTAGATAAAAATCTTGAATGTTAAACTGCAAAGTTATTGTCCTTAAATACAGGAACTTTAAATTTCTAGGCAAATACTTATGTATTTGTTGACGCAGTGGAAAGAGATCATCGGGGTCTTGATTCTGTGAGATCTAGGTTGGGTCCTGTTCTGCCTCCTGAAGTCTGGGAGGATAATGACTTAGTTTGGTTTCAGAGAATGTTTGTAGTAATCCTGGCTTTGTATTGTGGTGGCAAGAATATTACTTGAACCCTGAATAAGAAAGGATCTGATCTATTCCTAGGACAGACTTTTGGGTGGTAGGAAATGAAGAGCATTTCTTTCGGGGAAAATGCTGCAACATTTGAATAGAGGCAACCTTCATTAAAGTGGGGAATAATTTAAAAATGTGAAAAGGGTGAAATGTGAAAGGAAATGTTTTCTAAATTTCCTGATACAGTTATGGAGCTACATTGCTTTGTCATTAACATTAATCTTGACCCTGAAATGAGGGAGGCTAACTGTGTTAACTTGTAAAATATTTACCCAGGTTAGCATAAATGCTTAGGTGACCTGCTCTGTGAAGTTGCCAGTTGCCTGCTCTCCTTGTAATTTGTGTGGTGTTTGAGACAAAGCTAATCAGAAAATGGTGAGCTCTCTTCCTGTGACTCTTTCAGTAATGTGTTGAAACAACCAGGTTTTCGTTACATGTTTCAAGCAGTGAGCTGTTCCCTGCAGTTCATGATTCAACAGTTCTGCAGATCTTTCGGGTAATGGATGTGTACAGTAATGGACAGGCACATCCTCTGTGAGGATTTGTGAAACAAAGTGTAAATCTGGCTTCATGCTAAGCCCTTGTTTCTTTCACCTGTGTTAGATTTTATTCTTGTGCCAGTGCTGTTCTCAGATAAACTAGAGGTTGGGAGCAGTATTCTGATACAGTACTTGGAATATAAAATTCAGGAGTCTGCTTGTTTGAGTACACTCCCTCTATCTTTCAACACCACCATCAACCCTTTCATTACTGATGGGAGAGATCACAGTGGAAGCCTCATGAATTCCCAGGCAGACACATACTTTCTGAGATGCAGGCCAAGTATTTGCCAGGAACTTTGGGACTTGTTTTTTGGTGAGGAAGGCCAATGATGCATGGATATAGCATACAGGTTGTGGCATGACACTAGACAAAAATCACACAGGAGTGTCTCCTTTGCATTTTGCTTAAGCTTAAGTCAGCCTAAGAAAGTTAAATTCCATTATATAAGTGTGCTTGTCTGAGTGAGGCTTTGAGTAGAAACCAGGTGAGTTTCATCCCTAAATCTAATGGCTTCACAATGGGAGGGACTTGACTTTGATTACTGCTTGGTAAGTGAACATAGTGGACCAGCTGCTTGAGGTTTGACTCTAAAAAAAATTTAAAAATCTGTCTTATGATGAAGCATAACATTTTAACAAGTTACTGCCTTCATGAAGATAAATGTTTGTACTTGTATTTTGGCTATAATTTAATGTATCCCAAATATATGTGGAAATAATGGATTTCAACATAAATCAAGCAAGATTATGATTTTCTTAATCTCTTCAGAGTAACAGCCACTCTGAAAACCAATATATGGTTGTCCAAATGGCTTAGTGCTCATTTTGGTTGTTTTTGGGTTTTGTTTGTTTTTAGAAGAAATATGAAAATTTAGACCACAAATGCCTGTATGAAATAATTTCATTATTTCATGAAATAATGAAATGATTCTTAGATCACCTTGGAAAGTACCTTGTTACTGGGATTGTGTGTATTGTATTGAACTGATGGACTTAGGATCATGGAGGTAGTGTTTGGATCAGGTGCTTCAGTTGTAGGTCACTATCTCTGCCTGATCTGTTTTTTTTTTTTTTTTGCTGTTCATGTAGCTTGTTCTGCTGGTATTACAGCTAAACTTGCAGAAGCTTGAGTTTGGTTTCTGAATTTTACACGTTTTGACTGGTGATCTGGAAACACTTGCCTGATAATTGATATCTCTGAGGGGGAAAAACTATCTGCCAAGCTTAGTTATATAGGTTTTATTTGTATGGAAAGGCTTCCAGGTAGCTGTATTAAGCTGAAAAAATGCTTCTGCCTCCTCCACCTTATGGGAAAGCAAGAAAGGCAGAAAAAGCAGTACCTTTAGCATGTAGTTGAGAATAGCAAGGATAAAACATAGTTACTGGGTTTGAAAACTTGAGTTACTTGAGTATTTGGAGGTTGGTAATGTAAAATGGAGTTGAGGCTTTGCTTTTTGCTTCTGAAAGGTGGCATCTGTTGGCACAGCAGCGTGCCACCCCGAGGAGGTGTCCCCTTGGTGTTGGATGGAGGAAGCAGTAATTTTAGTAGGCAATAAATTGCCCGTGTAAATGTCAAGAGAGAAGAGCTGGAGAAATCACTGCTGTCATTTAGTTTACAGAACTGGTTATGCCTGCAGTATTGGAAATCTTAAGATTTAACAGGAAAATTTAAGCAGGTCAGGATCCAGCTGATACCTAAGGTTAAAATTTTGCCGAGTCCCTTGTAAGCATCAAGATTTATTTTCATAACACTTCTCTGGTTAGGACTGGATTTGCTCTGTCAGGGTGTAGCAATGCTGCTAAAAGGAAAGGTTGCAACTACCAGGGGACTGAAATGAGGCTGTAAACGCCAGCTCTAATTGCATTTCAGTGCGAGTGACTGTGCTGTTCAACAGTGAAAGTTGCGACAGAGCATTTGATAGCATTAGCTGGAAGCACTAGAGGCAGCATGTTCAGCTGTAATATCAAGCCACAGTAGGGTTATTTGAGGACATCACTCCAGGATTAACTCTTACATTGCCTACTCTGATCTCTTTCTAAGGTAACACTTGCAAGTTTTGCTCGGGTATTTCAGTGTTTTGGTATTCGATTACTCAATTCAGAGTTAACGTGGACTGGAGAACCCAAATGAAATGTAGATCCTGTAATTTACAAGCTATATAAAGCTGAAGCATTTCATTTATATCACTGCACTGCCTAAGTGTAGGTTCTGGGTAAACCAACCATCCCTGTGGTGCGTGCTGCTGCAGAAACTTGGTGTGACCACGTGTTTGGGATGAGAAGGGCAGCCTAAAACGTGATAAACTACTCATGATTAACTTCCTGTAGCTCTCCTGAAGGTGACATGGAAAGGGCATGTTTTAAGAACTGCTTGATTTAATTGTGTTCAGTCCCAAATCTTAACAGCTTCTCTGTGGGTTTGTAATGCACTCAAGCTCTGCAATGAATCAAAATTGCTTGGTGGCAGCCCAAATGATCCTACACTGGAAGCTGCAGATGTGAAGCATTTATGTGAGAATATGAAACTGCCGTTGTTAGTCCTGGACCTATGTTCTTAAGGACTTGAGAGGCTTTCTTCTGTTTCTCAAGACCTATATTAGACATGAACAGCAAATTTGTTTTGAATTTGACACTGTGAGAAACTGAAGTGTGTTTCCTGAGTTTAGTAGGTGGGTGTTGCTAAAATTTCTCTTCCAATCAGGGCATTTGCTTTTCAGAATGCTTCTTACACACTGAATGGCAGCTATCCTGAAAATGCAGGTATTTGGGATGAAGAAAAGGGGAAGAATATGGAGAAAATCCATGTTATATGTGGCCCAGCAGATCTCTTAACAAGATATAAGATTAAGCTTACCAAAAGCATATGATGCAGACCACTAAAGATTCTGTTTCCTTGAGAAATACAAAGTACAGTGGATGGTGAATTATTTGGTTGAAAAGATGCTTGTATAGAACTTGTAAGAAGGAAGTAAACTGAGGGAGTTTTTTGAATGAAGTGCTGAAATAGGCTTCCAGGTGCAGCATTTCTCAAGAGATGTCCATGGGGTTTTTGGTGTTTTTTGGTTTTTTTGTTTGTTGTTGTTGTTTTGTTGTTGTTTTTTTGGTTGTTTGTTTGTTTTTAATTGTCAGGTAATGAAGACAGATGCAGATGAACTGTTAGGGTGGGGCTTCCCTTGGCACAAATTGTGCTAATCCTGCACCTTGGCTGGAAATTGCACCTTCCTGCCTCCACCTGGGAGCTGGCACTGACTCTTGAAACCTGCTCACCAGCTCAAAGATTTTATTTTTATTTTTTTTTTCAAAAGTGAAGCAGCCAGAAGGAAATGTTTTCATATTGTTTGGCTGGTTGTCTCTGAAGGTAAAACCCTGACAGAGGGAATGGGGTCAGCACTGTGAGCTGATTGGAAGAGAGTGAAATAGGCTTTTTGTGGCCATGCAGACTTTACTTCAGTCAGACTTGTAATGAAACCACATCTGTAAGTGTTTTCTGCCACTCCAGATAAGCATGAATGCTGTTTCATAAACTTCAACAATTGGGCCTTTTGAACCTGAGTAGTTCTTTTAATGGAAAAAAGGTGAACTGTGCATTAGGGAACAATGAAGAAATCAAGCTTTTCAATACTCTTATTTAAATAACCTTCTGTAGTCAAATCTAATAATATCATGCAGAATCAAAGAGAAGTAAGATGTTTGACATGGTGTAAATCTAAACCTTGTTCTGAGGTCTTCATGCATCAAGTGATATGATCTGGAATTTTCTGGAAATACTTGGTAAAAAGATGCTGCAGTGGGTCAAAGCCAAAGCTTCAGACTACAATCACAGAATCACTTAGATTGGATCAAGTCTTGCCAAATCTACCAGTAAACCATGTCCCTAAGTGCTTCATCTACATGTTTTTTAAATACATCCAGGGATGGTGACTCAACCACCTTCCTGGCAAGCCAGTTCCAATGCTTTATAACCCTTTCAGTGAATAATTTTTTCCTAATATCCAAGTTAAACTTCCCCTGGCAGTACTCGAGGCAGTTTTCTCTTGTGTCACTTCTTACTTGGGAAAAGAGACTGACACACACCTTAGTACAACCTGTGCAAATGTACAGTGACATGCAAGGCATTCAGAATCACTGCCTGCTTGGAAAACCAGTGGAAACAATTCTAAAGGCTGTTTTACTTTTCGGAGTAATCTTTAAGTGCTTGCTGAGATACTCTACAAAGTATCTGCTTCCTGTAAATACTGTTTGACTTCTCAACCTGGTTCACCCTGACTTTAGCTTTAAGTGTTTATTGACACTGTTACAGCATAGAGTTCATTTACAACTACTTCATCTGTTTAGGTGCACTGGTTCTGCCTCGGTTTGCTATATTCACTTTGTTCATTGTACATTCAAATTTGAAGTATAGTTGTAAGAAGGGTACAGGATGAGGCAATAAAAAGGTAGTGATGTAAACAGGTGGTACCAGTTCTCAAGAGCATGTTTTTGGATTATCAAACATGATGTGCCAGTCAAGATAAAGACTGGACAAGGAACAAAGAGTTTGAGCCTTGGGGGTCCTGCAAAAGGGAAGCCTACTTGAAATTTCTTAGGGGCCTTCTTAATGTGAATTAGAGAACTTAAAACTAGAATAGGAGGAGGAAATTTATGACAGTTTTATTTGGATTAAATCCTTTAGTTTGTGAATATGGTCCAAAGATGCTTTAGAGGCATAAGAACAAGTGATTCTGTTTGAAGGACTTAGGGAGCAAAGGCCCTAATGTGTGGCACTCAGAAGACTTGCTCAGAAAAGTTGTGGTGCTTCTGTATTAAATAGATATGAAAGGAAGAAGTCACAATTCCCTGATAGATTATGCTTTAAACAGTGAAGTTTCCTTTCAGCTTTATTTTTTTAATAACACTCAAATCTTCAAGATTGAGATGTTAATACTTCTGGAATGGTATTTTATATTACAGGAATCAGAACAGCATGCATGACAGTCTTAATTAGTTTGTTTCTTGTAGAATATTGAGTTAAATTAATTTCAGTTAGGGAATACTTAAATGGTCTTCAATGTGTGGGTGTGAACATGTGCAAGTTTAGTATGAAATTATGGTATGAAAGTGCCTCTTGACAACATTGTCTTCTGAGCTAGTGGCATACATCTGTTTATCTTCAACAGCTTGTCAGATTGTATTGCCAAAACTTCATTCAATGTATACGACCTTTTCTAAAGGTACTTTTTCTATATAAAAAGGAATTGGTATGCATAATATGTAGGAGAACTTGATTAAATCTGTCCCAGAAGATGTCAAAACAATCAGGACTTGACAGTAAATGCAGCAAAGTGTGTTTTGCTTTATGGATTGGTTCTCTATTAATAAATTTTTAAAATGTTCTAAAATATGTCCCAAAATTAGCATTTGTTATTAGAACTGAAAGTTTCTTTTTGGAAACATGTATGTAAACAAGCACTGTGCTTAGTTTGCTGCAGTATCTTCCTTATTGCTTTCTTGGAAATACCCATTTCTAATAGATGTTCTACTTCATCTGTATGGCTTGACACTGCTGAATGTATTCTGAAGAAAGGTATTACTTGTGCTGTTCTAATTTCTTTACTTTGGAGAAAAAGGTTGTCAGAATTTTGTGATGAACTTTGTTAAACTGAACTCTAAAAAAAATTATAAATGTAAAGGAATTCCTAGCTATTCAGAAAAAAAAAAGAATTTTTCAAAATCATATTCTTTATAAAGAAAATATCCAAGTCTTATAATGCCTAAAACCCCTTTTTTTGCTTCTCATTCATCAGCTGTAAAATACCTTTTGTCCCCAGGTGTGATAGTAGGACAGAGGAAGAGTTAAAGTGAAACTTAACTGTTTCAAAGACTACCTTGTTGAAATTTCTTGTGTGTATCCTGGATGTTGTTCCGAGCCCTGCTGTGGCTTTGTCACAACCAACCACTGTAAGGTAATGGTAGTACAGAAAAGTATGGTGCTTTTCTCTTTGCATTTCCAGGCAATAAGGCTGGGATCTTAAAAAGCCATAATCTCATGTACAGTTTATAGGTAGTGATGAGACTTCAGGATAGTATGTTCCTTTTTTCTGAAGATGGTCATATGAACATCCCATTATTTTGGCATCCAGTTTCATATGTGGGCATTGGCTGTGCATCCCAAAGCTTGGAAGGGCTTGAAGTTGGATCTTTTTACAAAGAAAAAGGGACAGTGTGGGAAAGGGGTGTATACACCCAAGTTTTAAGGGCAGCTTATTATAAGGACACTTGGGCTATGCCTCTCCAGCGCTTAATGCATGGTATTGTGGAAACCAAAAATTGAGAAAATGGATTATTTCCCAAATAGCCAGGCAAAGGAAATAAGCAACTTCTGAAAGTCTTTGCTTTACCTGTGGTAAATTTTGGTCCTTGACTTATTTGCCTGTAATAGCTAATATTTTATCCATGTAGATTTCTTGGACCCTGTTTAAAACAGACTTGAGCTTAGGAATAGCTGGGTTAACTATGATTTAACTGGATAATAATTACTATTGTACTTTGCATAGCAATAGAAATAAAATTCCCAAAGACTAGTATAGCAGACAGCTACAATATACTGCTCTGTCTCTTGAAGGCCAGCCTAAAGTTAAATTACTTTAACTGTGTCCTGATACTCAGCTCCTTGTCCAAGCTCTGTGGCTATGCTAGCAGAGTTTCTGTTGGCAAGTGCTGGAGCTGGACTGGCTGGGAGACACTTCGCTTGTGAAAAACAGTCTAAAGGGAAAAGTAAGTGTCATGTTACAAGTATCATCCTTAGTTATTGCCTGGGGCTGTTTTCAAGTGGTTGGGAGAGGGTGGGAGGAAGGTGGGTTTGTGTTGTGTTTCCGTTTTGGGGTTTTCTCCAATTTATTTGGTGGTGGTGGTGTTCTTCCTTGGAAAGGTTGAAGTTCTGCATTCTGACCTTTTTGTATAGTATAAAAACTGAGAACAGACAAATACAATTCCTAGCTGGAAACTATTTGAAATACTTTGTGAGCCAATGTATTGATGCACACTTGTAAGGAAGGTAAGAAAGCTAGCTAATTGTCATGACAGGCAAGAAATTTATAGTATGCCATAACAAACAAGGGTTACCTGTTCTCTTTTTTCTGTCCTATGGCAAAATGAACTATGTCATACATGACACATCTTTGACCTAAATTCTGTTAAACTTTCCCAAGATCAGGAGCTCTAACAAGTCTTCTTATAATGTACACGGTGTTACCCTTACTGTGGAATCTTTTTTTTTTCTGGGTGTTTTATCCATGTCTGTCATGCTATTACTTGAATCTTCCTTACTGCTAATAAATTGTTCTTTATAGTCAGAGGCTACTTCATTAGGTTGATTGGGTTAAGTGTGTAAATGAAGAAGGCTTGCAATCAGAGTTAATGGGGAGGGGTTAGTAACTCCAGCTGTATTTAAAGTGCAATGGCACGAAAATGACATTTAGCAGATTGTGGCTTGCTTCAACCCTGATTAATAGAGAGGAACAACTTCATCTTAAAGAGAAGGAGCATGAAATACACCTATAAATTAATTCAAAGAAGATCTAGAATTTAATCAGAGGCAACAGTAACACAAAGTTGATCTGAATCTGATGAGGGAGACGTTTTTTGTAGAGGAATATGTAGTTCAGGTGTACTGCTCGTAGTGTTGGCATGGTTATGTATAGATCATAACAGCTTTGTGCTGTCATGAGGGAATTAAAGTGGTCAAGACTCAACTGTGTGATCATCCAGCAAGACTGTGTCAGTGTCTGCCTCATGTCTGTTGACAGAAGTGTGATGGAGTTGACCATATCCTACTCCACTGGTGGAAGAGAGTCAACACTAATCTTTGCATAAAGACCACCTTCCCTGGTTTGTCCTACAAAATGTTAGTCTTGTCAGGATGAGTACTGCAGTTCCTGATGCTTCATGCAGCTTGAGGGACTTCCACTGCTGTAGGTCATAGCAGGTCAATACTTCTGTCTCTGCCTTTGTCAACAGATCGGTATCATCTTCAGGTTTTGCTACAGGTTGGTACAGAGTTTTGTGCACCTCCCCTTAGAGTAAGGCTGATGTTTCTTAGCTGGATACATATCACATTACTTACCTGGGTGATGTTACCAAGAGAGGGGACATTACCATTACTGTCTTGTCAGGATTTCATCAGGTAGTTGACTTCTGTCATCCTACAATGTGAGGAAAGGAAGATGATGATCCTTGAGGCCCTCTATGATAAGCATTTCAGTAGTATTGCCAGTGGGGTTCATTCCTCACCATTCCAGCAGTGTTTCTGACAGATGACCTGGCATTATGATATACTTGGGGTCAAGGTCCTAGACTTAACTTTTTGAAATGACCCCACAAAAATGTCAGTGTTCTCAGAGACTTAGACCTCTGCTTGGTGGTGGTGAGCAGTGATGAGGTATGGTGGTCAGTGTTGACAACAGTGAATGCAGTGGCTCCAGTCCTCATGAAGATCCTTAGGAAGATTCTTAGGGAATTTTAGAGCATTTCAGTGAAACTACCAAGCTGTTGAAAGACTGAGGTATTTCATCTTGAATACCTTGAAGTACAGGTTCTTGTGTTATTAAATCTTTCTCTGTTACTGGTGTAGATTGGGTAGTCAGAAAAGATATGCAAGATTTGCAATGAAGGGAAGTGTTTATCCTGTTTTCTGATAGAAATATTATTTAAAATCCTAATTTGTACCAGTGCTCTCTGGCTTGTTTGATGGCACACTGCTTCACCAGGTGGTCAGTAGTAACATGTAACTTAAATGTGGTTTGTCTTAACTTCAGCCAATTGTACAGAAATGAAAAAAAAAAAGAAATGATGGCTGTAATCCCAAATAAACCTGAACAGCTGTTTTATCCTGTGTGGTGTGTGTAAAGTGGAGTGCCACTAAATTCAATAGTGCTGCCCATGAAGTTAAGGCAGCATCTACACATCAGACAGCTGAGCTTATGCTGGTGACTACAACTGGAATGATCCACTTAAGTGCTAAAACCTGCTAGTCCTGATGTGTCTGGCTTCCTAAAGGTAATTTAAGTTGTATACCCCAGTGAGCTTTGCCTCAAGAAAGAGCTGATTGGAAGTTGGGAGTTCATTGCCTTGTGTTGAAACTAAAACCTTGAAGATGGAAAAGGGGAGGGCATGGAATGCATTAAAGCAAGAGATAAACATTTTTTCTTTTCGATGATGTAGCATTTTCAAACTGATTTAATGAAGAAATGGTGACAGTTACTAAAAGTATCTTTCAAAGACATTGTGTTGTACATACGCAGTGATCCAAGGAAAGGTCAAGTTTATTCAAATACGTAATTAGCTGCTTGAAGTGTGTGCACAGGGAGAGAGTACTTGGCCTTAACCCAGAAGTATGACTTGAATTTTGCTTCTGGGGGGGAGGAGGGGGGGATGGGAACCAGTACAAAGTTCAGGCTCTTTCCATTTGTGTCATGAACTGAAACATTGGGGTCAGATCTTTAAGCTTAATAGGCTTCCCTTCAGAAGTGCAGTGTGTCTGTGGAATTCTACTTACTAACTTTCAGTTTGGGAATAAATTTCCTTGTTAGGTTAGCAGCACATGCCTGGTAAGTCAGATTGTCTCTGGATTTCTGCAGCCATGTGAAATGTTCTAAGCATGGTGCTATGGGGAGGAAGGTGGCAAAGTGCTGCAGGGATGCACAGGTTCTGCAAGAAGTCTAAAGAGAATACAGTGGATGGAATTGATCTGAGCAAATATTGGCTGGCTGGCTTGGATGTTAATGTGTGAATTCCTTTGCAGTTAGGAGAGCCCAGGATGCAGGTCCTCTGGCCTGTTTAAAGCATCTTGGACACACCCACCTGTGCATGTGTACTGTGACCAGGTGAGATGTATGCCACAGAACTTTCCAGATTTTTCTGAGCCTTGCAGCAGCTTTTCCATCTTTGGCAACTGATAGTAAACATGTGGAATTAAAATTGGTTTACCTCATTAAAAGGGAAATGACATGCAAACCATAGTGCTCTCTTTTTCTGCCACCGAGGGTAACAAGCAGAGGTAACTGGACTGTTCACTGAAATGATTATTCTGACAGTTCTTTGCTGAGGTTACTGACTTCAGTGCAGGCAAAATGGATACCTGGAAGCTGCACCTAAGCTGTTGAAGGAAAACAATGGAAAATGGAATTTTTCTCTCCATACTTGTCTGGACATCTGGTACATTTAGGACTAAGTGAACATTGACACATGAGCACTGCTGGGAGATGGAGGAAGCTTTGTTATGTATCAGAGTAAAGCACATGCTTGTTTTCCTTACAGAAAATATGATCCTAGATAGTATTATTAGGACTCATGGTTTGCTGTCAGCCTTGCAAGGTCCAGCAAATGTGCTTGTGAGTTTGACTGCTCTGAAATCTGAAGAAAATAAAGGAAGTAATCTCAACTTCCTTTCTTAGTGACTGCCTTGCAGAGTTCTCACTCGCAGAGGAATACCTTTGATAAACCTCAAGAAGATTTTGCAATGCAGAAGAAAGAGAAACAAGTGTTTGTCCTTTTCTCCCTGCAGGCTTGTGTTCTTGGTGTTAGACTGTCATGTGAACCTCTTCTACAGCAGGAGTGATTCTTGCTGCAGTACCTTGCCTTAGGCTGTCAAATTTCCTTTTATCCTAACAGGAAAATAGATCAGGAGAAGGCAGGGAACAGTTGTAGCAAAAAGGGATAAAGTGCTTTAGAAGTTGATGAAGACTTCTTGTGTGGTCCTGCACTGTTTGTTTTGTCATGAAGATCTCTCAATTGCTTTACCAAAAGATGTCCCATTGAGGCCCTCAGACTTTTGCTCTTAGAGGATTATAGGGGCAGATCTTTTAATCTGTCCTTCTGAGAGCTCAGACAGCATTTGAAGAGGAGTATCACCACTCTCTGTTGCAAATTGAGCATGAGTATTGTATGAGCAAGTGTACCAGTGCTCTTTGTTTGCAAGAGTTTTCTCTGTAAGCATCATAAAATACATTTTTTAATCCTGGTATCATAATGTTGCCATTGCAAGAAGTTGCTACAAACCATTTAAAACTATGGCTCCAAATAAATTTTTGTAAGTGCTAATTCCTCATGATTAGAAGTCTAATAGTAGGATTAAGTTGTGTCTGAGAAAAACACAATCTACTCATTATATTACTGTCTCCAGAGGTTTAGAAGCAGAATTTTTTACTGACCTGTGTTTATAGTCACTGTAGTGATTCCCTGAACTACATAGCAGTGGTCAGCAAAATAGCAACTACATAGCCATAATTGGTACATAAAGGAAAAAATCGTAATTAACCATAGAAAGTTGATAATAATGAAGCCTGAGATGAGTGAGCTAGTGATTGGTTCTTAGATCACCAATCTTTATGAAAAGATTTCTGTTGAGTGATACCTCTGCTACCCAGTTAAACCTCCACCTGCTCCAGGCTCTGTTGCTTTCTGTGCTCTGAACACAAATAGAGAATCTGTACTGTGGAAGTGCTGGTGTCTCCATTTCCTGCAGTTTGGTATTCTGAATTAAAGATTCCAATGTTCAAGTTAAATCAAGTTCAACTTTCAGTATGAAAACTTCATCTCTGTTAAGTGTAGCAAGTGGAGCATAGCTGTGTGTGAGGTACTGAAAGCTGGGGATGCACTAAGACTTGCCTAATTTGATATGACTGGCAATATTTCATAATAAAATTTCTTGAACCCTTTTGTGGCAAATATTAAACTAGTCTGTAGGTAAGACTGAATAGATCTATGTGGAGACTAACTTGGGTAAGGTTCTAGGCTTGTGGTAGGACTGGATTAGATGGTGGCAGCTGTCAAATGTTTAATAATTAGACAAAAATACATAAGCAGGTTTTATGGGAAAAATGTTACTGTACATCTAAAATTGTAACAGAACAGAGAATTGCAGCTCTGCAGCAGTTGTTGTTCTTGACCCCATCAAACTGTTTACTTGTCACTTGTGCAGATGATTTCAAGTGTTGAGAAATTTCTTCCTGTTGAGATAAACAGCACTGTGCTGCCAGTGGCTGTCATTGTGGAGATGCCACGTTAGAGGGCAGCTGCACAATCAAGCTTGCACAATGCCTCTCTTGTGAAGCTATTGTTTGACTTGCTCACAGGCCAGTTGCATCATTTCTATCTCTGGATTTTGGGGGGAAGTTGGCTGCTGGTGAGAATCTGTCTGCTTGTTGCAAGAAGAACAAGGATGTAGGGAGGGGACAGCAGGCAGGTGGTGGTGAACCAAAGAGAGGGCCTGGCCTCTTTGGGGAGGCCATCTGCTCATGAGCCCACCCATGTTCAGTTACTCATCTTTTTGGTAAACTGCCTAGTGTTGTAAAGCTTGAATTTTAAGGCTAGATTAAATACCACAGCTCTTGTCCAAGAAGTAAAAGGATAAGTGAAACGTCAATTCGGCAGTTATTTTGCCTTGACAATTGCAGTGGCATTTGAAAGTGATCTGCAGTGACTGCACTAGTTAAGAGTATTTATGGGAAATTCCACTTTATGTGGCAACTGGCCTATTGTATGAACAGAAATACCACAGCTTTGTTTTTAAGTGGCTTTCTGTCGGAAACCCTATTCCTTTTCTGTTATGACAGTGGAAAGCTCTTCTCTGTACCGATCACCTATAATATCACACATAATGTATATGCAAATAGCCTTTGGTTAGTTCTGGACAACTTTAATTCAACTTTGAGCCATCTGGGACTTGTATTCTAAAAACTTGTAAAATCCATTCCTCTTTCTTAAATTCTGTCTTGGTAGATAGAGGGAGAGGAAGAGCCAGTAAACTCGGAGGGTTTTGCTTACAGCTCCTCTGCCACACTGGCTCTTTGAGTTACCATGGCAAGTACAGCTGGAGGAGTCACCCTGTTGCCCTGCTCTGGTGTTGCCCTTAGTTCATGCATTTATTTCATCCTGGTCATTTTAAGCTCTGTGATTCTAAACTAAGTCAAAAGGTTAAGCCGTAATCTTCTCTACTAAGGTTTTGCAAATGCTTTTTCATCTCAGAATCACAGGTCTGTCAATTTAGTGAGTTTCTTCCAGCAGCCTTTGCCCTGCTTCTTCTGCTCATAACATGTTTCCTTTTAGTCTCACCAGATTTTTAATTTCCTAAAACTTGAGGACAGTGTATATGCTAAAAGTACGAGTGTGGAGGGTGCTACAAAGAACATCCTAGCAAAATAAAAGGCATTTGGGTTTGTTCCAAATGTGACCATACTGAATCTGAGCCTTTGAGGTGTGCACCCTTGAGTAATCCATTAATCAGGTCTTTACTGGCAGTGTCAGATTTGTCCTTTTAGGCTGAAGTGTGGTCATGGCATATGCAAAATGAGACTGCAGTGTCTTCCCATGTCCTTCTCCCTGCCATGCTCTGAGATGGAATTAGCAGATCAGTAAGCACAGTTATGTGCAGTTTCTTGGCCCCTGCCTCAGACGTTGTGTTTATGTTGTAATTTTCTCTGAAAATTGTTGCCTGATCTTTTTGGAGAGAGGAGATAGGAGCTAAATTGTCACTTTGATTTTCCCCTCTGTCCATGAGCATAGGTCAAAGGCCTGGAATAAAACCTGTGGGACAAAGTTCAAGCCAAGCTGTTGTTTACATGGCCCTGCATGCTTCTTGGGCATGGGCTGAGGCAAGGCAGTGGGGTGTTAATAACCGAGGTTTTAAATTTCTTGTGTCCCCTCTGGAAGCCTTGGTTTGGTGGGTACTGTTGCATGCACTTCCCCTGAGGGAGTACGTAGCTGAATTCAAGACTGGAGAGCTTCCCTGCAGCTCCTCTGGAAAAGCAGAACATCCAGATCACAAACACTCCTTAGTAGGAGGCTTGTTAGAGAGCTTGGAGGAGTTCAGGAGGAGAGGTTTTCTTTCTTTTTCACAGTTAGAAGGAAAGCAGTAATTAATACAGCTGGATGCAGCATTTTCTGTTGGCTCCAACTTTTTAGTATTCAGTTTACAGACAGCACAGGCAGATGGTAATACTCAAGTCTTGGTTAGTTAGGTGAGGATCCTTCTTAGGAAGCAAAATATTCAGTGATCTGTGCTTAACTTCATTCTTATGTTGAAGGCAGAGGCAGCAAAGGGAGAAGCATCGCAGAACTGGGCAGTAAAAAATAAATGTTAAAAGAAGTACTGAGTTGATGAGGGTGATGGCTGGAAAATGCCTAAATGGTGATGGTTGTGTAACATTTTCTTCCTTCTTGGAGAAATAAATCCTGGAAGTATTGCAGTTAGTGAAGGAATTGACCTCATGTATCATTATATAAATATGAAGCCAAACTTCCCTTGCCTTGCTTTTGTCCTTGTGCTTTGTCTGACTTGCAGATTTTTAGAATGTCTTTTAAAAATGACTTCATAAGTATGCTGATAATAATAAAAAAATAAATCTGTACAAGCCTAGAACCTTGTATGATGAAGCAAGAATGGGGAGGGAAGGTTGGAAGTGGAAGACTGTTTTTTAATGTCTCTTGAAGGAATGCCTAGGAACCTTTTTTTCTACATCAAAGTATAAACATAGAATGCTCTAAGCACTGTAAGTGGACAGTCTTTATCCAAAGCAATTAATAATTTTACTGCGTAATAGTTAATCCACAACACTGGCTACTTAAAATGTCATTAAAAGACTTCCATTGAGTAGGATGCTCCCAAGTCTAAATTTAAACACAAGGTTTCATTTTTTTCATTCTTTTTTCTTATAAGAAGAGTATAAGGGAGCACAAGGAATATGCTTATGCCCAGAAGCAGCTAATGCACTTGGCAGCTTTAAGTGTATTTTTCCAGTAAACAATGTAACAGGATCTAGTAGATTCCTAAACATAGGTGATAGACTGTAATGGAAATTGTGTTGAGACTTCAGTAGCACCTTGAAAAGTGTTCAGTTGCAGAGCTTTAAAGGTGCATTTATGGTCAGTGTGATTCTCTTTTACCATCTTTTAAAACCTTTCAGGAATGAGTTAGATTTCATTTCAGTCTGCTATGAAGTACATTTTCCATTGCTCTGTATTTGGGGTTTGTCAACAAATCACTGTGACTGAAATGGATAATGTTCACTTATCTGCAAGAGTAGCAGCTAAATTGCTTTCCAAAGAACAAATTCAATGCCTCCTCAGTCACTGTGCTTAAAGTCCAACATCCACTGGTGTTTTGTAGGGTGGCAGTAAGGGATTTAATAAGAGGCAATATATGGATCTCAGTAATTTTGAGATCACCCTTTTGTCATGTTGTGGTAAAAGCAAATTTGGCTAATTCTTTCCAAGTTCCTAGTTTTCTCTGCAGTGACTTAGAATTATTCCTAGTTTTCTTTGCTTCTTAACAGAAAAGCTTTCCAAGTACAGCATTTTGTCAAATTGAGTTTTATGAGAATTGGAGACAGGTACTTTTAGATCTGTTTTAAACTGGAGAAGGTGCTTAAATTATGCTGAGTTAAAATAAAAGGAGAACGCATGCTGAGTGGCTTTTACTGTATTTTTTTATATAATAAGAGGACCCAATTCCTAGGAATAGACACTTGATTTAAAAATAGGTCAATTGGCATGTACAGGTATTTTAAGTGAACCATACAAAGCTTATTTTGGCTCTTACGAAAGTGTAAGTGTATCTGTTCTTAAGACAAGTGATAACAGCCTGAAGACTTGATTCAATACAAATTATCTTTTCCTTGCTTTACAGGAAAATCTTCACTGACGATTCAGTTTGTGGAAGGACAGTTTGTTGATTCATATGATCCCACCATAGAGAACAGTAAGTAAATAACTGACAAGCTGCTCTTCTGTATCTCTTATCAGAAGCTGTTGTGTTTTTACATTATCACTTATGTGGACACTCATGTATTAACATTAAAACTCATTAATTTTTTGTTCTAGTATGCTTTTAAACCAGTGCTTACCAAAGTTGTAGTTCTGCAGTGTGGAAATCACTGTATGAATATTTCTCCAAACTGTCTTTTTACACTAAATGAAGGAAAACCTAATCAATCTTGCCGAAACGTTTCTCCTTATATTGTATTTACTTTGCTGGCCCTCTGCTTCCCCTGATATAGTCAGTGCACTTCAAAATCAGTATGTCATACCTGTATGATAATGTGCCATTCTGTGCAGTTATTCCAAAGTCTCAAATGTCTCACTTGCTCAGTGTATCCAGATGAACACAAAGCCAGCAATGCCAGTCAGGAGCAAATTACTACCTTAGAAGGCAGACATGCTGTGGCTATGATAACGTGATAATCTGTTAGATTACTTGCTTCCCACTGCTTGATAACAAGCCTGGCACAATCATCTTACCTCAGATACTGGGTAACTGACTTCTCAAGTGTCTTTTTTTCCTCTTAGTTTTTTTTTAATATTAGTGCCTTTGTGAATAGGTAGCATAGCAGGTAAGTAAGGATACTAAAAATGCTGCCAAGAGCAACAAGTCACTTCAGAGGCAAGTTACACAGTATTCATTACAATCCAGCCACCTCTCTCTGAGCTAACAGTGGTCATAAAGTGGTCATAAGGCTGAGTAACCTGATCATATTGGCTCATTTTAACCATAGCAAATAAAACTTTAATTTCATGTTTATAACCCTGGAGTCCTTGTATTTTAATGACTTCTGGAATGCATCAGTAATGTGCTTTTTTACGGTTTCAAATTTATGATGTTAAGCATATATGATACTTGTGAAGTAATCACCAGAACAAAGTTTCTTCTAGATTTATATATGACAACAATTACAGATCAGTAGCTATCAGGATGTTTACTCATGATTATTTTGCTGCTCACAACTATTCAAATTCTGCTTTTTGAAAAAGTTCTAAATTAGCTTTAGCTCCTCCAGGTGGATAATTTGCCCCCCTACCTGATGTGTTACTTGTCACAGAGACGTCATTAGTATTATCACTTTCCATCATCCCTTTTTACTTTGTTAGAATTCTAAATAAGGTTTGTTTTGAAGTAAAGCTGGTAAAATGATTGGAGGTTAAATTTCTGTATTTTAAATTTACTATTGGCTGGGCAGGTCATTTTTCACTGTGCTGTATAAATGCAAAATATTTAAAGTAATCTTTTGGGCTTTTGCCAGTATATGTGGATGTATAAAGCTTGAGACATGAGGTCAAAGAATCTCCAAAATTCTGAGTCTGTCTTGGTTTAGAATTGTGACACTTTGGTATAAGGTCGGCTTATCTCAACCTTGACAGCCTTGTCCACAGAAACCTGTTGTCTGTAACTGCTGTTAGTACTACTTAGCTTTATGTGTCAAACTGGTAGTGTTTCTTAACTATATGAAAATATATTCTGGATGAATTCTACTCTTATTTGACTCTTGTAGCCTGTGCCACTTGCTTGATCTCAAATCTAAAGATGGAGCATGTCATGGCTATGAAAACTTTATGGACAAGAGTATCCTGAAAAGGCTTGACTTTTAATTTGATTTCTTGCTTGCTTGTGAAAGTCTTACCATCTGTGACATGGCTGTAGGAAGTTGCTTCCTGAGAGGTAGAGAATTGCATGGCCCTTCTTGCATCAGGACAAATTGCTTGGAAGTGGGGATTGAAAGCCTAAAATATGTGGTCTGAGTAGGAAGTCTGTCCCATCCTTAATCACTGTAAGGCTGGATAGGGCAAATGTATTAAAAATGCTTCTGGGAAGAATGGAAGAGAACACTTCCAAATTTACTACTAAAATTTAAACATGTTGAAGATTTATTAAGAAAGACGTGAAACTAGTTCTGGTGGGATTAATATAAAATCATTCTTGTGACTTAAGTTACTGATCTTTTTAAAGTGCTTTTTTAAAGTATGTTTGATCAGTCCAGTCTTTTGACACTCACAGATGTATGGTTCTGATTCTGTGCTGGCTCATTGGACTCAAAGTATGTGATCAGCTCTTGCATTGTTTTCTTAGCTTGTAATTTCAAACCTGGCTGACCATGCTGGCAAAAGGGGTTGAGAAGTCCAGATTACTCGAGTAAAACTGGTGCTGGAGTATGTTCCATTTTTCCAGTATGTTATAGCACATTTAATAGCATTTCACTTTTATCTAGCACCTGGGCCTGCTTTAGTGTCAGAGCTTGGAAATGAAAAAAAAAATGTGCTGAAGGATAGACTGACCTACATAATTTCTGGGTTTGTCTCTAGAAAATTGTTACTGATGATTTATTGCAGTATCCTACCAGCACTGATGAAAGGGTAGACAGCTGTGGTACTGCTGGTAGCTTGATCTTTATGATTTTTTTTGTCTTCAAATAACACTTGCACAGAAAAATGGATCTAAAGCTAAATTGTACAGAAGGCAAGCTGTAGTTTGACTCTTACTGGAACAGATTGCAAAGCAAATAAGTCTCGAACAATAGGAATGAGACCTGGTATTCTAGTAGTTTCATTTTTACAATGTGTAAAAAAATCTCTGCCTTCTTTTGAAGTGTTAAGGGCAAAATGAGCTGCATCAGATTTCAGTTAGTGTTTGTTGACAAAGTCAACACCACTTCAGTGCTGCTTTTCACAATTTCCTTTGCTTACATTACAACACAACTGGAAAAGTTAGTTTATTTAATGAGCGTGGTGAATTTAGTTGCTTCTACTGAACTTGTGTATCAGGAAGAGTAAGTTGTAGCATTTTGTGGTGGCAGCAGCAGTGAGAGTTTATTGCTTAGCAAAATGGGATTTCCCTTTCTGAATGTCCCAGCAGCAGTTGCACTGTGATTGGTGTCTTCTTGAGACAGCCAGGCTGATAAACCAGTGGAATGATTCTTTGCAGGAGTGTTGGAAAGAGAAGGATTATCCCTGCAGCACTTAGACAATTTTAACCACATAAATGTTACTGGAATCTTAATTTGGAACCCAAAGCAAATGGGTCAGAAGGAATAGGCAATGAAGATGCAGACATAACTCTCCTCACCCATCTTCACAGGGATGCTTTCAGTTATCATTAATTCAGTGGATTCATGTAGCAGGAAAGCTGGCGTGACTGCCCAAGACTCAAAAATGTTTCTTCTGGCTCCTCTGAGGCCTTTCTGGCTGCTCTCTGCTTTTCTCTGCAGTTTTGGAGAGGCTCCTAGCACTGCACCACTCTGTCTTTCTTTCTCTCTGGAATGGGTTCAGTAGCTCCCTAATGGAAGGAGGTCTTCCCCCAAGGGCTTCCTACCTCTATCCCATGTTTTTTAATACCATAGTGAGTAGAAGTGTATTAGAAAGGGGAGGGGGCTAAGGGCACCCTAGTAGTTATGAAGGTGATTCCTGTAGGAAGAGTTGCTGATAAGCAGCCTTCTCAGGGGTTGGAAATGAGGCTTCTGAGAAAAATTTAAACTAGCTCTAGTGCATTACATTTCTCAGTGTTGTCAAAGATGTCTTGGCAGATTAGTGATAGACATTGGCTTTAGAATGAAGACAAGTAGAAAGGGATGCAAAGGGTAGTAACCCAGGAGCCTTTATGAGGTGGTTGTATTTAGGTACCAGTCAGTAGCTCTGCAACAGTACCTCACACCATTACTCAGTGGCACTATGGATCTGAAAGTCTGCATTCATTGTATGCCTGGTACTGATTTCTTATCATACCTTGTTTTCACAGCAGCTCTCCTTTGAGTTACATATGGAGATAATTTCATTCATGTTAGTCTATTTGAAATATACTTGATTTTAGGGTAATGATAATCAGCATCTGATGGAGTTGTTGTGCAAGATGCCCTTCTGCTGAACTGCAGCAGCATTCAGGGCTGGCCTCAGCATGTAATTTTACCAGGGCTTTCTCTGACAGCAAAATGGCTGTAGTTCTTTACAATGCAGCTGTTGACTGCTGCACCCTGCACTGTACACATAGATCTGGTTTTGGTGCGGCAGCACCAAATTCTCCAAGTTTAAGCAGTGCATCAGAACTAGAAACTTGTATGTGAAGGTGGAGATTACAGCTACACTCAAGTTGCATGCTCTAAGCATGTCCTGTTCCACTCTGTGTGCTTCATGGAGCTACAGCAGGCTTTATCCATGCTTCAGCTGATGGTCAGCATTTCACAGATGCTCAGGTTACGATTAGGACTGCAGAGATTGTTCAAATCTGCTGAAATCTGTCCTTGGCATGCCAGGAGGAGCCATACTGTGCTGTGATCTTGCTTGTGGGCACAGCAGAAGGCAGCGCATCCCAGAATGGCAGGTGATGAAATTGGAAGTGAACACTTCCTCTGGATCAAGGGGATCTGTGGATCGCTGCTCACATTTAATGCAGCTGCAGATTTTTCCCAAGATGAAATTCTTATCTGGAATATTTTTTTTAAAGCTTCATCAAGGAAATGGAAGTCATTAATTATGACGGCGTCAAAGCAGATCTGTGTTCATGCAGTGGGCTGTTCCTGGTGCTACAAGCCTCTGCACTGAACTGACAGTTTCCTCACCCAGTCTGTGGTGACTCCTCCACTGTTTCCCTTTTCCTGGCTCTGTCACACTCTGCTTCTAGTACCAATAATGATGATGATGTCTTTGCTGGGACTATTCTCAGCTTCTAGAAGAGTCTGAAAAAGCTGCCATCTGTCTCTGTCCCTTTTTAAATATTAACTTCGTGAAGCTCTTAAAGCTGCTTTGATTGCAGAGTGCTTTGATGTGTATATAAGGTGTCAAGAGACTGGAGACTGTTACTTTTAATGTACCTGTTAATGCTGTGCCCCTCCAGATGAGTCCCTTTTCCATCTGATGTGGTGATACTGTATATAGCAACGCTGGGCGTTAACATCTGTTCAAACAGTTGCTTCTGTCCCCACCATTGTATTTTCCAAGTCAAAAAAGCTGATGTGATTCTTGCTTCATAACCCTAAAGTTTTGTGCAGTGGTGACAACAGCACCCAGACAATGACTTTAGCAGCACGCATGCACATGTCTTAAAGCAGCTTTTTTAGGGGATAGACAGGGGTAAGGTAGAGCTCTCTCTTTAAGGTTCCATTTCAAATTGCACTTGTCAGTATTGTAATGGATACTGCAGGAATGCTTTATTTTTTATTTAGACACTCTGCTAGTTTGGATTTGCTGTTTGGTTTACTTTTTTTTCGTTTTGTTTTTTAATGTTCTTTGATTTATTAGGTGGGCTGAAACCTCCAGTTTCAAATATTTCAGCCCACTCAAGATAAATAATACTTACATTGTGGAAACTTGACAGAACAATGAGCATTGGTGGGGAGGAGGAAAGTTGGCAAACTTCAGCTTCTAGGAGACCCTGTGCAAGGCCCTGAAAGCGTAGGCAGAGGAGTGCACAGTGGGACTGAGAACATTCCCATTTGCAGCTTCAGGAAACTGCTGGGCAATTTAGAGTGGGATGAACAGGTCTCAGCAGTGTTAGTTGTTACCCTGCTCATCACTGCAGTGAAAGGTGGGGCTGTTAGTATTTGGGAAAACCAACTCAGCCAGAGGACAACACAGACTTCGTTCAATATATCAGTAGTGTCCAGTAATTGTGACTAGAACAGAACACAAAAGCCAAAGTGAACCTCTGGAGTCAGGTTTGTGTGCTCTGGTTGGTACATGTAGTGCTCAGTAGTGCTTTATTCCTCCAAGAGCTGTGACACTGCTTTTGCAGTTGCATAATGCAAACACTGAGTAAGATTCCTCAGCTGACAGCACGTTGACATTCCCTGAATCTTAAGAAGAGAAGCTTTCAGGGACTGGATGTAAGCCCTGACTGAAGATTAGGCTGGTAGCAACGTGGTGAGCTTCTGGAAGTGTTCAGGGCCAGACTGCATGGGGCTCTGAGCAGAACAGTCTAGTGGGATATGTCCCTGCAGGGGCAAGGGGTGTGGAACTAAATGATCTTATAAGGGCCCTTCCAACCCCAATTATTCTGTGATTCTAATTAAATTCTCATTATGTAGGTTTAGTTTATGCATAAGTTAGGCTGTATGTGGTTTAGCCCTCAAAGAATTTTAAGTCCAAATCATTTACCTCATGGTATTTACATTTAGGAAATTGATTTTGTTAAACTGCTCGAAGACAGAGGAAAATATCCTACAATACAAAGTTAGCTTTGATGCTAAATGTATTTAAGTGGCTTGTGTTACCACAAATTACAGTTGCCTTGAAGTCTCTAAGGAGGAAAAAGTAAAAAAGGCTTTTTACTTGCATTTCTAAGTAAAGGATAAACTGCTACATCCAGTGTGAGGATCTTCTGAAACTTCGCATTTTGAAGTAAATTCCTGAATTTTGTTGTCTGTGCTATGCTAGTAAAGAATAGAGCCACCTGATCTAGCCTTTGACTGGTGGTTTAAAGCCTATAAATAAAGTTAATTTTCTTAGTGCATTGTCTGCAATGGCAAAGATGAGTGAATTCTGATCCTTTCCTTGTTTGTAGTTCTGAAATTTGTACCTGTTTCTGATTTGTTCCAGCTTTTACAAAGCTGATCACAGTAAATGGGCAAGAATATCATCTTCAGCTGGTTGACACTGCTGGCCAAGTAAGTGCTTTCTTTAAATCTTTCTTCAGACTTTATCATTAAATCACTGAAGAGCAATTTTTCTGTAGTGTTTATTTAAATGGTTTTGTTGAATTTTTATTTTTGGGGGTTGTGTTTTTTGTTTGTTTGGGGTTTTTTTTGTGACTATTGAACATGTGCCTAAACAAGTGCAGAAGAAACTGCCTTAACTCTGTTACCAAAAGTTTGTGAGTAGCTTGCTTGATATTTAAGGACTAAACCAGCAGTCTTGCTTTTAGATGGAAAATGTCACTTCAATAAACCATGGGTAGGTTTTTTCACATCTTTTTTCCTATTAGGGTGCTTTAGCTACACCACTATGAGTTGGATCCATGAAATTGTTTTGGGAAGTAGACAGAAGTGCTAAGCTTTTCATTGCTTAACTGTTTTTACCTTCTGTGAGGTCTGATATGCCTTCAGGTTTTTTCCAAAGTGAGTTTTAAACAGTCTTAGTGTAAAATATGCTGTCAGAACTTAAGACTTTAAAGCTGCATTGACAGTTGCTCATAGCTGAGCCACTGTTCAGAAGGGTTGTAACCTTCTAGGTACCTTGGGTCACTTTTTTTGGAGAGAACTACATGACCTAAGAATAACCACACTGTTAGTTACATGGTGTCAGTTTGTGGTGCTATCAGCAACACAATATCCACTTACAATCTGGCAGAGGTCTGTGAAGTGCTTAAAAATACAATATTGGTGACACAGGCAAGATTGTTTGGGGAATAGTCTGCAGAGGAGAGCAGGGCTGAAATGGGCATTCTCTGAAGTGTGAACAGCAGAGCAAACTCCATAGGTTTCACTTTGTGCCACTGGAAATGTGCTTGCCTTACATCTCAAATTGTAGCAGTGATAAAAGATTCTCTTTGAGGAAGAGATGACCTTCTGGTAAGGCAGTGTAACTTCACCAGTAAAATACCTCTGTGAGGTGCTGAGATCTATTTTCAGGGTTGATTTAATATTGTACAATATTGTAATACCAAAATAACTTCTTTCCCAGCCTGTAGTTATTTTCAGATTTGACTGTTCTATGAATGACTAGGACTTTGAGTTCTGGTTTACAGGGTGAGAGGGGAAAGATGATGTTGGGTTATGGAAAGTGTGTCTTGAACAGTTTCACTTCTCAAGTCTGTCTTGCTTAATGATCCATAGGGAATCCTCATGTTTATACAGCATGGCAAGGATTATATTGTAGATTTGTAATGTGCTTGAAAACATAGTTATTATTTGAAAAGTTGTAGCTACATTGTTCTATCATTTGGGAAAGTTCTTAATTTGACCTACAAGTTCCAGGACATGTAGCAGTTTATCTTTGTTCTGAGAACAAGCTTAAGATCAGGTAATGAATTAGAAACAGTTGAGTTTTGGTAATTATTTTTCTTGGTGCCCCTCTTCTGCCCTGTGCTTCTTTACCTTTCATAGTTATCCAAACGTATGTAGTTCAGTTAAACAGGAGTGCAAGAGAAAATCTTGCCTAATCCCAAATTCCAGTGGGGGCAATGCTGAGAAATTCTGGGTAAAGTCAAATCAAGTAGATTTGCACTTTCACCAGTTTCACATGCAGACTGTGCAGACATGCTCAGGTCCCTTCTGTATTGACTTTGGGATCACCTGAAGTGGCAGGTTGGCATTTCAGTGAGGGCTGTGCACAGCATGTGGCAATAAAGGCAAACAGGGGCATCTTTTGTCAAGTGTTACTCTTCCAGACTTTTTTGGCTCCGTCACCCAAGTTGTTTTTTTATAAAGAGTTCATCCTCATTTGTTGGTTAAGGAAGTTTTGATTCCTTCTGGCTGTCTGGATTTAAGCTATGTGATGGCATTGCTCCATCTGTTCAGTCACGACAATATACAGAGAGGTTATGTGATCTCAAGCTAAAATTAACATCTTGGGGAGCACAGGTTTAAAAATTTGAGAACTCGTACATGAAGAAGTATGGCTCTTGTCAAAATGAATGTTTCCTGGGAATATATATTAGAACAGCTTAGTTTTACTGTAGGTTTCATATCATTTGTTGCATTTCCTGTAATATGTCAGTATGTTTCATTTACCTATTTTATCTCTTTTCTGCAGAAGCAATAAATTGTGATTAAATTTCTGATTTGTTTGGGGTTTTTTTTTTTTAATTGCTTGCCATATAACCTAAACTTCTGGTTGTCATGAAGTAGCTGGTTATATTTCTAACATACAGTAGAGAAGCTTTAGTCAGTTGGTGAGATACATTTATTCACTTTATTACAGACCCCTTGGGTAATTTAGATGTGATCAGAGCCACTTGAAATTATGAATTGTAAGATTCTGTTGTCATCTGTTGAAATTAGGAATTTGAAATGTATCGCTAGCAAGATAAGAGGTATAATTGCTAATTAGTGCCAGGACAGAGTGGATGATTTGTTCTAATATAAACTGATAATTAAGCAGGGTAAGAGGATTGGGGATAGCTTTAGCTGATCCATAGTCTTAGAGGGAATAAACAAAAAAAGCTGTAGATTAAATGTTAAGAACTAACATTTAATCTACAGGTTTTTTCTTTATCAGTTTGTCAGTTTGCAGGATGACTCAGCTTTCTCTTAATTTGGTAAAGATTTCTCATCAAACCTTGTAATGAAAAAACCTAATTCTAAAACTATTATCTGTACAGAGTGGTCTGCACTTCATGTCTTACAACAGACCAGCTAATCTGCTGGTGATCTGCTAGCATCAGGTTCTGAACTGTGGCAGTAATTTTAAATGCAATATTCCTTCCACAGGATGAATACTCCATATTTCCTCAGACCTACTCCATAGACATCAATGGCTACATTCTTGTTTATTCAGTAACGTCAATAAAAAGGTAATAAAATCTGTTGTGTTCTTCTGGTTCATATATTAACCAGATGTATTCTGGGTTCAGCTTCTGGCTCTGCTATATTTTCTTGGTGTTTAATTCTTTTAATCTCTTTCCCTTAGAATTAAAATGGAAAAATGTGTTTTACAGAAATTTCTTCTCAGATCTAAATGTTACAGACACTTTGCAGATGAGTACACAAGGTGCTGTATAAGAAATGAGACAGTGCTGACCTATATTGTTTTGAGGTGTAAGTAAAAATACATAGAATTAATTCAGGATTAAGTAGAGGTCATCAGACATAAAGGCAGACTCAAATACAAACCTGATGAGCACTCTACATTTATGTGAAGTACTCCATTAGTTCCTAGATCAGTACCTCAGTCTTGTAGCTTTCTTTGATTTGTTGTGGATTGTTCTGCTTAACCATCAGAGTTTTTATGTGAATGGAAATGTGTAACTTATGGGCTGTTGACTTGGTTTTGATGTGTTGCAGCAAATAATGTTAATTGAAAATTTTCCTAGAGTGTCCATTTTATCCTTGCTGTTAGCTGTCCATTCTTACACTTATTTACAAGACATTTCATCCTTCCCAAGGCTTTGTTTGACATTTGTCATTTTATCCCTTCCTCTGGTCATCTGACTTTACTTGAATACTGATAATTCTTGAATAGATCTCTGCTTTCTAATATTGTACAACAGCTTTGTCAGGACAACTAAAATAATCCTGTTCTCTTAAATTTTTGTTTGAGTAAAATGCAGAAGACCTTAGACCTTTCACTCTCATTAAGTATAAGAGAAGTTAATGCTTCCCTTCTACTTCCAGGAAGCTGATCAGCTTTTTATGAGTGAAACATTCTGTGTCTTTTCCCCTGAATCAGCCAAAATTGATCATCTCAAGTGCTCTTTCTCCATAGCCCTCTTTCTTCAACTTGCCTGTTGGCTTTTCTGTGCTTCTCAAAGAAAGATTATGGTCTGGTCATAAACTTCCATTGCTTGCAAGATCTTTAATGTTGAACAGATTGTCACCGTCCTTCATTCTTCATTTTTATCTTTAGTTCTGAAGTAGTGAAGGGCAAGCATGTGTGATCTGGAGGAAGTGTAACAGATGTTAGCCTTTCATGTGTGTCTGGAGATACAAAGCTACTTACCTTTTTTTTTTACTTACCTTTTTTTTTTTTGTAATCATAAGTTCAGTGTTGGTGCTGACTAGCTTGTATGAAATAAGAGTATTTACAAGCTTAAGTAGAAAATCCTCCCCTCCTAAAGTGAACAGAAAAATGTTCATTCATAAGTGGTACTGTGAGGACAAAAACGTCTGAGTAGAATCAACCAAGACTGCTTGGAGGCTTCTGCAGCTTGTGCTGCTGCCTGACTGGAAGCTAAAGGAATTTTTTTCAGCTACTCCAGTTGTTGCCTCATGTTGTCTTGAGCTTAACAGCCCAAATGGAGTGAAAAATCAGTTTTCTGTGGTAGCATTCAACCAGTTAAAACAGAAACCAAGGTATGGTGGAAGTACTAACAGAAAAATATATGTTAAGACTGGTGAATAGTTGTTTCGTTAGTGTTTTAGTCTTGATCAGTTTATTCCAAGTTTTTGTTTGGTGGAGTTTTTTTGTTTTTTGGTTTTGGTTTTTTTGCTTCTTGCCTTAAATTTCAAAGTATCAATGATCCTATGTAGTTCAACTCCCTACGTTCTTTACCAAGATGATGTTTAGGCAATAGAAATGATCTTCCACAGTACTCTGGTAGCTCAGATGACTTGTCCAGGCAATCAAATTACATCTCTCTTGACTTCTGTCAAACTGTGTATATTGATCTGAGTATTGATCCAGCAGCAGTGAGTTTTGACAACAAGCTTTAATAGAAATGCTCTTTTAAAATGATCATATTCCCTGCTACCTCCTGTGGGCAGTTTAAATGGGACTTGAGTAAAAGCTGATGCCCTACATTTTTCCATATTCCCAGGCTCTCAGCAGCAAGGTTACTGAGAGGCTTTTGCTCTAGTTCATCTTAATTAAATTCCAATTATGTGTCTTGCTACTAGGTTCGATGATTTTGTGTAACACCTTTATCTGACAGTTAGTAATATTTTTGGTTGTATTTCACATTGAGCTGTTTGCTGTAACCTAAATCTCTTGCTGTTTCACGACTTGATGTGGATTGGTCAATAGCTGTCTTCAAAATGTGTCCTTGCTCCTTCTAGCCTTATTAATTTGAAAAGCTTTCTGGAACATTAAGTTGACCTGGTCAAGCTAATTTCAATCCTGGCAGTTCTCTAGCAATTTGTTTCTGTGTCAGAGTTATGTTTGAGTTTAAATAGCACTTTCCTTTTTGTTTTCACCTTCGTCTGTCAACAAAGGTTGGCTCTTTATGTGTAGTATTTAGTAAAAATGGAGAACTGTGAGAAAATTGTGAACTGTCCTAGGCAAGCAGATAGGTACCCAGGATTGAGAAATTAAAAGCCCAGGTTGAACAAGAACACTTTGCAGCACTGTGCACTTGAACCTCAGGTGAGGACTCTACAGGGTACTGGGCTGTGGTATTTTCTGGCTATGCTGGAAACAGTACATCTAATGGTGGAAAGGAAGCAGTGATGTGTTAGTGATTCAGTTGTCCTGTGGCTTGCAGGCTACATCTTTCCTGTTACTTCAGACTGAGAAACAGTTTTGTGGTCTGCAGTAGAATTTTTTTAGCATTTTTATTCCTCTTTCAGTTTGCAGGGTCACATAGTTCTTTGTCTACCAATGCCTCTGACCTCTTCTTGACAGCCAACTCTTTAACTCTTTATTTTTGAAGTAATTATAAAAATGAAAGTCCAAGACAAGTTCCAGAGAACAGAATTTCACTAATATCATTTCAGCATAAGCTCTTTGTAACCCTAATGTCCTTTGATTGATTCCACAATTTTAGGTAATAGTAGTATTATGCTATTAAGTTGTGCCAGACTATGTCAAGCTACTGTTTGTGAAGAACTTGTTTTCTTGATAGGCTATAGCAAAACTATTAGCTGAACATGGAGAAGTATTGTGTCCTACTCAGTGTAAAAAAATTATTGCTGAAGTCAGACAAGTTGACCTACTTGATAGAAAATCCTTCTTAAGTATGGTAACATTTATTGTTCCAGAATTGAGAAGTTTTAATGATTCGAATATCTTGAATAGTGGGTTTAGTCACCAGTTCTTTGAGAGCTCTGAGTTGGAAGTGTGTCTGAGTGCTGCTCTATTTTTAAGAGTTTCAGTTCTAATTTAAATGCAACACAAGTCAAGACACTCTCTGTTGCTAACAACCTTGGAATTTGGAAGTTTCGGTCAATTTTTTGTTGTCTAGCTGTGTGTCTCATGCATGAGCTTGTTCCTCTCTCAAGACAAATCTGGAGTGTGCACTTCATGTACCAGCAATTTTTCCATACTGTAATTAATTAAAGGAGCACAACATTTGATCCTCAACCCCATTTGTAGCTTGTTGTCAAATTATTAAATGTCAGGTGCAGTAGGTTTTGTTAGTGAGGTTTTTGACTTCTTGGTATTTCATGGAACTGCTTATCTGTTGTCATCCAAACTTTCATGTACATGGTAGGTGAACAGACAAGTATTTGAATTACCACTGTTTTGATACCATCTTGAACTTCTGTATGAACTAAGTGTTTTTTAAGAACAACTTATTCTCAAGATGAAGCATGCTTATGCTTAACTAAATAGTTTTTCTTTGAAACTGCTTTAATTTGACATGCTCATCCAGGTTTATTGGACTCTACCAGTTAAACTTGTAACTGCAGATAAAAAAAAGATGAGAGCTGGGAGGGGCTTTAGTGATTCTGTTAGATGCATCAATCCTGGGTAATGTTGTTTATTTCTGCAAATATAACTGGGGAGGCTGTAATGATAGGCATAATGCTAATCTTTGCTGCTTCTGAGGCCATTTTGTTTGTTGTACACAAATTGGTAAGACTTTAAGCTTCTTTGTAGTTCTGCCACTATACATAGAGTAAGTTTTAAACAGCAGCCTACATATGCATTTAATTGCTTGTGTATTGGGTATTAAGGATAAACATTGGAGTGCATGTGTGACTTCATCCCTTTATTTTGCAGTTTTGAAGTGATAAAAGTTATCCATGGCAAGTTATTGGATATGGTGGGAAAAGTCCAGTAAGTAGTGACACTTTCATCTCATTTCATTGCAGGCATGTTACTAGTACTTTGTTCAGTATACTATAACTGTTCTGAAGTTCTGAACTTTTTTTCACAGAATACCCATTATGCTGGTTGGAAATAAAAAAGACCTGCATATGGAACGGTATGTGACCTCCAGTATGTGTGAAATGCAAGACAGCAGCCGACATTCCTGTGGCTCCAGTCTGCTAGTTTTGTTCTTGGCTTTCTGTTACAAAAATCAGATTGTAGGTTAAAATAAGATGCTGGCAAATAAATTGTCCAGAATGTGAACTAGGAACCATGAACTTCTGTTGTAATGTTGACTTTTGCTATGAGGTTCCAGTGATTGTTGTTTAATGCTTTGGGATTTTTTCAAAACAAGAAACAGAAGTGGATTTTTCACAACTGTAAAATACCAGATGATATTACAGATTGTTCAAACAAAACCATACTTCGGGACAGCTGCTTTTCTGGGTCACTTAGAAGTTTTGCCTGGCCTAGTAGAGTATTTGACAGCAGCCCAAAAGCAAATGCTCCAGATCGGACTTCACAGAACATTCCTTCTACATGCATTATGTGCTTCAGTACTCCAAGGTCTTTCCTGACGTCTCAAATTCCAAATCTTTTGCAAGTTATAAAGAAACATACTTTTTTTTCCTTTGGTCAGGGTGATCAGCTATGAAGAAGGGAAAGCTTTAGCAGAATCCTGGAATGCAGCTTTCTTGGAATCTTCTGCTAAAGAAAATCAGGTAATGGATTTAAGATTCACTTCATTAGAATAGCAATGTAGTGGAATGACTCAGTTTCACTTAACAAAGGAAGCTAAAGTATTTGCATGTACTCTACAGATAGTTTGTGTAAATGGTTGGAAACAAAATGGCTGCCTGCATCCAGGTTTATGTGTGCAAGTTTTTCCATGCAACTGCTCATGGAAGGAGGAAGCAAAGAACTGAAAGTTAAGCTTTACTGAACATACCAGAACACTTTGTCACAAACTCAGATCCACGTGGTGGGTAGAACAGGGTCTGTGATCTGCTGCAGTTACCTTAAATAGGAGGTCACTGCAGTTGCAGAAGGAGTGAGCTGGTGTAAGGAGCTGAACCTCTTGTTAAAAGGTGCTTGGCAAGGCTCCATCTTTGCAGTGTGGGGAATAATTGCTTTGTGAGTCCATGGGTGTGCAGGGGGAGCAAAAAAAAAAAAATGTTAGAGTGCTGCAGAGTAGTGTCTGTCAGAAACTACCAAGATATAGCTGTAGTGAAGCTGCACAATCTGACCCAGGATGGCCCAGATTGTTCCCTATAGTTTGCTGGTTTCCTATCACAGGAAGTGCTTAATTACATGTTAAATATAATCTTCTTGGTTGCCTTATCTTTCTTCAAATGCCTCCTAAATAAATTCTGGTATTCCAATTTGTTCCTCTGGCTGTTAGTAATACTTTGTAATTGATTTGCCACTTTAGGTATTTAAGATACAAGAGCACACCTAGTTGGGGTTTGAAGTAACTACTGCTGATGAGAGGGGAATTGTCCATTTTTCCTCACTGTTTCTTTTTTATTTGTATTTTTTTTCCCTACATGTCTCAAACATTTTTGAAAATCTGGACATATGATAAGGTCAAAAGGACATTGTCAGCCTAGTTCTAAACAAACAAGCTCTTATACAGAAGAAATACTTACACTGTCTCATATTTAGCCTGGCAAATCACATCCTTGTCCTCCTTGATAACATCAGCACAATCAAAAGGTCAGGCCTATAGCTAGGACAGGACTTGGTTAAGCTGCCTTTTTTTTCCCCTGTCCTCCATGCCCAAAATCAAGGGTTTTGTCTGATGTCTGTTTTCAACAATTATCAAGTTATTTGAGTGAAGTTGAATTTTCCCTGGAAGAACTTGGATTATTTTCTCCCCTTCCAGATATGAAAAACTTTGGAGTTAGTTTATCAGTACTTCTGTTTCTGGCTAAGATTTTCACTGACCTTTTTAAATTGGGTATTGTGAAAACATTAAACTTCTCAGTATCTTTGTACTGCTCAAGAGCTTCAAATGCAGACCTAAGAAAACTGAATTCAATAAATCAATTAAAAGCATCTGGTTCCCCCCCTGCCCTCCCTTTATTTTAAATCAACTCAGTGCTTCCAAATTATGCAAACAAGTTTTGATAATTTTTGCTGTCAAAGGTGTTCTGCTCAGGTCTTCCTTTCAGCAGGATCTTTCAGAATAGCAGTTACAGGTTGCTTTCCCTCTGGATTTACACAGCTTGTTAGAAACAGGTGCTCAAACACAATTCCTCCTTGTGCCTTACAGATACATAACACACCTGAAAGTTGTCTGGCTTCAGAAGTTTAGGTCAGATGTCACTTCTGAGATGATACCCACAGCATGTGACCATCTTTCTCTGGTGTGCTTCCTTTGGAGGTTGGGATGTATGGAAGAAAGCATCAAGGAGCCCAGAACTGGGGCCTCAGTCTTGTTGCATATGGTTGTAGAGAAATGCTGGCCTCTGAAGAGGTGGGAGATTGATCTTTGAGAGCAAAGTGTGGAGTCCAGAGCTGTGAGACTTCAGGAAGAATTGTAGCATCCCTTCCTATGAGTTAGACCAGGAACATTCTAAATCACATGAGTTTTTTCCTCCAAATCCTAGTTTGATGGGATCAAAACAGCTGATACAAAGACCTCTGTTGAGACAGGGTATGTTCTCTTACTACGAAACTGTCTGGTTTGGAGGGCAGGGAAAGGGTTTATTTTGAATGTGGTAACAAGGGGTGTTGTCATTCTCCTGGTACTAAATGTTCAGCTTATGTAAGTCAACATTAATGGAAACAGAAGTCTGTCAGCACTTTTTGCTTGGAGGCTTTTCCAAATCATCACCTGTATTGGCTTGGTACAGCAAATGTAACTTGCCTATCAAGATTAAGTCTAAACTCCTTCCAAAATAGCTTCAGGTTCTGTTTGCTTTACAGAAAGCTAATGTGATGCTTGAAGGGATGAGCTGGGCTAGATTGGGAATTTAGAGCTTAAGAACTTTAGCAGAGAGCTGAGACCTTCCTGACTGGCAGGAAGTCTGTTAATCCTTTCTCTCTGAAACTTTGCCATCTGTATTTGGTGGATGTGGAGCAAAAGTGTGACCGTTTCTAGTGCTCTGGTGTGAAATTGGTTTGGTGCATGATCTTTATAGAAGCAAAGAGTTAAACAAAACTCAGCCATGTGGTCTGCCCTTTAAACAGTTCTCTTTGCAAGGAACTGCTGAAACCAGAGAAGGTGCTCCCCCTTAACAGGTGCTAACAGGTGCAAAGGCTCCTTTCCTACAAGAGGGTGGGAAAGCATTGACTCCCTGCTTTCACCAAAAAAGAAAAAACCCTTTTTGGAGCATCTGTGAGAGTCCTGGGAGCATAGCTATACTATACTGGGCAATTAAAATAGTTCTATAGGTTAACTTCAACAAACTATGTTTATTCTGTCACAAATTATCAAGATACTGTGTTCTAGGAATGGTGTGACTTTCTCACTCTCCATCTATTCAAAGATGAAAGCTGAGGTGATAAATGGTAGTGGCTGCCATAGGTTCACAATATTAAATATATTTGAGGCTGTGTAAGAGCTCCTGCAGACAGGGGTGATATGGGAGGACTTTTCAGAGAAGCCAATATACCAGCAGCACTTCCCTCATCTGGGGAAATCCCTGGGCTTTGAGAAGGCAATTCAGAGACTTAATGGAACAGACCTCATTTAGATTGTTCTGGGCTGTTACTATCATACCTTCTCAAGCTGCTTTATTATTACCAGATATGTTCAACTGCTTTGGCTGATTGCAGGAGCTTTGAGCATGCACTGTGGAGTTCCCTTTGTTTCACCTAAGCTGTAGCTCAGTGCTTCTGAATCCCAGCACAATATACAGTAACAACCAGAATCCACATTGGTCTTAAACCCACTTTGAAGCTGGGAGCCAACTTTTACTGGAAGAATTTGGGGAGTAACAAGCAGCCAAATTCTATTCATTTAGATATGCAAAATTCATTAGGTAATCTTGTTTTAGAAGAGGCAAGGAAGGAGCAAAAAATTCACTTCTTGCCAAAATTGAGTTCTCTTAAAAAGCAGTTGCCTGAGACATAGCTTCTTTTTCAAGAATAACTTCATCTTTAAGCTCAGATGATGCAGTACCCAGTAAATGCTTCAAAGTGGTTTGGGATCCCAGCCCCTCTCCAGGGGTCTGGCATGTTCACCTGGAAGAGTGTGTTAGGACTGGCAAAAGATAGAGGGAGAAAAGCTCTCTTCCTTTACCTGACTATTATTCCATTTCCTTTGTCCAGTTCTGTGCCAATATAAACTGCTAGTATGAGCAGTTGAAAGTTTCCCCCTAGATATAATAAAACAGCTAAATAGTTATAAAAATACAACGTACCCAAGCACTGGCTGTCCCTGGAGGTTGGGGCAGGGTTTTTGGGTGTTTGCACCTCCCAAGCTGTCTGTCCTCACACCCAGGGACACTTCTACAGAAGCAGCTGAGCCTTTGGTGTCTCTTGCATGGTGCTAAGCTTGCTAAACAGCCTGTGTTGCCCAGGCTGACATGTATTTTGTTTCCTCAGGGGGAAAAGGTAGAAGAAAGCCAGATGGCTTTCTGTAGGCTAGGTGTGACCCACATTCTGTAACTGGACCATATGGAGACAGATGCTTATAAAGTCTGGCTGCATTCTGTATTTCTTGTCACAAAATGCAGCTTCCTGTGTTGCTTAAAAGCTCATTCTAAAATCCTTAAGCGAATTTGGGCTGAATTACAAATTCCTAAATGTTAACTGTAGGACAGTGATTAAATCTTCTCAGTGAATACATATTTTCTCCAAAATGAATTAACAACCCCCAAACTCCTACAGTTTAATGTTTCAAACAGCACGTCTTTGACAGAGAATGTACAGCCTCTTGGTTGACAGAGTAAGTTGTGGAGGTTTTTTCAGTGGGTGCTTTGAAGCGAGGATAAAAGGGGACTTGTGCATTAAAATGAAACCATTGAAAATTTCAGTTCTAAGTAAGGAAACATGGGTGCAGTATATTTGTATCACTGAGCTTTGATTAAGGGGAACTTCATTAGTGGAACGGAACCAGTTTGATAGCAACTGCAGTCCTGATTGTGGTTCTTGAGTTTAATTTGCCCAGGAAATATGTTGTATCATTACTGGACTAATGAGCCACTTCTCTCATACTCTGTTGGGGTTGCAGGGAACCTCCATTTTAAGGAGGAATATTCTGTTTTCCCGTGGTGAAATATTTAAATAGCTCCAGAGAGAATACTGTGTGCAAACAGCACAAATATGGGCAACTTTATTCAGTCCAATCTTGTTAAGATTGCTTTAAGATTGTTGTGGGGATTAATTATTATTAATGGGATTCATTTGGAAGTGGTTCAATTAAGAATAACATGTTATAGAGGCAGAAAAACATCTGTCAGGTCAGAACATATAGTCATAAATCACAGGCTGCTCTTCAGCCTGCTGATTAAAACCAACAACCCCCCCTTCTTTCATAATGTGACTTCCTTTATATAATGAATATACTTTCCTTCTTAAGGAGTGTATGCTTGGAATTCATGGAACAGATGGCTAGAGGTTAGATAAACTTAAAATGGCATGTCTGAGATGATCAGGAGACAATTTCCAAGTTGATTCACATGCTACTGTACTGATCATATGGTGAATCTTGAAAGTACTGTAGATAAGAAAAGTGCTTTAAAATTGTCATTGATTGTAGTGTAATTTTATTTTTCTAGGCAACTGCACTTAACTATATTCTGCCATAAAATTTCCTGAATCACTTGAGTGGTCCAACATCCTTTCTTATTGTCTCTGCTTCAGTTAAATTTTTTTTCATGGGAAATTGTGTGCTTTTATCCCAAGATCTTTAACTTGTCCCCACTAGGGCGTGTCTGGGCTCTTCTGGCTCACTTGTCTGAGCTCCCCATGTGCTCTGTTCCATCTCCTGGCCCTTCAGTGGGGGAGAGGCTTTCTCACCAGGCTGCTTTATGCTCAGTCTTGACATACACCAAGCAGAGCTGATAGCAGAACAAGTGATTCCTGCTCTGAGGTTACTCTCTGCCTTCCCTCTGAAGGAGTGAGGGGCTCCCTGGTGCATGTGTGGCAAACAGTTTTGCATTGGACTCTGTAACAATCCTGTAGGTTCCATACATGAAGCTGGGATGTGTGTGAGTGATGGCTGTCCTGTCATTCAAGCTGTTTAAATTATGAACCCCTTTCTCCCAGAAGGAGTTGCTGAAGGATATTTTTTAATGTTAGAGAGTGGCTGGTTTGGCTCATGTTCTCCTTCCTGTTCTTGCACTGTGCAATGCTGGCCTTACACAGGTATGATGGCAAAGTAAAGAATATTAAGGTTACCCTCATACTGGGCAGTGCCAAGTCAGTGTGTAGAGCTGAAAAAATCTACTGCCTTCTGTAATTGGAATCTTAAAGATGATTAGAAGGAAGGAATTGGTTTATGCACAGCAAAATCTTTTAATGCTGATAGTCACTCAGTACAAGCTTACTATTTAAAATAAAGCTGACTACAATTATTAGCTCTGTTGGATGGCTCAGTTTATACCTGCCCACCAGGTAATGATAGAAAAAATAGCTGAGGATTGCTGTGGAGAAGAGGTTTATACTTTTCTTCCAAATGGCTGTTTTCAAAACTGAAATTATCATATTTTCCCTCTGATTTTTGGAGTAAGTGTTGGACGTGCATTTATCTGTTGGTGTAGACAGTAAAGCTTCTAACTTATTTTTTCAGTGGGTGAGCAGTTTCTTCTTACCTACTAATCTTGTGATCTCTCTTTGCAGACTGCCGTTGATGTTTTTAAGAGGATAATTTTGGAGGCAGAAAAAATCGATGGGGCAGCTTCACAAGGGAAGTCTTCATGCTCAGTAATGTAATTTCCACTGCAAAACCTGAAAACACTGGGAATACATTCTACCTGAAGAAGCAAAACTGCCCATTATCTTTAAGGATAAACTATGCTTCTTTTATTTTTTTTTTTCTTCTGTTAACCTGAAAGATAAACAGTTGGTTTGGAGCCTTTCCCTTCAGATTATGTTAAACTCTGACTCCTGTGCAAATGGCTTCACTTCCATTTTCAAATTTTAAGCAATCATATTTTCAATTTATATATTGTATTTCTTAATATTATGACCAAGAATTTTACTGGCATTAATTTTTCAGTGTAGTTTGTTGGTTAGAATAATCATCAAAATGATGCATATTGTTACACTACTATTAACTAGGCTTGGATATCAGTGTTTCTTTGTGTTAAATGTATACTTGTAAATAAAATAGCTGCAAACCTTAATGCCTTGTTTATAAATTTTTTTAGTTAATAACTTTGTCAACTTGTTGTTGTGAAAAATACTCACCTGCTGACCTGAAGGGGAGGTACCAAGATCCTTGGAGCTAGTGGATTGTTTGACTGTTTCTTGGGAAGTTGTTTGCAGGTGGTCCCAACCATTCTAATTCCTGGGGAGGGGACACAAGTGCCACCTCAGGTTTAGAAGGGAAGGCTTGGGCTTTCAGTCAGAGCTTTTGCTCTGTAACTGTTAAAAGTCATGGAATAAAGGGTGCTCATGTGTCTGCAAGTACAGTGCCAGCAGACACCTGCCACACAGACTGTTCTTGAAGCTAGGAGCTCTGTCAGGAGTGAGTTTGTCCAGGTCACAAGCATAGGCTTGCTAAGAAAACAGAAATGGCATTTAAAATAAATTGCATGGCCTGAACAAATTCACCTGGGTTGCTTATCATGCATTTCTGTACTTCGGCACCTGGAGAGCACTGGTAGAGGTGAGGGGTCTCTGGGCAGCTGTCTGGTCACACAGCCACAGGAGCTTCCCTTAGCAAGCTGCAAATTTTTGCTTGTCTTTTGGACTAGAGGCCTAACAAGCTTTAATCTCTTAAGTCTGGAAACAAATTGCTTCAAGTATGTATTTTTTAGATATGCAGTTGACCTACTTTGTATATAAAAAAAAACCCAAACCAACAACAGAAACAAGTGACTGATCTGGAGAACAGTTAATTAAATGAAGTATTTCTCATGTGTGTTTGTGTCCATTTGAAGATTTTATTTCCAGCAGGAGGAAAATGGGATTTTGCAATGTTTTTGTGTTTGTTTGTTTAGCTTTTGCATTTCGGTTTGTGCTAAAAGATGGAAATTCAGCATCTCATCTCAATTTTTTATACAGTGGTTCCCTCATTATATAGAAAATTATCTGAGCCCCTGAATTAAGAGTTTATGTAGAAAAACTTGGGTCACTGTGAGATTCACTGGCTTCCTGGCCAAAAAAAAAAATAATTATATGCTTCTCTCTGTTTAGGATATTTTCTAGAGTTTTTGAAAGGTTGTTTGTTATCTGCAGTTTGATACCTTGTGCTAAACACAGCTTGTGGAGCTGGATGATGGTCACAGGTGCTGGATGTGGCTGTGGTGAGCAGAGTCAGAGCCCACTGAGGGAAGCCAATACCTGCTTGACTTCAGAACCAGACTCACCTGGGCTGTGCAGTAGTTTTCCTTCCCAAGAAAGACAGTTCCTTCCTGCAGTACTGGAACAAGGATAGTTGGGCTGATGATGAAGTTGCTGAGGATCCAGAAAATCCTCTGTGGAACACAGAAACAATACCCATCTGTTTGATAGTAACCTTTCTTGCCTGATCACGAGGTGGTTTGTTGCATGACCAGCCTGTGGTGTTGCATCACAGACACAATGTCATGTGGCCTGCATCAAAAGGCAGAAGTTACAGAATATCAGAAACCTCAAAGACCACATTTACTGTGTTTTTCTTTGAAGCAGGAGCTGCATGTGTACTGGTGATCAGTGTAAAGCCTGAAGTAGCTGCTGAGTTGATGCTTGCCACGTACCAGCTGCTGATGCCTGCAAGGGGATGGATGAGGAAATGTGCAATTTGATAGTCCTGGGATAATCGAGGCCCTGCCTTCCAAGGGTGAGGCTTTTCTGAAGGGCTTGAGGGCCACTGCAGGTCATCTGGATGATTTGTAATGGGAGCTTCCACTCTTTTGTGCTCAGAACTGAGCAAGAGTATTGCTCTTGCATTTTCTCTGATAGCTGAAGAACTGGGCTCACCAATGTGTGTGGCTTCATGTGTCCTATTTCTGGCTCATCCAGGAAGAAATAATGATTTCACTAATCCAAGCTTTTCTCTGCTAATAAGATGAAAGACCAGCCATGTGCAATGGTCTTGCAGTTGTAATGAAATGTGTAGTAAGATGGGCAATGAAGTTGTCCTTTGCTGTACAGAGATTGCAGTTGGCTTCTCGGGGTGGCACCTTCTAGCAGATGGAGCCTGATCAAGGTTGGGGCAGACTCCTTCATGATGCTGACTTATGGCTGGCACAGATTTGGTTCTTCACTGTAAAAGCCCTAAAATGAGGTGGTGGGCAATCTTGGGAGCCCTGTGTTATGTACAGAAGGAAGAAATGGGTATCTAGCAAACTGCTGCTTGCCTGGAATTGGTGACCTTGTCTGGCAGCTCCCCTGATCTTTGGAGTTGTCTGGGGGATTGTGATAAATGGTGGGTGGATTAAAAGGTGAGTAATGAAGGAAGCAAGTTCTCTGTCCAAGGCTAAAAAAAATGTTTGATGTATGCTTAATTGTGCCCAGCTTTCTTCTGTAGGAATGAAAGTGTGAAGATCCCTTTCCTGTTGAGGAAATAACCAATATTTAACTACTATAAGTGAAGTTAAATTCCCATTGACTTGTGTGGGTTTGAAAAGTGCTTTTCTGGAAACACTTCCTGCCTTGGTTGTTCTCCCATCCAATTCTTGCATTTTGCTGCATAAATACTGAGAAACCTCTTGGTATCCCGAGCCCAAGGGATGGAGCTGCCTGGCTCCCAGCCTGCCATGCATGGAGATGCCAAGGATGAGGAAGGTGATGGGGCAGGTGCAGTTCAGCAAGTGGAGGATGGATTGCAGGTAGGAAGTAGAGGTTATCTTTCTTTTTCCTATTGTTCTTGTTCCTATGCACAGCAGAATTTATCCCTGCCTGATCAACCCTGCAGTGGGGAAGACTCAGGAGGCAATTTGCTTTGGGTCTGTGGAGTCTTCCACCTCATGTTTCTTCCCAAATTCTTTAAAGGGTTGTTGAATGTACACTGGAGAAGAAAAAAGCTGGAGAATTGTTTCCACTGCTCCCTTGTATCTGTTGTACCTGGACCAGACAGCTTTATGTTGCTCCTCAACCAAGGGCAGAGTTAATGGGCTGAAACTGGGCTTTGCTGAGGAAGCTCTGCTATCATTGAAGGCAATGGGGAAGACCTCAGGCTCTCTCATTTTCTAGTGCCTTTCAACAGAGAACTTTCTATGCTTGAATTTGCACCCTGGAAGTGAACAGGGACAACTTTTGCAATTACCTTTGGTTCTGGCATGAGAGAGCACAGAACACCCAGCTGGGTCTGTCCCAGCTTGCAGCAGTTTCCTTAGAAGTGCAGGATGGGCTGCAGCCCAGAATGAGACAGGTGGCCTATGTCTCTGTGCACCTTTGGGTTTTCCACCTTAATTTAAAGAAATGTGCCCTCTTCTACCTTTGCTGCTAACAAATTTGTGCTGCTGCTCTATGCAGGTGTCAGGGGTTGCTGTGCAGGTGGTGATGAGGTGCCCAGGGCTCGCTGGGCTCAATCCTGCTAATGATCACTGCTGGAGAAGGTGAAATCACCAGGTTCTAATTAGGCCTTAGGTAATCAGTCCTGTTTGTCTGCAGAGCAGTTGGCTAATACTGGTTAATCTTCACAACCTGAGCTAATGGGATGAAAATTACTCCCTTTTGACAGCTGGGGAGGGAGAACCTTTGCACAGATGCCTCCAATTTGTTATGGGCATTGTGGAACGGTGGCTAAACTGGGTCTGGATGATGGGTGTCCTCAGCATCCAGATTTTTTGTAGGTATTCTTAAGTTTCCCTACTGGGACCTTTCCCTTTTGGAAATATGCAAGTTGAAAGGATTCCACTCAAAGCCCTGGGTTTCTGATATTCCCCAAAATGAAATTCAAGCCCATCTCAGCCAGATGCTTGCTATGTGATGAGCTGCACTACTACTGATCCGTAGGCAGAATGTTACTGAAAACAAGTGTTTGCAGGGTTTTTTCAGTATCCATCTCTGTAATGTTAATAAATATTTGACTAAACCTGACAAGCAGGTCCCAACTCCAAGGTGAGGAGCTATTTTTCCTAGCAGGAACCTGGCCAGTCTGAACCATCATTCTGTGACAGGGTTTGCTCAGGCATGGGGTTTTTTGGAGTCTACTTCACATGGGGTGACACAAGGTGTTGCATGGGATGGGATGGTGAGGGCATAAGAGATGCCACCTTTGGCAGAGATACTGCAGAGACTCTCATGCTTTGGTGAATCCACCATGAGGACAACCTGTTGAGCCCCAAAACCGTTGCCTGGCAGCTGATTCCCATCTCCAGCTGCAGGTGATGCATCCTGGAAGGTCCTTTTCCTGCTTGGATGGTTTGCAGAGGGGTCCCACAGCTTCCCCAGCAGCTCTGGGAGGCAGCATGTGGCACAGCCAGGCACTGGGAATGGGTAAATAATCACCAGTGGAAATCAGTGCTTGGGCGTCTGGTGTGAGGTGGGCTGGGAACAACAAAAGGAACAACAAAGATTTAAGAGAGAAACTCTCCCTCCAGTCATAAGGATGGTTTCTCTCTCTGAGGTCTGTTGTTGCTCTGAAGTGGTCCACTAGATGTGATCATCTTTTTCAGCAGCCAGCCAAAAAAATTCACCATGGGATGGAGCTAGATAGACCCAAAGGTTATTCCATGTCAAATGATCTGCAAGTATCTTGTATTAATGTGTGTGAATAAATCAGAGATTTTTTTTTTTTTAAGCAAAATGGCCTTTTGAAAGCCCTGAGATTTTTTTTTTTCCTATGCCAAGTTAACACTGCTTTGCAAACACTGGAAGTTCCTCCAGAAGCTGGAACATGGCCCTTTCAGAGGACAGGGTGCAATTTCTTGGCTGTAGCTCACTTAATTACTATTTGCACAGGGTTGTACTGGTCCTAGTAGGTACCTGAGCAGAGTGTGAATCCACCTCAGCCTCTGCTGAGAAATATTCCTGTTAGCACGAGCAAGGTCACTCCCAAAGATTCACCTGCAGGAGTCACACCCCTCTCATTTAAGGAACTCTGCAGCAGAGAAGGAGGGAGGTTGACATCTCCCTACCATAACTCAGGTATCTCAGCAGCATCGTTCTGCCAGCACCACCCAGCCTTGCAGATCAGTGTCAGGCAGGTGTCTGCTGAGCTGTGTTGAAAAATCACCCCCATAAATTCTCCATAACCCGTGGCAAGGGGTGGTGCCATCTCACCACCTGTTTGAAGACCACTCATGCCAACAAAACCTTGCTTGCAACCCCTTGGCATGTGATGGAAACCACTTTGTGAGAGGGCAAGATCAGTTCCCAGATTCTGTGTGCAGGTGAGATGTGGAGAGCAGGGCAGTGGCTGAAGCTGCCACATTTATCCAGGCAGAGTTTTTTGGTCCTGAGTGGTTATGTTCTGGTTTCTGGCATGGCTGGGACTATCTCTGTGGCTGGTATTGGCACCAAGTGTCCTGTGGCACCGAGTCCTTCCCACCTCAGTTTTGTTGGGGATGTCACCACAGGGTTGCAATGGACCTGAAACCAACCTTGGCCAGCTTGTGGTGTTGAGATGTTTGGGTTTCTGACCTCTGGTTCTGGCCTGGATTTGGAGCAAAATGGCTCCCACCACTTTCCTCCTGTCCTCAGGCAGGGACAGCACAGCCTGCAGCCACCTCTGGAGGTGAAGCCTGATTTCTCACTCCCTCTAAACCAAGACATGCAAAATATCTCAGAGTTGTGGGGTTTGTCCATCAAATCCTAAAGCACAAACATGAAAGTCTATTCCCTAGTGCTTCAGCCCTTAATCAGCTGCATCAGAGGGGGCTGCCCAGATCCTGTCAGTGTGGGCTCCATGGGCTGGTGTGATCCTGCCCCTGGCCACAAGCAGGAGGCAAGGTTTACCCCAGCACTGCGTGCCCATAAGTTTGATGGTGGCCACAGTCTTCTCAAGGTACTTTTTATCTCTGTTTGCTGTCTTTCCATCCTTGGCAAGGAATTAAGGGGGTTTGTCAAGGAATTATGATTTGCTGCTCTTCAGTATTATTTTTCTCCATAATTTCCCCCCCCCCCCCCCCCCTTTTTTTTTTTCCCTAGAGATGAGTCCTTAGTCATTTCATATCTTTAACATGGTTTCTCAAAGAAATGAGGATAAAGTTGCCATGCCCTCATTCCATCTCTCCTAAAACAGCTTTTGAACTTGCTGGACAACTTCTAACAAGCCTAACAAACCTAACAAACTGGGCACAAGTCTCAGATACTTCAAGATCCTGCAGATTTAATATAAAGCTGGCACCTTGGGATAAACAGGAAAATCTCATCACCAGACAGCCAGAGGAAACCCAACTTTTGTGGTTCCATAACCCCCACCTCCAGCAGTAATGTTTGCCTTACCCCAGGTACTTTGGGGTCAGTCTGTTGTGTGTCCCAGGCACCAACCCAAAAACTGTGGAACTAATACACCCCCCATGGTTCAGAGTGCTGGGTCCCAGTGCCACCAACAGGGCCACCTTGTCACCTTGGTGCTCCCAGCCAGGCCTGAGGAGGGACACCTCTCCTCCTGCCCTCCCAGGGTGCCAAATGCAAGGCCAGGGGGAAGGGCTGGTTTGGGTGATGCTCCTAATGCCCCCCACCCTGGCTGCCACTCCTCCAAGCAGGACTTCCCATGCAGTGTTACCTTTCTCACACCATCTGGTGACTAATTTGGCTCCTAGAAAATAACACCAGCATTTCAATGAGGGTTTGTGTAGTTGTTGGTTTGTTGTGGTTTGTTTTTTTGTTTTTTTTTTAATTAAATGAGACTTTTCTTCATCATTTCCTGCCTCCCATCAGAGCATGTCAATGTAACCAGTGTTGCTGTGATGCCAGGGCAGGTTTACCTGTGTCAGCTAAAGGATGTGGTTCTTCCCCAAACACAATGTGCCACCTCCCTCTTTCCTCCTCCAGCCAATGCAACACCTTCCAGCTCAGCCTACGTGTGTGCACCCATGCACTCGTTAACTTTTAGATCTTAATTGAAAGGGTGGTGTATGTTTAAGCTGTAATAATGACATCCTTGCTTCCCAAACAGTCTTTAATCTGGAAATGAAGCAGTGAGCAAAGGCAGCAGAGTGGGGTTGCTGTGCAGGGCTGGTGGATGAGAACAACCTGTCCAGAAATGAGCTTTTAGGGTGCAGATGAAGAAGTGGGTGCCCTGGTGGTCCAGGGAACAGAACCCCACTGGCAGGGGGTACAATGAATGCCCCATGGGTGATGAAGAGGGTGACTGGATGAATAGGAGCTGGGGGGAGGTTTCTTCCACAGATATTAAATAAAAGAGAACACAAATCTCTTCCTGTCATGGTGCCCTGGTACATCTCAGTGTGCTGGTCCATGGGCTACCACCCTGAATTTGCCTTCACCTCTTCCTAGCCTGGCTCATTAGTATAAACTGACAGGGCTTAGGGGCTGGGGCTTTCCCTTGCTATTTATCCTGAGGGTAAGGCAGTCAAAGCCTCTGGGTTCTCTTGCAACACAGAAGAGTGGAGTGTGAAGCAGCTTTTCCTTGTGCTGGCATTTGAGATGATAAATTCCAAAGCCAAATTACAGCTACAGGGGTAATTTCAATTTATTATCAAGGGTATGGCTTAAAAATCACTCTAATCCTGATTTTTATCTGTGTCTCGGTGCTTCAGAGATGAAAAATTTCAACACTGGTAAAAATTATGCTTATGAATAATGTCAGTGGGTCTACAAGTCCAACCTTTGTGCTTTGGAGGGGTCCTTGGCCTTCAGACGTGCCATTTAAAGAGGTTAAAGGGTTGAACAAGAAACCATTGCTTTGGGAAATGGAGTGCCATGTGTTACTGGGGAGGAGCCTTCCATGGACTCTCACTTTTGGCTGCCACACTGAAATAGGTGAGAAGAAGCTGGGGAAAAAAAAAAAACAAAAAAAGGAGCAAACCATGGAACTATGTGCCATGGTTAGAGCTGCTGCTGGTTCCTTACTTCTTGTCTGTTCAAAAAAAGAAAAAAGTAAAAAAAAAAATAAGAAAAAGTGAATTAAAAAAAAGAAAAAAGTTAAAGAAAGGAAAAGCTAAAGAAGGGAAGGGAAAAGGGAGGAAAAAAGGGATAAATATTTTTCTTTTTTTAAAGAGGGAAAGAAAGTCCATCAAAAAGGAGCAGTCAATGTGCACTGCTAATCAACCGAAGCCCTGCCAAGCAAATCTTTTGTCAGATCATCTGCCTGAAATCAAAACCCTGGACTCAGCACCCCCATCACCAGTGGTTCTGCCTACAAAGCAGGAAAGTGTAAAGCCCCCCATCCCCCCTGCTTTGTGACAAGCCCTGGTGACACCAGCCCCATCTGCTCCCCCCACCTCATCTTGGTTGCTATATAATGGGGTGTCCAACCTTTCTGTGCATCAGTTTTGGTTTGGCTCCTGTGTTTGGTCTTGGATAGCAGCCAGCAGAAAATGTCTCAGTACTCAGGAAAAGTAAGTAATGACCCAAGCCCCTTCCCTTCCAGCTGGAGAGCACGAGCATCCTCTGGGTTGAAGGAGTAATTTAGGGTGATATCATCCTTGGGGGGGTGGGGATGTGAGGTTATCGATGACACTGGGAGCAGATTTGGTGGCAGGGACAGGGAGGGTGTGGCAGAAGGAGCAGCGTTTGGGGAGCTGAGTTTCCTGTTTAAACATTCCTGCTGGAAATACTTGGGAGCGAGCACCAGGTGGTGAGAAGTGGTGCAAATGCAGGATGGGATGCACTGTGCTCCCAGAAAAACAGAAAAAACAGATATGGTTCTCAGGAAAAAAAAAAAAAAAAACCAAAAATGTGATGCTCTGCTCTTCTTCCTGGAAAGCAGCTAAAAAAAAAAAACAAAAAAACCAAAAAAAACCCAAACCATCCCAATATGATAAGCCTGCAAGACATTCCCATCTGCTCAAAATGGGGGTGCAGCCATGCCCCTGCTCCTCACCACGGGCCCATTCTTCTCCCTCCCCCCAGATCACTCTCTACGAAGGCAAATGCTTCACGGGCAGGAAGCTGGAGGTCTGTGGCAGCTGTGGCAGCTTCCAGGATCGAGGTTTCCTCAACCGTGTCAACTCCATCTGTGTCCAGAGTGGGGCTTGGGTCTGCTTTGATCACCCTGACTTCCGAGGGCAGCAGTACATCCTGGAGCATGGAGAGTATCCCAATTTCTATCGCTGGAACAGCCGCAGCGACCACCTGGGCTCCTGCCGGCCCGTGGGGATGGTGAGTGGGTGCTGCTCTCCCAAGTGGAGCACCAGTGGGTTGGAGCTGCCATTGGGATTTATTTCTCCTGGTAGTGGGAGCCCTGTGAATAAGCGTAATCAAAATCTACCCTCTTCAGAAATAATGCATCCCATTGGGAAGGAAGCAGTCTCCCAGGGAAGGTTTGTCCCTTCTTGGACCGGCCCGTGTCCTGGGCTTCTCTCCTGGGCTGGGAGAAGACACCACCCCCATCCTCCTGCAGCAGGTTGACTGGGATGGGATTTTCTCATGGTTTTTCACATGAGGTGGCACAGTCCTGCTGGCATTACGTGCTTTTCCTTTTTAATGTGAGTTGCTATGAAATACTCTCAGGAAAAGTAAGGAGAGGGATTGGTGCCCAAGGCAAGTCTGAGCTGCAGCAGCACCCCATGCACCCACGGCGGGAGTGAGAAGCCTGAGAGCTCCCTGAACCAAACCACAGGTCAGCTGGGCTGCTCCTAGCAAATTCTATCTGAACCCTCTGCTGTTGCAAAAACCTTTCAGTCATCATATTCAACTCCCACCCCAGTAATCCTAAAATAAAACCATATTTTCCCCCAGACTAGACAGCCCTCCCCTTACAAAGCTTTTCAAAGCACCATCCGGGAGGAAGGTTTAATCAGGAAGATTAAAAAGTACCAAAGAAAAATTAATCTGTGTTAGGACTTTCCATTCAACTCTCCTGAGTGCCTGGGGCAATGATGAACTCACTTGGAGCTGCTGAGGTTTCCCGCTGGCCCCGAAATCCCCTTTTTAGCCACGGCACTGGGTTTGTTCAGGTCGGTGCTGTCCTTCCCAAAGCACCTCTGCAGTCCCTACATGGAAGGATTCTCTGCTCCAGGCTCTGGAATGTAAGGACGTGCTCCTCCTTCCTCCTCCTTCCCTGGCCCATGATTTTTTCCCTGTGGAGACGCCAGCAAGTGCTTCGAGGCATTTTCGCAGCAGATTCCCGGAGGAATGTTTTGTTTCCTCAGCCCCGGTATCCGCTGGGCTGCTGCCGGCAGCCGCCTGCTGGGGGTTTGGCAGGGCAGCCCCGGCCGGCTCCTGCGCTGACGTTCTTGGTTAGAAAAACGCGTTTAGGTATCCTTTGAATTTGGATTAAACCTATCCTTTGTATCTGGATTAAACGTACCCTTTCAGCTCGTTCTGTCCCACATATGTGTGGCACAGGCTGCAGAAATCTCCCCAGGGGAATCGATGTCACGTCACCCTCGAAGGCCCCCGCAGCAATGACGATGCTGGGAAAGTTTCCTTTTCATCCTTTTTTAAATTCTGCTCAAGGAAAGGAACAACATCTCTCAAGGCAATGTACAACTTAGTTTAGAAGAATAGTCTGACATCTCTGAGCACTCTGTCAGCTGGGAGTCGGTCTCTTCTCCCAGGCAGCTCTCAGTCAGACAAGAGATCATGGTCTTAAGCTCTACCAGAGGATGTTTAGGTTGGATATTAGGAAAAAACTCATCACAGAGAGGGTGATCAGGCATTGGAATGGGCTGCCCAGGGAGGGGGTGGATTCTCCATCCCTGGAGGTTTTTAAGAGGAGGCTGGATGAGGCACTCAGTGCCATGGTCTGGGAACCACAGTGGTTGTGGATCAAAGGTTGGACTTGCTGATCCCAGAGGTCCTTTCCAACCCGGATGATTCTGTGATTCTATGTACCTGGTGTGGCTGTGTGAGTGCACAGGCTGCAGCTGATGCTGTGTCTGGGGTCCTATGGGGGGGATCTGAAGCTGGGCAAGGGGTTATGTGTGCCCGGGCACAATGCAGCCCAGGAGCAATGTATCTGCCCATGGATGGCAGCTGCAGGAAGGTGCAGCCAGGTGCAAGCCAGGTGAGGATGTTCTGGCTGCTTTCCTGGCTGGTGCAGTGTGATGGGAGTGTGTGTGTGCTCTGTGCATGCTGGTGGTGTTGGACAGCTTCCCATATTCCCCTTCCAAAGCACCATTCCACCTTCCTCTTTGTCTTATAAAAGTCAGGGAGCATAATTTGCTGCTCTTTTGTTTGTTTGGTTTGTTTGGTTTTGTTGACTCGAATCCCTTTTTCCCCAGCACGGCGAGCATTACAGGATTGAAATATTTGAGGGGAGCCAGTTTAGTGGCCCCAGCCTGGAGCTGACAGAAGATTGCTCCTTCCTGCAGGGACAAGGCTGGGACAAAACCTCCATCAACGCCCTCAAGGTGTACGGTGACGGCGCGTAAGTAACAACACAGGTCCTGCTGGGCTCCCTGCCTGGTGCTGTTTGGACCTGGAAACACAGGGGTGAGACAGCTGCAGAGACTCCCCCCAGCATGGAAAAGTCTGTCAATGCCAAGGGAGCTTGGAAAAAGCCTAAAAATGTCAGTTCAGCCTATGGTTTAAAGGTGAATTTTGGTGCCTGCCCAGTGTAAGCCGCTAGACAGGGGCAGGATTTTTGGAGGGCAGCAGCTAAGCACAAGCTACAAGACCTCTAAGACACCATTTTAAGGGCTATAAAACAAAAAAAATGTCTAAAAGCAGCTAGCTTCTTTTTTCCTTTTTTCCTTTTTCCCTTTTTCCCTTTTTCCCTTTTCCCTTTTCCCTTTTTTTTCCCTTTTTCCTTTCCTTTCTTCCTTCTCTCTTTACAATTTTTCTGCATATTTCCAAACAATTTTTCTGCATATTTCCAAACACCTCTTTAAAATCCACACAGAGGCTTTGGGAGGGGATGGACTGGTAACTCCGGGTGATACAGGTCAGGGTTTTTGCTTTGCAAGTGGCTTCACCAAGGCTTGCTGCAACAGCAGAAACCTCCTCCTTGGACAGCAAAACTGAGGCAGCAGTGTCTGAGCCTAAAATTAAGTCATGTCTCTGAAAAGCAGGGGTGGGTCTTTGTTTTTGGTTTGTATTTTGTTTATTTTTTCCCTAGTTGGAAGGAGGATTGCTCTCTGTCTGTCTCCCCTTTTCTCTGTCCAACAGTTGCAGTTTCTCTGCAAGTGTGCTGGGAGTGGGCAAATGCCATAAAATCCTCCTGGAGCCATGCAAAGTGTGGCTGGAGTGAGACATGGTGCAGAGGGAATCCCCTTCAGAGCAGGGAGCACAAAATTGATTTTCCCTATTTGTCCTGGACTAGATATTGTGCATTTCACCTGTTTCCAGTATGGGATGTTGGACATCTTCTGTCCACAGCCATTTTGTTCCTAGAAAAGGAAAAAGATTGTTGCCACCCAAGCTTGTGACATCCTGACAGTGAGTGTCCTGTTGGAACTTTTCTGATTCAACAGAGCCTTCTCTTCCAAAAAAACCCAGATTTAAGATCAGGCAGTGGTGGTTCATTAAAATTAAGGAGCAGAACTTACCAGAACTAGTGATGGGAAGAAATGGTTGGAGCCCACTGAAGACCCTGGTAGCATTGAGCATTTGAAGCAAAAGGCATTTGAGTACCAACATTGTAAAGCCAAGAGAGAGCCTGCAAGTTCTCTGGCAAGAGCTTTAGGGCCAATTATTTACCACACATGTTCCTGTGTGGAAGCCTGGAGCTTGAGAAATTGGGAAGTTGCCCAGAAACTCTCAAGCACTTAAATTTTTCAGATTGATTTTACCCCTCCCCTGCAAAACATGGAAGGGACAGAAAGCTTGGGAGCCTAGACTGCTTCTAGACTGCTTCTATTAACATTAAATGACTTCTTAAAGGCTTTGAGTAGCAATAAAAAAAATAGGGGAATAAAAACACTGTGAGGACTGTGGTGAGGGAAACTCACTGAAGTTTTGCAGGTTTCTATCCAGACCCAGCAAAAATGGTCACTGAAAGGGTGGGGAAGGGTCTGTAAAGGCCATGGAAAGGCAGGAATGTGCAGAGCATCCTGGTGGGCATGAGCTGCAGGGGGAAACATGAGACCAGGGAGGGGAAAGGGACCCTGTGGCACTGCTTTTCTCTATGGGATTGGCCATACGAGCCCAGGTAACCCCAAGTAACCCCATCTGTAGCTGGTGTTGGACTCAACCTGGCAAAGTCCTCCCAGGGCCTGTCCTCAACCATTTGAGAAACAGAGGAGGTGGGGCCCTGGAGATGAGGGGAGTTTCAGCCACAGGCTCTCTCCAAGCACATCCCCAGCCTGCAACTGGATCTGGTTTACCCTGTGCCTGCAGAAAGCAGATGTATATGTGTAGCATAGATTCTATATGTGTAAAGCAGGGTCCCACTGTGTTCCCTGCCTGCTCCCAGAAGTCTCCCACTGCAGTTTTTCCTCACAGTTCTCCCAATGCAACATCCATCTCGTTTCTCCTTGGGGCTGAAAGTGTCAGGAACCTTCCCCACTGCTATTTTTGGCAACTGCTACCCCACAGAGCCAGAAGGGCTGATGATAAAGCTTGTAGAGGTATGCTGGACATGAGGTTGTTATTTTGGAGAAGTTTTGAGGAGTTGCTGTCTCCTCTGAAGCTGTTGTGGTTCACATAGTGAGTGGCTTTGCCTGTCCCACAGGCAGAGTCAGTTCTGGTATCACATATGGTGCCACCTGTGTTTAGAAAAAGATGTGTTTCCTACCCTTAGAAAGCTTAGAAATAACAACTTTTTTTCCCATTGTCCTATCTCTGGACACTTATGTAAAGTCCCTCTCCAGGTACCTCACCTATTTTTTGGCAGAGGCAATAGCTGCCCATGCCACTGCTTGAGCCCCATGTGGAACATAAATGACCCTGAGTCCTGCTGAGGGCATCCTGCTTGGTACAGGCTGAAGCTTCTTGTTCCCCCATTGTTTTTTCAGTGCATGCTGCCTGTGTTGGCTCTCTGGGCTTGTTCTGGTTCCATGCCTGGTTTATTTCCATGTCCTCTGGGTTCATGTGCTAAGAAACACAACACTGAGATGTCTGAGGGCTGTGTGCTATGTGCCTGGATCAGCCCTCCCATGCTGGGCTTGAGGACAGGATAATTTTTACACTTTTTTTTTTTTTCTGGGCTCCTGACTGACTTGATCTCCTCTCTCGCTGATGGACTCAGAGAATGTTAAGTTTTAGGCAATAAAAGAATAGCTAAATAAGCCACACATGTCTTCACACATCACCTTGCTCTACCAATACACTTCACTCCCATCTTTCTGCTGTTCCTTTTCTTCTTCTTTTTTATAGTCTTTCACTAAGCAGATGGACAAGCCAGTGGGTTCTGCTCCCATCTACTATCAAAGCAATGGCAAACCTTGGTTTAAAATCATGGGAGCTTTAAATAGACCCAAGAGGTGAGACTTGTGGCCACCTGAAGTTTAGAACAGTGTGTATGGAAGTGATGAAGAGCAGCAAAGTTTGTCCCTCCATATCATCAGAATTGCTCCAGACTTGAAGACCTTCAAATGTAGGAAGACATGACAAATAAATGCAGCTGAGCTAGGTGAAAAAGTCAGGTATGCTGAAGCCACCAGCATCGTTGGGTGTTGCTGTTTGAGTGTTTTCCAAAGGAAAGCTGTAGTTAACTCTGGATGTAGCCATAAAATAAAGATAACCAAGCCAACTCCTGCTCTCTGTTGGAAAGCATCAGAGGCCATTGGGAATTACCAGCAAAGAGAGAAATTATTGAATATGGTTCTCATCATAGCTAATGAGTCAGCTGAAAAAGGTAAAACATCCTTCAAGCACTGCACATTTCTCCTGAGTGTGCAAAATAGGTTTATCCAGGGGCTGAGGGGCCTCACCTCCTTCTTTAACACTGTTAAATGCTGTTAAACTGTTTCTGTTGCACGTGGTGAAGCTCAGAGAGATCCATTCCTACAGCATTGTGAAGCAGGGAGCCTCTGGTCCCAGGTTTCATGGCTGGTGTAACCCAAAAGAACTTCTGAAGTCCATGTCCAGTCTGGCTGGAAACTGGGGGAAGCACCAGCAGTTGCCTCCATCAGGGGCATTTCTGTCTGCAGGGTAGGATTGGGGCTGAGGAAGGAACACCAAGCCCCATTAGTCTGCAGCCCCATTAGTACTGAAGTCCCTAAATGCAGCCACTCAAGATGGGCATGAGGTGACCTCACCTGACCACAGTGTTTGGACCCTTTCTGCTCAGGTGGGTGCTGTATGAGGAGCCCAACTACCGAGGCCGCATGTACCTGGTGGAGAGGGGGGAGTTCAGCAGCTTCAGTGCCTGGCAGGCACGCAGTGCCAGTGTCCAGTCCATCAGAAGAGTCATCAACTACTTCTAACTGAGCCTTCATCCTACCAGCTATGGCCTGCTGAGACTGGGCATCACCCCCCTTCCCACTCAGTGACCCATGGAATAAATTGGTAAACACCAGCTTTTGGCTCTGTGGGGGTTTTTTTGTTTTTTCATCACTTGCCTGTGTTCAAGAGGGAACAGACTTTCATCTTTTTGAAGCTTGATTTACATACTATGAATTGGCCTTTCTATCCTGCATGATTTATAAGGAGGACATGGAGGTGGTGGTCCAGAACCTATGGGGACAAGCAGAGCCAGGAAGATGCTGCCCGGTGTGCCTGTGGTCTGGCAGGTGTTGATTGCCCCATCCAACAGGTGATGGACCCAGGTGACTTCTGATGCTTGGAGGGGGTCACATTGCTGCACACATATTATGGGTGTGGGTGGACACACAGTCACCAGAGGGGCTGCTTGTGCCATGTAAAGACACAGATGAGAGGATAAGTTCAGGATCCAACCAACTTGCAGGGGCTGTCTGAGTCCAATGTGCTGGTCCTCATGTGAAGGTGATGGAAATCATTCATCCTGAGCTACTTTGATCCTGGATCAGCACACATTAAAAATATACATTCAAAGAAAAATTCCCTGAGGGCACAAAACCTGAGTAATCTCTTTGCTCGCTGATTCATAAGCCCTTCAGCTGACAGTGACATTTTGAGGGGGCAGCAGAGAAGGCAACAGCCCCAGCACTCACTTTTTGCACAGCCCTCTTTCCACCCTTTGGCACCCCAGTCCATCCCAGTTGTTTTGGTGTCCTCAGCCCCCATTTGATGCTTGGCAGCCAGGATGGGAACAGCTCTGCCCAGCCAGCTGCAGCATCTAGTACAGCCTGGGCACTTCTAGCATTCAGTGCCCAAAATTCAGGTAGCCTCTTTCCTGTAAAAGCACCAGCCATGTTCTGGGTTAGCTAAGCATGTTTCTGGCTCTTTCAGAAAAGGGTAATTTTATTCTTTTCATGCCATTATTCTATTAGCTGCTGAGGCCTGGCTGTCTGATGGATCCTGACAGGCAGGGGCACGGTGCTGGCCGAGCTGCAAAGCTCTGTGTTAATCCAGCAGGAAGACTGCTGAGCTAACCACTGTCCCCAGCTCTAGGAAGGGACATGAGTGAGGCTGACAGGTCCCCAGCACGCTGGAGCACGAGGTGCCTGTGCCTTCAGGCTGCTCTGCTTTGTGGGTCTGCAGCAGGATCCTGCCCTGGGAAGGGGCTGGGGCAGGGGGCTGGTTGGTCCCATACCCCATCCTGCCCTGACACCAGGTCTGGTTGGCATTCCATCAGTTCACACTCATCCACCTTGTTCATCATTCCAGTCAGAGCTTCTTGGGTCCCTGTGGTTCTCTACCTGTAACAGGACTGGGGAAATTGGTGCCAACTGGTCCTGGGCCTGAGTGAGGAGGGTACATGCTGTTCCCACGATGAAGTGGTACCATTGGTAGAGTTGTGTCAGCTGAGATTTGCCCCATGGATAGTTTTTGAATTTAGCAGTAGTTTGGGTGATGTTTGCCTGATCGGTGACACAAGCAATTATGTCCTCTTGTAGGCAGCCCGTGGTCTGGATGTCATCATCTGCTCACATCATTGCAGAAACACTATAGTTATGCAGTGGCAGTGTCCTGGGTGGCTTGTGGTGACATGTGGTCCATTGGAAATTAAAAATATTTTAGTATTTTTAATGAATTGCAAGGTATTTCTGTGTCAGAAAAGAAGGCAGGGAAATGATTCATTCATTGAGTGGGATGCACAAATGTACAACTCGTGCATCAACTCTTGCGTATTTCATTTTCTTTTAATTAAATGCAGCTTACAAAAGATTTTAGGAGTCCTTCCAGGATTAGAGTTGCTCTTGCTTCATGAAAGCTCTATCAGCTCCTGAGCTCAATACACTCTATTGAAAGTTAAAATTCAGTCATATGCATTGCTCTCTGTTGTGACCTTCTGGCCATTAATCTGTTAAAAAGCCCAAGTGTGGTCCCAAAGAAAGACATTGTGAGTCTTTGAACTGTGAGTAGCTTTAAAGGAGGCTTTTCATTCATTTGAAGCACGTTCAATGTCATGGTTCAGCATGAAGGATAAAGAAACAAAGGCTTTGAAATATCCACAAACTAGAATCCTAAATGCTCTAAGTAGCTGGAGGACAAAAGAAATTAAAATGAAGAGCGAGCATCCAGCCACATTCCCCAGAGTAAGCCCAGAAATGCCCACACCTGGGTTCCTCCCCACAGTGCACACAGCCTGAGGAGGTGACTGTCCCCCTGATGCTGGGGTTAGACCCTGCAATGTTGCAGACATTCTGCTGGATGGCTCCCCCCCAGTGCTTCAGCCTCCTGCTCTGCAGCTCAGCCCTTAGAGGGATGCAGCCACATCCCATCCCACCCTTAAGGGGGTACCTGGGGCTGTGCACATACACACAGGTGTACAGGGCAACTCCAAGGCATGGCTTCTCTGTGCAATCCCACTTCATCTCTGTGCTTCAGACTCACTGTTTGTGTCTTCAAGTAGATTAATATTTGTTAGTTAAAGTGTGGAAGTACTTTAAGCCCCGGTCCTGAACCGAACCCTGCTGCATGTTAGGAGTTAAAAGCATGAAAAGGCAGTCAGGGTAATCTGTGCTGTTGTGTGGAGCTCTGTTTCTAACCACCTATAGCACATTTTATACATCTGTAATATGCCTACAGACTAAACACTCATCATTTATTAATATCTGGTATCCCATTTATGAACACACTCTCAATACAAATTGCTACTCTCATGTGAACACTATTTAAAAAAAAAAAAAAAAAAACCTTCTCTATGCAGAAGGCTAATATTTCTGAAAAGTGGCAGCTGGGAATTGAATTCCATCTTTTTTTTTTTTTTTTTTTTTTGAAACCTAAGCAGGGTGGGCATGGGCCTAATCCAAACACTGCTGCTGCAGGAACATGCATTGCGTTGGCAGCAGGGGGGATGTGGCTCTTCCTTTTCCCTCCCCCTCCTTGCTAAATCTGCACTTGTTTAAAGGACAGAATGTACAGATCCCATATGTTTGCTAGTGGTTAAGGGTTGTGGGTTGTTTTTTTTTTTTTTTGTTTGTTTTCAATTTTATTGACAATGGCTGTAGTATGAAATGGTATGATTTGTGAGTTTATAGCACATAAAATGAAAGCAGCAGAAATGCCAGCTTGATGTGAAGAGGATGTGAGATTGTGCAGCAGAGGTTTGAGCTGTACATCATTAAACTGTATGGCTGAATGGGTCCTGCTGTGTGCACTCAGGAGGCAAGTAATGGATTAAGTAAATTAGAAACTATTCTACAAAATGCTAGAGACAAAACCAAGATTCAAAAATTAACAAAAGGGACAAGTTATTAATTACAAGAGAGAGGACTAAATGAAAACAGCTCCATCTGGAAAACCAGGAAAGCCCTAATAATCAGCATTATTGGGCTTGGCCAGGCTGCTGCAGTGTAATATTCAGAATAACTTTGAAATATATCTGGCCCCAAAGCAAATAGCTCCTGCCAGAATGCCTGCATATACAAATATCCTTTCTCTGTAGCTGGATAATGTGGGAATTTGATGGAATATCTCTTTCAAATGAATCATTGGAAAATTCTGAGCAACTGCAGGACTTTTGCATTTCTGTGTTACCCAGTACATGTATATGTAGTGAAGGTAAGGAGCAAACTGCCAGCTGTTGGGAAGTTTGACATTGTCATGGTTCAAGTGAAACTCTACTAACTGCTTACACAGGCAAAAGGGCTGCACAGCCACCTCCCTTCCCCTGGGAATTCAAGAGACATTATCATGCCATGGAGGCCACCAAACACTCACATCTTCCTCTGCTTTCTTCTCTGCTCCTCCAGAGATACCTACCTGAACCTGGAACAGATAAATTCACACCAGGGTGTCTGCCAGAGATGTTTTATTAGTTCTGTAAGTAGAAAGTCTTGGTCAACAGTGACCTCTTTGTCCAATTGCAGAAAGGAAACAAACAGCTTCAAAGGACATCACCAGCCTCTGGCATCAGAACAACCCAAGGTCACTGTTAAAACCTTAGCAATGACAGGATGGACATGTAGAGGGAACATGTCAGAACTCTGAGAGCATCAACAGACCTCCTGGTTCCTCTGCTTCATCTGGTTTGTTTTTATCTTTCTTTTTCCTGTTGTACTGAAGGAAGGGGAAAATGAACCTGAGAGAAAATAGGTTTGGATTTGAAATTTTTACTATCCATGGGGGTCAAACCCATTTCCTGAAGTAAATCTGGTCTTGCTAAGAAGTCCTTGAATCCAGGTGGTATCTGCCTGATGTGGTCACCATCCTAAGCATGGCACACATGGTTTGTTTGGGCTTTTAATTTTCAATCATCTGGTTCATTGAAGAGGTCAAATTCCCCAACTTGTTTAAGAATCAGATGGACAGGGTGCTGGGCCACCTTGTCTAGACCATACTTTTGCCACGAAAAGTTTCACCTGATGATCCTTGAGATCCCTTCCAGCCTGGTATTCTATGATTTTATTAAATAGACCTCAAGCCATTGGGACTCCTGTAGCTTGGTGTGCTCTTGTTCCAAGTGTAACCATTCAATCAGCAGAGGAGGTGCAACAACATGTACAATTTCACCATATTTACTGGTGGCTGTGATGGAAACCAAACACGCACGGAAGAAAGTGGGAAAGGACAGCAGTAGATTGTGTTTTCATTTTCCTTGGAGCAACAGAACCTCCGAGGAAAAAGCAAATGAGTGCACCATGTTTTCCACGGACAGCTGACCACCTTTATGTGATTCAGCATAAGTTTGTCTGTAGTGCAGTCAAGCTGTTCTGGTTTAAGCAAGTTGACATCTGGAGGAATGTACCAGTGTATTCAGTGAAATTGTGCGTGAAGAAAATAGGAAATCAGATTGAACTGCTCATGAAAGTTCCTTCTTTAAATATGAAAGTCTCTTGTGGATTGTGGTAAATCCACACTTTGTGTAGGCATTCACACCTGCACTAACACAGCCCAAAATGAACTGAATGCTTCCTCTCAGAATGGTTTCAAGTGCTCCTGCTAGGATAGGTTTGGAATGGTGAGGGATCAATCCCTGCTCTTCCATGGAAAAAAAACGCATTAAAAAAAATTTGTTTAACTCATTGCAGCATTTTTGGGATGCCACCACACAGTTTGTTTGGCCTGGTATAAACTCAGATAGCTGTTTTCTCATGTGACTCACTCTTGGTGGTCACCAGCATTACTCATCATCTGTGATGGGTTAAGAGATGGGTTAAGAGAGCAGTTCAAACCCTTCCCCACAAGACACCACACCAGGTAAGACAACCCACTCAGCACAGGTTTATTCATGTTTTGGGAAAGGTGCTTTTCAGCTCTGGCATTGCTGCCCCATGGTTATGGTGATGGGAGGGTGAGTGAACGACTCTGACTCATGGATGGGCAAAACTCTGTGGTTTCAGCTGACTTTCCCCTGGCATTTTTTGTGCTGCTGGAAACCAACAGGTTAGAGAGAGAAACAGCAAAAGACTTTGGATCAGACCTCTTCTCTGCTTTGCATACCTGACTGAGGGTACCCACCACCAAAACAACTCTCTTACCTGTACATGAATGAGTGCTCTGTGCTATATATTCCATAAGGTACCAGCACATAACTGAACCCCTTCTGACACAGGAACATGTCTAATACTATAAAATTAGTTTAGTTCTGCCAGGTAGGCTGTGCATGAATCCTGCTCTTAAATCAAGCTCAAGTTTTCAAGAAGAAAGCACAACATAGGCCAGTCCCCATGCAGAGCTGACCTGTTCAACTATGCAAGTGCAACAGCTGCTCCAGTAATGTCAGTGGGAATCAAAACTGCTGAGATTTGCAGAGCTTTATGTGGTTGTCACTGGTTTTCTTGGCTGGTAATGCAAGAAGAAAATAATAACATTTGAGTCATCTGAACCTACAATAATAATAATAATAACAGGATTCCAAAGGTTTTATTTTGTTTGTATCCTGCTATTATTGACTTACCCTTTGAAATTGTTTTTCTGAAAATAATAGAGCTTTTTTTTTCTTTTTTTTTTTCTCTCTCTTGAGTTTGGGGCCAGATTTGTTGGTCATCTACCTTTTAGAAAGAAAGAGAGCAATAAAAGCAGGCAAACACAATTTTTCTTCTGGAATTTATCATTTTAGTTCCGGTCTAACTACAGACCTGACAATCTACATTTCAAAGGTTTCAGACTTCTCTTCTTACAATTTATTAATAAAGGGTATTTAACAGGCAGCTCCTTTGACAATTAAGGATCACACATCCCATCAGAAATAGGAATTTCCATTATACTGGAAAAACTTTTGATTACATGGAATGATTCTTCTTTTCAGCTGTGTTCTGTCAATAAAGGTTTGGAGACACACAAAAAGAAATTCTGGTAGGAATCCAAAACCTCTGCAACAACCCCCCAGGCCTGGGATTTGTCTAATAGCTTGCTATTAAAGAGTTATTTGGCTGGAAAGAAGCACCAGACAGAGTTTCCCTTGTTCCAGCTCTTGGGGTATTTTTTTGCCTTTTTTCTTCTTCTTTTAATTTGCCATTTGATTCTTTAGCATAAACTTGCTGTCAAGCTGATGGAAGCTTCAAGGGAGGGCATAGGTTACCCCAGGTTCTCCAAACTTGCACTGATTTCTTGCATGAGGAATTCCTGCCTCAGCAACTCCCTTGCAAGACAGAATAAAGGCAGGAAGAATAACAGTAACAACAATGCTAAAAGCATTCAGATCAGTGATTTTTTCCATTTGGGTCCCAATTGTCCCTTGAAAGAAGCAGGAGAAAACTTCAGCTTATATGGAAAAGACTCAAAACTGTATCAGGAGATGTCAGGCTCAGTCCTTTCCTGTTCTCAACTTCTGCTGGGTGGGTGCAGCAGTGCCAGGGGAGCTCTGATTTCCTCACTGCAAAGTGGGATTACCCAGTGTTGAAGTCACTCTGTGCCAACTCATGGGAATTAGGACAGGTCCAGAGCTGTGTGTTGGCCCCAGGGGGACACTGATTTAGGAGGCTGGTGCAGAACTGGCTCATCAAGCAAGCCAGGTAGTTCAATCAAGTGTGTTTAGCCTGATTGCACCAATTACTGCAGCCAGATAGCTGCCCCACAGTGTGTGTATGTTCCTATATGGTTAAAAAACATTCTTCACATTTCTCTTCTTGTTCGAGTTCTCCAAGAATGGATATTTCTGTAATGCCTCTGCAATGTAGCTATTGTTTGTATCATTTCAGTGGTTTAATTATGAAATTCATGCTTGAGAAAGAGGAGAGAATAGTCCCAAAGCATCCATCCAAGGTAAATAGCATCTCCTCTGTCCTGCTTCTTTCCTCATGTCCCTTCTGTGCCATTTTAACTCCCTGCAGATCCATGCCTTAAGCAGCAGATATTCACTAACACCCTGGTAAAGAACGGATTAGATGAAAATGTTATATCAAATTTAGGCTGGAAGTGGATCAAAACCCTCGGTTTAATCAGCTTCTCCTTTCCTTTACCAACAGAGGAATCAGGAAAACCAGCACCTTTCTCATTAGCAAATGGTAATGGAGACCATAGCCTAATGTAAAGAGAGGAGCTTATTCCCTAGGGCTAATAACCTCAGCATATATAAGTGACTTGGCTTTATGGAAGTCAGCTGTAGGGAAAACTGGGCTCTGAGCCTTCTCCTTCCTCATTGCATGGCTGGGCCTATCTGAAGGGTTAACAGCACAACTGCTACTCCCCTTTGTATTTATCTGTATGACCATAAGTAATGCATATTTTGAGCAATTGCATCCAAAATGAACAAATCTGTGAGAGGAGATGGATCGCTTACAGAGCAGAACAGGAAGAGCCTGCAGCTGTCTTCCAAAAGCATGGGGTGCTTATTTTCTAGGTCCTAGTGTCTTTCCCAGCATATCCTGAGGCTTCAACACTTCATCAGCATGATTATCATCACACAAATACTGCCAGAGAGTTTGATTTGCACATTTACTTTCTAACTAAATGAACAACCTTTCCAGAACCCCGTGATGTTTGAGTCTCTGTCGTAATTCTTCTGCATTTTGGAAGACTTTCCTGCCTGTTTAGGGCTTGGTGCTTGTGTCAAGAGGTGTAATAGGAAAAGTTATTCACAGGAGAGTGTAAGATAAAGCAGGCAGCTCAGCCTAATGTAGCTGAGGCCTCATCCTCCTGGGGCTGCAGCCTGGCCATGGTGTGAGCAGATGCAGCAGCTCCTATTGCTGTTTCAGGGGGAGATGTATCTGCTCAGAACAGGGGAGGGATTTCATTCTAGGCAAGCAGATGTTTTGTCAAAGTGGTGTAAGCTGCAGGGAACTGCACTGGGTCTGTATATTTTCTTTGTCCTTGCATCTCAGTGGATGCATCCCTGCTGCCTTGCAACATCTTTTCTTTGTGGCCAAATTCTTCAGGAGCCCACCCTGCCTTGAATCCAGAAAATCCAGGCTGGCAGGACAACCTCCTAAGCTCTGATTTATGGGGGTAACTCAGAAGCACTTTCAGCAGTTTCAAAGCACCTCTTGAGGCACAGCAAACAGGGGACAACCAGTGAGTGGCCCAGCTCAGCATCTTGGTCTTGTTTTTTGTAGCCCAGGCTCTCTTGGCCCCTCCTTGGCAGTGGGATGGGGAAGACCAAGTGCTCTACACTTCCAAGTCACTCTGGTCTTTTATGCTCACCCCTTCCTAGGGCTCCACCTCTGTCACCAGGGGCTCCACAAGGCATGTGTAAGTGCTTGTGCCTTTTTCCTTTGCCTCAGCTTTCAATTAATGTTTCAATTAATGTTTTCAATTAATGTTTGAATGCCACCAGACTTCTAAGGAGCGCAAGGTCCTCTCAGTCTCTTGGTTCCTGGCTTTGCCTTTGGATCACAAAATGTCCCTTTCCCTGCAGCCAACCCACTGTTCTTCCTCCCATTTCTTCTCCATTTCTCGCCCTCTTTCTCTTAAATAGTTGGCAGGTGGCCCTTTCTTTCATAACTTCCAGTTATTTTTGCCAGGTGACCCTGTGAGTAATCTCCCCCAACAAATAAGCAAAGGCCTGGTTTAAAAGACTTGTTCTGGCAGAATAAATATTCTTCCTTTGAACCCCCTCATTTTTCTCTCCAGTGGGTCTCTCAGGCAAACAACACAAAATCTGGATCACCCTCATACCCAGACCAGACACAGCTCTGTGGCACACACACATGAGGTTCTTATTCCCCACCCCAGTGAATGGCTCTGGAAAGAAATTAACCTCTTGAGGCCAGGAAAAAGGGAGCAGAAGACTTAATAGCTTATGTGATTCACACACAGTATTCCATAAAGTGGCATGGCAATTGCCTTTATTCCCCAGAGCTGCACACACCAATTACCTTTTTTTTTTTTTTTTTTTTTTTTTGGTCAAGTTTCACCCAACAGGCATTTTAAAATGTCATGGCTTATACCCTAGATGAATTTCACTTATGAGTGCTGTTGCTAAGACAGACCATATTGTGGCATCAATTTTTAATCAGGCTGTTCCCTCAAAATCAACAGGGAGTTCTGCCTGAGATCTGCTGGTGGTATAAATCAAGAAGTTGTGCTGTTAGCATTTTTTGTTACTTACTTTATGCATCTATGTGAAAAGGGAGGAAGATAAAAGGAAAGGGAGAGTATTAATTACAAAATTAAGTAAATACTACACCTTTTTGTATCAAATATGCCTACTTTACACCAATAAAAATACAGTATCAGCCCCCCTTGAAATCCAGTTTGTTTTTCCTACCAGTGCTTAGATGCTTGAGCTTGGTACTTCTGCCACTTGCCTGGTGAGGAACTGGATGCTTGATCCCAGAGTCTGGTGTGTGAACAATGTGTGGGCTGGGGAGGGCTCAGGCTGCCTTCTCCTCCACCATTGTCTTTCTGACAGTGTCGCGCCCGTATCCGCTTCATTTTCCAGCACAAAGAACACTCCCCGAATCTCCCTGCCCCACCTAACCCTTTGCTTTGGATGCTGTTCAAGTCCACACAGAGTGTATCAGTGCATTGTTTTCATGGGCAGCTGGAAAACCTCAGGAATGAATGGAAACAGACGGTTTCAGAGCAGCTAAACTGCACTCTTTCCTCTCGACAGAAAAGGATTCCAGTCGGGGTGCCTGCTTCAAACAAGAATGGGACAAAAACTGCTGCAAACTCAGTGGGGGAGGCAAAAAGAACAGAGATGGGGAAAGATTTATTCACCAAACAGACTGTGGGTTATGCTTGGGAAGCGAAAGCAGGCTGACATCTCATTACTTTGTCTGTCATGGTGGTACCAATGCATGGCATCAGGCTTCCTCCCTGCTCCTCCACAGCTGCCACTTCATGCTTCCCCATCTTGTTTTTTACACTTCCATTGTGCTGTTGATTTTGGTAGGATTTTGCTAGGCAATGGCACTGTGGATCCAATGTTGCTGCTGCTGCTGCATGTCCCAGTTCTATTCAGCCCAACAGCAAACCCAAACTCACTCAAATAGAGGTGGACTTGTTACAGTGCACAGCTTCCCTGAGCAAGACCGTGTTAAAACAGACAGAAATAAAATCCAGTTCTAAGGGTGAGAGTATTTGAGAAGCAAAGCCATGTACCTTGTGAGAACACACCTTATAAATAACATAAAGCACCAAAAGAAAGAAAATAATAAGTGCATCACTGGAATATTTTCTCTATGAATACAGCCTGGGATGCTTGCTGCATCTGAACAGAGCAGGCTGCAGAGATCATGGTAGGCTGAATATTTACCCTGGTAAACATCCCTTTACCAAGGATTGCTGGGGTATTTGGTGGAGAAAACGATGAAGATCAGCAACAGCATTGGCTCTAAATGAGCTTACTCAGAGACACAGAAGAGCACAAGCTTTGGCTCCCCTTGGGATGTTACTATTTGCTTCCACCACCAGCAACACCTAAGTCCTCCCTTGCCTTCTCAGGTCTCCTGGAAAAGGTGTGCAGGTCTTGTGGTATTTGTGTCAGGAGCAGGGGCAGTTTGGCCCTGAAAGCTGGTAAAAGGCTCAGTCAAGGCTGCCAAAGATTATTCTTTTTTGGTTGATGGGTTTGATATCAATTATTTATATCACTCTCTTAGCAGCAGTGAGGTGTAAGAGATCATGAATGTTCCTCCCCTTACCCAAAGTAACAGCAATTTGACACTGAGAACAATGAGGCAGACAAACAACTGAGAAATCCTCCAGAGGCCAGATGTGAATGCAATTGTTAAAATGCTGCCTAGGTCACTAGTTGAAATGTCAGCATTTTTAGAAATTTCTTTTTGTACCAATGTCAAAGGCATTGGGGCTCTCTGCTTGCATCAGGACAAATCTGGATTAATGCAGTTAAAGCCAGCAGAGCTGTATCTGTGCAAAAAAAGTTAAAATGGGCTTGGAATCAGACTCAGAAAGTTACCCCTGTGTCACTTAGCAAGACATATTTCTTTTGGCTTCCATTTAGATTTGGTCCTTAAGGAGCCTGTCATAAGAAATATATGGTCTGGGCAAGAGGCCAGCTTACCGTCTGGAAGAAACAGCAGGGCTCCCACTGAAGTAGGGGGCAGGGTAAAATGTGCTTTTGCCAGTTATTTTGTAAATATTTGTAGTTCTGAGTTATGCAGTTAAGTTTCCACTATGCAGTGATAGCATGGAAGGGCCTTGCCATCTATAGCCTAAGGGAGAGGGAAGCTGTTTATAGTAATCTTTGAAACAGCTGCACTGAGATCTTACACTTCCTGGCATGTATCATCTCAAAAATTTCTAGGAAATTGCATCTGTTTTCTTAGCCAGAGAGATAAGATGCTTTCACAGCATTGGTTTTAAGCTGTTGGCTCAGCACAGCAAAAAGTTAATGCAATCCCTTCCCTGCCCTCTTCGAGTTCATGGCCCAACTTCCCCTGCCACCAGGACTGACATTGGGATTGGGTACCAAGACCCCATTTGTATCAACCAGCAATATTACCATCACCTAATCAGTCCCTAGGTCATTGAACACCACTTGATTTCCCAGGTCTCAGGCTTTCATGCTGCTGGCATTGATTAGGAGTAGTCCATCCACCAGGGTAAAGCAGCATGGGTTTTGCAGATGGGTATTTTTGCCACAGCAGCATAGGAAACTTAAAAAACCAAATATTTTCAAAAGAACAATTTTTGAAACACTGCTTTAAATCTGATTTAAAACTAAAAGAACTTTGTAGATGTTCACAGGAAATCCTAGGGTGACAGTTTCCAACCATCTTTTGTCCTGTAGGGGAATTCTCTAAATGTTTGTACCCAAGCAAGTTCTGGGCACTTGGGACATGTGAAGCTGCAAAGGAAGAACTGTGTTTCCTGGAAAGGAGGCCAATTGCAGAGGGTGAGAAGCAACTGAAATGCTGACTTAAGTCATGAAGGTCTGAAGTCTGAAAGGATAAGTTCAGATAGTGTGCAGTACTGTGCATACAGACACGGCCCAGAGCCTCTGAAGTCTTTTGGATGACCCTGTGAGGGATGCTTTAAATGCCAGAGCAGGCAGGTGGGGAGGATTTCTGTGCATTCTTTTTGGTGTTTCCTAATAAAATTGCCAGTATTGCAGTTGTCTGTGTACCTCTACATATGCTTCTCCAGTGCTATTCCCAGTGGTGCCTCACACACTTGTGCTCTATGGATTAGGGCATTTTAAAGCCTCATTCTGCAGCCCAGCTATGAGCTGATGGTGTGTTAGGCATCACAGTGATATCTGCTCCAGGTGAACCTGTTCTGGCAGTGGGGTTGGACTAGATGGTCTCCAGAGGTCCCTCCCAAGCCCTAACAGTCTGTGATGCTGTGAGCAGTGCAGGCACAAATCATCCTTTCTGTGCTGCCTCCATGGGAAGAAAGCCTCAGCTTGCAGGCTGGGAGGGAACCACGTTGTACTCCAACAGTTCTTTTAATCTGGGTGGCATGAAGAGTGCTCTAAAGAAGCAGGTGGTCCCAAATGTAGACAGTACTATGACAAGAAGACTGCAGATGGTCTGTGAATCAATCCTTGTTTTTGAAGAGGCCCCAAGCAATATTACACACAGCCTGGACATAATGTGTGGTTGCAACCTTCCCCTTCACTGTGACCAGGATGCAAAGCCCCATAAGGGTTTAGAGCTACATGGTGGTCTACAATAAATTTTGAGGGCTGGCAAGGTCCCACTGGTATGAATTGTTAAGGAATTTCTTTGTTAAATGCTTGGCTGTAACAGCATCCTGTGGCAATGGGTTCCACAGGGTGATTACACGTTGCCTAAAAGGTATTTCCTTCCAGAATTGCAAATTATCTGGCTTCCATTGACTTGCCCTCATACTTGTGGCATCGTGCTGGGAAATCAAGGCATTTTATCCTACAAAGCTATGCTGTGACATTTTAACACAAAGCTCTGGGCTTGTCTTTCAGCTGAAGTGTGGCACAGCCAGGAAAAGTTGAATGTTGCTGTTACTGGACTTACCAAAGGATGAAGGGAAGGGATGGGAAGGGGAGGGCAGCATCTCCCCTCTCTTTGAGCATTAGCATTTTTGGGTCTGTAGAGCAGTCATGCACTGCTCAAGAAATTGAGAAATTGTGCTGACTTCTGCTCCTCCATCTTCACTTCACAGTAAGGCTACAGCTGCTCAAGTTTTGATAATTAAATCCATGTAAAATAAAGCTGCCTTCACCAATGCCAACTCTTAATGCAAGTGATGCTACTTAGATGTTGATGATGTTTTGAATTAAATCAAACCAGTAGAAGCCACAGTTAAATCTCTTTAAGGTTAAATTTTATTTACACTGTACTCATGTAACTGGATCAATTTAAAAATCAAATTTAACTCTACCAAGGCAATTTTCTCACTGGTTTGCTGAGTGAAAAGCCAGCAATTCTCATTGACTGTAAAAATGTGGTTGATGGAAAAAAATGAACAAACAAACAACAAGGCCAAATGTCAGTGCAGGATATGCCACTATCAATCTTTTGGGCCCCTGACAGTAGCTTTAAGAGAGTTAGTTGATTTTCACAATTTTCTGAGGTGAAAAAAAAAGGAGGAAATACTTAACCATCAGCAATTTTGACAGTGATTGGGGCTGACAGCCTGAAGCAGAGCAATAGGATGAAAGTGAAAAGATGCTGACAGCCAGAAGGATTTGTCTATGGGAATGTGGAGGGGTTGGGATGATGGAAGGGGTTAATTCTCTAACAAAGGTAATTTGCATTTTTGCACATTTTATTCTTTTGTTTTTGGCTGGATGAGTGGACTTCTCTGTGCTGGTACTGACTTCTTTGGGGATTATTGGCTCTGCTTCTTTGACAGAACAAAAGAGCCTTTGTTGTCCATCAAAGATGATTGCAATCCATCCAGATACCCAAAGCCCCAGAAGGGGGAGGTGAATGTGCAGTAGCTGCCTGAGTTCCTTCCCCCACAAATAGCATCAATAAGATTTCTGGCATAATTTGAATCATTATTGAAATCTTATAAAGGAAAACGTTCTTCAGCATTTACCTCAGTGCAGCTACTGATGTAAATGGTGGCTTAAATAAGACTTAGAGCAGGGCTGGGAACCTGAGCTGTATTTCTGAAGGTCTGTCAAGTGAGTCTGAGCACAAGTAATTTGGGATGAAATTACTTATAGAGTCTCTTTCACCCAACTGTTTCTGTCTTGGGGGGTTTATGAAATCTTTCTGCACTGTGTTGCTTCTGGATCAGAGATGTGAGAAAAGGTCAGACCTCTGGTGGAATAAAGACACATTTTAAAGTCAAAGGTCCCAATTCACTTTACTTAATGGAACAGAATTAGGAAACTGCTGATGTTGGACCCCTGGCACAGTCCAGGGTGAAGGATAAAGACATCCCTCTCCCCTTCCAAAAGATAATGGAGCTGATCTAAACTTCACATCCTTCACTTACTTCTGGTGACTGCCAAAAGAGTTTAAATTTGTCTCCAAGCTTAGGCATAGCCACCAGATCCCACAAACCATATATTATGAATCTAGCCATAAACATCTAGATGCCTTCTCAAGGTTTTATATATTTATCTGGATTTATAGGAGCAGCTCATGCAGCTGTGTGTGAATGTATCTGTATTTATCTACAAAGCTGCTAGAAAATGGTTGGAGAATGAGAAGTGAATTGTATACCAGCAATACTGAAATACTGAGCTTCCTACTTCTGAATTCTTGGGTGTCTGGGTGAAGAGGGATTAATTGCAGGATTTGGGTCCTGAAGAGCTTGTTGTACTTCAATTAAAAAAAAAAAAAAAAGAAGGTGAACATGGATGTAATAAAGAAAAATTGCCTAGAACTCAAAAATATAAAACCAATAGGAAAAGAATATTAAAAACCCCTCAAGAAATGGAATAAATATTCATTAAAATATTCAAAAGCTCAGATGCTTTCATCAGTCACCGCAGGAGGGAAAAAATAATTAGAAATAATAATAAAAAAACCTTGAAAATCCTTTAAAAAAGAGGGAAGGAACAGCACATCCTCTGCTCCCATGAGCTCCACAGCTGATGCGCAGCTGAGCTGTGGCCAAGGGCTTCCCCTCTAGCTCAACTTCCCCTGGAGATTTAAACTGCATGTGTTTTAAAATGCACATACTTGCCTCAAACCTACCAAAACACTGCTTCCACCTGAATTTTCCCTTGTGTTCACACCACAGCACTATAGGAAAATAAAAAGAAGTGCTAATCTATCCTACAGTTTCCCAAAGAAGGACTCTGGGCAGGGGTTTGTGAGTGGATTTGACAGATGTACGAGCAGATGGTGAAGGACACTCCCTGAGAGCAACCGATTCCCAGGCCTCCATGTCCAAAAAAATATCTTTCCATGCATAATGTGATTTTCAGAGGGAAGAAATCTAGCGTTCATGTCTCACACCAAAACTTCTCCTTCATTTCTTCAACACGCAGGGATCGTACAAAAACTCCTGCCTGCAGAAAAGAGCTGTCTGGTGGTGATATGCCACAGGGCTTGACCCCGGTAAAACCCTAACAGCCCTAACAGCTCTGTCTCACAAACTTCTCTACAGTTGTCTGGCTACCACAGGCAGCCAAATTGGGATCACCTTGTGTTTGTGTTGGGTGTGACATATTAGGCCTGTTTTACCAGAATGTGCTGTGCAAAATGACATACCCTGTGCACTATCCATTTAATTCCTGCATTTCTGGACAGCCCACCCACTGAAATACACTATGCTGGAGCAGGGCTGATGCCTTGTCAGATGTATGTGAGCACCTGGTGAACCCCCATACTGAATGTGATGGTATGAAATGGAGCTGATGGGCCTGTTTCAAGGATGATGACTTGATGTAAAAAGGTGCTTTTCTGATCAGATGGGGTGGGAGCCAGGAGAAGGGCAGTTTGTGATTTATTCCAGTGCTGTTGGTATGATTTTAGCAGCAATTTGGGGAAACAATGTCAAACCCTGCTGGTCTCTTGCTGGAGGCTCTCAGCCTCCCCATCTCACCTTTCTTTGCCTGGTGTATTTATCGTTTTTACATTTAATTCTGCCTTCGTGGGGACAGGACCCTTTTTGCCCATGTTTCACACAGGTCTCAAGGCAGCAGGGAGGAGGAGGAGCTCCACCCCATCACCCCACTATGTCCAAGCCCTTGGCCAGGTGCTTCGGGGCAGCATGAAGCCAGCCCAGCCTCTGGGCTACCTGAAGTGGACAGGACAAGGGGCTGCATTAGCAAGAAACAGACCAAAAAGCTTTGGGAAGACTTAAAGCAAGAGAGGGACTTTGGGGCTCCTCTGTGTGTGTGGTGTACTGAGAAGTTTGTCAGGAAATGGCCAGGGGGGAGATGGACGAGAAGAAGAACAAAAGGCGATGGCTTCCCTCAAAGCCAGCCCCCAGCTCTACAGCAAAAGCGTCTTGTGTGCCCCCGGGAGGCACCGTCCCGAGAAGCCGGGGAGGGAATGCGGAGAGGGAATGCGGAGAGGGAATGCGGGGAGCCCGTCGGGAGCCGCCGGTGCTCTGGGGGGTGCTCTGGGGCCGGCAGGCAGCCTGAGGGAGCCAAGCGGGCAGCAGGAAGCTCTGTCTGCCCCCCGGGGACAATCCAGGAGACCACGCTGGGGATGTGGGGTTGTCCTCGGGTTGTTTTCGTTGTAGCGAGGTTAGCAAAGGGTCCCCAGGCAGTGGAGACCCTCCCGCCCCTCAATGCTTCCCCCCCTCTGACTCAAGTGAGTTCAGGGGCGGCTTCAGCAGTGGGGAGGCGGGCGGCTGGAGGGGTGCGTGGGGGGTGCTGCCTCTTTACCCTGCCCAGGGGGGGCTGCTGCGGGGGAGAGAACGTCCCGGAGGGGCAGAGCTGCGGGGCTCCTCCCGGGAGGACAAGGTGGGGGGAGCGGTAGCACCGAGGAAGCGGCGCGGGCAGGGGGGGGAGGCCTCGGCTGCCCGCCCCGGGGAGGGGGCTGCCGGGGTTGGAAGAGGCTTTAACGTGGAGGGGGAGGTAATGGAAGGAGGGCCGGCGCTGGGGGTTTGGAACCGCCCCGAGGTCGCCTGAGAGGGGCACGGCAGCTGCGGGGAACCCGCTTCGGCCCGGCAGCAGGGGCGGCGGCGGCAGGAGGGGGGAACCCGCGCTCGGCCCGGCCCCCTCCCCCGGCAGGATGAGGTTCCCCCTCCCCAGAGGGTGAGTGCGGGATCGTTCCACCGGAGACGAGCCCCGCACCTCCACCCGGGGCCGTGTCCGGGGCGGTGAGTAAATGCCGAGGGCGGAGATGCCGGAGGGATTGGGGGGTGGGGGGATGTGGGAGGGATGGCGGCAGCCGCGGGGCGGGGAGGGCTGGGGGCCGCTGAGGTGATCCCGCGGCGGCCGGGGGAGGGGGCAGGCGGCCCCTTGGGGCGATGAGGGCCGCCCGAGGTTGGGCTTCCCTTTCGGGGAGGCGTCGACTCTTCGGCGTGCTCTGAGTTACCCTTGGAATTGCTCAAGCAGCAGCAGGAGCAGCAGCAGAGCGGCGGCAGCAGCTTGGGAGCGGGGCAGCGGGTAGCGGTACGGCAGCACTCAGACCATGCTGGGTCCTCTCCAAGGGTCTGGAAGTGGCTCTGTGCCCATGGAGAAGCCGCAGCAGTGAGCGTGTGGTTGAAAGGCCATCTTCCACAGCTCCTGCGGAGAAAGAAGCTCTCAGTGGCTTCATCCTCCCCCCCCCCCCGGCCCCCAAACTGAGAAATGATGTATCCACGGAGGAGATAAAATGATTTAACGTGCCTTCCTCATCCTCCTCTGTGTCCCTCTGCAGGACCACCCTGCTGATGATTTTTCGGAGTTGGGTTAATGGATGAAGTTGATCGGTGGGAGACGGCTGGAGGCCCAGAGCACGGTCTGGGGGTTGCAGAGCGCCTGTGATCTGTCCCGCAGCCTCCCTCTGCCTTCGCCGGGAACACCGGGATGGGGAACAGTGGCTCAGCCGTGAAGGTCTGCACAGATCACCAAGGAGGCATCAACTGGCTGAGCCTCAGCCCCGACGGGCAGCGCCTGCTCACGGGTAGTGAGGATGGCACTGCCCGGCTCTGGAGCACTGCCGACAGCCAGTGCCATGGCCACTTCCAAGGTACAATAGCTTCTTTTCGTCTGCTTGGTTGAGCCCAAAGCATGGCACAGGCCACACAGCGTGTTCCAGTCTCTCAGACCCCGCAGCCTGCTGGGCAGCCAAGTTCATGCTAGGTTTGTGAGGGTTTTTTTGAGTATTTGTTACAGGAATGTTAATCAGAAGGTGTTGCATCCGAAAACAGTTTACCAGCTCTTCTGAAAGCATGGATCCTGTTATCTCGGGGTGTGGAACACTGCAGTAATTTATGTCTCTTTCTAGAAGCCCTCTATGTCTCTCTTTACTTTTTTTTTTTTTTTTTATCATCGGATTTTCCAGACAATCTTTACATAAAGCCTCTTGACCAAGAAATCTAGAAAGAAACCTTGCTAAATAGGTTATTTCCCCCCACATTTGACAAAGAGAAATGTTAATTGCAGGGCTTTTAAATTTTAAATTGCTTTTGCATTTTAAACAAAATTTATTATGCTCAGACCAGCATCTCAATAATTTAAAAGAAGAGGGAAACTCTGTAAAAAGTGCAGTCATGCAGGAGTCAGATATGGACTAAAGATATTTGTATTCTCATTCAATCACATCTCTTCATATGGAAAAAAAAAGTCTTAAATTTTGAATTTCTAATCCTCTTCTCTTCCAAAGAAGAAATCACATTGCTGTGACTTTTTGTTGTTGGTTTTTTTGCTTGTTTGTTTTTAACTATGGAGTATTTTAACTATGAAGTATATCTGTTTCCCCCACTTCCTGCCATGGTTCTGCCTCCTGGAAAAATCACTGCATTTGCTTTAGGCTTAGAAATCCCTTTAAAGTGCTAATTAGCTTTTAACTAGAAGGAGGAATGCACTGGGTAATATTCAGAATCTGGCTGTGTACTGCTAGTGTTTGGGGTAAACTAAAGGTTGGCTGGGTGGTTTGTGAGCTGACAACTGTATCAGGTAATTGTATGTGTGCTGTATTTATGCGTGCACACAGTTGTTGTGTAAATTTGTATTGTACAAACTATAATTACTGATAAACCCGTATCTGTAACACAGCTTCTACCACAACGTAACCAGCAGCCTTTTCTGGTGGCTGCTTTTGACCAGACCAGCACCAGACCTGCCACGGGGTGTTTTTATCACCTTTTGTGTGGCTGGAGTATTATTGATGGTTACAATCTCACTGACAGACTTCGATGCAGGAACCAAGATACTTTTTGATCTTCTCGGGGAGAATTTCTGTGAGGAAAACCCTGTCCCATTTAAGCTGCTTTGCAAAAAGTTTTCACAGAAATGTGAGGATGTGTATAGGTTTGCTAATAGCCCTGATGAGCTGTTTGATTTTTGGCATCTGGTGAATTTGCTTAAGAGGAAACAAGATTTGTGCTTGTAACGTGGATTCTGCTTTGCTTTTCAACTACAACAAGGCTTTTGAACTGCAGGAGTTGTAGTAAAATCTGTTTTTTTAAGGTCAGTGAAACAAAGTGTTTTACTGGGCAGTCTGCTTTCCCTCAGTTCTTTTACCATTTCTTTATTCTACAACATGATTCTGTATTTCTCATAACTTTGTCTGTCCATCTGTTTCTCTTTAATCACATTTGTCCTTCTTATATTTTTTCTTTTCTCCTGCAAGGGTAGTGTTATTTAAATCACAGCAGGGCCCACCAGTTACAACCAAAGTCTGGGGCTCTGTTGTGATGGTTACTTAAAAGGTAAGAGTTCTGCTCTTGAAAGATTACAGTCTAAATAATTACAGCAGAAGATTGCAAGATAATATAATCCCTGTGATTAGATAGATGACAGCAATTTCATGCAAGAGATCTTGGAAAAAGCTGGGGCTTGAATACCAACATGCTTTTAAAATGCAGTACATTTGATAATGCCATGGAGAAATGTCACAACTTGCTAAGGAACAACAAAAGCTGAAGGTTTAATATTGATTCCCCTTTGCTAGCATTACCCAGTTTTTCCAGCATGAAATTTTTAGAATAACAGTTATGTATATTTTTATTTTAACTATAGAATCCAGATATACTCTGGATACTGTATAAATAATTGTGCTATTATTCTTTCTTTCTATGTAACTTATTTAAAGGTGTATTAAAATTTTGAAAATTGATTTTTATTCATGTTCTTAGCCATAATGGGGAAAGTACTAGCAGACTTTTTACTACGTATGTTGTTTTGTTTGCTTTTCATTCTGCTTGGACAGTGAAACTAAACTTGCTGGTAAGTCTCGTGTTGCTTCCATTTTTTATAGTTCTGTGCTTTAATTTAGAGCTGTTTGTTAGAGCTTACAATCAATGGTCTGAGTTGAAATTCAGTCTTTTCCTGACTTTGGAAGAAGGAAGCAAAATATTTCTTTATTTAAAAAAAAGGAAAAAAAAAGTCTATTTCTTAGTGGTTTTAAACTTCAGTAGTCAGAGTTTTATTCTACTGATAATAATTTAGCTCATTAATATTTTTATAATGCTGTTTGATCTTCCTGATTGAGGGAACTGTACTGGTTTAGTCTTTCACTTAATTGTTACATCAGTGAAGCAGAGTTTTCTGCTGTTAGTTAATAATGCTGTGTCTTATACAAATCCTTAAATGTGCAGAACATGGTGGTGCATATAAAACTAGAGTTTCAGTCCAGTTATTTATTGCATTTTTCTTTTCGTTCAGGGGAAGAACTTGATTCCTCTGCCCTGCTTGCATGCAGAGTGATGGAATTTATTTCCTTTGCTGTTCCTAGGACATGAAAGTTACATCACCTTTTGCCACTTAGAAAATGAGGCTGCCTTCACCTGTAGTGCAGATCACACCATTCGAAAATGGGATGTGGTGACAGGTCAGTGCCTGGCCATTTACAGAGGACACACATCAATTGTTAACAGGTTGGTTCCCTGGAGTTCTTCCCTTCTGTCCATGTCATTTTACTGCAATTCCCCATTCCTACACTAAGAAAATGGTTTTTGTAAACCCTTGAGTTCCTTCTACACGTGTTCTGTGCTGTAATAATTAGTTTTCTTAGCAACAGTGCTGACACATCCATAGACAGCAGATAGGAGAGAAATGAAAGGCACACAGCAGGAGAATTGGATCCAGGGCTAGGAATGAAATTCCAGAAGAAACTACTCAATTGATAACAGATGCTTCTGATAAATAGATGTAAAAACATCACGTCAAGCCATTGTGTCAGTAAGAGGGATAAAGTCAGCGTTTTTTCTGGAATTATTATTCCAGTTTGTGCAAATGGAGTTTAAACTGTCCATGACTGCTTGGCCTGTTGAGTTGAAGTGTTTCTTTTTAGTTGTACTGGATTTAATTAATGACAAATAGAGCAGTCAGTTTGTTGGGTTTTTTTGGTTTTGTTTTTTTCATTTCTTTTTTGGTAGGTGGGTTGTTTTTTGTTTTTTTTTTTTTTTTTTGTTCCTTAACTCAAAACACATAATGATGTGTAGCTAGATTCTGTAAATAGTTAGAAAGGCTGGCTCTCTCTGTATTTTGGCACTGGACTGATTTTTGCTTGAGTCAGCAAATGGGAAATGTGTTCCCTATTCATATGGCTTTGTTGCCAGCTTGAAAGGTTCCAGACTACCAAACTCAACTGACAAAGATGACAGGTAATGATGTTCCCTGCCTCTGGTTTGGAAATAGGAACTGTACAAAATTTTCTGTTGTTTTATGTTTGTGCAGCTACAATGTGTTTTTTTGAGGGCCCAGTAAATAGAATTCTTGAGCTGTAATCTCTGGTTTGCTTTTCAGTTATCTGGTAAGTGGGATGCTCTTGCTCTACCTTTTTTATGATCCTAAGAAAAGTGAAATTAAGTGCACTCTCTCTGATGATGGGAAGATGATACACTATACACTGTCAGATGCAGTTCAGGTTCCTGGAATGCATTTTGTTGTTGTTGTTATTTTAATTCCAAGCTGTTTTCATAGGTCAGTTTGTAAATTATTATTTGCAAAGAAATACTAATAAATAGTTTAAAAAACAAAACAAAACAAACACAAAGAACTCCTAGCCAGTATTTATATAACTTACAGAAAGTATGTAAGTGTGCTGCTGGCCAAGATTTCAGAAAAACACAAATGCCCAAAGTTACTGTGCTATTACATAGAAATGTTGATATTGATGTACCTGAGTAGGGGTTCCAATTTTAAAAGTAGAAGCAGGATAGTGGGTTTTTTTAAGAAAAAAAAATGGATAATAAATAAATAATAAATAAATAATAAAATAAATAAATAATAAAATAAATAAATAAATAAATAATAAATAATAAATAAATAATGTGTATTATATAGTGATGCTGAATTGTGGCTGTATATGTTGTGTTCACACCACTGTTTCTAACTCCAGGATTCTTGGCATTGAAATTGTGGCAAAAAATGATTATGTAAAAATAATTACACTCTTCATACATGCAAATTTTATTTTTTTTCAGGATCCTGGTTGCCAAAGACTATCTCTTCAGTGGCTCCTATGACAGAACAGCCCGGTGTTGGAGTGTGGACAAGGAGAAACAAATCCAGGAATTCAGAGGCCATCGGAACTGTGTCCTGACTCTTGCTCACTATTCCTCCAGGGATGTTCTTGAAGAGGAGGAGGAGGTAGAGGAGGAGGCAGAGAAAATGAGCAGGGACCTCCTGGTGACAGGTAGCACAGACTGCACTGTTAAGGTCTGGTGGGTGTCCAGTGGGCGCTGTTACCAGACTCTGCTGGGACACACTGGGGCTGTCTTATGCCTTATACTTGATGCACCAAACAGGGAGCTGTTTTCTGGCAGCACGGATTATACCATCCGAACGTGGAATATTGTCACTGGTGAGCAGCTGAAAGTGTTCAAAGAGCATCAAGGATCAGTAATTTGCCTAGAGGTAAGAACAGAGGCTTCATAAAGAGGGGCATCCATGTCCTAACTCACGTGGGTCTCAGTTGTCTTTTCCTTCCTAAAGAAGCTCTTCTGGGGTTATAAGTGGTAAGTGCAGACATTCCTCTAATAACAAAATAACAGTGCTCTGTGGTCTTGAGACAAATCCTCTTTCCCTATAACACTCTCTGCTGTCCTCTTGGCTTCTAGTGGCTGTCCTCGTCAAGCTTCTAGCTCAGTATCTCTTTACATCCTCCTTGGTCTTGAAGTGTAGGTTTGCTGGGAGTAGAATTATGAACAGCAGATCACCATACTTGGAATAAAAATAACCTGAACAAGTAAACAAACCTGAAGTCTGATAACTTGAAAAGGCCAGGGGAAAAAATCAGAGTAAACCAGATAACTTAAAAAGTAACAACACTAAAACCTAAACCAAAATTGTGGGCAAAAGATAATAGGAAAGTGTAAAGCTGAAAGAAATCCTGCTTTAAAAACCATGCAGGCATGATTTGAGAAAAGACAGGGAGAAAAAGATGGCCAAGGCAAGAAAACAGGCATGGAAAATGGGAAAGAGAAGTAGAGCATGGGAGAGAGAAATCGGGAGATGGCGAAGGAGGAAGGGGAAAGAGTTTAATGTGATCTGAAAAGCTATACCCTGTCCTTCTCCTTGCAATACTTTTCTGGTGAATGCTGCCAGGTTTGTTACTACTGCTGTGGAGAGAAGGAGGTTAGGCAGATGAAGAAAAAGAGGTTCTGTTGCACAAGCACTCTTCTGTACATTCCATTATCCACCAGAAAATGTTAATGGTACATTTAAAGAAGATATATGATGGTCTGCAACTTAGTTTCAGGTCAGGAAACCTTAAATGTTTATAAATGTTTGTGTCTGGCTGAAGTTAATAACAATAGTTTTTCTCACTACTTTTCTTGTTTGTCATCCATAAGTGCTTTTCCTTTACAGAGGCTACAGTATATATTTTTAATAGCTATTTAATAAATGTTGCCCATGTTTCTAAAGAAGGCAGTCACAGCTGGCACTAATAGACTAAAAACCTGATAGCACTGAAGGAATTCTATTTTCCTTCAGTTTAGCAAAGAAAAAACCCACACAGAATCCTGTTGCCCTGGAGTGATGTTTGTCTTGCTTGACTAGATTTTCAGTGTTCAAGCTTCTTTTTCTGACACTGTGGTAATGTGTTTTGAGGATGTTCAGGTAACTGTTGCTGTTCCTGGTGTCAGGCTATGTTTTTGCTGTTTAATTGCAACTCTTCTCCAAGACACAGATTGGCAACAACAGAGCTTGCTTTAATTTAATTGGGTTCTTGCTAAAACTGTTACAAAAAACTGGCTCTACCCTTTCCCAGAAGCCTGGGAAATTCAATTACACTCTTTGAATGCTCAAGAATGAGCAGTGCTGCTCCCCTTGTGAGCACCGAGCTAAACAATGGCTTTAAACAAACAGAACTTCTTGTAGGGGAGAAGAAAAGCAAACCCAACACGTCTATTTGAAAAAACCTGAACAATTCAAAGTACACAAGACTACTTCTGCCAAGACTCTGTTGTTGGCAACAGTCCTGGCCAAATCTTCTTCTAGCTGTGATTAACTGGTAGCCCCTCACTTCTCTCATCACCAGTTGATGTTTGAAGCTGGGAAAGTCCAGCTGAGGTACATCCTGGGCCCACAGAGAGCATCTTGTTTCTAGGCCTCTAAAACTTATCCCAGCTTAAGCAGTCACTGTACTGCTGTTGAATAGCTTTAGGCTGTTGATCTTTCCTAATTCCTCCCTCTCTCTTACTGGGTTCAACACAAGCCCTTCTGTTCCACTTGGCTGCCTCTCAGCACAGCCCACATGGTATTTTCATTCTTTTAGAGAGGGCTCAATCACCAGAATCCATACAAAGATGTTACAACAGAAGGGAAACTTCCTGAATAGAGGTGTTTAATTTTTTTTTAATTTTTGTTTTCTTCTCAAAAATCTCTTGGAGCCCTTTTTTTTGCCTAGGGTTTCTTGGTGACAGTGTTGGAATCTCTGGCCGTGAGTTGAGTTGGTATTTTTCAAACTGTGGGTCAGGAAGGACTTGGTAGTTGTGAGTTGCTCATAGAAGCCAAAAAACAGTTTTAATTGTTGACAAAAGTTAATTTTCTTCAGGGCCCAAGTCAGCTGCTAATTACACTAGATTTTCTCTCCTCTGTCCTGGAGGAGCTGAGTTGTTACCAGCAATTAAAGGTAGTTACCTGTTCTCTGGGTGATATAATGCTTTTGTGGAGAGAATAAAGTGGGAAAAAAATAAAGACTTATTTTCATTTTATTTATTCAAATGATGATCCCTAGGAGATTGACCTTTCAAAAAGTTTGAGAAATGCTCAGTGTGATCTCTCATGCTGGACAAAGATCAGGAAAAAAAACTTCAATATTGAGACCATATTTTCCTCAACATTAAAAAGTATTGTTATTAATGGGAATGGCCCAGGGTGTTCTAAACTGCTGCAAATTACATCTGGGCTATTTCAGTCATTTCCCTTTACTTTCCAGTAAATACCAATAGTGTTGCTATAGCACTGAATAGAAATTCCTGGAGTTTCTTGAAGGAGGATTTCTGGGTAGATATCCATAAAGCACACCCATGTTTTCCACTTTCTTTCCTTCAGTGCTGGCATGTGATGCCCCAGGCACGTACAGATCCTGAATGTTCCTCACTTGCTCTAAGGTCCTTTAGGTGTTGGTGCCAGAATAAGTGAGAGGAGCCTGAAAGATACTTTAATCTTGCAGGGGGCAGAATGGGAAGCACTGGTCAGCTTTTAGGTTTTCCTTTCCCCCTGTCCTTAGAGCACCCCAGAGAGTGGAGTGGAGAGGGTGAGATGCTCAGGTATTCCCCAGGGCTTTTCCTGCTGTCCCCAGGACAGTGTCTTGCAGGTGATTTACCAGCTGAAATGATTGCATGGATCCACTCTCTGAGCAATTCTGCTGTTCTTCTAATGCAGCTCTTCTTCCAAGGTTTTGCCAGGAAATTTTCTGCCTTCAGTGGGAACCATGTGCATGCCAGGTGGCTTTGGTGGCTTTGAGTCCTTCACTCCCATGGTCAGGCAAGGTAACCAGCAGTGGAGCAGCCAGAACTCTTCACTTCATTTCTCCTGCAGTGCATTGATAGCTTGGCAGGCAGGGGACAGCAGCTGTGAGTGCTCCCTCTTCATAAAAGAGCCAATGATGATTTTTTATAGAAAGTGATGGGAAAATGCAAGGGTGGGCTGACTAATCACACAGCTCACAGAAGTTCTTTCACTTAAGAACTTCAGGCCCAGCTCAAGACCAGTATTTGCAACTAATAATCAAACATGCATTTTTGTTAATGTGACTGCCTGCAATAGGCTGCATAACCCTGACTTAGATATTTTAATTGTGTGTGCTTTTCTGAATGTCTCCAAAGTAGTTTTGCAAACTGTTCACAAGAATTGCTTTGTCTTTTGCTGATTGTTCTGCCTCAATATTTATCAAAAGTGTGCTGCCAAAAGCTGGCAGAGAGAAATGATCCAGCTTGGAATTTAGCTTGCATTGTATAGCAAACATTCTTGCAAGAAAGCTTTTCTTACAAAAGGAGTTTTAAATGAACATGGGTGGGCAAGGACTTACTTCTGGTTTTACTGCAAAAGATCCTTTGTTTGGACCATTCCCTTTAGTTGCCTTTTAAAGCTGACTAGAAGAATGCTTTGAGCAAAGCTGTTGTCTGAACTCTGTTTGTACACTTAACTGTTGTGATCACTGGGACAGATTTTTTTTCTTGTCACATCTTTTAAGTTAAGTGCATGCATTTTTTGTAATTTCTGTTTGTATTTCTTGCATAATTCACCAGAGGATGGAGATGTGAATTAGAGGAATATGAATTTGCACAACAACTGTAGAAAAGAACCTGCACAAACTGATACACAGGATGTTCCCTCCAAACATCAAGCAACACCCTCTTTACTATGGAGGTGACTGAGCACTAGCAGAGGTTGCCCAGAAAAGTTGTGAAATCTCCATTCTTGGAGATAATCCAAGGTGTCTGAATGGCCAGCACTGCTTGAGCAACAGGAGTGGACCAGATGACCTCCAGAGGTCTCTTCCACCTCAACCCTTCTTGATGTTTCTGGGACCATTGCTTTGCTCTGCAGTAAAAAAGTTGATGAACGTTCTCTAGCAGCTAAAGCAGAGAGCTCACTCTACATGAATTCTTAGGAAAAAAAAAAATCAAAACAACAAACAATTTCTTGCCCACGGGGAGTTTGTTGGCTCATAAAAATGAATGTGGTTTTGAATGGGATCCTAAAAGTCTAAGTCAGCCTAAGGCTTACATAGTTGTAACTTGAGATTGGTCCAAGTTGCTGATTTTTAACTTAGAAGTGGCTGTGGACAGAAGACCCTGCTGGCAGATTGTAGGAATCCTGAACCCTGTGTGAAGAACAATGTAATGGGGCATGTGGTTGTAGGACGTTCCTGGGAGCCAGTCTGACTTCCATGACCTTCAAAAAGGATGTGTCCAAAACTGTTTGGAGAGCCAATTGCCTCTCCTTGGATGAGAGTTAAATTGTTTCTAATAGCAAAGATTAACTGGGAGAGCAAAGCCTGTTCCTATAAGGTTGAAATACCTGCTAAGCAGCTCTTGTGCAGATTTCTTGGCATTCATACACATTTGAACTGTCCTAAGCTGCTGCATATATTCAGTTCAGCCAAGCTTGTGGAGAAAGGGGATTGTGATTGTCTGGAGAGAGGATCCATAGATGTGATAGTTTTAGGGGTTTTATTCACTCTGATGTCTGGAGGCTGCAGCCAAAGTTAGGATTGCATAAATAGTGTAATCTGTAACTACTTCAGCATTAACAACCTGTGCTTTGCTGCTGTTGCTCATTTTACTACTCACAAGCAGGTCTGAATGACTTTTTCATGGAATCTCCAGTACTTTGGCCCCAGGATTAAGACAAATTTGCTCCATTCATGTGTCTCAGTGTTTCATCTGGTTCAAAGCAAAGCCCCTCAGAGTAATGAGAAAAATGAACAGTCCAAAATTACAGGGATCAGTGCAGTGATTTTGTGCTGTGTAGCTGAGGCTTTAGAAGAAAGCATCTGACTGTCATCAGGTTTTTAATTAATTTGAAGCTACTCAAGTTTGAAATGTCCACTCAGCTCATTAATATATGAGCTGTAAATCTGGTCTGTGTTGTGTTCTGTACTACATGTGTCTTTTCCTTGCCATGCTTTCCATTGTCAGGAGCTTTGTTGGGCAGGTAGCCAAAGTGAACTAAATGCTCAAAAGCCAGCCAAGGAAGATACAGCTTTGAAAATACCACTGCTGCTCCAGGCAGTTGCAGATTAGAATATGGAAGTGTTTCTACTGACAATTTTTAAAGTAAGAATTGACAGACCTGGGTATATCTGAAAAATCTGTTAAGTGAAATTTTACGTTTTTCCTTCTAAGTCATAAGAAAATTAAATTCTCTAATAAGAATAGGACTGGGACCTAGGATATTGGCTAAAGGTTTGGAAAAGCCTAAAGGTAATAGACCTGGGGATTTGTCCCACAAATATTTGTTGAAAATGACTGTACCTGGATGCACATGCACAAACATAGGTGCCAGTCTTAGCTGCAAGGAGGCTCAGCTCCCATTGAAGCTGCAGCATAACCTCACAATTTGGTGAAGATGTCAATATACTTTGTCCCTCTCTCAAGAGGGGCAAGATCTGAAGATCTGCTGAGCCTGATGTGTCTGTGGCACTGTCTAACCCAAGGCATCTGTTTTGCCCAGTAGTGTAACCCAGCTGGCAGATCTGGATGGATTAAATGGCCTCTGCAGGCCAAGGAGATTTGAACCCGTTTTGAGAGTCCTGTAAGAGCAGGATGGGGGAAGAAAAGTCTGCACAAGGAGGGTTATAAGAGTCCTAGAGGCAGAGTCAGCAGAAAGTGACCTAACTAGAAATCAGTGCTTTGGGGACCTGTCTGGAAGTGGAGAGGGGAACACTACCTCTTCCTTGGACTTTTAAAATATTTTTCAGTTCAGTCATGACTTAAGAAAAATGTTGACCAGAGCCAAGGAGCTGTGCTGCTGGCTGACCCTAAGACCTCCACTGCTTCCACCCCAAAGGTGGCTTGTGCCCAGCCAACATGAGGGCATTTGCACAGTGTCCAACTTGGTGAATTAGAGTGGAAGATGCTGTGTCTGCCTTGGTGGTGCATAACCACACCCTTTGAGTGCAATCTCTGAAAGAAGGCTCTGAAATAAAAATACTGATTTGGCATGGGTCAGATTGGGTTGGTGCCTCTGGCTTGCTCTTCTCAGAGAGAATCCTGTCTGGTTTCAAATACTCTCTTGACCATTTTTCAGGAATACTGTGCATGGTTGCTTGTCACGACTGCCCCAGAGCACATAATGCTTCTTGTGCATTGTAGAAAAGGATGGTTGCAGCCTGGATCAGCCTCCCAAATCAGGGCTGCACTTTGAGATTTGGGCAGCCAAAAGTTAGGATGCTATAACTTCCAAGTCCTTTTTTGTATGGGCTTCAGTTGCATTATACCATGGTTCCCCATATGTATAGTAGGGGAGGTATTTATTTTATATTACACAGCATGGTACCTGCTTTTAAGATTCTTTGTCTAGGGGAACAAGATGATGATGATGATTTTGATTAAATATAGATATCTGAAATGTTGTTGCTTAGGCTGGAGTTGTAAACTAAACCTGTTCTTAGTCAAGTGAAGGAGGAATCATCTCACCTAAATTGGCTGCAGCTGAGAAGGTTGTTCTTGTCAGGGGGGAGAAACTGTGAGTTTTAAGATGTGATCTCTTCCAGGCATCTGTCTTAGGATGAGATGAATTGTGCCCTAGACTGCAGTGACTCTAAGGGCTCTCTTAGCTGTAGATACCTGCATCAATTTAGATGAGATGATGGCTGAATCATACCACTAAAGGCACATCTGATTCACAACTTCAGCCTGAGCTGATAGCTCTTGATGGCCTTCTCCACTAATAGCTATTTCGTGCTGTGTATTTTAAAAATACCCTGGAAATGAGAGGCTGTGTGGCAGTCAGAGCCTGCACTGGGTTTTGCTCTCAGCTGTGCTGCAGGCAGAGTCTGTAGAATGCAAAAGATTGTTTAACCTGTTAGTGTTTCTGTCTCCATGCAAGGCTGAGAATCCTTTGCTACTGTGCTCACTGATGAGGGGCAGGAAAGTGCCTAAAAGTATAAAATGGGGCAGCCTGGGTAGCATGGAGGCTTTGAATGTAATGAAGTTGGTTGGTGTGCTGACCATCCCGAGAGATCTCTGGGTGTCGGAAGCTTTTGTGGCTCTTGTGATGCTGGTGCTATAAATTACCTACATATGCCCACATCATTTCACACATTTGTATATCTAAGAATTAGCAAATGTAGGCAAGTAGCAGGTTTTCTGTTTCACTTAAGCATTTGTACACCCACTTAAATGTAGAAATGAAGCAGCATAATCCAATGTACCATTAATGCAGAGTGGTGTTTACCTGCAGGAGGTTATAACAGTGTTTTCCCTTGTTCAGTGGGTGGGTTGATGCTGCCAGCAAGATGTCTGGAAAAGAAATGCCAGTGAGTTGGCCAAGAACTACTAAGCAGGATCTACAGTCAAAGCATCAACTTCCATTAGCAGGTGCAATGTGGCAATGCTCTTTAGACCCATCCAGGTTGAGCCTGGAAGTTAAAAGGTTACATTCCCCAGGCTAACTGTATAGCTCTCAGTTGCTAGTGCTGCTAATGTCAATTCCATTGCAAAAGCAGCTTAAAAGTGACACTGTTAACAGTGGTAAGAAGCTCCTGGTGTGTAGCTCTGAAGATTGTCCCATGGGCCAAGTTCTACTGGTAGGAAATCTGACGTGCTGCAGCAACTGAGCTGGTGGGAGCTGTGTCCAATGATCATCTTGGTCTGCCTGCATACTTTTCTTACATGGGTTAGCATATTCCCATCAGTGTAGTGCTTTGTATCTTAAAATTCCTTTTATTTCTTGTTCTTGTAATATGTGCTAAATATTTTTTTTCTTTTTGCACAAAGCTCAGTTATGATGCATGTTGGGATGGGGCAATTCCTCTTTGGACTAGGAGTGGAGATGGGGGAGAGTGGAAAACACTCCAACCCCACACATACGGAGTGTGCAAAGAGTGAGGGCTGAAAGTTTATAATAATCTAAGGTGGTAGAAGAACCAGGCCCTTAAAAGTCACCCAAGAGCAAGAATCATGTGAGTTTTTATTGTTTGTTCTTCAGTTGGTTTCCTGGAGATACCCGAGATGGGTAAGGTGCTCTGCTGGTCATTTGAACCTTCTGCTCTGTGTGTGTATTGCAAACAAGGTGGTATTACTCCTAATGCAAACTGTTTGAGGGCTCAGGGTTCTCCCTCCTGTTTCTCCATCCTTTTGACACAGAGATAGGGGCAAGTCCATGAAACTCACCTGGAACTGCAGCCTGTGGATTGCCTTGAGAGTGTGTGATGGCTGAGTCTGCCTGCATCCTTTACCCTGCCTGCATCCTTTTCCTTGCCTGCATCCTTTTCCTTGCCTGCATCCTTTTCCTTGCCTGCATCCTTTTCCCTGCCTACATCCTTTTCCCTGCCTGTAGCTGTCAGGAGTTCTCTGCCCAGGGGAATGTGCAGTCAGAGCTGTACAGAACCATGGGTGTTTTTTTCACTAGACATAGACTGGACATAGAATGCAAGATATTTCTCTGCACTGTGAAGAATTTCCCACCTGAGCTGCCAGTTTTTTTGTAGTTTGTTGCCATATACTGGCTAGTATTATACTGTGTTATTTTCTCTCATTCCTTCTCTCTTTCTCAGTTTCCCAGGGGCAATCCTTCCTTCTGTCACTCTCCCTGTGTCTGTCTGTAATAAAACTCAACCTCTACCACTGGTGAGTTCACACAGTGTGCAGGATGGGTGCTGTAATGAGGCAGCATTCTTATCAGGTTTTATAGGCAGAGATGCTCAAAATAACACAGCAGAAGACAATCTGTTTGAAGATGTTGAAAAACTTATGCAAGGATGGTTAATTATTTAATAACTTGGTAACACGGTCTAAAAAACCTTGCAGAAATGCAGATACAAAACAGTTTAAAACAAGAGTTAGTATTTCCAGATACTGACCTGGGGCAGGGTAGTTGTGTTGAACCCTAGTTTATGTTGTGTAGGATTTTTTTTCAACTTACTTTTTTTTTTTTTTTTTTCCACTCATCATTGTTCTGAAATTCTTGTTCCAATTAAAATTTACAATCTGATAAGCGTTCCTACCAAATATGCTTTGCAGAAGCCACACTGCAGGGTCTGTTTTGAGGCCATAACTAATTACGGAAGCAGGGTTGTTAGACTCACTAAAATCCTGCCTGCTTGCACCAGCAGATGAGCTCAATTTTTAATCTTCTGAAATGTGGGAGCTGTTTTTAAGGCCCAGAAGTCAACGGGAGATGTGGTCGTGAAGGATGCGAGATGGGTTTTGCTCACCATCCCTCTCTTTCAAGCTGTAGTTCTTTCTCTTTTTGCTCCTTGTAACAGACTGTTGAGTCAGAAAGCAGGACTTTGTGTGAGTCACTGCCGTGCAGTTCACTCAGGAGGGAGCCTGGGAGGTGATTGCTGATGTTTTTTTCTCTTCCCTTCAGCTGGTGAATCGGCACTTGTATTCAGGCAGCGCAGACAGGACAGTGAAGTGCTGGTTGGTAGACACTGGGGAGAGAATCCAAACCTACAAGGCTCACAAACACAGCGTTAGCACTTTGAAATACCACGCTGGGATCTGTAAGTTGCCTTTCCTATGTTTGTCTTTGATCAAAGAGTATTAATAGAGAATACTATAATTTTGAAGGCTTGTGAAATTGTCACTTTTTTTTTTTTTTTTATTTCCGCTCCTCCGTGTTTATGTTCAGTGTCAAACTTTGCTGCGCTGCTCCTTGTGGGAAGCTTGGATCTTCTCTCCATTTTCCACCTCCCTGTTCTGGCAAATGAAGAGGCACTTGCTTTATTTCTGTTACCAAGGGAAGTGGCTCAAATCCTGAGCTGTCTGTGGGTTGTTTGCATAGCTGTGGTTTAACCTTGCTAGTCTGATGTCTGTCAGTCTGCTCCTGCTGCATACTTGGGGAGAGGAGGTGGTGTTGGAGGATGTGCATCCCTGTGCTTGCCTCTTCTACCTTGCACAGGCTGTGTAATGGACTGTCCAAAACCAGGATCATGTCCTAAATGCTTCCTGCTACTTTCTAACATTTAGGCTTCCTGTTCAGGCTCTGACTACCCCCTACACTCATTTTCTACAAGTTCTTTTCCCTTCCTCTTTCATGTATTTGTTCCCCAAACCACCTTTCTGCAGTACCCAAGCATCACTTGCTTAATGGTGCTTGGGACTCAGCTTTGCTGCTCTCAGGACTCCTGTTAAGAGTGGTGTCTTTACATAAGAGCCTGTTGTTGGCATAACAGGATATTTTGACCATGAAACCTCCCTCTTTAAATCCCTTTGTTGGATGGCTTTCCCTCTGCACATCATCTATGCATTTCTGGGTTTGGGTTGCAAGGCTGCAACTCTGTTTTATCAGCCTGCACCTCTCTGTGTGTCATATTGATCTTACTCTGCCACTGGTGTTAGACTCAATGTGCCTTCACCTGCCCCCCAAAAAAGTACTTCCCTCCTTCAGGGTAACAGGAATGGTAATGTCTGTCTTGAACTAACCTAGAAATTCACAGTACTTTTCTAATTTTCATTTCTGTACTTCAGCTATGGAACTCATGTGTAACACCAGGTGAGTGGTTGCTGCTTGGGCCTTGGTATCACTTTTGACAGATCATCACTGTGATGGTGATAAGTGGGTATCAAATGCAAGATGGTACACATCAGGGAGGAGTTGTACCTGCACAGGCAAATTACAGTTTAATGGCAATTTTCTAGCACCATGCTTGACATGGCTGACTGACCACATTCATAACCCAGGAACTGAATTGATTTCTTAATTAAGTTTGGAAACTTAACATACAACCAAGCCCCCAGGCAGATTTTTATTTTAATCAGGAAGCCTTTATTTGGTCTTCTTTTCAATATTAGACCCGCAGCATTACTTTTCTTCATTAAAATAGTTAATTGTAACTGACAGGTACAATAAACAGCTCTCCTCAGCTATATTGCAGAACTACCCCACACTCCCCTACCTGCAGGTTATAATTTATGCTGATTTCAGCTTTTGCAGTCAGCTAGAAGGCTGAAATGGAAGGGGAAAGTGTCTGAGCTTATGGTGCACACTGGAGTTGTTATTGCTCAAAGATAGAGGCAGGTAGGGTGGGGGAAATGAACCCAAAATTTTAACCTGGGATCAACACTAGCAAACAAAATACTGATTTTTAAATTTTATTTAATTTTTGTGTGTGTTATTTTCCATCTTTTAATTATAAAGAAACCAAATCAGACATTGAATTCATCAAGACCAACTGCTCTGAGCTGGTGTTGGCCTGATCTAGTGAGGAATTTCCATGTCTGGGTGGGAGATGGAGAGAGAGACTGTCTCCTTCTGTAATGAGACCCCCAGAGCTGCATTTTTTCAGCACTGATCCTGCTTCCCATGCAACCAGTTGGGATTTGCCCAGACTCTCTAAACCCATCATAAACAAAGTTTAGTCTTGAACACAAGTTTCATTATCTGATGCCACCCTCAGCAGCTCTGCAGTGCTTCCCCCTCATCCTACCACCCTGTCACTGACATACACATATATTATCTTTCCTTAGCACTTTTTTTTTTTTTTTTTTTTTTTTAAATGCAGGCAATATTGCTGCATTTAGTCAGACCTGTGAAGAACATCCTGATAGTGTGAAAGAAGTACTCGCAGAGTTATTTAAGATCTCATTTTAAATCAAATGCAAAATTCTAAATCTGTCAGAGAGAATTGAATTATTCCACTTGAAGGGTAGAAAAATGTCATGGGAAAATATCAGGGACTCGTTTGAATTTAATTTAGACATGTTTTAGTTCTTGAAAGAGGACATTTCCCCTTAAAAATGAATTTATATACTATGATTGCTTGTATTATACATTGTAATTCTAATTGGAAAAACCTGTTAGGTAAGTGATCAAAGGCTTGTTCACTGGTTACCAATTGCTGTAGCTTAAAATTCTAGCTGTTCATCAGGGACAGAACAGCACTGTGTTTCCTTTCTCTGTCTTTCAAAACTGTGGGCAAAACACTTCAATATAAATTATGTTTGGTATGGTTTATGTCACATTTTCACCAGTGCCAGAACATGGAAAGAATCTCAGCTGAGAAGATCTTCATTCTGTTGCTTGCTATGTGATCACCAAAGAGTTTATGGGCCAAATAAAATATAGTAGAAGAATGAGAGGAAAAATAGAAGTTTTCCCAAAGTGTCTATAGAGTACAGGGAGTCCAGACAGATCTGAGAAATAAGCTGTATATCCTCAGAATTAGTTTCTAGTGAGTTTCATCAGTCTGCTTATATAATTAATAGCATGGGGACTATTAAAGCTAGTTCTCAATCTAATTTACTTAATGATACTATGTTGGTTATTCCTCTCATGTAGTATGTGCACAGTCATTTAAAATTTAATGCAGTTTATATTTTTTCATGTTGCAGAAACTCCAGGGAAACTTTTAAAACCTATTCTCCCAAGAGTCTATTAAATTTAAGTAAAAAATAAAAATTAATCATTTTGGGTTGATTTTGGGTTTTTTGTTTGTTTGTTTGTTTCACAGGTGTTATATATAAGCATATATTCAAATGCTAAATCTAACAGATCAACAGCTCTCCTTTGGAACACAGAGGTGCAAAGAAACTTCCTAGATCTAGAGTGACAGTTTAAAAGACATAAAAGATGTCTGTGGAAAGCAAAATCCTGTTAACAATAGCTAAAGAAAACTGACAGCTGCAAGTGAAAACAGCTCTTAACTGGTTCCTACTCTCTGCATGTGTGTAGTAGTATTAAGTGATTTCCATTCACTGGAAAAAGAATCTCTACCTACTTCCCTGCTTTACATCATTATTATTATTTTCAGAATGGGCTGTAATGCTTTTCAGGATTGTGTTGGCAAATGAATCTATAGCAGGCCATATAAAATTATTTTCCACATCCAGATGTTTCTTTAAGGTGTACCCCAGAAGTACCCAACCTCCTGCTCTTTAATGTGCAGTTGAAAAGCTGATGGCAGTAGGTAGCTTGTGCTCTACTTTCTTTTATTCCTGTATTTACTGCCATGATAATTTCTTCACCTCTCTTTAGGAATCCAGTGCCTGACTTCCCCCAAAAGATAAGGTATCTGTTTTCTTCTGGCACTTCAGTTTTGTAAAAAATACTTTCATGGTAGTGGCTTTTGCAAAGACCTGAAATACAGGGAGTAGTAAATGTATTTCTTTTTGCAGTTCTGAAATATTTAACTCTAGGAAATTCTGAAATATTTAACTTCAGGAGCTTGGGTTAAGTGAAGGAAAAGGGAGGGTTTACAAAGACAGCTGGTAACCCTTAATTCACTCAAATGTGCTCCTTTTCAGGCAGATTGCTAAGTATACATTCTAGTAATTGCCTTACTGTTTCTGGGTGCAGGAGTTCTGGGGATCTGATGTGAGGATCCTACAATGCTGAGAACTTGTTCTTTGAGCATGTTAAGATACCCCAAGGAAACCTGATGAACACCCAAGTTCTCTGACCACAATTTACTTAAAAAAACAAACAACTCCAATCCTCTCCAACCCTACTCTTGTAGCACCTGTACAAGATAGCACACAGAATACAGGAGTTATAGCCAAAATGCTCCAATAGCTCAGTGCTGTACTGAAATAGAGATGATAGCCTGGGCTTTGAACCACTTAAAGGCTCTGCTGCTTGCAAAGATCCTAAGCTAGAGGATTTAGCTGAAGAAATCCACCACACTGAAAGAATTTATAAAGCTGCTTTATAAAGAAGCCTACATGTGCTGCTCACCTCTGAGGACAGGAGATTTAACTGTAGTATTTCAACAGAGAGGGCCATGCCTACAGTTAGTAAGCTTATGGGTGAAAATGGGTGAAAATCCAGTATGTTTTAATGAAGCTAAAACCAAATTAATATCATTAGTATGAGAGAGGCTAATGCTCTTACTGTGGTTTGAAGCTTCCCTGTACAGATGCTTCTCCTGCAGTAGAAGTGATGAAGGTGCTGTAGTACTGAGTGGAAACCTGGAAATCAGGATGATAAATCAAATGCAAGTCTTTGAGGAAATCCTTAAAACCAGACTTAAAATAAATTGCTGCTTAGAATTAGAGGCATGTTTAGGTGGGGAAATGTATGTGGAAGAGTAGAGCAGAAAAAGATATTTGAAGTGTGTGTGGAGTGAAAGGTCGGAACTTCAGGCTTATGGCAGTTCAGTGTTGTGAAAAACAGAAAGTAAACCAAGCATGCTGGGGTCAGCAAAAAAGGAATTATCTGCACTTGCTGTAACTGAGAAGAGAATCAAGCCTGAGAGTGATACATCATGTTCCTTTGTGAACTAGTTCTAGGTAAATTTTTCATCTCAAGTGGGCTGCTCTTTTGTGGCTGCTGACATTTGGCCCCGTGCTGTGTTGTGTGGTTGTGTTGCAGTGTTCACAGGAAGTGGAGATGCCTGTGCAAGAGCTTTCAATTCCAGGAGTGGTGTCCTGCAGAAGATCTTCCGAGGACACAAGTTCATCATCAACTGCATCCAGGTCAGGAAAGGGCTTTGTTTCTTTGTTGGGATCTCTCACTTCTGATTGCTCCCTCAGTTGTTTTGTGGGAATTGGTGTGGCTAGCTGTTCTATGGCTTGAGTTGGATGTTGTTCTAGGAAAAGACAAAAAGTAACAGACCTTAATAGTTGTTTTGTAATTTTAGACAGAGTCTGTAATAATAAGGATAAGTGAAACCACAGAACAACTCCCCGGAGACAATCCTCTTCTCTGTGATTGGAAGTTTTTCAGGTCAGGTTAGACAAGCAACCATATGAAATCAGATGGATGTAACTGATCCTGTGTATGGGTGGGGAATGGGCTCTGGGCTCATGGAACCCCTTCCATTAGAAGACTCTGATGATAAGTGTATGCAGTGCTTTAGGGAGACAAAAAAATCTCCCTTATCCAAGCAGAATAATCTATACCATTATCCTCTTAACCCTCTGGGCATGGCACCCCTCAACAATCCAGCAACTGCTTACCAGCCTTACTGGTATTAGTGAGGAGCTAGTGGTGACCTCCATGTGCTATCCTGGAGAGAAATGTTTATATAAATAAATATAAATATATAAATATCAGGATCTATGTTGAAGAAGGCATAAAGATGACAAAGAAGTTCTGTGACGATGTCTGACCCACATTCTACCAGACAAGTGGAACTCTGTGCCACTGGCTCAAAATTTTTCTCAAAGTTAAGTGCCTGCAAAATTGCTTGAATATTGTCTAAGAAGTGATACTGGCTTTTAAAAGTTAAAAGGAGAGGAATTAGTAATCTCTGGTGGCAATGCAAAGACCTGTATCATGCAAGGAGCCCTGGGGGGGAAGTTTGAATTCCTGTGTGCTTTGTGCATTTAAGAATCCACATCTCCCTGCATCAGGCTCTCAGTAAATTCTGTGTGCAGGATGGAGATTTTGATTAATCCTGCTGATGTAAGCCAGAGTGCTGGGGGGATGCTGGCACCCTCCTCTGGTGCTGGACAGACTGATGCAGGAGGGGGAAGATGATCAAGACTGAGGGGTGGCTTCTAGGGCAGGGTAAGGACAACTGGACACATGAGCAACAGCTCAATGTTTCATTAAGGACAAAAAACTACAGGTTTTAATCAAGGTTAAATTACTGCAGGTCTGGGAGAACAACAAATTTGGAAGGAGGAATTGTACCTCTAACTTACTGCAAAAGGAGAAGGGAAGTGAGAAGGAAAGCATTCCTGAAGCCAGCTCCCACTGCCAACTGATTCTGGTGCCTCCTTAAGCTTCATCTTCAAAACCAGCACAGAAATTCCCAGCCTACTCTGATGTTGAGTTTAGTTCCCTGTTGCTTTTCTAGCGGGTTTAGGTTATAAATAACTCTTGCTGTTTATATTTTATGGCTCTGTGAAGTGGCTGAAAAATGAGTCCTGACTTGGTAATGTCTCATCCCACTTCAGCAGCTTTTGTGATAATTTATACTGGCTCTTGCAATGAGCTATCAGGCCTTAAGTGTGAGGATCAAGCTGTGTTTGCTCTGATTTTTGACAGTTTGATTGTGTCGAATCTGAGCTGGAGGGTTTGGTATTAAATGTGGCTTTGTTGTTCCAGATCCACAATGAGTTGCTCTACACAGCTTCCCACGATGGCACACTGAGGATCTGGGACATCCGGGGAATATGCAAGAGAAATAAGCGGCGTTTGAAGAAGGAAAGGTCTGTCCAGGGCAGGAGCTCTCAGAAGGGAAGTCTCTCTCGGCTTTTCAACAATAAAGTTGGCTGTATGGTACAGCAAGAAAATGGGGAACATGAGGCTGTGGAACTAATGTGACTGTCCAGGACAGACTTTCCATCAATGAACCAAAGCTGAACCTTTTGTTTTCTGCACCATTGTGTCCATGTAAACCAGAACTTGGAAAGAGATGGGAAACAGCTTTCCTTGGATTTTTTTTCCAGGAGCCAGGATTCTTTGTGACTGTCAGATGGACTCAGGTGTTGGCACCACAGAGGACTCTCAGATGAGCAGTTCTGGGTCAGGAGGGACTGCAGTGTGGTTCAGGTGTTGTACTTCTGTGTGTGCAATTAAGAGCTGTACTTAGGAATGCTTGTTTTCAGTTCCCTCTGCGTAGAAGGGTTGCACACTGCTGCCTGCCTGGTGTCTAATGAGAAATGTTTTCTGTTCCTGTTGCCTGCTTGCATGGCCTCTCTTTGGTCCAACACAGAAATGAAAGGTGCTTTGTAGGATGACTGAGTTCTGCTTTTGCAGCTGACCCTTGGGTCATTTTTTTGTTGATCAGACCACCTAACTCAGGATGGTGTGGCTCAGCACAAGGAGTTTGAAGCAGACTGGACACCTCTCTGGGAAGCTGTGAGTAGAGGGACAAAAATTAGGGTTTGTTTGTCTTTTTTTTTTAAAAAAAAAACCAACAAACCATAAGCTGGAGAAAAATCTAAACCTCTGACCTTTTGTATCAAGGTCAGCTGTTTGCCAGGGCACAGGAGCTGTCCTGGTCCCAACAACCTGGTGGGTTCTTTTTTTAACCTTTTTCAGTCTCACACTTCAGCAAATGAAGCATCAACAGCCTCATGTGTCTTCCATGTGCTGCCAGGAGTTTGTGTGTCCAGCCATCTGCTTGCTCCCAGGTGTGGTTCCCCAGATAGGAAACTCCTGATGGGCTCCTGAAGGGTCCCCTCTCAGCTCCCCTGGGCAGCCTGGCCCAATGCTTGGCTGTCCTCATGGGGAAAAGGTTTTCCTTATATCCACTGGGAATTTTAAACTGTGTTTTTTTCAGGGGAGAGGAGGGTTTATGTTTTTTCTGGAGGATTTACTGGGTGCTCTAATTTTGGTATCTTTCCTCTTGTTGAGGTTATGACTGTCCTTCGTTTGCTAGGTTGTTAGTAGCAACTTCAAGAGATGTTCTCCCAGTCTTTTTCCAGGTTCATCCCTCTCTGATAACCACTGAGCCATGAGCAAACAAGGGTTCTTATATTTTTCTATTTGCAGATATAACTCTTTGTAGAACCAATACAAAAATACCTAACCACATGTTTTTATTTTTGTGTCTTTATTTATTCTGTACTACAGCAAGATAAAAATGCTGTAATCTTTTTTTTTTTTTTTTTTTTCCCAAATGGACTAATAAACATGTGGCATCTACAGACAACTGTCTAGTTTTTGTTTTATTCTCTTTTAGAAAGAATTTGGCTGGCTGCAGCAGCACAGCAGTTAAGAATGAATGGAATATGGGCGGGGAGAAGAAAAAAAAAAACCAAAAAACGACAAACCCAAACAAAAACATACACTTCTGGAAACATTTCCAGTCTCTCCCTCACTGCAGAGGCTGGGGTCAGGCGAGCTGCTGAGCTGCCCTGCCTCCTGCCAGGCCTTGGGCTGCCACAGCTCAGTTTCCTCCATCAGAGGAAGGAGGGATCAGTCTGAAAGGAAAGAGCAGATGATGAAGAACCAGACACCTGGCTCAGTGATTGCTGTGGTGGCACCAGAGCCTCCTGCTCTGAAGCTGTAACACTGCATCATTGGGTGCTGTCTGTCACTTCTGCTCTGCACCCTGCTCACCTCTCCTGCTCAGCAGCTTCGTTAGCTCCTACCTGGCATCTAGGAGGAACCAGAATTTTAATTATGTTAAATGCCTACCAAGAGAGACTAATTTGGGAGTTTATCTGCATAGTGGAGACTTAATTCCACTCTAAGCCTCTTGGTCGTGTTGTTGCAGCTCAGTACTGGCCCTGTGGGAAATGTTTATGAGACAGTGGCCTGTGGTTGCTGGGGTGATGGCTTGGTATGCAGCTAATTTTATTTGTATTTTGCATATGAGGTCAGTGCCAAGTAGGAGGCCCCTAGCAGAGATGGATGGAGTTGCACAGATGGTCTGTGCTTATACCTTTTGTTTAAAACTTTGCACACAGTATGTTAGACATGAGAGCTTATCTGGCCTCTAGAGCAGCTGCACATAGAATTAGCAAATGGATTTAATAGGCATGGATCTCAGAGTGGAATTAATGAGTCATTATCACTTCTGCTTGTTGCTAAACTTATTACAATGTCTCAAAATACATGGTCAAAATTAAGTTAAAATTTGGACAATGACTCCTGCCCTGCTGGTCACTTAAAACCTCACACAGAGTTTCTAGGGGGCAGTGCTGGCAGGATTACATCACTGAGGAATGGTTTCTCTGGCAAGCACTGCATGTTATGATGCTAATTTTAAATCCCTCAAGGACAAACGTTCACTTCTTGTCACTGCCAGTTTGCTGTGCAAGCCACTTCAAAGAGGAGGAACACTGCCTGTACAGCCCAGCACTGCCTTTGGGCAAGCTGGAATGCCAGTAGGTTTGGGAACCCCCTCTGGCTGAAGGAAGGAATAAATTTGTGCTTTCCTACTTACTTCTTGTTAAAACTACATAAAACCCTCTGGCTGTTTTTCTCCTTTTCAATTATTGTGTATGTGCAGCTTTGTGCTGCACTTTGTCCAGTGGTTCCTAAGTGCTGTCCTATAGAGTAACAAGATACAATGGGTGATGGTGCCCATTTTTTCCTCAGAAACTCATCTTACTGTCTTCTGGAAGAAGATACAGAACTAACTGAATTTCCATAGAATGCATAAGTACAAAATACAAATAATTCCAGTGTAATTACTCCCTGCTTTTTGCTGTCCTTGGGTAAGGCTGCCATGGGGAAGAACATCCCCAACTGAAGCCTCTTTCAGTTCATCCACTGCAACCAAGCAGTTGTTTTGCAGGCCAAAGTTCTGCACCTTTCACCATCTTGCTCTCCCTCACAAGAGTTCAGGGGCCCTCATTTCGCCACTGATAAGTGCTGGGTAAGAATAAACTCTCACCAGACATCGCATTTTCCAGCAGCTACTGTCAGCCCCCGCTCTGAGCAGAGACCAGGGCCGGTTCTCCTTTTCTCACCAGCTCCAGCCCATGCCGGAGCAGACGCGCCATGAGCTCCCTCTGCCGTGAGACTGAAGCTACAGGATGCAAAGAAACCACTTTTAAGAAACGCTGACAAGCAGGGGAGCTTCTGTTCCCAGTGAAATAACATGCTTCCATAGAAAAAAAATCGGGTATTATAAAACACACATAAACCCCCAAAAATACTTCTCCAAAATGCTGAAGCTGGGAACAACGACAGAGCTGTTGAACAAAATTTGGTTCAGGGACTGATTAAAGAAGAATGTGCAGTCCTCATGAAATTCAGCAGTCTTAAAGCCTACACCTGCAAGAGGTTAAGAGTTGCTGCTGGGGGACACTGGTGATTTAGTTATAAAATGCAATAGGGCTGCACAGGTCTCTGCCAGGTAGTTCCTACTGGTTCTCCAAACCAAAGCATAGAAAACTCCAGACCAGCAGCAGAAGCAGCACATGGTTACCTTTATTGCCTGCATAACATCCACATGAAGTGACAAGCAGAACGCTGTATAAATCCATGCACAACAGATACATACAGGTCTCTTAGAAATTTTTCATAAGAAGTTTGTAAGTTGATACCTCTTATCATCTCAGGAGCTAGGTTTCTGATTTACAAACTCATTTGTTTTAAAGCTGTTATTTTAAAATGGTATAGAAATGCTTCTTGTCTTGAATACTAAGTGAATTAACTTATTTCACAATAAAAAATATAGTTTAGTTCTATTAAATTTGCTTTTGAAAATAAATGTTTCTATTTTTCTGCTATGACAATAAGTTACAATGTATCACAAATGTAGGCTTTAAGCAGATCTATAAATAAGCAGGAATTAAGTGTTCCACCCATGGTTCACCTGAATTCAAGGCATTTATTAGGAGATAAGCTGAAGGTGCATTTATAATCCAAACACGGTTTGTCAAGGTAAATACATGTAACTGGAGAAGATGTAATGAGATTTAATGCTGTGGTACTTGTATATAGGATAAGTATTCATGAATGATCTGTTCCTCTTCCTCCAGTGTTAAATCCAGATAATCCTCTTCATGTTCAGGAATATCCTCTAGGATTTCATTGACTGCATCATTCTCCATGTCTTCATCAGTTGGTAAACTGGAAGAACCTTCCAGCAAAGAAACACAGAGGTGAATTCAATGCCTGTGGTACTTTGCTTCTTTCATCAGCACAACTGCTCTGTGAGTCTGGTACTGTAAAACTACCCCAGCCAAAATAAATCAGAAAAGGACATTGCAGGATGGCTTTTTTTTTTTCCTCATACTTAAAGCTGCAGGAAGGCCCTTGGTTCTACAACAGGGATCACTACAGCTCTGACAAATAACGGAAGAGCCAGTATGTGCACATTTCCTCTTTGCTAAATGCTGAGTATTAATTACAGTTCTACCATGTAAGGGGCAGAAGGATGTGGTCAAATCAGCTGACTGTACAGCACAGATTTGGAATAAACTTCCTAGTGGTCAGAACTCAGCAAGTGAAAAAAGAAATCATTATCAGTGGAAGGTTCAGGGAACATGCTCCAGCAACTCAGTACTTGGTTTGGGAACAATTATGGACAGGGAGAGGTGGGTTTGCTTTTCAAGAGAATTGGTGTGGCACAAAGACCACCTGAAGGGAGAGGCTGGAATTGCTTGTGAGCTGGAGAGGGCCATGTGCTCCTCACTGGGGAAATGAAGATGCAGACACTTAAGGCCTCCAGCCTTGTGTGCCAAAGCCACAAGCCATTCAGCAGCCATTTCCACTCAGCCCTTGCCAGGATACCTCTGAAGGTTGCCCCTTTCTTCTGGGCTATATCCACTTTATGCACTGCAGCTGATAATGTACTTTACGGTTCCATGTAGGGCTGCCACTGGCTGCTGGGGCTATAGATTATCTGGAGTCATGGAGGCCTTGTCTATAACTGTGTTACTGATAACAGTATTGAGGCACGACTCAAGGCCCTCTGCCATGGCCCTCTGCCACCATTTAATGATTCTGTACAAGATCCAGATGAGCTGTCTGCCCCCTGCCCTCTCTTCTTACCTTCTTACTTCTTACCTGCAGACTCAGTAGGTGAATCTTTTGATGAAGTTGATTCTTCTGATGGACTGGACCCTTCTGGAGACAGAAGCAGTGAAGCAGGAAGAACTCCCCCATAATGAGCAAGGGTTTGGGAAGCTAAGTGGATGTTGCCTTTAAAGATCTTTAAAGCTTGCTCTGCCGACTCACGGCTGAAGCCCATATATGTCAGCTACAGGAGGGGGGAAAAAAGAACAAATTAAAAATTCTGGAGAAATGCAAGCTCATCCAGCAGCAGGGTCTGACAGGAATCTGACTGCATCTGATAGTCATTCCTCTTGCAAAGGGGAAAGTGCTGAATGCCAGGAATTCCAGGACACTGACTGGTTTACTGGAACAGTTAACAGCAGGGCAGTGACCTACTGAATGAATGGGGATGTTAACCAGATTCAAAAGCCTCTTGTTTAGTATCAGACCAATTATTTTTCTGTTTTTCAAAAGGAAACTTCAAAGCACTCCAGCACATCAGAAGAGTGCCCATGCTATTTACTTTTCCTGGCCAATGCAGTTTTCTTGCCTGATACTGATTACACAGCCACACTAACTGCTTAAGAGCAGGCAGCCTATGATGAGAAACACCCCAACTCTTCCCTTTGTGCACTGCAGCTTTTAGAGTTTGCATGAATTTCTCCTTTACTGTCTTTTTTAGGACAGAGCATTAGAGTGCACAGACTTTGCTTCATATCTGTGGGTGACAGCTTTGTGTAATAGGCAGGAGGTGCACAGAAATGACATTTTAGCCCAAGTGTGACTTCACCATGAAGAACAGATGCCAGACAGAGGAAGTGTGACAGCTTGAGTGACATGGGTCAGAGAAAATTTATACAGCTTTGCTTGAGGAATATCTGGTGTGTTTGAAGGCATAATTCAGAAACAAGACAACCAAGTCCTAAGAAAGCCAAAGGCCTAACTTACTTGATCAATACTTTCCTGGGAAACTTGAAACTGGTCCATGGCCACAGGATCATCATCATCATCTTCCAACAGTAACTCTGGGTTATCAAGGATAAACTACAATAAGACAGAGAGGGATCAGAAGACAGCAATAGAAATACAGTAGTCCTCTGTATGAATGTATATTTAGCCCAATAACTGACCTAAGCAAACCTCAGCTGACTTAAATGATATCTGATTCACTGGGTCAGAAAGTTCAGTGCTTACAGTTCAGAAAAGGTAGCTGTGAACTAACAAATACAGACTACAAAATAATGTGCTACAAAATAGATAAAAAAAACAAACAAGGATTTTTTTTTTTGTACAAAAGTACTAGTTCTGAAAATCACTTACCTTAAAGGCTTGGTCCAAGTTTCCATGAGTATTACGAAGAGCTACTTGAGCAGCTCTCTCTGAATAGCCCATACTTTTCAAAGTGTTTATGTCTTCCAGTCGCTGCCTTCTTTTAGCTCTCTCTTCCCTCCTTATCTGTGCCTTTTCCTGCAAGAACAGAGCCATTACAAAGCTCACTGTGCATGGGAATGCTTCAGCTTCCCCTGTGCATACAGCATTTCTTAGATTTACTTCTTTGAGTTTGAATCTCTTGAGGCAAAGGGATTTTTAATGTTTTTTTTTTTTTTTTTAATACAGACTGTGCTGCCAGACACTCGTTACTAAATAAAGCTGCACTTGCACCAGCCAGCACTGCTGCCGTGCTTCCGCTCCGCAGCCTCTGCAGATCAGATCCTCTGCTATCACAGCTATTATGGGCCCCGTGTGGTAAGTGATAAACCTGCCTGGCAGATGGGCCTGCAGAGAAGACTTGCCAAGGACACACAGTCAGAACTGGGCACGAAGCCAAGGAGTTCTGTTCAGCCACTCTCTCTCAGCCATTTGACTTTTTTGTCCACATTTCACTGTCTGAAGTCTGGAAGTGCCAACTCCCCCAGCTTACCAAATGTTACTTCAGGCACTTCAGACCTGGACAAGACTTTAGCTTCCTTCACTACAGCACAGGAAAAAAAATAATCCTTCTCTCCTCCTGGATCTTCCAAGTCCAAAGCCATAATAAGGAGCAGCTTGATGGGTGCCCTCATAGCACTTTATTGCGCAGTCTCTTGTCTTTCAGATCAGCCAAGCCCAGGAGTGGCACCTTGGTCACTGTTTTTGTCCCTGTAAGGAGCATTGCTGACTAACAAACACTGGTGCAGAAGTTTCCTATGTGCCTCTATGGTACAACCACAGGTCTTTGTCTCTCTCATCTCATCTGTTTTGGGACAGACCTTCCCTTGTTGTACTAAATTTTGGTTTCAAACTCGTGGTAACAGATGTCAAACTGTCCGTTACACTAACGGTGCCAAAACAAGATAACTGAAGTGCTTAATTTTAGACCCAAAACATGATCCAATGGACAACCCAACTAAAATGATCCCTGATTTAATACTTTCACTGCACCATACCTCTCTCCTGTTGGTGATAAGATTGGCAGCATGCTCCACATCCCCATGGCATGCTCGCAGGGCAAGGCGAGCTTCTTGTTCAGAGAATCCCAGGAGTGACAGCTGATCAACTTTATCAGGATCTATGGACAGCTCTTCATATAAACAAGATGCCTGTATATAGGAGAAACAAAACAATACAGTTTACACTGTTACTAATATACAAACAACAAAAAAGAGTCTCTCCAGTTTTTAAAGTAAGCAAATAACAGGGAGAAGGTGCAAAACAGAGCCCAAACACAGGAGCTGTGAAGGACTTGGAAGTTTTACCTAATGGTTTCTTACCTTCTGAATATACTCAGCAGCCTCCTTCTCTCTGCCACTGTGATAGTGTCCTATTCCTTGGAGGAGGTAAAGCCGTAGAAATAAAACCTTCTCACGACCATAACTTCCCTAAAGAATTGTTTCAACAAGAGAAGCAAAGAGTAGAACATCAATTCAGTATCAACAGAACACTTTACATGTTTAAAAAGAAAATATAGTTACTAATACATTACACTTTGTATGCAAATAAAGTATTGTACCTAAAACACTGATTATGTATAAAAATTAATGTTTGCCATGACCCTTATGTCAGGTCCAATGCCATAACTGTGCCAGCAATTACACAACAGGCTGAGGAGGCATGAGAAAACTTTAAAAACACCTACAAGTCTTCTAATACTTGAACAGTAACTGAATAAATACTTGAACAGTAACAATTAGATCAAAATGGACATACTTTGATATCAATAAGTCTTTCGTGGTTCTCCCCATAGCACCTCTGGAAGCATCTATGTGCTGTGGACAACTTTTTCTCTGCATCATCCAGGCAGTCCAGCTGCTCCAGGCGGAAGTAGCACCACACTATGTCCAGCTGCAGCACTGCATAATTATCAACAGTGTTCAGCAGTTCTGTGCTACACTCACTAGAAAATAAAACAATTACTTGGGTTTTTTTGGGGGGGAGAGGTTATGTTTTCCACATACTTTTTAGCACTAATGAAACAGTGTTTCATTAGTGTTTTAGCACTAATTAAACTCGCATGTTTGAGAAACCACACGCTTGGTTTTTGACCCAGCAAACTGTGGTCAGTGAACTTTATCAAAGCACTGATCTCCCATCACATTCAATGGAGACACTGGACACATAACACTGCACCTCAAAGAATTATAGTTGTCACAGCTCATCTTGTCACTATTTAAGATAGCATCTCTTCTAAACCAGGATGGAATTAAACCCTGTGTAATCTTTGAGAGGACAGAGAAGCTGTGTTCCATAGTGCACAAGAACATGCAGAGTCCTGTTCCAGTCTCCTTGCACGTGCATATATATATATATATATGAGAACCAGATGGGGACAGTATCACTTTTGGGGATGTATAAAGGGCAGCTTGGGGCTCCTGATTGCTGACAAGAAAGTAGTTTACCTGCAGAAAGCCTGGTATGGTTACTAACCTCAGCCTCAGAGAGTATCTGTAACTGTCCCTCAAACTAATGTTATTTATAGCCTAGTACAAGAATATTGACAGTTTCTGTTTAGGTTGATATGAAAGTTGCCCAGTGGCTGTATCTGTTTCAGGTGTTCTACATGCAGCTACCTGTCTTTGAGTAAGCAAGTCAGGGCCTTTGTCTGCTGTTTCCCATCTGCAGAGAGGGTATGAAGTAATCCTGGGCAAAACAGGCCCTGATTTATATGCACAGGTAGAGCCAATGTTATTCCTGTATTTGGTTAGCAAAGAGGGACACGAGGACTCAAAAAGGTTCTTACCAGAAGTGTTTATCAGCATCCAACAAATATGGCAGTGCTATTTCATATTCTTTTTTCTTCATTAATGCTCTTCCCTTCTCGTGATAACCCATTGCCAGCACAAGTGCCTAGAAAAGCAGATTAAGACTCTTCCTTGCACCTCCCCAACTCATTTTTATAACTTAAAAAACAACAACCAATCACCAATAGCTAGGTAATCCATCAGAGACTTTTTTCTTCCTAGAAAAATACCATTGTATCTGTTCTGTAAGAGTAGTACTATTTCACATAGCTTCTCACTTCTCTCCCATCTGCTAACGTTTGATATTGTCTGATTAAAAGCAAAGAATGTTACTGACACATGAAGCATTGCACCAAGTTTATTTTAAGAATGCAACCCTAGACAGATTTTCAATGATGACTGAAAAAAAGCTAATTCTTTTCCTGGGTGCTGCACTTCCTAACAGCATTGAAGTTGTTTAGATTTGTTATTACAGACATCTTGTAAAACCTTAACATTCTCCTCCTGCAAGACCACAGAACTCAAAAATAAATTCTGAATGTGACTCGTTCCTGCAGTATGACAGATGTAAAGCTAAATAATATTTTTGGATAGAAACAACCTGCAGTACTTCTCACCCCTGATCAGTACTGGTGAGATCTGGTGCACTTGAACACTTGATGCTTTAACTCTTGGGGTGAGTGACTGGTTTCAGCACTTCCTCAGCACAGGGGAGGGAAAGGGCAGCTGTTATTCCAATCATCCAGAAACTCCAGATGATGCAGAAAACACAGTACACCACAAAAAAACCCTCAAGCAGTACCTAGCATAAGCTGAGGCCTGCTTATTTCTTCCAGAGGTGGGTTGTTTGTTTTTTTTTTTGTTTCTAGGTCTAAACCCAAGTATTTGTAGATTTTTATTTAACTTCAGAAAATCCAGCAATCTCAAAGGATAGCACCTATCACTACTCTTCTGTTTCAGCAGCAAGCATCAGGTATCTCACCCCTACTGTAATTCAACCCAACCTCCCAACCATTGATATTTTCATTTGAGAATTTGGAACTTTCTTAAATGGTGAACAAATTTAAATTTGAGATGGGTTACAGTGAGAAGTATCTCAAAATTATTTGAAAAGTATCTGATTCTCAAAGACTTACTGAGTTTCCAACTGAAACTGAGGTCTAATGAACAAGTTATTTTCATGCTATTCTAAGTTGACCAAAATTTAAAGTATGTGCTAGGATATGACAAAATTCATCTTAAAACATACACACAAAACATATGGAACACACAGTGCAAGATTAGACTTGCAATTAGATCAACAATCAGAGGTCATTTTCCAGATGACTGAAGTATTCCCAATTGTAGAAATCTACCTCAATTTTGTTTCAAAATTATTTCTGTTAAGCAAGCATCTACTGGACCCAGAGTTCTATACCAAAACATCTGTCTGAATTTCAACCCAGTATCTGAAATGCTTCAGCAAACATTGAGTCAAGCCATGAAAAGCCATCTTAGTAGATTTTTAAGATACTTTTACCTACTTTTTTAGCTTGAGGAGGAATCTCAATTGACCTTCCCTTCTGATTAGCTATATCTAGATATGGAACAGAATCTGGATCAAAGTTCTCCTCTGAAAGATAAGAAAAAGAAGTTTAAATTTAAAGTATCACACCTCAACAGAGTAACTCTACTATCATGACTTTCTGTCAGTAAGTCATTAAACAAAAAAGCAAACAAACAAAAAAAATCAGAATTACATATAAAGGCTGCATGCATGGTTTGTTTGGACATACCTACCAACAATGGCCCTGAAGAGACAAACTTAAGGAATTTTAGAAAGGTCACTAAGATAAAGGCTTTGTTCATCCAGGAATTTCAACTCATTGAAAGGCACATGAATTGTAAAAAATATTTTGCAGAAGACAAAATACCTCCATTTTTCACAATAAAGCATGTCAAGTGTTATATCAAATAAAGCAGAGAATAAAAAAACCCTCACAACTGAATAGAGTTGATAAAACTGAAAAACTCAATAATAAAATACAGCTCAGTATTTTTCTTTCCCAACATGTTTAATGCTTATAACGAAACTACCAATTTTGTTTTCACTTCCATCTGATTTAAAATGAAAAGAGGCTTTTCTTGTAAACAAAAGACAGTTATGAGGGAGTTTGCTGAGATTAAAAGCTTTTGCCCTACAATTTTTCTCAAATGAAACAAAAGGGTTGTTAAATCCTTTCTACACTTCACACAGAACCTTCAGCCTTCGAGCTCAATATGAACCCCACTCAATACTCTGGCATTGTCCTAACTGACAGCTCAGGTAAATACCTTAAAGAGACCCTACACAGGATTCAAGGGCTGAGGTCTAAATTGCTCCTTCAGTCCATAAAAGGAAGAATTTTTTCAATTGTTCAAAATCTGACATTACAGTAAGAAACAGGCTGTCACTGATTGTTAAAAGAAGCTTTGTTCAGGTCCTTTTGCATGTGGCAGGAATTAATTATATACTCAGTTCCAGGGTTTCTTGTTTGTGATTTTTGAAACAATAAAATAGAGAAGTGATTTAAACTCACAATGAAGCAATGCAATTCCCAAACATCACCTCATTTTGAAAATTTTTATTGTTAAATTGACTGTATTCCTTTAACTTGATCCAGAGTTTCCAGCAATCAACATCAAATGCAGTGAGAACAGAACAGCCACGTTACAGATGAGAATGACAAGTGAGCTGTTCTGCACAATGAAACCATGGTTACACACACCCATATCTGAGGTAAACTACAAAAAAGTGTGTAATGACTTCCAAAACATTATTCCACTGTGCTTATCTCTACCATAATTTAAAGCCTGTTCTCAGGAGTCATCAGTCCCTTAACTGTCAAGTACCAATTAAATAATAATTGATTCATATTGTATCTTTCTCAAAGTACTAAATCTAGCATTCTAATTGTCTAAGAAATCACAGAAGAGTTGGAATAGAAGAGGAAGTTTTAGTCAACTTAAAATCTGGTTTTCAAGTAGGTAGAAACCTAGAAAGGCATGAACTGAAATCCAACCATGGTACAGATGCTCTTCTGTGTTCAGAGTCCACTTGAGAAGACAATGTTTGATGTCAAGAATTAATTAACACCCAACTCCACCCCACAAAAAAATGCTCAGTCTCCCTTACCTCTCTCTGCTAGAATTTCCAAACCCTTCCTAGTCCTTTGCATCTTGTCATTTATTTCTTTTTCTTTCTTGCACTGCAGTTCTTCTTCCTGAACTTTTCTTTTAGTTTCCTCATCACTCTGTTCCAGTTGAAGCACCATCACTTTTGCATTGTGTGTTACACCCTGGTCTTCCAGGGTTTTGCCTGCAAAATAGAGTATGATGAACACAATACTCTGGGCTAGAAGACAGCCCATATACATTGTACAATTGAGAATCAAGTCCAAGTTCCTATTGTCAATTCCATGACTCTAATTCTTACAGATTTTAAGGAAAATAAATATGTCAGATGCCTGGGTCATGAATAAAGACAAAGTTGTTGTCACCACTTCCTGCAAGGTCTGACAAGTTGAACATGTGCAAAGTATTACAAAAAGTTTTTTAATGTGCTGGTGTAAAATATAGTTGGAGGGAATTTAGTGTTTCTCTTCAACATGCATTTTCAGTGTTTCAATCCCTGAAAATGGATTTGTAACACTTGTAACTGCTCTGTCTAAAAATTTTCATCATAATAGCTTATCACATTCCCTGTTATTCCTTTGGAATTTCTGAAATTAACAGAGCTGCAAGACAATTTTTTTTTAGAGAATCAGTAAACTAGAAAAATATCATAAAAGTATATGCAACTAGAGATACATACCCAAGTCAAGCTGCTTCTTATTTATTATTATTTTGATAGAATTTTCTTTTAATGCATGTTCCTGTGCTATCCTGTGAAATAGAGAATTTAATCCATGAATATAAATGTGGAAGGTTAGGCAATATTTCTGTTACAATAGCACTAAAACTTGAATGTGAGTTTACTCATAACTGGCTTAAAACTTTTGCTAGAAAAGGTTGCTAGAAGTAAAATAACATCATCAGAAAACTTTGTGTACCATATAAGGAAAATGTGGGACACAGAAAGAGAAAAAGCAAAACAGATAGAAAAGAATATCATTTTATTAAGCTTAAAAACACAAAGAGAAACTGTGTTCACTGATCAGATGTCCTACCTAGTAACAGATTTGGAATACTGATATCAAGTCCTTTCTCAGGTACTTGCTGGGGATTTACAGCTTGTTTCTTCCACAGCTGCAACTTCCCTGTTTTTTATCTGTCAAACTACAGCTCCTATCATGAAGAACTGCCCTACAGGGGCACTGGACATCCTATTCAGACATACTGAACAAACACATGCTCTGAAAAAGCTTGTATCAAACTAACAGCACACTGTTTGTCTTTTCTGTTTAGTACTGTATGGCAGAATGCTACCTCATTAGATAAGAACCAAGGGTGATTACACTTACTGTGATCTGAGCTCCTTGCCTGTGATGAACAGGTTAGTTTCCAGTGGGATTTTCCTGCTCTGCAGTAATTATATTTGGAGGGGGAAAGAAGGAAGAAATGAAAAAAGCATGGTATCAAGATACTTTGCACATTTTCTTAATGAATATTTTTTACAACTTCAACTTCTTTTTCAAATAATCATGTTAACAGGTTATGGTTGGGTATACATATTAGCAATTTCTGAGCAGGGAATCTTGTATTTGCTATTTAGTGCTAAAAATAAGCATTGTAACAGCAGAAGATTCAGATTTAGATAAATCTGAATTCAGAACTAAACAATTTTAACTGAGTAACTTAATTATGCACTTCTAATCTTAACTCTGCTTTGTAATTATGCCACTCACCTGTGACTGGCTAAGTTATGATTAATTCCTGTTAGTGTCTCTGGTCTCAGATTAAATAAACTGGAATTTTCAATTAATTAATTCCCCTATGCCCAGCAGCATTTTAAAGAGGAATTATGAAACTATTTATTTAACTGCCTGGCAATCACTTAACAGTATCTACCCTTTGTCCCATCACATGCCCCAGAAATTATTTTTCACTATAGGAGAGAGAATAATTATGACTGTGCTGTGTTTTCAGAAATTTAGTTTAAAAACAAAAACAAAAAACAAAAACAAAAAACAAACCAAAACAAAAAATGAAAAAAAAAAAGTCCTTCAGAAGCATAATTTACCATCCAAGATCTTCAGAAATAAAACTCAAAACACTGCCCTTTTCCAGACTGAACATTTTCTTCTGTTGCTGATAATAAGACCACAACCTTTAACCACACCTAAATGAAGAACTTATCTTTCATGGTTACCAGGGTGAACGAAGAAATCCAGCACCGGGGAAGATGCTGCTTCTGTACAAGAACAAAACTAGGAAGTGATCTGAGACAGTTCTAAGGGGGACACACTCCAAGTTAAGAGGCCAAACCAAGGGTCTGCTCTCTGTCCTGTGACACAGCACACTTCCCATCCATAGGGTTGAATCCTTTTAAACTTCAAAGCAGAGCAGCTGTGTCCAAAGTGCCATTTGAGATGGGTCCCTGGCTTGTGGCAGCCCCCACACAGGATACCAGGGCCTGGGCTACACTGCCTGAGAGCACACACTGACAGCCTGACAGCCACCAAACAGCAGCCAGCCAGTCCCCAACCCTTGTTTAGCTGAGTAAGGCAGATGTAGCCACAGAACCTGGTGGGGTGACCAGCCTGACACTGATTTAATTAGACTCACATCATTATTCAGGCATATTTTATTTTTAAACCTAGAGATTGAAGCCTGGGTTTAAAAGGGCAAAGCTACATTCACTTCTATCTCTGAGAAGCTTTGAGGAGCCTTATTTACAGAAGAGCATGTGTACCACCACAACAGTAAATCCTGCTTCTCGTTTCCAAGTTCAAACACTGGACATACACTGAACTATTTTAAAGTAAGTTTAGTACAGCTGCCTGTGCTGCAATAGTTTCACAAGGATAATGCCATCACTAAGAACATTGTCACATGCCACTGTTAAAAGCTAAAGGAGTTCTTTTCTGTGTTATTAGCCATACATGGCCTAAGATGATACCAAATTCGAGTTACTTATTGCACTTGAAGATGTTTTTTGGGAATTATAGCTGTCATTTAAACAAAAGCTGTGGTAATACAGTGACATTCATATGCTAATTCAACTTTAAGTATTCTACAGCTGAAAAAATACAACTGCTCTTTACTGGTAATGTGAACAGTTATGTTGGAAGGAACCAAGCTGAAGCAGACAGACACTTAAATCTAATTTACTCTTAACTGAAAGATAATTTCTTGTTAAATCCCAGGAGAAAGACAATTACTGATCTCCCAGTATTATCTTCCCATAAGATAATGGGAAACCTGGGAAACAGAAACATACCCATGGAACCCCTCCACTCCCCATATTTTATATACCTAACACAGCTCTCATACAAAACACCTGAAGAGGTTGAAGAAGTGAAAACATTTGTGTTAGACACAGCTCTGGAATGGAAAAGGTGATCAAAGCAAAGTAACTTATTCCTGATTGTCTCCAAAGCCACTTACTTTTCTACGAGGCAGATATATATCAAGCCTTGCAATCCCAGTCACTTTAAAGTTTTCATTTCCTGTTCCACGCTCAATTGCTTTACACCGTATTTCTTCAAGCATATTCTCTGTATCAGTTTCACTGATATGCAGCTTGGGTGAATATTTTAGTACAAGCTCCTAGAAAAACACCAAGAAAAACTGGGAAAATGCACCAGCAGTCTAACATGGAAGATGCATGGCATCAAGGCAGAGAGAATATTTACCTTCATCTCTTCACCAGCTTCTTTTTTCTCATTTGTATAAGGTGGTTTCCACAGCTGAATTTTGTCCTCTCTTAAGTAACTTGTCAGTTTTGCTATTAAATACTTCTTTTGGGCCATTCTTTTAAAACAAAAGCACAGTTGGAAGGGAAAAGAGAGAAAAGTAATCAATCTTTTAATATAGCTTCCCTGTACTAAGATACTGTACTTTTTCAAGTCTAAACCACATTTTGGAATTCTACAAAAAATGTTGAGTACAAAAATGGATTCCATGCATTTCAGTGGAGAGGAGAACTTAAGTCCAAACTACTACAAGAAAACTGGAAAGGGAGTGAAACCTGGATTGGAGGAGGAATACTTCAGAAGCCCCCTCTGTTGGACCTTGCCAGTCCAAGACAAATCCTGACCCTTTATGTAATCTGGAATTGCAGAAGGTGCCAATTCATCAAAATTCATGAGTAATTGAATTGAAGCTTGACCTGCCCTGCTCAAGCTTCACCAAAAAAACCCAAACCAAACCAAAATCACAATCAAGAAACAGGGAAGGCTGAGAGGGCAACTAAAGGTGGGTACAATGACCTTAATAGAAAAAAAATCCAAAGAAAATCTATGTGCTTGTTAAAGCATGAGGGACTTCTGGCTCTTGGACACAGAGTCTCATGAAAGAAATCCTTTATACAGAAAAGCATTTAACGTGTTGACACATGTGCACTAAGGCTGGCAATGACATTTGGTTAATCAGTTTCACTTTTTTTCCCCAAGTGGTTCCTTTTTCTCACTTTTGTTTATTAGCATATAGCTTTCAGGAGAAAAGGGCATGGAAAAGAGGAATCAAACATTTCTATCCAGTTTTTCAGCTTCAAAGATTGTTCCTTGCTCAGGAAAACTGTTTAAGATTAAAAAAAACCCACAGGCAAACATCCAGTTTGTGGCAAGTTTACTTTTTAACTATACCTAAACTCCAGCTTCAGTGAGCTGCAAAGAATCTTTTATGCTGCAAAGCCAATAGTCTGTTCTGAAGAGGAATCAGAAGGATTAACTGAGCAAGGGGATGGTTTGATTGCTATAATTTGTATAGTGTCTGTCCAAACTAGGATAGACAAACATGCATTCTTTTTCTTTTTGGGATCATGCTATTATTCTAGGGCTGGGGCAAACAGAAGGCAACCAACATCCTCAATTTTCAGAAGAATACAGCATTTGATTTATTTATGCAGCTTTCTCCCCTTTTCCAAAACATGCCAGGCAGTTCTCAAGAGCAACCTGTAACCACCATTTTCCTAGATTATGCTGAAAAACAGTTTTATTGCTATAATTCTACTCAACATTAACTTAAGAAACAAAATACGTACCCATGGCTTTGGGGCACCCAGTTAAGGTCTAAAACTACGACCTGCACTTAAGATTTTTAATTCTAAGTACAAGGCATTTATAAACTGGTCATTTATCTTTATATCAATACTATCTTATAGTTTTATAAGTTTGCTGTTTCTTACTATGCTACTAAAACAGAGAACACCCCAGGAGTACCCACTTACACTTATTCTTTCCAACCCTCTATAAAATAAATAAATAAATAAATGATGGTTTCACAAATACAAAAGCTATGATTTCATAAATCACACTTTTCACACTTATCATAAATTCCTATTTCACCACAAATACAATGCAAGAGAATCCTTAGCAAATGCATTTATGACTTTTCCCTTGGCCCACACTACCAGTGCTCTTGTTACAATTTCAGTTGAAAGGGACTTTTTCTTAAAATTACTTTGAGTAAACAAATCAGGGTATTTCCCAAAGGCCATTCTGACTGCAGGCCTGCGTTTCTGTAACTAAAATGTCATGCTCCAAAGCCAGTTAAGTCTTATAAAATACATAAAATGAAACAATTACATAATTAAGGTTCAAAAAACGAATTTTTGAACGAAAGAGCAGAGGATTCTGAGAGTGGTTCTGTAACAAAACAGTACACGTCATTTTTTCCCTACCAACAAGGAGGAAAGCGACCTGGCAGGACTGTGACACATCCCTGCAGAGCTAAGGGAGGGGTAAGAGACTCGGCAGACGCGCAATGCAAGGATGGAAACCCAAACACCGCCAGAACTGGGGTCCTGGGGCATCCCAAGGCCTCCCCAAGTGCACATATCCCCAACCACAAACAGCACCGAGACCACCAGTCACCGGTGTCACCAGGGGATTTTTAAGCACGGTCACAAAGCCGCCATCCTTTACAGCAACCTCCAAAACCCCGGCGGCCGCGGGGAGCCCTCAGAAACCGCACCCGTAGCCTCCTACGAGGGCAGCGGAGCTGATGCAACCAAGCCCCGTCCCTGAGCAGGGTGGGAAGAGGGCCCAGGCCGAGCAGGCAGGGCTGGAAGGGGGGGGAAACGCTCCCCGGCACAGGGCCAGGACGGGGCAACCGCCGCCTCGGCCCTCAGGCACCCACCTGCGCCCCGCGGCGGAGACCGGGCCGGGGGGCCCAGGCAGTCTCTGAGGGGAACTCGGGCCTTCACGCAGCCACAGGGTACGGGGGCACCTCCGCCTCAAACCCCTGCCCGGGGCCCGGCGCCGGGACTGTCAGGTCAACCTTCCCCCGACCCCTTCCCTTCCCCCTTCCCTCCCTGAGGCGGAGGAGCGGCCGGGGCGGCCCCGCGGTCCCGAGCGGCGGCTGAGGGGCGGTGGGCGGAGCTTGGGGGTGGCCCCGCCCCTCCGCCCCCTACCGAGGCGCTGTCTCGCGCTTACCTGCGCCCCCGGGGCGGCGGTGGCAGCCGTTGGGTCCCCGGGCAGCGGCCGTTTCCTACGGAAGCCCGGAAGGCCCTAAAGACGCGGGATGGAGAAAGAGGCGGGTGCTCGGTGACGTGTGGAAGTCAGGCCCCCTCCTCCCGCCGCCATCTTGGCCTCTTGCCCTTCCCTGGGGCGGGCGCGTTGCTTTGTTTGGTGTCGCTCAGGGGCAGGCGTTGCCGTCCTCTGTGCTGTCTCGTAGCCCAGCCGGGGGGGTCTGTCCCCTGGGACGTGGTGGGGGTCCCCATGGCACTTGGCTACCTGAGCCAAGTGTCCCCTGATCCCAGGGGGGACTGGGGCCTGGAGGAAGCTGAGTGCGCTGCAGCCAGCCCTTAGCTGCTGCCTCTCCGTTTGTGAGGTAAAAGGAGGTGGAATTCCTGTCAGCGCCGAGAGGAATAATTTCCCTAAAGACTGAGGTGCTGTGAAAGGTGTCAGGATTAAAGCGCGGTTTCATTTTTTTTTTCTTGCTGGTGCTCTTTGAGGGCAGCGATCAGGGTGAGCTTCTGTGTGTTAGTTGCTATTTCCCCATCAGTGGTGGCCAGCAAGGTTTTTCCTGGTTGTGGGGCTGGCTGTTAAAAACCTGGATTCAGAGGCTGGGCTGGAAGAATACACGGTGTGTGTGTTTAAAATCTGGTACTAAACACCTCAAACTGAGATAGTGTTGGAGTGTCGCTTTCAGCCATTGTAATGTCCTAGAGCAGGAGTTTGTGGCTGCACAGTGTAGGCTGCTCAGTGTTGTGTTTGAGAATGAGGCCCTCAAAGGCTTGAGGCTTGTTCCTGGGATCTTTTTTGGTGCCTGTAAAAGACATAAATGTCTTTTAATATGTTACATCAGAAGTAATTAACTCGTGGGTTAATTTTTTAATGTAACCAGCTGTCCCAGCAGGAAAGGGATTTTATTCTAACTGCTCTGTTGTGTCAGAAATCATTGCACTGGAGTATTAATTATTCCAGAATGGATGAACTTGCAGGACTGTCCTTAGGTAAACATTTTCCTTGGGCAGTCATGCAAAGTAAGTGGGGGTGTTGCATAGTACAGGTTTGGAAATGGGAGTCTCACAGGTATCAAAAGCTTGTGAACAAGACACTGAACTAGAATTTCAGGATTCTGGGCTTCCCTGTGTGCATAAATCAGTCAAGTCTGCCTACTAATAAGAGTAACCTTGCTTTTATGACAGTCATAAGTTCAAAGCTTGAAAGTTAGCTGAAACTATGTTAACAGGGCAATGAAAGTTACTGTCCCAAGATCTCTAAACACGAAGAAGTTAACAGTAAAGGCTTTTTAAAATGAGGTGCACTGGAGAAGTAGGACTTTATAATACTTGCTGTTTTCCATTTTTTCTCATCACAGAATTGTCATGGTTGAAAAAGACCTCTGAGATCACCGCATCCAACTGTCAACATCCTCCCTGTAATAAATAAACCATATTTATATCACCATGACCACTAGAGCATGTTGTGAAGTGCCTCATCTACATGGTTTTTAAATACTTCCAGGGATGGTGACTCCACGTTTTCCTGTTTTTTACTACACCTGGAAAAAAATACTGTTGTTAGACAATGTGCCTGTGTAATATTTCAGCCTCTTGAAATGTGAGCATAGCAGCTTTTCTCGTAATTAAACCAAAGAAATTGTAACTAACAGTTACAAATCAAAATGTACTGAAATTTTTGTTCCAAATGTCCTTGGGAATTACATTGAAAGAATTCTCTGAAGGCAAAATGTTTTCTCTAAGGAAGTTCCAGTCAGTATAAAGCACAGTAATGTCAGAGAAGCCTCAGGAAGGAACTCAGTGTTTGTAGGAAAGTGCTTACAAAGGAGTTAGTTACTTGGTTCATGCACAGACCTGCACTGAGTTTTAAATCAAGGTATTCAGGGTCCATGTTTAATTAAGATAACTAATTCAAAGTACTTTCAAATCAATTAAAAGTGTTTGCAGAAAAGAAAATCACTAATTTCGTTCAAATGGCTTTATAGAGTTGGTAAATGGCTAGATAAGGTGATAAATTTTTGTGATACTGATTTAGAAGACTTAAAAGTTGAAGTTTCATTCAGTGAAATTATCTCAAGTGTGTCATTGCAGGAATCCAGGCAAAATGTCAATTAATTTTCCAATTATTTAAATGGTGGGCTCTTGCTAACAATGGAGATCCCTAAAACATGGGATTTTTTTCTTTGAGTTACTCCTTTAGCTTTATTTGGTTGTCTTGTGGCCTACAGACTTGGAGATAGAACAAAAAGAACAGTATAAGGGCAGGCAGGGGTACAAATCAGCAAGACAGGTAATTAGAAAGCTAATGTGTACCACATATCAAAGGACAATCAGGTTTCTTTGAGTATTTCTCTCCAGGTAGTTTCATATGTAGTATTTTCTCCCTATTATACCTGTGCCTTTTATGCATATTTGTGTTTTATAGTTTAGGGTTGTTTTGTTTTTTTTTTTTCTTTCCAATCTTTCTTTAAAAACTGTAACTACTGTAAAGAAGAATTAAAAAAACCAAAAAAAGTAGCTCTGATTATTAATGTCTCATGCCTACCCAGAAATAGAATTAGCATCTGAGCTGGAAGCTGATCTGGGCAGGTTTATTTGAAAACACTAAAAAACCTGAAAAATCACAATGAACACTTCTTCCCAAACCTATCTCAGCATTCTCCTGGATAAATTGGCTCCTCATGGCTTGGATGGCTTATGCCTCACTGGGTAAGACTGGGGAGCTGGCCAGGCCCAAAAGTTCTGGTGAATGGAGTTAAATCCAACTGGTGGCCAGTCCCAGGCAGTGTCCCTCAGTGCTGGGACCAGTTCTCTTTAGTACCTTAATGATGAGGGGATTGAGTTCACCTTCAGGAAGTCTGCAATGACACTAAGTTGGACAGGGTTGTTGACCTGCTTGAGGGTAGGAAGGCTCTACAGAGGGACCTGGACAGGCTGTGTGGGGTTCAACAACACCAAGTGCCATGTCCTGAATTTGGAGCACAACAGCCCCAGGCAACACTACCCCAGGCTGTTGGTCTCTTTTCCCAGGCAACTCTCAGCAAGACAAGAGGGCACAAGAGGTCTCAAGAGGTCCCTCAAGGGGAGGTTTAGGTTGGACGTTAGAAAGAATTTCTTTACTGAGAGGGTGATCAGACATTGGAATGGGCTGCCCAGGGAAGTGGTGGATTCTCCATCCCTGGAGATATTTAAAAAGAGACTGGATGTGGCACTCAGTGCCATGGGCTGGGAACTGCAGTGGTAGTGGATCAAGGGTTGGACTTGATGATCTCTGAGGTCCCTTCCAACCCAGCCAATTCTATGATTCTATGATTCTAAGAGTGGCTGGAAAAGGACCTGAGGGTGTTGGTCAACAGTAGCTGAATATGGACCAGCAGTGTGCCCAAGTGGCTAAGGAGATCAATAGCATCCTGGCTAGTATCAGCAGTAGTGTGGCCAGCAGGACTAGAGCAGTGATTGTTCCTCTGTACTTGGTACTGGTGAGGCTGCACCCCAAACCTGGTGTTCAGATTTGGGCCCCTCACTACAAGAAGGACATTGAGGGGGTGAAGTGAGGCCAGAGAAGGGGAATGAAGCTGGTGAAGGATGTGCAGAACAAGTCTGATGAGGAGAAGCTGAGGGAGCTGGAGCTGTTTAATCTGGAGAAAAGGATGCTGAGGGGAGACCTTATCACTCTCTACACTGCCTGAAAGGAGGTGGTAGTGAGGTGGGAGTTGGTTTTTCTCCCAAGTAACAAGTGATAAACAAGAGGAAATGGAGTTGTGCCAGGGGAGGTTTAAATTGGGTATCAGGAAAGATTTCTTCACTGAAAGGATTGTCAGGCACTGGAATGGGCTGCCCAGGGAAGTGGTGGTGTCACCATCCCTGGAAGTGATTAAAAGCCATGTAGATGTGGTGGGGGGGGACATGGCTTAGTGGGAGACTTGGCAGTGTTAACTGTTGGACTTGATGATTTCAAAGGTCCTTTCCAACCTGAGGGATTCTATGATCTTGCTGCTTTTACTGAGGATGAATGGAAATTTTTTCATGAGTTACTGTGGTGTACTCATTGCTATTGGTTATAGCTAGTGTTTTTCATCACTCTTTTAAGGAGTGTCACTTCCAAGTGACAAGGTCCCTTCCTTCCTGCTGGTAGTGACTGGATTGGTGTCAGACACCACAGAGTTTGGGTCTGAAACTGTTGAGTGGAACAGAGGAAGTGATGTTTGGCCAGGAGTAAAATAGCATTATATTCCATATTTTTTCTATTTGTTGTGGACCAAATGAAGTCCTGTGGCACACTTACTGACTGCCCTGCAGCAGGGAAAAATGTAGGCTCTGACAGATCTGTGCCAACATCTCTAGTTGTGGTATCCTCCCTTAAGCACAGCAAAAGTCAGTGGAATTGTGTAAAGGATTAATGGTTTGAAGATGTGTTGATGCAAAGAAAATGGTAGTTTCTCTTGGAAATGGATAACACTGCTACCTCTGTGACAGTAGGATTTTATTTGCACGTATAGATTAACTCTGTTTTCAAGATATGAGGGCATCCTCTGTCTTCGTGGCAATGAAGAGTTTGTGTCTAGAAGGACATAAACCACAGTTGAGCATCTTTCACTTTTTTCTTTTTTTTTTCCTCACCTATTTTTTGGTTTTTGTGCGTGTGTGTGGTTGTGATTGTGAGACAGTGGTGGTAACTGGGGATGTGTGCTTGAAGGCTATTTGCAGGGATCATGAAGAGCTTTGTGGGCTGTCTGCCAGATCCTCATTTTGTTGTCCTTTCAGGGCTCCAGTAGATACAGAATGTTTCAGAAGAACCAGTGGCTGCCAGGATTATGGCTTGAAATTAATGCCATTATGAAATGGGGAGACATTTCAGTTTTTCCGAAGCCTGGTTTGGAGAAAGAGACCTGTGGCAATACTTGCAGCCAAAAGCTTGTGTTTTGGTCTCTGAAAATCACCTGCAAAAGAGAATCACCTGCACCTTCCTCTAAAGGTTTTACAGGAGAGGAGACCAGCAAGATCCACTCACTTATAGAAACTTTCACAGGTTTGTGGTGCAGCTGTGTAACAAAGAGAACATGTTAAGCCATGTCAGTATAAAATAGTTACACTGCTACATTTTTATTTGTTTAGTAGGGGTTCTTTCCCCTTTGTGTGCACACTTGTAGCAGCAGAAAGAAGCATCATTCCTCCAGTAAGGAAGATATTTTGATACATAGTACTGAAGAACTAAGTAATTATTTCAGACTTTTGTTTTCAACTGAAATACTGAGGATAGATGGGAACCAGCACTATGTTATTATAGAATTTATATAAATGAAGAAGGTGACATTTACTAAGTCCCATTAACACAATACAAATGAGCAGAGGGTTTATTAATTGATTTTAAAATACACACACATCAGAAACTATCTTGAATATCTTTTTTCAAGGAAAGTGAATGGTGAAATAATACACTAGGTGTACCAATTGCCTGAAATACTGTTTCATTTGTTACTCGTTTATTGTCTAATAAGATAGTACCATAGTGAAAAGCCTAGTTGCTTTATCAGTAGTTCTGCTAGTCTTTGCTAAAGATCTTTCAAATATTTCTAATATTGCTGTGATAAAATCATAGCTTCTAAAATCAGCAACATTAAAATAGGAAAAAAAAGATAAAATTACTCTCATATCTCAAATAACAGAAGTGAGTATCTGTCACACCAGCCCAGCACCCTCAGGAGAACATGCTATTTTACACTGTACAGCACAACAACAGATGATAAAGACCTTCCTTGGCTAATTAAAACAGTAGACCTTTAGCAGGTTGATCAATATAACTACAGAGATTATTTTGCTTTTTAAAGGTTTAGTCAAGTTTTCTTACTAAGTGTTCTGTATTCCTGAATGTCTTCATTGTGAGACATATAATCCAAGCTTTCTTGCTGCTTCAGATATTCTGGGCCCTTTCTTATTGGGGAAAGGGTAAAAGTTCAGTTTATTGCAGGCTGGCAAGCATTTTGTACAAGGAATATGGTGATGTGTCCAAACTGCTGAAGTGGCTGATTTCAGAGCAGGCTTTTGGCAGGGGCTTGAAGCATCACTGCTGTTCCCTTTACTGAAACTGTTCCCCATGCTGGAACTTCCCAGCTGACTGAGTGCAGGTAGTTCACTTGCTTCATCTAATTCCTCAGGTTGCAGTGTGATGTTTCCCTGGGAAAGGAGCCTCTGACTGTCAAAACTGCATGGCCCCTTCTTGCAGTGGGAAAGATCCCAGGTAACTCCTTGACAAGGGGCTTGCACCAGGCGGTGAATTCCCAGGTGGATGCGCCACGGTGAGTTCTCTTGGATGTTGCCACTGCTGGTTGTCTCCAGTCTGACCTTTCTGACAGGAATGTACTCTTTGAGTGACTTTGATCTTCCAACTTTTTTATTAATTAGAACTGGATTGACCATTGATTCTGGGAGAACAGGTTCATGTTCACCTACAAGAGAAATGCATACGTGCACATTACTGTGGTGGCAAAAATTAAGGGTCTAATTTCTGTGGTACAAACTGAAGAGCTTTAACACATGAGCTTGTCTGTACTTTTGTCTGTGGCTGAGAGCAGTGCAAGTTCTTTTGATGCCAGGCTATGGAATAGAAGTATTTCATGCTCAGTTCTGAGGACACAAATAGTACCCTAGAGTTAGTCAAATGAAAATGGAGATTTATCCAGTCAATATTGATCTAACTGGTACTCTAAGACTCATTAACAACACAGATTGAGAATTGACTTTCAGTAATTATTTGCTTGTAAGCAAAAATTGTTAAGGTGAGCAGGGACTTTGTCTGTGTTTAAGTAGGTGCTGTGATTTGAAAGACAAAAATTTTCTGTTTGATCCTGTTTGAAGTCTGTATTCAAACAGCTTAAAAATACTGACTGCTTCTAGATGAAATGAGCTGTGAATTTCTTTCTTCTTAATAAAGGATCATTAATGTACAGTGTGGTATTTTTTACTGCAATTTTATTATTGTGGCTAATATAAATGGTGTAAAGTAAATAGTTTATGAGTAGTGTTTCCTGAATGATCACTTAGAGGAAAAATCTTCTTGCTCAACAAATGGTACAGAGTAGCTGTAACAGAAGGAGAGAATCTGGTCACTATGAAACTTGCTGTTAGAAATGTGTAAGTTATTAGGGATAGTAATTCTAATGCTACTTAAATTACACGTAGCAGACAGCAAATTACCAAACATGACTGGCTTGCTGTGCTTTAAAAATGAATAGAAACAACCATTACACTAAAGATGAACGGTGATGTTGACGTTCCAAGTGTTAATAAAATACACTTTAATTAGTATAGCTGTAGTGTACAGTAGCCGTAATTTGCAGTAGTTGTGCAGAATGATGACTTTTTTCACAGGGTTGAGTTACAAGAACTGTGTCTGTTGCCATCTGAGTTACAAAGCATATTAAAGTGAAAAAAGTAGATACAGAAGGGTGCTGACTATATTCTGAAACAGAGTATCTGTATAGCCATTAAAAAAACATTTGTAACCCTGTATTTGAAATGAAGCTGATTCAAATACTATGTGGCCTTAAAAAAAAAAAACAACAAAAAAACCCACCCCAAGACCAACAGCATAACTCCCTCTTGCAACTGTCTTTCATACCATCTTTACAAGGAAATATTTGAAGATGTCAGCCCCAGATGATTTGCTGGCAGGACAACACAGCTTTGGGTAAGGAGGGGCTTTCAGTGCTGTCTCTGGCTCCCACTGGTGAAGCAACAACACCTGCAGAGATACTTTTTTTTTTTTTTTTCTTTTTTTTTTTTTTTTTTTTCTGCTCCTTGGGTTGGCCGCATAAGGTTCATCTGATAAGAGCTGTTTGGCGGCTCTGGGAGTGAGAACTGTGTCAGCTCTCATGTTCTGCTCTCCTGCAGTGCTACCAGGAGAAAGGAGACCAAAGCACTGGCAGAGCTTAGAGATACACATGTCTGCATGTGTCTAGTGATGTGTGCTAACAGAGTTTCATAGAGTGACACCATTCATAGGGAGAACACACTGTTCTCCATCATGGAACAGTGAGAGTCAAAGCTATAACTGGATTTGATCCAGGAAATAAAGATGAGCTTGGGTGGCTGCAAAAAGCCCACTCGTAGTTCTGCAGAACAGCAATGGACAGCACCAAGCTACAAAAACTAGGGCTTGTTTTGTGTGTGTAAATAAAATACAAGAGGGAAGGAACTGAAAGACTGAAGTGATGAAGCTCTGCATGTTTCTATGGATGTAGTTGGACTCTTGGCTGAGCTAGCACTGGTAGGCAACATCAGGTTTTATCTTGTACCTTATCAGCTGGTCAGAAGAATTATGAACTGTCCTGAATTGATCAGAATCCAAAGTAATGCATCTAGTCCAGTTTTAATCATCTGAACTGGTTTTGAGTTCAGGTTCCTTGGCTAGAAGTGTGGCACACAAAAGTGAGCAATAATTTATAATAGAAATATAAGAGTCCTGAACTACTCCTGTGTGTTGAATTAACACACACTCAGCACTTCAAAACAAATAATTAGGCAGCTCTTTGGTCTGGTTTTCTGTTTGGTTTTTTGTGTGGCTAGTTTTTTAGTTTGTTTTGGGCATTGTTAACAATTTGGCCTTTCCACATGCTGTCATCAGAGAGATACTTTTAAGAGTCTGAAGTGACAGAAGTTGATCTTATTTCAAGCTAGTTTGGGAAATTCTTGGAAGAGATTTCTCCAGTCAGAGCCCCAGTGTTTATTCTGTTGTGACTTCCTGCACTGAATGTTCCATTTAATTCCTAAAGTAAATACTGTTTTTCAGCTTCTTAGGCAATAAATAATGAATACACTGCTGTATTATCCACTATCTGGTGACTTTCAAATCTTATCATGCTCTTTGTTCTCAGCTAATCAGGAACAGGCAGAAGCAGGAATGTGGCTGTATGTATTGGGGAAGAAACAAAAGAAAATTGTTTTGAGGTGACTTCTCAGTTACTAACCTGAGAGAAAAAACCTAGAGAAGTAGGAGAATCTTAAGTTCTCTTTAAATGTCCACAGCCTCTTGGCTCTGGCAAACAGGTAGTGACATACAAAGCTAAAAGTCCTCAAAGAAAACTGGAGTTATCATTGCAGCTGTGGTGCAATAAACCTGAAGTGCTCAAAATCCCTGTGGTACCATCACAGGACAGCTGGTCTGTCCAGCAGAGACAATTTAGGGTTTTACTATTTAGAATAAAGACCTTTGGCAGAGATTTTTTAGACCATGAGGGACTGAAGGTGACCTCCTTACATGGTGTTTATATGAGGTTCTTGTGTCTGGCCTCTGATATTTATATGTGTGTGGGGGGTTGTGGTGGTGCTGGTGTTCTTGTCCCCTTTCCAGCCCAGCCATAATCTTATCCTCTAGATAGGGAAAAAAATTGCTGCCAGTACAAAATATTGATGCAGGCATGAACTGCCTTTTCTTATTAACTGAAACTTCCGGATAGTTCAAGCTCATAAATTAAAGAGTATAGGGCAGTAGGCTCTCCTGATGTGGTTGTGTTTGTTTCTGCTTGACATGCTCTTGGAAACTTGTTCATATATATATATATATATATATATATATATATATGCATATATATACATGATTATAATATAACAGACTCAAAGTTCTGAGCTATGTAATAGGTTTTCCCAGCTTCCAAAGCATAGGAATGTGTAAGATCAATTTCCACTACATTGAGAACTCAGCATAACAAGCTGACCCCCCCCCCCAACTTCAGCTGCTTCTAACAGTAACATTAATGATTTCCACACAGCTTATTTCAAGATAAAAGTTCAGTACAGTAGGTTATGTGGTTTTGTGAATATTTTGGGTTCTGTGTATGTATGAAAATACTGCTATGTGAACTTCTAGCTTTACTAAATTTTAAAGTTCCCAGAAACTACTTTCCTATGTCTTTTATTTAGTCTTCAAATGGTGTCCTTGCAAAAAAGAAACTGCACTGATTACATTCATTGTATGTGAAGCTTCATTTGAATTTAATCTAAATACAGACTTCTGCTTCCTTTCTTTAACTACAGCTTCTTGCTGTAGCTGATTAGGTGGACTGTTTTGTCTTCAAGTTAGTTGCCTTTTCATACCTGATAAAATAAGCTTGTATATTTATATATGTGCTCCTCACAGATTTAAATTCTTTTAGCATAGAAATTTCTAGGCATTTGAATGAAAGAATACTGAAGAATCTGTTATATGGCTCACAATTATGTAGTTTTTCAGTTGTTTTGATGATATAGTCTGACACAGCTAAAATCTAGAACTGCTGAAATATGTAGGAGAAAATGTAAAGATTGAAATAACTTAGGTTCTGTATTTGTTAAGTACTAATAAGAGAGGTGAACAAAACCTGTTTTTCATATTGTAAATAAGTTCAGAAGACAACTTCATTAAATGACTTATTATTCTCAATATCACTTTAACTTGGAAAGCAAATGAAAATACTTCAGTGTAATGTTGGAAGTTTAAAGTGTTTGGAATTTTCCTACATAAAATCTCTCTGACATAGCAGATAGATGAGAGACACATATTGTTACTTGTTTTTCAGTTTATGTACATTCCAACCAATGCACAGGGAAAGCACATTTAAAATGGGACATCTGGTTTAAAGCTGGTGTTACATACTATGACTCTTACACGATAAATTATTTCTTAATAAAAGCCCAGCTTGTGCTAGTCCAGTCTCTTGATATTTGCTATTGCTTCCTGTAGCCTTGTAGAACACATTTCTTTACACAGAATAAGAAGAGAAAAAGAGACAGAAGACCTAGAATTGCTTGTTCTGATGGAAGCATTCAAGAGAACAGAAATGTGACAGAATACATTGGAAAAATGCACTGATGATAGACATGAAGTATGTAGCTCCTGTAAAAGTTACCATTTATGTTTAGAATTTTACTTTACTGACATAAAACCTGTAAAACCTTATCTGAAATACATTCTTCTGTTTTAAATCTATGTTAGTGTTTCACTGCTATGAAGCTAATTGAAATAAACATAAGGTCACCTTTCAGTCAAACAAATAAAATCCCAAAATGAAAGAAAATGAATTAACTTTTTATCTCCCCTGAAGCTGAGCATAAAAAGAACAAAGCTGTAAGTTAGTCAAGATTTAAAGCATAACATCTACATTTGCATTGTTTCCTTTAAATGTAAGCATACCTGTTTTAAATACAATAATGTGTGACTGCAGTTTTTGCTTCTGTTTTATATGGTCATATTGCTCCTCAAGGAAGCTTACATCCATCTTGGTTGGCTGCTTATCCTGATCTGGAGCCTGTTGCTCTGAGGTATGAGTCACAGAAAAAATACCAGTCATGTATTTGTAAGCCTTCACCATCTGTTCCAACAAGGAAGAAAAAGTCGTGCAGAAGCAAGACATTTCCTTCATTGTGTCAGCAAAAAAAAAAAAAAACAAACAACAAATCAAGTATGGAGCATCTGATATCTTCCTAAATAAAAAAGTAACTTTCTTCTAAGAACAGTGACTTATTTCAGAAGTTGCGTGGTCTCCTCTGAAGCTGGGGCTTGCAGTCAGCTTCTTTTCATGCGATGCCTCTGGAGCAATGGCACACAGAGCTCATGCTTATGACTGGATAGTTGAATTTAATGTTGACTTAAGGCTGTGAGTGTATGAAGCTTTGCCAAAAAAAACAGTGAAATACAAAACCTCATTGAACACAGTCAGGTGCACAGAGGGCTGGGTAATACTGGTTTAAGTAGTAATATCAGTGCTTAAAGGGATGCTGTCATGGTGACCTCCACAAGACAGTGTTTTCATCGGGGCAGGAAATACTTCCCTCAGGTTTCTTTCCATGGATTTTGTGTCTTTGCCCTCCACTCTCTGTTCCTTAACTTTCATCCGGTGTCATTCTTGCTGCTACATCTTGGGGTGGTGGAGTGCAGGGGATGATTTTGTGCTTGTTTCTCCCTTTTAAGTGTGTGTTAAAAGTATTCAGGCCTGGATGCAGATTCAAAACAGTATTTACCAGTGGCACATGGAAATGGGAGGCTGGAGATATCAGTGCCTTTCTCTGATTCCTTCAGTTTTTCTACTTTCTGTAAAATGAGGTGAACTATAGAAATAATTTCCTTACTGAGAGCTGAAGAGACTCTTTAAATGAATGGTAAACCATGATTTAAAACTTACCATACACGTTTGAGTATTATCTAATAAGGAGGCAAAGAATTTTAAAAATACCTGCCTTTTCATCATATCAAACAAAATGAGAGACTGTGTCTAGACTATGAACTCCAAATTTCTCTCCCTGAAATAGGTCCATCTTGTACTGCTGGAAGGGCCCAAGAGAGTAGTATGTGAAAAACTAATGCTGTTAAACAGTAGTTTTAATACAATTGTGCATCTCCTAGGATGCTTGCAGTGGAAAACATTGCATTAAAAAATCATGAAGGGGCAGCGTGTGGAAAGGATGCCAGTGTGCTGTATTTTTCCAGTTACTGGCAGAAACTGTGATGATTTGCATCATAAATGATTTACTACATCAGGCTTGAATCCTGCAGAACTTGGAAATCCCTTTGGAAGTTGTGTGTAGCATGTGACAAGATTCTTGTTACGCAGTGCAGAGTTCTGGTAAAGCCCAGCAGGCTCTAGTGTATATCAGCTGTAATTCACTTAATAATTGCTTGTGCCTTCCCAATACACTTGTCTCTTGCAAATCATGTTGCTGGCCTCACCTGCAGTCTTCTGTCAGAGAAAGAACAGTAAACACAATGCATAGTCAGACATTAGAGATGTTCTTCAAGTTAGCTTCTCTCTGGAAAAAGCACACGTGTTGTTGGAGTTGTTCTGATGTGTCGTGGCTTTGGTAGATGTTTGGTATTCACTCTTCCTTATGAGGAAAGGCTGAGGGAGCTGGGTCTCTTTAGTTTGGAGAAAAGGAGACTGAGGGGTGACCTCATCAATGTTTTCAAATATGTAAGGGGTGAGTGTCAGGGAGATGGAGTTAGGCTTTTCTCAGTGGTGACCAGTGATAGGACAAGGGGTAATGGGTGTAAATTGGAGCATAGGAGGTTCAAGTTGAATATCAGAAAAAATTTTTTTACTGTAAGGGTGACGGAGCCCTGGAACAGGCTGCCCAGGGGGGTTGTGGAGTCTCCTTCACTGGAGACATTCAAAACCCGCCTGGACACGTTCCTATGTGATGTACTCTAGGTGGCCCTGCTCTGGCAGGGGGGGTTGGACTAGATGATCTTTCGAGGTCCCTTCCAACCCCTATGATTCTATGATTCTATGACAACACCCAGTGCTCTGTAAAAAGGAGTCCCTCCATTGCCTTGTTTGTTCCATATTCTGAGTTGCTGGCACATGGAGTCTTCCTTTGGACCTTCAGGCAGTTGGTTTATACATTGGGGCAGGAGATTTAATTAACCTCGCTGAAGTTTGAGCTGGCATTCAATACAAACATTATTAATGGTCATAAAAGTTAACCAACCTTTTTGAAATTCCAATCACACTTTTTGACTTGCTGACCTCCTGTGAAAGTGACTTGTGCAACTTGACTTCGTGTTGCAGGAAGAATTACCAGGATAGTATCTCTGAACGTGAAATGTAGGCTCTGTCTTAAAAGAAGTGCACTTGACTTCTCATTAAAAGAACATTTAAATTATAATGAGTTTGTATCTGATGAGAAATTATGATGATTTTTAATTACTTGTGCAATACCATTCCCTCAGGATCAGGGAAAAGCCATCACACTTAGTTACACAAATGGATTACATGAGGCAGTCTCTTCCCAAACAGTTGCATGGGTAAGCAGCAAAACCTGAAACAGGGAAAAGAAACCAGCAACAGGGAAAAGAAGTCAGATGCTCAATGAAATGAAGTGAGTAAGTCCAGGTAGTACAGCAGATTGCTGGAACATGGAACAGGATTAGCTCTTATTTTTCTGAGCCAATCCATACACTTTGCAGTTTGTTTCCTGTTCAGGGAAAGCTTGTGAACAAGGCATCTTTATTTAGTGTCAAGAGGTGTACATATACATCTTTGTGTTTATTTATGTGTTCGTGTGTATATGCTTTGCTATAAAGGGGTGTTTGTGTCTATGTGTGTGTATATATATATATATATGTGTGTGTGTGTGTGTGTTGTAAGAATAATTTGCAACCAGGATATGATCCATAAAATGAGGTGCAGGTCTAATCTACACGATACCCTGAAGTGCAGAGGGTTAATTGTGGATTTGATGTATAGTGAGTTGATGGAACTGATACTTGTTAAACTTGAAGATGGGTTACACCACAGTGGAACCACTTCCTTTGTATTACTACTAAAAAAATACAAAATTGTATTGTCATACATCCACACAAAATTATGATTTGTGTTTAAACCAGTCAGTGGTTTAGTCTTCTGTCAATTGAGTTGCTTGGATCTGCAGACCACTGTAAACTTTTAAAATATGCAGCAGGTGGCACTATTGGAGTTGTCTGACTGTCTTTGTTGTAGTCCTGGTAGGAGAGGCCCCCATTCAGCTTGCAGGTTGCTGAATATAAGCAGTGAAACCATTTCCAAGCACTGGCACACGTATTTCCTAACAGAATTATAGGTTCTGAAAATTTATTGCCATGATTAGTTTTGTGTAAAAATTTGCCTGTCTTTAATTGAACAAACTCCTGTCACAATTGTCATTTGTAAGTAATTTTCATTTGATTATCCACTGAAGTCTGAAGTGCCACATTTCCCTTGAGCATCTTCTTCCATCACACAATGGAAGCAATTCATTTCCTTGAGGTAAAAATATTTCAGAATGCTTCATAATCCAAAAGCAATGGCTTTTAGAACTTGAAGTAGATGTTTACTGCCCTTGACCTCAGTTGCAAAAATCTCATTTAAGAAGATGCAACTAATTTTTTCTTGTACTAATTAATTTGTGAGTAGTATATTAGGTTTTTATTAAAAAATTGTTTGGAGGACTATATAGGAAGAATTGTTGATTTACAGATAATTAGAAATGCTCATAATGGTTAACTGTCTGAATGCACTTTCTGTAACACTGGATTTTACTGCACACCTGAGACCAAAAGTGTGTTTGATTATTTGTGGTTTTCATGTGCAGAATTATAGACATGTCCAATATTGTTCATGCAGGTTACAAAGAATACAAATAGTGGCTATTTTTAACTGGCATTGAGAAGGAAAATCCAAGTTACTGTGATAACCACCTCTAACTTTCTGTAGTGTTTTTTTAATTATTATTCTAAATGCAGTCTTGAAATGTTAGAAAATCATTATTTTATGTTGTAAAAATGTTATAACAGGTAGAAACAGGGTAGCTGCTATTATTTGGGTACTAGATGGTATTAGTAGAACCAATAGTAATTGTTTACTTTTAAATGAGAATTTTCATAAGAGGACATATATATTTATTATCTGAAAGCAAAAATTAAAGCATGACCCAGTTAGGGACTGGTTAAGTAGTTAGAGCAAAGGACTTTCCAGTGATGGAAGATTATTTTTTTGGGTCTTGCTACATGACCACGTTAATGGGATGAAAGAGTCTACAGTGCACATTTTCAGTATAATCTCAAGATGTTTCTTCTGATCTGACCTTTCATGTGCTTTCAGACATTAGAAGTGTATCTGGCTTTTCATTTGTTGAGAACTTGGTGTTATCCAGTTCCCTTTGCAGAAATACATTCTGGTTTTTATTTTGGGGGCGGTAAATGTGATCCTACAGAAACCACTGGGTTCTTCTTTGATTGGTGCTGGCTGTGAGGAGTTCAGTACAGATGTTCTGTACCTGCTTTTCTGTGCCTGGCATAAACAGCATTTTAAAACATCTGCTCTGTCTCAACTCTGTTGGTGCTAAAGGTTAAATAACCTTATTTTGGTGCTAAAGGTTAAATAACCTTATTTTGGTGTGTTACTTGTTGTGGAAAAGAAACTAAAATGATGGAATTTGCTCTGCTAGAATGCTGCTCATTCTTGGTTTGTCAGCATTATTGCTCCTGTGTAAATAATTAGCATCCAGACTTAGGGTCAGGAGTAACTGTTCATTTTGTAGTTCTGCTGTCCTTGCCACTGAGAACTTCCCATATTCCCTTTTGGAAGTGACAGTGTGCACAAGTCTAAGGAGAAACTGGAGTTATTCATCAGTTGGAGAGTTTAAATAAATGAACCCTGGTGTCTTTCCTTACTGTTTCCTTGGCTTCCTTCTAAGTTTTCGAGTTTATTAAATTAATGTGACAAAGAAGATGGATACATTTACTTCATTTTGACCTCATAAAACTGTTGATGAGAAGAGGATGCAAGGAAACAAAATGGTCTTCAGTAGCCCTCTTCAGAGGATTTTAGAAATACATTCATGGTTCCTTGATTACACAGGTGCCTTAAATTCCAGTTCCAACAAGCAGAGTTCACATTTCCAGTGCTGCTGCTAAATATCTTTTCTACACCATCTACTACTCTGTTTCCTATCCATGGAGTTAGGATGTCTGCAGCTCTGTGTGGTGACAAGTGCCTGTGTTTATTCCTTCTCCCAACAGATATAACACACAAATATGAACTCTGGATGAATTTCAAGGGGGGTATAAATAAATTGGATAAGGCATGTAATTTTTTTGCCTTGATTTTTTCCACCTGTAAACTACCTGATTTTGATTCATTCCTGATAGCAAAATGATTTTTGATCCTTGCAGGATGGTGCTGAAAAGTGCAAGGCTTGGCCCTTATTAGTTTCCACCTCAGGCAATTGCTTCAGTAGGAATGAGTTTATCTTTGATTGGTTTTAATCAATAAAATGTACTTATCTGTAAGTGGAGTTTGATAAGAATCAAGTACAGCATGAAAGAACTGGTTAATCTGTTGTTAATTAAAAGTTTTATCTGGATGGTAACATCTTGCTTCTGAGATATTTGCTTTTGAGCATTAGGACACAAACCACTTTAGTATTCATCTTCAAGGAAATCTGCCGGGTGTGTAAGTTCACTTTAATAAGCCTTGCAAATAGCTCTAGCTAAGATAGTTCTCCAAAGAGGATGGTTAAGTACTATTACTATTGTGAGAATGAATATGGACTTGAATTCTGTGCAGGGGAGGAAAGTATCCTAAAAATAATTTGCTATTCAGAAACATCCTTCACTTCACTTCCATGCAGAGATCTCATGAGGAATCTGTGCTGCACTTGATAATCACTGGTAGCCTAATTGAGTCAGTGAAATTACATCTGTAAGACCAGAGTATGTAAAACCAGATACAATTCCACAGTGTCTGATTCAGTACCCACTGAACTCAGCACATGTTCTGCTGAATTTGATAGAAGTGAAATTGGAGGATTTTATGTACATGATTACATAAAAGCTGCAAATTGACCAGTACCTCTGCAACTGACAGTATAATTGAGATTGTGTTGTTGAGGAGTCATTTAAATTTTTTCCTTATACCCATGGTTCATGTACATGTATGTGCTTTTACGTGGAATGCTGTACCAGTTCTTTATGGCCTCTGTAAAAGGCCTTAATTGATTAATGCAGTGCCACACCTGAGATTTAAAACATGCACACATCAAGAATTAGATCAACCAATAAGTTTGTGGAATAATTACCATACCTAAGCTATGTCTTCTATCTCCATGTAACAACTGGTTTCCTCTTCTGGAACTCATTCATACAGCTTTTTCTGGATTTTTGTACATAAATCCATTCACAATAATCAGTAAAACTGGAGAGGATTACAGCCTCCTCCCTCCACTGCTTTTAAACATCAAGTACTTATTCTTACAGAATGAATAATGAGACTCCCTACAGCATTTGGAGGTATGGACAAACATTACCACAAAATAATGTGCAAAACTAACTTCAACAGCTGAGTGCATATTTAGGGAAAGAGAAACATTTTTCATGTTACAATGCCATCTCAATAAAAAAACCAGCAGCTTCATCTTTTAATTTATGGCACTGTGGTATTTTATATTATCAGTACCTGGTTAAACATTGCTGAAGATTTTGTGATAACAAGAGTACATGCAATGCTAAGTAGAAAAGGAATGACCTTTAGAGCATTCTCATTGTTCAGTTATCTTTCCAGTAGGTGAGTCTAGTGCTCAAGCTGAGATTTTCATCTTTTTTAGGAGATGTGTTAGCATGTTATTGTTGTGTTACCTGGAGCTTAATGTACTAAACATCTCCCACCTAATTAGTAGCATTGCATGTGACTTTCCAGTTAGTTGGCAAGTAGGCTGGCATTCATCTGACCCAGCTTACAATGCTTAATGTTTCAAGGCAAATTAAAAACCCACAAGATTTCTTACCAGGAAGAGGTTAATTGTGCCAGTGTTAGGTCTAATGTGGGCTCCTGTGTGTGTTGCATGTGTGTAAGTGATGTCTGTGTGTGCACTGACTCTTTCCTGTCTTATTGTTTCTGCTGTGCCAACCTATGCTCCTGCACTGATGTGAAATACCTCTTTGGGGCTTAGAAATAGTTGGGTGTCCTTCTACTCAAGATATCTAGTTAGATGCACAAAATCTACTGCTGGAAGCAAAAGGACTGGTAGCTTTGTAGCTTCCTGGGAAGGTGTGTGTACCTCCACATCTCATTAAACTATGTAGCAAATATAAATCAGATGAGCAGCTGTCAATATAATAATCCTAATTTATGTCCAAGGTGAGGGCTCTCTGTTCTCTGGCTTGTTGGCACGTTGAAGGTGATGGGATGATAACAAAGTGTGGTAGTTAGGCTGTCACTGGTTTTGGAGGAGTTCACCTGTGTAAAGCTGAACAATGCAGTTAAATCTGAGTTTGTATCAGGGTGCAGCTCAGACCAGAGGCTGATTTTGATACTCAAAGTGAGAGTAAAAGGTAAATGATCTCCTTATGTAAGAATATGGTGTACAATCAAAATAATTTATGCTTTGCAATGAATTGAAACAATTGTGCAGTTGAAGTTAACTTGACAGTGGGGGAAGAAAAAAAGAAGCTTAATTGGCATACTAATTATAACTTATCAAAACAGCCAAGGGCCTGGCAGAGCATGGAAGTATTTTTTCTCTGTCAGGTCAGAAACTAGTTAATAGGAAAAGGGGAATAAACTCACTTTTCCCTTTATCCTGCTCTGTGTGTCTTGAGTGATTCATCTGTGCTCAGCCTCCAGCTGTTAATCATCAGCTGTGACATTTCAATTCAAACAGCATTTTGTCCATCCCCTCTGGAAGTTCTGGATTTGTCAGTGTTAAAGGATCACAAGTACATTGACTGCAGCTTCACTGATAACTGTACAGCTAAACCTTGTTTGCTTTCAAAAACATTTTTGATGGTTGTGGTATCTGCCTGTATGAACTTTAAGGAAGAGCAACAGTGTACATTTTCCATATGCAAACAACCACATTTGAGAGAACACTGCTTTGATGGAAGGATGGGCAACAGAATGACTGGTTAAAGCAATGATTCTCCAAACTTTTCTCCAGAAAAACATGAAAACTGAGACAAGCAACAGAAGCATTTCCATTCTGTCCTTGAGTGGGTTCTCCTGAATGATTGTCTTGCACCCTTACTCCTGATTTAAAATCAATAACATGGGGTTTATTCTCAAGTTTTCTGTGTTATTTAAAGCAAAGTACTATTGTTCTGATCTGACTGCTGATAAATATAATTGATTCTTACATCCTCCAAAGATTGATTTATTTATTAATTTACTGTTGTTTCTACTAACCAATGCCTCCTTAAATAAAATAAAATCCACTAATCTCTCTTTTTCTGAAGTAATTTATTATTCCTATGGTCTTCTTTGGAACTGACTTCAGTTTCAGTTTTTGTGTGTAGTTGTATTTTGAGAATTGCAGCATTTCAAGCCTCAGCCTTACTTGTTCATGAGGACTATGGAGCCAGTGAAAGGGCAGAGCCCTCCTTGGCTCACCAGCCCCGTTCTGCATTAATGGCAAAACAGCCTCTGTGTGTTATTTGATCCTTTTTTGTTGTTGTCTGGTTAGTTACACAAGGAAGGAGTTCTTAGTAACATTTTAAAAACCTTATTTCCATCACAGGCCCGTGGTTAAGTAGGACCTTTGTTCAGGGCAGGCCCACCCAGCATGGGCTCCTAACACAAAACTTTCCCCACCACCTGGTGACCACCTGATTAAAAAAAGACAAACTATGAACGGGTGACAGTCCTACAAACCTTTATTTTTAAATGAGCTGGTACTTTGGCTTACTTCATTGGGATGCTTCCTGCCTGCAACTTACACAGATAAATTTGGAGGGTTAGATTCTAGAATGCAGGCCAACAACTCTGTGCATTTGAAGGAATTCCCACATTGTAAATATTTTCCAAACTAACTTAAACTGTCTTTTTAAAAGATTTTTGTAGTCACATTTCTAAGGTAGTTACTAACAACACAGAGTATTGAAAGCTGGTGTAATGTGGATTAAAAGTCAGTGTATTTAGAATGCTCACACTGTAGGTTTAAAGCCTGCAGGATTAATATTTTAAAGGTTTTTCTTTGCAGTAGTAACTAGAAATCTTAAAAGTCTAAACATCTGGGAATTAAATTTTTGAGAAATCACTGGGAATGTTCAGAATATGAAAAAAAATTATTAATATTTTATAACTTAAAGGACATTTCAGATTAAGTATTTGTATGGTTAAAACAGTTTATGATCCCAGGCGTGCAAAACCTATTTGACTGCATCAAGGTTCTGCAGAGAACGTCTTGATTGCAGAAGGAAAGCCTTTCAGATGAGCCTTCATTTGATTAAGCACTTCCACCTCACTTACTTTATCAGGTAATACAAAACCTTGTAGCTTCCCTAAATCCTTCCAACCTAAAAAAGCAAGCAAACAAACAAACAAACAAACAAAACCCCAAACAAACTTCAGCCAAAGTAACAATTCTGCATTTTTTCATGGAACACAATGGAAGCGCATCTGAGCAAACCAGAGCGCGGTACCCCAACAGGACTGGTACCTAACCAGGGGTGTTAGGATTCCGTGAATTCCTTCGGGCTGTAGTTTGGAGTTGCTGGGTTTTTGTTTCGGTTCCGTGTACCGGGCGGTCCCTCTACAGCTGCTGTGGAGTTTTCTCACCTATCCGAACACCGGTGGGACCCTGATCCTACACATCAGCACGGGGTTACTGATGCTCAGCTGCTGCCTTGAGCCCTTCCCGGCTCTGCAGCCCTCGCCAAGCCTCTCCGGGTGAGGGATGAGGGGTCAGTCCCGCTGGGCCGGCTCCCTGCGAGCTGAGCACTCATTAACTCCGGTAACGAGCACTCATTAGCTCCGCGGGGCCGGGCTGGCGGCTCCTTCCCGGGGAGGCCGGGCCTGCAGAGCCATCCCATCCCCTCCCCTCCTGTCTCGGCTGCGGGGCAAGGGTGAGGGCCGGCCGGGCCCCTCCACGCCATGGCGGCTCCGTGCTACCTGGGCTGGGACTTCAGCACGCAGCAGGTACCGCCGACACCTCCCCCCGCCCCTCCTCTCCCTTTCCATCCATCCCTCGGCCCGCGGCGGCTGCGCGCAGCGCGGTGGGGAAGGGAGCCTCGGGGGGAGCAGCCCTCCTGCTCCTGCTCCTGCTCCTGCTCCTGCTCCTGCTCCTGCTCCTGCTCCTGCTCCTGCTCCTGCTCCTGCTCCTGCTCCCGCTCCCGCTCCCGCTGGCTCTGTGCGGGGCTCTCCCGGTGCCACAGCCGCCTTCAGGGGTGCTGGAGCCAGCGGGGTGCGGGCGGCTGCGCCCACCGGGGTTCGGGGAGCTGCAAGGGGGGCAAGGTCCGGGCTGTCCCTCCCTCCATCGTGTCCGCACAGCGCGGGGGGATCGGGCCTTCCTCCTCTGGCAGCTCTCGCCGTCTCTTTGCCTCCGCCCAGTGTCGGTTTTGTTCTGCCGGGTTTCCTGGTTTACAGCCGGGCCGGAGGCTGCGCTGAGCTCCGTGGCCAGGGTTCAGCTGCCCGCTAGAGCTGAGGAAAAGTAATTCCCAGAGCCTCATGCTTGTGTGAAGCCATCGGCACTGCCTGTGCCCGGCTGTTCGCATCCCTCCTTCTCCTCAGCCGCCTAAGCGTATCCTTCATCCCTTTCTGTTTGTCCCATGCCTTGTCTGACACTCTAGGTTGTGTGTCCTATCAGGTCCTGCTTCCCCGTCCTGCCAGGATGCATTTAATCCCGGAAAGGAGTGCTGTGGCCCTTCTCTACACTCATACTCACCAGAAGACCCTTTGCCTGCAGCATGAGGCAGACTGGGAGCTGGGATTTGCACCTGAATCCAGCATTTCCAGTGTCCTTGTAATAATCATGATCGATAGGATTGTGAACCTGGATGCTCTTGAAATTTTGATTTGCCAGCACAGTGGGGTATTACCATGCTGCGAATAGAAACTTGGCCCAAGTTATGCATAAGCCTGAATGTGTTTATAAGAACTGTAAGAGCATAAATCACTTCATTACAGCTGTGCTGAAGTTTGGGAGCCTGAAAAGACACATCCAGGTTAGGTTGATCAACTGGTTTTTAAGTGGCCATGCTGCAAGCAGAAAGCCAATGAAGCTGCAGTGGGTGAGAGCCATTTCTAAGCTAGTGCAGGGCATTAAGTTGGTCACGGGTTGTGCTGGTGCATAAATCATGGCCCTACATCAGTATGGCTAAAACAGGGGTGGTCTTGTTAATTGAATGCAACTCTTTGAGATGACTTAGTCTTTGTAGGTTGTTTTGTCTGTTCATTTACCAGCAGTTTGCACTCTTCCCCCTTGTTGAATGACATGCAGAATGTGAGCTACCTTCTCACTTTTTTAGGCTGTTAATGTTTTTCTTCAGTTCAAGGGCAACTTGGATGAAGAGGAAAGGTTGTGGTACTCTTCCAGTTTGTGCTTATAAGGAAGCTCAGCTTTATGGAGTTACCTGCTAAGGAAGTTGCTTTCCCTCAGAATACACTTGTGTAATGCCCTCTGAGCTTTGCCAGACTTGTAGCATTTGATTAACTCACTGTTTGGGCTACAGGGAAGATCTTCAAGGTATTCTAAGGATCTGTTAGTTTAAGATGGGACAAAAAAAGGAGAGTTGGCTAAAAACCAAACCAAAAGAGACAATATGGCATCTTTAATCTGAGATACTACATCCTTTGGAGAAACTGGAAAAATTGATTACCATGCTGCAAGCTACAAACCTTGTAATTCCCTGGTTTTAGTGTATGCCTGCATCTTGATCTTGTGAGATTAAAGAGACAGAAAACTGGGGATGGGTGAGTGGCAAATACAAGCAAACAAATATATATGTTGCTATGTAAAGTTGTGCCCATACTTTCAGTGAGCTGTGTGCATTGGGGTTATCTTCCTTCCCATTCTGTGTATGGGAATTGAATTATTATGAATGAGCCATACATGCTATTTAATTTTTGTAATTTTTTGTTAACATCCTGTTTTTGTTTTACATCTTCCAGCTAAAAGTCATTGCTATTGATGAACAGCTGAGAGTCATTTATGAGGATAATGTTCATTTTGATAGAGATCTCCCGGAATTCAAGTAAGGCTTTTTGTATTTTACTTGTATAATATAATTTAGAACACTTGGGATCAGGGTGGGGAGTTGTTGCCTTATTTAGTCTCTTTGGTATTGTAGAGGCACGGAAAAAATTAATGCCATGTTCATGTTTGGGCAAGGGTCTATATGTTCTTGCATTCCTTGGTATGTAGATATGGCAAGAACTCCTAACAGGAAATATATTAAAAGAAAAATTTTCCCCAAAGTATTATGTATAAATACACCAATTCATGGTTTTCTTTTGGGACTTCAGACTAATGGCTACAACTGGAGGGTTTTTTGGGACACAGAAGTAAGCACTGCTTTTATGTCAGGGTGTAATACTGAGATAACAGCAAGTAAACTGCATGAGGGGGACCTAAACAGGCAAACGGGGATAATTTCAGTGGTTCCAAATATCACAATAAGATGTAGGATCACAGTGTTTGTTTGCTTCAACTGAATGCTAGAATTTACAGATGTCATTCTCCATCTTTCAATGAAGTACATTTATTTACTTGATGGTTTAACAGCAGAAATTGGATTTCATCTTCTAGGTCCAAGCCACTATTGGTGACAGGAAACTTTAAAATAACTGTGAAATATATGGAGCCACTGAACAGTATCAGCATTGGAGTCTATCACAGATATTACTTCAGGATCAGAGTCTTTCATTGCAAATTATTTCATTTGCAATGGGGTCAATTTTTTATGTCTTTTATGTCACTTCCTAAGATATGGCTTTTTCAGGTTTCAGACACTGATCATGTCCTTGCTCTTAACATTGCAAACTCGCTTTGGTTATTGATAAACTTGAGAAACTTTGCTTGGTGGGGAAAAAAATGCTGAATTTACCAAGAGAGAATACCATTTTTCTGTAGGACTCAAGGTGGAGTCTATATTCACAGTGACAGACTGACAGTCACTTCTCCTGTGCTAATGTGGGTCAAGGTATGAACAAATTCAACAGTTCAACTTCTTCCTTGCTGTTACTGAAAAGGAAATGTATTCCATTTAATAGTGAAACTCATCATTCAGATCAACATAGTTATTTTGCTTGTATTCTGTTTCTTTTAAGTGTTAATCTTTGTCTTCGGTATGCAAATATTAATGTTATCAACAGAATGGAAGTTACTAATGTTTGAGGTGTTTTTTGTTTGTTTCTAATTGTTATGGCATTATGTGTGTGATAAATCCTGACTTTTGCTCATTTGAAAAAAAAACTACTCTTTTTTTTTTTCTTCCTCATCTTTTTGTTTCATACACAAAAACGCTTTGCCTGGTTTAATTCTGTTTTTTTGTAGCATCCAGGTTACTTGCAGTATTTTTTTTTTTAGAATAAGCTTTCCTAACCAAGTGATATCTCCACTGGTAAGTATCTAAAGAGCTATTTATTTAGTGATTCCCATTCACTCTGAATGGATTTATTTTGGAATACAGCATCTTTTTCTATTTTAAAAGCCGGTCTTCCTTGCTTCCTTGCAGATTCTGCAACACTTGCTCTCACATGATACTATGTAAATTTGTCTTGCTAGTGTGGTATGAATAAAGATACTTGAAATGCCATAGAATTCCCAGCTGGTGATCCACAGTAGTTGACAAAAATTTGGTAAATTTGCTTGCCATTTGTCTTTTGAACCATAATTAATGGAACCGTTGTCATTAGTAAATGAATATGATGTTATAGGTATAAAATGTTTCTTGGGAAATGTTGAGGTTCATTTTTCAAGCTAGTCTGGGAAATGCTGATCTGAGTGAGACTTTGTAAAGATAAGTTAACTTTTGTTTTTAAGCTTGAGGAAAATATGGCAAGAAAAAAATTAACTCAGGTGCTTAAAGTGCTAAAATTCACTTGAATTCTCCCCGAAGTTTTCAGCTGACCCTGGGACAGTGGTATTGAGGATGCCTTACATGTTGTAGGATGGGGTTCAGGGTGCACCCCATTAAGATTTCATAGGTTTCCAAAAGTATAACAAAAAGCTAATGCTGCTTTGTGTTTGGCACTCCTGAAAGTGGATTTTTAATAAACTGGAATTCTTTTACTCTTGCCTCTTATTTAGATTTCAAGGAATGGGTCTTTGTGATTCAGCTTTTTTAAAGATCTTTTTTCCTTTTCCCTCTGTGATTAAACTTCCCTTTTATGGACTTTTACTTAGCAAATTAATTTATGCAGCTTCTTTAGAAGTCCATAGTCATTAGCTAATTTTTCATTATCAGCCAATGAACTCTTATCAGTGATGACATGAATTTACTGTTTAATTCCAGAGATTGTGAGTATGCATAATTTGATAGCTCATTATAGTAATTCTTGATTCTGTTTGTTCTTGTAGGCTCTGGATATGATTTTGGAAAAGATGAAGTCTTCAGGCTTTAACTTCTCTCAAGTCAGAGCTTTGTCTGGTGCTGGCCAGGTTAGTCTATAAACAACAACAAAAAAAAATCAGTCGTACTATATTTCCCCAAAAGATTATAAGGCATAGTGATAAATTTAATTTCAATAATTTATTTCAGAAGACCATAATGACATCAAATGAGACCAAAGATTCTACATAAGCATCCACTAAAAGACACATTTCTCAGGGGAACTGAAAACCTGAAGCACATAAAGCAATCCCTTGAAAGTCATGGGAGTGGAGGATGAGGTTTCCAATGCAGCTGTTTGGATCAGTATAGTGCACAACTAGTTTCTTGTTATTTAAATCCTTTCTACATACAGAATCTGAAATGACTGGAGGGATGCTGAATTTCAGCATATTCAGGTGGAAATGGGGTAGAAACAATAGTGAGGAGCTCAGTTTGCTAAAGGCACAGTAGCATCCTGTTGAGGATTTTTGTTTCGAGGGGTAGAGATCTGCCTAGGAACAACAAAAACAAGATGCTGAGTCTTAGAAATGCTGCCTTGATTTAGCCTGTAGTGCATAATGCCTTTTTTCCCCTGAGATTTATAAATTTCTATTCACCAGTCACTCTGGTGAAACATGGAAGTCTTCACTAACTTTTTAACAGACCATATTACCAACAGACAGCACCAAAGCAATAACTAATTCTGACACATGATGTTTAGGTTATTCATCTTGATAATTTCTCAAAACTATTGCTTTCATCTCTTTGTTTCATCGATTTCAGTTGGAAGTCTGAGCAAGTGTCTGAATATCACAGCTGATATCAAGGCTCAGCTAGGAACTCTTCAGTGGAAGAGAAATTAGGGACTGCTGAGTAACATCAGCTTACTCAAGTGAAAAAAGGCAGGGTATTTCCAGACTATATTCCCTTTATTTTACCTCTTCTTTGTCAAGTTGTCAAGGTTATACCTCCAAATGGTGCATAACCCCCATGGGGGTGCCCTCCCATGCAGGTGTGCCATTAGGGAGGTCTGGCTTGAGGAAGCCATGTGAGAGATGGAGCTTAAAAAACCTTCCCAGTATTATGCAGGGTGTGGGTGGTGACTGGTGCAGAGATGTGACTGAAAGCTGGGCTGGAATAGCACAGAACTAAGAGCCTGGGCTGTGAAGCTCTGTCTGCAGCTCAGAGAGCCCTCAAAGAAGTATCTAATGCTATTAGCAGTGTAATAGTAGTTCCCACTAGAAGTTGCTATAGTTCAGAATAATCATTGTTTCTTGACTCCTACGCTTTTTTGTTTTTGTATATGCTTTGCTCAGTCTTAAGTCTGAGGAAGCACTTGATTTGAGAAGGTGGATTGTTAATGGTCCCAGTTTGCAGGGAGTTCGGTGTCCCTTGGAGTTTGAAATTCAGATCAGGATATGAGCTTTGTGGCTTGGGAGGGCATCTCCAGCTCCTGTTTTTCTACTTTCCACAGCAACATGGGAGTGTGTACTGGAAAAAAGGAAGCAGCCACATTTTGAAGAACGCCCCATCTGAACTGCCTCTACATCAGTCACTAAAGGTAACAAGCATAAAAGAGCTCTGAAGGCAGAGCTGCCACAGTGGTTGTTTGGATCCTTACACATAGATTTTCTCCTTGCCAACCTTTCCTCTTGTTTGGCTGAGTTTCATGCTTCTGTAGCATGAAGTGAAATGCAGTGGTTATTCCTTCAGCTTCAGGGCTTTTGACATTTCCTTTTCTGCTGAGTAAGAGTATATACTGCTTTAAAAGCTCACAGGTGCCCCTAGGCATTCCAGAATCTTTTTGTGTCAGAGTAACAGCCTGTTTGTTCCTTTACAAAATGTAATATTATCAAAAAGTAATATTATTGCAAACTACCCGTATATATTTTACTTTTTAATGTATGTATTAATAAAAAATGGCACTGAAAAATATCATAGTACCCGAGTTTCCTTTCAGTGTTTCTGATTTTATTAGATAATATTAAAAAAAAAAAAAAAAAAAGGACCAGTTTACACTTACCTGTGAAAGGATAGATGTGTGAAAAGGACCAGTTTACACTTACCTGTGAAAGGATTGAAGTGTGGTGCTGCATGGACTCCAACTCCTAACAAGTGCATCATTGAATATTAACATTTTGTGACTGTGTGTGGTTCGTAAGTTTTAAATATCAACCTGCCAAACTTTTGTTTAAAAAGAAAAGTAGAGAGGAATCAACTTTCCTCTTTTGAGATCAGAAAGGATAGTTGCATGTTGAAAGGGAGACATTTGTGCTACTGATCTGTTAAATGATTCATTTTGGAGGTGTATTATCTGTGCAAAGTTAATGGAAATGGAATTTAAATGCTCTCTGGTAATGTACTAAGCCTCAGTTGCATTTCCAAATGGTAATGCCAGTCAGTAGAGCTCTGGAAAGACCTGAGAAGTGCAGCTAAACTTGCATAAAAGGGCCCAGGGCTTTGGCTACCAAAGGAGTGTACTGAGATGCACTGCAGTGTATGTGAAATACACATGCTGGAGTTTTCCTCAAGTAACAGGAGAAGCCTCTTGCTTCCCTCTGGTATAAAGTTGGGGTTAAAATTTTCACCAGCATGCTGCCTAAGTATCCACTTTCCTGTAATCACTGAGAGGAGACCAGGAGGCACCTCAGGGAGATGAACTCTGAGCTGATACATAGGTAGTGGTACTGCTGCTTCCTAGCAGAGGCTTCTTAGGGATCACCCTTACTAACAAGGAATATATTTTGTTGCAGGCTTGTTTTTCTGTCAGTAACAGCCCCATCTGGATGGATTCTAGCACAGCTTCCCAGTGCAGTGCTCTGGAGAAAGCTGTTGGGGGGGCACAGCAGCTCGCAAGCCTGACAGGTTCTCGAGCCTATGAGGTGAGGAATGGGTGGGAAATGAGTCCCCAGCAGTCTTATAAGAGCAAAAATTCTGCCATCACAGTGGTACCAAGTGATCTGACATTATCCTTGAAAGAGTTTTTGAATAAACTCCAATGATACTGTGCTGTGCAGTAGCCTCACAGGAGAAGATGTGGAAATTTAAAATGAAATTAAGCAAACCCTAAAAATTTTGCTGCCGGAAGCATCTGGGGTGAGCTGTTGCATTTGGTTCTGAAAGACAATGTTTAATGGCCATCCTTACAGTCTCAGGGACAGGTTCTGCCCTGGGAGCTCCCCTGCAGCAACATTTTCATTGGGATGACCTGAGAGAAGAGAGTTTTAGAAGTCTGGGATGCTCTCAGAGAGTCCTCTGTCACTTGTCTCCTCTTCCTGGCACTTCCTTCTCTCAGAGCTGTGACAATGAGTTATGGACTGGGAGCAGGGCTGCACCTGTCTGCTATTTGTTCAACAGAATAAAGCTCTAACCTCCCAAACTGCTGACTCTGTACTCCAATCATTGTCCAATGGCCAGTGTTGAAATCAGACTTTGTTTACCAGTTTATTTTTAACTTGCTAAAGGTTAAGGTTTCAATGTGAAAAAGTTTTTTGCTATTTGGTATAATGCATGGATGAAAAGTAATTATTCTTACAAGTATTATAAACCTGTGCTGGAGTTGCTCCTTTGAGTATGAAGCTGCCTGCTTTCCTCCCAATTCACCTGCCTTGGAGAGGTACTTGTGTTGGGTAGTCTGAACCTTTTCAATGATTTGAAGACATTGTTTGAGTTGTGCTGTTTCCTGTGCACAGAATAAGTGTGATTCATTCCATTGAAGTGTCATTTCTGAAATGTAAATTATGGATAGTAATGCTTTTCCACATACTTTTTTTTTTTTTTTCAAAAGGTGAGCAAAATTCTCGTAATGAGACTATGTGTTATAGCCTGTTTAGTGCAGATTGCCTGCTGTGCACTGACTTTCATCATGCATCAGGCAAATTAAATATCCAAAGTGCAATGTACTGAACTCATTACACAGAGTTAATGATTATTGACTCCATTTAGGGTTTGTGTTTCTAAGCATTTGCATTTCTTTTTCAGCGTTTTACAGGAAACCAGATAGCAAAGATTTACAGCCAGAATCCTGAGGTCTACATGCAAACTGAGGTTGGAACAACTTCAATACACTTATTGGAAAACAAAGTTGAAAATATTGTGAAAGTAATTTTGTGGGGCTGTCATACTTTTGTTGCTAAAGAGGATTTTGATTCTGCTTTTGGTTTTAAGATTAATACTGTAAACTTGATTTTTAAAAATTCTTTGTCATTGGACAGATAAATATCTGGCAACAGTTCTGTCTTGAATGTTTCATTTATCACAGTGGGTGATATCCATTGCATTTCAGTTTTGTGGAAGAAGTTTTGAAAAAACAGACTTTCAGTTGAATGTATGTACAGCATTACAAACACAAGTGGGTTATTCAGCACAGAGTTCACACTTAGAACTAGACATTTGTATTCAAAAATATGGTTGTTCTGCCATAAAAAGGTGGCATCCATGTGGATGTGTGTAGCAAAAAGCCTGCAATTGATTTTAGACTTTTTCCCATACTTTTTGCCTTGAGCAGTTACTTTGATTCTATTATTACAAATTAATTGCTTTGTATAGTTGGTTTCCTTCTGTTTTTTAATTTTCAGAAATCAGTTTGCAATTCCATTATTGGTATAGATTGTTGAGTCTGCATCTAGCTGTGACTGAAACCCCCTGGTTTGAAGCAAGGTGAAAACTCCATGCAAATGTGATGCAAATAAGGGAAGGGGTCCTGTCCTTGGATTAGAATGTGCCAAACATCCAGACCAGTGAAGTCAGGCTGCTTGCAGTTTTGTATTACTGCAGTTTTTGATAGTATTGATCATGACTTTTTTGTGGCTTTTAAAATCCCTTGGGGGAAGTGAGTTGCAAAGCTGACTCTGTATTTTGTGGGACAATCCTGCTATTTTTTTCCTGCATTTTTTTTTTCCTTCTAAGTACATGTTCTATAATCTTTATGCTAGTGAGTGATGATATGAAACAGAATGGTCATAAGCTTAAGACTGAATTTGGACAAAAATTCATTAGTGGAGGGGAAGTGGGTCTGTGGAATTGTGAACCAGTCAGACCAAGCTCAGACTTTGAGGGATGGATGCAGTGATGGCACCTTTAACAATAAAGGATGGGCAAGATATGTTGAAGAGCAAAATATCTCTGTGTCAGAGTTGCTCTTGGGGACCCTCAGCAAGTACTCCAGCAGCTTGGTAGTCTCAGTGAGGTGGAAGGTGGATGTTTTTCCTTCTCTGGGTCAGCTTGCTACACTGGTGGATTCACAGCTTAACTTCATCCTTTTCCTTCCATTTCAGGCAGCTAGTGCCCATTGGGGCACCACAGAAGGTAGGCCTTGGTTATCTAAGCACAATGTGATATATTCTTGGGGAGAGATGCATGAAGAGCAAGTGCATCATTAAGTTTCCTGCCCACCTTAACCACCTTTTAGAGCTCTGGCTGTAGTCTGTCTCTGAATGCTGTGTGGAGCAGGGTTTTGTGATCATTAATAAAAAAAAATAATCTGTCACTGCTGGCATATTTCCACCAGTAAAGCTTTGATTTTGATTAATTCCTGACAAACATATTTTTTCTGAATTAGTCAGAGCACACAATAAGGAATTTTTGTCAGCTTTTATGCCAGCTTCTCAGGAACAGATAAGACTTGATCCTGTGGAAAGCTTGGGGGCAGCTCATTAACTTGGTAGTTTTTCTGACAAATCTGTAGTGGAGGTGAGTATGTGGGGATCAGTGCATCATGTCATGTGGCCAGGGCATTTTGGGGCCAGGACTAGAAGCCCTATAGCTGGATTTTATGCATTGTTGGAACCCACCCTGAGACAGAGCTGCAAGTAGTGATTCAGTGCAAAGGTGATTATTTCCAGCTCCTGGGAGTAACTTCTGGGAGGTCTGGGGTCTCAGCTGGGAGGAAGGTAAGGGTTCAAGTAAAGGTGCTATCAGAGCCTTGCCAGAGCTGCCAGAAAGCTTACAGACCTGTGCTCTGGGTTGCCTGGTGTATTTCCCCTGCTGTCAACATGCAGTTGTTTATTTTTGATTTTTTTTTTTTTCCATAGTGTTTTTTCTTGAAATGAGGTCCTGTGATAGACTGAAGTTGTGAATTAGTTCACGATAACATAGAATATGCTGATATATGGGTGCATTTTGCATGTTTCAGAATGCAAAACTATTAACTGCTTTTACCATGAGGTTACTGATATCTGCTGTTTTACTTGGGTAGACCTGAAAAATCCTAAGTGTATTTTTGTGTGCTTTCTATGCCTAACATTAAGCATCTATTAACATTTACTGCTTCAAGTTACTTAATCGTTTACTTTATTTGAAGTGGATGCTGATGGAATTCACTATCTTATACCTTTCCTTTCAGAGAATCTCTTTGGTTAGCAGTTTTGCAGCTTCCCTTTTCCTAGGAGCGTATGCGCCCATCGATTACAGTGATGGTAAGTGTGGGCTTTTCTTGTAGTAACCACTCAACATGGAAATGTTCCTTTCACCTTACACTGAAGGGGGACAAGGTCTCTGCTCTTTATTTTCAGTCCTTCAACTTTCATGACAGTAAGATTAGGTTTTAAGCTAAGATACTCCTTTCAATTTGTTGATAGTCTTGAGAGTGCTATCAGGGATGCTTATTTATCTCCACTATTGTATGGTTCCTGTTTTTACAAAATGGTTCCTCAGAAAATATTCCAAATGAAATTGTACCTTTTTTCATTACTTTCTGGTGTATAAAAGAATGTTGAGGTATCTATTTAAAAGTATAAAAAAGCTCTGGCTTTTTTAGCTTGATTTCATAGGTCTGATATTTGTTCTTTGGTTTTGCTGGTTTAGCTCTGACTTGCACAGGATGTGAAGAAGTTGTATATTGTGATTTTTTTTTTTTTTTTTTTTTTTTTTCCCCTACCTAACTGGAGTATAGATCTGCAACAGAAATGTCTTTTCAAAATGAACCAAAGGAAAAGCATAAACCCAGCAAAAGAAATCATAAACCCAGTGTAAAAAAAAAAAAAAAAAAAAGTAACATTCAGTATCTTTCTATTCATCATAACAAAGACAAAAAAGTGACAAGACTGGTGTCTCTCTTTTCTGTTGTGTGTTATCTCAGTTATCCAGCTTTTAAATGGCAATTTAAAATGGCAATTACAAAGGAAACAATTTTCCTGGGAGCTTTGCTGTTACTTCTAAACTGCATTTTTGATTCCTGCTCTGAAACTAAGAAGACATATTTCAGAGCTGAAAGGTTAGATAACAAGGCTCTCAAAGGAATTTTTGCATTACAGAGCTATAGTTGACACCCATATATTAAGACCATCTCATTTTTCCACCTCTGTTGTTCCATCAAAGCTCGTAGGAAAAAGCAAGATACCTCAATTTTAGCTAATGGACAACTTATTCAATATCAGATCTCCCAGTTATACTTGAGACCTTAGAAATTGCAAGGCAATCCATGCTTATTTCACAGCAGTTGAGAAATTATTACATTTATCTTCTGGTCCTGTCCTGTTAGCTATGTGTTTTCACAGCTGAATTTTATTTTTTTGTGTATTATTGGCAACCATAACTCTTGGGAGATTTGCACTTTGCTCCTCAGTAGGCACTGAGAACTTCAACAACCCAGAATTAACTCCATTGCATTTCAGAGGGAGAGATCTTCAAGGTACTTTTTCTGATAGAGAAATAATGTTGATTATTAATTTTAATTCTAGGCATTAACACCAAATCTTGACTTTTTTTGTTGTTTGTTTTTCTGTTTGTTCAGTTTTTTTGTAATGTTAGGTCTGTCTTTTCTACTTGGCAGCAAGTGAGAGAAAGCTGCACTTCCTCGATTTCAGAACATGAAAATCTCTGTGTTTGATTGAAAGCCAAAACATTTGAAACTTAAGAAAATGAAAATTTGTTTCAGTTTCTTAGAAAATGTATTGCATCTTTTAAACAGCTCTAGAAGAGCCTGTTCTGTTACACCTCTGGATATTTACAGAACTTGAATAAATGTTATCTGCTGTTCAGAGCATGTAAGATTATTAAATCTTTGTGTGAAAAAAGATAAGAGCACTAAGCAGGATGTTGTACTGCTCTTTACAAGACAAAAGATTTTTTTCCATTGTAAGCTATATTTTGTCCTGTTCATTCCTTTCTTCTGTTAACATAATGAGAGAGAATTCTAATTCTAGTAATAAAATATAATTATAATGTATGCAGCAGTTATTTGGATCCAGCTGAAAAACTTGTTTTCCTGTCATTTATGATTTCTTGCAATTCACTTGATCTTTTACATTGCACCTCTATATTGGAGTTTAAAATGCATCTCAAAATACTGTTCAGATAATAGACCTATTCTTCATTTCTGTAGGTTTAACTTCAGGTCATATCGTCTTTAAAAGACCCTGTCAAATTATTTAGCTCCACACAATAACTTATCTCTCCAAATTTGCAGGTTATTGTAGGAAATGTGCTATTCAGTTTCAGGATTTTATTTTTCCTTTTAAAGGTACAATCTCAGAAGGTTCAAATCACTCCTCATGAATGGCTGAGCACCCTGGGTGATTGATTTAAAAAAAAAAAAATCAAATTACTTTCTGGTGGATTGAAGAATGATTTTCATTTATATTGTGCAGATGTTAAAAGTAAGATACATTTGGGACCTAAACAACTTGAACACTTGAGGCATTGTTTCTTTTAGAAGATACCTTAAAGAACAGCTATTCAGCTTTTGACCTGGAGAAGCTTTATCTTTTGAAATGCTTTTCAGAGAGCCTTAGGCAAACCATAGCTTAGCATACTTGTTTTTGTTGTTCTATCAAACGAGAATGCTTTGAACTGAAACCTTTTCAAAAGGAAGCACGGGGGGCAGAATTTACTCCTAATGCAGCTTGTGTGGTGTCAGCAGACTTAAACTGCTCAGGATTTTGACTCACTGAAAAGGCAACCCAGAGAGCTGCTCTGCCAGGGCACATAACTCTTTTTATAAATGTCTGCAAATATTGGTAATAGTTTGTTGATTAATTCAAGTCTGCATTGCTTGGTCTTTGCAATGAGTTTGTCCTGTGTTGTTATTGTGTTTTCCCCACAGTGCTGAGGCACATTTTTGTATTTGTAGTAAATATTAGCAAGTCCCACTTGTGTTCCTGGTCATTTTATGTTACAAGTCAGTGATGCTTGCAGTGGAATACTGACTCCTGTTTATCCACATATTGACCCCTTCTTCAGTCCTTGCTGGACCATGGCCTTGGCTTATTGACCTTCATTGCTGCTGAGGTATCCATGTGGAGTGACAAGTCAAAGGGCTGCCTTGCTGACTTTGATTTTTTTGTGTTGTTATGTTGGTTTTTTTTTTCCCCTTAGCTTTCAGTTTATTACTTATTTGATATGTTAAACCTAGCAGTGCAGATCGTGACCAGAGGTGCTTGAGTTAGGAACTTGCTGTGCATCACTCCGTGTATAATCAAAGGAAAAAGAAAAGTGGTTCCAGAGAGCATTCAGCTCTGGTTTTATTTTCTACTGGCTAGAGATTTTCATGTCCACAGCTGGCTAGGATGAATCCAGGCCAATAGATTAATGGTTCTTATAAAATAGTTCTTTCACATCTTTTAAATGACTTTGTAAGGTTGGGGTAAATTGGCTTATCTTTCTTTTCTCAGGGCATATTAAAATCTTTGTGCAAGTATATTTAAAACTGAAGTGTTATTTCTGTTTAATATAAATTTGGATATAATTTATATAATAAAGGTTATAAAGGTTAGTGGGTTTTCCTGGTTTGTGCAGAAAAGATTGGAGGCTGTCCTTACATCCTGCCAAACTGCATTGGAGGATACTGGTTGAATGGTTCTGTAGGTGTGCAGGGGGGAGAAATTTTATTCAAAAAACCCCAGAAAACAGCAAGTAACCTTTCTCTAGTAAAATTCCTGTATATTTAATATTTCTGTTGCTCACTGCTTAATTTAATCTAGCAAAGGGGCCGCTGGCCTTTTAAATTAGAGACTTTTCCAGGAAAACATATTTCCTGGTAGAAAGCCTTGTTATGCCCGAGAGCTTGGGAGGCTCTCGCATCCTCTACTGTTGTGCTCAGTTTACCCTGGAAGGACTCAGTTTACCCTTGGAAGGAGGAGGTGGCCAGATTTAAGACTAGGGAACTGAAAGAAGCTGGAGCATATCTTGCCTTTTCTGTGGGTGGTAGTGATTTTGGTAGCAGAAAAAGGAAATGCACCTTTTGCCAGTGGGAGATGTGTTGCACTTTGTTATCTATCAGATTCCTGTGTGTTTGCATCATAGGCCAGAGCAACCAGTGCATAATTTGTCAAGTATGTGTAATTTGCCTGAAATAGGACTGATTGATTGATTTTACTAAATTTGATCCTGTTTTTTATTAATGTTAAGTATAATCCAAACATCCTACTGTTTGGCTTGGGTTATCCCAGTGTCTCAGCTGTAGTGTGCAACACTTTCTGCTCACAACACTTTATGAAGCACCAGGTCCAGACCTTGCTGATGGTGCTTAGGATTGGACTGCACAAATAGGTACTTTATTTATGAATGTTATTAAACTCATTATTAAGCCTATGTGGAAAAGGATACTGGGAGTTGATAGGGCTTTTATTCATGACCATCCATAGTGTTTCCTTGTGTAGTGTGGTGCAGGCACGTCTCCTTCTTCAGAATTAAAGCACTGTTAGAGCCTTGGGATGTGCTGGCTTCATCCCTTCTCTTCCTCTGTGTCCCAGCAGTGCAAACATAGTCTTATTCCACAGATACTGCAAGTCAGGTCAACTTCACCACCTTGTTGTTTTAAAAAGTTTAAAGATGTATTGAATTTAACTAAATTTCAGGTTTTCCACTGTACTCAGCTGAGAATGTGGCTGTGTTTCTGAGATAAGTAAGTTGTGGGCTAAACAGCCTTTGAAATGAAAATATTAATCTAGAATAAGACTGATACGTCCCTGAATGGTACTAACCAGAAACACATACAGATTTTCAGGCTCAATGAAATGTGCAATTAAAAGCATCATAGTAACATAAGCAAGGGATGTGGAGTGCTCGGTATGTTATATAGATTTCAGCTGGGCTGTTCAGCATTTCTGAAAATCATGAGTTTGTGTATAAATCTGTCAGGGTTTAACACTGGCCTGGCAATTAAACCGAGTAACAGACGCTCTCTGTTAATCTCTCTCTCCTCTCTGATAAGAAAGGAGAGAGAATAAGGGAGAGAGACTTATGGGTTGGAAACTAAACTACACAACTTTAATGAAATAGTAATGATAAATAGGAAAAATTACTAAATATATACAAATATACAAGAAAATGGATACCACATTCCTCCCCCCTTTCCCCCAATAGCTCTCACGTCACTACCGAGGCTGCAGGGCAGCCCTGGGAAAGTCCAGGCTGGACTCCTGGAGTCAGCAGCAGTTGGGAACTGGAGGCAGGAACACACAGATAAGGGCTGGCACAGATCAGGAGCACAGGCAGGCAAACGGATGGGATCCTTCCAGGATGCCGGGTGAAGGAAGGGAAGCAGGAAAGGCAGGAAGGGCAGGCAGCCGGAAGCTGGAAATCAATGGCTTGGCCCTTGTGATCCCTCAAATTTATACTGAGGATGATGTATATGGGATGGAATACTCTGTTTGGTCAATTCTGGCATCTATCTTGTCTGTTCCTCCCCAAAGGAGGGATGCAGGTGGGACCTCTTTATGTTTTCCTCAGAGCTGAGCAGTGTCCTTGGCTCTGCACACCAGTCTCTAGCAGTAACTATAAACATCAAGTGTTATCAGTCCTAGAAACACACACTGTCTGAGAAACTTGCTGATAATTTCAGCAAGTGCAACTACTTACAAGAGACTTAGCTAAAAGCAAAAGTACAAGACAGAAAACCACCTTTATCCTGGCCCAAACCAGGACAGTTTGATATTCAAAGCTGGACTCTCCAAACTAGCCTCAAAATTAAAAGCTGCATTTTAAAATTTGACCTCTTGGTTTTCTTGGAGGTTTACATCTAAGCTGTTTTTTTGGTTTGGTTTTGTTTGGTTTGGTTTGTTTTTTTTTTTTAAATCTCTGAAGAAGGTAACACTGATATGGAAAAAGTTTGGGCAGTCTCAAAGGTAGGAGCAGTGTAAAGCCTTGCCAGCCAGAGGGAGATTTCTTCCTTGATAGGTCTCAGGTAAGCACAGCATCTCTTCCAGTGACATTGCTGCATCACCTTCAGATAGTTGCAGTTAAGTCTTGCCTAAGATGGAAGATTTAGGGAGAACTAAATGGGGAAGCATCAATGTTCTTAATTTTGCTCTTAATTTGGGAATAACTGAAATGTATAGTGAAATTTATCCAGAGGCTGAACCATCAGTATCCTTTTCTTGCATAGAAGGCCCATAAACATTCTCACTGAATGTAAAATATGCATCCATAACTTTTCTTTTGCCTGTAGCAGGGTGGAATTTCCTGATGCAGTACTGTCCAGTGTTTAATGATATCTACCTGTTTGGTTTATTGGTTCTTTTCTTTGTTTTTTTTCCTTGCAGGTTCTGGTATGAACTTGCTGCAGATTTGGGAAAAGGCATGGTCAGTGTCCTGTCTTGATGCTTGTGCACCTGGATTAGAGGAGAAGCTAGGATGCCCTGTACCATCCCATTCAATCCTGGTATGTACATGCCTAGAAGAGCTCCAAGCACCAGATAAAGCTTTGTGTTTAGAGTTCTGCTAATTGTACTTCCTTGGAGTGCATGTGAGTGTGTGTGAATTATGTCTGCAGTTATCCTCAGAGCTACCCTGCTTGATGTAATATTTCCAGGTGTGTTGTAATTGTTTATGCCAGAGCAGAAACAGGCATTTTGAAAGCTGGTAGCTACTGTCTGTCTGAGCTTTCATCACTGATCAACTTGGATTCTTGCATGTCCTGGGCTATGATGATGAGAATTTTGGTCGAGGCTCCAGTGACAAGAATCTTAGAAGTCAAGAATCTTGGTCCCTGCCTCATGTCCACGAGCACCTGGTCACTGCAGAGCTGTGCAGAGGATTTATTGCTGCAGAAACAGAACCCAACATTTGCATTTCTTGACAGGGACCTTGCTTTAAACTGTTGTAGAGATAATTGGGTAATCTTTGTGAATAATTTGGGATATTTAAAGCTCCTCAGTTCATGTAGCATAATGGTGAAATCAAATCAAGCTGCACATCTCTTAGAGTAAATTAATTTAGTCGTACTACCAGGCACAAAAAGAGCTTTTGCTTTAGCTGTTGCACATGTAAGAAAGTGTAGATCCCCATGACTGGATCAGCACTGAATTCAGTGCTGAGCTGTCATGGAGATGAACATACAAAAAGCCATTTTGGATGTCCTTGTGTTTTTTACATGTAATTTTCTTCTGTATTTCTTCTGTCTCTCAATTGTGGTTTAAAAGAATACAGTTCTTGACCCCTAAAATAATAAGGGTCATATTCCAGCATTTGATGTTGTGATGTATATTAATGTTGTGTTTTCTCTGTGTTTGCATTGAATTTTATAATTTCTATGCATTAATATTTATGTATGTGTGCAAAATAGATGTATGTGTTGGTTACTTGGTACAAATAACTGGAGTGAGACCCGAAGCTAAAATCTTACTATTTATTTAACCTATTTCACAATCTGTATTGTGAGAGTATTAAGAAGTTCTCACCAACAAAAAAATTAGGTGCACAATCTTTAACTCACACCTTAAATACACAGACAGTATTATTACAGCTGCTTTGGGGTTTTTCAGTTCCATGTTACGTGTCATACATTGCAAGATAACTTTCCGTTTTTTTGAGCTTTTTTTTCCTCTCTCTTTCTTTCTTCCCTTAGGGGCCCATTTCTCCATATTACAGTCAGCGTTATGGGTTTAGCCCAGACTGTAAAATAGTAGCATTTACAGGAGACAATCCAGGTGAGATGATTAAACGTATGAGATTCCATGAATATGATTTTGTATGTACTAAAATTCTAAATCAATCTTATCGATTCTCAGATGCTCCCTATACAGTGAAAAAGTATCATATTTATCAGCATTAATACCTTTTTCCAACAGCTTCCATCACTGGTTCTTCTGAGGTATAGACATCTTGGATAAGCTGGGTATGACAAATGAATTCTCTTCTGCCTTGTAATAGAAGAGACTTCATTTGGTTTGTGATCACTTCAGTTTTGGTTTGCCTGCCCCTAAGAAGTTATCCTTACTATGAACTAATGTTTTAACTTAGAAAATATGAATTTAAAAATTGCTGCTGTATCATTTCAAACAAAAAGCCTCACAGGGTTCCCTAAAAATTAGAGCTGTCAAATTTATCAGACTGATAGATCTCAGTATAAGGAAAGGTATTTATTTAGGGTCAGTTTTTGACACCCTGGAGGTTGTTTCAGTGTAGAAAAAAGTCGTCTTGTTTCTCAAGACTGTGAAAATAAAGTACTCACCCGTATTACAGTAGCATATGCAGGATGGAATCAAGATGAAAGCTTCATCATGGTATATTCATATTTTGCAAGATGATTAAATTCTGCATTTCACAAAATTCCAGTTTCTTTCTAGGCTCAAATCCAGCTTAGTCCAATAGGATCTGCATGTAGCCCGATGTAAGGGGGAGTGTTTCTCCTTTAAAGTATGTTGTTGAGTAAGGGCCTGCTACATTTAAAACCTGAATATTAGAGAATTATGTGGTTCTGTGGTCTTTTGTCTTCACCATTTTGATTCTGTTAAAAATCACTCCCTCACCCAAATGCTTTGCCCATCTTTTTGCAGTGTATAGGCCAAGGCTTTCATGAACATATTTGCCATTTATATTGTGCTTTGAGGTGGTGAATGTGATGTCTTGTGATGTCTCGTGCAATGTGCTATAGCTGAGTAAAAAGAGGAAATTTTCATCTGGTATTCTTATTCTTTGTTTTCAGCATCCCTGGCAGGGATGAGACTTCAAGAAGGAGATATTGCAGTAAGTCAAAACATACTTCCAGAATCTGTCCTTGTTTCCAAATAACTGAAACATATGAAATGTAAAGTAGCTGTATGCTATCAGTTGAATTTATCTGCTAGTTTTTTTTTTCCTGTATGCTGAATTCACAGTTGCTTTATTTCTATCAATTTGTAAGCTGCCTGAAAGATTTTAAGTAAACTCTTGTGACTTTTTAACCAGTGCTCCAGGCACTGAAACCTGAGCCTCCATCTCCTATGCATTTCACTGGCCTGACAACAGAAGTCAGAGTTAGCTTCAACATGAATTCAATTGACTTAATGTGTAATTTAAAAACAATTAGTGGTAATAACAAATGGTTTTAATTTAATTTCTGTATTGCTTTCCATGCACATTGTGATAACACTTTAATTATTTCCCCCCCACTCCCTCCAGATTAGCCTTGGCACAAGTGACACATTGTTCCTGTGGATCCAAGAACCAAGTCCTGCCTTAGAAGGTCACATCCTCTGCAATCCTGTTGATTCTCAAACATTTATGGCACTTTTATGGTAATATAATTTTTTTTTTGTACATCTGGGATCAATAACATATTTCTTTCTCTTCGTTAGTGTTTTTTGATTTCTTTTGCAAAATGATAATGAATAGAACATTCAGCATTCTGTATGTATAGCAGTCTGGTGCTGAAACAGTTGCAGCAATGCTGTAGCATCCCTATTATCTAATCAGAGCAACTGAAACTGCAGAGTTGTGAAGGATAAATTCTCATGGCAAGAAAAAGCTGAAATTATTTTTATGTATACATAGAGCCAGTTCACTATGTGTAATCTGAGGTTACACATTTAATGTACAGGAATAAGAATCTTCTGAAATACAGTAATATGAAGTGTCAGAAGCTTGACCAGGCTTCATAACTTCTGTGCTCTGCTAGTGGTCCAGAGGGGACATAATGGGGCAGGTGAAGATTCCCTTTCCACAGAGGATTACAATCAGTGCTCTTCAGGGATGTATTAGGCTGTGCATGTATAAATACTGAGCTCTCAAAAAGCCCATCTGAGAGAATGGTACTTGTGGTACCTTTTGGCTGGTGTGATTCAGGAATTGTTTGTTCCCTTGCCAGCCAAGTAGGTGGGGAGATGACCTGAAGTTATGTTTTCTCTCACTGAGTAACTGTATTTAGGAAGATGTTTCCAAAATGGGTCATAGTATTTAGGCAAATGTTTACAAGTAATGTTATGATAAATTTTGTGTCTTAAGTCCCCTGGACTGTAAGTGGTTGTGACTCAAAAAATCAGCAAAGCCCTAATGTGCCTTTTAACTATGATGTTGAATCTGACTTGTACAGTAATGGGGTTCTGAGGTGACAGTGGCAACAGTGTTCATGGAGTTGAGCTCAAAAACATGATGTCAGTTGCAGGTTACTGAGTTTCATTGCATGATTTCCCAGCAGGTTTTTTTTTGTTTGTTTGCTTGGTTGGTTTTTTTAAGTTTTGAATTCAAGTTTCTCATTTTCTGCAATATTTTTCCCACTTGCTGTGTGAGAGAGCTATATAAACAATCTTGAGAGTAGGAAAGGAGATGCTGAGATATTTTTCTGAACTGTTATACTGCCATTTTTTAATGCAGCTTAACCTGTGCAGAAGGGCAAACCTGCCTTGCAGAACACAAGATGTTTGTGTACCATGTAGATAAGAGATCCTGTTTCCTCTGCCTACCCATTTCTGCCCTAACACTGCCCCTTTTGCACTAATACCCTTTCTAATAAAATAATGGAATTAATAAGGGACTTGGGTTAGTAGAAAAAAGAGTGCCTGAGCTACCAAGCAGAATACTTGTACAGAAAACCTGAGTAACTTCAGCTGCTGCAGCTGAGTTCAGAAATTTCCTTGCCTCTTTCTGGATATTTCTGTGGCTTTCCCGCTGAGTTGCTCTGATAATTCCATGATGGAAAGTATTCAAACTGCTTTCCTTTGGGTCCTACTCCAATGCTGCAGCACTTTGAAGGAGTGTTATATTCACAGAGGAGGCAAAGGAGGTGACTGCATAAAGGCTGTGAAGACCATAAAACCATAAACACTGAACAGATGCATATTTTACAGCATGATTTACTGGGTCTGGACCAGAACTGTGGAGATGCAGCTGTGGTGCTTTCCTTTGCCAGATCCTGGCATGGAGCTAGACAGCATAAGTCTTTTTGGACCCAAGCTGGCTCCACACTGTTACCATACTCATGAAATAATGACTGCAGTGTGGAGTCACTCTTGTCTCTCCTTGCAAAGTCATCTCAGAGCGAGTTTTTCAGTGCTGTGCCAGAGCACTTCTGACAACACTTGGTAGCCCCACCTCTGCACCCACAGCCCAGAATGCCTCTCTCTAATGTAGTTACCAGGTTGATCTGTAGGTATTCCAAAAGCAGCTATTAATCTTGGAGCGTGGGTGCAGGCAGACTGGGTGAAGCCCTTCATGGGAGGGAGCGCATTGTGCAGCTTCACAGGACCCTCCCCAGGGCTAACAGGATCAGAGCTCCTGCTGCTCCATCCATGTGCCCTGTGTGTTCTCCAGTGATTTGAGCTCCTGGAGCTCCAACTTAACCATAACCAACACAACCATAACCATAACCATAGGCAGCTGGGCAGTGGGCAGCAACTCCTGTGTGTGGAACCCTAGGAGATGTCTCAGCCGTTCAGAGAGCCTGAATTTAGCAAATCCTGCCAGACTGGATCTAAGCTGACACACTGGAGAGATGTACACCAGCATCTCTGCACTGCATTTCTCAGCTCATATTTGTTTTCTCTTATCTAGTTTTCTCCCTCTCCATCTCTTTACATAATGAAGAAGTGATTGAATCTTTTAGCTTGTCCAGCTGTATTCAGCTGATACAATAAACTCCAATACTGGGGGAAAACAACAAATTGCTTTAAAAATCTAGAGTCAAATGTTTTGGAAAATGCATATGGCATTTTTGTGTGTGTTTCAGTTTTAAGAATGGCTCCCTGATGAGAGAGAAGATCAGAGATGATTGCTCTTCAGGCTCCTGGGATGAATTCTCCAAAGCTTTGTCATCCACTGCTGCAGGAAACAATGGAAACTTGGGTATGAGCCTTAGCAGGGCTGGGAGTTCCAGGGTTTGCTTAGATACTTAATTTTGGGGAGGTTGTACCTGTTTTTTAAATGGTTGGTGATAAAAGCCAAGAATTAAGTTAACTAGAGCAAGGTAAATTCCTAATGTGTAATTAGAAATGCACTTTTGGCAGGCTAAGTGTCATGATGGTGTTTTTCTTCAATATTCACTAAATAAGAAAATGATACTTGTGGAGCTCTTTTGATCATTTAAAAGGTGTTTGTAACATCTTAGCTGTATAATGTTTAAAACTAGTCATTTCTTAATGAGGCTTTCATTAAACTTTGTTTATTTTTTTGCTGAAGTCTCAAATGAAGTGAGTTAAGTAACTCTTAAGTAACTCACTTAAGTAACTTAAGTAACTTAAGTAACTCACTTAAGTGAGTTAAGTAACTATTTTTTTCTAATTCTTCAGTAATTTTGATCTCTTAACATTAAACTAGAATCATGCACAGTGCATGTGAACAAAATAGCAGTATAAAGGAGTATCTAGATTTACTGCATTTTCCCCAATATATTTCACACAGTCATTTCAACCTTGTTTTTCCCCACATTATGCTATTTGAAACAAAACATAATTAATGTGAATAGATATGAATTAAATTAATGCAAAGAATTGTAGGTAGCAAAATTCTAAATGTATATATTTGAACTATAACAGACTTCACTCCCTAGGAAAGTGAATTTATGGTTTCTTGAGACTGTGAGGTTAGCACTGATTTAATTTTTAGAAGCTCTGTCAAATTCTATCTCTAGATAAAGTACCTGTGGGGTATTAAAATGACCAGGAGTCTCTTTTCACTAGAGCACAAATCCACTCAGGTGTTTTCAGAAAATGGGAAGAAGTTATTCCAAAACCCAAAAGTCAGCCACTTTAGAAAGTATTAAAAATATTGGAAGTTGATGAAATTACTGATTTAAGGGATAGCAGGACAGTGCCTGAAACTTTTAGAACTTGTATTTTAGTATATTCACTTGGATATCTCAATCCCATATAAAATAAGTGTTTTGTGAAAGCTGTGCTCTGTGTGCTTGGATAATCTGAGTTCCCGAGGGAAGAAAAGCAAGGAATTAACTGGTTAGATAATCTCCTTTTTATCACTTGTTCCCTGCTCTCGCTGTTGTGTGACAAGATGTTCCTGGGGAGGTTTGGGAGTTTGGAGGGGCAGCTGCTAGGGTAAGAAAGTTTGGGGTAATGAGAGTAATAGGAGGGCAGCAAATAGAGAAGGAGGAGTGGTGAAGAGATGAGGGTCCTGTTGTGTCTGGGAAGTACCTGAGAAGGTTAATCAGACCTCCTTTGTCAGATTCAAGATGTCAGCATGGTCAGAAAGGAAATTTTGTAATATATATCCCCTGGCAGGGCCCGGAACATCTTTAAGCCACAGTCTTGCATGCTGACAGCTTTTCAGAATATTTAACCATGTGTGCTGAAAGCACAATACTATTTTTATTTTTCTCTTCTGGCTAATAATCCTAAGGCTCCTAGGGAAGCATATTCTTGTTCTAAGGTCTTAGAAATTCTACTTAATTTTTTAGCTATTCTGTTCTGGTTTTCTGTCCTCATTTTCTTTTTTGTCTCCCTTCTTGAATATTTTTTCTGAACAACCCATCTTGCCATCAACACAAAAGAAATCTCTTTCATGCTTTTTTCTAGCTGTCTACAAAGCATTACTGCATTCCTTCAGTTCTCATAACTATTCAGAGACCAGCTCTGCTCATGATTTTAAATATCTGATGTTCCCTTACAAGTTAATGAAATCTAATCCAGTGCATGAAGTGTTCCTGTATTCCTGTGCTCTTCTTTACTGACTTACCTTTTTTTAAAAAAATTTTTCCCCACCCTTGTTTATGACCTACTGAAACTATTTCTGAAGATGTGTTATATATTACCTCTTACTTGCATGTGTGTGTGTTCTGGTGGATGTGCTCACTTTTGCAGTCTTGTTGTTCATTATATTGTTGGATGCCTAGAGCCAGATACTCTTAAGATCCACATTTGTGTAAACTGGAAGTATTTAAATTTGATAGTTGTCTGGACTGAAGTTACTTAAGAAACAGGCTGTGTGGTGGCTCAAATGTCTTTCCAAATACATGATAAACATTTATTATCATTCTAGCTGTGCGCTGAAATAAGATTCCAGCTTTGGGCTAGAAGCAAACATGTTTGTCTTTAATGTTTCTTGATGCAGGTTTCTACTTTGATGTGATGGAAATTACTCCTGAAGCAGTTGGGATTCACAGATTCAACAGAAACAATGAAAAGGTAGTATTCATCTAGTTAACATCTCAAACCTTGAAGCAGTGCAGGAGTACTTTCAAGGCTTGAAATATTTGCAATTTTTTTTTTTCTTGTGTGTGTGTACGAGATGGTTGCTTTCAGGTTTCATTTATTGCTATAGATCCCTGGGATGCTCTTCATAAGGAAGTATTTGGTCTGTAGCTTTAGAGTAGCTACAGTGCAAAGTGTTATCTAGAACTTATATGGTATTTTTTTCAGGAAATATTTCCTTTTTTGGAAAATGTGGATTTACTGAAACTAACACTGGTTTTGAAACAGGATTGACTTAAATCTTATTGAGAGCTTAGTAAACTTCCATGGCTTGGACCCCATCTTCTCAATTTCAGACACACAGATAAGGATGTGTTGAAACTTTGGGCTATGATGTTATATATATGTTATATTTGATATATATATGTCTTGCCCTAAATATGTGTGTAAAGCAAACATTTTGGAGTAACCTACAAGCTACATAGTGGTATGCAAATAAACACAGGCTCAAGTCCAATTGGAATTAAAATAGAAATTATGTTATGGAAAGTTCTTAAATTTTTTTCTTTGGAGGAATGGATGCTATTTAAATGTCTGACTTTCTGGGTTGCACTGAAACTCAACAGATGTCTGAGCAGTCATGACTCCAAGTCGATTAGACCTCACCTGGGTGAACAGAGATTGATACTATCTTGTGTTTGCAGTGTGGCACTGGTCTCTTAAATGTTTGCTGTATAAATGAATCCTTAATCTCTTCCAGCTGTTGTACAAATTGTAGGCACTAATTGTAGTGCATGGCAGAACTCAACTTCTGTGAAATATTCTTTGTTTTTGTAATTCAATGTTTTCCTACTTCTGCTTCCTCTCTCATATTCTGGTTGATGAAAGGCCAGGGAAAAATATATAGCAACTAAATAAATTAGTGAAATATTATATGGTTTCACTTTTGTGCAGACAGAAATAGATTTAAACTTTTGTGCTATTGCTTAATGCATCTGAACTTTGTCTACTTGCTTAACTTTTATATTTTTGAGATACTGATCCTTAAGCAGCCTTTGGTGCTGAGAAATGCATAGAGAAGAGCTCACAACTTGCAGCAGAACCTCTTCTTATCATGGATTCATTTCAGGTTGATGGATTTGCTGACATCACTGAGCTTATGCTTTGTATTCTGTGTTGTGAGTCTTCAGGTCCATGTTGTATCAATAACTGAAGAACTGGGCCTAGCTGAAACCAGACTTCAGACTCATCTGTATTTGGTTTTTAGCCAGTCTCAAGCTGGCATACATTGTGTGAGGTGCTCATTAATTTATTCCCTCTGATACAGGTTTCAGACTTTCCAAAGGAGGTGGAAATACGAGCACTGATTGAAGGGCAGTTCATGGCCAAGAGGATTCATGCAGAAAAGCTGGGGTATAAAGTCAGTAAGTATGATGAAGAAGCTGCAGATTTAATGTCACTGGAGGTCAAATGCAAAGATAGGAGCCCTGACATAATGTCAGCATTATGTCCTGCCTGATGAATATAGAAACTGGTATGAATTCTAACTTTGTTTCCTGGAAAGATTTTTGCTGATTTATTTGGAGCAAATTTTTGCAGATGTTTAATTTAGAAGCTCCAGTAGCTTAACTTTAAGATTACTTCTTTTTAAAGTATCCTTGCTGTTTCATTGTTACTGAGCTGTGTTGTCAATTTTTTAATAATAGTTTGGGCTTGGTAGCTTGTTAAGTGAAAAGAAGACCGGCCCTCTGCCTAGAACATGGAAAAACTGAAATCTCTGTTCAGTTCCTGGATCTGTCATAAGCTGGTCACTCACCTTTTTACCTCAGTTTTCTGTTAATAAACTGGAGTAATTTCCTCACCTTGTGATTTAGAAAGCAAAGATACTACTCCCTAGGATGTAGAATATGTTTTTAGCACATTGGAACAACAAAATCAGTCAATATTTTACATATAGAAGTGGGATCAGTTCATTAATAGCTGTGCAGTTCCACAGAAAGAATACAGGCAAGTTGGTAAGATGTTTTATTGGCATTTTCTGTCAGTGTTATCACCCTGTGGCATCTTCAAATATACTGAATTAACTGATCTTGAGGGTTTTTAAGCAATGTCTTATTTTTAAAAACCATATTATTTTTATCTGCATCCTGACCTCCCCTTTACAAGCTGTTGCTTGCCTCCTACCTCCAGGCTTTTATCCATAATCATGAAAGATAGAATTATTATTTTTTTCTTATTAGGAGAGAACTATAGGAGCTGAAAGTTGAAAATATATAGATACTAGAACAAATCACAAGGCTTGGCAACACCATCTCATAAATTTATGTGATAAAGGTTTTCCTGTTACATATTTTCGTATTTATTTGTTGAGGTTATTAATGGAGACAGGCAGAGATCCACATAGATCGTGTTTAAAAAACCTGTTTATCCTGCATTCCTACATTCTGCTGTGCCAAAAGCTTGGGTTAAATGACCCAGAAAGCTCATGGTTGAAGAGAATACTTTTGTACACTGTAAATGTCAGAGGTCAGACAAACACCAGAGTGTGAGAAGAACTATTTGAGGTATCAGACAACTCTGACAAACAGGTAGAAATAATATAATACAATTAATTTTAAATACATTTAGGCTAAGTAGGACAGCCAAAAACCTAACTAGTTTTAGGATGTGGCTTAAGCTTTAAAATCTCTTTTTTTAAAAAAATAAATTATTTTTTTAAAATGCTTTAGATATCTACAGTAAAAAGAAGAGGGTGTGAAATGTATTATGTGCCTGCAGATTCCTTGCATTTGTTTTGTTGCATCCCAAGGGGCTCTTAGCTGTTTGGGAACTAAAAGATGAGTTGCTTTAAGAAGGAACTGCTGTACTTAGAGTAGGCTGTGTGCATCTCCCACTTTTCCTTGGTGGTATTATTTAAATGTCATATTCTGTAATTTGTGTAGTGATGGCTTACATCTGCATTTGTTGTGTGACAGCTCAGAAAACAGGGTGTGTTCTGAATTTGGTTCAGGGTATGGATGAGCATGGTGGGAATTACTCTGGTACTGCCAGATTTTCTGATTTTCAATAGCTGCTGGTTTTCAGGCTGCTTTTTTGTTTTTAATGCGATTTAAAAGCTTATTTATCTTTTGGATGAAATACACACTCAGGACCCATGTTGTTTATTCAGTTCCTTTTAAGGCCTTGTCTACATGGGGAATTACTTTTGATTTTTTCCAGGAATCGAGCTGATTTACATTCAGAAATATAATCACATCAGTGTAAACCTTGGCTTTTCTTGTTGTTGTTTACACCAGTGGGAGAATAATAACAGCTCACAGGATCCAGCAAGTTGTATGAGGACACTTTTTAAATTGCTCTGTAGCAGGAATGAGAGGGACATGGTCAGTCACAAGAAATGCTTTGCTGTGGTGTCCCAAGGTTTGTGTGGTGCCATCTCAGTGTTGCAACTGAGTCAGAAACCTGGCTGAGCATTTCCCTACCCCTGGCATGGAGATGCAGGAAAATCTTTTTGGCAGAGTCATGAAGCTGCCTCTCTGTTCCTGGGCCAAATGCAGTTTGGGGGATGGCTGGAATCTGAAAAGCAGCAGTGTGTGTGGTAGAAAATGTTGTAAAAATAAATAAATAAGCATCTGTTATAGAGAGTTTTTTGTTATGCACTGTGAACATGAAAAACATCAGATAATCCCTTAGAATTTACTTTCAGTTAATGAATACATTATCTTTCTAGGAGGAGGATTTTGAATCCTTGTTCGAGCCAGTGCTGCAGGAGGAAGTGCAGCCATGCTGAAAGTGTTTTATATGTGAGGTTTTGTTCTCAGTTTGATTTGTCCAGTGCATGATAAATCTTACATAAACTACAGATAATATTCTAAAAAAACCCTTAAGACAGCTCTTGAGGTGCTGTTTGTGCTTGTGTGCAGGTTTTAGTGTGGCTCGTGTGCCAGTAGAGGGCAGGGGATTCTGTCTCATGTTTTTTACCTTTGAGGCTGGGATGTGTGTGTAAGCTTTGTTTGGAAAATGGCAGTCACCAGATGATCCTTCGGAGAGAATTTAAACCTTGCATTAGTCGTGATTTAAGGGTTTTAAAAGTGTGTGTCACTCTGTTCTAATTGCTCTAATCTTTCTCAATCAGACTTCAGGGGAAATCATTCAGTAACACCCTGTATCCTGTTTTGCTTAAGGGGTGGATAGAGTGCTGTGATCTAGAAACAAACAGTGAAGTTTGGTCTGTCCCTGTTGTTTACATCCTCTCATTCAGAGATCCATGTAGATAAGGTGAGGGTTTGCTGTTCTGCCTTTATTTTCCTGAATTTTTATTGTATCATAAACACCTTCTGTTTTGTCACTTCCTTTTTCTGCTTAGAGCTATCCCCTTTTGAAAGCTACACTCACAACTGGAATTCAGAGGTCAGTCATAGAGCTGTGCTTGCTGTATGGTTTGAACACTCTCTGAAGTCAAACTATGGCACTTTATAGAGAAATGGCTGTGCCTGAAGCTTGCTCAGTGACACAGGTGATCACAGCAGCTATAAAGCTGTCAGTGGTTCAGACTGATCTGCTTGTATATACTTTAATAATCTCCATGATAAATTCAGAGTTACTTCTGTTCCTGACCAAGCAGTCCTAAAATTCATATTGACACTGCCCAGAAAGTGTTGCAGTGGTTCTTGCGTGGACCTAAAGTGAAGCTGTCCTGCTGAAGATCCACAGAACCATTTATTCTTGGGAGCAAAATCTACTTCCCTGACTGCAGATGGGTGAAGTAAATATTTCCACGTTATGTATGCTGAAGGAAAACAGGACAGAGTTAGGATTCTGGTGTTGATCACATGTGTAGCCCGTAGGGATTTAAATGATGTGCTGGTGTAGAAACCCCAATGTGAGCACTCAGTCTGTACATACTGGGTCAGGTGTGTGCTACAGCAGTGTTAAATAAGCTTTTGTGGGACTGCAGTAGCAATTAATAAAACCTGCTGTGTAGGTAGGCCGGTTACCTGGGGTGGATTTTGTGCTGAAGCTGTTGGTTTTGGACAGGGCTTTCAGCCTTCATGTTGCTGTGCCTGTCAGTGGGGTCATGGTACTCCAGTTGCCCTCTGTGCTGTTCATGTAATGTCTAAACCATTCAGGTTCTTATTCTGCCACCTGACTACCATCCGCTGGGAGAGATGGACAGAAGATGCCAAGTTTTATAAAATCAAACTTTGTCCATAAAATCCATAAAATAGGTTTCCTGTGGACATAAATTTGTCACTTGCAAATACTGTTGGTGCACTGAATTCTACTGACTGCACTCAGTGCTTAAGTGCTGACAGGGGTGACGTGCCCGTGGCTTTGCACTGGGGTGAGAATGAACCGATTTTTTTTTTCCTTAAGTGCTACATGTTACCAGTGTTTTGAATATGTGAAAGTACATCTTTCTGCTTGGATATACAGTGGGATGCATTCTTAAACAAAACAGCAATCCTGCAGTGCTAGGAGGAAAAGGGAAATGTCAGAGCGTGCTGGGCCTGACTTGTCAGTGGTCAGAGGGGGAGCTTCCATTTTCTGAAGCACTCAGTCCAAAATTACAAAAGGGAAAACTCCAAGGTGCCAAATTGCCTTTTTCTTTGGATGGTGCTTTCATCTGGTGGTCTTGAATGCAGAAGTAATGTCCTTTGTCCACAGGACAGCAGTCTGATGGAGCACAGGGAGCTCAGCAAATACCCATTAGTATAAGATGGAGTGGTTGTGTTTCATTGCTTCTGTTCTCATGTGAAGGCTCAGAAATCTGAAGGCAAAGGGCTGTCACATCACAGCAAAATGTTAGTCCATTGGAGGATGAAGTGGCTCTCCAGTTTGGCAAGAGTAGATGTCGTTTTTTGGGACATTCTGGGGATGGCTTTGTGTGAGGCTATGAGACAGGTTTTTCTGCTAGTGGGTGTCTTTGGCTGGCTTCTGTGATTGTAGTCTCTAAAACTCTTAAAAATTAGCAGGAACACTGGGGTACTTGTTCTCTCTATCACCTTTGCCTTTACCACCACCAGCTGTAGCAGTGTTTTGGTTGAAATGAGTAACATTGAATGAGGCCATTTTGTAGTTGCATACAGATTAAATTGATGTTTATGCCCTGCAGGATTTAAATTTCTTAGAGAAATCAATACTAAAATGTTGTGTTGGCTTTGTGCTTGTGTCTTGTCATTTGCTGCTAAGAGCACTCATGAGCAGCATGAAAATGACAGCTGTGTTAGGGGCCTTTTGCTTCAGCAAGTGAAGGAAAACAGTTTAAAAATAACTAGAAGACAGTGCCCTTGATTGGAGGCTGAATTCTTCTGTTTAAAATAATGTTAAATAGTGGTAACAGTCAGTTTGGAACATAAATGAATGGTGATGGGGCAGAGCATACCTCTTGGTATGTGGTACCAGCAGAGCACCAACACCCCTTGTCATTAGGTTTTTAAATCTGTATTTTTGAGGGAGACATGTTGGTTCAAGAAGTGCTTTCAAATTCATGAAAGGCAGGATCTTCCTCCCAGATAAGCCAGTGATTCTGCTGCAGAGGATATTTGTATTTTCTGATGAAACTTCTGGCTGATAAGAGTGCCAGTGTGAGGCAGGCAATGACATGCCAAGAACTTGGCTGCATCCCCTCTTGTTTCCCACAGAGCATCAGACTTTTAGCACGTAGCAGAGCCTTCTAGGCACGATCAAGCAAGGCTTGGTTTTAAGCCAGTGATCTGGAGTGAAAGGTTGGTCAGCTCATTACCAATTCCCTGACCAAGTATTTTACAAAAAAGGCTTTTTATTATTACTTGGCTCAGCAGAGTACAGTATTAGCTTAACTAATTTTTAAAAGGGTTAGATAAAAAGTTTCTGAAGGAAATGACCTAATGTGCTATAAGGAAGCTGCTTACGTGCCTTTAGAATTTTTCATGCCGTGGCTATTGTCTTGCTTTTATTTTGTCTTATTGTTGTTATACATATACAGGAAACACAATGAAGACAGAAAATCTGAAGAGTTAATAAAAAGATTGGAAGGGTACTATCTGTCTTTCTTTCCTGACACGATGATAAAATGTTGTCATTGAGTAATTGCTTTTAATGTTTGGTCAGCAAAAGTATGTAAATGGTTCAATTCCTGTGCCCTGATGTTAGGAGAGATTGTTTATGACTCTTTCAGTGGCAAGTAATGCTCAAGCAGTGTTCAGAAAAATAGTCAAGCTGTCAGCTGTCTGGTTTTGATGGAACTTCATGATTTCTAGAAGCTGGGGAGTTGGAGATGAGATGGGTTATCTAAGAAATCTCCTTTTATTGCTTGTTTTTTTGAGGCTGATCTATAGTTTTAAATCCATTTAGATTAGCAAGGGAATGACAGGACTGCAGTCTGTAAGTACCTTCTTGAGGAAAGGAAACTTGATAGAATAGGACTCTTGAGCCTTGAAGACAGAAACATTATGGTTCAATAACTGGAAGCTGAAGTTGGGAAAACCTCAAGTGACAAGCAAGGTGCAGTTTTTTAGCAGAAAATGAACTTAAACAGTTCAGCAATTGACAGTAGTGTAGTGAATTCTTTAACACTGGCAGTTTTAAGAACGAGATGGGGTTTTTCTCTGAAAACAACTGCTCTGGTCCAGAGAGATCATTTATGTCACAGAAGGGTGAGTTCAAAGGATCAGTGAGTCCATTTGGTCTGAAGGCACATGGTAAACTGTAGGAGTTGACATTGCTAAGAAACTCATCTGAGTCACAGCTATTCATACATTACTTTGTGTTAATCATTTAAGTCAAGGACAACTGCTGGTGTCATTTCCCTGTTTTGATAATCATTCTGCTCATAAAATACTGCATTTTCCTTAGCTGACACTTAGTCAAATGTTGCATATTTATTATTTGAAATATTTCTTCTTGTATCTTTCTGTATTTTCATTTTGTTGGCTAGTGTTGGCTTTCCCAATATTCTGTAGTCCCTCCAACTGTCTTTCCTTTTTTTCTGATTTAAGGTGATTCAGCTTTTCTTACACAGCTCACATTATGCATTGTTTTTGAGCACTAAAGCATCTCAAGGCTTTCAACTTCATCAACCCACATGTGAGGTTTTTCAGTGTTAACAGGGGTTTTACTAGATAAGTCATTTTTTCCCTACCTACTCAATTTGCCTGCACATACAGTGATTTTCAGCTGTGATTGGATTTGTTGGATGAGATTAAGCAAGACACATTTGCCTCAGTGTAAAAGAGAACATTGCTTAAGTTTTAAAAACAATTTTAAATTTAAAGCTTTGGTTCCATCCAGGCTTGGATTTCCAGAGGGCAGCTTACTCAGGGCTCATTCAGATGATCTATAAAAAACCCAAAAACCCAACCACACTCCACATTTTTTTTTAAATAAAAAGCAAGTGAATGTTCACATCTGTGGATAAGTGGTATTTTGTAGTCTACTTGTATAACTTTAATTTTCTTCGGATATGAAAGAATTAATTTGGGAAGCTTTTTTTTCCTGTTTCTGTCCCCCTTGTTTTTGAGAACATACATGAAGAGTATTCGTTTTCCACCTTCATACTATAATATTATTTAGCCTTTATATGGTGAGTCTAATTATGCCCTAGCAAAGGTATCCATGCTGCATGTAAAATGAAAAGCCTCAGCCCCCAGGCTTTCCCAATCTCAGTTTCATCCAAGTGTGAAAAGTGGCAAATGATGGGAAGTTCATGAAAAATAAGCTTTGAGTGCAGTATGTACTCCTGAAGTTCTCTCTCTGACATGAGTAAGAACAGAAATTGTTTAGCTTTGCACTTGGAGGCTGGAATTTGGGCTCAGTGAAAGGGCTGACCCAAAGGAGAAAAATCATATATGTGGAAGAGTGAGATTAGAGCATCCACAGAATTAAGGCACTTGATGATGTGGTAGGTGACACAAAATTCCTGATCCCAGCTTCTTCATGGTGGTAAAATTTTTCTCTGTGATGTTCAAAAGCCTGGACTTGACCCTCTCTTACAGTGGCCTTCAGCTCATCTGTGTTATACTTTTCCTAGTTGGAAAATCTAAAGAATGGATAAAAGAACACAAAGGAAAAGTTTTCTTTAATCCAAAATTGTCCTTTTTCCAACTGCACTTACAGTGATTGCACAGCATCGGGCAGACTTTAAGATGAACTAAACTCAGGAGCTGAAAAATGGCCACTTCTCTACCACTTCTTTTGGTTTTAAAGTATTTGTCTTCCATTTAACAATATTTGAAGTTTAAGAAATTTCAAGAAATTAATGGAAACTGGAAATGTGAAAGAAAAAATAGAAATATGCATATACATACCAGCAAAGGGTGGAGTTGTGGTGGTTTTGTTTTGGGGAATGTATCAGACACAGCTCTTCAGAGGACACCTTTAGTACACTTGTCAATCTTTATTTGAAATGTTACTGAAGTGTGGCTTAACTGTTAAGATTTTATGTCCTTGTCTGCTTAACTAGACTGGTTCTTCTTCAGAGTTATTAGAAGTTTTCAGGTGTTCTGGAGGATGAAAGTTGAATTAGCCCCTGTTTGTAGAAACCAAACTAAAACCATCTTTCTGAAATGTAAACCTGGGTGTTTTTGTATTTCCACGTTTGCAGTAACACTGAAGTGAAAGGGATGGAAAGGTATTTGAATGAGCTGAATGCTCTGCCTGAAAAACTCCAGTGGAAGGTGTTTGGATTACACAAACATATAATATTGATTTTTTTCATATTGCAGAGCAACAGTATTACCTAAGGTAACAATAGTAAACAATGGATATTCATTATAGAAGTAGTATCAAATGTCAGTATTATTTTGGACAACAGATGAACTAACTTGGAAATATCTTCAGTTTCCTTAGTCTGAAGGTGGTAGCTCACATTTCAGTGTATTTATCTACCTAGAATTGTACTTCACAGTTGATAACAGCTTTCTTCAGGGAGTTTTCATGTCTTGTTTCCAACTGGTTAAAATCACTTTTGTGACATTTCAAAGGTGGCTTTTGTTAGTAGAGGGCTTTTGATCCTAGAGGTATCCATGTGCTGAAGGAAGGATTTTGGGGGCTCTGTTCCAGCACATCCTTGGTTGCTTCCTCTGTATGTCCTGGATTGGGTCCCTCAGTTCCTTTCTTCTCCATTGCTGGCATCCATCACCAAAGATGTAAATATCTCTATTTAGCTGTATGTAGCAATTTCCATGCATGCATCTCAAGAAGTAATTACTGAAAGCAGGAGTGCACTCAGCATTGTTACAAATCAGCAAAATATTTCAGTCCTCTGGGTGGCCAAAACATACAAAATACAAGAAAACAATATTATATATTAGCCTGTGTAGCAGCAGCCCTGTGAGGTGGTCACTGGAGGGAAGGGATTTTGAAGGATATTTTCAAAAGCATTCACTCTCTTCACTCAGGGTGCTCTTAATCTTGTTCCTCTGTGTTTATCCTGGTCAGAAAGGAACTTTTTGTTATTTTGAAGTAGTTCTAATTATAATGGTCATACAAATGTACAAGAGGAGAGCTGCTTGAGTAATCTCTTCAAATTAAGTGCACTTCTAGTTAAATGGCTTAAGTTTACCTGCAAGTGAACATTTGTGCTGCAGAAAGTGATACAAAGCTTTGTATTTCATACCTAATTTTGTCTAGGAACACAAAATCTAAGTGAAATACAGGTGAACATCTAAACCCTTTCTTTTTTAGGTAAAAACATTAGAAAAAAATACTGACATATTTGAAAAGGTGGAACTATGTTTTTAAATAAATTGCAAGTACTCAGGACTTGTTTGGTTTCTTGTTTGTTTTTAAAATCCCTTTTTAATTCATTACTTAAAACTATTTATAAATTTTTTGACTACAGGAGTTGCTATGGCCTGTAATACAGGTCAGTGCAAATTTTCAATGTTATCTAGGCTGTTGCAAGTGTAATCACTGCAAAGACATTTCTGCTGATTTCAGTGTTGCCATTTGCATGAATAAGAGTTAATAATGAGAACCAGGAGAGTGCAGGGCTATAACCCTATATTTCCAGCTCTTGGTAGATGCTTGAAAATGAGCCAGATAGCTCCTCAGAGGCCTGACCATTTAACTGTCTTTCACTTTAAGGAAGGGAATGAACTCTCAGAGTGAGCACTTCCAATTTAGGGAGACCTCAGTTGGACTTCTTGCATCTTCCTCCTCTGTGCATCCTTTCTGGCAGTCCTGGTGACATGCCCAGCACCCCAAAATCACCTGCACAGTCCAGGAGACTGCAAAAGCAATAATATGTTGAGGACTGACACAGGATGTGTTGGATTCTACTAGTTAAAAAAAGAAAATTTTATCTCTATAGGTTATTATTTATACACAGGCACACTCAGGCTGTATCTGTACAGCAAGACCTGTCCCAAACAAATAACTTCTCGGGATCATTGAGGGGATGGAAGGCAGGATTGGAGTCTTACAGAAGCATTTTAGCCATTATCACTGGCATGTATCTGAAATGATTTATTTTGTATGAGTTGTCACTTGTGCAAGTTGACTGCCATGTGCTGAGATGCAGAAAAATGTCTTGTGAAACTTTTGTGGCTTGGGTAACCCACGTGCATCTGACATTGGGAGCAGCACCACAAATGTGTGGGAGATGTGATCTAATGGGTAGTGTAAACCTAAGAGCTCCACATAAGAGGCTCAAAGAACAATTATCCAAGTTGAATGCAGTGTTTAAAAAGCAGCTGCACCCATTTTCCTGACATTTTTGTGCTTTTTCTCTAAATAACTCTAATGTGTATTAATTAATTGCTTGAAATAACACCAATAAATCCAACAGGGTTTGTCTAAAGCTTGACTGCACAGGGGAAGCTTCATGTTTGTTTCAATAGTAAGAGAAAAAATCATTTACTGAAAATATTAAGAAAGCTAATATTAATTTAGATGGAACTTAATGAAATCTTTAATAGCTTTAAAAAATGGTTTTATTTTCTCAGTTTTTAATTTGAATGAAATCATTACTATTGTTACATTAGTTAAACACTAAATAAGAAATGCAAATGAAGTGAGCCCAAAATCCAATGTGGTTATTGTTTTTATTGATATATGTAGGCTAGTAGTGTGGAACAAATTCCAATTATATCTGATCTGTTATTTGCAGTGTGAGTTCCTGACTCTTCATTAAGTGTAATACATTAGATTAAATGCTTTGTTCAATAAGAGCTAGGAAAATCCCAGTATTACAAGAAACCTCTTACTGCTTTTGCCTCTTTGTTTGGCCTGTTAGCTCTGTGTATAATGCAGGCTGCAGGGCTTTCTGGCTTAAAGTTTTAAAATCCTTCCCAGCTGTGACCATCAGAGAAAGACAAATGAAAACTTTTAAGGTAGTGTAGTTGCAGGAGGCCCAGGAGCAAGGGAGAGTTGCTGAAGGCAACTGTATTGTATACATGAGTTCACCTGAATAAATGCTCAGTGGCTTCTGCTATGCTAACTTTAAATACTAGGAGCTGGTGAGGAAAATGCCATTTTCACATGGTATGTCTCCCTGTGTGATTAAAACATCCAAAATAAAAGAAGTGTGCTCTTCAAGTAGAAGATCTAGATTATTCCAAATTGTTCTTTATCTTTTGGTTTATATTTTTATCAAATGCTATGTCCTAAACTGACTGAAATGAGTAGAAATTTGGGTAGGAAAGAAGAAAATTTATCTCTGTGCTATTTTGGGTTTGTCTGCTTTGTGCATAGGCAATGTAGTAATTTGTGTAAAAGCTTCTGTTTAATTTTTAAGCTTTTTTTTTTCCTCAGAAGACATTGAGGAAGATGAAATAGAGCAAAGTAGCTGCCAAAGCTGCCCACAGAGACCTGTGCCAGTCTCAGGTGGACAGAGGACACCAGGACAGAGGTAGGACCAGCAGGCACACGTGGTAGCACTGTGTTCCCAAGCTGTGGATGGTTGGTGCCTGTGCTGCTGCATCTGCCCTGGTGCTGCATGGCTCTGGAGGAGATGGTGAGGTCTCTGTGCTGTCCTCCAGAGCTCATCTTTGATCCAGAGCTCATCTTTGAGCTGCTAGAGGACTTGCATTATTATTATTTAGTATGGTAGAACTTGCTGGTCTTGCTGAGCCCCCATGCAGGACTGTTCTTAGTTTGCCAGTACAGTAGGAAAAAATACTTTCAACTCAGCATGTTGCTCACTTCAGTTTATTCTAGCAGTGTCAAGGCACATGTTTAGCCCAGGTGGATGAGCCATCTCTGCTCTGGCTTCACTGCATTGACAGCAGGGTGTAGTGAAAGAACATGAGACCTCATCACTGTTTTACAGCCTTCTGGAAGGTACTGATGGGACAAAGGACAAAAAATTGACCACTTAGCATGGAGGTCAACATTGTCACCCTGTGCTCAGAGAAAATTCTGCCCATCCTACTCCAAATATTGGAAAATAGCCCTTTCCCACTATTCTCTCTCTGTTGTCCTACTCCTTCTCTTTCAGCTTCTCTCAGTTCTGGGTCATCCTGCAGCCAGACTAATTCAAAATGGGTCTATGAAGGCACTGAAAGAGACCCCATAATGTTTGGTTGTTGGAATGAATGAAAACCCCCTCTCTCCCAGATCATGATGAGGACCTTATGGTATTTGCCATGTTGCTTTGTTTCATGCATTTGGCTGCTACCATACAGTTAACACTTCATGTTTCCTTTCTTGATGCTTTCCTCCCACGCCCAAAGTTACACAAATCTTTAGACTGTGCCTCAAGAATGTCCCCTGAGATGGTTTTGTCTGTCATTGTGGTCTGTTTGTGCTACTCCATTCACATGCTCACCCTGTTCTGTGCCTGGACTAAAAGTGAGACAATTCCAACTCAAAAACCTTCCATGTGTTCTGCTAAGTTTGTTGGTGAGGGTGATGCCAGCTATTGAGTGCCTCCTTGCAGAGGGGTGGCATTTGGATGGGGAGTTTCTGGGCTGCAGAGATCTTGACCTTGCAGGAGAAGTCTTGGGCTTCTCTTCTGGGGGATTTAAAAAATGCTCTTACATAGGTGTTTTGTGGGTCTTTTTGCCACACTGATTAGAGGCTAACTAGACTTCCAGTGATCCTCTCTCTGGTCTTCTAGCACCTCATTGCAATGGCATAATCCTTTATTTGCTTAACTGAGTTAAGTGGTGTTGCACTGCAGCAATCTGCAAAGCATGAGGACCTCAGCATCCAGGAAAAGCAAACATTGGCTTGTTGTCAGTGTTTCACCAGTTAAATGGGAGTTAATTATGGAGAACTCCTGGGAGCACTGGCTTGGAGGAAGAAAAGTGGATTGGTGTTGAACTTTAAGGTCTGACCATGCTGTATGATGGGAGCTTGTACACTGCTGCCTCCTGCAGAACAGGAAGGTTTCAGGTGGCTGAAGTGGTTTGCAGGTTCCAACAGAGCCCAGGATAGGTAATGCTGGATTAAAATACAAATCTTAATCAGGATTAAACCACAACAAATATGTACCTATGGAGCAGAATATGCTGGATGAATAGGGAACAAGCTGGGCAGATTCCACTGTGGTTTCAGAGACAGCTCTGCTTCAGTCTGTAAGTGGTCGTGTGCCCTTTTGTACTCCAAGGAGAATTCTTATTGCACTGAGGATGAAGCTTTTTCTTTGCAATCAAATTTGTTCATTGGCCCACGACTGAGGAAAATTTGCTGCAGGATTTGTGCAGGATTCACTCACCCCATGTGAAATTCCATCAGGGTTGAAATGAAATGTGAGCAAGAGGAAGAACCAGGTAATGGTACAGGCTCATTTGTTTTACATGAATACATTAGAGCAGAGTCTCACTTTCATCAATCAGTGTTTCCTTTATCAATAACTTTCTGTATTAAACAGTAAGGTGACACCAAGATTACATTGAAGGAAAAGTAAATTAAACTAAACTACAACAAAATATTCTTGAGGGTAAACTGGTGCCTCAGGTCTTGATTCATGGTTGAGCTATGGAACAGGATGGGTTTCCTTCCCACCATCTTTAAAATTACTTTGTCACTGAGAGATAAAAAGACATTTCCAGATTATTAGTGGGTACTAGCTCATTTGAATTCTACCCTTACTCCCTCCTATGTTTTCTGAAAACTGCAATGCTCATTCAGTTTACAAAGATGCAGAGCTTAGAGTAATGCACTTCCCTTGTTCCCTTGAATAAAAATAGCTGCTGTTTTAGTATCCTCATGTGCTGAAATGTAATATTCTTTAGCTGAAGTGCAGTGTCTCCTCCTCTTCCTTCTAAACAAATCCATTATGTGTTTCTGCACATTAACCTCTTCTGGACGTAGTGCCACTCGTGCATGAAAAGCCCAAGTGCTTCTCAGTTGCAGGCATAGGATTTGTCCAATATGTTGGTTTTTATGAGAATTCAAAGGAAATACACTATTTTATGAGTGTTATTAATGATTTAATAAATAATCCTGGGGAAGTTATTTTGGGATGCTTGTTTTAGTGAGAAAGTTTTTTTTTTAAAGATTCTGGAACTGGTGTTTAAATTACATATGTGTCCCACCACTCTAATCTTAGTGCTAGAAATTGTTTTACCTTGAGGTGCATTTGGTTCATATCTGTAAGTGACTCTGGGCTTACATAAATACAAATACATGCAGTTCCTTCACTTTTCAGTTTAGTGGCCAATCCTCCCTCACACTTATTTGTGTGAGTCTGCTACGCTCTTAAAAAAAAAAAAAAAAAAAGGTTCCTGTATTCTTTTACTTTATATTACAGGTTCAGACAGCCAGTCATGAAATGCTCATTTGCTTTAAAAGTTCACAGAAAATTTAGAGGCCAAACAAAAAACTGAAGACATGCTACCTGCAGAATTGATGGTGGAAATTGCAATTGCAAATGCTTCTCTAGTTGCAGAACAGGTTGTGCACAGCCAGCAGCTGTGAAAGCTTCCCAACCCTTCAACCCCATCTCCAACTTAGGAAAACACCTTTAGAAGAAAATATATGTATTATTATTATACAAATGGGCTACATATATATAGACCAGCCAATTACTTCTTGTCTAGATTTAAATACAGACATGGTTATCTCTATGACTTGTTGATGCCAGTGATGCCACTTGTGTTTGAGCATGCTCTGAAGTGCTTTCTGAAGTTCCTAGCTTGAATTTTTCATCTCCTGCTGAGAGCTAGCAAGAAAACTGAGTCGTGTCATTTGTGACCTAGTGTGTGCTTAGTAATTCCTGGCTCAAATCCCTTAAAGGGGGATGTGTGGCTGGGGCCAAGTTTCTCAGAACAGAGAGCTATTAGTGGTGAGACATTCAGTGTGTTTATCACTGTGAATATCAACACTGAGAGAGGTCTTAAATATAATGAGAAAAGGCCAGAGAGGTGAGCTGTGCATCACACTACTTCATCCAGTGTACACCTAATCCTATGTTACACATTCAGCTCTGTCTCCAGGTTTATTCTCTGATATGATGATGAGAAGCTCATGCTTGTCACTTGAATAAATCATGTGAGCTGCATGTTAAACAGAGGAATGGTTTGTCAGGAGCTTGATCAACGTCAACAAGGAAAAATATCAAGTCTTGCACCTGGGCCACATGAACTCCCTGCATTGATGAGAATCTGGGGGGAAGCTCTGTTAAGAAGGACGTGGGAGGTCTGGCTAAAAATGAGCCAGCAGTCTGTCCTTGTATCAAGGAAGGCTGACAACATGCAGGCTGTATCAACAGGAGCACAGCCAGGCAATTGAGGGAAGTGAATTATGGCCCTTTATTCATCAGTCATTAGGTCACATCTGGAGTCTTGTGCCCAGTTCAGGGCACCTTAATATGGGTTGATAAACTGGACTAAGTGCAGTGGATGGCCCCCAAGAACTGGGGTGCTGGGGGACTTGCCCTGAGCAGAGAAGCTGTGGGAATTGGGCTTGTTCAGTCTAGAGAAGAGAGGCTTCAGGGGGACCTAAAGGCAGCAGCTGAGCTGCTCTTTGCTAAGGTGCATGGCAGAAAAATGTGAGACATCTGTCTCATGGCAAAATTAGAGTTTCTGAGGGGATATACAAAAGAAATTGTTCACAGGGAGAAGTATAAATATAAAGCGTTTTATTACTTAACTCTTGTTATCTGAAGTGCTTGACACCTTGTCTCAGAAATGTAACAAGATGAGGCTAATTTTATGTTGTTCTCCCGAATAAAGTTGGTGCGTTGACCTAGTTCTGTCATTCTGCAGCCACAAGCCCATTGGATCCCTCAGCTGCCCCCCCACCTCATTTTGCCATGTTTGGACAGAGCTAATTACACCAGGTACTGTACCCAAATTTTTACAGGCTAATTTACAGCATGATGAGAAGAGTCAGTGATGGAGATGCAACCAAGGAAGTGAGGGATGCTCTGACCTTGTCACTCAGATGGATGTGGAGACATCCTGCTCTTTTCCCAGATGGCTCTTGAGTTTTACAGAAAGTCAGTGACATGTTTAATTACTTCTGACAAACAGAAAATGCTTTCTCTTTCAGATGCATTGTGTTATGTCCTTCATGACAAAGGAAAAAGGCAAAGCAGCATCTTGACCAGCCACTCTTTGCATAGGATATTATGGACTGAAAGTCTTGGGGTTGAAGTACAGGCTTTCAGCTCCCATTGATGCTTGATGCTGTCAGGATTAGAAATGCCTGATGCAAGAAAGTGCTCAAGTACCTGTGAGGTCAGTGGAGCTTAACTGTGTGCCTTAAATAATGTTCTGCAAAGAGATGTTTTCTCAGTGATCAAGGTTTAGTTTACATGCTATGTGGTATTTGATAAAGCTTGTTAAAAATAGAAGATTAATTTGAAATTGGATTAGGATGTGGGAAAAAAAGTCACGATTGTTGAAACTTGAGTCTTCCCATACCTTTTTTAAAAAAGCACATTTTGGGGAAAATCACTATATTTGGAAATACAGATCTGGTACAATCAAATAGATGTTTGCAAGATTGTGGCTTGACGTTGAACTTTTTAAACATTCAATGTAAAATACTTTCATGTGTTTTGTGGTAAGGAAAGGAAAAATCTGCAAGGTGAGTCTTCCCCAGTGAAAATTCTTTTGGACCTGGTTTTACCTGATTTGCAGGCTTTCAGGCTAAAGCAGCAGAGAATTAAGGGGAGGCTCTTTCAAGAGTGCTCAAGGCTGAAATAGTTTTGTTGCTGTTTTGAGTCAGGCCAAGTACCAGGTAGGCAGTTTCCTCTGGAGTGGCCAGTCCCTAATGCACAGGCAAGGCTTGAGCAGTTATTATATCATCCCAGCTTCCATCAGTCTGTGGTTCAGCAATTTCTTACCTTGACTTTAGTGGTTTTTGGTTTTGGTTTTTTTTTTTTTTTTTAATCTAACAGTTGTTGACAGTAACTTGTCATGGGAAGAGAAGTTCTTCCCTTGAACTTCCCAAATCACTTTATAAAAGCATGTGGGTTTTGCACCTGTGGTATTCTCTAGCTGAGTTCTTAAGCTGAGTGAGAAATCCCCGTTTTTTGTTTCTGTTGAGCATGTCACCTGATAAATTTAATTTAGTCTTTGGTAGGTTTCATACTATAAGAAACATTGAATAGTTATTCTCTATTTGTCATGTCCTTGACTGCCTGTGCTTTGCTGACCTCCCTCTAATATCCCTTTAGCCATCTCTTCTCCTGGCTGAGGAATTGTGATCAAGACTTTCTCATGTCTCGTTGGAAGTTGCTCTGTACCTTTGATCGGCCTTTTCCCTCTCTATTTTTTTTCAATTTTTATTCTGTTTTTTTGGGGGTGTAGTACTGGTGCTGCACTGAGTATTCAGGCAGAGATTCATCTTTTCTTTAAAATGGGGGGTAATACTATTTATGGATTTATTCTTTCTACAAATTGCTTTTTGAATTTTTGAGTATTGATCTGGTATGTTAATGAGATTATTCAAATTTACCATACTTTACTCAATGGTAATACTTTAGAGGCTGTTGGGTGTGCAAATTTAGGTCTGTTCTTTTCATGTACATTACTTTGTGGTAATTAACACTGAATTTAATCTGCCTTTTTATTTCTTACCCAATCTCTGTCATAAGAAAATTCTGTAACTGTGGGGCTGGCTTTGTTGTCTCATTCTCTGCCCTTTCCCACATTACTTATTATTTATTGTTACTACTTTCACTAGCAACTAAAAACTTATAATTTACACCTACAGTTTGCTTTTTTTTAAAAAAAATTAGCACCAATTTGTAAGACCACTTCTCTTCTTGTCCTGTGGCAACATTCTTTCTAGAAGAAACTTCAGCAAAGGACTTTGCCTAAAAACCTGTTCAAAATCCATATTTATACTTTTGTAAAGCAGTAAAATCTGAGACTCCTTTTGAGATCTGTTTGGCAGGAATTATCTTACAAAAGGCACTGAGTCTTCCCAATTAAATCACATTTGTCAAAGTCTCTTAATGAATCCATTTTTACAGTGTTTCCTGCCAATTAGCAGAGTATTGAGGATCTCAGCTATTGAAAGCTCCCTAATGTCCACCCTGGAGCTCATTTTGATAACTGGCATCACATTTGTCACCAACATGCCTCATATACTAAGGCAGTTTAAACAAGAGGTTCTATTTTCCACTGGTAGCAGGTTAACAATTTGGCACTGGATTCAAACACAGCTTTTGCAGGGATAACATGATTTGTTCTTAAACAAATCGTTGCCCCTGTACTCAGCCCTGGTGAGGCCACACCTCGAGTCCTGTGTCCAGTTCTGGGCCCCTCAGTTCAGGAAGGAGATTGAGGTGCTGGAGTGGGTCCAAAGGAGGCAACCAGGCTGGTGAAGGGACTCGAGCACAGATCCTATGAGGAGAGGCTGAGGGAGCTGGGGGTGTTCAGCCTGCAGAAGAGGAGGCTCAGGGGAGACCTCATCACTCTCTACAACTCCCTGAAAGGAGGTTGGAGCCAGGGGGGGGTTGGGCTCTTTTCCCAGGCAACTCTCAGCAAGACAAGAGGGCACAAGAGGTCTCAAGTTGTGCCAGGGGAGGTTTAGGTTGGACATTAGAAAGAATTTCTTTACGGAGAGGGTGATCAGACATTGGAATGGGCTGCCCAGGGAAGTGGTGGATTCTCCATCCCTGGAGATATTTAAAAAGAGCCTGGATGTGGCACTCAGTGCCATGGGCTGGGAACTGCAGCGGGAGTGGATCAAGGGTTGGACTTGATGATCTCTGAGGTCCCTTCCAACCCAGCCAATTCTATGATTCTATGGTCATTTGTTGACACCTTAGCCTGAAACATCTCCTCCAACACATCCCAAACTAAGGGCTACTTCATACATTATCCTTGAAGTAGTGTCTCTTTTAGTTAAGAACCTTTATGCTTTTGGCTTCTGCCTTTAATTTCTTTTCTTTACTTCTTCTCCTTGTTATGTTATTCTGCTTCATTGAAGAATATTGCTCTCATGTAGAACATTTATTTTTTAATTTTGATTAGCTCTTCAGGGACTGAATTATCTAAAAACTGCATAGTAAAAATTACAGCATGGTTCTTCAGTAGGAGCTTTCTGAACCCACGTGTTTTTTGCTAAAGATAAAAGGTGCAACTCTGGACCTGCCTTATTCTAGGTTTCTTGAGTAGCTGTAACATAAAGAATATGGGAGTATGATTTCTCTGTCTCATACTGGGGTAGCTGCAGTGCCTCACTGTTATTCTCCTGACAGTCTCTCTGCTCTCTTGGTGTGACTTTCAGTCATTGGTGTCACTCTGGGCAAGTGATCTGTTGGATTGTCCCAGTATTAATGTGGTATTCAAACTATATGGCTTGTGTCACAAGTTGGGACAAATAATTTAATTTGCCTGCTCTGACTTCAGCTTTTCATTAATGTATAGCAGCACTCACTGCTCTGGTTTTCCTCTATCTTTGCAATGTAATTTGTTCTTTCATTTTACACCATGTAATGGTTGTCTGCCTTTCACCAGTATGCTGCTCCTGTCTGTGTCCTCACTGTGAATTAGGCATTTTATCTTTTCTATCTTTTCTATCTTATTTTTTAGGACTCTGGTATCACTATAGCAGCACTTCCACACTGGGCTCAGTAAATTATTTTTTGTGCTATGATTAAAATGGAATTATTTCTTCTTTGTGGGTCCTTCTTCAGATTTATTAATGCCTGCCCTATCTTTTATTTATAGATACAAAGTTTTAATGATTTCAGCCCTAGAAAATGTCAAGTTAATTTGTGCCAGCCTTAATGCACTTTCTAGTTTCAAGATTATCCTGTAGCATTATGAAATGTAAAGGCCTGTATGTGGTACCAGCTTGATTTACATGAAAACCATCTTTCCTCTGTAAGCAGCCCATCTCCTAAAATTTTCTGCAATTCCTGCTGAACTAAAGTTTAATAGTAAAAGCTCGCATTTGTGAGAACAGTTACACCAGCATAGAATTTTTTTAAAAATCATAGCCAAAATATTTAATAGATTTTTATTGATGGAAGGACACTTGTTAGAAATCTCTTCAAATGTTTGATTTACAGTAAATATGCTGAGACTGAAAACGCAGCATGGTAGTTGCCAAAATAATAAACATGGAGTTATTGGCTGTGCCTGAGGAAGGACTGAGCTATAAAAGATCATTTTTGTCCTACTGTTGACTTGGCACAAGACATTCAGCATCCTCAACAGAGGGGAGGATTGAGCTAATAAAGGCAGATGCATGTTGTATGGGTAGGATTTGGTTGTAGGATTTTGAAAGTTGAAGACAGTAAGCTAAGCAGCTTACCATCTTCAGAATAAGGGGGAGTGAAGCTTTTAAGTGCATCAAGCTGTTTGCTTAGATCTAGATTAAGGAGCTTAAGTGGCTTATAACACCCCAAGCTCCCTGACTCCTGTGGAAGGGACTTACAATCTGTGCAACAGTGACACTTCAAAGGCCTTACAAGCACCACTGATGGAGCCTGCAGGGCTTCTAAAGGGGTTATCAACTAAATCTGTTCCTCTGTTTCTCTGTGGTATCCAAGGGTTTCCTTTTGTTTCTTCCTTATAAAGTAATGGGCAACTCTCCTCCCTGGAGTTCCCCCAGTGTTAAACACCAGGCACTTAAAAACCAGGAGGATCTCAAAATTAATTTAGTCATGTCCTCTACACCTATTCCATCCTTTTTCCTCACTAAAAGAACAAGCTATTACACATGCTAGGATGTACCTTTTTTTTTTTTTTTTTTTTTTTTTTTTTTTTTTTTTTTTGATAAAATGTTGTGTGGGGAACTTTAAAATTATGAAGAGTCTCCTGCTTTTGTAGTGAGGGATAGAAAATTATCTCAATTATATACTTGTAAATGAGTTTTTATTGAATCTTAAGGACCAGATGATCACAAGTTTTGCTTTATTGCCTTGGTCCTGTGCAATTCCCACTGAAATCTGTTGGTTTACTTGGGGTCAAAGGTTCCTGCAAAGCAGTGATGGCTCCATTCACAAACTTTTGCTCCTCAAAATAACTGTCATGTCCTCGGGAGCCTCATTACTTACTAGTCAAAAAAATTACCTTCATAATGGTGCTTTTTTTGAGTAATTTAGTAATCTTGAGCTTATTCTGTTCTGAATTCATTAAGTCTTCTGAAGATGCACTTTAAATTACAAGCGTATGACCAGTTTTCTGGTTTGCTCAGACCCATTGCTCCCTAGGTATTTAGTTTCTGTATTTGAAAGTTGATTCTTATGTGTATTTATGTATTTTTTTCTGTACAGACTGGAACATATGATGGTGAAAAGTGGAACTTTTGTACATTATTTTCTCACACAGTTTTGGCTGATTTTGTAAAGTAGTCTTTCAGGGGTTTTTACACTGCTTATAATTACATGCAGTAAGCTATACTAAGAGTAGTTAAAATCAGAGTAGGGATGAAGATGGAAAGGAACTCTGAAAATGGAGTGGTCAGCTTAGGGCCAGGTGGTGGATTGGTCCAGGACTGTCCACTTGGATTTTGAGTATGTCCAAGGGTGGAGGCTCCACATCTTCTCTGGCAAACTTGCTGCAGTGTTTGATCACCTGTGCAGTTTTTTAAAAAGTTTTTTATTTAAAAACAAAAGTTTTGGATTTCTATTTGTGACCTTTGATTCTGATTCTGTGACTGGATGGCACTGGGAAGAATCTGGTTTTGCTTTTTTACTTCTCCCTCATTAGGTATTTATGCATATCAGTATGAGCTGCTGTGAATCTTCTCTTCTCCAGGCTGAACAGTCCCAGCTCTCTCAGCCTTTCCTTGGATGTCAGGTGTCCCAGCCCTTAACCCTACTCATGGTCCATCACTGGACTTGATACCTTCATGTCTCTTTTATACTCTTGCCAGAGCTGGATGCAGCTGGGCAATGCTCCCTCAATCTGCTGCTAACACTCTTGTTACTTCCCCTCCTTGTTACCCTTGTTGAAGACAGGAGTGGTGTTTGCATTCCTCCAGTCCTGGGTAACCTCCCTGAATTCCCATATTCCTCCAGTCCTGGGTAATTCCCATGACCTTTCAAAGATAACTAGGAGTGGTCTTATGATGCTATCAGCCAACTCCCTCAGCACTCACTGGTGCATCCCATGAGGTACCAGGTACTTCTGCACATCCAGTTGCTGTAAATGTTCCCTGATCTGTTGCATTCAAGTTAAGTCTTTCCTGCTCAGGACTTTCCCTCTGATCTCAGGGGTCTGGCAGTCCTGAAGGTGCATACTAGAAGTAAAGGCTGAGGCAAGGATGGCATCTTGGTCCTTTATCACCACGTCCTGTTCATTTGCAGTCCTATGCTCTAGCCCTTGGTCTGTGTGTGTGTGTAAATGTGTTTACGTGTGGGCTCATTTCCAAACAAACAAAGCTGAGGTTTGTGCCGACTTCCCAGACAGGCTCTTCCTGTCCATGGCTCAGGATGTCAGCCAGCTGCCCCCAGGAGCCAGCGATTCAATTTCAGGGGAAGTTCAGCTTGGGTGAAAACAAAGGTCCAGTACACATTTTTCTTTTGGTTTTTAATTGCTTCCGTCTCGGTATCTGAAGCATTTTCCTTAAAAATACTTCACTTTGCAGGTGTAGCTTCATAGACTTTCTCTCATCGTGGTTCCCCTTATCATTTGTAGCCATTAGAGAGTTCAAAATATTTTTGGCAAGGGAGTTAACACAGGTGCCCAGGAGCAACTCCCATGGGGATAATTGCTTTTATTTAAAGTCCCCTTTTTGTCAGCTGCTATCTTAGGGTTCATTTCATGTCATGAGTTGTTGTGTTGTGCCCTGCTGTTTGCCCGAGAGGGTTGTATTTCACTGTGAACTTTTGTAGGACTGAACTTTGCTATGCAAAGTAAATTTCTTTTCCCTTTGTTTTATACTGGAGGACAATCCAATAAGCCATTTTCTTTCTTATTGGAAATTGAAATAACCTTGCTTTTTTTGGATGGAAAGAAGTGTACAGGCTGGATTTTGATGTCTCATTGATTTTAAAGCAAAGCCTTGGCTGTAGTTCACAATGAAAATATGGTGTGATTTAGGTGCTGCTTTAACACTCAGGAGACTTGGCCTGTTGGCCTGCAGTCCTTGTTCATCTAGATTAGTATTTTCACTCTATCTTTTTTTCACATCTGAAATCACAATGTAGATAATTCCTATCTGTTAAGAATGTCCTGAGGATGAATTGACTGTTGTTAGACTGGGTTTATAAAATTATTGAGTCATATAGGAAATAAGAATCATGGCCAGAAATTTCTCTTTGTGGTTAGTTCTTGGATGAATCATTTGCTAAGGATGCTGCACACCAATGTAGACAGGGGTTTAGATCAGGTCACCAAAGTTTTCAGGTTCACAGTGGCTCATTTGCATGAGATTTGCATTTGGATGGGCTGTTTGTACACAAGTAGAGGAGAATAAACCAGTCTGACACCCAGTTCTGGAGAGCAGCAATTGCTGCTTTTGCTGGAAACTTCTGTAGCATATGGTTTGGATTTCTGGGTGGTAGGAAAAGGGAAGATGTGGGGTAGAGCTCCCCTTGTTCCTTCTGGGAATTTGTGGAAGGAAATAGTAGGTAACAGGCCATGGAGCCTTTGCATGGTGAGTGTGATGTCTCTGATATGTCAGATCTTTGACACGTGTAGTGCACAGGAGGCCAGGGCACATATGGTAAATCTTGATGTGTTTTGTATTCCTCTCTTTTTGGCTGGTCAAAGTTTGTGCTCAAAAAAGAATACATGGAAACATAAAGCTGAACAAATGGCATCTCTAATTAAGGGGGTGATGTTAGTTTTTTCACCTTCAAACTCATTGCAGTTATACTGACCTCAATGTGTTTTCCTTTCCTATGGTGCATTCAGCTATTCCCATGAAAAGTTTGCTTTCCCAAGCAGGAAGAGTGAGTAAGCTTGTACAATCAAATAACTGGGTTTTTGCTTCATAAGAAATTGTGTGCTTTCAGAATTTCTTCTCAAACTCTGTCACAATAAAGGGTCATATTTTAAGGGGCTTTCATGAAGAAACATGAAGGGTGCATCTCTTTCTGGAGACGGAGATCCTTTTTCTGACTGATGAAAGAACTGTTTCTTGAACCTGTATTTGGCATAAATCTAAGCAATGTCTTCACTATTGGGTTAAAATCCGTTTCTCTTCTGCTTGGGGCTATTCAGCTTCCTATGAAATATTCACTGGTCCAGAGAGACAGTGTGACTTTGTATAACTTGGTTAAGGAAAATCTGGGGGGTAAAACAAACTCTGGTTCAGATTCTGTCCCTGTTCTAAATTAGGTGATTTACATCCTAAGTAAGTCCATGGACAGCCAGGTGTTAGTTTTTATCTGCTTTCTTTCTGTTCCTCTTTCTGTTGCTAATAATCTGTTGTGGTCCTGAAAAACTCTGTTTAGCTGCTGTCATACAGGAAAAAAAAAATCTTGCAGAAAAAATCTCCACTAGCTCTCTCAAAATTATTAGCAAATTGTAAATTCTAAAACAAGGGTGTCGGTATGTTCTAAGTAATAATACATAGGGTTCCTAGTTTTATTTAATTAGTTAGCATGTCTATCTGGATCCTTGGCTCGTTTGCAGCTGCTATATTCCTACTTTGCATATAACAATAAAAGAAGAGGGTTTAACAGTGTCTTTCTCACCCCAGAGCTTTGTTTTTTTCCCTTTTTGTGTGATTCTCCATAATTTAGATAGCTTGACAGTGTGTCTTTGTGGATTTTTAATTTTGCAGAACTTGAGTTGATTCGCTTTTGAAAAATTAACCAGTCTGTGCCCTTGAAAAGTCATTGCATCTGTTATTACCTCCACATGTGATAAGTTTAAGAAAATGATTAGCAAAGGTGTCACTCATTCCTGCATGCTGTATATCAGCTTGGACTTGCTGTGAAGTAGTGAACCATATTAAAGCTGTGAAATCAGCCCTGCTCTGCAGGGACTACAACCAGCTGCACCAATTTTACTACTTTTTTCCCTTGCAGATTCAGGAATGATTGGAATGGAGTTTGACAGTTTATTTACAGATTTGCTGTGACTGACAGGATGCTAGAGGGGAAATGTTTGTAATCCCTGAAGATAGTTTTTGGTAACTAAGGCTAAATATCTGACAGGACTTCTGTTACCAAACAAAGCGTGAATCAACAGTTGTGTTATTGCAGTATTCAGTGCTTCTTTTCATTTAAAATACAGCTGAAAATACAGAATTACAGCCAGCATTTGCCTTGACAGAAAGCATCTATAGAGAAAAGAAGTGTGGGGCACTGGTGAATTCAAGCCTTCCAGTCCAATTTTTGTCTGTCACCCCTGTAAGAAATCAGGAAAAGGGGATGTTAACCTCTCTCATGCTGCCTTCTTTCCTCTTGATCACTGATTTTCAAACTTAAAATTTGTAGTTTCCATAAATTTTTCAGTATGAGACTGGACTTTTATGTGGTAAATTCAAGTCTCCTTGACAACCATCCTGCTTCTCCAACATTCTGAGCTGCCACGAGTTCACAGACCATGCATTGAAAACTTATGTCCATGTGTGTGATGTTAAAGTTCCTTGCAGTTTAACCTTGAAATGCATAAAATCAAATTAATCTTGTTTTCCTCTTATATTCATCCCTTGGCTTTTAAACCAGAGCAAATGGGCTTTTTTGATTTTTTTGAGATCATGTTATTCTGTTTCTGATTGCCACTGTAAATCTGTATGACTAAATAAACCTATCCAAGTTAATCTTGTGGTATATAAAAATCACCCTAATACAACAATACTTCAAAAACAGGCACCTTTGGGAAGAGGAAAATGCACGAGCTGTTATTTACTATATTTTATATGATATATAATCAGTAATATTAGACTCGATATTCCCAGAAATAGTATTGAACATTTGATCAGGAAAATATTTTTTGTTCATTAATAGCTCTTTGTTCATTGAAGAAGCATGGAAGCTTTTGTACATCGAAAAGGTTAATTATACTCAGAGTAAAGGTACCTGAATAAATTGTGTGTTTTATGGGTAGCAGAGGTTGAGGGTGGACAGATTTGTCTAGCAAAGAGAAAAAGATATATTTTCATTAGATTGCTAGGTGTTAAGAAGTGCTGCCAAGTAGTGAAACATAATCTGGGTATTCATGTACAAGAGATACTGATATGTTGCAGGGGACAGAAAATAGGCACCTGAGTGCCTGTGTCCTTACTTGCACTTAAGCCAGTCCTACTATTTGACACAGATTTTAGTAAAGTGTTTTTGGTTTTGGTTTTTTTTGTTATCATTTTTGTTCTGACTGTATCAGTATTCTGCTGTAGGCTGGATTCTTTCTGTATTTTTGTTGTACTAAGACTGTGCATCAAGAAAGAGATGTAGAGCAGAATTAGCAAAGAATGAGAAAAGGCAAAATGATTCATCCTCAGGCATGAGCTTCTAGGAAGTGTATCCCTTTTTAATACTGATATGTCATGTACAACTTTCAGAAAGACCTGAATACATCACATTGTACCACAACTCTAAGGAAGATTTCTCTGTTTATGAGCTCATCAGGTTGAGCCCACATTGCCAGTGATGGGGTTCTGATGACCCAGTCTTTGCTGTGGATTACAACAGGCTTGACACATGAAATTTAATTTACTTTTTTTTAATTGTTGAGAATAAAAGAAAAATGTCTGGGAACAGTGACTGGCATCTGGCTTACTGTTTTCTTAGGTGAATTCTCTTCTCATGAGACTATATGGGCATGGTTATTCTGGGCCTGGGCCAGTCCTGGTTGCACAGTGACTTTTCTATAAGGGAAGAGTGATGGTTACCTGTGGATGCACTGTTGTTATCCATGCAGTGGTTCCTCAAGGAATGGGTGGGAGGAGTGGTTAACCTGTTCCCATGTCATGCTCCCTCAACTACTGGAATGCTTTTCTCCCAATAAATCTGTGGTGTTTCACAGCTTCCTGGTCTCAGGCTTTTTCTCCTTGTGGATGTGTTTTTTACCACGTTTCCACTAGGTTTATGTTCAAATGCCTGTTTACAGAAGTAGAAGCTCTATGCTTAAGGGTGAAGGAAGGTTGCCCAAGGTAGTGCAAGAAGTCATTGAAGCCAACAGCCCTGACTCCTGCTTTCCAGCTGTAGTTCTAATCTAATGCCTTTAAACAGGTCAAGTACAAAAGTAAGGATAATGAACTTTTTTTAGAGTTTAGAGAATCCTGAATGTGGATCATACAGTCCTTAGCTTTCAGGTTCTACCTGTAGCTGTAAGAATTTTTTAGGTATCCACTGGGCTGATGGCATCATTCCTGCCTTGGCTGCTACATCACACTGCTGCTACCACCACTCGTGCCTGTGTGCAGGTTGTGACACTGTGAGCTCTACAAAAAGATACTCTCAGTCTTCTTAAGACCCAAAAAATAGTTAAAGAACTGTAAATGAACAGAGTGCCTAGTATTATACTGAAGTTGTTCAGAAGCTGGATTAGTTTATTAAAAAATGATTAGATGATATATCAGGAACAGATCAGCAGCTGTGGATTGGAATGACGAGTATTAGTGAGGCTGTCATCCAGTGCCTAAAGAGAAAAGCATAATTACCACAAGAAGGTCATTTTTCTAAGCAAAGGACAATTGTAAACTGCCTTTACCAGGGGAAAAAAAATCACTATTTGTTGCATTGCATCTTTGAATTATTCATCAAGATCAGACACTTTCTTGTTCAATTTACTTTGTCATTTTCTTCTAGCTTATTCTTAGCAGTTTGGATGAAAATGTAACTCAGTAGCACCTGCTTACAAGAGACATTCAATTCACTACATGTCTTGATTGGAAAGACATGCTTTGGTCCTAGGTAAAATAAAATGCTCTTTGTTTCAATGGTATATTCATGTTTTATGGACAAATAACTATAGTCAGTGTTGTATATTTCTGTTAACCTGTTCTTACTATTTTAGTGAGTTACTTCAAGCCCTTAATTTAGAATAAACAAGACTTACTCATGGATCAGATCCTTCATATTTTCTTCTGTTCTCTACAGCCTCTGTTGAAGCAACAAAGTGTTTTCCCAGCAGTAAGGTTTGATTGTCTAGAAAGGTATAAACATTCATTTTTCTGAAATTGCTGCATGTATATAGGAGAAAATAACACTCTTTTAGGAAATTCTAAGCATGGTTAGTTTGTTTCAAGACCCTAGTCAGAATAATGAAATGTGTAAATAATAGTTTCTCTGTCAATTCACAGCCTTTTTTTTTTGTTATACACAAATATATAGAGAAAATCCAGTACACAAGGAGATCAGAATCTGCCCCCGTATGTTCCTCTCACCATGATCCCTTTTTCCTCTTTTGTTGTTTTCCCCCATAATTTCCTTCGTTTGCATATTTTAGTGTTTCATACCATGGTGCCTGAGTCAATTTTCTTTTGAATAATTAAACAGGTACATGCCCTTGGAAAGTCATTGCACCCTTTATTGCCACTTAATGTGTTAACTGTGAGGAATTAGGAAAAGATGTTGTGCATTTTTGTTGACTACTGTTTCATGCAAGGGTTGGATGTAGCTCCATGAATGGGACTCAGTGTCTGTGCTGGGTTTTGGTGCATGTAGTGAACCACATTTTGAGTACCCAGAGGATGTACCAAGGCTGGAAAACCTTGTTTGTTTGTCATTTCAAAGCAAGACATGAGCAGCCTCTTGCTTTAAAAATATGATAATTATAAAAAATATTTAATATTTTCATCTTCTAATATTTGAAATAATTAAAAAACATTTTTTTATAATTAAAAAAAAAAAAAAGGATTGAGAGGGTCAGCTTTCCTGCACTTAGGTGGGAGCTGGCTTTTAGGTGGTGGAAGGTTTTGGTATCTGCAGAAGAAAATTAAAGAAAAGAATTGGTTATGAGTCCTCTGTGTTGTGGCTTTGGGAGAAGAGGACAGAGAGGAGGAGTTTTGGAGTTTCTTAACAGAGGTGGCTGGGACTTCTCTGGAGGGGAGGCAGAATCAGCCAGGGAGTTGGGGTGGGTGAAGCCATCCAAGCTGCTCTGGGGATGGGGGGGTTAACAGGGAGGTTTCTGTAAGCAGTGCAGAGCTCCAAGATCTCATTAAAATCCCAAGCCAGGGCAACCTGAGTGTAGCTGCACTACAGAGGAAGCTCCAGCAGGAATATTACAGGGGTTTGGTAGAATTGTGCTGGCTTGGGTACCTGAGTCACTGTTTCCATGTATCAGGGTAGGCCAGTGACAAAATGTGCTTTGCTAAATTGCATTTTATTTTACTATTGTCTGACAGACATGCTTCACTTTCCCCCTTCCTTTTGTTAGTGAATACTTTTAATTGTAAACATTTTTCAGTGTCTTTGGTCACTGAAAATGACATTAAAATGTTGGCTTGCCTTTGCATTCAAGCCCTACTCTTTGCAATTAGGATGCTGCTAGAAATTTCTATTGATTTCTAGGTGGATGTTTTCCTTAGGACAGGACATATCTCTGCTTAAATACTACAAACCAAACCAAGGCAGTCTGTATTCTTTAATGCAAACAAGTAGTTGTTGGGATTGTTTGGCTCATTACTCACTGTGCAATGGGTGCTGGGGAGAGATCCTGGATGATCCCAGTGGCCAAGGCTGCTGCCTGACTCCAGCTCCCTGGCAGGGAGGTGGAATCTCTCTGCTCCAACTATCACAGCAGAGAATTCTCCTAAAAAGCCAAACTTCAGCTCAGTAAAGCTTGAGGAGAAATAAGAGGAGAGGGTGATCAGGCAATGGAATGGACTGCCCGGTGAGGTGGTGGATTCTCCATCCCTAGAGACATTTAAAAAGAGACAGGATGTGGCACTCAGTGCCATGGTCTAGCAACTGCACCGGTGGGTCAAGGGTTGGACTTGGTGATCTCTGAGGTCCCTTCCAACCCAGCTAATTCTATGATTCTATGATTCTAAGATGCAGTCTGCACTGCTTTTGATGTTTTAGTTCATAGAATTCATAGGATTTTCAGGGTTGGACGGGACCTTTAAGATCATCCAGATCCAACCCCCCTGCCATGGGCAGGGACACCTCCCACCAGATCAGGTTGCTCAGAGCCCTGTCCAGCCTGGCCTTAAAAAATTCCAGGGATGGGGCTTCCACCACCTCTCTGGGCAACACGTTACAGTATTTCACCACCCACATGGCAAAGAACTTCTTGATAACATCTAATCTAAATCTCCCCTCCTCTAGTTTGAATGCTTTCCCCCAGTCCTATCGCTACTGACATCCTTAAAAGTCCTTCCCCAGCTTTCTTGTAGCTCCCTTCAGATACTGGAAGGTTACAATAAGGTTTCCTTGGAGCCTTCTCCTCTCCAGACTGAATAACCCCAACTCTCTCAGTCTGTTTTCATAGGAGAGGTGTGATTAGTTGATTAATAAACATAAAACTGGAAGTGAAGGTTATGACAGAGTGGTTTGGGATTCAGTGTGATTGGTAGTGATTTATACAGGGGACAGGGACACCACCCATTCACATGGTTCTCTACTCTTGGCCTTTGGAAGAGCTTACCACAGAACTGCTGAGTTGTGATTAAAACTTCCCTGTGCCAGTGTGGCTGAAATCTTCAGCCAAATGCTAAATGAATTGCATCCAGTTTTGGCATTCATCAGTGGGAGAAAACATGGGAAGTAACACAGCAGCTTACAAAAGAGCAGCCTCTAGAACTGAAGAGATTAACATCTCAGGGAAAGCTACAGGAGCAAAGCATGCCTAAATAATGATCATTGGCTAAAGGCATCAGTGCCTCAGAGATAAAGAGCTGCTATAGATTGTAAAAGATTATCAAAATCCCTCAAACCAGACAGTGTTAATGATGCAGATCATGAAATGTGTGGTGACTGAGATTTAAATGTGTGTTTTGATACGAATTGTATGATCGCTCATCAAAAGCTTCAGACCTGTTGTTATTTAAAGTGTTGTCTTTACTATCTAAATCAAATATGTCAGCTCTGCAATCTGCAGCAGGTTCATTGAAATGCAGCAGGAGTGCAAATTCTGAATCAAGCGTGAGGTTGGCAAACTTTGTTTCATCCTTTTATTTACGCAGATTTCACATCGCTTGAGAACTGTTGGTGCAATCAGTGGGGTTTTCCATCCTTCCTTAGATGGGAAGGACTTGGGCCATAATGGAGTCTAAAGGAACCATTTCAAAGGTATATTTGATTGGGTTGAGTGGATGTGTAGCAGGAGCTTGAGAAATGTCTTATTTTAGCAGTATTGTAGTTAATTTTCAGTGTCCAGTGATGGACTCAACTCACCTGAGTGAATTCTGCAAATGGCATGCTGAAAATACCCCTGGGCAGTTTCTGCTGTCTCCCTTTTCTTTATAAACTGTTATTTAATTTTATGTGATTGGATTTAGTGACATTTAGTGCACATTAAAGGGAGGAATTTATAATGCTGTCTAAAGCAAAGGGTATTTCAGATTTGTTCTTTGTGAGGTGTTCTTGCTCTCCTGCCAAATCCGTGTGCAACTCTGCCTGTTAGAAACCTGTGCCACACCATGCCACAGCTTCTAATTGGGGTCCTGCCCTAAGATCAAATGATATCTTCAGAGACTTCAGATTCTCCTTAGCTGGACCTTGGATTCCCATTGCAGGGATCTTTTGGTGGTTTTAACTTTCATAGATTGTATGGGAACAGAATGGCAACTAAGGATGGTCGAGGTACTGGGATGATTTACCAGGCTGGTGTACCCACACCCCAGCTGGAAGGGATGGTGATAACACCAGACACTAAAAAATCCCCCTTAGCCAGCAGAAAATCTCCCCTTTCCAGTGGCTTGAAGTTATCAGGGTGTCTTGAAGTGGATGTTTGTACCAAGGAGTTGCATTGTTCAGTACTCGGGTGTACCCTTCCTACTTCTAATATTTCATTTAAAAGCAATTTGCCTGAATAAAATAAAATATGCATGATGGGTGAACACAGATGAGCTCTGTTAATGTATTCTAATTAACTTGCTAAAAATATTTTAAAATCTTAATAAGCTTAAAGAGAATTTCAGATGATCAGAAGCAATGTTAATGAGCATGGTATAAAAACATAAGAAGGTAAAGTAGATAGCTGATTGGCAGCTGCAGTGCTGTCTGTATAGCTAACATTTTTCTTCTGCAGAACAAAGATCTTTGGGTTAAATTTGAGCTTTTTGTCTTGATAGCTATTTTCTCAAGACCTATTTCTACAAAGCTTAATGAACAAAACATTAAAAAGAAAAAGAATGAACCTGCTTGATTTGGGGTGGGGATTTTATTGCTTAATTATCCCTTAGAAAAACACACTTAGGACATTTTATAATAAAATATCTGTGTTCTTTGTGTGTGGGAGAATGGCTCTTCCTTTTATATATGCCATAAATCTCAGATTGTAGCTCTTTTTCTCTCCAGGCTATTAGGTTTCTTCAGACTGTATTTCATTCCTTAGCACCTATCGTTGCTTGGCAACAGCATCCCATTTACATGAACCCAGCCCTGTGAATGAATAGTTACCTGGAACCTTTCTGCACAGAAACCCTTAGAAACGTAGCAGTTCTCCCATTCAGTATGACAATTATTAGGAAATATTAATTCCTCTTCTCTATTCATCTTTCTGTAGCCTTTGTTTTTCTAGTTAAAGGGGGAAAAACGGTATTCTCTGTTTAGTACTAGCCTGACAGGGGTCAGAAAATTAATTTATAAATTATCCACTTGGAAAGCAGGAGGTTATTAATAACAGAACACTTTTGTAGTGCTCAGAGTAGTCCCCAGTGCTGTATTCTGAGAGAGAAGTGAAGTAAGGCACTATAGTCACACATGGAAGCTCACTGTGGGATTTTTTTTTTCTGCTAGCAAGTTTGGGAAAAAGGAAAAAAAATTTCTACACAATATATTTGCTTTCCTTCTTGGTATATGGAACTTTGAACAAACAAAATAAACAGATTTTCTACTACCTCTGTGTAGCATTTTTTGAGCAGGTACACCTGCCTACCAATTAATTTTATTCCTTTGATGTACTTTACAACCTGTAGGTTATTTCTGTTGAGAGGAGCAGGAGGTATTAAAAAGGAAAATCAAGAAGAAAAATTCTTCACCAGCACCAAACACAAAAAAGTCTTTCAGGAGTAGGAGAAGAGGAGCTACAGGCAATGTTTGTGCATGCCAAAATAGTTGTAATAATTCTTTTGAAAAATCTTGTAAAGAAAACATACAGACTGACTTGCTTTGTAAGTTCTTTTCTGCTTTTCAGCTGGCTTGTCCTTCACAAAAAATAAGATGATACTTGGGTCTTGACTCTTCTCTTGCATTTCTAGAGGCCTTTGTTGATGTTGACAAGATGCAAAGACTGCTGCTGAGAGAAGCAGAGCAGTCCTGCCATCTGGTAGAGATCTGGTTAGTACATCTAGAGCTCAAACTGATTTTCCCCTAAATTTGTGTCAGTTGGGGTTTCACTAAAATCAAAATACATTGTAGGATGTCCTTTCTCCTCTTCACTCAAGTGGCATTCAAGGTTGCAGCCTGTAAATTTTAATTATATCCTGTGGCTTTAGGCAACACTGAACTTGGAGCTGATTATTACTGTATTTTCTGCTGGGGACAAGTCTTGCTTCTGGTGCACGGACTCTGCAGATTAATGCAGAATCAAATGCATTTGTGATCTAAGGAATGAAGAGGACTTTGTTCTGTTCTTGGTTGTTCTACTGATTTTGTGTGACCTTGGGCTGCTCCTTTGTCTTCTTCTTTGCTTTTCTCATTTTAACCTTCGCTGTATGGTGTCACATGTTGATTTGCCAATGTAATTTTCTGTTTCCCTTAGAAGATTTGCAAGGCTGAATATTGCTGCATATGAGGACAACTAATTTTTTAAAATGGAACAGTGATGGTGTTTGTGTTTCTCAATAACTTGATAGCAAGCATTATTTACTGATGTCTGGTCTATAGAGCCACATGTGGTAGCTATACACATCAGAGCTGTGATAGGCATAGGAGGGTGGATATTTTGCTGACTTTCAAGCACATGTGTCAGAACATGCTGAGGAAATACTATTTTTTTTTAATTAGTGGAAAATGCCTAAGATAGTGGTGATCTTTGTTTTTTTATTTTATTTTTTAATTATTATTATTATTTTTATTTGGGGTCTTTTGGTTTTTTTTGGGGGGGGTTGTTTTGTTTTTGTGGGGTTTTTTTGGTTTTGTTTTTTGGGTTTTTTGTTGTTTTTTGTTGGGTTTTTGTTGGTTTTTTTGTTGGGTTTTTTTGTTGGGTTTTTTGTTGGTTTTTGTTGGTTTTTTTGTTGGTTTTTTGTTGTTTTTTGTTGTTTTTGTTGTTTTTTGTTGGGTTTGTTGTTGGGTTTTTTGTTATTGTTTTTGTTGTTTTTGTTGTTTTTTGTTGTTTTTGTTGTTTTTGTTTTTTGTTGTTTTTGTTGTTTTTTGTTGTTTTTGTTGTTTTTGTTGTTTTTGTTGTTTTTGTTGTTTTTTGTTGTTTTTTGTTGTTTTTTGTTGTTTTTGTTGTTTTTGTTGTTTTTTGTTGTTTTTTGTTGTTTTTGTTGTTTTTGTTGTTTTTGTTGGTTTTGTTGGTTTTGTTGTTTTTGTTGTTTTTGTTGTTTTTGTTGTTTTTGTTGTTTGTTGTTTGTTGTTGTTTTTTGTTTGTTTTTTGTTGTTTTTTGTTGTTTTTTGTTGTTTTTCTTGTTTTTGTTGTTTTTTGTTTTTTTGTTGTTTTTTGTTGTTTTTTGTTGTTGTTTTTTGTTGTTTTTTGTTGGTTTTTTTGTTTTTTGTTTTTTTTTGGTTTTTTTGTTTTTTTTTGTTTTTTTGTTGTTTTTTTGTTGGTTTTTTGTTGGTTTTTTGTTGGTTTTTTGTTGGTTTTTTTGTTGTTTTTTTGTTGTTTTTTTGTTGTTGTTGTTTTTTGTTTGTTTTTTGTTTTGTTTTGTTTTGTTTTTTTCTTAAACCAGGTTCTTGGAACATCTTGCATGCTCCTGAGTTTGAGTGAATGTCTCACCTCCAGTCTGGGGAACTGAGCATCAGGAATTTTAGGTTTGCAGGGTTCCCAAAAGCACTGGTGTGCAGCTTCTTGCAGAGCCCTCCTCAGCCCTGCTGCTTCCTCTGGCAGGGCCCATGGGACACCTGAACTCCCACCATGGGACTCCACAGAGCAAGTGTCTGGTGGAGATGCAGAGCTTCAAAGCTGGAACATTATCCCCAAAAACCAAGTCAGGTTTCTAGATTTATCAGCAGTTTTTACACATTGGCACTTTGCTCCTGAGTATTTGGATAGGCACTGGCACCAAGCAGTGTCAGATACTTCTAGAGTACACATTTTTAATCCTCTTACCAACTCTGCTCTTTTTTGATACTGGTTTCAGTGGTGAAGACATTTCTGCTAGGCAGTGGTAGTATACCAGCTGCACTAAGCATCAGTGGTTTGTGGTCTTGAAATTATTCCTTTTAATGAATTTCAGAGCTTAGTATCTTGAACTTATGAAAAAAAGAAAGACAAGATGCAATTTAGCTGTGGTCTGTAAGTGCCAAGATACAATAATGTTCTAACTGGAAGGCTAAAGCCACAAAGATCAAGTGACTAGAAGTTTAAAGAATAGGTTAAATTATGAAAAAAAACCCCAAATATTTAACTTCAAAGGTTATTAAACATGCAAATGGCCATCAGACACAGTAAATGCTGTCACTTTGAGTCCTTCAGCTGAGGTTCTGTGTCTTCTTCAGCTACAGCAGTTCAGCAAATACAGGATACTGTACTGTACTAATGCTGAGCTGGATGGTGGAGTCACTGGGTTAAAGTTGTGTGATCTTAGACAGATAGTCCACATTTTTACCTTTTTTAGAGCTCTTTGTAGGTAGATTATTACATATCTGGATATGATGACTGGATTTCAAATGCCCTGTTTGGGTCTTCTCTGGGTACCACCTGCTTCAGAACACTTTTTAGGACTCAATTAATTTGTCACAATTTCATGTTTATTTGCTGAACAACAGGAATTCTGAAGTGGGAGGTGAAGGCAGAGCTGTTGCCAAGAGTCTGGGAATAATTGTGGAAGCCTGGGGTAAATCAAAGCAGTCTGGGCTTTGTTATGTTAAGCCTTTAATTGGAGCCTTGGCTACTCTGTGGATGTTTAGACAACTTCTGGATAACTTTTGTGGTGATAAGTATTTTTCCCTAATACACACACAGTTTTTAAAATTTCACTGTTCTTGCCATATGTAAACTAAGTAACAAAAGAGGAAAACTGCAGAGTGTGGCCAAACCTGGAAAAACTAAACCTTGTGTAAGCCAGTTCTGTTGTTACATGAACACACTTTTACCTTAAAAATTCATGAAATATATTTTTTTTTTCTATAAGGAATTAATTCAGAACCAAGAATTCACACCAGTAAGAGACAGCAAGGATTTATTGAATTAATACTAGTAATAATGTCTTCAGGAGAGGGCTTTTTCTTGAATACATATTAGTCTTGACCAAACAGATTTTAAGTGGGTCTTCTAATTGTCTTCCATCTCTTCCCTTGTAAGCTTTCACAGGAAAGTTTTTCCCAAATACTCAGCCTTTTTCTATGAAGATTTCCAGTCTGAAACTGCTGCTTTCCCCTCACCCCCCTGTTTCTGTAAACTCTAGTGCTGAGTTCTGGATTTTTTTTTCTTTTTATACTTTACCATTGGAATTTATCCCAGGCTTCATCAAACTATTCTGTTAAAAAAAGAGATCTGCATTTCAAAAATAAATAAATAAAAACAGCCCAGCAAATGGAAACACTAGGGCAGCTCTGCAGTTTTTCTACAAGAAGTGCAAATATTTCAGAGGTCTTGTTGGGAACATGTCAATGTATATGTTATAAACACTGTTATGACTATTGATCTGTTTGTTCCCAAATAAGTCTTTAATGTGCATGTACCAAAGTTTTCCCAGCTGAGTAGCTCTGCTGAAGTCAATGAAGTTGAATTGTCAGTGGAGTTGGATCTTGTGTAGCTTTTGTTTTCTATAGTACATTTTAGACTATGTATTTTTTTTTGGTGGTCTGCAATATTTTAAGGTGCTCTTATGAGATAATTTTTGTTCATGTTTTTCTGTGTTTGTTTCTTCTGAAGTCCAGAGAAAAGAGGAAGGCTTTGGGTTAATGTTAGATTTCAGATTCATATCTGAGGTGAGCTAGACTACGAGGGTTTTCAGAGTTAGGGGATGTGGTGTATTTAAGCTCCAGGCTGTGAAATACAAAATTTTGTCTTTATTGAAGCAAGGTCTTAGGAAAGCCAAATTTGGCCTCCTCATGAAGGACAATTTCTGTTCTTAGAGGCTGCCTGAGAACATAAGGTGACCTAAGCTAGCAGTAGCATACAAGTCTTGACTAACAGGTACCATTCCTACTATTTTACTTAAGTGTCTGCACATCTATGCATTTCAGTGAGATTATTCTTGCCTTACAGCAGTGTGAGCAAGAAGAATCATTCCTGTTTTCCTCTACATCTTTTTAGAGACTTTATCTTTGTAAGTAGCATAAATGTTGAGAATATTAGCCATGTTTGTCATTGCTGCTGAAAAAATCCAGGCTTTTTTCCCCTTTTGAATTACAGCTGGTGTGATAGTAGCTGTAGCCTCAGAGACTGGTGATCAATTCTATCCTTAAAAATTGTTTTTCTTCCCCAGGCACTGCGTTTAAAAAATAAGAATAAATTCCATGGCTGGAAAATTTATGACATGCACTTGAGCTATCAGAAGCCTCAGTGAAATTAAAGCATGTTATGAGATAGGAAAACTTCTTTACTTACAAGTAAGGAAACAGCTAAGCTCTGTGGCAAATATGGCTTGCTTTTCTCTGTAATAAATTAGCTGATGCTTTAGAGTGAAAGTCAGAAACACTTCTAAAGATAGTTTTTTAATAGCTTTTATGAATTACTGTGTTGCTTTTGTTTCACAAATTGGTTTCTGTTGGAAGGGGCCATGAAGATCATCTAGTTCCAAACCACATCTCCTGCTAGGCCAGGTTGTTCATAGCTCCATCCAACCTCCTCTTGAACACTTCCAGAGATGGGTCATCCACAACTTTTTTGGGCGACTTGTTCTTGTGTCTCAACACCCTCACAGTGAAGATTTTCTTCCTAATATCTCATCTAAATCTACCCTCTTTCAGTTTAAAGCCATTACCACTTTTCCTGTCGTTCCATATCCTTTTAAAAAGTCCCTCACCAGCTTTTCTGTAGCCCTTCCAGGTATTGGAAGGTGCTTTAAGCTCTCCCCAGAGCCTTCTCTTCTTCAGGCTGAACAGCCCCAACTCTCATCCTGTCTTCAAAAAGGGATGTTCCAACCCTGTGATCATCTTTGTGACATCCTCTGGACTCCTCCATCAGCTCCGTGTCATTATGTTTGGGATTTCAGAACCAGCTCAATTTGTTTGAATATTTCACATCAGGCTTGTAATTGACTCCCTTGGGCACTTGTATTGGTCTAAATTGAAAAAAAAAATAAAATAGATATAGTCCAACTGGACTCATTCCTCATGCCTCAGTCAGGTGGATATTGTCTAATGTGCTGAAGGCTGGTTTGTGGCAATCTGTTTTTTTTCTCTGATATGAAAAATTTGGACATGTCAGAAGTGGTGCAGCACAATGAGGCAGAGAATCTGCAAGTGCTTTTGGACCTAGTCCTAGAACTCACAGGCACATAGGGGGCACTTAGTACCTTGTATATTTTCATATTTAAAAGGGTACAGACCATAGTAGGAGTTTTATTTCACAGTCTTTATATGAATAAGAAAGATTAGCATGAATTTTGGAAGAGTTAATATGCAAGAAGGGTGATTTTGGAACATTTGTTTTATAAATGGGACAAAGTAATAATATATTTTTGTCTTATTTTTCTTGAAAGAAAAGCTAGAAAATACTTAAAACACAGTGTTTGGAGTTAATCAGAAAGGAAGGAGGGGCTGATACTTTTCTCATTTCTCCCAAATGGTAAATTGCAGTTATTTGCAATCATGGCTATAGCTGGTGTGGGTTCATGTGCATAATCAGCTGCCTTTGGAATGCATGTTCTATTGTGCTGTTTTATTTATGGATTGAGTTTTGATGAGAAAGATGCTACAAAGTTATTTGGATGAGGCCTTGGAAATGTCTTTTAGGAGTTTTGAAAGTCAGTGAGTGCCTGGAGTGTGGGATACAAACCTGGAATGTGTGTAGCAAAGGAAATTTAGATGAAAATGTTGAAGAGTTTTCAGCCTCAAAATGGAAGGTCAAATTCTACTTTTGGACTTTGCAGCACATGAGCCAGCAAAATTCTGGGCTGACACAGGCACATGGTTGCAGTCCAGTTGGAATAGAGCCAGACCCCAAATCCCTGAGGTGATCCCATCAATTGCAGCATCCGGACCTGTGGGCAGCCTGTTCTAACCTTATGGAACAGGAGGGTGAACTTCTATCTCCAGCCTCCTTGCACAAATGATGTGGCAGCAGGCTTCTGGTGCTAATTATCAGCACGAACCTTCTGACTGATGAGAAGTTGCTTATGTGATTATTTTTCTTAATAGCAATGGTTATGTGCCAAGACCATTAGAAGGGATGAGAGGGATTAGAAGAGAGACTTGCCCTGTGTTACTGGTTCCACTGCCTCACTTGTTGAATCCACTTGGGCAAAGCTCTTTGAATCTGAACTTCCTGAAAATCTTTGCTTTTTCCTCTTCCTACCTTTTCTCATAATGTGCTTGAAATGCTTCTTTTGCTGGGAAGGCATAAGTTCTATGTTTGGAAGTACCCAGTGCTGCAAGACTTTGGTCTTTTTGCAGCTGCTGACAATTGCTGAACACAATTAATTCTAATTTCTCTCTCTTCTCAGGGACACATTTTTTTCCATATGTACCTTTCAGTGAAAGCAATATTCTAGCTGAAAATAAGAGTCAGGAGGGGAACCTTAATATCATTCAATTCTTGCTGGGTCTGTGTGAAAGGCAGAATGGGGGTTGAAGTGTGAGCAGTAACATACATAGAATGGGGCTGACTTTTCAGTCTTCCCACATCAGTGAACTTCTTTACTTGGGTCTTTGCCCCTCCTTCTGTCCAGTGGGAATTAGTATTTTAACTGAATTTCACTAGATTAGCCACCATGTTCCACAGCAGATAAGACATCTGTAGAAGATGTGCATATTTCAGGATGACACCATGCCATGTGCCACTGCAAATGCTTTCTAAGCAGGGTTAAAATTCTGTATCAGCTCTCTAAAAAATAATCAGTTTTTAAATAAAACAGAAACAAACTGGATGCTTAGGTACTGTGCAGGGAGCTTTTGGTTAAAATATGTTTAGATCTGATTCCCTCAACTGTGGAAAATTGAACTCATGAATTATGTTTGCTACAGGTTTGGGTTTTTTTGTTTTGTTTTAGGTTTTCTGGTATTTTTTGTTTAGTTGCACTGTATTTAAACTCTTTCTGTGCACTGCTGTAGGGGATATATGGTAGCTCCTGACAGATCCAAACCCAGCTAGCTGAGCCTGCTGGTGATGGATGAACAATGTCTTTGTTAATGCCCCTGTATACATAAATGATGGGCTTTCTTTATTTATTTATAAGATGTATCCAATTACACATCTCAGAGCAAATGTCCACCGTTCTGTAAAGCACACAGTATTGGCATGAAAAAGACAATCCCTGAATTCAGTGATCAATGTACTTTCCTCACTCTCAGGAATGACTAAAATAAGAAGTAAACCTAAAATTCAGCAAATTCAAGTAAGTTCTTTTGGGGCCTTCTCCTCCTCATCTGTATGAAGTGACAGAAACTCAGCCAGGGAAGCTCTTGTCCCTGCTCTGGCTGGACAGAGAGCTGCCTCTGGAAACACAAAACACAGGATTTATTTAAGATCATCCTTCCAAGTAATCTGGATGGACCAGTCCCACGAGTACAGTGGCTCAGAGTCTGTTGTCAGTCAGTGATGGCTGGGGTTCACCAGGTTGTTATTTACTGGGATAAGTTCTGGTGAGATGAGGCATCCTAATTATTTGAAGTGAAGCAGAATGGGGAATTTTTGCCCTCTATTTAGCTCCAGCACAGATTTGGGGTTTTTTCCCTGTGTATCTCTGTGTGTTTGTACTGTTCAATGTAGAACTCAAGATGTCCAACTAACATTAGAAACTTCATAGTGTAAATTAAGTTGGTTTCTTTTATCAAGTAGTTGGCCTTATACTGAAATAGCATAGAAGAATAATTCTGGAATAGGAAGAGTGTGCACATGGTAAGGGTGTTAAGCTTAGATCTGAGATCTGTTTGCCCTCTTGGTAGGTATGTAACTCAACTAATAGTAGGATAAATGCACCCTCATGAGTGGCTTGTATTAAATAGCAAAAAAACTATAAATTCACCCCTTTTTTTCTTATGGAGGCTTATTTATGTAGAAATATCTGGAACTATAGTTCTGGCATAAATTGATAATGTAGACAAAACATGAATCTTCTGACCTAGCAAGGAGTAAGTCTCCAGTCTGTGATACCTAATGCAAACATGTTATCTGTTACAGGGGCACAGGAGACAGCTAGAAGGCACAAATCAGCCCTACCTGGCCTATCAGTTACCCTGCAGTGAAAGCAGACAGCAGGATGTGCTGGCAGAGCCATGAAACCTGTGGGAAGTAGTGGAGCAGAAGCCCTAAGACAGAGACCTGGACATTGCAGATAGATGGACAAGCAAAAAACAGTTGAGCTAAGATATGTTTGCAGTTTTCACAGAGGTAGCTGCTGCTTGGCTTTACCACTTCTATATTCTCCACTATTCTCTTCTGATGCTGAGAGCCCAGTAATTTATTAAGTCCCTCTCCAGAGGCAGTGGAGAGCAAGCTTGCCTTATTCTTTGGTTTTAGCTGCTGTGGAATGTAGCAAATGTTTTGTTTGGTTTTTTTCCTCATTATGTCTTGCTGGCCCTCTCTGAAATGTGGGGTTTTCAGGTTGCTATATGGCATTTCTGCAAGAGTTTATTTCTGCAGCAAGGTTTAGCAACACAGAATTGCTACTGCTAGGCAAATAATGTAGAGTTCAATTTGGTTTCTGGGAACCAGAGGCTTGGTAGTTATTTTGCAGTGGTTTCTGTGCTATTATGTTGTTGTGATAATCTTGGCAGGGATCTGTCACTCTGTGTTGGCATAATTGAAACTTGTTTTCCCCCAGGAATCACTCTGCTGTTTGTTTTATTTGTTTACTGACACTGACAGAGATCCTAATGGCTTTTAAACCCCAACTTGTGCATCACTGAATATCCTCCAAAGAGGAAAATAAAATTAAATCTATCGGTAAAATAAGGTCTCCCATGCAATGCTTTGTCTGGGTCTTGGACTCCACCTGAGCACCTAGGTGTGAGCCTAGATACAGCACGGTGGGCTGTATCTTCTTTTTTAATTCTAATTCTTTCCTGAGGGCTTTTTTCATTAAGATACTTGAAGGGATAAATGGCAATATGTTACTTAGGGCAGCAGTGTAAGTTGGCCAACTTTGCCTTCTGAGAAATAAATTATCTTTAGCTTTTATTAAATAGAAGGTTAAGATAATAAAACCATAACCACAGTAAAATTCCCTTTTCAGGAGGGTGTACAAGAGGGTATATCTTATTATTGTTATGAATCAGGTTAATCAGGTGGTTAGACTTTTAAAATATATGATATCAAAGTACTCATGTGCATTTTTTTGTTTTTGTTTTTTTAAGCCTTTGAAGAATTTCAGTGAGATCATTTGGACTGCTGGCATTCATAATGCCTTGCAAAACTGTGGTTATGGACAGATGCATGGCTAGTTGTGTGCTGGGCTCCAGAGAAGTGTGCATACAAATAAGTGATGAGGCACAGGACAGATGCTCAGGGAATGTGAGAAGGAAGTTTTTACCTTCTGTAAAAACTTTAGACTGCAGGCTAATTTTTAACACCCCCGAAGCTGTGGGTTTGCACTGGATAAGGATTCAGATTTAAAAAATTTATTTTGTTGAAGTGACTTGGAAAGTCTTGAATTATCTTTTTTTACACTTTATTATCATTCAAGCATACAGAGATTGACCAAATTTCAGTGAATTCTGACTGTGAACATCATGAGGGGATGAGTATGGAAAATGCTGCTGAATTTAAAGGTTATCTGTCAGTTTGTATATATACAGCTATGAGCCAAACCAACCTCACCTCAAACCAGAGCTGTGGTATTGTAATCTGCCTTTCTTATTGCATAACTCTCTTGCAAATCTCCCTGACTTTGATAGCACCACAATAACAACCACAGAATAGATCTGCAATGGTTATTTTGCCTCTTCTAAGGAAGTTTTCTAATGTGCCTTGGAAAGCTGAGCAATTAGCCTTATCTCCTTTTCTACAAAAGGTAAATAAGAGAGTTACAGAGAGTGAGCCCAGACCATCTGACTCCCACCTCCTTGTTCTCATTGCTTGGTTCAGTAGTGCAAATCTTGATAATATGCACTTGTAGTCTGATCTTTGTGTTGTATTGCATTGTAGTGCCCAGAACAAGGATTTTGGCTACTGGTGGTGCATCCCACAATAGAAAGATCTTACAGGTAAGTAGAAAACTAAATCCTTTGAACTGAACTTGCTTTTAAAACTCATCAGAAGTGTCTTAAAATAATATGATCAATACAGTACCATCCACTTAATTCAATCACTAGTTAATTAGATCCTTCTTTTTCATTTAATCTAAACCTCAGAAACCATATCAGTTGCATGAAAAATAACAGCTTCCACCCTTATTATGGTCAATTTTGGATAATTTGTTCCAGGGCTACAAAAGACTGATTTAATTAATCAGATTTCAGTAACTCCTATATTTTACACTTCAAGAGAGACAACCTAGGAAAATATCTTAAAAATGTTGTAGGGCAGCTTTCTCCGTAGTTCTGGGAAGCTTTTTATAACATATGTGGTATTTGATTAATCACCACATGAAACACAGTAAAATATTTTAACAGTTAAACCTCTAACAGTTTCTCTTAACATTATTCATTAGAGAGACCACACTTTCAAATGTCAATGATATATATGAACTTTGAATAATTTTGATTTTATACTTGTGACACAAAAGGTAGTTATTTGCAGTGTTACAGCAGGATAGAGTAGAGCTGTATAGGATGAAGTTCTGCAGAGGTGCAAAAACCATCCCACCCTGCTGTCTAAAAGAATTTACAATTCCTTTGTAATTAGAGGAAATACCTATTAGAGATGAGATGAAGATGGGAATGTGCTGAAACAGTCTGGCAGTATTGGTTGTCAGGATGGGCAGTGAAACCAACACTCCGTGACTTTTAAATTTCTACAGGGCTTTCTCATAGATACCATGATTAATTTTCCATTTGTCCTCTTGTGCAGAACTTCATGTATCCCTCAGTGCTTGCTTACAAGTGGAGTTAAGCAATACTGACTTGGTTATCTTCCCAGAAGAGAGTTTTAAGTGTGCAAAGGCTTATTGGATTCTTGTTAGTAATTAGTTAGCTTCATTTAAAAATATGAAAATCGGTGATTTTCAAAGGTTTTTATTTGCGGATTCCCCACAAATCTTCAGAGAAAGAGTCAAAATCCTTTAGAAGTATCACATACTATTTTTTCTATAGCATATATGGATTGAATATCTTAGTCATTTTTTCTGAAGCCCTGGGGCCCATCATCAGTGGGACTGTAAACCCCTGGGCTGCTGTTGCAGGTCACTAATCCAAATGGTTTGGATTTCTGGACACTGTGTCCTTATTTCATACTTTGTGATACTGATTTAAATTTGGTGATACTCTACTCCTGTTGCTAAAAGGGAAAAGCACACATTAAATCTGAATTGTTAGTCTGCTTCTCATGGTGCTCAGCCTGAGGGATACCTGCAATTCTAGAACTGATGAAAGCAACATGGGGAGAGTTTCTTGACAATGTTTTCTGAAAAAGGTTCTTGAACCTCCCATGTCTCTATCCAAATATGTCTTAGCTTTTCATTTTTTTTATATTTCTATTCCTAAACCTACACTGTGGGGAAGCGTGCGTGTGCTCAGTAAATGTGAGATGCCTGGAGTTGTTTTTAATGCCAAATCATGTGTGGTTGAGTAATTTTAGTATCTGTTGGATACCATAACAAATTTTTTGCTTGTAAAATTTTCTTTCTATTGCTCAAGCCAAGTTGAAAAGTGTCTTGATATAGCTAAGGATCCCTTGAATACAGGAAAATTTCTGGCAGATGTAGAGGCTGGATAACCATCCGGTGTCATTCTTCCTGCCAACCCTAATATGATGGGAATGGTGGAGGTGATGAAGACAAGCCTAGAAGGCCTTCATGCTAGAGCTTTTCTTTTATTGAATTTGAGAACCGGGTAGGCACGACTGGTTCCTCCTCTCCTTCCTTCTCACTTGGCTCAGCCATAAATGTGATAGAAGCCAGCAGGCAGCAGTTTTGGGTTCCTGAGCAGTTCTCCTTGCCCTGACATAAGCCTTTGGCACAAGCTAATTGTTTGTGCTTATGAGGGAGAAAATGCTTGACCCAGATTTCTCTGAACTTGTCGTAAAGAGGCCTGGAGAGAACTGGGACTTAATTTCTTGGCTTAAGCTACATCTCTAGCTCAGATTTACCAGTACCCTCTTGTGTGACAAGTTCAGGATTCACTGTTGCTTGTGGTGCTGCTTGCCCTGGATAACCAAATGCTTGGCTGAGGTGTACTGTGTAGTTCCTTGTTTTGCTAAGCAGTGATAGGGGATTGCTGATCCCTTGTCTTTCCTGGACATGTGTGACTGATGCTTTGCTACTTCTCAGGTCCTGTCTGACGTGTTCAACGCACCAGTGTACACTATTGATACTGCCAACTCTGCTTGTCTGGGAAGTGCTTACAGAGCAATTCATGGTAAGGAGATACTTCTGAGTCTGGGCTTTTCATTTCAGTAGGTTAATACTTGGGATTAACATTACTGAAAATGAGGGGAGAATAAAGCTGGGTGGATCTTGCTGGAAGGACGCTTAGGTCAAAGAGGGTTTTTTCTTTTTGCTCTTGTGCTTTTGCTAGGATACTTGAATCAGGCCCAAGAATAACATTTACATTATAATTCAAGTCTGGTGGCTGCTTCTCAACCCAAGAGCAGGGCCTGGAAACTGTTGATACTGACTGGGGAAGGTTTAGGACATTAATGTGTTAAGTGGCTATTTCCATGTGCTGCTCTTGGAATGATACAGCTCAGTGAAGGTGCTGGGGTAGCCTCCAGCCCTGGTTTGTATGGAGCAGGCTGTGAACTGGATTGCTGGAATGGTCAATCCAAACCATAGTTCAATCCTAGCCAAGATCAGAGAAGGCAAGAATGACAGGGCCAGTAATACTGGTGACCAAGTAAGTATTATCCAGCTTTCAGATGTCAAGACCAAGGATATGCAAAATGTCCTGGGCTCTATGCTCAAGTATGCACTTTATCTTGTTGCAGCATAAATCTTGGGATGCTCTTAGGTTTACCAATCATTTTGATTATGTACTTCATCATTCACTGTAAAGCAGCAGTCCAAGTCCCAGATTTAAAAGTATTAATTAACTTATATCTATTAATGCACATAGGTGTATGTTAAGGAGGAGGACATCAATGATTTAAGATTGAATCCCAGGCTGAAAATTTTATTAATGTTTATTTGTATATGTGTTTATGTATTCAAACAATTTCTAATAACTTGCAACTAAAAAAAAATAAATCAAAGAATATATACCAAATTCTGAAATTCTTATTTAGGCCAACTTTTTTTAGCCTCAGTTTTTTTGATTAGAAGCTTTAGAATTTGAACCTTACAAAGCCTCTGTACAAATTCATGTGAGATCATGGGATTACAACAAGCATGGAAAAGATATCAGATGAATCAGATAATTTTTAATTTTAAAAGCAAATTCTGCTGTCAGATTAGAGCATCTGAAGACTATGTGCTCTCTTGCACATGAAAACAGCACAGAAAATTGCATAGCCAAAATCTTGAGTCAATGTATTTAATGCACACATCATGCTCTCCCCTCTTTCTTTCCAGGGAAGGCACAAGGGCTCTGTCAGGCAAAGTATGTTTTTGCAAGATGGTGGAAACTGCACTGTTAGGTTATCAGTGTGCTTGAAGTCACAGTGGGACCATTTTTCACTTTTGGGGGCCAAGTTTCCAAACTGTTTTTCTCTGCACTCGAATTTTGCCGACTGCTTCAGAAGCTGCCAGAAGCTGCCCAGCACCTGATGCATGGGAGGGCACGTGGAATGCAGAGCAGTCATTCAAGTGTTTTGTAGATATTTCATACGTATGGAAGCTGTGAATTCCCTCTGCCAGTTTGGCATAGGAAATCTTGAGGCTTGGTTGACAGTGTTTGATTTCAGATGCTGTGCTGCTGGAGGGACTCCTTAGCTCAGGTACTGGGCCAGCCAAGCCCCAGGGGGATGCTGTGTGTGTTTCTAAATGGCATTTTTGATTGATGCTCTCAGCTGGCTCACTCTTGGCCAGGCAAAGGAATCGAGTAAACGTGAAGACTTGCTAATATAAATGAAATATTGATGGCAGGGGCTCCTTAATAATATTGCAGTGCACATCTACAAGTAGGGTGTTCTGCACTTAGCCTGGGGTTCTTAGCAGGTGTAACAAGGAAATCCTGAAGTGCTATGATTCACTTGCAAAGCAAAATGCTGTAGTAGCAGAACTCCCCTATTATTCTGCTTCCTTACATATAAAGATATTTAATAATTTGTAGCATATTTTCTTGACAGTGTTTTCATTTTTCTTCCTTTTTTGTTTAGTCACATCTTGTCCTTGAATCCCTTGCTTCCACATATTTTCATTGCTGTTTACTGTATTTTTGTAACCATAAATAATTACTGATACTGTTGAGTAGCATTTCTGCTGCTTACCTATTCTCCAGGGTACAAATTGAGTGATTGGCAAAAGCTCAATCACAGAATCCCCACTTCCCAGGCTAACGTGTTGGAATGTAAGATCTTCTGCCATTTATCCTTCAATCCTGAATGCTGACCTGACCAGGAAAGATCAATATACTGTATTAATTTACCAGGGAGTCAAGGCACATCCCTCATCTTGCTTTTTGCATTGATCAGTATTGTGATTCTTATTGCAGGGCTTGTGGCTGAGACGAATGTGTCCTTGGCTGATATTGTGAAATTAGCACCAGAGCCTAAATTGGCTGTCACACCAACTGCTGGGGCTGAGGAGGTGAGCAAACCTGGGAACACCATTTTTCTTTTCATATTCTGTCTTCACAATGTAGTGATTTTACTAATTCTTTGAGTAAAATATATTAAGAAAGATTTGGTTACACAATTCTTATTCCTTTTTGGAAAGATAGATTTGATTTTGGGACATATTAAGTCTTGTAATGAAGCAATAAGCTGATCAGTCCATCCCAGGTCTGTGTGAGTTGTTTTTTTTTTTGTTTTTTTTGTTTTTTTTTTTCATATAACTGGCTGTGATCAGAGGGCAAAACCTGTTCTTTAAAGGACAGAAAAAATGATATAGTAGGTTGAATTTGGACTGGTCATTCAGGTTGTAGCTGATAATACCGACAAAATAGTCTTGAGTTGTTTGCAGCAAGCAGAAAAGGCATGGTGACCATGCTTTCTGGCCTTTTAGAAAACATCCCCAAATATCCTTCCTGCCTGATCTTAAACAATGCTCAGCAATTGTGTATCTTCACTTGTAGCTCCCAGTTGGAAAGTGCAAAGAAAGTTGCATCCAACTGCAAGGATTCAGTAGGTGCAGGTCTTTGGCACCATGCTCATCCTGGGAATTTCAAGGCATCTGGAGGTGAAGTTTGTGCTTTGTGGAGCCACATCACTAAAGCAAAAGAAATAACTAACTCTGTGGTTCCAGCCTCTGTAAAACCAAGGAAGGAATGGTTATCTTGAGCTCTCCAGTGCAACACTACACCTCTTGCTATCAGGTGTCAAAGGCTTTAATTTACAACAGCTTCAGAAATATAATTTCCATAAATAAATAATATAATATAGCAATATTCTTATAGCACACAAATTTAAACAAAGAAAGGTGTTTCTAACACAGCCATACACTCTCCGATTATGAGATTTGGATGTGCCCTAACTACAAGGTTTTAAAGCTTTTATTTAAACTGGGAAATTAATGATCTGCCAAAACTACAAACTCCCAGCTACACGTGTAGTAGAGAACCAGATATCATCATGAGTAATAATAGAAATGATCATGCTGCATTGTGCCTGCCAGCATATTATTTAATTATTAACTGAGATGGAGGAGCTCAGTAATCGAACAGAAGTCCCCTTCAGAAATATTAAGACATTGAATAATTTAAACTTGATTGATCTGATCTCATTTACTCAACCTTCCCCCTTCGTTTCAAAAGATAAAATAATTAACAGCAGGGGCCTGTGTCGTCTGTGTTTCAGCTGAAGCCTTGGGCAGGGCACACACTTCAAGAGCAGATCCCTGGTGTCTGATTCAACCTCACGCTGCTGCCCTGTTGCCCCCAAAAATGCTGTCAGCTGAAAAGCTGCCAGGCTGACTTGTGAGGAGGTGGAGAGGGCTCAGAGCCCTCCTGTTGACCCCCTGGTGCTGCTTCAGCTGTAAAACTCAAGGGCAGGGAATGCAGCCGTCACTCACGGGGACTTTGCAAGGCCAGCAAGCACCTTGTACCCCTTCAGGGGCTGAGCTAACCTAATGGGAAGATCAGCAGGGAATTCATTTACCCCTTTTCTATTTTACTGTCTGCATACAATGGCCTGGAAGCCAAAAGAGTTAATTATCTCCCTCTCGATACTTTCCTTCTCTTTTTCCACTTGGTTAGACCTGGCTCTCATAGCACATCTTTTTATTGGTTTTAAATGATGTACAGGAGTGAATTATTGCCCCAGTAGAAGGGAGGGAATGATAGAGAGGGTAGTGGCCAGACAGCATGTGAAGAAAGCTGTTCCTGCTCTTTAACTTAGCTTGCCAGCTTCGTTCCCTTAAAAGCAGCTTCTTGTAATTATGTATTCCACAGCATTTTTTTTTCCCTTCCCATCCTACAATTTTGCAGTTGATGGTGGATTCCCTGACTAGTTTCATGGCTGTGAAACTGCAGGAAGCCAGAGGGCCTGTCAGTGTGTTAGCATGAACAGTGCAGTAAAAATTCGTAATGTGATGAGTCAGTTTGATTCTGTTTTTTACAGAGCTGCATCTCCCTGTCCATCCAATTTCCTTCTGTTGAGGTTAGAGGATTTCACTGAAATGATAGTTCTTTTTATAAACTTCAAAGTCATCCTGAGGTTAGTTCTGTCTCACTGAGGAGCTTTTCTGAAAAAGTCTGGCTAACCAGTGTGAAATTCCTCAGACCGCTTCCCCCTGTTTTTTGGACAACTACAGCTAAATCTTGGCAGGGTGGAGAAAAACCAGGTCATAACACAGCAATCTGCTCTGATTTCATCCTTTCTTTCCTGATATAGGGTGGAGGCAACATGTGTTAGATCATTGGAGGGAGGAAAACCTCTTGCAGACAGAGGTCAAACAACAGTTTGATGTAGCTTCATTGCAAGGCTTAAGCGTGTAGTTGGGCTTTCCAGGAACAAAAAAATAAAAGAAGTGTTTCTTTGGTTCCTGAAGGGTCATTTGTGGTAATGAATGTGATTTCAGGAAGGAAAAGTAGGGCACACAAACCAGCTCTTCTGGTTCAATTAGCTGATGGGCAGGTAAAAGAGTAAGGTCACAAGATGTGAGACACAGAGCTTGTGATGGGTGATGAGTTGGCAGCTAATGGAAACTGAGCTCCCATAGGCTCCAACTTCTCTGGCAAAGAAGTGACTTTACCCTGTAGTAGACCATCCTGTCTGGAAGAGACTATTTCAGAGAGGATAAGTCACCCTCTGTGGCTACTAAGTCTATTAGATGAACCTGATTTCACAGTATATTTATATGGTGTGAGCTTGTTTCTGACACTCTCAGTACCCAAGCAGGTTATAAGGTATTCTGGTGGTAACCATCATGAGTCTAGGCTTTGGTCACTTACTCAGCCAGGCCAGCTGAAGTCAGTCATCTGCTGGTTAACCTGATGAATTCTTCTCTGTTTTCAGAACAGCAAAAATTAGAAAGTCATCTCACCTCTTTGGAGCCTCCTCACTCCTCCAAGGAAAAACATTAATCAGAACCAGTAAGCACGACAGAAATCACCAGAAGATTTTCAGCAATAAATATATATTAACAGACAGATTTAATCTATTATTCCAACATTAGAATTCAGCTCAATTTTAGTAACCTATTAAAGCAGAGCTGGTTGGCTAGTTGGTTAATTAAGCAAAAAAGCATGAAAGGGAACATGATTATCTGAAGTTGATCACTTGTGTTTATACAAGCCATGGGCCTACGATGTTGTGTCAGATTTATTGTAATATTGTTGTATAGGGTTTTGTAGGGAAAAGGCACAGTGCAGTCCACTACTTCTGGATGTGTAATTTAGATTGCATTATTGACTCTACTGAGATGTATTAATCCTGCAAATATTCAAGAAGTGAAAAGGTAGATCTAACAGGTTTTCTTGACTTTGGTGAATTGCCTTGTAAGGAGGTGAGTTAATAGAAGTGACCCTATTAATCAAGAAGGTTATAATAACCTATTTATTGATTTAAAATAATGGTATTTTTGTTGAGTTAGATTTTGGAGGGGGAAGGTTGTCTTCTAGAATTGGTTTAGGTTAGTAATTTAGTGCAAAGTAGGTAATAATAATAATAATACAGCCACAAAAATATGATAATAGATATTGACGGGAGTTTGATTAAGGTGATTTGGTAGCAAATAATTCAATAATTTTTTTTTTTTTTTTAGCCTGTTAAACCAATTAAGATAGGTTTACAGAATGAGCATCCAAAGTAAATAAAGTAACTGAGGTGGGGCTCCTTGGAGGAGTGTTCAGAGTGTTTCTGCACACTATCATACTCTTTCTATTTTAAATGTATCATTTCTATTTTAAGAAAGTTGAGCAACTGCTCTGATTTAAAACTAAAACATCTATATCTTTTGATTTCTTAAGCAGATCTCTCCAAGTTTTAAAAAATAAAAAATAAAAAACCCCAGACTATTAAAAGTCACAAGAGTTTGTGAAGGACTGAATAATTTTAATCTCCTCAGGGGAGTTTAAATGTACTCAGGTAGATTAAAACTATAGAATTATCAGCATCATCTTTGTAATTTGTAAATTTTTAATTGCTCCAAACATTGGCTAACATAGCCTTGCTATAGATGGATCCATGTTGATTGTCACCTGTGGTATAAATTTGTTGCTGGTTTTACTTTTAGAGAGAGGAAGGAGCAATGTCCTATTGTCCTAGATGTTGTGCAAAGGGACAGTAAAAGCCTTGATGAGTTCATTGGGTTATGGTCAGATAAAATATAGGGTATAATAATATATTTGGTTTGGACTACAGAGCAAGGTAGCATTTCTTTGAATGCATTTTCCTGGGAGGACAGCTTAAGTTATTCTCTGTTATAATGCAATATTTATCATAAGCATTTTCTTAGTTATTTGTGGGACTGTTGGATTGTGGCCAAGTTGTCCCAGGAGAGAAGTTTAGGATTTGTTAAATGAAGCCATCAGAATGTAGCTAATGTTGTGGAGTAGGCTATAGAGATAAGGAGAAAAGACCATAATATAGTAAGGACAGTAATTAAATTATGGACAATAATAAGGTTCATGTTGTGATACATGTAATTACTTTTGTTAAATATTATGGTCTGATATATTAGGTTTGAGACTATGACAGAGAATTTATGTCCTTGAGTTTTTATGCATCACTGAGAGTTCTTTATTCCCTTTGGACCTCAATTATAAAAATAAATCTGTATAATTGCCTCAGGAAAAAGGCTCCTGGAATCACTTAAGAGGAGTTGGTCAAGGTTCTGCAGAGGCAGTTCAGTCACACCAGATGTAGAGAAGCATCTTTCAGAGACACAGCTGTGTGCATGCTCAGGCCATGGGTTTGGTCAGAGCACTTTGGCTTTTCTGCTCTGTACTTCATGGGACCTGCACTGCTTTGGCCCCAACCTTGAGCTGGTGTCAAGCTGGCATGTGAAATACTGCTTGTGAAAAGCTTGCTGTACTGCTGAGCTTATCAGCCATGATGTACTGGGGTATTACAGCCAAATTCCCTGAGGAAGAGGAATTTAAGACTTTGGCTTAGCCCTGTGAAGGCACTGCTTTTTACCCAAAATGAACAGGAACAGAGAACAAAGAATATTCTTAATCTTTTGTTTGCATTTTTTTCAGATGGCCCATAATGCAGCATTCATTTACATTAATGGCTGAGAAGCTTATTGCAAATGCCTGAATTTTCTCAATTAGCAAGCTAAGTGCTTAAGTCAAATAAACAGGAAAAGAAACTGTATCAGTAAATGTGGTTGTTCATTTATTTTGACACATTTTAATTTAGAGCGATGTACTAACAATAATACTTCCCCCTGCCTTCTAGTAAATGTGCTGCTGTGTATTTCATAAAAATCCAGCTGGATCAGGGATGTGGAGCCTGATTCTCAGGGGCTGAGCTCACCACTGCAGCTCTGCTCTGCTGAATCTTTGTTGGGAAGTGCCACGGGTTTATGAAACACACAGAACAGCAAAGGGAGAAATAGTGAGGCTTGGTTATCAATGCTTCAGTGAATAAAAGAGCTGGTTTTGTTTTGACATACTCCCAGTATAGCCATAGTGGCCTACTCCATATTTTGTTTACTCTGATACACATATTTAGTAGAAATGGGAGCAATAATGTTCTTTGGGAACATGAAAAGAATAAATATATACACACACTTCACTGAACCCCCAGGGCACTCATGTAGTTAGTTACAAATGCCATGCTGAGTCATGTGGTGTTTCATAAGAGTGGTGCATTTTATTTTGTAACCCCATAAAGCTCCATGGATCTCAGTACTGCTGTCCTGTGGAGGAGAGGATTTGGGGCACAAACATTTTGAACGACTTGCCCAGAGTCTCTGAGTGATTCTGCTGCAGAAGTAGGGGTGAGAAGGTTTCTGTTTGTTTCAGTGTAAGTTTGAGACATAGTAAGGCTCAGTTAGTCACTGTCAGGTGGGTTTAAAAACTGTCCTGATGAGGTCTTGGCTGGCAAACAGTGTTTCTTTCCATTTGCTGTAGCTACTCCTTTTCTTCTTCCCTTTTGTATAGTCAGTTGAGGACGTGTACTTTAACTTCTCCCTTACCAACCAGATGCTACAGGAGTTGGCCAAACTAGGTTGCTTCTGCAGAATTTGGCCATTAAGTTCCTCTCACCTCCCATTGTGGAAGGTGGAAGTGGGAATGAAGAGAGAAATACAGGTTTCAGTGTTCTGAGTGAAGCTGTCATTCAGGAGAATGCTTTCCCATCAACTGAAACACAAGAACCAAAGAAGCTAATTCTTTGTTTCCTAGAGGAGCAGATAATGTGATTTGTTTTTCCTTCATCTGAGGAAGTCTGATTGTCACAGGCACTGAAGCTACTGCAGGACTGTGCATAAAACTACACAAGAAAAACCCTGTCTCTTCCTGCAGCTTCATAGTTTACATATGAAACATCTTCTCTTGAATTTTTTTGTGGATGTACAGTTGTTGGCTGTGGCTCGTATCTGGAAAAGGATAAAATGCATTTAAATGCTGGATCTGACTTATTGATGAGAGCAGTAATTCAGTTTACTGGGTATGATTCATTATGGCTCTATAACCTCTCTGAACCTGGAGCCAGGAGCTAGATTGCCCTGATTATGAATAACATCAGTGCAGAGGCTTTGCAGACTTGACTGGAGGCCCTTAGGATTCATTCAGCAGGGATATGACCTTGTGGCATCCTCCTAAGGACTGCTCAAGCCTGCACCAGACCCCATGCTGGCTCCTGACAGTCCCTTCTTTGTTTTCTTGAGCCAGCAGATGAGTAAATCTGTCCTGGTATGGCTTGTCAAGCTGCTGATTTTATCACAGTCAAAACCAGAAAGAGGAGATAAGAAGGTGGATCTCCAAGACCTAGATGAAATACAGTTTGGGTTGGAGCCAGCTGTAGGACTGGGCTCTATTCAGGGTTTCTGCTATGTAACCAGGTCATACCCAAGCAGCTCATCTTCTGCCATATGTCCTGGGATGGATTTGAGGCAGAGGGGAAAACAAAAAAGGTAAAGAATGAAACAAATCCCAACATGGATCTTGCCCATATCCAAAAGCATGGGGCATTTTTGCATCTGGGGTTTTGAATACATTTGAGTCTTGATTTTCCTTTCAAGGTTGTAACAATTCTGGATTTAAAAATTCCTGGAGAATTCTAGCTAGGGAAATACAAAAAGCTACTCACATTCTCAGTGTAGCTGTGGAAACAAGTTGAGTCTCCATTTATCCCCCTGGGTCTGGGATCAGGGGGTGAGGACCACGGCCAAGAAGGAGCTCATGGATGAGAAAAGTCATGGCTGTGAAAGATGTGAAGGAGAAAAGAAGGTTAAACAGATATAGGAGTATGAGGAGGGCAAGAGAGGGAGTGTGAAGTGTATTTTAGAAGACCCTGATTGGCATATTGGCCAAAGAGGACCTTTCTGAGAGGGGAGTTAGAGTGTGCTAGGGGGTGGCAGGGTGCTTATTAGCAAGGCAGGAGGAGGGGACAGAGGCAGTGATCCATCCTGAGGGAGCAGAGGGAGGCAAGGACAGGAGTTCTGCCTGGGTGGTTAGGACAGCTATTACCAAGGGGCATGGCACACAGGGAGAGGTGACATTAGCAGAGCAGCTTCCTCTGGAAGTAATGACATGCTTATAGCAAGAAAACAGCCACAATAGGAACAACCTGTGCCTATCATAAAACTGAGCTGTAAAGGAGATTGTGAAAGAGGAAGACTGCACCATTTTCTTGAACAAATTGGGGAAAACCCCACAAACCTTCAGGTACCTACAAAGATGTTGCATTCTTCAGGTCTGACTGTGGTGTGATTTAAGACTCTAATTTTTCAACCTAGACATAGTTATTTCTTTTTCATTTTTAGCTCTATCGTCCACTTCTGAGGAGATATGCTGAGCTTGAACAGAAGGTTATCTGTAATGCAACCTCTTCTTGTCTTGTGAAATAGAAGCAAACAAAATTTATAGGTCGTCAGAAGAGTGGACTCCCAAGGAGAAGATCACAAAAGATTTGCTCAGAATTTACTGGAGTTGTTTAAATCATTTTGTTCCTCTTTGTAGACAAATAATTTTTAAATGTCTGTGTTCGTGGAAAAAATTCCATTGTGATTGAAAACTTGATTAAAAAAGCATCATGTTGCTCTGTGTGTTTGTGACTTCAGTTTTTCTTGGGTGCTTTCTACATGTTGCTGCTTGGGAATAGCTGGATAACAAAGTCAAGTCCATTGCAGGTATGAATCATTCTACCCACCTGTACCAGCTTTGATTCCATGTGTTGGGCATCCTGGCCTCTCTGCATACCTACCCAGCACAGTATCTTAATTCTACAGCTTCTGCTTAAATCTTTTGAAACTATCTTTCTGTACATCTGTAACTTGTCAATGTTTGTATCTTTGCCTACGTGACACTGAGAGAAAGCATAAGAACTCAGACTTAATCCCATCTTTCTTTAATATGCGGAGATTTGTGGGGTGAAGGCTGATTAAAGTCATGAAAGACTCCCTGGGATCCTCAGGAAAGGGGAATTCTTGTTCTATGACTCTATGGATGTAAAGTCTGTTGTGTGATAAAACATGATGTGGTTGGATTTTATAAATTGTGGAAAGCACAGAGGCCTTGTGTGATGCAGACACTATTGTACTATATTTTACTTGACACCAGCTAAGTTAAAAAAGAAAATAAGGGAACAAATGTGGGAAGTTTTATATGTTTCCTTTCTGTTTCAAAAGGCAGTGAGATTGGGAACATTCCTCCTTTGCTCTTCTTTTTATATTTAAGTCCTTCATTTGCAAGTACCAACAGTGCCTTTATTTTTTTTTTTTTCTTTATGTTCACAACTGAATAATTATAACTTCTTTTGATATTAGCATGATTACTCCGGAAAGTCAAGAATTACATTTCTGAGTTCTAAAGCAGACTCCCTTTAAGCATTTACTTTAAAAGGTGGCATTACAAATACACATCCATCTCTTTTATGTGCTTATTATTCTGGGTCCCAAGGTACAGTGCTGAAATGTGTAATACTTCTCACAGGCTTCCCCTGTCAGCAGTTGCTTTGTCATTGAGCAAGACTGGAGAGAGAGAGAGAGGTACAGAAGAATTCACTGATGGAAGTTAAATGATCCTACTGGTTTAAGGAGTGTTACCAGCATGAGTCTTCAGTTCTGCCTTGTTACTAGTTTCATGTCAAGGTTAACCATGCAGGGAGGGGATTCAGAAAGGTGTTTTAGGTTTGTGCAGCTTTGGAGACAATGTCTTGGCTGTCTCCTTTGGGTTACCAGAGTGAGAAGACTGATGTCTCTTCTTGGTGGCTTTATTTACCTGTGAAACAAGAGGCTCTAAGTCAGTTTACTCAGCTGAAGAAGGTTAAAGCTTAGGTTTCCCAGCTCATAGCACGTTAGGACATTTATAGATAGTACAGTGGCTCCTAACAAAGTGTTACGTGGTGCTGGTAGGATGTCATCTACATGGCTTAACTAATTTTTGGGCCTGAGTTCTTCTCTGGGTAGGAAGAATGGGATGAGTATCCCATCTCTGTTGGGCTGGGCTGGGGCTGTGATGTGTCCCACATTGACATTAAAACAGTTTCCTCAGGGTAGCTGATGCACTGTGCTTGTTGTAGGAGTCCCTGAGGAAAGCCTCACATGCAAGGCTCTGAAGGGCCAGGAGTTGAGCACCACTGAATTATAGTCCTGCTGTGGTGATGGGTTTATTAGGGCTGGCCTCTGAGGAATGGTGTCTGGAGTATAAGAATTTATAGACAAGGTTTTTTTTCTAGCTCACCCAAGTTGGACATGTTCATTGACTAGTGTCAGATAGAATGAAGCTCAATAAATCTCCCCCTAGAAGGGTCCTCTGAAGAAACACTGCTGTAAGACTTCCACCACTCTTTTATTCTTGTCTTTCCAGGAATGCCAAGAAACCAGGGGCTTCTTGCTTTCACAGGAACAGTGATGGAAGGATCTGGTGCCCTTTAGTTTCCAAAATCACGTGGGTTTTTTTGACAGCTTGTCTACCTTATGTTATTCTGGTTGTCTGGAGAAGAGAGGTTACTGACTTAACATCTCAGCTAACAGAAATCTAAAGGCAAGCTGCTGTCTTCTGCCTCAACATATTTGATGGAGGTTGATTCCCTCCCCATAAGTGACCTGGCTGTTCTTCAAAGTGAGCAACATGGCATCCCCATCTTGTCTAGATGAAAGGTTGGCTTCTGTGTTTAAAGACCTGCTGAACTCCTCTCAGTCTAGATTAATCTGCTGGAAAACTGATCTCATCTCCTGGAAGAAAAAAAAAAAAAAGCAACCTTGATTACCACAAGGAGGTTGTTCATCCCTGTCTGACCTGCAGCTCTTGTCCTGCACAAGCAATGCCACTCCAGGTTGGAGGTGGGTCATGGAGATACACTGAAAAATCCAAGCAGCTTCCTTAGCTCCATGGCCCTGTGCCCCCACCAGTCAATCAGAGATGCACTGGATTTTCCCACAAGCTCTTGGTGTACCACGACCCAAATTGAAGCAGTTTTCTTTGCAGCCTGAAGTCTTTAAAGTTTTCTGTGATGCAGCTGGAAACAAACAGGAAAAGATGTTTGCTTTTTCTTAAGGGATCAGTCTGAGAGAGCTGGATCTCTGATTGAATAAGTAATGTACTGAAAAAGGTCTATGCTCTGTCGTTGCTTTAGTGAGTAACTGAGCTGAATACAGTGTGATCCCAGAGGGACCTTTTTGTTTTTCAGGTTTTGTTTCCTTTGGAGTTGCAGCTACCACCACAGATCACAGAGCAACACAGTGAAGGATGTGTTTCTAAAGCCATAAAAAACCAAAGCAGAACTTTCAACAAATCATTTTTTTAAATCTGTATTTCTATTACCTTTAGTCCCCAGACTGCTGCGTGCAGTTTAGGGGGTGGTAGAAGAAAATAGTAATATTTTAGAAAGCTAAATGGTTTTGTCTTGGTGCTTGTCATAAATATCCAGCTAAGTTACAATCCCTTCCCTAGCAGCAAGGTGCTAATTTGGATTTTTCTTCTCCCCCAGCCACTAACTTTTCATGCAAACTTCAGGATTTTGATTTTAGTGGGGGTCTCAATCCTCAGTTAAAATTGGGTTGAAATTGGCAAACGAGTTAAAAATATGGCTCAGGAAAATGAGCAGGTGGGTGGGAACAATCACTCAGATATCAGGGGACCACTGTCTCATGTGGAGTGTGAAGCTTCTCTGATGGTGCCTGTGGTCCTGATTTCACATGGCTTGAAACTTTAGTGTGGTGTTTTACATTTGCACAAATTGGGTACAAAATCACCAAGCACCAGAGGACCTTGTCTTGTTATTATTTTACACTCATATTGTGCAGGTCAAAATCACAGTGTGATGTGCAAGGTAAAAGAACACAGGATTAATTTTTTTTTAAGTTCCTTGTCTCTGAAGTGTGTGAGTAGAGCATCTTTGGGAAATTCAGAGCAGTTACAACCTCTGCTCACCTCCTATGCTTTGATTGCAATCTAGGTAAAGCCTCTTTGGTTGGAGTGTAAGATTTTTAGATAAAAAAAAAATCTTCCCCTAGAACCCTTTACTGTCCTGCAGCAGATAGGACCTTTAAGAAGAGATCTTATCTCACAAAAGTACATGGTTTTCCATGTCAGCTCTTCTGCAGGATGCTAAGAACTTCTCTTACGTGACACTTGCCTGAGTGAACTTGTCCCTTGCTGAAATCCAGCCCCACTTTGCTCTTCTTACTCTTTAGCTCCTCTGCTGCTTCTTAAAGTTGCCCTTGACAAACAGAATGATGCTTCTGCAGTGATCCCAGACTTACAGGAAAGTCCAGTCCATTGTGGGAACTCAGTGATTTTATTTGGTGTTCTTGTAGCACATACCCTGAGGGCTAAGGGTGAAGGAGCAGCTCTTGTTGCTTACAGATACTGCTCTGATCTCAGATTTCAGTCTTTTATTAAGTTGCCTCACACTTTGATGCATCAGCCTGCCCATTGGAACAGCTGGGGATATTATAAATTGCATACAATGTTTCTTGCTATGGGATCTTTAGTTGACAGGTATTTGTGATAGGTGTGTTAAGATGCTGTGATTGGCTCTGCTTTAATGTTGTGCCTTAGTACTCTCTAACGTGTCCATCTGGTTCTTGTTTCTCTTTTAGCAGCTCATCAGCCAAACAAAATTCTTTGGTCACTCAGGTGTGGGATTCACCTGACCAGTGTAGACAACTCTGTCTGCTCTCATCTGGGCTCCTTTTGTGATCACAGGAGAGGACCACAAGGGAGAGGAGCTTCTGCCTGTTCATCTCACCTTATGGCATATGTCTACAACACATCAGGTGATTTGTCTCCTGAGTGAGCCATTTCTCCCTGCTGAGTAGAAAGGCACTTGTCTGGACAGAAAAAGCCTATTTTTCTTTTTGTGCTAAAACTCCTGAAGACTTGATTGAAAGCTGGTTTCAACTTTGGAGACAAGATTTGTCCCTAGCTAACAGTACAACTAAAAAGCTCATTCCAGGGCTGCTCTGGGTTACTGTCATATTCATGAAACTGACCTTCCCAGCTGCCTTCAGACAGCCCTCTTCATGCACCTGCCTGGAGATATCCCACAGACATGGGTTGGGAACTTTGTTGTTTATGTTCTTGGGTTTTGCCCTTTTGTTGCCTGCTGTTGGTTGAGTTTATCCCTTCAAGCTGGACTCTTTCAGACATTTCTACCCCCAAGCTCAGTACCTTGGTTCAGTGAGAGGCAGCTCCCTTAAGGCTCAGACAAGCATTGCCCAGGAAAACAAAGGTCTGTTCAACTCTCTGTTTGGAGACAATATTTACTCTCTGACTGACATATATGCACTACCCTCCTGAAACCTCAACTCTGCTCCAGATCTGATAAATACTGGTGAGGTGGAAGATAGAGTTCTCCTTGAAAACACAGCCATGTTGTATAAAAGAAGGACTTAGAGAAACAGAACAGAAATGGAGCTGCTTCTTAGCTGAGGACTTTTAAACATGTTGCAGAAAACAAGAATCAAAGGTTTCTCAAGCAATCTTGATATCACAGATTATGCCTCCTGAGAGCATTTCTTCACACTGCTGCCACAGCTTGTTAGGTTAGCAAGGGACATTCCCCTCACTCCTCCTGTCATTTAAAGGTTGGACTAAATGATCCTTGAGGTCTCTTCCAACCCGGCATTCTGTGATTCTATGATTTCATTGCTAGACTCCTGCCCTACTTGAGGATAGTTTCCTATAGCAGAAGTACCCTTTTGATCAAGAAGGATGTTGTTGAAAGGCAACAGTATGTTTTCCCCATTTCCTTTTATCAGCCTAATTATTCTGGTCCCTGCCATTGTTGTCCCTTAGAAGCAGTGCTTGCTCGAGCAGGGGGAAGGGAAGGCATTGAATGCAGCTAATGCAAAACGTGATTTATTCCAACAGTTCAACTGAATGAATAAGCAAATAAGCTGCATTTAAAGACCTCTCTTGCTGCGAAAGTGGTTTGTTGTTTTTATTTTTTTTCCTCTGAGTGACTCTTGGCTCAGAAGATATGGCTGCAGTGTTTTGTTTGATTCCATCTCGCCACGTTCGCAGCATGGCAGACTTTCCCCAAAGCCTTTTAGCATAAACTCCTTTAGCTCAGGGAATCCAGATTGTTCATTTTGATCTTTGCTGCATGTGGTTTTGGCATGCTTTAAAAATGGACCAGTTAAACAAGTGTTGCTAACAAATGCCCCTGCCTTCTAGTAGTTAACCCTCATTGTTCATGGCCTTCCATAGGGAAAGAGATGAGGCACCGTGGGGCCTGGGCTTTCTGGCCAGAGTAAATGTCAAGAAACTCTTTCCTTTTTACTCTTGGCCTAGAAATGTTGCTGTAACTCAGAGTCACTGGACAGGCAGGGTAGGATTGTCCATAGCACGAGTATTTTGGCATAAATGTTGCTGATGTTCAGCCAGCTTGTCTAGGTAAGAAATCACTGGGGTGAGACTGCACAGGTGATTTATATCAAGTCCAGTATTCTGTAATGTTTACTCTGAACATTTAAATTACAAAGTAAATTAACCTTCTCAGATGAGGAACAGTCACGTCTTTAGAGGAGGGGGAGAATGTGTCTCGACTTGAGAACTGCTTGGTGCACCCTGATGGAGCTTGATGCACCCTGATACTTGGGCCTCCCTTCTTCTGCCCTGGTGCATCTTGCTTTCCTCCTCCAGCAGCCCAGGATCATGGGAGACATGGAAACTGTTCCATCCCTGAGCTTCCTCCTTCCCACTGACAGGCAAACTGCCCTGCAGACTGGGAACTGGGGTCAAAGCCACCAGGGAAAGGGAAAGGCAGCACCCAGAGCTCCCTGGGTGATCCTAATGATGTGCTGTGGTCCCAAGGCTGTTGTCCAGAAAGCTCCTGCTTTGCACCCATCACTTCTAGTTGAACACGAGGCTGTCTTTGGGGCTAAGTTGTGGTGCCTTTTGGTTCTGTGTTGGACTGGGAGCTCAGCCTCCAGCAGGGGTGAAGGAAGTGAAAGATTTCTGTGTTCCAGGGTTTCTATACGGTGACAAGAAATAGTGGGTATGACCTGGCCATGAAGAAGGTGAGTGTGAACCTTGAGCTGCCCTATGTGCCTTTCCAGTTGAGGTGGGAGGATTGCCTTGTGCAAGACTCTGGGGACACCTGGTCTGGGAGGGTGTCTGCAGATCTGGTGTTCAAGAAAGGAGAATTAGAAGAGGAACAGATGAGGAAGAGGGCTGATATGTTGGTTGGGGAAGGGAAAGGCTGTCCTAGGAGAGGAAATGAAAACCTTAGCTTGCTTTACCTATCAAGTGGCAGCTGAGAGGCAACACCATCATTCAGGATTAAACCTTCAGCCTGGGGGTAAAGAAGGGAAAAGAATTCAAGCCAAAGAACAATGTTGGCACACAAACAAGTGGCTCATACTGATTGAGAATAAATTTGAAGTGGAAATTAAGAATGAGGTGGGGGAGAAGTGCTGAAGGACCTCTTGTGCTCTGTGTGTGGTGCCAGCAATATAGGGCCCCGTACCTATGGCATGACATTTTGCAAAGCTGTAACGTGGTGTGTGAGAAACCCTCTGCTGAAAACTGCATTTGGTTTGGAGTAGCAGTGACCTTTAGACAAACTGTTGTTTGCCACGTGGGCTGAGTGGTCTTTCACACTTGACCTCTTTTGAATTTTCTTCCTTGACTGTGTTTGGTTTGTGGGAAGGAACTAGTATGGAAGGGGACAAATAAATGGAAAGCTTCCAACTCTGCTTTTTAAGCTTGGGACATGTAACAGCCCAGTTGGCTGTTGGTTTGCTGGGCTAGTCCTCTACAAACAAGAGGAATTTACCCCACAGCAATCTTTCTTCACTGGAACCCTGCAAAAGGAAGTGAGGTTTAATTAGCATTTTAAAGTGGACAGCCTTGAAGTTAATGATATTCAATAAAGAAAAATTGTTTTAACCTTATTTGCACTTTTCAATTTACTTATTAGAGGCCATCTGTTATATTTTAAGCAAGAGAACTGGGAGCTAAACTCTCAGATTGTCAAATGAGGTTTTAACTGGCTAAGCAGAAGGGAAAGAACAGGCTGCCTTAAATGAGCAATTAGACTGTTTTGCTTCAATTTCTCACTTCTGTGTTAAAAAGCAAATGGTCACCATTGCAAGCAACAGTTGAGTTGCAACAATGACATCTGTTTTTACAGCTCTGATGAGTCCTGGGCATTGTCACTTGTCCTCAGATATGGTCCAACACAGATGAAATTCAAAAAAACCCAAAAGTGAGACGAAATTGGTGAGGGGTGTGAAGGGCAAGAGTAAGGACCTCTATAGGTAAATCACCATAAAAAGGAAAGGAGGGGAACATGCTGCTCTGCTGCTCAATGGGTTGGCCAACCTAGTGACAAAGGGCATGGAAAAACTGAGGTGCTCTTTGCTTCTGTCACTACTGGCAAGGTCTGCTGATATCATCTTTATCTCTGTGCCCAGTGGCAGAATTTAGGGGAGAAAAGTACTACCTCTAGTAAGGGAAGATCAGCATAGGAACCACTGAATCAGAACAGGCCTGCCTGGGTGCATGGGAGCAGGTGGGATGCATCTGAGGGTGCTGAGGAAGCTGATGATGACATTGCAAGGCTGCTCTCTATCATTGCTGAAAAGTGGTGATGGTTGTGGAAGGTTCCCAATGACTGGGAAGAGGCTGATGTTAGGTTCTGCCTCAAGGAGAGTAAGGAGCATCCAAAGCATGCAAACTGTTCAGCTTCAGCTGTCTCCAGGAAGTTTATAGAGCAAATCTTCCTGGGAGCCATTTTGAGGCATGTGAAGGACCAGAAAGCACCACTGAATAGAGGGGTCAGCTCTGCATTGACTCTCATGGGAATTTGAGACATCCTAAGCTTGGATGTCAAAAGCTTGAGCTGATTCCCACACTACCTGTGAGGAGCTGGGTGTTCTCGTTGTGCTCCTGAACAAAACAAGAGCCTTTGGACAAACGAGAGCCAGATCTTGGCCTCCCATGTCCCATGAGAATAATTTATATATTGGGCCACCCATAATTCCTCCTGGAGGAGTGGGAAAGGAAAGCAAAATGTCTTATCCAGATCTGCATAACAATCTGTGGGAGCCAGTAGAGCCAGTGCCCTATATCTGTATCTGGAGCTGTATATTCATGTATGGATGTTAATAATTCTGCTGGATTTAATAATAGATGTACTGCTGTTCAGCTGAGCAGAGGCTTTGAATCCTACTCTCAGAGGGATTTGGCTGTGGCAGCTGTAAGGTTACATTGCCCAGAGCTGGGGGGCTGGGGGGAATGGTCCCTTTTGCAGACAAACTCAAAATGTGACCAATGCCATGGGCTGGTACCCTGTTCCACAGCAAGTTAAATTCCACAGCCTGAATCCCTTCCAGCTGGAAGACTGATCCAAAATTATTTGAAAATTCAGGTTGTACCTTCACTCCCATGGGTCATTCATCTAAAGTTAAGCTGAAGTTGGTTTCTGTGAGGTTTGCTAGGGGCTGAACCCACCAGCTCCTCTTGTCACCAAGCTCTCTCTGCAGCCACCTGCATCTCTGTCCTGTGTGGTGAGTTACAGTGACAGTCAGGAGGAGAAATGATCCAAACAAAAGAAACAGGGCAGAAAGGTAAATCAGATCAGGTTGATTCACAACCATACTTGGTCATTAGAAAGAAAAACCCCACTAAACCAAACAGACTGTTAAGTATCTGTAGCAGTGAAATCCAGCTGCCAACACTGTTATTGTAAAAAATAGCCATGGGTACTCTTTGCTGTAAGCTCTAAAGCCAACTGTGTGTGCAATAAAATAGCTCTTATAAAGCCTTGCTTTTGTGTCATTCCATGCTTAAAATGCTGTTTTGTGTTCAGATCTATAGTGTGGGGAAAAAAAAACCAAAACAAACTACCCCACAACTTGAGGTGACTTTTGTTTTAAGACTTGTTTAAATTTATGACTGAGCTGGCTAAAATGCTCTTCATCAAAGTACAAAAGTTTCATGCTGTAATTAATTACAAGTGATATCTAACGCAGTAAAATACCATCATTTGGGTGTTCTTACAAGACTATTTATGACTGGATATTGAAAGTGATAATGATTCTGCCATTTGTCCTCATAATTTATTATTCCAGGGGGAGGCAAGTGGTGTTAAGGGTTCACGATCCGTTTTATGGAAAGAGTGCTGAATTCAGCTTTTTATGGGTGCAAATGACAATGTTTGGCGCTCTGTGGAAAATGTGTGTGTGGCAGTGAGTGCAGACCCTACTGAGGGGTCAAGCTGGGGGTGGTAATGCTTTTTCTTAGTGAGGTAAAGCCCCTGGCTCTGTGATCCAGTTGCAGGTAGCACTGATTTTCTCAGCAGGATCCCTTGGAAAACCAAGGCAGCTTGTTTTTTTTCCAGAAAACCTTCTACCTGGTTTCTAAACTAGATAATCTTATGAAGTATCACTTTGGGCAGCTAAAAATGGGTAGAGTGTAAGCAACCTAATCCAAAACCCATGGAAGATAATGGAAAGAATTAGTGGCTCTGAAAAATCTTGTGTCAGGCCAAAACAAAAGCTCAGCTCCAGAGGAGATTTCCTTTGGTCTTGCAAAGCACCAAACTGCATCCCTCAGAGCACAGCCCTTTCATGCTGCACTAGGCCAAAGCTGATTTACTGAACATTCAGGCTCTGATCCTCACCTTATTCTGGCTCAGGAAAACCTGCAGGAATTTCTTTTAAGTCAGTGTAGATGCAACTTATGGAAAATCTGACTGATGTCAGACCTCGAGGTTTTTTTGGACTGAGGTCTCAAAATGGTACTTCAGTCTGCCAGATTCCTGGACTTGAGACTACAGCTTCCTGGTTTTCTCCAGTCTGCAGTTCATTTGCTGTGGAATAAAGTCCTGCAGGTAAAGATTTGCACTTCCATCAACAGTGCAGGCAGCAGTGTAATGAATTTCTTGCTGCTTTGCAAATGCCTTGGATGCCACAGAAGCAGAGAGCAGGGTGTGACCTATTTTCTTTGCTCTTCTAGAGCCATGGTCCCCTTCTTTTTCACTTCCAGCTTCCCTTCATTATTCTAATCAGCATGTCAAGAGAAGTCAGTCCTTTATTGGAGGATATCCATGTTAAGGGAAGTTATATTTCCAGCACCATCTGAGGGGGCCCATCAGCAGATGAAGCTGGAGAGCAGTGACTCAAAATGCCTTTGAAGCAAGACTCGGCAGCAACTGAAGAGAAGAACATAACCTTAGCTGACACTCAGAATAACCAACCCCATACACAAATAAAACCATTCTGCTAAATTATGCATCTTTTTACTCTTGGCTGTTCTTAAAGGAAAGGGACTGGGTGAGTATTTTTTCTATGTGTGCCTCTTCTTTTGCCCCTGCTGGGAGCTGAGTGACAGACGCACACTGATGGAGCACAGTGCATTGATTTTTGTGGCTACAGTACTTTATGCTGAAAAGAAATACAGCTTTTAAAATGATGGAGGGCCCTTATTCAGAGAGAAAAAAGGGGAGGCGTATGCATGAGTTTTGCTGAATGTGCCTTAGTTACCTGCTTTGAGTTAAGCATGTGCCTAAATGCTTTGTTGACCAGCATTGATGGGAGTACATTTAATGGGAAGCTTGAGTTGAACTGAGTAATGGCTAAAGAACAAGCAAGAAAAATAAGGTAATAGGGATATTGAGAAACATCTATCTCTGTTTCATTAATCACTGGAAACCAAGAAATACTGCGTTAACTGGAAAGCTTTTCCCTGAATGGCACAAACACAAATCTGTGCAATTGCTCACTCACTCCTCTCTTTTCCCAGCTGAGAAGCAGGCACAGTGAGTTGATAGCTGGTTTCAGCTATTTTGTTTTGCAACAGCTCAGGCTGCTGCTCTCATTGTCACTGATTTCACTCTGCTCTCACCAGCACAGCTGCTGCCCAAACCTTCCTGAGATCCTGTGGCCAAGCCCTGGCCAGATGCAGCTTCACTGACCACGAGGGAGATGCATCGATTGACCTTGAGCAATGACTTGCCTCCAGCTTTCATTTTATGGTACTTACTCAAACCTTTAAGGAAGGGTATGGGGAAGATGTACGATGTCTCATTTTATTTGAGTATTATTGTGTTAGTTTTCTTACTGCTGTATCACTTAACAGCAGTTGGTGTGGATGAGCACAATGTTGCATATTTGGACAAATGTAGATCGAGTATAATGCTTGGGTCCCTGTTTCTCTTCCTTTTGTGTCTTCTGTAAGTCTGTAACTAGAAAATGCAACCCAATTTTATACACTCAGAGTCATCTGTTTGCTGCTTTTCCCGAGGCACCTGCTGTGGCAGGCAGGGTGCAGAGCAGCATCAGCCTGGTTTGCAGCAGGGAGGGCAGTACTTATGCCTCTTGCATTTTCCCAAGGCCTGCTTTTAAGGTGGTGTCCTATGAAGCACTTTTTCTGTAACATTTTTATGGCAAGGCTTTTGGTTTTTTTTTCTGTGTTTTTTTTTTTTTTTTTTTTTTTTTTTAAATTCAAGCATTGCCTGTGTCAAGGAAGCTGCAGTTTGCAGGTTGAAAGGCCAGTGTAAGGGAGTAGCTTTAATGTTTCTCCTCCTGCCCTGCTTCCCAACAAATTGCTGCTTCTGATGCAGGCTGGTGATCTGGTCATAACATTGATGCCTTGATCATGACCTGAGTCACCTCTCTGATAACTTTAGCTCACTGAATTCTGTGTATTCGTTTTATGAGTCTATGATTTGAAAATATACGAGTTTTTTTCAGAAGGAATCTTAGAACTTTAAAGAAGAAAAACAAATTCCCACTTTCAAGAATATGTATCTCATTTGAGAGCAATCAGTCTCAGCTTAGTCTGCTGTGAACATGTGTCTGCACCACAAAATGACCATGCAAGTTAGCATGACAGGAAAGAGGCATTTGAAAGGTCATTGAAGGGATACACTGGCTAATCTGCCTGCAAAAGTTTGCATAGATCCTGGCTCAGCTTCTGGTTTTGTGTTTCCACCTCTCTTACACTAACTAGCAATAAAAATTTAAGCTGTGTCACAAAAATCCTTTTGTTTCAGGGGCCAGGCCAATGTTCCAGGTTTTGTGCTTATTTATAGCAGTGAACTTGCTTGTGAGATGGGTTTTGTAAAATTGAAACCAGCTTTAACCAGAGCTGAGCCAGATTTGTGGCTTGCATTACCAGCAGCTGGTTTTCCTGGGAATATCTGGCTGCAGAGCACAGGACCTGGAGGAAGGATGTGGCCCCAGGTTGAGCAGGGTCCTTTGGTTTTGGATGAACACAACAAGGAAGAGCATGGTAGAAGGGACACGGACTATTTTGGGGTGATAAGCTTAGCCTAAACCAAACACAAACCACTAATTTTGATGCAGATCAGAGACACCTCTAACATGTGAAAATGCCAGCAATGATGTGACAGGAAAGGCCACTTGTCCCACAAGATGTGATCTGCAGTGGCACAAAGGCTGGTCAGATACCAGCTCTCTGGGGTTGACAGGAACACTCATGTTCATGTGCTTGCAGTAGCATTTGCAACATTTATCATGACCTTTTGGGACTTGTTCCTGTCCTGTCTTTGATGTCTGAGGGAGGCAGAAGTCACTGCTGGGACAGCCATCCCACCAACAACATCCCAGCTGCTCAAGGTCAGGCCACCAACCACTGTCCCATGGCAGTCTGGTTGGACCCCAAGACCCTTTTGTTTGCAAAACCCCAGGAAAGAAGAAGGGTTTGTTCAGCAGTGTTTGTGGAAGTGGCCCCAGTCCCTGGGAGGGAATAGTGTCTCTGGTTTTGGGGGTTTTGTGTCCTGCCCAGGCTCTGCATGAGTTCAGTGATAATGGGAACTGTGACTCTCAGAAATAAACAGGTACCTGCTTAGCATCTGTGGAGTGGTACTATGTTGATGACACAGTGTACATTACCCAAAATTTCACTGGAGGATGGAGAAGGTGATAAGGAAGGGAAGAAAGTTGTTTTTCTTCCAGTGAACTGAGAGACAAGTTATAAAAGGCAAAATGTTCTCATGCATCTGGGGCTGGAAGGTCCTGGCTGGTCCTTGAGGTTTTTTTTTTTTTTTTGTGTTTTTTTTTTTTTTTTTTTTGTGTGTGTGTGTGTGTGTGTAATTCAGACTGTTCTAATACAAAAGAAGCCTACAATAAAGTTGAAGATAGACTTTTTACAAGGGCATGTAGTGATAGGATAAAGGATAATGGTTTTAAACTGATGGTAAGATTTAGATGAGATATTAGGAAGAAATTCTTTCCTGTGAGAGTGGTAAAACACTGGCACAGGTTGCACAGAGAAATTGTGACTACCCCATCCCTGAAAGTGTTCAAGGCCAGGTAGGATGGGGCTTGGAGCAACCTGGTCTAGTGGAAGGTGTCCCTGCCCATGCAGGGGGGTTGGTACTAGCTGATCTGTAAGGTCTTTTCCTACCCAAACCATTCTATGATTCTGTGAAATGTCCCACCCAGATGTCACATTATTGTCTGAATCTGCTCCCTCACAGCTTGACAGTGTCAAGTGATGTCTCTCATTTCTCAACATATGCCCTGGGACACCTCTGCCTTCATGCTCAGCCCCACACATGCAGTGCTGTGTGTGCCAGCATTGCCACTGCTTCACTCTCAGCCACACCAGATCCACAAACCTTTGAAAAATCTTTCCAAGCCTCACTGGGCTGCACATCTCTTGCAGATCAGGCTTGTGCCCTCTGAAGGTCTTTGGAGGCTGGACGGGCTCACCAGGACGCGTTGCTGCTCATGCTAATGAGTTCCGTGTCTTCCTACAGTGGGTGGCAATTAAAGGGGGCTGAGCCTAAGGGCAGATGTGAGGAAAAGATGGGCTGATGCTTGGCGAAGGGTTTGTTAGGGAGCGGCTCTTCTCGGAGCATCACACTAGAGGGTGCCAGATCGCTTTCCTCTGCGCCGCTGCCTCCCTTTGCGCACCCTTGGATAGATTTGGCTTTGTGTACCCTGATGGCTCCTTCCACCCCTTTAAATAGTGACTGTGGGTACACAGCCTTCTGCTAACCGGGCGGCAGGACACCGGCCACCCCAAAATCCGTGCCATAGAGCTGTGGTGTCCTCCTTTGCACAGGCTGCTTTGGTCCTAAAGCCAAGGCTGTTTCTTGAAATTCAGAAGTTGCCAAAGAGAGAAAATTGGGTTGGTCGTGGGACATCATTTGACCTGGCAGCAGGAAGCATCCCTGGTATTGAATAGGGAGCCCAGAGGCTGGGATGAGGGCAGCTGCCCTCAGCTTTCCCAGAGGGGATGCTGGGGATTGGATTATCCCCTCCCTGTGCCATGATATGTTTATGTGTCTCCCTGGGTACCCCCTTCAGTCAGCACATCCCACAGCTCTGATGGGATGCTGCTTTCATTGCTTGCTCTTTTGCCTGTCTCCCAGGCCACAGACCAGCACCTCTTGTGCCTGTGCTCTGGAGAAGTCCTTCCCTTGGCAGGAGGTTGTACTTGCCTCACTGAATTTCCTCCTTTCTTCTTTCAGATAGGTGCATTTCAGGTTGTGGTCGGTCTGAATTCCCCTCCTCTCCTCCCATGCCCCTTTTTAGGCTTGGTCCTACCATACATTTCACAAACACATTCTTACTCCTTCACGGAAGGCATCAAAAAAAGATATTGGCCAAACCCAGATGTGAGGCAAACCTCTGCGAGGACATTCCCATGGATATCCTGTGGATATTGCAGGGGTGAGCAGCAAACTATTGGATGCTTACAGCTGAATAATGGTAAATAGAAACAACCTGATTCCTGAATACCAGCAAGGTAAATGTTTCTTCAGTGGGAGAATTCCTCCCGCTCCATCCCTGGCCATCACGCACAGCTCCAGGAATGGTTTTCCATCTCCCTGTTGCTGTCAGCTTTGGAGGTAGGCCTCAATCTGCTTATCACCTCTTTCTCACCCCATGTGGGTAAATTAGAGCCAAAGTGATGTGAGGAGTAATCAAAATTGTCAATTAGAATTACCTTCAGTTATACATAATGAGCCAAATTAGCACCCAGTGTAGATCTGCTGGAACTCTATTAATTTGCACCATGGATGGACTTGGCCCAGCATTTTCATGCCATTTGCATGTGTATGTAAATGGCTAATGTGTGACAACCTGGTGGCATCACAGGACAACCCAGGAGGAGGAGGTGTATCCTCTAATCCAATCTGGCTGCTTGCTCCTTCATCCAGCCTTTTGCATTCATAATTACCCACATTTTTATTTTAGAGTCTGGATGTTAGCAGGGCTGGTTTGCTCATCTGTTCACCATCCCATCTGATTTCCCTGGAGTTGTTAGCAGTGATCTATTTGATTGTTCTCTGGGCTATAGAAGGGGAAGCTCAGAGGGTTTTGGGTATCAGCTGTGGGTCACTCTCTTCATGGCTGTAAAGAACCATACTGTGGTAACATCCTTTCTGGAGGTGAATCTTCAGACTGGTGCTCAGCATGAGCAGCACCTTGCTTCTCAAGTTGTCCCCATGGTGTTATTCAAGATATTTGATGAGTAACTTGTGGTTTGGTTAGCAGCAAGGGAACACAGCCTCTCCTGACTTGTCCTGCACCTGGTTCTCTCCTGCAGGCTCAGCCCAGGCCCTGCACAGATCAAGGTGGCAGCATCCCATCTGGATGAGGGCAAAGTACCTGGGAAGAGATTTGAAGCCAGTGGCTGTGGAGGGCCAGTGGACATTTTCTTTCCTTTTCCACACAGTTGCCTGGGTTTGATTGCTGGGTACTACAGCCATGCTTTTCTCTCTGTTTTAGCATAATTTCTTCAATTTTTCTCATGATCACATTGGAGATTCAGATTCAAGGTGTCTCCTTCTCCTTCCTGAACGGAGACCTCACTGTTTGAAAACAATAGTGCCACTCCTCTTCTGCATCCTCAAATCCTACCAAAGTTTGCAAGCTTTAAATGTTCATGCTTCAAAGGCAAAAAGAAAGCAAAAAGGGACTGTGTCTTTATTTTGGGCACAGTTGCATGCCAGCCTTTCAGTGGTGAATCAGGAGGGATGTTTTCTCAGGCTAGAGTGGTAAAGCAAGCACATGTCCCATGCTCTGTGCCTATCTCTGCAGAGTGCAGACTGTTGTGAGGCCAAAGCTTTGAAGTCAGTTATTCTTATTGTGATTCTTGTTTATAACACCAGATTCATTGTTTGCAATTTTGTTCCGTGGCATCCAATCAATAGCAGACAATAAAATATTATTTCGAGTGGTGTAGACATTCCACGAGAATGTGATTGATTGCTTTAATTTCTGCCTTCCTCAGTGTTTTTACTAAGCCCTATCTTTATTTCTTTCATTCTGCCTCGTTCTCTTCAGCATCAGTTGTTAAATAAAGTGACATATTTATTATATCAGCTTTATTTGACAGATTGCAGGGCGACATATTTTAGACTTTTTTTTTTTATTTATAGACGTATGTATATGTGCGTGTGAAATTATACATATATATGCACACTGTATAAAATCAGTGCGTGTATGAATATATTTAAGGCCAAAATTTCTAAGCACAACTGGAGGTTTTAGGTGCTGTTTTTAGGTGTCTAACTTGACACCCCTTTAACTAGATCAGACTCAGTTGCCTATATATATAGGCATGTATATATATATATGTCTGTATGTGCATATATATATATATATATATATGATCATGCTACTTAAGGGACCAGGTTAGTGTGTGTTATATGAAGTTCCCACTGGTCAGATGAAATTTATCATCTCTTCATATGGCTGCAGTTACAGACCACATGAACACTCTTGGTTTCCCATGTCTGACAGGTTAGCTTAGAAGACCACCACTGAGAATAGCTGTATTAAAACAAGCCCTAGAAGGTCCCTTTAATATGTGCTTCACAGAAATATTCCAGAAATGTTTGGAAAAGGTCTTTTTTCCTTAAAAAAATAAGGGAATCCGTTGGAACTATTTCTGGTAACCTTCAATCCCTAATGGAGCACCTTTGTTCCTGTAAGTCTGGAGTGCACAGGGTGTGGAGGTTAAAATCAAGCTCTTTGGGTGGTGAATATTGACTGAATCTATTTATTCCATGTAAGGATATGGGTCATGAGATTTAGTACACCTATTAAATTATGGCCTAAATGAGCTCTTTATCCCCATAAATATTGCAGGACTTTAACTTTGGAGCCCCAGGACCTTAACAGTCAATCCCAGAAATCCAATGTCCTGGGGAACATGGCAACTGCTTCCAGCTTTAGCTGGTCAAGATATAGAGCTGTAAATCCCAGTCTTGGTGGAGGACTAAACATTGCTTTATAATGTGCCCAGTGTGCTTTGGGTAAGGAGTTTCATGGCAGGAGAACAGCTGGGCACTGTTAAACATCCATTCTTGATCCCCAGACGACTCCTTCTTTTTTGTGCTAATCTGAGTTTTTCATTTAAAATGGCAATCATCTGAACTTGCTTGGCAATTTAGGATGTTCTCATAGCAGGGAAGCGTTAAAGAATACCCAGACTCTGAACTGCTTATTGAAAATGGAGCACATTTGTGCTTCTTTTCTAATCCTTTCAGAATGTTGGGGTAGGGTTTAAGCCCAGCCATCTCCCTTTTAATGAACATAGCTTGTTGTCTCTGAGCTGACAAAACCCACAACCACCAAACAACCAACAAATAAATCCTATTACTCCAGAATATGATTAGTGTTCTGGTTTGAGTTATAAATCACCTTCATTTAAAATGCACTGTTGCTACAAGTTAGGATTTGAAAGTACAATCATGCAAATGCCATTTGCAATGTTTTCACTCTAGTAACCTTGGCAATACTGCAAACACCTCTCCTGTTTGATACACACGGTTTGGGAATCTCAACTGAAAAGCAGAGAGGGAGAAGCTGCCAATGTGTGCCAGTCCTGGGAGGGGAAGAGGTTGTTTCTGGGGTAAAATTTAGCTGCTGCAGGAACTGTGCCTTTTATAGTCCACCCTATTCTGGCTACCAGTGCTTTGTATTATATTGTTTTATGCTGGTTATATCCAGCTTTACAATATTTAAGCCCCTTGCATAAATCAAAATCACGGAGCATAAATATTTATCAGCAAAAGAAATACACTGCACAGGAGACAAGCTGGGGGAACAGAGTAAGCCAAGTATTGCTTAGAAAGGCAAAACCAGTGGGTTATGTTTTCATCCTGTCAAGAGTTAATGTATAAAGCTGTCACAGACCCAAGCACCTTCATTCCCTCTCTGTTTGGTATCAAACATCCCAGGGCAGTGTGGATATTTATGCTGTGCCCACCTGTTCCTCTGGGCTGGTGGAGGGGAGCAGCAGGGATTCCCTTGGGCACATCTCTCTTGTGTACAAGAAACCCCCCCATCCTGAGAGCACAGAGCCCCGAAAATGGGCCCCCATCTGGCACTGCCTCACCTGCTCATGATGGCCACAGGTTGCTTTTTGGTGGCCCTGGACTGTCAGGTTGGATCTGACCACTGTTGTGTTTCCACCTACCAGGTGGAGCGTGGAGGATGCTTTTCAAGAGGGGTCTTGTTATGAATGTGGGAGAGGCAGAATTTCTGCTTAGGGGTGAAAAGAAAAAAGATATATTTTTTTTCCAAAAAGGGAAAGGACCTGCTGCTTTTGTCAGGATGGAGCACCTCACAGCGAAAGGATCACCCTCACACCCTCACCCTCCTGATGGTGCTGGCACCTCAGCTGACCTTACCTCACCAGCTATCTGAAAACAGGTTCAAAAAGACATGCAGGGTAACAAAAATGCTATTTGGATGCTCTCTTGTTTAGGGGTAGTTCCATGAAATGCAATGGCAGGAGGAGAAAGAGCATTCTCTAAGCATCAAATACAATTCTATGAGGCTTTTCTCTGCATCCTATCAAACTTAATACAGATCAAGAAAACTTCTATGAGTGTGCTTAACAATTTATTTTCTATTCAGTTCTGTTGGAAGGATCTGAAAAAGAAAACAGTTGCTATTACAATGTGTAGAGCATCCTCCTAAGGATTTTTGCATATGAGATCCACAAAAGAAGCTGTCCCCCATATGCTGTTGCAGTGTTGAAATGAGCAAAAGAATGTGCAAAAAAGCATCTTGTTTTGTGCTTGTATTGTGGAGGAGTCCCAAATCATGAACTTTGGCAAGGAAAGAGGCTGGAGGGAAAGTTTCTGTGTATGCTGGGAAGGCAAGAGGCATGGTAATTAGCTGGGCTGTTTGCTACTCTGGGCCTCAAAGGACCTGGTTCTGTTATGGGATTTCTTAATTCTTTCCCTCATTTCCCACTTGTTTAGTTGTTTTGCTTTCTTCTTTTGGCCTTCACCTGTTTGATCTTGTGAGAACAGCTATTAAAGACTCCAAGGAGGCCTGTCAGTGAGTAATTGCTAGCACCCAGTAATTAGTTGAACTAATCAAAGGTGGTTAATTGTGATGGGATAATAAAATATAGTAGCCCACCATAGTGGTCTGCAGAATGGAGGTGAAACTGCTGACGTGGCTGCCACTGTTTATGATGAGGACGAGAGATATGGGGACCTGGTAAGGATCATTTCAACTTGTCTGTGGATCCTCATTCACAAAACTGGGTGACTCTTGGGAGTCTGGTGTCTGGGCACCTCCAGCCCCTGGGCTGTGGATAAGCTGTGTGACTTCTAGGTTTCCTCCCCCCACCATGATTTGTCTTTCCTTATAACAACTTGGAGTTTGAATCCAGAAAGTTGCAAGGGTTTCAATCCAGAAGGGTGGAGAAGCTCTGTTAATATCTTTTCTTGCCCCTGTTTACAGAGGTGGCTCTGATATGGAATGAGGGCTTTGAAATCACTATCCCAGATTTTAATGAGGATATCTACAACCTCTCTACAACCTGGTTCCTTCTCTGCTTGGAGCACTTTAAAATCTGAAGATTTAGATTGTTATTTTTCTGCCCTCTGGCCTGTTCTGGTAAAGGTCATGTTTTGTGATGGTTAGCTTGGGAGATAGGCTTTGGCACACTGCACCACCTGAGACACTGATCTTCTGCACCAAAGCTCCTACATCAGGCAGTGGTTCAGGTTTCATACCTAAGAAGCAAATACAGGCACTATGCAAAGCCTGGCTGGGGTTGACAGAACCCTTCAGCAGAAAATATGAAAACACTGTACATTTTCTTTTTTCCTCCCTCAAATTTCAGACATTATCATCCTGCTATCCCATGCCTTTTCCTCTGAAGAACTGTGTCCTGGTCTTCTTATGCAGTGGTGCCCTGACTGTGTTCTCCTTGGTTATGTGTCTAAAGTAGAAGTGATCATTGTCTCTTGCTCTGGTATTGCTGACCAAAACTCTAATCCATAGCTTGTCTGGGCCACTAGTGACAGCTTTCATCATCTGTTGGCAAGAGGCTTCATTTATTTTTTTCTTTTTATGAACAATAACTCCGAACGAAGCACCGGATCTTATCCAATGACAGAAACCAAACCACTTTCTCCCCATCCCCTCCTGAGGATGGACCTCCCTTGAATAGGGGCTCTTGCTGTTGTCCTGTGTAGAGCTTATGTAGAAATTTTTGACAGGATGGTAGAAAATAGTTCATGAAAGCTCAAACTTTATGTTGGAAGGTAGAATTTCTGGCTAGAGAGACACATCCTCATCTGAAGTACATGAAGATGGAATGAGTTGGTTGATCACCCCAGAAGGGAGAAACTGAAGCTCATGTCACCACCATGTCTTGAAACAAACTGTGCTGCATCCCACATGTATTACCCTGCTCACAGCTTAATAACTATTGCAGATGGGTTGTTTTTCTCCTCTTGAACCTTTTGTACTTCATATGGGAAGAAGTTAGGACAGATACTTCCTTTTGTTCCTCCTTCCTTCTCCTCTTTAAATGTCTACAATACTGTAGGGTTGCTGCTTTGCAGAACCAGATTTTAAACTGCTTGGTAATGATGACCATTTCCTACCCAGACCTCACCCTGCTGGGGGGGTCTAGATCCTGCTGCAAGGGAGGTGGAAGTTATGAATATGTCTGTGTAACCCAGTGCCTGTTTCTCAAAAAGGAACATGTCAGTTGTTCTGACACATTGGTCATTTTTGGGATTTTTGTTTGTTTGTTATAGTGGTGGTGTTTTGTTTTGTTTTTCTTCACAGTATTAATTTTTCTTTTTCAAAGACCACTGACACACTTTTTCCAAATATCAGCTTGCCACTCCTCTCCTGTGATGTGTCAGAGACCCTCTGGAGCAGCTATGAGCACCAGATTATCTTAAAAAAAATGGGTTTTTCTTGTTTTACCTGCTGGTTTTCATCACTCATTCTTCAACCTGGGAAAAAAACTCCAGCAACAAAACCCCTGCACAGAAGAACCCTGACAGACTGGATTTTGCCAACAGGATGTGACATAAACTGTACACTGCAATACCAAACCCATAAAGCCAAATCCATCCCAATTTTAAGTGTTTTTAAACACTTAGCCTGTATGGCTCAGAGAAAATCAAGTTTGCCTTGTCTACACATCTCTTGCTTGTGGTTTGCTTTCCTCTTGCTGTGTCCTCTTGCCTGCCTGTCCTTGGCAAGGGAGAGGCTGCTACTTCTTGAGCATTAAAGCTGCTCACACTGTAGGCTTATAAATAATAATAGAAACCTATAACTGTTCATACAGTAAATGCAAGTTAAGCACCATCCGTATCTGCGAGAAGTATTCATATTTTATGAGAACCTCTGCACAGCCAGCTAAGCACACACAATACTGAGGTGTCCTGAACAGGAGAGAAAAGAGCAGTCCAGACTGTAAAGTGTGTTACTTCACCAGGAGCAGGGACCTCTTTGGTTTTCCAGAGTCTCTCCTGCTTTCTCACACTGAGCATGGGTGGGGGGCTCAGAGGGGTGCGTGCCCCACCCTGGGGTCCCCTTAACATCCTTCTCAGTGATTCTTGACATGGGTATTTTCACCACAAACTTAACACTAGAAGGAATCAACAGATGCTAGGAATGTATTGCATTAATGACCTATTTCATATTCAAATTCAGTTGCAGAATTCCCTTCTCAGCCACTAATTTGCATAACGTTTTATTCACGCTCGTTAACCATCAGGAGACTCTCTAACTTGGCAAAAGTGGATATTTATCTATTTCCCTTTGATAACGAATTGATACGACACTGAAAACTATTGTAAGCTTTCCTGTACCTGCTGCAATATCTGGAAAGAGTGTGTTGTGGAGTCCAGTCACTTCATATCTGACAAGGATGCCTTGGGGGAATTCTCGTGTTTGATTTCAGTTGAATAAATGAGCCCTGAAGAGAGGCAGTTAAAAATATGAGACCACGAGTGCATGCTAATGAACCCAGGCCTGCCTAACTGGAAAGATTTCCCTAAACCTCCCAAAGTGCTGCCTGAAGTCCAGAAAACTCTCCCAGTTGACAGCTGAAGCCTTCAAAGCTGCTGAAGTGTTATCATGAGGGAAAGAGAGGCTGGGGAGGAACCAAGATGACCAAAACCCAAAAGATTGACCTAAATCTGATTGCATCCCTCCTGCCACTGACATAGCCCATGTCAAACTGCATCAGGTCTTTACAGAAGAGCACCCATCACCTATCACAGGAATGGAAAAGCTCAGTGGGCAAATGTGGGGAAGAACAGAAAATTTTTCATCTCTAAAGGCTGTTGAGTAGTCTGCATTTTATTTTTTTTTTTTTAATGCTGCTGGAAAACCTCGTGCTTGGGACACACTGAATTTGTTTTCAGAGCCCCAGGGCTCAAACCTTGATGTCAATGAAGTTTGTAATGGTAATGGCACAGAGGAATCTAGCAAAATGAAGCTTGGTGAGGCATATTCAAACATGAAGACTAATGTGGAATGACCTGTTTCTACATAGTCCCACTGGACACGGAGAAGCTTCAAATTCTGGTGTTTATTTTTGGAATATGCAAAATACAAAATGCACATGTATGGATGGGCATGCCTGTGTGTTTGTGCTCTGGGGACTGAATCTGAAAGCTTCCCAGTATTTGGTCCAAATGGATTGACAATGGGCAGAAACAATGACCTCTTTTTGGGGTGATTCATCTGATTCTATTTAGCCATTTCTTTTAGAATAGGATGTGTTGTGCTGACTGGAACGAGGGCTGTGGTGAACAGTTGAGCTCCAGAGGTCTTCATGGCCTTGTTTGCCTTCAGCTGTCCAGTCAGAGAAACAAATCCTGAGCAAGGAAGTCAAAAGCCACCAGTTAACCAGGTGAACCTGTAGCAGGTTTTATCCCTGGTCATCAAGGGAAACCCAACCCAACCCAACCCAACATCGTTGTTAGCAGCTTTGCTAAAGTGGTGGTGGTTGGGGGGGTAAGGGTGTAAAAAAAAAAAAAAAAAAAGAAAAGGGAGCTAGAAAAAAAATGTAAAAACCAGTCAGAACTAGGACAGTGTGGATTTGTCTCTGCTCAAGAGAAGAAGGTATTGGGGGAGGCCTTTCTCACCTCCCTCTGCCCTGGATCTGGAGGAACTCTGTGTCTTACAGCTCCAGTTGTTATTGGAAGTAATTTTAGGACAAAGCCAAGGCTCAGTTAATAATGTGAGACAGTTCTGGGAGTAGGGGTTGGGGGATTGCCTGCTGTTCCTTGTATTGATCAGGAATTAATGTCTAACCTTTAAAAATGCAGTGGAGAAGCTCAGTGTGATTGTGAAACCCTACTTTGTGCTGTGATCAGTTACCTCTGGGGAACCACACAGCTCAGGCTGCTGATTACAGATGCATTCAGAAAAACCTGAATTTTCAATTTTTCACACGAATCTCATAAAGCGAAACAGGCTCCTGCTGGGATTTATGAAAACTGGTTTACTCTCTACTGCACTCAATACATCTACTCCTTAGCTAAGTTGGGTGAGTGCTCCAACCAGAGAGACACTGCAAGAATTATTCCACCCTCAGCAAGTTAATTGCTGCATCCTCCAGTAGCATGGTTATCCATCCTACCCCTCCTGCTTTCTCTCTCTTCTCCCCCCCACCCCTTTTTCCTCTCCAGGAGCTGACGTGTGATGTCTTTTATTTTTTTTCTCCTCTTTGCCATCTGTTTCATGTTTGTAACTTCGGGAGGGTGGGTGTGTGGTAGTGGAGCTTGCGATGAAGTTTGCTGGTGGAGGCATTTCTTTCACTCTGTTAATTGGATTTGTGTTTTTGTTACTCCCAGTTCTAAGGGACATGCAAATAAGACTAATTTATGCATTAGTGATATGCCCCTGTGTTTTAAACATTCTTATTGTTGGGGGACACCGGCTCTATCCCATACTCCTCCTTTTCATGGTATTCAATTCTATTTAAACTATTATCAGGGAAAGTCTAAAAATTCTATTAAAATGTCAGTTTAATAAATCTTCCTAGGTTTAATCTTTCATTTCTGGGCTGGGGGAAGGGGAGGATGAATTATGACAGTTTTAAGTTTTCCCAAAGCAGCCCCTGCGTGTTAAATTGTCTGTAACTCTCAACGTGTTTCTAAACTTATCTCTATTTGTAAAATAATCTGAGGTAATAGAAGGGTGTCCAGAGTATTTACTGAAATCAGGCACTTCAGGTGGAGATCTGAAACACGCCACACTTTGGGGAAACTGGACCCAGTCCTTCACTTCAAACCATCACAAAAAACAATGGAAATGGCTTGCTTCATGCCTGGTCTCCATTCCCCTCTCCAGGCTCTCAAAGATGGGGTTATCTGGCTTTAGTCCTGGGATTTTGATCCAGAACAGTTTAAAACTGAGATTGCTGTCACTTTCTATTGCCTTCTCCCCCCCCCCAGTGCCACTTCAGGAATGTCAAGGGAGCTGCTATTGTTCTGGTTGGTACCTTGATATGCTGAGCACCATCTGAACATCTCCTGTAAGTGATGCTCTCTTCCTCCTCTCTCTGTGCACTGTACTTCAACCCTTAGCAAATGCCAAATCGTGTCTCTCCTGTGTACCCCAGCTAACTCCTGATTTGAAACTGTTCCAGTATTTAACACACAGGGAGTTTTCCACTATCTCCTTTCAGCATTCCTCTGCTTGAAATCAGGGCTTGCTTATGACCATATAAAGAGACTGCAGTGTTTTAGCCCAAATAAAGAAAATTCATCTCTTGGTTGTGCATCCCTATTACTCTAACACAGAGGATGCAGGTGAGGTGGTTGCTTTGAGACATGGGATATGAAGGGAGTATCCAGGAATACCTTTGGATGGGGCTGCTTCCACCAGGTGAAGATTCAAGAGCTAAACATCCCTTTTTGGGGGGGGAGGAGGGGATTGTGAGCATCATCTGGGAGGTGCAAAGATGGTGGTGGTTTGACCCAAATGGGTCTGCTTGCACCTGAAGTCCTCCTGGGACTATGTGGATGAATGGTGAAGACTGTGAGCTGGGTGATATTTTTATGGAACAATGGGAAGTCCTGCTCTGCCTGTCCCTGAAGAATGTGAAGATTTGATAGTCTTTAGGTGGAGATGTTTGCAGAGAGCTATGAGTGGCAGGTCTGACCTTGCTTGAAGGGGCTCAGTGGGGGTTCCTCTGGAGCTGCCTATGAACAGCAATGGATTGTGACTTGTGCTGACTTTGTAGGAATTGCTCATGTGCTGGGGACAGATCCAGGATGGGGAGCAAACACAAAAAGTGTGAGCTCTTCTGAGAAAGAAAAATCAGCTGCCCCATTCCATGGTGTGGAATGATACTGGAGTTGATGATACTATTGAGATGGAAGAGATTTTCATTGGTTTCTTGGTTTTTCTGGGGAATCCCTGTGTGCTCTCAGCAAGATGCCTGCACAGCAGGCAAATGTGGTTGGCATGTGCTGTGCCAGAAGCAATGCAGCCTCTCTGATAGTGCTGCCTCTCTCTGATACTTCCATGTGGGAAATGATGCTGTGGCTGTCAGTGAGATGGTACTGAATGAAAAATGAGTCCTCCCAAGTGGTGATTTGATCCCCAAGTGATGATCTAAGGAGACCAGCATTTTGCTTGGTGCCTGACTTTGCTTCTCAAGGAATGGAAAGGGATGCAGACTGGCACAGCCTATCAAAAAAGTCAAACTCCACTTTTTGCCTCCCTCTTGCAACACCATTTTCAACTTGTTTAAGCTCTGTAGAGTTAAATTGCCCTACTCCAGCCCTGGAAATGGAGAAAGGCAGTGACCAACAAGACGGGTCCAAATGTTCTCAGTAGTTTCTGGGTAGGAAGAGGTGATAAATAGTACTGCTCTAATGCCTGGGTCAGCTGAGCTGTGGCGAGTAGCTAATGCCAGGCTGCAGGGAGAGCAGGCAGGGTGCTGTGCTTTGTTTGGGTGAATAAACCATGCATGTTCATGGAATATTAATTAATAATAAATGAACACGCATGAATTATTCATGCTCATAAAAGCAAATTTGCCCTGAAGGCATAACACAAGATAGGTTTTAAGAAGGTTTTTGTGTTGGTTTTTTTTTTTTCCTCTTTTTATTGTTTATTTTTAACTAAGGGATGGATTTCTGTAGGGTGTAACTGATTGGTGATAATTTGAATCCAAATGCAGTGTGACTGCCACAGCCAAGCTGGACTATCCTCACATACTGAGCAGGCAATCCTGCTGCCACTGGTGCTATTTTAGTCATTCATCTTCCAAGACACAGATAGGGACCTACTTGCTCTGAATCCCATTGGACTCCAGAGGGCCAAAAACCAGTCCCCAGAGCTAACCCCACTGCTGCTGCAACAGGGATGGATTTGTCCCTGCACGTTCCTTCTCCTGACAGATTTGTTCCACCAGCGTGTAGCACAGATGTCTCATACATGATGCAGGATGTCAGGTAAGATTTGAAGCAGTGAGCTGACAGAGGAAATACTGCCTCTGTGTTTTAACTTTAGATTATGCTAAACAGGCCAGCAGAACCCTTTTCTGTCGCATTGTCTGCTGTCCTGATCAAGAAAATAAATCCCAGCAAGAAGAATTCAACTAAAAATCATAATTTTGTGTTTTGGTGGTGTGCCACCATTCCAGCAGAGGCTGCAAATTGCCCATAACTTAGGAGGTATCTTAACTTAACTTTGGACCTGGCTTTACCAAGGCAAAAATGTGGTGCTGCAAGAGCTACATCTAGGACTGGTGTCACTGAAGGACCCTCATGTTATTTGCTGGGCTCTGTAAATGCTGACCTTGCAGGGACCAGGGGCAAAGAAATATGGGCAAGTATTGCAGTGCCCTGCTCCACTGCTGACCTATGAACTGAAAAGCAAAGTTTTTCTCAGCATTTGAGGCTATTAAAGTTCTCAGGCTGCAGTCATCCACAGTCAGATGTTGAAATGTAATCCCCACCCATCCATATCCCAGGACAAGTTTCATGTCAAGATACTCTTGGAACAGATGTGGGCAAACTGTGTAAACTGAATGTTGCTTCACTTGGCCAGAAACTGCCTGTTCATAAATTCATCAGAGAAAGGTTTGGGTTGGAAGGGACCTTACAAAATATCTAGTTCTACCCCCCCCTGCCATGGACAGGGACTCCTCCCACTATTGCTACTGGTGGGGGATAGTTTGTAGCTCTCCCTGGGTGCTAAAACCTCTCCAAAATATCACCCTGTTCCTTCCAGAAAAACTGGGTGATGTACCATGGCTGAAGTCCATGTTTTCCCTCTCCAACCTCCTTGCACATTCCTGGCCTTCTCCAGTTTTGCACATCTGGTCAAAAGTTGCAGCTGGCTCCCAAGGTGGGCTAAGGAAATGTGTCCCTGCACCATCCCTGCTCCACAAAGACAACAAAGTTGGGCCAAGGTGTTGCCTCTGAGCAAGGAAATGTGGCTTGTGAGAATAGTGTGTCATAGTATGGTTTGGGTTAGAAGGGACCTTTAAGATCATCCAGTTCCAACCCCTGTGCCATGGGCAGGGACACCTCCCACTAGACCAGGTTGCTCCAAGCCACATTCAACCTGGCCTGGAACAATTCCAGGGATGGGGCACCCACAGCTTCTCTGGGCAACCTGGGCCAGTGTCTCACCACCCTCATGGTAAAGAATTTCTTCCTAAAGTTTAACCAAATCTTCCCTCTTCCTGTTTAGAGACATTACCCTATCCCATCACCACATGCCCTTATAAAAATTCCCTCCCCAGCTTTTCTGTAGCCTCTTCAGCTACTGGAAAGTGTTTAAAGTTCTCCCCAGAGCCTTCTCTTCTCCATGCTGAACAACCCCAGCTCATAGGAGAAGAATCCACAGCATAGGAGAGTCACCAGTGACCAGTTGGGGAGAGGATTGCCCACATCTCTGGGAAGTGGGTTGAGACCCATTTGGGTTTGGATGTTTTTCAGGTGCTGCTGAAGGGATCTTGTGGGCTGGCAGATGCAAGGCAAAGGATGCAAAGTGGCACCAGAGAACCCTGGTTCTTGTCAGCCTCCCAGCCTTCATTTCATGGGAAAACATCAGGGAACATTAGAAATAGAGGTGAGATCCCCAGACACAGCTCAGGTCTGCTATGAATCTGACCTCAAACCATTAAAGTGATCTCAAGCTCCTTTTTATTTCCTTTCCTATTTTTTCCCTTCCAGAAGCCTGTGTTGACTTCCCCAGCTAATAAAGAGTGGGGCCATAAACTCTGCTGCCTTTCCCCAGCAAGCCCATTCCCTTTGCTAAGCTGCTTCCTCTTGTCTTCATCTTCCTGTTATTACATTTTTAGTTTCTGCTTTTCCAGCAATCCTTCACTGCTGAGCAGTTTGATCCCTTCTTTTTCTGATTCCATAACAAACATGTTTTAAAGCCTTTGCTACTGGTCTGCAGACAGTTTTTCCAGGAAAAGTGCTTCATGTATTACAACTTAAAACATGGGTGGATTTATTAGGATTTAATGTATTGGGAGCTAAGCCTTTGGTCTCCTCTTTCATATGGCCGGGGAGGCAGACAGATGGGAGCAATTTGAGTAATTTATATGTTAAGAAGTAATAATCTTTGCAACCATTTTAACCATTCAAATGCTTTTAACTTTGATCTTGTTTTCTAGCAACACCTTGTGTTTTGTTTTGTTTTTTTTTTTTTTCATACTTCACCTTTCAGAGATAACCACCCCTGATGACTCCTTTGAGCACATCCCTCAGCTAAAAAGCAGCAATGTCTGATTGCCACTGCACCTTCCGAATATCTTCACAATTAGCAGCAAGAGTTTTCGGAGTTTGGGGGTAGGGCAGCAAAGGGAGAATGTTCTCTAGACCTTGAAAGCTGCTTTGTCCTTGCACAATGGTAATCCAAAGCCCTAGGTTTTGCTGTGTTTAGAAGTCAGTAGATTCACTAATTAACATTCTTCATTCAATTAAAAAGCCCTTGATCTGAGCCTTCCTTCCTTCCTTCCTTCCTTCCTTCCTTCCTTCCTTCCTTCCTTCCTTCCTTCCTTCCTTCCTTCCTTCCTTCCTTCCTTCCTTCCTTCCTTCCTTCCTTCCTTCCTTCCTTCCTTCCTTCCTTCCTTCCTTCCTTCCTTCCTTCCTTCCTTCCTTCCTTCCTTCCTTCCTTCCTTCCTTCCTTCCTTCCTTCCTTCCTTCCTTCCTTCCTTCCTTCCTTCCTTCCTTCCTTCCTCCCTCCCTCCCTCCCTCCCTCCCTCCCTCCCTCCCTCCCTCCCTCCCTCCCTCCTTCCTTCCTTCCTTCCTTCCTTCCTTCCTTCCTTCCTTCCCTCCCTCCCTCCCTTTTCTCCCTTTCTCCCTTTTCTTTCTCTCTTCCTTTTCTTTCCCTCCACTCAGCCTAAAGCTTGGGAGGGATGAGACACTTTGGCAGAAAGGGCTTCACTGCTCTGCTGGGCTGTGTGGAGGCAGTGGGAGCCCCATTGGGAGGCTGCCCCTGCTGCAGCTGGGCAGTGGGCTTAATTGCAATAATTTACTGGGCTGGGCAATTATCAGATTAAGGGTCAGTGCTGTAGCACTGAGAGGTGGAATTGACAGAAGATGGGGTCTTGTCAGTAGAAACTGGCAGTGCTGGTACAAAAGTGGTAAAAGCATCTGTGATACCTCTTTTTGGAAGGTCTCACAGATGAGGGAACAAGGCAGAAAGAGGGTGAGCAGCTTATTTTGCTCTATTTAGGCTATATCCAAGAAGGGTAAGAAGAGGAATATTTTTATTTTTATTTTACCTTCTACGAGGGTAGAGACAGTCAGTGCTATATTGTGTCTCTTTCACCTCTTGCTCTAAATACCTGCTGGTGAGAAGCATCTCAGCCCACTTGGTTTGCATTTTAATTACCTTGTCTGGCTGGAACTTTTCATCTCTTGAGTAGTGTTGTTGTTCTGCAGTGTTAAATTCAAGTTGAGCATCACCATGAACTGGACGTCCCAGTTTACCTGGGTAAAATGCATATGAATATTTTTCCATAAGAGAAAAGTCTGAAGTGAAAAACTGGATAATGACAGGTTTTCTTCAGACCATTAGCACAGCACCATGTGATTATGACTTGAACTGACCTATGTCCAGCACTCTACAGTATTAGGTCCCATTTCAGTGACTTCCTTAAGAAGTTTACACATATGTATTATCTAGATAAAATCTTAGTTCTCTTGCAAGATTCACTACCTTGCTGACCTAACGAGCCTTAATAAAAACTCTGATCATGCTCTTTTTTTAAAAAAAACACACTTTAATCATTGGTTGTCCCATTAGAACACCTTCCTTCCTTCTTTGCTGCATGGAACCCCTTATAGGTGTTGTGTGTGCAGCATGTCCAAGTTTTGGATGCATTGGGTGTTGGCAATAGTAGGGTAGAGGTGACTGGTGAGTGTTGTGAAGAAGCTGATTCCTAAAGCTCATCCTTACCTGGCAGTGCTGTTACAGAACACCCTGGACAACCTGCTGTGCACTTGGAACTGCCCCAGCGTGGGGTGGGCAGGAGCTGGAGGTACAGGAACAAGGAATGAGCCCCTGTGGCTTGAAGGGAAAGCTCATGATCTGTCATCACTCTGCTCTCACATTCAAAGTGAGGGGGTAGGTGAGACCAGCCAGAGAAGTCATCAGCCCTAGGAGTCTACATGGGTGTCATATCCAAAAATATCATTCAGATATGATTCCCTTTTGCTTGCCATGTGGTTGTCTGCTTTTCCTGAACCCTCAAGTTTCTTGGTTGGGGCGTATGGGACTCGTCTCATCAAGTTGGCATCCGTAGTGTAGATGCTGACTTAAGCAGTAGCCACCTGGAGCTCTCAAAGAGCCTATGGAGATCAAGCCAAGGCAGTCAAAGGAGTCCAGGGCATGATTCATGTCTTCTTAAACTAGACATCTAAAATAGGTCTGGAAAATTGCGCTCAGAAAGTGCTGATTTCTCTCAGCTGGCTGTGAAAGTAGCTGATGGTGATTAGCTCAACATCCCTGTTGTGGATGTCTGTGTCTGGTTGGATGAATCCTACCCAGATGGCTTTTGGCTGTGTTTGTACACAGAGCTCAGCACCAAGGGGACAGATCCTCAGTAGATGTTACTGTAATATAATAAATACCACTATCAGGACTAAGGATACGGACTGTACATCCCTCGTTATTCCAGCTCCTTAAGCATCTGTCTGACCATCTCCTGCTGCTGGGTGTGTATTTGTTAATGAAATTTGTTAATACAGTAAGAACAGGGGGTGGACGTGGAGTGGTGAGTGCACGGTACCCAGTATGAATAGGCTGATATCATCAGACAGCATTTCTCCATCCTGATTGATTGAGGTGCTCTGTTTCCACATTAACTTGCAATAAAGTGCTCTCTGATGCCGATACACATTCATCATGTGCAATTGTGGAGACTGTTTATAACTTAATTTACTCCGAGGTAATGATGATTATATCTAAATATTTATGGAGAGGTCAGTGAAACTAAATTTCTCAGTAATTTTGTTTTGCTTTTCTTTTCTTTCTCTTTTCTTCAGCCAGCCAAATTATCTCAATGCTCCCTACAGACCCTTTGCTAATTCCTTTGTTTGCAGTGACAGTCAGTGGAGAAAGAAGGCTGATTAACTGCAGGCTGCCTCTGCTCTGAGCCAGCCAACACTCTAACCAGGGGTGCACGCCGACTCTCTGCCTTTTATTTTTATTCTGACCTGCAGGAATGTCATGGACCAGAGCTGTCTATTAGAATATATCTTAATCCTGTGTCTGCTTGGGTGAGTTAGCAACACAAGCTTCCCACTAATGCTGTAAAAATTGATACTCTGCAGATGTGAAAGCTGGTGGCATCAGGGCAGCACTGGTCCTTTCTTCATCTGAGAATGATTTGTTCAGTGCAAACTGTGGCTGATCATTATTAGGGTGGGCTCAGCCAGGGAATCAAGGTATTTTGGGCACCTTGGGGTGCTTGCTAATTTTGGGGGATGGGCATATTTACCCATATCTTCTGTTTGCTCTTTCTCTGTGCTCTTTATCTCATACAACACACTCCATTGGGGGACCTCAGATCTTCTAACAGAGTTTAGCCCCATGGAGCTGTGGTCCGTAGACACTTCACAGTCTGGTTGACAATATTTAGGACTGGCTGGAACAGAAATTTTTCACTCAGGAATTTTCTGAGGCAGCATGGAAAACGGGCCACTTTGTTATCTCCAAGGGAATAGGAATTTCATGATACTGATATGAAGTAGCTGAGGGGATGTTTCATTTTGATGTCTTACTAAAAACATCTGTGGATCCCTGCACTGCTTGGGATCTTCCTGCTCCATATGCAGGGCTCCAACACATCACCTATTCTATTCCTTCTCCTCTATTAACCACGTTTTTGTACTTGTGTGATCCTGAGTGCTGTGATTTGTGTAGGACTTGTTGACATGGCATGCACTAGGCAAGCACTGAACATGGAGTGTGTGGAGCTTTGGTGGCTGGCAGTGATTCTGGGATATGGCAGCTTTGGACCTACATGTGTGCAGAAAGATGCTGGGTGCCTGCAGCCTTCCCTTGAGCTTGGTCTCAACCCATACACTGCATTCTAGCACAGTGGACCATAGTGCTTTTAGAACTTCTCCTCATCCTCCCTTAAATGCTGCTTTCCTTCCACCCCTGACACTAGCTTTTCAAACATTTTGTGTTTTTCCCTTTCCCAGTTATCTTTTCCCTGCAGGAGCAGTAGAATCCCAGCAGCCATGTCCTCCTGGGCAAGGGCCACTGCCTCTTGTCCTCACTCTGTGCTATGCCATGGCACGGGGATGCCAAAACTATGATCGGTGATAAGTGATTCCGTGTGGCTATATATCAGTGATTTGGTGGGGAGGATGTATTTTCAGATGTTCCTACATCTAAACACATCTGGATACATTTGAGTATCCAGATGTGGTCCTTGGCTACCTGGATCCAGCTGCAAAATGGACCAGTGCTGTCCTGTGGTTTTGTCTTTATGGTGTGGAGAAAGGCAATTGTATAAATCCACTGTCAGCCTGAATCAAATAGTAGAAGAGGGAGAAGATATTGAAGTACACTGAACCATAGAGGAAAAAAAAATTACAAGTGCAGTCTGCTCCATTAAAAATTTCATAGGCTGTTACTTTTACAGTGCAATTAGCTTGGTGACTTTGATGCTATTGGAAGCCCAGCACAGTGGATAATCAGAGGCAGAAATGCCTGTGCAGGTAGGTTTGCAGAAAAAACTTTGGGCTTGAGCTGCTTTTCACGTGTTGCCACTGGCTCCTAAGCCAATGACTGCTGCTCCCTTCCCTTCAGCTCCACTTTTCCCCTTTGGTTGTGTTTCCCTCCACAACTTCAACCAGGCCCAGCCCCAGCTCCTTGATGGCTTTGTCCCCTGTGCAGCTGCTTTCTGGGGGAGGCACAAAGGGATCTGCCAGCAGTGGGGAGTGGGTGGGTGCTGGGCCAGGGGCTGTGGAGGGAGTTGGGGGTGGGAGGTTCTTTTGTGGGGAGGGAGTGTTTGCTACCTTTGGTGCCAATCATTTTGGAAGAGTTAATGCTGATGCAGAGGGCTTTTCATGTGAATTCTGATGAAAAGAAAGAGATCCCCTGAGACACATAAGCACGTTTCCACGGCTGAATGCTTCATACCAAGTTTGTGTTTTCTTTCTAATGCAAACTGATGGCCATTTTTTTATGGCAAGGCTCGTGGAAAACTGCCCATTTCTTTGATAAAAGGGCCTGACTGTGGTCTTGTTTGCACCAGAGATGCAAGAGCTCGGACCCAGGGCCAGGCTCTGCCCAATGCCAGAACTATGGTGGGGTTTTTCTTGGGCAGAGAAATGTTTTGGTTGTTTGGTTTTTTTTTTGCATGACCCAATGCATTTAATTGAGAGGACTCTCAGCCACGAGATTCACACCAAAGCAACAAGAAGGCTTTACCACCCAGTATTTGAAACTGCTGAGCACCCTGGTTGGATGCTCATATCCAAAGTCTCAGGTCTGATGAACTTCAGCAGAAATGTGCAGTGGGCAGGGATCCAACCTCATTTCATGAAAGCTGCAGACAAATATGAAGGCAGACCCTGATTTTCATGCCTGCTGTGTGTGTGCTTGCAGATGAGTGGATGATGCTCTTGGCTCCTGTAGCAATGAGGAATGGGAGGCAAACACCATGAGTGGACAGGGCACACATGATGGGAGCACAAATCAGGTGTGCATCTATATGCATGTCACTGAGCAGGCACCTCACTGATTAATTTGACAGTGAGCCCTGTGGAAGTTGCTGGGAGCTTTCTTGGAGTGTAGTGTCATGCAACCACACAAAAATTACTAAAAAAAAAAAAAAATCAATCCAGAAGTTCTTGCTTCTTCTGTTTGAAAAACATAAATTTCCTTAAAAGCCGACACCCTGACATTTCAGAGAACTGGAGCAAAGCACAAAGAATGTGTATTGTTTCTAAATAGATGCAAAAATAAGAAAAATATCTTCTGCTTTTCAAGCCAATCACATAATTTCCAAACCTTGCTCATGGTTTTTCTCATGGTTCATGGTGACAATGCCAAGCCTCTGTTGTCAAACTGCTAAAAAAGCTCATTCAGTTTAATCCAAATACGAAAAAAATGAACTAAATCAGATTGGTCTCTGAAGTTTGGACAGAGGTTATGTCTCTTGTTACAGTGCTATGCCTTAGAAGAAGAAATAGGGGCAGGAGGCTGAGCTAAAACACCAAGAGATCCTCCTGCTGTGTCATTTCTGTGGCTATGTACAGAGCTCTGTTTTCTTCCCTCTCTCCTAAAGTGTTTCCTCACAACCCTCTGCTAACAAAAGATAATTCATAATTCAAGATAATTCATAATTCAAAAGAATTCATGTCTCAGTGTGAAGCCACATTGCAAAATACAGACTACCATGATGAGCTCTGCACAACAGTCCTACCCTGCAGTTTTCCAGTATGTCCCATCATTGTTGGGGTTTCTGTTCCCTGGGCACTTTCCCACATTTCAAAACTGAAGTTTCTTTCCTTTTCCTCAGAAAAGGAGCTTCTAGCATCAAGGTCTGCTTTCTGCTTTCTTCTGTGAAAGATCCTGTGAGTTTTCAACTTGTTTTTGGGCGTATGCTGGACTCCCCAGAGAACAATAGGTGTGTTTTCTTTCTAAGTCATTTCATCATCTCAGCTCACAAGCCTTTGGTTTCTTGGGTGCCCCTTGCTGTGTGGGATCAGATGAGCTGCCAGCACCCCTAGAAACCTCCTGGACTAACCTAGGAGGAAAGCAGGACCCCAAATCCCATCCTGGAAGGGAACCAGTCGCCCTGCTACATTGTCAGCATTCCAAGGGCTGCAGAGGAAAGAAATGAAGTTCAGAGCACCTCCTTCTTATAATCAGTGGGTTGTGGCACTGCAGTCAGGGTGTGAGGTGCTGTTGTGATATCAGCTATGGGGAAATATCGGAAAATTCAGGCACATGCACTTGGTAAGTAGACAAGGCACAACTTCTGTAGTTCCCTGCAGCTTGAGGTCCCAGTTTGCACAAAATACTATTTGTGGTGGTGTATTCCCCTACATAAAGGTGCTGCTGTGCTCCCTGCACGGTTTGCAGAGTATTCTGGTAACCAGAGGTTTACAATAAATCAGTTTTTGTTGTTGTTTCTATCACCACGGGCAGCCTGATACTGCTGAACTGGGGCCAGGACCTCCAGTCCACCACATGCAGATTCTGCTGCCTTCTCCAGCTCTGCTGGAAATCACCTTGCTAGCCTGTCAGGCCAGATGTTTAGCAACCAGCTTTTCCTAGTAGGAAATTAGTCCCCATCAGGTAGCAGGTGGCATTTTCTCTCCTTGCTGTACAGTCAAAGGCTTTGGGGAGCGAATATCCTCAGCCTCTCCTGCCTGCAGCTATTTCCAACAGGCAGCAGGATGGAACAGGCACTGGCAAAGCCTGTTACTTGGAAGGAGAGAGCAGAAATGAGGGTAAGAAAAATAGGGATCTCTAATGGAGCCAGACCGACGGCAGAACACCCATGTAATTGTAATTTAGAGTGACTTTGACTGTTTTAAATACAATCTCAAACAATGAAGGGTATCTTTTTTCTGTCGAAGGCACCAGAGCATCTCCTTTTACTGTTGATGGGAGCTGTGCACACCTGGACAGAGGGATGGAAAATGTGTGATGAAGTGATGAAGCTGTGCTTGCCCAGCTGTGGTTGCAGAGATGGCATGGGTGGGCTGGTGCAGAGGAAATGTTTATCAAAGGATTTTGGTCAAGGCCCCAGCAAGCAGCAGTGTGCACATGTGAGATCTGGAGGGGTGGCTGCCCGCTGGTGTACAGCTGGCATCTGCTCTACCTGTGCCAAACCCCACGCTGATGGAGCAAGGGCTGCCTGCTTCCCTGCCCAGCCTGGCTCCTCCACAGCAGAGGTGTCACCAAGCAGTGGCTAAAGCTGCCACGTTCAGAGGATTTAGTGGGCGGTGTGAAGAAGAAAAGATGCTTTGAAGACTCCTGAGGGAGCAGGCTTAGTAGCTGTGGTCTCTGGGGGATACTAGATCCTCTATACCTATTTATCCATAGAAGTCGGTGTGCACGGGAGCTTGCAGTTTTCCCTGGAGATTAGAGACTCTTGCTGGTTTCCCCAGCATATAATATTGGCTTGACAACTGTAGCTAACTTCTGGTTCCACTTATTTTTTCATATTAGCCAGCAGTGTTGTGTGTGAGGAGGAGCAGATTGCATTTACTCCTTCAGATCTGAGGACAAAAGCAAACCAGGAGCAGCCTCAGTTTTCACTCAGAGCTGGGGGGTTTTGGGGGAAGCTCCACGTCAATAACCCCCAGCTGGTGAGCACTGTGGGGCTGTATGTATGTACATGAAATGTGGGAAATGTGTGAGATTGGTGGGTGTGCATGGGGGGAGTGGGGGCCAGGAGATGTGTTGGCATCTGCCTGACTGTACCCAGCATGTTAACCTCTTAGTTTGCTTACTATTTGTACCTTTTGGTGGATAAATACTTCCCAAATTGAGTCAGCCTCTGCAGAAGTGAGCTCTGCCTTGGAGGATTTTTGGGATAGACCAAAGGGTCTGGATACTCTGGTAGCAGAGGCTGTGGCTGCTGGAAGGATAAGCCCAGCCCCTCACCAGGCCCTAAGGTCAGGCCCCTCTTATCCCTGAGGTTGGGCTTTCCGGGCACTGCTCCAGCTTTATGCCAAATGTCTCCTTCCTGCCCCGTAGGATCAGGTTGTTTTGGTGACTCCATGATATCCTTGGCTCTGCCACCAAGAATCCCCATGGGTTGACGGGTGACCTCTAAGGCTGCTGGCAGCACATGTTCTTGGGGGGGACTGGGAGCACTGGTATGTCTGGTGAAGCTGCAAACCCTGGAGATGCCTTGGCCTTCACCTTAACTGCAATGGGTCTGGTTTATAGGAGGATTTTCAAAAGGCTTTGATCAGGGTGTTTGTTCTCATGGTCTGTGACCATGACTTGTGCCAGCTCTGGTGCTGGTCACAGCTGTCTTTAAATCTCTTTTTCAGTCCTGAGATGAAATGTGGGTTCCCAGGGACCACTACCTGCAGCCATTCTGCAGCATCAGGCAGGGTTACAGTGTGAGGGCACAGACCCAGCCCCATGCCTCTCATCGTGGTGTCTGACAGTTATGTCCTTGTTTGGGATCTGTGTGTGGGAAGGATGGGAACTTAGGCTAAATGTAGGCAAGAGATGTTGGAAGCACAGTAACCACCCAAGACCTGTAGAACAACATCAAGACCATGAGAAAGGGAGTCTGAAGCCCTTTGGTTTGCCCATGCCAGGGGGCAGATATCAGGACCCTAGAAAAGCTAAAACCTCCTGCTTGCATGCTGTCCACTCCAGGTACGAAGTACAAAACAGGACAAAAAACCCCCAAGCATCCACATCCTCATCTGATTGCACACTGTCCACTCCAGGTAAGAAGTACAAAATAGGACAAAAAAAACCCAAACATCCAAATCCTCATCTGATGCCAGCAGCATCCTGACATCGTCCGAGGTCCAGTGCTTTGCCTGGGCAGGAGGAAAACGGGTGTGGGGAGAGAGAGCTGCTCTGCTCTCTCCTTCCCAGCCCCCTTCTTTATAGGGTTAATTTTATTTTTTCCTCCAGGGGTTTAGGAGCAGCTAGCTGAAATTCGCAGGCCAGCTGCCTGCCGGTGGCAGCAGGAAAACAGGCAGACAAAGCAGATGGGCCCAGCAGGGGTGAAGGAGCACTGTCTTCAGCAGGCCATAGGCACCACTAAAGAGTAAACAGCTCTCCAAAGGGAGCCGGGAGCTAACCCCAAACCCTGTCCTCTCCTAAGTGCTCAATCACGGCACATTAACGAGAGCGCCTGGACTGCTGGGGGAGAGTAAACAATAAGAGGCCTCGCTGTCGGGAGAGTGGGAAAAGCAGTGCCCCCTCCAGCTAATATTTATTGTAAGAGGGTGTAAAAAGTGGCTTGTGGCTCAGCGTGTTGTCAGCAAGCTGCGGGCAGCACCGCTGCTCATCTCCTTTCGGGACACCCGCCCGCGATGTGCGCACATGTTCCGAAGGGGACAAAGGAAACCCGAAAGCTGGAGGTGAATCCGCGGCCCTCCCCTCGGAAACCGGGCAATTCCTCCTCGCTTCCCAAACCCTGGGAAGCTGGGAGCTCGACCCTCCTCCGACACCGGAGGCACTCGGCTGTGCTACCACCCGAGCGATGTGGGGGGGAAATGTGTTTGGGCACCCAGGACTATTGTTTGGGAGCAGGAGGGAGCGATTCTCCTCCCATTCGTGCCAGCGTGACTTCCTTGATTTTGCTGGAGGGGCTCCTGATTTATGCCGGAGAACTGGATCCCGCTCGCCAGACGCTGCTCTTTCATCTGCAACCTCGCAGTGAAGTTTGTTTACAAAGGTTTTGGCAGCGCCTTCTCCCCTTCCCCCCTTCCTCCTAATCAGCTGCAGTTTTCCCTCTCCTTTGGCTCCCACTGCAAAACTGATTGACCTTTCCGAGCTGTGTCTGACACGTGAACCATGCAAAATCCTTTCCACTCCCCCAGCTTGGGAACCCAACAGCCTGGAGCAGCCTAAATGGGTGGCCTCAGGCAACCGACTTTGCTGCCTTTTGGGAGCTACATTTTATTTTTTTTTTTTTACTATTGAGCAACCTTGAGGCTGGTTGAACATGTGTTTTGTGACTGAGTCTCTGCAGTGCTCTTTGCAAACAATGATGCCATCACTAAATATGTGCCTGTGACATGCTCTCAGTTCCCAGGTTGCCTTTAAAATGGACTCATTTAAACAAAACTGAATTTCAAGCCAGAATGGGAAAGCTTCTGACCCAGTGGTTCCTTACATCCCAGCAGGGTGTATCAGCATGGAAGGGGCACAAAGGCAATTTATTCCTGCTTGGGCACAAACACTCAGTCCTTGCATGGAAAACTAGTTTTGCTGCATGCAAGGAGTTAATCTCACCTCTGATGGGTTTATGATTTTATGTTTTAGCTGGGGTAAGGGTTGCCAGTGCTTGGCCTGTTGGGCTGCTAAAGATTTCACATATGAGTGCCATGAATTCGCCATAAATATAGTTAAGCTTTTTTTTTGGCTTTTGGTTTTTTTGTTTGTTTTTGTGGTTTTGTTTTTGTTTTTTTCTGGGGTTTTTTTGTTTTGTTTTTTTTACCTTTCTATATCTCCTGAGGGTAAATAATGGAGGAAGAGATGAGTGGTCTGATGGACTGGTTTAAATTATCTTCACAGCCATTTCCATCCACTCCTTCCACTGGGGACAAGTGGCTGGAAAGCTGCCAGGCAGAAAAGGACCTGGGGGTGTTGGTTGACAGCTGGCTGAATATGAGCCAGCAGTGTGCCCAGGTGGCCAAGAAGGCCAACAGCATCCTGGCTTGTCTCAGGAATAGTGCAGCCAGCAGGAGAAAGATGTGATCATGTCCCTGTACTCAGCATTGGTGAGGCCATATCTTGAGTACTGTGTTCAGTTCTGGGCCCCTCACTACAACAAGGAGGTACAAGAGCTGCTGGAGCAAGTTTGGAGTAGGGCAGCCAAGCTGGAGAAGGGCTGGAGAAAAAGTCCTGCTAGGAGAGGCTGAGGGAATTAGGACTGTTTAGTTTGGAGAAGAGGAAGCTGAGAGGAGACCTTTATTGCTCTCTACAAATACCTGAAAGGAGGTTGTAGGAAGGTGGGTGCTGGCCTCTTCTCTCAAGTAAATGATGATAGTACTAGAGGAAAGGGCCTGAAGTTGCACCAGGAGAGGTTTAGACTAGATATGAGGAAGAATTTCTTTACTGAGAGAGCAGTAAGGGATTGGAATGGGCTGCTCAAGGAGGTGGTGGAATCACTGCCCCTGGAAGTATTTAAAAGCCATGTAGATGAGGCATTTCAGGACATGCTGTAGTGGGCATGGTGATACAGATAAAGAATTTTTTTTTTTTTTTTTTTTTTTTTTTTTGAGGGGGGATTTTGATGGTTGAACGTGTTGATCTTAGAGGTCTTTTCCAGCTGTGAAAATTCTGTGATCCTGTGACTCTGTGACATTGGAGCCAAAGCACTTTTTTGCCTCTTCTTGAGCACATGCTGGACCTTGTCACTTTTACCACATTTTGATGCTGTTTGCTGTTCTGCTTTCTGTTTTGTTACTCGTCCATGCTGCAGGAATTAGCTTCAGAAGCTGATTTCCACTGGCATGAGGTGGAAATAGAGTTGTTTTCCAGGCAGGCCATCAACCACTAAAGGTTATCTCTTGCTGTCTGCCTTGTGTTTTAAAAGCTGGAATTTGTGGCAGGTGAAAACATACAGATGTTTTATCTCTCTTGTCTAAGCAGTGTGTTTCTTGGGCTAACTAGAGTACCTGTGTTATACACCTCTGTGAAATCTGAGTGTAATTTTTCATCACATATACGAGAAAATATAAACAGTGAATTGTAGCACACACAAGGATGGAGAGATGAGGAAAAAGTGCCAAGGTGACTAGGAATGTGTCAAAGAGTGAAGGCTACCTGGCTCTGGGAGCAAGAGAAGAAGATTTCATTTCCACAAAAAGACAACAAATTGTCAAAAATAGCTGCATGGTAACCATGGAGGCAGAGCCTGCTCAGATTTGAAATGTAAAGCAACAGGGTCCCAGAGGGCACCCAAACCTGTCTGGCATGTATCTGGCCAGGGGAACTCTCCTTGGTGGTGACATACCCCAAATGATCTGAACCCAAGGTCATGGATGTGAGCAGAAAGCTTTCACAGGACTCAAGGAGAGCACTGATGTAATTTAATGATGGGATCTCCCTCCCCTTTTCAGGAAAAGATAATTTTTCAAATCAAGTAAAAAAAGAAAAGCATTTTCTTCACTTAGCCCTCCTACGATCAAATTCCTCAGGTGCTGGTGGTGGGCTTCTGTTTTCCCTGGGCAATACATCAATTTGATTTTTCCCCTCAAAGGATTAGTTACTGAAAGACACCTCCACCCTCTTCTCCTCAACTTTTTGGCTGCCTCCGGGTGCTAGGGGAATACCAGTGAAAGGAGTTCTGCTTTGCTTCAACTTTGCTTGAACTTGTGTGTTCATTTTATTTCTCATGCTTGCTTCCTCTCTGGTATTTTTTTTCTCCCCAAAACATCCTCCTCCCCACCAAGAGCTGGTGCTGCCAAGGCTGTGCTTGCAGCAGCTGAGCATGCCCCAGTGTCCATCCTGGGGAGCTGCTTGTCCCTGCTTTTCCTCTGCCACCCTGATTCCTGCGTCTTTACATCATTTGCTGAATAAAATTATTGATGGTAGCAGCAGAGTCCAAGCACACAGACCCTGCTGCAGGGCAGTTGCAGGGCTCTATGCTAGGTGTAAATGGAGAATAATTTGACATCTACATGTGATGGTGGCAGGGCCCTGACATGACATGTAGAACCAGGCAGTGATGGGCAGCTTTTCTCAAAAGGCAGTAAAGGAAGGAACAGGAAACTGAAGACGTAGCCCAGAGAAGCTGTGGCTGCCCCATCCCTGAAGGTGCTCAAGGCCAGGTTGGATGGGGTTTGGAGCAACCTGGTCTAGTGGGGGATGTCCCTGCTCATGTTGGGGGGTTTAAAGTAGATGATTTTTAAGGTCCCTTCCAACCCAAACCATTCTATGATTTTGTGGGTCTAAATTATCAGCAGCCCACTTTGAGCACAACAACAATTCCCTCTGGTGGCTGATAATGAATGAGGTGGGCTCCAAAACTCCCTGTTGCTTTCAGTACTGGTTTTCACACGGTGCCATTCCAGGATCTCAGCCTGGGGTTTAACCCCTATTATGCTGATTTCTCTTTTTTTCCCTGTGGCTAAGTAAAAACTCCCATATTGTGGAGTGTTGAATGGGTTTATCAGGCAGAGTCCTGTGAAAGGTGTTACTCCTTCCCTGTGAGTGGGCAGAGGAGAGAGGGGATTAATTTTGAAGACAACTCAAGCTTGCTTTTCTTTTCCTCATGCTTATGTCACACCGCTTGGGCTGGAAAATTCAAGCCAAATTTCCTCAGCCTCTTACAGCTCTGGTAGTAATCCCCAGTCCCTCGTAAAGCTGTGTGCTCAAGGAACAGATTCACCCTGACCCCAGGGCTGAAGGGTGACCTCTGCATTGCTGGCTTGGGTGCTGGTGCAGATCCCAGCAGAGGTGGAGAGCCACTGGGGCTTGTAACAGTGAATTCTGAGTCAGGTTGTTCTCCCTTCCTGGGTGCTGCACTGTGCCACTGAAGGGGCTGGGGCTGGTGTTGCCCCAGACTGGCACAATGAGACCCACCTGGGGCAGCAGTGTCCCTTGGAGGGGCATTGGGGGAGGATCTTGTTTGGCCTTAGTGATTTAAGAATGCCTGTGCCTGTCTTCATGGCTCCTAATTGATTAAGGCGACATGTTTTAGAGATATTTTAAATGTAATATTTTGAGTGCTCAGTTTCCTAAAGAAACTGAAAGTTCTGCCTTCCCCCTGACACTCAGGGGGTCTGCCAGCAGGCATCCAAGAAGCCCTTGCTTTTGGGAATGAGTCTGCCCATTTCCCTGGGATACAGTCAGCACTGGCTGCCATGATGGCCCCAACTCTGGAAGGCAACTTTGGGCAGGAAGACACAGGATGAGAAGTTCACAAATGTGCCCATGGCTGCCCTGGTGTGGCCTGTCAGTACAGCCATGACATCATTTTAAGTACAAGATCTTTCTAGCCAGCATCTAGGGATGTTGTGAAGTTTCCTTAATTAAAGATTGCAGAGTGCTTTGGGGTCCTTGGAGGAGGAGCTGTGCCTGCAGCAAGTCCAGCATCCCGATGTTGCTCCCCAAAGCTGTTTGCCAGCAAATTGCCTGGATTTGAAATTCAGGTGAGCTGCCAGATGAAAAAATACTCTACTTCACATTGATCTGACCTCTGAGGTGGCTGGTTTATTTTTTCAAGACGTCCCTGCTCCCCTTGGGAATGGTGTCTTCCTCTGTTTCATGCTCCAAGGAGGCAGCTCATTTCATGTTTAGCTTTGATTCAAGAATTGTAAGGAGCAATCCCTCACACTTACGTGCTTCATTGTATTCTGGTCATGAGAGATTCTCCCCTACTGTTTGTAGCACTCTTTTCAGTGCAGCTAGTAAAATATTTGAACACAAAAAGGAAAGAAAAAAAAAAAAGAGACACTAAACAGCCTCCAGCATTTAGAGAATAAAATGAGATGTAAGCAAAGGGGTAGTTGTGGTTAATGCACAGGGCTGGGAGGGCTTAGGTGGACCACCATCTCTCTTCTTTTGGCTTCCTCTGTGCCTTTGTTTAATGTATTTGAAATCCTCCTGCTACAGTACTGGGATCTTTAACACACCCCATGTTTTCCACCTGGAAAATCTCTGCAAAAAAAAAGCCACAAGCAAAGTTTTGGGGGGGGCTGGGTGGAAGATGATGATGTTTATCAGTCCAGTTAATGATGAAGTCTTGGTGGAAGAGCTCAGACAGTTTTGTGCTGAGTTGGTGGAACATGTGAAGGGATGTACATGTGAAGATGCAACCTCCAAGGCCAAAAGAGTCAGGAGTTTTCGCCACTATAGCTTTTTTCCCCCTTGCTGAACAAGTGAAAGCTGAGGAAGCATTTAGGCTACAGATGAGATGTTGTCCTGTGTCAGGATTCACACTTGCTGGACACATTTATTGGAATTGTTTGCAATGTGGTTGGATGCCCACATGCCTGCTGAAGCCCAGCGAGGTTGAGATCTCTTTACCCCCTGAACCTTTGGGGCAAAGGGAGTTTTTGAGCCATCTCACTGCCAGGTCTGATGCTGCAGGGGTGCTGTTTTGCTCAAGGTGGCTCATCCACTGAAAAATAAATTTCAATGGGATCTGGCAGGCAAACGTCAGTCAAATGGTCTTAAGGTTGATTTCAATGGTCTTAAGGTTGATTTCTTCCTTTAGAAACCTGATGTGAATTAAAAACTCAGACAAACTGGCATGAAAAGTCATCATGGGATTAAATGTTTGGAAAGGTAGAAACTTGTTTTGGTGGTGAACATGAGGTTGTTATGAGGAGGCCTCCAGCAGAAGCTGGTGCAGTCCAGGTAATTCTCAAAGAGGTCCCCACGATTCAGAGGGTTTTCTTAAACTTTTGGGGCACAGTGACCCAGAATGGGTCTGAAGGATGGTTTGGTGATGGAGAACAAAGTGATTGTTTGACATAAATAACACAATGTTCCTCTGTGGGAGGGGGGCAGAGGGAGCCTGTGAATTAATGATCAGCTTTTAATTTGTCCCTTCATTGGGATCAATGAAAATGTCAGAATGATTGAGGTTTATGTACTCATGGGAAAGATCTGAGCCCAAGAGAAACAGATCAGGTCTATTTTTTAATATATCTTTTTCACTGAGTAAAGTGTTTCCTTTCATCTCTACTACCAGAAAAAGGATGAGACAAAGCAAAAGGGCAGCCTGGAATTTACCCCTCTATGGAAGCTGGTCTGAAGGTGGTGATCCTTGGAAGTGACTGGAATCACCTACAGTCAGGTTATCCAGCCATCAAATTTGTTAGGAGTTGATTTTTCAGGAAACCCAGATGATGCTCAGGTTCCAGCAGAGTCTTCAAACCCACAATCCTGGGGATGTTGGGTGCCTTTGGCACAGGATCCAGCCTGGCTGGTGGTGGCAGGAACAGCTTTGCTGGCTGCAGACACAGACTTTTTGCTCTCCCCATGCTGGGAGGTTCAGGGCTTGAATATTTTTTCAGAAAGGCAGAAGGACAATGCTCATAGTTCTGAAGATCCTGGTTTGAAAAGGCTGGATGGTGCTGACAGATGTGAAAACCTGGCATTAATGTGTTGGAGGCAAAACTTTGGACAGATTTTGATGCTGATGAGTGGGAATATTGATGCTTTATTCCCACAGCCATATCTAGTTCTGCAAGGACAGAGATAAACCTGGCTGCACAGGCTGCCACCTTCCCCACTGTGGGACCAGAAGGTCTAATGAGGTTTTCAGTGTAATGAAACTTCCTGAGGGCTTTCTTCAGGAGCAATCAGTCTCCCAAACTTCACACTTACAATCATCCAACCGAGGCCTTTCACACCTAAAATGGACACCTACATCCTTGTTTCAGCCAAAAGAACAAAACAAACCCGGGGTATTTCTGAGTCCTAGCAATCCTCAGGCATAAAGAAGCTCCTGTTTTGGCTACTCACTTGATGCTTGAGGCCTTTCTGACCAGTAAGTCAAGTATTCAAGTGAGTGGTCAAGGATTTATCTTCATACAGGAGGGACTGAGGGTGGAAGCGGTGTCCTGAGTTTGTAGGCTCCTTTGAGCATCTCCCCCTGTCTTGAAGAGAGATGCAGAGGGAATGTGTCTGCAAAATGCCAGCCATACTTTGGCCTAATTAAATATTCACTGTGACAAAATGTCACAAACACAAAGGGGTTTTCAGTGATTGCTTCTCCCCAGATAACAAACCCATGCCTCCTGCAATGCATTTCCTTCCTCCCTACACACTCACCTGCTCACCTTGGTCAACTCTTGTTCTTTTTTATGACCAGGGCTCTTTTATCTCATGGCTGCTTTGTCTCGGTGCATCAGTCCCCCCAAATACTCTTTTTTTTTTTCTTTTTTCTTTTATTTATTTATTTATTTATTTATTTTCCATATGGAGGCTCAATTATCACATCCCAGACCCTGCTCTGTGGACTGTGGGAATGAGTTGAGGTCTTCTCCAAGTGGGTCAGCTGCCAGACTGGACCTATAGCCCTTCTCTTCCTCCTGCATATTAGCTCAGGCTGGGTTTTTTTTTTTTCAGAAAATTGGTCATTCCCAACACTCCTAGACATGAGCAACACAACTGTGCTGCTGCCAGCAAACACAGCCTTCATCAGGAGCTTTTGTGATATAATATCAGCTCTGCTATTGCCATGTCTTTTCCAGCCCCATGGCTGCCCTCCCAGGAACTGACCTCATCGTTTCCTGATTTTGAGCTTAAATTGTGGGGCACAGCACCAGTTGTGGTAAAACCTCAGCATCCTGGTGAGCACATCCTGCATATAACCTCCCACCAGCCTGTCCCTGAATGCTCAAACATTCCCCCCATGTCAGGGACCACGAACTCCCCTGGTGCTCTCAGCAGACTCCTGGCTTTCAGCTACATTTTTCTCTTTTGAGATTAATATCCTTTTTTGGGGGTTTTTTGGGGTTTTTTGGGTTTTTTTTTGTGAAGGGCAGCAAACTGGATGTCCAGCCTGTCCTCCAGTCCAACTTAATACCCATCCCACTCCTGAGCAGTCTTTTCTGATTAGGGGAAGATGCTAAAACCCTGCTGTTATGAAATAACTTACTCAGAGAGAATATTTTCTACACAATCCTTGTTTTGCTCTCTTCTTCTTTCCTCATCCCTCCAGGCAAGGGGTTTTGTATCCACACTTAACTGCAAGGGCTTTTTTTAACTCCTTGCTTTTATTGCTCTTGCTGTTTTTCCTATAGAAATGTCCAACCCTCCCTTGAACATGTGGTGTGTAGTGATGTACCAGAGCAGTGACCTGCAAGGATGAATTGTGCATTATGTCAAATCCAGGGCCTCAGAAATACTTCAGTGCACTGATTTTTAGTGGCTTTAGTTTCCCAGCTGATTATTTAGCCACCTTCACCAGAAAGTTGTCTCAGTGAAATGAGAACTCGCCCACATTCAGAATAAACTTATGGTCTGGGGTTTTTTTAGGTTCGGAAAATGTTGGGTTGTCTCTAGAGGAGGCTGTGTGTGTGTTTTATTTTGTGTGTGTGGCATCCCTGCATATGTCTTGGACTGGTTCAGAAGCTGAAATAGCAAAACAAGCTTTTCTTTATTAAAAAAATGGAAGCAAAATGATCAGTCAGCTCTGACAAGAGCTGTGTGAAATCCCTCATTTTTTAAGTGATTATTTAGGATATATCAATAATAGTAATTATTATTACCATGACTCCTCATGCTGTTTCCTTCCCCATCACTCCTGAGTCTTTCTGTATTTGCAAGACATTTGGATAGCCCATTCCTGTTGTTTTTCCACTCTTTAAGGATGTTTTAGGCTCTGCTATGATCTACCTGGAGGCTGTGGTAAGGAAAGGAGAGCAGGAACCAGGATGGGTGCATGGAGGTGGCACTGGGGATGCTGCAGCAATGAAGTACCAAGTGAGCTCTCACCCTGCCTCCTTGGAGGGCTCGATCTGACTCATGCTCAGCTCCCAGGAAGCATCCTGAAGTCCTTTAGGTGAATGTCTCCAATCACAGGGATGTTCTGGTTTTGGGTTTAGGGATGCTAGGACTCAAGGAATCCTGCACAGTGTGATTGGCAGGCTCTAGCAGGGGGAACCTGAGACCTAAGGGGAAGTTGTTGACAGCAGAATGCAGCTTCAGAGGAAATCCTCCAGGAAAAAAGTCTGGGTAAGTAAAGGAGGGAACCTGCATAAATCTGTGTTGTGCTGTATATCTCAGCCATTAGAAGATGTGGAAATGCGGGGTGAAAATAGTTTTAGGGAATTAGTTTTGTTGCAGCTACCCAGCTGTGTGAATTAAGAAACAGAAAGAAAAAAAAAAAAGCCAAGTCAAAAGTTTTCAGGTTCTGTGCTTGAGAATGGGACTTTTCTGAGCTTTTTTAGTGGATTTGTCCCTGAATTTGGCACAGTTAGCATGGCAGAAGCTAAGATGATACATATATTTTGTAACAGTAGAGCACATTGTGAGTTTAAAATCAATTTATCAATGTCTCCTCTTTCTCTCTTTTCTTATTCTCTGTATTTTTTTGTTCTTCATGGAAGCTCTGCAGCCTCAGCTGAGGATCTGAATGTCATTTTGTTGGGGGAGCAGCAGTGACATTTTGTTTGGATGGGACTGAAGCCCTTGCAGTTCTCACGTCCAGCAAAAAATGACAGCCAGATAGGATTTATTTTTTTTTCTGCACATCATTTCTCAAATCCTGGCAGTGAACATAAGAGCATTCACTTAGGAAAAAAATCACTTTCAGAGAGGACTTAACCACAGCTAAGCCTATGAGGAGCAGAATGCCTAGGGCAGTGTACATACAGCACATTTGGATGTAACAGAGACACTGGGAAGAACAATAGCTTCAGCTCCACTGGAGGTGTTGGCCACTGGAGATGTGCTGACTGGATGGATCATGGGGCAGAACAGATATGTGCATTCAAATCTTCAAACATCCCGTGGCTGAAAGGTTCACAGTGTCTTATATTTCTACACTGGACAAGATCCATAGAGCCCACATCTGGATCTATCAAGGGCAGGTCTAACACTGCAGATGTCCCACACTTAGGTCTTGCTTTAGCATCTTAAAAGTGGCCATTTTCCCAGTAAATTCAGTGTCTGTCCATGAGGCATAAACCCAGGAGCCGTCCACTTGGCTTGACAAGTCATTCAAGCTCTGGGTTGGGGTTAAAAAGGACACAGCACTGGTGAATGTTTTTGGCCGATGTGCTCTGGGTGTTCTTCTCTTGTCTTCCGTGACACTGAGCTGAATCACATCTACTGAAACCAAATTCAGCCAATTTTTTTCCCCTGGCTTCTTATGTTCAGGCTTGATGCATTGTATCTGGAAGCAAAGAGTTAGAATAAGATGCATTTGTTAGGTTGTGTCTTTTCATTATCCAGACAGAAGGAAGAGGCAGTTGACAAAGTTTCAGCAGACGGTGCATAGTTGTTGTTTATGTTAAACAAAACGAGACTGTGCAGCATTCGGGTGTATAAACAGCATGACAGCAATAAGCATAAAACATAAGATTGGAAGCAGATTTCACTTTCAGGCCTTGGGGAGCAGATGGATCTGAGATCACTGTGCATTTGTATACAACCCTAAGACCTACAGAAACTCATTTAATCCCCATGTCAATGTGTTTTACAGGAGTCAAATGTAACACGGCTGCAAGCGGATGCGGCTCCATTGAACGTAATGGGCTGGACCCAAGCACTTAGTTCTGTCTCTTAAATTCCTCCAGCAACACTAAAAGGATGGAGAACTGTTTTAGACTCGCACTCAGAGATTGCCTTGTCATCTTAATGTTCAGGTAGCATAAAGATGAGGCAGCCTCTATTTGCATTTCCTCTGTGCATGGGCTGGAGGGAGCTGAATCTGAGAGGAGTCACAGCTGGTGGAGGTTGGTCTTCCTGAACTTGCACAGAAGCTGGTTTCCTCCTCATATCTTACATATATGATCTATAGATATATAAGGAGGCTTAAACTTGTGTTTTGATTGCTCTTTTCTTACTCCCTCAGCCCCCCAAACTCCCATCCCAGATCCTGCAGCAGGGTGAGCACAGCTGGAAGTGGAAACGTGGCTCAGTCAATGGAGTTCCATCTGTTTGTACCTGTGTGGCTGAGGACTGATGCTGTGAGCTAGAGGAGAAACCAAGTCCACCCTCTTACAATGATGGAGACAAAGCCACTGTTTCTCAGTTTCAGTGGGCCAATTGGATCAGTTCAAAGGCCACATTGATTTGGTACTTACGGAGGCAGGACCACACGGATTGCCTATTATTTATGGTCCTGATTCCCCAGCAGATCCATGTCATTGAAGTGAAAGACATAATGAGGGATTTCAATCCCAAGCAGAGACTATCCAAGCAGGTGGGGAAGTGATGGGCCAGCGTCCAGCCTTCAGAGCACAGACCAAAACAAAGCTGTTTTAAATAGCAACAATGGCCTTAGTTCCCCAGCAGGGTGGAGAGATGCAGATTGGTAAAGGGAAGAAAGGGCAAAAAATAGTAACCACAGAAAGCATGTGCCTGTGAGAATCCTTTTCAGGATGCATTAATGGGATGCAGTGAATAGGAAGAAGAGACCCTGGAGTGTGTTTAAAACTGATTCCCGGTATGATAAGAGCCATTGTAAATGAAGCACCGTACAAAAGAAATAATAAAAATATATCTCTGCAGTCAGTGGCCCTGGCTGTGTCAGTGTTTAAGTGCATCAGAGCTCATCATTAACTAAGGAGCAGAATAATACAGACAAACAAGACGGCAACCGGGAGGAAGAACATAAGGACCAGGACAGGGCCCCAGCACGGTTCCTCCTGCTGCTGCTCCAAGAGATAGGAGCCCAGGAGGGAGAGAAATGAGAGAAATCCCACCCAGTGTGCACAGCTGAGCAGAGGCACCACCGGGGACAGCGTGGGTCTGTGCTCACCTCCTCCATCACCAGGTCTCCTGCAGCAATCCGTCTGGAACCGCCGCTCGCCTCCGAGTGAGGAGCTTTAATAAATGAGCCTCATGTGTGAGCCTTGCATGGATGTGAGAAGGGATGGGGATGTGTATTTTTAAACACGAAAAACTCCCACCAGCTGCAGGTTGAACACGGGCTGTGTGATCTTCAAGGGAGGTAGAAAAATATGCTGGTTTCCTCTCGAATTGGATCATTTGCTGTGAGCTGGGCAGGTGATCTGAGAACAGTTATGGAAAGCGTGGCCCACGGTGGTTGGGAATTTCTGGGTGATGTTCATTTTAGGATGGCCCTGTCCCAGGAGAGGTGCTTGGCACTTTATGGGGACAAAACCATCTCTAGATAGCTCAGGCTGGGTTGTCCCTGCTCCTGAATTTGAAAACATAATAGTGATGAGGGAGTTTCCAACAGCTGACTGAATAATCTGTGGAACCCTTCGGAGTAAAGGGTGAAATCCTGCTCCAGTAACAATAATGGCAGATGTGCCACTGATTTCAGGGGGGCATGTGAGGACTTCTCTGGGCTGCCTGACTCTGCCCCTTCAGCTGGCTGTGGTGTCCAAATAGGAGACCACCTCCTCTTAAGGGAAATTGGTCAGACTTATCTGCTCCTTTTGTTCTGTGTGCTTTACTTTTCAGTGTTTTATACCTTGCCTGGTGTAAGCCTTTGTCATGATGAAGAAAGCAGCTTTATTGAATTTGGCTTTATGTGAGCATTGACTGGACAGACTGTATCAATTCAGAATGGGGTATTACCATCTCTTTTGGTAGTTATCCAGAGCTCGAATATCCTAAATAACATGCTTTGATGATGTCAGTGTCTCAGTGTCAATAACTGGTCATCAATACATGTCCATACTAAGATCTGCTGTCTCTTTCTTCCCTTCTTTTAGCATGGGAGAATATACACATATTTGTGCAACCTTTATGTTGATGTCCTTTATCTGCTTGCACAGAAATCAATGAAGATGCATTACAGCAGCCATGAGCTGGACCACTGGTCCTCAGGGCTGGGCTTTGGTTGTTCAACAGCCTCCACCACACTGCTACTGCCTTTGGTTCAGCTGTATCACTGCAAGGGCAACTGGAGCAGCATTTGGAGTTCTTGGTCTTGTGACACTTAGATACATTTGGGAAAGTGGGAGGGGAGATGAAGAAATACATCCCACAGCCCCCTGAGGTGAGCCCAGAGGATGATGAGAGCAGGAGGAAGGTTATGGGAAGAAAAGAGGAGACCATAAAGGGCAGAAGTAAAGATTCTATGAAAACATGCCAGATAGGTTTAACCTGAATACCCACCCACTGCCCTGGCCTCTCATGGCCTCTGGGGATTTAAATGTCACAGCTGAAGGGTGGTTGTGCATGACAAAGGATTTTAGAAATGAGTGATGGAGAAAGCCTCCCTGGTGCCCTCAGCCTGACCTGCCAGCCCCCAGCCTGCACAGCTCAGGACACCCTACATTTCTGCACGTCCCACCAGAAACCCTGCATACCTCCAGCTACAGACAGAGCTCCAGGCTGGTGAGGAAGGTTTCAAGTCAGCTTCTCAAGGCTACTGGCTGTCATCTCTGTGTGCTAAGAGTGGTATTTCATCCCAATGCTCAAGAGCTGTGGGAGCTCCTGGGTGACCAGCATTTCTAGCTCCAAGCCTTCCCATTTCCAGCCAAATAAAATGTAAAGGATGAAGTTGGTTCTGCTTTGTTTCCACTGAGGAGGGCACTTCATGACAAGTGCAAATGCAGAAGTTGCTTTGGCTCTTGGATGGATACACTCTGGAATCTAAAGGATGTTTGAGGACAAATTTTGAGAGGTTGACACGTACATACTGACTGTAAAATTACTTAATGGAGCCTGGCTGTGCATGTTAAACCCATATTTGCCTGTGCAAACAAGGTGCTTATGCATGCAGTTAGACGTTTTGCAGACACAGAGGTGAAGGTAAGTTCAACCCTGACTTTCTCCATCTTTATGACTGTACTTAGCAGTACTATCTCTTCCCTGGCCAAGAATCCTTCCCTGGGACCTGTGTTTGTGAGGAAGAGCTTGTGTCATGGCCCAGATGCAAAGACTTTAAGCTCCTAGCTTAGTTTGTGACAGACCATTTTAATTGGGATGGTTCCCAAAACAAAGAATAATCAGACTTGGGTTTTAAATTACCCTGGAGGAAAGTCTCTTTGGCACACAGTGGGGAGGGCTCTGCAGCATGGTTTCTCACTCCCAATTTGATGCTGCAGCTTCAGCTTCTGGTATCAGAAGGTAAAAGCTCTGGGTGGCTCTTGGAAAACTCCAAATTTACCCTCACTTCAGCACAAAGCTCAGGGCTGGTGTCTGCCTTGTGAGATGATGCTTGGACCCATGGGCAGGTGCAAGCTGGGACAATCCTCCCAACACTTCCAACTTCTGTCTCTATCATCAGTAGTAAGTGCCTTAAGTTCAACACCTCCACAGTTCTTAGGGAGAGCTGGGCTTCCATTTCCTTTGTCCAGCCTGCATGAATAGGATTTTAGGTCCATGCTCTTCCCCAGCCAGAGCACTCTGGAGCAGAGCTTAGGTTCAAGGCCAGCTGCAAACCAGACCCCTGGAGGACAAACCTGTGCTGGAGGGTGGGCTCAGAGGTGGTGGACATGGACCAGCTGTGCTTGGGGGCAACAGAGTTCTGTCAGTGCTGGGGCCAGCAGAATATTGTCCCTGTTTCAGCACATGAAATCTGCCTGTGCTTTCTGTGTACAGGGAATTACGCTGTAAAAATAGCTGGCTGTGCCTCTGTTTCTAGAGGCAGAGAGAAACTGTGCTCCTCTTAGGGAGATAAAAAAGGCCTAAACATCCACAGCCTTTGAAAATAATTCTCTAAGTAGAGCGTGCTCCTAATCCTGCCTCTCCCGTGACATTCCTGCCTCCCCGAAGATCTTTGTCTCCTGCTTGGCTATCCGATGCAGCTCAGTGAGAAAACTCATGTAAGTTAATAATAGCAGCTTGGGGATAGAGATTACAACCAGGGCAACGTAAATAAGACATTTATTTTCAACAAATGGAGTAGGGTGTCTGACCTGCCACGTTCGCATTTGGCATCAGTGGAAATTTAAAGCCTGATATTTGGTGTCCGGCGCGTCCATAATAATGTGGATTCATCACAGCCCTAATTATAGCTCTTGGGCAGCTCACATGGGGTAGCATGAGGGTTATTTATAGGTAATATTTATAAACAGACCCACAATCTTCCCAGGAAAAGGGTTGTTATTGTGAGACACATTATGGTCATCCCGGGGAAAGTCACTGCACAAATCCTTTCCCCTCCCAGGCAGGGACCATGCAGCATCACTCCCCTGCAGCAGGTGAGAGTCAGTCTCCCATTCACTCCCCTACCCCACCATGCAGTTCCTGCTTGGATACCCAAACTTATGTGCTGCAGTTTTGTTTGGTTTTTTGTTGTTTTTTTTTATTCAGGGGAACAGAGTTGCCTGAAAATAGTGATTTCCCAAAGCCACCCAGGGCGTGTGACAGGCGTGCAGTTGTATCTCAATTGGCCACTGCAGTGTTTAGCTGCAATCATGTGGCTTAATCACCTGACTCTATAAATGAGTTTCCCTTGACAAGATTCGATCCCTTTGGGACCCTTGACTAATTACCTGCTATTGTGAGAGGCCCTGCTTGTTGGGAAAAGCAACTCTTGTCCCCCAGCCATAGAAAAATAGAGAAATAAACACAAAAGTCTGGAGATCAGAGTGTGCTCATTTACTTTCCATATTTAGTGCCACATAAAGGGCCATTAATTATATTCGTCTTTCAGGATAAAAAAAAGTAGCTTTTGCAAATAGTTCTGTTTGTTTGATTTCTTTTTTAAACAAAGGTACCTGTACTTTTGTCTTTTTACTCACTCAAGTAGCACACAGCAGCCTTGAAAGGAGGAACTGCCATAAAAACCATGTCACCTAACTCTGGATGACCTGAGGTTTCTGGGTGCCCTGCAAAACAGGGGGCAGAGCTGCCTGTCCTTTGTAGGTCCCCTAGATCAGAGCTGCAAATTGCTATGAACATAGAGGAACAGGCTGGCAACTTTCCTGTGTCAGCACGGAAATAAGGGCTGGCTGGAGAGTGCAAGGCAGGTAGGAATCAGGCCAAAAAATGATGCAATACCAGTGGCTTTTAGCATCCTCTCCTAACTGTGCACGCTCATAGGCATCTTTTTCTATGCATGTGTGTGGCAATGATGTACAAAAAGCATTTAAGAAAGTAACTGTGTTGCCCAAGAAGAGAGCTGGCATCTCTTCAGAAAGAGCCTTCAAGTCAGCAGTGCACACTGAGACTTCTAGTTTGTTCTGCCAGACTTGCCCTGTTCATTTCTGGGCACGTGAATCTGGAAATGGAGGGTGACAGAGTGTGTGGCTCTTTGATCCTGCAAAGTGGTGGAGGGGGCATTGAGATGCCAATGCTTTCCCTGCTCAGCACTTGGGGGCTGAGTGATTTATGGTCCCCTGCCAGAAGAGAGCTACCTATAAACTATTAACAGTCCAGGATCAACCCCTCTTCTTTCTTATTTTTTTTTTTTTTCTGAATATGCAGAAAACAGCCCCAAATTGCCCTAAATTAGCCTCTGTTCTGACGTGCTGTCTCGTACCTCTTTGGTGTCAGGTTCTTTTTTAGGTAGTGCTAGAAATCACAAAGATGAAAAGAGGGGAGTCGTCTGACTCCTGCCTTTTCTTAGAGCATCACACGGCTGTGTCTCACAAGCTGGTTCCTCTGGTGCCAGTCACCCTGTACCAGCCTGGTCCTGCCCTGGGATGAACGGGAGGTCTTCTCCTGCCCTTCTTGGGGAGAAGAGGCCTCTTTGGTATTTCTTAGTAGGGGTGCTCTATTTATAACTTATAATCCCCTGAGAAAATGATCAGGAGCAGCTTAAGGTCATTTTCTATTCTTACATTTTTTGCTGCTTTAAGCTCCACCTAGGATAGTGAAGCTGCCATAGGCTTAGACAGCAAAGCTGAAATCCAGCTGAAATGGGGCCTGAGTGACATGCAGTGGTGTATTGGTCCAAGGTTTCAATCCTGGCTCACTTTGTGCAGCAAAAACCAAGGAGAAAGTTGTATCTTCAGGGGTTGTCTTTGAAGGCAACTGAGCTTTTAAAGTGGATCTGAGCTTTCAAAATGCAGTTTCTTCACTTCTGTTATGGTTTGATCTTAATGGGAATCTTCCAAAGAAATTATGACACAGGAAACACCCATCTTTCAAAAGAGATTTTCTTTTCCAGAAAGGAATATTTCTCAGCAAGACTTTTGAAGGGTGTGTTTCCCAAGGTAGAGATGATGAAAAATAAGAAAAGGACATGTGGATGCTGGCTCCTGCCAACTGTGAAGTAATATGTACAAGACACTTGCCTTGGACCTGCAAGGTTTACTCTGGGTTGTGAGGTGTCACAAGCCCAGCATCTTACCCTCTGGGTTTTTTAGTAGTTTGATGAAGAAGAAGAGCAAGTCTGTCAGCATTTCTTTGGTTTGTCTGATTTTAAAAAACAACCCCCATCATTCAATGCAGACAGTTATTTTCTAGTTAAATATTTATATTTTCACCATCCTGCTTCCCCTCAGCAGGAGGCTTTCACTGTGCCTGTTCATCAGCGGTAGTGGGTCAAGGGTTGGACTTGATGGTCTCTGAGGTCCCTTCCAACCCAGCCAATTCTATGATTCTATGATCAGTGGGAGAGAGACTTCACCTCCACAGAGACTGCTGTGGATCTTGGCAAGATCAGTTTGCAGCCAGCCTTGACCCATGGTGTTCAATTAAATATTGCACACCTGGTGAGAACCATGGGGTGGTTCTTCGTCTGCTGGTTCATTTCCAAGTGCTTCATCAGTCTGTGTGTCTGCAGAATGAGGGAGTATCCACCAAGAGGAAGGACAGACACCTCCTTATTCCATGTAAGAGAGACCTTTCCTGTCTCTGACTTCCCACATCACTGCAGTTGGGATGAATGGTACCACCATCTTTATCTTGCAGCACTTCTAACTGACTTCAGGGTCTCTTTCTGTGTATGTTTCATTTCTTGCTGCCCAAATTAATGTCCCCACTTGTAATTTTTTTCTGCTGACTTTAATGAAGCTTCCCCAAGAGTCCTAATCTTGGTGACCTTTCTAAGAAGAAATACAAGTCAGCCTGCTTCCCCAGGAAGTTTCTCCCAGTTTCTTACAGCTCTGTTGAGAACACATACCCACCTCCCTCTATTTCCTCTGGATATGATGACTCCTCTCCTATCTCTAGAGACAGTAATCAATTCCAGGAGGAAAAGCAGCTTTTTTTGGCTTCTTGCTGGGGAAGCAGTTTGTCCCATTTAAGAAAACTCCAGAGAAGGTCTCTTAAAGACAAACCAGAGTGAATTACCATCTCTTAAGAGCTGACAACTCATATTACTACTGTTTTCCTTATGCTGAGATACTTTCAATCCCCAGCAAGGTTGCTTTTCACCTCACTGCTGAGATTCCTGTTGAGGACCATCATATGACTTTCTTTTGCACTGTGATGTAATCAGGCTTTTTTCAGCCAGAGAAAATAGGAGGCATTTGAAAGTGACCAACTGAGGCATCAGATGGAGCTCAGGTCTTCAGATATATTCTCCTGTTGAAATCATCCTTAAGAACCAGCCTAAATGTCTTGCCACAAGGGTCAGCCAGGACATCTGTGGCAGTGACAACTGCAATTGGTGTCCCAAGTCCTGTGATAGCCAACAGTCTCTTTTGTAGGAATAGGAGAGAGGAGAGGTGGGGATTTTCAATAACAAAACCTCACTTCAAGCATCCTTAAAAGTTGTGGAGCTAAGTCTTTCTTGTGCAACAGGACCAATATAAGAAGGGAAAAAAATTAGCCTTAAATTCGGGTTGATCTGCAACCAGAGCATCCTTTCCCCACACCCCTCCTTCTTTTTTTCCACTTCCATACTGAGGACATTTAAAGAACAACAAAGACTCAAAGACTATTCACAGGGCCTAGATTTCTGGCACTGCCTGAGCTACTGCAGAGGAGCAACATCTCTGTATTCAGCTGACTCCCTGACTCTGTCATAGCCCTGGTAAAACACCGTTAAAAATAGGTTCTTTCTAATGACCCATTCCAGTGCAATGGAGATCCCTGTGTACACTCATTTGCTTTGAGGATTGCATCATCCTGAAGGAAGTGTAGCCAGAGAGATTTAAAACAAAAGTGGTCTGTCTCCAGGCTGAGCTGTGGTACTTGGCAGTGATGCCACTCTCCCCTGAGGCCAACGTGCTGTTTTAACATCCTGCTCCTATCCCTGTAACACACTGTCACACTGGAAGGATGGCATTTCTTGTCTCCTGATCTATAAAAAAATATTGGATGAGCTACCAGTGTCCTTGAATGAGGTTATTAATCCATGTGGGACCTTGTGCTGTGAGAATTACCAGGATTTCAGGGGCTTGTTCAGGAAGCAAGATGTTGAAATAGAACCTCTCGTTTGTGAAGCAAAAGTCATTGCAAGCTACTGATTAACTGGTTAGAGGACTGAAGTATTTATCCCTGTTACTGTCCCAGAATTGTATCAGGTAAGGTAATGAGTTAAGAGGTGAACTGAGAGGTCTGGATGCTCAGGAGGGGGTAAGCATTTCTTTACCTGCCTCCAGGATTCACACAGTGGAAACAATCCTAAGGCACACATTTGAAATCCCAAAAGATGATATATGACACACACTACCTGGAGAAGGCACCTCCAGGTATTGGCTTTGTGATAGGTAGAGCTGGTGAAAGGACAGAAGATATGCTCTGGGTGTCTGGAGAAGAACAGGTAACTGGGATAACTGGACAGTCAGCTCTAGTAATGTTCACAAAAATTGTTGAATAAACATGACTTGTAAGTTCTTACCCATCATTGAAGGTCATTAGAGAAGAAGTAGTGCTGAAAGTGTGGAGTGTTGGTACTTCATCTTCCTCTGTGAGGTCCCAAAATGCCAAAGGAGGAAGATGTTGCTCTTTTCTCCATCCATTTATAACAGCATCTTGATGGGTATTTGTCTCTTAGGTGAAGAGTGAACACATCAGCTCTACTGTAGGAAAAGTGAATGGTGGCTGTATGTTGGTTGTAGTCAGATGAAGAGCTGTTGTTTCTTTTCTTGGTGGTATGAGTGACTGGAGTAGAAGGAAAAGAAGTATAAGAAAAAAGAAGAAAAAAAGTATCTTTTGGCTTTCATAATTAGACTTATTATCAAATCCACCATAAAATCACAAAGATTTATGGTGAAACCTAATAGGACCTGGATAAAGAAAGAAGAAACACAACTTGATAAATATTGCCCTGTTTTAGGACTCACACATGGAAAGTCCTTGTTATGATACATTCCTGAGGTTAGTGGTTATGTGATAGGGAATGGGAGTGGGTACAAATGTGTAACCTGCTCCCAGGATTTGCAGGGCATAACCTTCTTCCCCTGGTTCTCTCCTTTGAAAGAAAGGGGATTCCTAGAAACTAGCCAGAAAACAGGGACAAGCTGTCCTGTGAAGGATTGTCCCCCTTGTGTTCCCTGCTACATCCATGCTAGCTGTCTTAGTACAGGAAGATTGTCAAAAAAAAGCAATTCCTAAACAATGTCTGCTGAAATGTAAGGCTGCTGCAATTATGTAATGCCTTCCCTCCCACCTGAGATAGTGATTATTAATTAAATTGTGTAAGAATTCTGCCCAGTATTTAAATGCTGTGCATGGATTATCTTCATAACTCATTACCCATTTGTATGGAGATCAAGAAGTGTGGCACTGACTCTGAGAAATATCTCAGTTAAAAAAATTTAATGTTTTTGTTGCTCTAATCTGCTAACTACCTGTAATCAGAAGTACAGCTGCCTGATCCAGCAGCTGGGGGAGCTTCTGCCTCTGCAGCTCAGCCTCAGACAGGAGCTGCCTGATGAATTTATGCTCAGGTTCAAAGGATTTCAGTGGAGTAACAGATCAATTAAAACCAGGAGTCATTTAATCTGCTTTAGATATGCTCTCAGTGGCCAAGTTTAGATGTGCTGAGGTTTAAAGGTGGTGATTGCAGGTTTCTTTTATATTCACTGGAACAACCCCTCAAGGATCATCTTTACATTTTCTTCATGGAGGAAAATGTCCCTTTCTAGAGGAGAGTTCTTCTGACCTCTTTTACTTAGATGCTTATTTTAGGATGAGATCACTTCCCTCCTTGCCAGATGCAAAGTAGGCTGAGGGTGAATATGGAGAAGAGAAGGCTCCAAGGAGACCTTATAGAGGTCTTTCAGTACCTGAAGGGACTACAGGAAAGCTGGGGAGGGTGTGTAGTGATAGGACAAGGGGGAATAGTTTTAAGCTGGAAGAGGGGGAATTTAGGCTAGACATTAGGACAAAATTCTTTAGTGTGAAGGTGGTGAGACACTAGCACAGGTTGCCCAGGGTGGTTGTGGCTGCCCTCCCACCCCCCTCCCTGGAAGTGATCAAGGCCAGGTTGGATGGGGCTTGGAGTAACCCCATCCATTGGGAGGTGTCCCTGCCTATGGCAGGGGACTTGGAACTAGGTGACCTTTATGGTCCCTTCCAACACAAACCATTCTAGAATTTTATGTCTGAATTCTTTTGGATATTTAAATTAATGTAGATGGGCTGCACCCTGCTGTGTCCCTTCCTGCAGGATGGGCCATGGGATTCCCCTGCTCCCAACCAGCTCTTGAGACAGACAGTTCCTGTGTCCTCAATGGGTTTGTTTCCTGAACACAAGCTCTGAACACTTTCTTGTTCCTTGATACACAAACCACTGGACATCCAAAACTAAGGATGAGTTTGTAAGGCATCAGAGGGAAACGCTTCCTTACCGATTTATTTGGAAATGGAACACATTGGATAAAACCTTGCCGGACAACAATAAAGTAGAGTCTATGAGGGTACCTGTATAGAGTTAGCCTTCAGAGTAGCTCCCACACCCCAGGAGAGTTTGGCCGAGCTGCAAATACAGTCTGGGAGGCTTCAGTCTCTCTTCTGCTCTATAACATACACTTCAAGCAAAAGGGATCATGCTCTTCACCTGCAAGAGTGAGAGGAGCCAAGGGGAAGGCAGGAGCTCAGCATGCTAACAGGCTGCATGCCTTTGTTACTGAGGGAATAAAACATCTCTGCACCTATTATTCCTTTCTGTGCCCATTTGTAAGTGTTTCCACAATGCAGGCAATGTTGTTCAGAGTTCTCTGCATCTGACTTTTAAAAAAAAAAATCTCTGTTATGCTGTTATCTGGAGGATATTAACCCCTAGGTGCTTAGGTTTTTAAATGCATAAGAGATGCTGGAGGGAGGGAAAGGGAAAAAATATATCTAATCCTGCTTAAAAAAAAAGCCAGAAGGTGAAATAGTGGAACAATCACTCTTTAACACAATTTGCTGTCACCTTCACCACAAGGTCCCTTTGCTCTGACACCCAGAATTAAGAACCAAACTCAGCCAGTTGCTGTAATTCAAAAAACATGGACATGCACACAAATAAATCAGTGCCCAGCAGTTCCCTAAGGTCCAACTCTTGGAGGCACAAACCATTTTCAAACTGATACCAGAAATGAACTTTTATTTTCAATCATATTTACTGTAAATTAGAAATTACTCAGTAAAATGCAATCTGTTAGGCAAAACACATCCTGTCACTTTCAATTAACCAGCTAAAAGGTTGTTAATGAATAAATATTGACTTTTAGAGGAAGTGCTTCTTAACCAGCTGCAAATCCATGTGTATGATATTTGACAAATGATCAATACAGAGCTGGTACACTCCTGCTAACTTGGAGGTAACTGTTCAGAATGCCTTAGCATGGCATTAAGTGATGAGTTGCAGAGTGGCCCAGCTGTAGGGGTGGATTGAAGAGATGCTGAGTTAGTGCAAAGCTGCATTAGGTGTATGCAGCCAGCTCTATTGCTGCTTCTCAAACTAAGCACCTGGGAGTGAAAACTTGGAGAGAGAAACCAGCCATTCAAGCACCCCTGCAATTTTCACTTCATTTTTCAAAGCCTGGAACAATAATGAGGGCTGAGACAGATCAACCCCTTTCTGAGTCAGAATTTTTACTAGATAGAAAAAAATACTGATGTAGATGCTGTACAGGTTGACTCTTTAAGCTTGTAAAAGCTTATCTGACAGCTGTGTCTGGATAAATATCCCCTGATGATGCTCCTGGTCTGTACTGTCTGATGTGTATGGTGACTCCGGGCTTTTTACTCATCCAGAAAACTGACTCCTTGAGCTAATTGCTGTTGAGGGGAATCAAGTCTCCAAATCTAGCAGAACTAGCTGAGTTCTTGCTTTCTCTTCCTTGTCCTGTTGCATGAAAATGAATGTTGCTTGATTCAATGCTTTAGCACTTCCACTTGTTCCTAATACAAAAGGGTACCTTTCATCCCACTGGTTGTTCAAATAGCAATTTGTGAAGCATGACAGCTCCATTGGATATTGACTGGGAGTTGAAAGAGTTAAGTATTTTTATCTGTGCTGGTGTTTCAAGTGTTTTTCTTGCTTGAACAGAAATACAATTGCCTCTGGCTCCCTGGGCTGAAGATGATAAAGATTATGAAGTTCATAGATGCTTTGCTACTTTGACATCTAAATGGAAATGAGTCCATCAGCTGGGACTCCTCAGGAGACCATCAACAAGATTACTGTTTGAACTAAGATAGGTGGTGTAGGGTTAAAAGGGGCCTTGTGGGAAGATGTTAGCCCTGTCTTAAATGGGCAGGATAGTCTTTATTCTAAATATTCTGATGGTCACTGATGTGGTGGTTTTGATATATGAGAGCTTAAAAATCATTTGAGTTGTCCTTGTGGTCCTTGTGACCCTGCAGTAGAAGAGGGCTGTGCTGCTGTGCTGTCTTGCCAGTTTAGACATATTTGCTCCTCTTCCTCCTTTCCTTCCTGTCTGTCCTATTTACCTGTTTGTTGGTTTGTGTTTGTTTGCTTGGTTGATTTTTTACCTTTGGCCAGAACAGACCTGATATGTGCAGGGCAATTCAGTATTGGGACCACCTTTGGGGTCTGCCTGGCATCCAAGGGCACGTTAGTGAGGTGCTGTGCCCACTCTAACAAGCCCCATTTCTCAGCAGGACTGTGTAGCACACTCACAATGGTCCAGCTATGGCTTCTGGCTCTGAGGTCGCTCATTCAGTGCTCACTGGAGAATTTTTGATATATGTCCTAGATCATGTTGAAGGCAGGAGACTTCTTGCATGTAAAAGGTGTTGGGATCTAACTCTGATTTTGATCATCCAGGAATTCAGAATATAGGTGAGTATTTGGAAGCTCTTAATGAAAATTATAATAGAGTTTTGTTGTTCACTGCAAGGACAGCACACGTAGAGCTTAGATTTGTCCCCAAAGTCAAGTGCAGGGGACCCTGCCTTTCACGTAAGCATCAATAAATTTGCCTCACTGCTCCAGCTCTAATAAACACTTCCAGCTCTAATACACAGCAAGAACTTGTGTGCAGTGATGCTCTCTCTCTCTAATTGCTTTAATTTCTGTGCCTCAAATGCACATAGATTCTTCTCACGTTCTCGTTTGGGTGGTAAGTAATGCAGCACAAATTATGGGAATGGACATTGGGTGCATCAACAACAGTAAAAGCTAACAGCATTTCACGGGGACCAATAAAGCTGAGATAAGAACTGCTGGGCTTTTCTCTTCTTCATTGGCAGTTAAATGTGATTTCTATTATCTCAGTGTTTGCTTTAATGTTATATGGTACCTGTCAAAACCCTGTAGTCTTGCCGCTCACTGTTCCACTAGAAAGAAAAGACTCCATAAATTACAGCACCTTTTGCTACTGAAAGGTGTGTAAAACTATTCCATCTAATTCATGGTCCCCTTTATCATAAGTGATCTTGGAAATGCAGAAGATTAGCAAGGTCAGATGAGTTTGGGATATCAGGTCAAATCTGTAAATCTTCTAAGCTTACTGTATTCCCACCATTATCCCCAGAACCTACATAAACCTCTTGTGTGCTCCACCTCCAGGAGTCCCATGCAGTCCCCTATTTCAGGAGGCTGCTGGCCAAAGCTACCAAAACTCCAAGAATCTATTGTATGATGTGATCTACAGGATGGCAAGTCTGTGAACCTCTGCACTCTGACTGTTTCCTCTGTTGCTGTGCAGACTACAATGGGAGACAGGTCTTTGAGAAGGTCTTTACCTGTCCTAGCTAATTCAGGTATTGTCTTTGTGCTAACCTCATGATGCTGTTCCTCTTCAGGAGCTCTTTCTTGAACACCTGCACAGAACTGCCTTACCTGGTGCCTAGGACCTGACATGCACCTCTAAGCACTTACAGGTAGCAGAAACCTGAAGTGTCTTTGTTCTACCTGTAGGGAGAAGCTTTGTTATTAACCTTTGCATGGGAGCATCACTTAATAACCAAGCTGGACTGTCATTCTCTTGTGTCTCCTTTCCTCAGAACAACTCAGCTTCTGCCTAGTCAAGAATTTACCCAGCAGCATTGACTTGGGATGACTTTTTAACACAGCTGAATCCTTGCTGAGGGCCTGAAGTTCCCCCTCTGGAGCTGTAAGATAGCCAGGGTAGGACATGAACGTGTAAGTTTTGTGTGATATAGGAAGGAGACTCAATCGTTTTGGTGTGTCTCCAAATCTGCACTATGATCACATTTCTTCAGCTGGTCTTTTGTAAAGTGATTGAAGTAACAGGGGTACAATGGCAATCACCCAGGACACATTGCTCATCCTGTGCCAAAATCCTCATCACCCTGGTGTTGTTAGCAACAAAAGGTCATAACATGATTACTTAATATTGCTGTTGCAAAATAGATCAGGAACAATTGGGCCATGTTATGTTCTATACTTCACAAATAAGTGAAGTCACATCTCCTGCCCCTGGTAATTTGTAAGGTTGTGCAAGGCATGTAGGGTATGGCAAAGTTTGCTGGCTTTGAAGGGAGAACCTCCATACCAAACCAGGACATTTCCTCACCTCTAAGCTCTCTCTTCAGCTCTTTGCAGCAGCAGAACAACCTTCAGAAACGTTGGAGTAACTCCTATAAGAATAAAGGTTAGCTTATGGGGACTGGTGTGGGCAATGGGAGGTTGAGGTCTGTACCATCCTACTTAGTTAATACCTTTTTGTGGGGGGTCAAGACATGCAGAATGTCTGATTTTGGAGCTGAAAATGGTTTTGAGCTGGAAAATGTGCAAGGAGGAGGAGACAGAGCTTCAGGCTCCCAATCACCTGTGCATCTGATGGAGAATGCTTTGTGGAATGGCAGGACTGGGGATTAAGGGGAATCCATTCCCTATCCTCACACCAGGAAAGGACAGCAGTCTTGTCATCCTCCCAGGAGCTTCTTTTCAGACACACTTTTAAAATAAGAGAGGATAGTGATTAAATTCCTTCCCTGGGAGCTTGCCTTTCTTGGGCAAATGAGGAAAGGAAAAAAAAACATGTAAACAAATATTGAACAGATAGGCCAGATTTAAGCAGGCTCTGGGCTATTCCTTGGCTTGCCTTTTGAAGATGTGTCTGCCTATGTTTCTGTGCTTGCTTCTGTTTGCAGCAGCCTTTCTGCAGCCTTCCCCCATCCCTATCTGTGTCCCCATGGCTGCTTCCCCTGGGCCTGGGCTCTACAGTGAACTGAGCATTTTGAACTAGGAGTGGGACTTTTGCTGTTAGGAGTTCCTCTCCAATTGGATTTGGAGATGATGTTTGATTATTCAGAGCAGCTTTTGAGTCCACGTAGAGGTTACCCAGGGCTGGGTAGTCGGTTCAGGGTTTGCTTCTGCAAAAGACATGAACAAGACAGCTGCTGAGAGGCACTTTAGCACCCAAAGCCAGCCCACAGGTGCAGGAAGTGCTGCATCCTTTAAACATTTCAGACACGTTCTGCTGCATTGAGCTGCACCTCACAAGAATGTTCAGTTGCATTATGTCAGGAGCTGACATGATATGAGGTAATTGGATTTGATATGACATAATCCACCAGTAACACAACATGTGATAGATGAAAGAACTTTCCCTGAGGCAAGCAGAAACCAGCTGGTGCTGTACAACACCTGCAAAAAGGGAAGATTTTTAATCAGACCCTCCTGCCCAGCTGAGGTGGCAAGTTGTACAGTCTATGCACATCCCTAATTGAAAACTCAAAATGATTGATTGTTTTTTAAAATATCACAACATTTTATTTGGTTTGGAGCAAATGATATTTTCTGTAAATTCCTATCAGCCACCCACACAAAAACAGAAAAAAGAAAAGCCATGCTCAGGTGGACATCTACTATGTACAAGGTATGTTTACAGGTTTAACCTGGTTTGCTGCTAAGGGGATCACTGATGGGCTGATACCCATTTAGATCTGATCTTGAGCAGAGCTTCTTGTGGTGCTTCCTGCTGTTCTGCCAAAACCAATGACCACACCATGGTCAGAATTAGCTGATTCAGAGGTGTAACTGGGAATGTCACAGCTGAAATCCACATTTGACTGGTTTTTCCTTGGCCACATCCCAGGCTGCCATATCCCTTGAGTGAAAAGGGAAAGCCAGGAACAGAAGATTGTTCACAGCTTAGGAAAGTGTTTCATTACCTTGATTTCTGAATGAAGACATCCTGTGAGAAGAGCTGCAGGGGTCAGGGGAAGACTTGCTTTAGATGAATTAAAGAGATCTGATCCTAAGGGGACCTGTCCCCCATCTGCTCTGATTCAGGTTCCTGTCAGTCAGTGGTTTTACAGGCTTCCTTTTCAACATTACTTCCTGCAATGCTGTCACCTCTTCATTCACCACAAATGTTTCAGAAAGTTTTTTTTAAAAAGTAGTTGTAGGAAATCTTGACAAATATAGGGGTGGGAAGGAGAGGGTGTCATTTTCAATGTATGTATCCTAATTCCTCTTGGCTTTGATGTATAGGTTCTGTCTTAAGCAGTTTAGCATAGACTGTCTTGTGCATGTGGCACTCACTTGCCATGAGCACACTCCCTGTTTTGTGAGCTGCAGCATGTGAAGGTTCACATTTGTATCACTTGGCTGTCAAGGAGATGAAATACTCCATTTTTTTCCCTCTTCAATCCTAAACTTACCCCTAGTATTTTTGTCTGAAGGAAAACAAAGCAAAAAATTAGCAGATTATAAGATAAGAGTGTTTACTGGTTAGTATCTAAAGCTCTGGTTTGCTCTGGGAGAGCAGGACTTTCTCTGCATCACCGTCATAGATACCAGCACCCTCACACTCCCTGGGATTTTCCTGTCCTCTTTGCTGACCCTTCAGTAACCAGCCTGGGCTCTGCTGAACTTCCTGAGATCTTTTATAAGCAGAAACATCTCCACTACAAAAATGAGGCATGTGACTTATTATGATGATCTCCAAATAAAAAGGTGATTTTGTATCCCCATCAAAGGCTCTACTGCAGTTTCCTCTTGCTGGTGTTTCCAAGAGTTGCCATCCCAGCAGCTGCCCTGGTGAACAAAAGCAAAGTGTGTCTCAGCACTGGCCTTGAATGTCCTTCAATTGGGGTTGAAAGAGATGCTGAATGTTGTTCTAAGCTGTTTCCTTTGTGATGCCTTTAGTATAAATCTCTGCCCCCTTTCTTAAAAGCCAGCTCAGCCACATGAACTAGGCTTTATTTTATGAGGCTCATTATTTTTATATTGATGTTCATTTTCTGAAAATAGTGTGAAAGCTAAATGCATACAGCCCCCTAGATGTTTTAACAAAATCATATTTCAGTTGCAATATTGATTGTCTATCTATAAAGCAATATATGGCCAGGAGTTAATGTTAACAGTGCACTATGTTAACTGAAGTAATGTAGTGAAAAACAAAAATGAGAGTTGGGCTTGCTTTACTTTTTACTGCAGTGTGACACCTCCAGCTGAGCTTTATTGCTTCTCCTGAGTGTTAGGTAATCACAGAGATGACCTATAGCTGTTTCCCCTAGTGGATGGTAAGCAAAATCAGCCAGAGTTCATGGCTGCTGGAATGGGGGTGGCACATAAACAATTTTCCTTTCATTGTGTTTACACACATTTTGTTTCTGTCCTCTGAGCAAGAAGCAGTTGGGTGCAGGTTCAATGTCAAAGTGATGCCTACACCTGGTTACTTCTCCTGCAGTCTTGAAACTGTTCTTGCTTTTCTGCAAATGGGTGGAATTTTTATAGGAACTATATTTGTTCAATCATTTTCTCCCAGGAAATGAGGATTTAAGGTGAAAATCGGGCAAGTGTTTAGGCTGCAAAGCCTTTCTTTTATGGTTACTGCAGATTTGCAAAACAAGTTGGAGAACCCTGACCTATCTATTGATCTTCTGTATCTATACAGAATACACAGTGGATGATCTCCTGTTTTCAGAATTCAACACCATCCCAGCAGATCCACAATCAGACATATTTTCTAGGTACATTTTTTTTTTTCCCTGAAAAGGACCGTGTATTTTGTTTCTCTGTATTTACATATGGGAGCAGTGATAAGTAGAGGCACACAGTGATCTGGCCAAACCCCTGTTATTCTATCAAATATGGAGGAAATGGAAGGTGGAAGCAAACCTAAAAACTCTATGGTGTAAAAAAGACTGTGAGGGACCTCAACCAAACATGTAGGCTTTAATTTATTTTTTTAAAAATTATTATATCCCTTCAATTAAAACAAGACCTTTTCTCTCTGATTTTAAAATCCTCCAGTGATGATAATTTCAAAGATTTCCCCAGCACTTGCTGAGTGAGGAAGCTATCCCATTGTCCCAATTAAACCCCCTTTAATTCAGTCTGGGCTGTAATTCCATCTGCTTCCCACTGTGGTCAAGGGGAAAAGTTTATCCCCTTTGTCTTTGCAGCTGCTTTTTCAGTGTTTGTAACTACTGGGGTTCCATATCCCCTGGTCTTCCCTACTCTTGTTTTGCATAAACCATGGTTTTAGGCTCTGGTAGAGATGTGTTTGGTTTTCCTGTGTGTGTTTGGCTTTGCCTTTTGTTGTTGCTGTTGTTTTGTTTGGTTTACAAATCTCCTTTTCTCTCTTTTCCATTAATCTAACTTCCCCTGACATACAGTGGCCAAAACCGTGAAGAAGTTCTCCAGTAAAGCCTTTACCAGCAGCAAACAGAGCAGAAGGCTTTCTTCACACATCTCAAAGATGATGGTGCTCTTTGCATGCCTCAGCCTGGTGTCTGCTGTTTTCAGAATAACCCTGTTGATTCACATCTATCTGCTGAGTAGCTCTAACCCCTAAGTACTTCTCTGCAGAGCTGCCACCCAGTCTGTCACTCCTGCTTTGGCATCGTGCAGTTGTTGTTCCTCTCTGATCTTGATATTTGTTAAGGACAAAAGCTCATTTGCATCCCGTTTTCTCAGACCATTCCTATCGTTTACCAGGAGGATTTTGAACTCTAGCCCTGTGTTTTCTGGTGTGCTGGTTTTCCCTCCCTCTGTGCTGTGGTGGGTATGAATATGTAAACATAAAGGTTATGCTGCCATCCAACTTGCTAAGGAAAATATTGCATAGTGTGACATCCTAGTCAGAACCTTGAAGAATTTTTCTTCATATATACCTCCTTCTTGCAAGTGGGCTATCAGTCACTACTATACTCATAGATATTTTTTGCATACTCCAATAGCAGTCTCACTTAAACTTTGTATCTCTGCCTTGTCATGAAAAGATATAAGCTGAGGTGTGATCTCTCCTGCTCTTCCTCCATCCACCCTGCCAAAGTGCATCAGATTAGTTTAGAAATTATTTGATCTAAAAAACCCCAACCTTGACTTTTGCTCATTTTTTCCTGGGTATCTCTTAGATCTTTACAAACAGCTTCATTCTTTGTGTTCATATTTTTATATCATTTGAAGTGAAAGAAGTTTTTGAAGTGAAAAAAGTTTTTTCTAACTCTCTCCTTCCCTCTACAATGGCTGTTTTCCATTTTATTATAATCACCACCATCCTGCAGGAGATCTCAGGAGATCCTGACAGATCTTTTATCCATTTTCTGACATGCCATGCTTCCTTAGCTGCTTTCTCTCTTCCCAGCAACTGAGCTGCTGGATGCTCTTCTGCTATGCAAAGCCTTGGGAGATGCATAAAAAGGACACTTAGAGTCAGTATCCCAAATAGAGAGGTGAGTGCTCTCACTCAATGGTTGGAGCACTTCTCAGCAGCCAGGAGACTTTCATCCCTTGTGTCTCTCAAGACTTCCAAAGGTCAGGGAAGAGGGGTTGACCTCGTTTTCCACCCACTGAAAGTTTTCCACATTTCTTATTTAATCCAGAGGTCCCCCAAGCTCAGGAGAAAGTGTTTGAATGTCATGCAGTTCCCTTTTCTGGCAGGAGGGGCTTTGGCTTTCAGTCCTTCCTGCTCCAGGCATGGTTTTTGTCATTTAATGTGCTATTTTATGCATTTTTTTGATATGTAAAGTGGATAATTAAACCACATTAAATCTCTTCATAGACCCTCATTCAAGTTTAACATAGCATTAATTTGGCTGAGATTAATTTATTTGGTAAACTGAATTATCAGCATTTTAATTTTGAATTAGAGTGTGCATAAAGGAGCCTAATTTGGATTAAATAATCCAAATTAATTTAAAGTATGAGCAGAAAATGAATTAATCTTCCTGAGACTCCCAGTGTAGGCTCAAAACATCAATCATCCTTTGCTCATCCCATGCAGGTGAGAATTCATCTCCAGCCATTCTCTCCCTCTTTGCTATGTGGGGCTTTCATTTCTTCTTTTTGGTGATGAGCAGATCCTGATGGAGAACTGATGGTGATCTGGACTGGCAGGAAAGAAGCAGGGGTGGGTTGTTGACAGAAAAGTGTATAAATGTGACACACAGTGCATGCAGCCCTCAGCCAACAGTTAAATGAATAAGGGAGCGAGAAACATCTCCTGACCACAAGAAGGAAAAGGAACAAAGCTCTTTCTCTGCTTTTAACTTTTTGTTCCTCTTTGCTCTAACCACTGCTCCAGATTTACACTGAGCAGGAGGGCTGGGCTCATGACTCCTACATGTCGAGTATTCCTATAGGAGCCCATCCATTACTTGTGCTGCATAAGCAGTAAGAATCCCATTGAGCTCTCTTTCACTTGTGTCTTGATGCTAATGCCTTGTACACCAGCTTTCTCATGCATCCCCTTTCCTCAGGAGCTCTGGGGAGGAAACTAAAATCAACCACAGATTACTCAGACTTTCCAAGTGGGTTCTGCAGAGCAGAGAGTGCATCCTCAGCTCAACTCCTGTGCGTAACTCCCGTTCCCATTAATGGGAGTTATGTGCTTACATTCACAGGATGCTATTCCCCAATGCCTGACAGCTTGGTTCATCATTTATGCTACCAAAATGACCTGCAAATTGTAGGAGTCAGGAGCAAACCCTGATGCAATGGAGTGGTGCCACACACACCTGAGATCCCCTCTCTCTTACATCAGGATGACGCCTGGCCCAGGGCATCTTTGTTCTCTCACTGGTAATAGGACAACTTCTAGATAGTTTCACCATGTTTTCCCCGTGGAATTAAAGCAAGACAAATCTTAACCTCCCAAATGCTTTGACATCCCTAGAGGATAGATTTATGCCAACCCTACATGATAAGGAATTAGCCCTGTGGCAACAATCAGCAATTATATATGCCAGGAAAGAAGAGCAGTTGCTGAAAAGGGGATTAATTAGGAGTAATGGGATAAAATTAAGGGAGTGGGGGTGTTTAGTTTGAATATTAGGTCATGCTTCATGCTATTGCATTTCTCAGCCCATGGAACAGTCTCTAAGAGGGGAAATCTTGTCACTTTGGGAATTCAAATGTGTACAAAGCTGGAAGCCTCTGAATGGACTTTACCTGGCTCAACAGGAACAGGGTAGGACATGAAAAAGATGAGACCCTCCTCATGGTGCACTGGAGAGAGACATCCAGCATCTCTGTGTCCCCTCCTTCTTGGCAAAGGGGACAGTGACTGTGGATAACAGAGCTGCCCCAGAGAGCAGGCATAAATATAGTTATGCTGTAAATAAAAAAAAGAGTAATCAGTGACCAACATCTTTCTTTTCTTCAGGAGTCCTGAGGTCTTACATCTTTGTTGACTCTGTGAAGAGCAATCAATCAGAAAGAAAACAGTCCTTATGACACCAAGTGTGAAAAAATAAGGTGCAACCATGGAGAAGACCTCTTGCTGTGTGCCTTGGAAGACAGTCTAAGAGGAGGACTTGGTGGATCTGCTTCTGTTACTCCTACAGCCATAACTTTGTGACTCCAAAGTTGGGATTTATTTGCACCTCATTGTGCTTATACATGGTTTTCATTTTATCTTGAGACTGGAGCATCCTACCTGTCCTGTTGACCAGGGGGACACAGATCTGGGTGGAGACTCACCTGTCACCCTCTAGACAGCTTTTCCCAAAAGGCACGGGGCAGAGCAAGCCTGGGCCCGGCCTCAGGCAGGGTGATGGTGTAGATACACCCAGTAAGTTTCCTCATAAGCAGGAAATCCAATGATTACTGTGCCATGGGTAATTTTTAAAGGCAGATCCCACTTTGTGTCCCCTTCAGCATCATCACTACAGCTCCAGATGTAGCTCTGAACAATCTACTGTTCCAACAGGGGACAAAATTGGTGAAAGTAGGGGGGTTCCTTGTAATTCTTCAGTGCTGTTCCCTAAACACTTTTGAATGTGATTTTTTTTTGTGTCCTCCTGAGTATGTTTTTCTCCTTGACATAGTTGATTGGGTTATCAGGCTCATGGGTATGTTCTTTTAAGCCTTATAGTGCCCATAAGTTTTGGGGCTTCATTGTCACTGTGCTTTATACTTATTTCTGCTAGCCTGACACAGGACATCCAGGTTATCTTTTGATGGGATCTGTAGGTGCTCCAGTGATAGTAGCTGGCAAGACTGTGCATCTACCCTATTCAAAACCCTAAACACCACAGGGGTCATAATGATAATCAAGCCTGGCCTGCTACTCAGCCATCCTGTGTCTACTTGCAGAAAGATCAGGAAAGCATCATCCTACAATATCAGTATCCTATAGATCCCTCTTCTCACAGCCTCCCTCCCCCCCATGGTGACATTTCCACAAAGTGACAGCCAGCTCAGCACTACCCATTCAGCCAGGTGAAGGTTTGCCCCAACCACGGTGGTGCTGTGCCTTGGGAGTGACAAGGCATTTATTTATAGTTAATGGCATTTTTGACCTTCCACATCTCCTTACTGCTCTTCTAAGTCTGCTTTAATCTCATTACATAAGGAAGTAATAGCCTTAGAGAGAGAATCTGTACGCAGGCAGCCAAGCTCAGATAAAGCTCTGGGCACTATAGGGTGAAAAAAACCCAGTATCTGGTTACTGGCTACATGGGAATCAACAGGAGTGAAGATGTGACCTGACAACCAAGTGACAAAAAGACTTAGAAGGAGGATGATTCCTCCCTCTGCTTCCCTTTTGGGTTTAACCAGACTTTTTCCAACTCATCTGGGTGAATAGAAGTAACAGCAATGATCAGCCACTGACTCCTGGGTTTTTCCCGAATGAGGTCTGACAAGCAGATTGATCCTTGTCCTGGTGAAACACCTGAGAGGACAGAGGTGGTCTCCTGGTTTCTGTTTTTACAGGGGACTGCTGAAGGCTGGTTTGGCTTCTGGCAAAGTTTGCAGGAGGTCTAACATTTGTTTTATGTTCACAGAAGGAATGTCAGCTCTGCTTTGGCCAAGCACCTTCCCACTTCCAACCATCCCTGAAATAGGAGACCATCCATCCCTATGTGACCAGTGGGGGTGGCAGGGATGCACTGGGAATGCAGGGAAAAGACATTTGGGATGTGTAAAGTATAGACTTGAGTTTTCTGAAAGGAGTTTGGAGTTATGTGGTAGCAGCTAAATGGGAAATGCCCCTGTCTTTGGGGTTGTGGGGGTTTCTACTTGGGACCTGGAGGCAGCAGTCCCAATGCCTCCCTTTGAGCTCCTGTTTTCAGAGACAGAGAAGGATTCACAGTCTTGGAGCACTGGGTATATTCCAGATGGGTGCTGTAAATATCCCTCTCCTGCATAATTCCCCAAAGTCCTGTTTGTTTGTTTGCTTGTTTTTCCCTCTATCCCTGCAGGCTTTCCTGGGGCACTGTCACTTCTGGTCTTAAATTTATCCTCTCAGCAACAGTCAGCGAGAGCAGAAGCATTTAATCTCCCATCCTGCACCTAGGCTGATGCTCCACTTTTTATTGTCTACATATATCTGTAATTATTAGCTTACAGCAACATTTCATTGGCCAATAAATGTTAGTTATGGTATATTTGGTAGCTTTATGAAATGTAATTAGTGTTGCAACAGCATGAGATACTCAGGAGCTCCGGCACTGGTAGGTGAACCTTTCATCAGCTGTGGGCATTTAATTCACTTTAACAGAAAAGACATAAACAAATAACAATATTGCATCCTTGGACTGGCCTAGTTTCATCTTGTTTGCTTTCCTGGCTGCTGTGTTTCTACTGTTTTCTTATATGATTTTTTTGCTCCCACAGGCTTGTAGTAAATTGATCATTGTTAGTTCTGAGATTCAAATTTCCCTTTATACCATCCACAGTCCATCTATTACTGCTTATCATGTTTTGCTGGAACTTAGGAACCTCCTTCAGTTTTAGAGGGCCTTGCTCGAGACTAAGAAGTGCAGAACAGATAAAATTGGAAAAATGCTACTACCAAAGCTTTCAAAGAAAGCATTTTTTTTCAGTTTGGAAATCAAAATAAAATATATACCACTGGGATTAAACCAAATTATGTTTTCCTTCAGGTTATCTGGCCAAAATAAGTAGCCCCAGATTCTATTTTATTTGAATCAAAACTTTCCCTTCAACCTACAGGAATGCATTTTTTTTTTTTTTTTTTTTTTTTTTTTTTCATTTGTCCAGAAAATAAATGACCAGCAACTTTCCTAAGCAATGGGTTTCAGAAGGCTTGCAGAGGATGTTGGAAACCCAAATTCAACTATTGTTTCTGGCTGAGAAAACCTGCAATTCAGTCCTTCACCTCCCAGGAAAAGACCTTAGTACTCAAAGCAAAGGTATTCTTGGGTGAGATGCACTCAGTATTTCTCTTTGGATCCATTCCACTTTATGCAAACAAACACCCACAGGATCAGAGAAAATTTGGGTCTACCACCCACTGAAGTGGGTGTCCTGGATGCCAACAAGGAGATCATCTTCCCAGAGCAGACCAACTCCAACAAGCTGTGCTGAGAGATGCCTGTCTGAACTGCAGAAGTTGTGGGTCCAGTTTCCTCTTCCTGAATTCGAGCCCCAAATCTGCAAATAACTCCAGGCTGATCAAAATGGATTTTTAGTGTATTTACCAGCTGTCAAAAGATCTGTCCTGAAGCTCTGGTTATTATTTCTCCTTTGTGGCAAGTTACTGTGAGGCAAGTGAGGCTGAAAGTCCAGGCACGATGGAGAACCTGGAACAACCATGGGAGATTTCCTTTAAATATTGCCTGGTTTTCTTGGGCTTTGGTGTAGCACATGTCATGTAGTGCCTCAGCCCTTCACACATCTGAAAGCTGACAGTGCTTCAGGGATCTCTCCTTGTCATGGATGTCTCAGCACACACTTCTTTCACATGTGAGATAGTTCTTGGCAACTGTGGGGTACAGGTTCAGCTCCCCAGACCCCAGCTGCCATGAGCACCATGTCCTTCATCCCACCAAGGTGCACTGAGAAGGCCAGGACCACTTGCAGGTGTGAAGTCTCCCTCACCATGAGGTCTGGGTGGTGAACATCTACTTCATGGCTGAATCGTGTTTCTCCTGTGACTCCTCAGTAACAGGAGTCCTGTACTTCAAGGATAGGCTTAATTTCCAAAAAGACACTAAGCTAGGTCCTGAGTGTTGACCACTCCACTGAAGTATTCACGATAAAGCTTTGATTACCACACAACAATCTCTCTAGCAAGACTTTCTGCAGAAGAGTCTTCCCCCTTCTCCTCACTCTCAGGGGTCTTAGTGCTTTGTTAGCTAAAATCCGCAGGCGTGTTCTAATTGAGTGGGAAAGGGAAAATCAAAAACCTATAATCAGACTTTATTTAGCTGGGATCTAAGGCAGAGAACTCATAGATGTGGTGCCATCAAGAAGCTGTCTAGAGCTGCCAGCACCTGGTGCAGGGCTCTTGGCACATCCCTGGTCCTGGTCTCGGTGCCAGCTGAGGAAGCTGTCAGGAGGGGGGATTGGTTGTCATCCCTTGGATTATACCTGATTTATGGTCTCGCTTGTTGACTTCAGAAGTCTCTCAGTAGCAAGCTGCATTGTCTTAACTTTGCATTTGTAGATTATCCACACTGTGGGGTTATAAATCCTTCTGAGCACAGCGCGCTTCCAAGGCCTAATTATATTGTCACTGATAGGGTCTGGAGAGGGAGTCTATGTGCTACAATGCTCTGCTGGCCCCGGGTTCAGGAGGCATTCATAGAGGCATTTTATCAGTCAATTTCATGAGACATTAATTAATGAGATACTTCAATTAGATCATTTCTGTCACGAGGAAGGAATTATTCTTCATGGTCAAGATTACATCATCTTAATTAGTCCTTCTCCAAGTAATTTGCTTCTTTTCAAGCCCCGAAGAAGGGTACATTCATTATAGATAATTAATATTCAAGTTAATTGACTGTACCCTACAATTCATGGAGGGCCTTTGAAACAGATTTTCTAGTTAGGCCTTGGGAAGGGCTGTTAAAGTTGCACTGCACACTCCTATGGAAGGCTTCTCAATCATCTGGGGGACCAAATCATAATTATCAGCCCCAGGCCTGTCTTAGCCACTCCAGTTAATATTCACAATAGGGTGCCCATTCTCAGCAACTACTGTATAGACACAAAAGCTGAGACCAGAGATCTCTTGTATTTATGTACACACTATGCAGGGAATATATTTTTTGTTAGCACACACATTCTTTGCAGCAAAATTACTTTGATTTGACTATTTCAGTTTTAAAAAGGAATTTTTATAGCAAGCCAATCAGGAATAGGAGATGCTTTCAAGTTTGGATGCTGTTTGTTTATTATCACTGAAGAAAGGTAATGCAATATTAATGTTGTGTCTTTTAATGTTGCAAATAATCCACAGAACCCACCTTTCCCACAGAAAAACTTCGTGAAATTTTTCTGTACTACATACAAACGTTGCATAAATTTTCTTTCCTTGTATTTTTGCTTAAGCTTTTAAATTTGACTTTAATCAAAACTTAATTTAAACATCCTGTTCCAGACCATAGCAGTGATCTTCTATTTGAAAATGATGCCTGCCTAAAGCTGCAGAAGCTGGAAACTCACATGTAAATCGTTGTTTGCAAAAGCAGCTACTTAAGAAAAATAGAAAAAAATTGAAAACATTTACAAGTTAGCAAACTGAGAAGCAGCTACAAGTCTGGAATAAACAGCTACAACTCCCATTGAAGCCAGGGGATTGTGCTGGCTGTGCTTGCATCAGGGCTTAAGCTGCCTAATTGCAAGAGCAATATTGCTGCTCTTCATTTTTATGCAGATTGCTGAACCCCTCTGATCCAAGCAGGGCATCTGAGGAAAGGAGATGCCACTCATAGGGGTGCAAATCTTTGTTTTAAAAACAAAACTTCCCTTTTGACTTGAACTTTGCGTAGCAGAGCCAGGCAAATAATGCAGATAACATCACTGAATATGTGCTGGGATTCTCTTCGTGCCACATATTAGGTCCCTCTGAATAGTCTTTCAAACAAATTAAATGGCAGGAATGTTAGTGAAAACAGGGAGATATAAACAAACACTGAATATTCAGAATGACTATTTTTATTCCCAGCAGAAACCTAATTTTAAGATCTGGGAGGAGAACAATCAGTATGAGTACAACAGTGTTTGTGGGCTGGACTATTCAGGAGCACTGCTAGAAGCTTGCCAGGAGCAGGATGCTGTTGGGTGGGTACACAAAAAGTAAGACCTGGGGCAAATCCACACAGGAGAGGGCGTGGGGCCAGCATGGTCTGTCTGCTGCCTGCACTGCATGGGCTGCATGGACAAAGAGATTCACATCATTCCCACCAGGGTCAGTTTGAATCTGTTAGAAGCAGGGATGAACTTTAGGAGCTGGGTATTTGAATCCAGTAATGCTGATGTGGAGCTGCTCTGCTTGCATTGCCTTCCTGCAGACCTCCCAGCCTCCCCCTGAGCATTGCCCCAGGTGACCACCAGCCCACCACAAGGAATAGGGGTGCTTGGGGGGTTCACCCTCTCCCCTGGAAGATCTCTTGCCCTATATGCTCTCCCTTTCCTCATCAGTGGTGGCTTTGTGGCTGTCTGGGGCTCTGCACTAAACAAAACTCTTTGCTGAGCTGTTATTAAACCTGAATATATGGCAGGATTAATCCAGTGCAGAATCCCAAGTAAGGAATAATTTTGAAGACTACACTATTCTGCATAGAGCCACCTGGGAAAAGCTAAAAAAACACAAACAACAAAACCCACAAACAAACCACAACAAAAACCCAACAAAACAACAGAGAAGTGCCTAAGGTTCAGGTAGAAAATAATTCAAGAGTTTTTCACCCATGACTGTTAAAAATGTAGCCTGAATTAACATCCTGCCACGTGCTTAGTGCCTCTGCTATCTGTGGTTGGTTATCCAAGAACAATTCTTGGGAGTTTGCCCTATTTGTTTTTAGTGCTAGTTAGGCCAAGGGAAAGCAATTGCCTAAAAATTCTTGTTTTCTGTCCCACTCACTTCGTCCATGTCCCTCTCACACTACTGGCCCCATCCCCTGTATCATTTCTGTTTCTGAATTGGTGATATTTTTTTCTACTTTTTTTTTGCCCCACGGAAGAAACCAGAACACTTTAGCTGTTGGTTTCACAACGCATTGGAGTTGATGTTTTGTGGCAAAATCAAATCTCCGTTCTTCTGTCACCTGATTGAGGGAGTCCAGGCTCTGCCTCTGCTGGTGCAGAGTGTGGTTAAGTACACAGAGACAGTGCAAAGGGCTGTGTTTCTTCACCTGTAATTTTGAAAGGGATCCTTTATTGATTTGAGGGTAAAACCATGCCAAAAAAAGCATTTCTGATTGTGTTACCAACTTGCCCACCGGGCTGTGGACACATTTGCTCTCCAGGCTCTGGGGCTGGCAGTGAGCTCTGCACATCTACCCCAGGGTCAGTTTAGGAGGATCACTGCAATATTTTTACACCTCTGGAGCAGCCAATTTGAGGTTCTCAAATTACTCTGCAAACAAAGCTGCAAAATCTACTGAAGAATGTCAGTAGCACTGACCTTATTTCAGCACTGACTTGTTCAAGTTCCTGAGAGAAAGAAGGTCTATGAGGCGGAGATGCTGCAGACGTGCACTTTGCCTTAGTCCAGAGGAGCTGTGGGTATTTGATGTCTGTGGAAACCAAGGATCCCAGTGGGGATTTGTTTAAAGGTAAACAGAAGAATAAATGGAAAGTCTTTGCTCCCAGTTTTCTCCTCTGATCACTGAATCACACCAAAGGGTAACTTGTTTAATCACCCTGTGCCTGTGTAATGCCAGCCCGAAGCTTGTGAAAAGCTTCCTCAGTATTTCAACAGCTCTGTTTCTTATCCTGTGAAAAATACTTGGTCTTTAAAAACACTCAATATATCTGTGATTTTAATGTTTAGACCGGGTTCTACTGAGCAGCATTTGATTCAGGTACATTGAGGTCCCTCCCTGTTCCTGTGTGAGCATCTGAAGATGCTGATGGAGATTTTTGCAACACGATGCCATCATTCTCAGTAGCCCAGAAATTTTACTTTGCACCCAATTTTTTATACCTTGGTTTCCATCCCCAGAACTTTATTGATAACTTTATGCCCTAATTGACTCAAAATTAGGAAGGAAATGCCCTGAGACAGAAAGCAGTCAAAGACACACCCTGCATACTGAATAATTCTGATGAAAAGCCACATCCATAGGCAGAGGTGAACAAAATCATGGAAAAAAGAGAATGGAGCCCATTGGAGCAGAAAAATCTGTATCAGCACAGATCTCCAAGAGGCAAGGAAACTGCCTTTGGAAAGAAAATAAGAAATTGCACAATTTAAACTACATTTTCCTTGCAAGGCTGAGGTGTCCATGGACTGTGGAGTACTGGGTAGGTGCTGGGTTTGGACAGCCTGGATGCAGGGACTCACACTCATGCCAAGACACACTGGAAATTTAAGATCCATTTGGGATACGAACAGTTTCCTGATGTGATGGTTTGCCAGACACAGGGCAAGAGGCAGAAACCAGAATTTTCTGAAGTGTTGATCAGCTCTGACATGAGGCAAGTTAATCAGAAATCATACTGTAACCTTGCCATTAGGCAGCCTCATTGTACTTCTGTATGTCTTAATGGAATAGTACAGAACACTCTTGCATAGCAGCATGGTGGGTTTTGCCCAGCTAAGCATTTCTCTGTTGATAATCACCAGCTTTTCATGAAAAAACTTCTTTTAATTGCAGTTGTCTCATCTATTTGGATGTTTGCCCATCGTTCTAGCATCTGGTGTTTGCTTTGTAGGTAAGAGCTATTGCAAAAAAGACTTTTTTTCTGGTCTCCCATGAGGTTTAGAGAAGAGTGGTTGTGGTCCAAATCTGTAGCCAAAGCAATGGGAGTCATTTCCATACAGTGCTTTGAGTCCAATGGGCTGCAAACAAAGGGAAAAAAAGAAGGTGTTCCCTGAACAGAGTCATGGGAGCTGAGGTGACAGCCTGATGGGACCTTTCCAATGAGCACTGAAAATACTCATCATCTGCATTCTGGGTAAATTCTATTCAAGCCTTTCCCCCCTCCTTTTCTCTTTTTGCCTCTTTTCTCTTTAATCCTTTCTGTTTCATTTTCAGTTTCAGCCACTTGATCTTCAGATATTTTTGAAATGGCTGGGAAAAAGGGAGACAAAAGTGAAGCTGACATAAGGGAAATTGAACTGTGGGGAAAAAACACAGCAGTTTATTCTAGACCTTGTTTAATGAAAAATAATTAGAAAATTTCATAACACTCTGCAAACTATAATCCCATTTTCTGTTTATTCATGATGGACAAAATCCTCCAGGCTTTGATTACCTATGATAAAAGCAAGCAATATTTACTTCTTTAATCACTTTCCTCCCCTCCCATTTAATCACTTGGAGGGCTTTTACAGCTGAAGCAGACATGATATTCAGGGCTCTGCATTATTTCTAAATCTTCTTTTCCTCCTCTCCCATCTTGATGATCATTTACCTCCATGATGTCTGTCCTCTGGTGGCTCCTGAGCTAAAGCTCTGGAGTGGGCTGCTGGAGGCTGAAGCCACTGGTGAAATGGTCTTGACTTGTGTAAGGAGACAACTTATGCTCATTCCCTGTTGTCCATCAGATGGAAGAGCTGATAGGGCTGGTCAGGCTGGGTCTTTTCATTTTGGAAAGCAGATGACCATGAGGGAACAAACTAGAAGGCACCAAAATCAGGGATGGAAAGGAGGAATTGCTCCACCTTTTCTCAAAGTAAAAGACTTGCCTTGATCCTATGCAATTATTAGGTGACATATACTAAATATTTTCCACCTAAAAATCTACAGATTGTTGCCATTTTCAAAGTGTATTTAAAAATGACTAAACAGTTCTGAAGGGCAGCACTGCCAGTGGCTATTGGACATAGTGATTAACAACCAAATTCCAGCTCAGAAAGCTCTGAGTTTCTATGTGACAGAAGCTGAAGGGATGAACTGGGTTACAATGTGTTTTCTACAATCTTTCTTCTTCTCATTCTACCTCTGCTTCCAATGAGAGGAAGAATCTTTTAAGTGTCAGGGTTTAGTGGGTGCCATTCCCCAGCCCAGTTGCACTTGGATTCTGTTAGTTAAAAATTGAGGATGTGTTAGATGAGTCAGTGGGTAAATCTAAACCACTGAGTAAAGACAAAGGCTTCCCTCCCAGATATCCACCCCCAGCTCTGTCTGTGCTCCAAGTGCTGTGGCAGGAAGAGCAGTTTTATTCTTGACATCTCTGAGCTCTTGGATAAGATATTTTCTTATCTTCTGATTTTCTTTTCTCCCCTGTGTTGTGTCTACTCTGTTTGGAGCAGAACCTTTACAAAATCCCAAATGTGATCCACTGTTAATGCAAAGACTAATAACATGGAGTTTTAACCTTCTTGAGGTCTCTTTGTTCTTCTTTAATACAAGTAAAATATTGTAAATTCTATAAACTACAGCATCTTCAATCAGGTCTTCATGTCACCTGCTGCAATAGGGCTACTGAGTGAGCAGCAAAATTCTCTCATTGTTGCTGTTTTCCTACTTTCTCCTTTGAGTAAGTGGAAAATATCTGAAGGATGTACAAGGGCTGCTACCTGTGGTGTCCTGTTGTTTTTCCAGTGGTGGAGTATTTTTAAAGAGGTCTAACTTGAGAACCCCAGGAGTGCATTGATTAAACAGAACTGAATATATCAATATCCCTGTCAAAGTGGAGGTGTTGTTTTGCTGCTGGAGACCAGAGGGAGAAGTGGGACTGGAAGCTTTCCACATGCAAAAGGGCAATAATGATGTGTGATCATTCAGGTAAAAGAAGTTTAAAATTGCCCCCTAGGAAGTTATTTGCCAAAGTGTAAATAATCTCAGAGTGCTATTGTGCTCTTATGTCTTTGCAAATGGTTATTACTCAGCAGCACCAGGTTAGGTTTGGTTGTACATTGCCATGTGGAAGCCATTTAAATAATCAAGATGGGATATTTTGGGGTCTGGTGGGGCAGGAATGGGGGAATGGTCTGTAAATGTGAACAATGAAGGACTAACCCATGTTTTCTGTTCTGACAAGCATGTAACTTGCACAACATGAAGTTTAAAAAAAAAAAATTGCCTGGGAGACAATTTGGATTCAAATAATGTTTTCTAGAAGGAGCTGCCTGCTGGCAGTGTGTCTCAGTCCGCTGTGTGTTGACAGGCCCAAAATCAGAGTTAAGAAGCCCTCTGAAGCTGACTGAAGTCAGTGTCAATAAAGCTGGGATTACTTCCAACCAAAAGCCGTGCAACCATCATGAAATGTTTGTCAGGCTATAGAGAGGAACAACTAGAGGAGCTACCAAAATATTTAACTTAGACTCTCAGAGAGACATTGGGCTTCTACTAAAAGAGACTGTGGTGATATTCAACACTGAGAAGTGTTTAATCCAGAAACTTCTTTGAGTTTCCACTTCAGAAAGGCATCGTTGGGAGGTATCCTACACGACTGGAAGGAATTTTATGTTCAGGGTACAAGTGAGCTGTGTTGTGCATTCAGGAAGCTGGAAGTCAGCTCCAGGTGGATTTAGGATGTCCAACTCCAGCCCTGCAATTTGCAAGGTTGTCCCCTTTGCCCCACCTCTCCCAGCAAGCTTCTGCTTAGTCCTGGTGTATTAAAGTCCACAACCACCTCAGTTTCTGCCTTGAAAGTATTTCCCAGGAGCAAATAAATATACTATGGAGGGAGTGGTAGTCTGTGCCTCTGTGGCATGTTCTCAACACAAGGACTTGGCTAATGGCTTTGAAAAGGGGAACTCAGCACAAGCAAAATGAAGAGGACACTAGAGATAGCTCGCCCACTCTTGAGAGGATGCCTGTTGTCTACTGTGCTCAGGATTATTAACACTTTCACCTTTATTTCCATCCAAAGGGTGTCTGCTCATTAGGGCATTGGTTGGGAACCAGTTTCTTGCTCTGTAAAGTTGTGTCAAATACCCAGTGGTACCATCACAAGGAGTCTTTGCAGTGGTTTTGGTGGGTGTTTAACTGAGAATAAGAGAAGACATGAGTTTTAAAGAGGTTCTGTGGGAATGAGGGACTTATATCAAGCAATTTCTACTTGCTTTGCCACCCAAGAGATGCATGGACCATGAAAGCACAGGTTTCCTCAGCATCTGGTTAGTGATCCACTGTGGCTTTGGTGATGATTATCTCAAGAGGGGAACCATGAAAGCCAGGATAGTTGATGAATGCATGGTACAAAAGATCAGTAGGATTCAAGGCTAGAGGAGACAATTAGATTATTATGTTGTGTTCTCCTTAATGTACAAGATAGAAAATGTCATCCAGTGATGCCTGCACTAAACCCAAGGTCCTATGTTTGATTAGACCATCTGTGCCAATTCAAAATCCACATCACCCCTATTTGCAGACTGTTTTAACCAGAAATTCCATCTTGCTTGTGAATTACAAGAGTGGAATGGCAACGGTTGAGTCTATAAATAGACCAATGCACTATCAAATATTATTTTGTGATCTTATTAATTGAGACCTTTGCACCTTGGCATAGGAAGAAGAAGAAAGGCAGTGTTTACACTGAGTGGAGGTAGCAATAAATGTTGGATTCTCACAGGCTAATTTATAGGACCCTGTGGAGTGCTGAGGAGTAGAGTGGACATTTTGACCTGGCAGGGTTGAAGCCAGTTCTGTTCAATACGCCACAATGAAAATATTTTTGAAGGATTGTCCTTGCTATTGTTTGGTGTTAAATGAAAGAAAAAAGGAAAAGAGACAGAGTAAAACCAAGAATAGAAAAAAAGATCAGAGAAAAACATTGTTATGGAACTCACTATTTTTTGTGGGAGGAGGGCAGGGGGGAAATAATCCCTTTCCTCGAAGATTTTGGGGAGAAAAAAAAACCCTGCTGGGCTTGCTAAAATTCCCTTCCAGCTCCCATTGTCAGTGTTAATTGGTGATAGCCCCCATCACACAGAAGCACTGTGGAGGCAAAATGAAAGGAAATATGTAAGGGTGTGTGTGTCTGAATAAGAGGCTGCTGTGTCCTGTGAATGAGGAGCACAACAATGGCCCAGAGAAGCTAATATATCTAAATGAAAATATCAGCTTGAACCTTTGCTGGACTTTTTGATGCTTTGAAAGTTCATGTTAATTCCAGCTGCGTGGGTCCCTTTATTAATTAAATGGTCAAGGCAAGCTCCATGTGCAGTACCAACTCTGCTAGCAAAGGATGAAAGCACCGTGTTGACATCCTCATTCTGAGCTCCACAGTCACCTTCAGGGCCTGCATTCAGGGTGAATTACTTTGGCTTCAGTGAACTCAAAGAATCCCAGGCTTCTCTCAATAGATTTTAAATCCTTCAGTGCTGTTCACCTAAGAAATGAGAAGAGCTCTTGCTGACACCCTTCTTGATGTTCCTGATAGTAAAAAACCTTTAGAGCCAAGTAGGAAGATCTAATTATTTCAAAGGGTTCCCAGCTGCACCGCTCTTTAGCTTTCCCTTTCATCATTTATTTAATTAGAAAAGGGCTTTGTTTTATTTAGTTTTACACAGTATGTGGTAGGATTTTATTTTAGACTCTTAATAGCTCCTGGTTTGTTTACGTGCTGCAGGCTGCAGCACATGTTCCTCTTGTGCTTGGGTAGAGTTTGAGATCAGGTGTTGACACTTCCTCAGTGGAATTCTTCATCCAGCACAAGCCTGGATGGCTTTGGTGACATCAGAGTATTTACTCTGATCTGAGCACCCTCATGGGGCAGCTTTGTCTTCTCAGTGCACAGGTGGGACCTAAATATAAAAGCTGGTGGTCCTTTCAAACAGCAGTTTTGGTCCAAAAGCCATCTCTAAAGAATACAAAACCTTTCTTTATCACTTGAGTGTGTGGTGTCTCAGGGTGGCTCTACAGAAACACAGAATGCAGATCCCATGTTTGCTGAGGAGAAGGAGGGAGAGCTGTGTGCTTAAGGCAGAGATGTCCCAGGGCCCTGCGGCTCTGTTTCTTGTAGTCATCAGTGTAAGAATTGTGCTTTTCCCCTCTCTTCCTTGCTTGCTTGGGTCTGGTGACTTTTCCTTATCATCTTTTCTGCAGCCCTGAAGTTCTGCAGGAGCCAGTTTTCTCTGCAGGTGAAGTGGTGAAATGTTGAGGTGTTTGTCTCCTTTGCAAAGAACAAAGTATTTAGCTGCCCTCACAAAGAGACATTAGGTATCAATGTCTAAGCTAATCTGAGCTTGTGACCCTACTCTGTGCTGAAGGAGGATCTTCCCAACAGTTCCTCTTGACCCTTGTTTAGATTTTGAACCCTTCTGGAAGCTTTTCACAACATCATCTAATTGAACACTAAATTAAATAAGGGCAATGGAAATGACATAAACCTTCATGCCTGAGGAAGAAGCACACTTCCAGCTCTGGGAGTTATGAGGAGAGTTGCTCTGGGGAAAAACTCTCATGTATCAGGGTCCTTCTGCCCTGGTGGTGCTCAGGCTGGCAGATCCAGCCCTGACTTCATACAGCAGCTCCTTGGTGTTGGTGTCCAGATGTGGGTGCTCTGTGTTTGGCTTCTGCTATGATTTTTGACAGATTTGATCCTTAAGTTTAAGAAAAAAAAGCTTGAGCTGGTTTAGGGGTGGGTATGGTTATTCTATAATGATTAAGCATTGCATGAGCTTCCCCTGGTTTAATTCACTATTATTTTGCTCTATCCTATCATGGTTCATCATCTGAAGTTTGAATCAGTACTCTAATAATATGCTTCAATGGCCAGCTCAATTCCTCCTCCTGGATTTTTTTTTTTTCCTTTCTGATATTAATAGCAACAGGGGAGATGAAGGCAGTGGATTAGTAGCTGGGCCCTGTAGCTGTCCAAAGTGGTAATGGCTTTTTCCCAAGCCAGCACACACCACTTGCTGCATGGTTTAATGTGCCAGGTGTCCAGAGGGTAGAGCCAGCTCTTAAGCTCCTTGTCATCCCTGGGTGGTGTCATTAGTGCATCATATGTTTTGGAAAGAGAGAGCCCAGTGAGAGATGTGCGTTGCAGAGCAGAAACTGAAATGCTGATGCTCTGCCCTTCTGTCACAGGGAAAATGTCATAGAAAAGGGTTGGGTACATTTGGCTGTGCACATCCATTGTCCACAGCACTGGTCCCACTTCTTTCCCTGCAGTAAAGCATAGGACAGACCCCTAGTCCCCCAGGAAAAGGAATTTAATTTTCAGGACAAGGTTTGTGCTGCTGTTCTTTCTCCCTGTCTCTGCACATGCACACACACCACCCCCACCTCCCCTTTCTTGGGTGAATTTGTGCATCACAGACTGGATATTTATCTTTTTCTGAAAGCTTTACAGCCTCTCAGCTTGTTTTAGAGCATGGATACGAGCTGCAATGTTCATGTCTTGACTCTCTGATACCATCCTGTGACCCTGCTGCATGGCTGGAGGACCTGGGGAGCTCTGTAAGAGCTCTCAGTGGGGTGCAAATGTGGTCCTGGGGTGCTCACAGCTTCCCGTGGCTCAGTGTTGTCCCAGGTTTGGTGATGTTTGGCTGGTCCACCAATGTGAATGCCCCAGTGGAACCTCCTGCCTCATTCTGCTGTGCCCCTTGGAGTCAAGGCAGCTCAACTGGAAACATAATTGGCACTAATTAAGGCTCCTCTGAGCTGTTGTGTTCCTCTCTGGCAGCCACGTGGCCTTCATGAATACATAAAATTCTTCCTGGGTTTTGTAAATGTCAAAAGACATTTAATACAAGCCTGCAAAGCCTCCCATTGGAGGGGGGAGTCTTTGGGAAATTAATGGGGAATCTCTGCTGGCCAAATATTATCAGGGGTCAGGAAAAACAAATGCCAGAGGAGTGTATTTTTTCCATTCAGAGATTTGAGAGAATCTGGTGATGTCCTTAGGAGGAGACCTGTTTTTCCAGTGACAGGGTCCACCTTCATGGGAGACTGTACCAGTGAAAGAATCTTTAATACAGTCACCTGCACCAAACCTGGAGGTTTGCCAGCATGCAGCTGTGTGAGTGGGAGAGGTCAAGAGCACAATCCCACCTGAGTGACTGTTACTCCATCCTTTCTCACGTCTGTGCCTCTGTTTCCCCATATTTAAAATGATGGGACTCTTAGAGAACTGCATCAGAAAAATGCCAGATGGGGATCAAATGTTAACACAGGCAAGGCCACTGGCTGGGCTCTGGAGCCTCTTTCTTCCATGTACCTTTTCTTTTTTTTTCTGAAGAAAGAGGGCTTTGTGCGTGCTTGGAAACAACCAACTGGGAGCCACAAGTGCTCAGAAAGGGTAATAAGTGTGCACATTTCCATGGTTGCCTGAACAACCCTGCCTGAGCCTGGATGGTGCACATGGAGAGGGGACTTGTGATGGGAGAAGATCATCCAGGGGATGGAGGGGACCTGGAAGTGTGTGGCCACCTCCTGCTCCTTCACCTGGTGTGCTTGGTGGAGGGAAAGGCTGCAGCATGCTGAGTTACAGCATGTTTGGTTTGTTCTCAGGGAAAGCAGCTGAAATGAGATTTAGTTACAAACGGGCTCTGTGTTCCTCAGGAGGAAAAAGAATGTGGAAGGAAATGCTTTTAATGAGGGGCATATAAAATTAGGTGACTCCAAAAAGTGCATATGCTATCTAATAGCTTAATGATGAAATGTACTATCATGGGGCTGGCTCCACTGTTTGCAGAATTAAAGTAAGTGCCATAGTGTTGTATTTTTAATATTATTTCTGCTGTTCCTGGAGCATGAGGTGGCTTCATCCTGGCTCAGGTCCCTTTGTGCTTGGTGCTGCACAAACACTAACTTAGACAATGAAGGTCAGATGAAACCAGGAGGGTAGATGCTAACAAAGCCCCTGGTTCATTCCCATTTTGACCAGCTCAGTTTTCCTGAGGGTCTGAAGTTTATATGCCCTGCTGACACAATGCCTGTGAGTGGCATTGTCATTAAAGGTGGCACATTTGCAGAGGTGACAATTCCTACCTCCTTACTGGCTTCATGTACAGCAGAAGAGCCACTCCAGGTGTTCTTTGGGGTTTCAGCCCCTCCAGTGCCATGGGGTGAGGAGAGGATGGAGTGTGTGTGGACTGCACTGACACAACTCCTTGCTGTGTATGCAGCACAGGTTTTCTTTCCCTGTGACAGGTTATTCCACCTCCCTAAAAGGACGGAGTACAGTTTTCCATTTTGTCACAAATCATAATAATCTCAGCAAGAGCCTGTGATGGGAAGTGGCCTTCAGGAGGCTGCTCTGGCTGTGGGAGGCACAGCAAGATGCTCCAAGTGCTGCTCTGTGCTATTGTAGTTGGGCACTTCTTGCACCAGGAGAATCCACGTATAAAAAGGGGAAGAACTTGGTGTATTTAACCATCAGAAAACCTCTGGATACATCTGCATGGAGTGGTGCAGGCGCTTTCAGCCTTTGCTTCACCTTCTGGCCTTGCTCTGTGCATCTTCCCAGGTGGAGCAGCCTTTCAGTTTAAGCATTTTTTGCTCTCAGGGAGCACAGCAGCTTCTGGGTATGCAATACCCAGACACACAATGCAATAACCTCACACTCTGGCACTGCTGCCTTGTGTCCTCTCCCAATGAGTCCCTGACCATTAAAGCCACCATCCATCATTCACCGTGTACAATAAACCAGGAGACTGTATCTTACAGCCTGAGGCACCTCAAGCAGGTATGAATTTTTTAAGCATAAGTTCATCTTTACCTTGTCCCAAACGTGTCATGAATAACTTATGTGGTTTGTTAAATGTCTGTAAAACAATCCTGAAATTCAAACTGATGATGTGGCCCCAGCAGCTCTCTAACATTTGTAGAGGGAAGTTTGCTTGGGCTGTAGGTTGGACTCAACTGCCTTGCAGACAAGGTTTCCAGGCAACTTGGCAAAATTCTAATAATTAGAGTCTGCACCATCCCAACAAAGTATGACTGGATTGGAATCCAACATGCCCAACCACTGGAGTGTGACCATTCATGGTAAAAAATGCTCAAGTAGAGGATTAAGAAATTTGTAAAATCACAATTCACTGGTTTTCTAGTGTTTAATGACCACAAGAGGTCAGGGCTTCTGTTTTTAAATCTCATGTCACAGAAAAACCCTATCAGAGTGGAACATCTTTACATGTATGATTTCCAGAGCAGCTTAGTTTGAAGACTGATGTGCTAGCTCACAGAGACATCTGCACCCTTTCACCACCTCTGGCCATGTTTTCTTGCCTCCTCCTTTGCCCTGCTACTGGTAATTTTGCTGCCATGCAAAGTGTCAGCCTCATTTTCTGATCTGGCTGAAAAGGCAGAGGTCAGCCCTGTGGATGTAGGTGGTAGAGCACAGGGAGTGTTTGGGGGGCAAAGAAGCAAGGGGGCTGTGGGTGCTTTTGCTCTTGGTAGTAGCACAGTAGTTAATGGCCTCATGCTGACTATGAAACTATCCCAGGTACTTTGTTAGCCCTTACTGTGTTCAAATAATGACCAGAACTAGTCCTGGGAAGCATGGGGAATCTGAATGGCAGTGATCCCAGCAGCCTTGAGATGACCAACTTTGATGGGAACCTAAGGACAGGATGGCAAACCAAACAGGCAGGTTCTCCTGGGCAACTAAGGACACATTTGGATCATTAAGTATGGAGCAAGGAATGCAAATTCCTTAGGGTGGATCATGTGTCATCTTATAGGTGTGCAGGTCATTTGTACCTCTATTCCTACTGGAAGACAGTTCTGTCATCTCTGTCCTAAGATGTTTAGTCACTATCTTCTGATTTCTAGACTAGGTCACGCAAGGCATGGTTTTACCCATGGAGAAAAGAGGCAAGTTTAGCTGTTAAGAGAATTCTTTGTCGTGGGGTTTGATGGGGTCTGGTGTTCTGAGGTTCACCTGGAACTGCACTGAAAATATCCAAACTCATTTGGCCTTTTGAAGTAGTGAGGTTAACCTCAAAAAGGAAAGGTTACTCAAGGGAGAACTCTGAAGAGGAAAAGGACTTAGGGCACTTTATATTCTGGGAGAGAAATGCACCCAGTGTCTCAAAACAGTGAAGATCTGAAGCAAAGCACAGTCTACAAAGCAAACAGCCCTTACAGCAACCATTCTTCTCCTCCTGTGTTATCACACCTGTTTATCCCACCTATTTCTGTTGTCAAATTTTTTTAATGTCCCCAGTGTTGATATTAATGGCCTTGCTTTTCAAACCTGCACTAAAGCACACCTGTCCTTGGAGGCAGCCTCAGTAGCAACTTGTGTCAGGACTGTCCTCCCATTAGAGAATGGGGTCTTTAAGTTCCAATAAACTTGCCAAGGTAGAAATTCTAAGCCTAAGACTGGAGTAATGCACACATTCTCTTGGACACCAGGAATAATATGCACGGACATGGCTGTGCTAGGAACTTTGTCATGAGCTAATCCGTGTTATGCCAGAATAATCATTTGCTATCAGCCTCCTGCTTCCAGAGCATCGGAATAGCACTCCTATTGGGTTTCTGTTTTTGCTTTAAAGTGTGTGTCAAGCCCCAGGGACGTGATTGTTTTGTAAAGATGAAACTCGCTGCCTCCTCTCCTGAGACAGAGTCAGAAGTGTGAATTCTAAAGGACCCGATGAAGTCTTTAAGTGGCTAAAACAGATAAAATACCAGCACTGGGTTCTTTAGCATGCTAACAGCAAACAGGAGCTTCAGAAGCAGAAAGGCCTCCTAAATACTTATGATAATGTCTAACAAGAATAGAAGATGTCAGACAAAATAGCAGCTACGCATCTTAAGGAGAAGCCTTGATGTTTCCTTAGCTTGCTGGATATTTATCAAAGCATAACCTGTAGGTTAGTCTACAAAGCACTAGAAAACAAAGGCTCTGTGTTTGGATCTTTCAAGGGGGAAGGTTAAACAAAGGACACTGAAGTATGCTGTGTCAGAAGATCTTTGTTTCTAGGCATCAGTGGAATAGAGGATTTGGAACAGCCTTCTCACTTCTTTCGTTGCCCTTGCCCATGGGTGTTTAAAAAAAAAATAAAAAATTGATATTTTGTTGATGTAGTTGTTTGAGCAACTGTATGTGCATCACCCAGAACATGAACTATTCATAGCCCAGAAAGTATACTGTGACCCACTCCACTCAGGTTTCAAAGTAGAAACAGATTAAGGATTTTCAAGATAAACTCATTTGCTCAGGAAATACTGTGAGTTTAGAAACAAAAATGAGTAAAACCGATCTATGACCAAATTACACAATTGAGTGGTATGTTCTATATCAAAGAGATTCGTCCTGTTTCTTCTTAGGACTGGGTAAACCAGTTGCATCTCTGGTGAGAGATGCATCATGGTATTGCTGAAATTAGGAGCTCTTTCTTCAGGTGCCATATAACAAAACCACTGTAGGGAACTGGACTAAGGTAAAAGTATTATCATAATTTTTAAAAAGCCTTTGTTTCACAGAAGGACCGTCACCCAGGGTGGGCTCTTACCTCTTCTCTGAGTCCTTTATGAAACTCAGTAGCCATGCTCCTCCTCAACTCAGTAGGCTGAGGAAATTCCTTTCAAGGCTCCCTTGTCCACACTATGAAGGGGAAATGTCTTTTTCTTTTCTTTGTACTCCAGAGTCTGGAGCTTATACACCACATTTAAACAAAAGGCTGAGATACAGCTTTATCCCATGGGTAGTGGCTGCTTCATGTAAAGGTTCAGAGACTCGTGTAGAAGCCAGGTAATAGGTCTGCTCTGACATCAGCACATCCTCTAGCTGGTGCCAATGCCAGATGTTCTACAGGGTTAAGTTGTGGGAATGCAGTCCCACCTCTACAGGCTCCGAATACTTCACCAGCATAAGCAACTCAAAGAACAAGAAAAAATGCTTTAAAAGCAGGAAAATCACACTGAAACCACAAAAGGCCCAAGAGGGTCACTTTAAACACAAGTGAAATACCTTGTCTTAAAGCAGCCTGGTCAGGTTTCTTCTGAGTGGGGAGATGTATCTACACAGAGGGACTGATGTGGCTGGGGCACCATTAATACACAGCTGGTACCCACTGCATTAGCTGTGTACACATGGGTTGGTTGCCTCATACTGATCACTTTTCTCCAAGCACCTGCTCTCAGCTGCTGCTCCAGACCATACACTAGACTAGATATTCCCCTGGGATGTTTCAGTACTTGCCTTGTGTCTATTCAAAGCCATACAGTTCATCTCCTGTAACTTCTCAGACCAAGAATGTCCTGCTCCTTGATGTCAGTAAAATCTGCCTCTTGATGCTACAGGTTTAGAAACCAGGAAAGTTGAAAATCGGCCTTTTTCCAAATATGTAAGGTGGTTTTCTACGTTGCCTGCAGGCTTCACATTTTAAGAAGAAACTTTCCCTCTCTAATGGCTGATTCTGTTGAGGGGATCACACAATCTGGTGATGATAGCTATTGAAATGTCTGTAATGTAAAATTAAATGGGTCATTCTGTGTATTTCAGTGATAGACATAAAATATCATAAAAGTTGGGCGACTGCAGATGGAAATTGCTTTTTTTTACTTTTTGCCACTGAAGTGAATATAATCAATGTACAACAGAGAATAAAAGGGTTTAACATGTCATTTGGATCATGGGGACAACTCTGCTGTATGAAGTTAAGATGCTTAACTTTTAATGTTGGTTGCTCGAAAGAGCCTCTCCAGAGTAGTTTTCCATTCCCTAGAAACATGGCCAGGATAAATGCTCCATAAATAAAGGAAGGGACACTCAGTGGAACTTGAAGTGATCAGAAGAGACGTAAAAGATGGCCCTGGGTTTTAGATACTGCATTTCTACTCCAAACAGCTGGGTTCACTTGCAAGCTCCCACAGGCTTCCTGTGAGTGCAGAGCAGTTACCTGAGGCTGTGCTTCCCATTTATAAACCAGAGGAACAAAGCAGTTTTAATGCAGTTTTACAAGCCTCTGTTTACTACAATCTCGGGAGCAAAAGGCCATTTTTTTCCCTCTTGATATCAGAGGAAAGAACAACTTAAAGAACAACTGCTTAAAGAACAACTTGGATACAGCAGCTGCATTTTATCTGATTTTTTTTAATACATAATGTGTTTAACATGCAGGTTTTAAAGCATTTTACTTTTTTCTTTTAAACTGTAATTTAAATATTGACTAAATGAGGCCATTTCTTTCTCCACTGGTCCTTGGAACACACTGTGGGAAACCAGCCAGTCAAGAACCACACCATGGCTCAAAAATACTGTTATATGCTTTTATATACTGGCCACAGTGATGTGCCAGTGATGAACCTCATCTGCATATTAATATAAAGCATATTAATGCAAGATTCATCATGTGGAAAGGCTTTTCTCTAAAGTCTGCAATTCCAAGGCAGGAAGGAGAACTTTGCCTTTAAAAAGCAACCTTTGCTTTTTGATCAGTTTCTGTGGGCTTGGTTTGGGGTGCGGGGGACTTTGGTAGTTTGGGGCAGGGGGAGGCAGTCCTGGTGTGATGTTGACTGAAATCAGGCAGCATAATCTCCTGGGGACATCTGAACTTGAATAAACTCCAAATAAATTGGGATGGAGACACCCCCATGGAAAATGGGGCCAGAGGGTATGTGTTAGAGAAGAGTGTATGTCCCTTCTGCAGGTTGGGGACAAGATACAGACAGCCTTTAGGGTATATTTAGGGTGTACTCACTTGGCAACAGCTCAGTTCAGTGCTGTCTTCTTTATTTTACATTACCTGTAACTTAACAGTCTTTATAGGCAACATAAACTCTCTCAATGTGCTACTATGCTAAGGGAGCAGAGCTGTGGAAGAAGGGATTTGGTAAAGAGGGCCAATAATCCTCTCTTCATTTTTTGATGTTTCCCCAGAATTGTTCCTAATTACCCATTAGTAGTTGGACTTTTCTAGTTGTGCTCCCAAGGAGCATCTTCCCAGGGACCTTTAGCTGAGAAGGAATTGCCTTCATGTGCCTTCTGCCTGCACCAGGAGGGGAAGGGAAGGGAAGGGAAGAGAAGGGAAGGGAAGGGAAGGGAAGGGAAGGAAAGGGAAGGGAAGGGAAGGGAAGGGAAGGGAAGGGAAGGGAAGGGAAGGGAAGGGAAGGGAAGGGAAGGGAAGGGAAGGGAAGGGAAGGGAAGGGAAGGGAAGGGAAGGGAAGGGAAGGGAAGGGAAGGGAAGGGAAGGGAAGGGAAGGGAAGGGAAGGGAAGGGAAGGGAAGGGAAGGGAAGGGAAGGGAAGGGAAGGGAAGGGAAGGGAAGGGAAGGGAAGGGAAGCAAGGCCCATAAGAGGATTCACTTCCCAAACACGTGTGCTCCAGACTAAAATGCTGGTGTCAGTCTGTCACTGACAGACACCCCAGGCACCTTGATAGAAGACGTGGTCCTTAAACCTAGGGCACTGGGTCCTTCCTTATGAGTGGAATCTGATTGCCTGCAAATAGCTGTGATGCAGGACTTTGGGGTGATCTGCACCCTCCTGGGGTAGGAGCAGAAAGCCAGACTGCAGCACCTAAGATGACATTTAGGTGCCTGCATTGGAGTAGCTGAACCCTGTTCTCTATGACCAGTGTCCCAGCACATCTTCAGGTCACCCAGAGGGGACCAGGCTGCATTTCTGTTTGTGCTGACATCCTGTGGGAGCCAGACCAAGCTTCTGCAGCCAGACAGTCTTGGAGACAGCTGCTGGAGAGAGCCCTAGAGATTTGGAGGGGGCTTCTTCCAGCACCCCAGGATGGTGTCTAATTCGAAGGGAACAGTTCTTCATGCATCTGAGGCAGTGACTTGCAAAAAGTTTATTGCAGTGAAAATCCTGTTAAAGTGAGCATTTATCCAAGCCCCGTGGGGGTTTGCCATATAGAGAAGTGAGATTGCAGTCTCCTGTCATCTATTTAGACCGTATACAATCTGTGGAGCATGTATCAGCTTTTCCTCTGTGTTCAGCACCGTGAGGCTCAGGTCTCTGCTGAGCCCCCAGCTATGGCTGTGATTAAAGGAGTCTGGGGCAAAAGGTGGCTCGTGGTGTGAAGTCAGAGACCACAAATAATACAAACAAGATGCCAAGTGTGGTCTGGTTTGGATTTTTGGTTAATGCTTCCTTGTGGCTAATTTAGGACTGAAGCTCAGAGATTCTGTGGTCAGTTCAGCCACTGTGATCTGGTAACAAATCTGTCCTTGCAGAGGCAGAAAATAAAAAGTCACAGCATCGTGTCCTCTTTTGCAAGCCAGCTCCTGGGGTGCTTATTTAGAAAAGCTTCCCAATGACTCCTGTATTATGAATGTACAACATCCACAGGAATGTAACCCAGGAGTGTGACCCAATAAATGCTGCTTCTTCAGCCATCAATCTGTTTCGCATCATGTTGTTCCCTCAACTGTTAATCCAGATGTTATTTACATCAGTACAGTAACATTAAACGCTTGTACAAGCAGTATTAATGGCATCAATAACAATACTAAACGTAAATAGTGGCAGCACTGATAGTAATACTTCCAAAGCAGCTTGTAATTGTAACAACCTGTCATTCCTCTGCTAACTCGTGCTGACTCAAGATTAAATTGCTCTATGTGTGGAAAGCAACATGCAAAAGAGCCCATCTGTGCCAAGACTGTTTTCCTCCCTTTGTTGTTTTTTTTTTTTGTTTGTTTGCTTACACCGACTAGCTGAGAAAATGTCACCATGCTTTACCCTCTTTATTGTTACCGTGTTTCTGACTGGCACAGTTCACAGGCTGTTAGTCCTTGGAAATGGAGTATAGAAATGGGATAAATATGAGTCCTTCTGACCCAGCAGAGGCTGAATGCTGGTGAAACTGCACTGACTTGGGTGGGTTAGCTCCTGATTTATGGCGATGCCATCTGACCTCCCTGGTCAATTATTTAAAAAAATAATAAAAATGTGTTAGTTGTCAAAATATCCTCTGGCTATGTTTCCTACTGTTCTGGTTTTTGAGCTATTTCTGGTAACTTTGCAACATCCATAGCAGCTAAATTTCCTTAAAATGTCTCTTGTCTAGAACAAATGTGACCCATTCCTGCTCCTGGGTGCAAATGGAGTCTCACAAGGAAAAGAATTGAGACTTGTGATGTGCAACACATCAAAAGCTGCTGGGGTTTCATGAATTCCTTGGGTAAAAGGATTGCCTCCAAAGTGAAGACAGGTAAGCTTTCAGCTCCCCATATTACAATTTCTTTTCCTTCAATACAGCATGTTTCTCATTCTTAATTAAATGGATATGTTTTCCTGTGTTAAGAACATGCAGAAAAAAAGGGGTTTCCTGCATTCCTTGTAGAATTCTCTGCTTGGCTCTATTTGTTATAAAGCAAGCAAAGAGTGATTCCCATAAGGCAGGCATTTAACATGCCTTGTTTTTTGGATGTAAGGCCTATCACAGATGGGTGAATAAAGAATAAAGCTGTATGCCTTCAATGTACTATGGATCAAGCCTTAGGTCATTAAGTAGTTGAATGGTTCCTGCTCTTAGATGATGATAATAGAGATGGTTGAACTATGACATGTATTGAGGAAAAGCTAAGAAAGCCGTAGCTCATAATCTGTTTTATTATGGATTTTATAGGGAACCAAGCACCTTAGGACCCATATCCACAGCAGCAGTTTTGGGGTAGGACACTTCTTTTGCACTTGCAGTCACGAGATAATGAATGGAGCAAGGAGATGGTTGCTGTGGAAGTTGTGCAATGTGGTAATCTGTTCTCATAAAATGGAGAAAACCCCGTTTTGCTGCAGCAAAGGGAAGTTGTGAAACACAAATGACTGACAGCTGCTCCCTGACAAACCCTGTAGCAGCAGTCTCAGATGTCATCATGCTTGAGTGTCTCTCCTTTCCAGGGAAAATGGATTTGTTCTAAGCTGGCTGTGTGTGAATCAAAGCAGTAGAGGGAAAGCCAGGCAGCATGTGGAGGGGCCATCATGACCTGTGCAGCAGCAGGGTGGATGCCTGGGGCAGCAGCTTTTTGAGTCACCACAGCCAAATTCAATAGGGAATATCACCCATTGTCCTTCACTAAACAATATTAAGTGCCTAAAGCCTGTCTACAGAAAAGCACTAAACAGGCAAAAAGTCATATTTCCATGTCAGCCTTTCTGACAGCCTTACCTTTAAAACCACTGTTGAAATCACCATTACCTTCTGTCTCTTCAATTTTCCATTTGATTGTGTCATGTAAGTTATAAACAGAAATGTAAAATGAACAGTAACAAGCCCAGCCCAGGGTACTCCTTTTTAAAGATTATAAACCATTGCAGTTTCATGAGCTCTGGTGATTCTGGGTTTAAATCAGTGGCTGGAGCCTGGACAGTTTGCTCATGGGTTGACATCACCACCCTGTCATTACTCCCTGACCACTCTCTTACCATGTTTTCAGGCAACTGCAGGAGAAACATCTCCATATGTCCCAGAACAAATGAACAATTTTGTAAAGGGATGTTACATTGAGGTGTTGAAGTCAAAGGTATTCATCTGGCCTGGCTTATAGAAGAGGCCAAATGAAAGGATCATTGTAATGATACCTTCTGGCCTTTTAAAAAAAAGTTAGTATGTAGTTTTTGGGGGTTTTGGAAGATTCTGCACATTTGATTGTAGTGAGAACTGTAATAAAACTTCACACTAAAATTTAAAAACCTAAAAAAAAATAAATAAATAAAAAGAAGAAAATAGAAAGTCAAAACTATAAATGTAGTCTTGGCATGGGTGGTCGTACCTTGTTGCAGCTCTAGCTGTCTGTAAGTGTGCTTCTGGAAAATTTTTTCTAAAGAAATTAATTACTTGTTCTCTGGAGGGCTCTGAATATGAAATAGGAGTTTCAAAAGTTGGAGGGAGATCCTCCTTTGTATCATAAACTGTGTTTTAACTGTGCTTGACAAGTAGAGTTCAGAAATATAGCCTAAAATTCAAATGTTTGTTCAAATCTTATTGGACCTGCAGAAATCTCTGAGTTTCGCAAATTGGGCTTAAATTTTGTGATAACCAGATTCTTCAGGAAAATGACAGTATTTCTGATGGGTCCTAAAATAACAGCAGCATAATCTTCTGCAATGTATTCAGCCTACTCTTCTGATGATGTAGGGATTGCAGAAGAAAAGTATGGAAATAGAAGATGTTGATTTCTTTTTTTTTTTCTCTTAAAGAATATCTCCAGCTGTAGAAAAGATTGTATTTTCATTTCACAGTTCCATAAGATATCTTTTTCCTTCCTGACAGTTGTGGCCAATTTCCCCTCAGATAGAGGTGGTGCCAGACTCTCTTTTGCCAAGAATTCAGCCCATCCAAATTGCTTTGTGTTTGCTGTGGATTGAAAGCACAGGCACAAGCTGACACCTCCCCCCACAATCCTATCTCTACATCCCAGTTTATTCTCTGAGTTAGCCTGTTTCCTTGTCACCCTGTCTTATACTACAAGGGATGGAGTTTTAGAGGTATTTAGCGATGCCCCTAATGTGTAATCTGGCACCTGAAATATTTCTGAAATATTTGGTGCCATTGGAACCTGAAAGTTCCTAAGAAAGTCCATCTTCTACAGTAGGATGCAGGTTGTTGCAGCGTGCATACCCAAAGTAGACTCATACCCAAAAGCCCCATCTGTGGGACTGCATCAAAGCAGGGCCTTCCCACTGAGCCCTCCTAAAACATTAATGACAGAGTCTCCTTTGGGCAATTGAATACAAAATCCTTTTCCTCGTCTGACCACAGGAATGAGAGATGAGTAAGATTTTGCTTTTGAAATAACTCAGCTAAAGGCAGGTCTGCTTTCTGGCCTTGTCGTAGAGGCTGACACAGGAGTAAAGCAAGGTGACCTGCTCTCTGAGGCTCCTGGTGGGAGTTTTGCTTCCATGTGCTGGGACTGATGCTCCCAAATCACTAGGCCCTTTCCAATGAGTGCAATACCCTGTGGCAATGTTCAGTGCACTCGTGAGGGCACAGGAAAAATTCTTAACATTTTTTTAGTTGTTGTCATTGCTTTTCTGTGTAAGGCAGCTCTGTTCCTCCTGCTAGACAGAAGGTTTGTCCTGTTCAACAGGATTAATAATGAGCCACTCTCTCTCCTTATGTTGACCTCTGTCATTTCTCTGGACACCTGCATTGCCCACCAATCCCTCTCATGCTCCTGCCTCCTGCTATCTCTTCTTGGTCACACTGAGGGATGCTCCAAGGGCAGAGATCACCTTGCTGTTACTGTTTCTGTACTGCCTGCGGTGGCCACAGAATCTTATGGTCCTCAAACCACTAAATATATCACTTTTCAGGCCCCTCCATCCACCTGCATGTTAACTAACTTTTGCAGACTCAGTTCTTGAATCTTGAAAGAGAAGATACTCAAGCCCAGCAAACCCCGTGAGTACATCCACAGCCTGTGTGAAAGCACCACTGGAATTTCAAATGCTTTGATTAGACTGGAGAACCAAACCCACACAAGTCACTCAGTAGGACTTGAGCATTGCTCTGCCACTGGTATCTTATGAAAAATGCCCTGCTCTGGAAACAGCAACTTCATAGCACTCCACGAGTGCTCCAGTGGCTGGTGCTCATTTCATGCCTAATGTAAACAGCACAAAGTCCGAGCTGGATTTTGAAGACTTACATTGCACAGAATTAAAAGCATTTTCTTTGTTACTGCTCAGTAACAAAATGTCACTTTGTCCAGCCCCATGAGAAGAGGGTTTTGCTGTACACCCTCCCGGGAAATTCCTCTTGGCTGGCAGTCAGGAGAGTGGCAGCATTTTGAGCACTGCCACAAGATGCTGCAATTATTGTACTGGTGTTTCTTCACATTTCAAGCTGTTCTCTTAGTGTCAGCCTGGGCACATTAAACATGAGGGTGCTCTGCAGACTCCCCCGTGATACCTGTATATATCTCTGACAAAAGCAGATCCCAGAAACAAGGATACAGAGGAGGTTGTTTTGCCCCTCTCTTCTTTGCTGGTGGGACTGGTGGTGATTCAGGCTTGAATCTGGAGTCAGTTAAAAATATGCCAAAAACGTGAGTGTAGCTATGCAAAACATTTTACAAAACCCAGGAACATTTCACAGGAACCAACTGTGTGTGCTGCAGTGTTTGGGGTTTTTTTCATTAGATTAAAGAACTAGAATGAAGCAGTGTGATTCAAAGTGGTCACACAATAATAATAATAAATAATAAATAAAAGCTGCTCTGAAATCCTTTAATTGGAAATAAAAATCAGCTTTTGCTAAGCAACCTGGAGAGAGGGTACAAAGAGAAGGGAGGGAGGATGGATTTGGAGCCCCATTGAATGATCTATTATGCTGAAACTGCTTTTATCTTTTGTTTGGTGCAGTTGTTGAATGCAAAGTTGGCTTCATCTGTGTGACATATGTGGCAGACGCCTCTTTGGTCTGTGCATCCTACAGGGTGCAAAAGACCAGCTGGCTCAGCAAATTCCTCCCAGTATTATTTGCTGCTTATCTTAATACCAGGCGTGTGCAGGAATCTTCTGACATCCTTGGGAAAGACGGACTTGCAGAAGAAGAGGGAGGCTGGGAAGGAGGGAGCAGGGGGATAGAGTGCGAGGGTCCTCCTGGCAGCCCAAGAAGCTTCTACCAGTGCCCATATTCTGGCATGGGCTGTGGGAATGGTTTCCCTGCCTGTTCTCTGCCCTCAGACTGGCAACAGGCATGTCCCATTTGGTGAATAGACAGACCCAAAGCCAGCTGAACACTGAGTGTTTTGGTTGAGCAAGTTCTCTAAAACCACCACTCAGGGCCTCTTCCCAGGCAGCTTAGCAGAAGCAGAGCCTTTCCACCTGCTATAAGGCTTCCAACAAGTTCCTTCCTATTTGTTATCTCCATTGCTTGGCCACTTTGGACCCCCTGTGTCATTCCAGTTTAACAGACAGGCAGCACAAGCAGAAGGCAGTGGGAGTTATTTACCCATCATATGATGGTAACCAAACTCCTGAGAAGTGACTTAGTGGTTAATGTCTGCTTGGACTATGGATGATATTATTCCCCTCCTACAAGCTTTGACAAGACTCCTGTCTGATGGAGAAAAGCCTGATCTAACTGATGTAACACCCCCCCCCCCCCTTTGTAGATGGAATCACCTCTCTGCTGCAAAGCTATATGAAATATACATCTGTCTATCTACAGAGGTGAAAAATATGAAGATTATTCTAATCAAGTTGATAAAAACACCTATTCGTGTTGAACTCCTCTGGAAAACACTAAAAGTGATTCTGGTCCAGGAGGGGTCTGGCATGGGACATTCACAGGCAGCACATGGTGTATTTTTCATTTCCGATCTGCACCTGTAATGAGCTTTATGGCTGAAAGAAAAGTGGACAACCTACAATAAAGGTGCTATAGCCAGAAAAAAAAAAAAAAAATTCTAATTTATGGCGATTTAAACACGCTGTACCTGCACTGCCTTTTGAAAACTGTGATTGTAAAAGAACTATAACATGAAAAACGTGGGGTGGAATTTATTAAAGGCCAGGCTACTTTAGCAAAGCCAAGATCTGAGCTGCTTGAAATGTAATGTGGTGCTTATAAACTAAAGGCATAAGTTATTAACTTAAACTAAATGATTTCAGATTTGTGTTCAATGGACTTGGTAATTATACCAAGGAATTTAAGCTGACCTCATCAAGCCTGCTTTCTCTTTTAAAATGTATTTCTGTGTCAATTAAAATGCCTGAGTATAAAAAGCAAAGTTTTTATAGGCCCAGCCATACAAATTCATTATCGCACTATTATATACTTGGCAGTCTACAAATATGCCAGTGATTAACTTCGTGTGCATTAGCTGCCTGTGTTGTAGCATTTGAGATAAGTGTGGCTATTGTCTACACTCAGCTTACTGAAATTGCCATGGATAGAGACCTTGGTTATCCTGGAGAAAGCAAGTCCTTCCTGGCTGATAGCAGCTTCTGCTACATGAAGCTTGTACTGCGCACAGAAACATCACAGGCAAGAGACAGATAACTGTTCCCAGAAAATGACTGCTGGAGAGGCAGGCTTTCTGCAGCGTGCCAGAAGGAGATGGCAAATTCCCAACCTGGGTATCAGTTCTCACCTCTGCCCGTGTATAGCTGGTTGGCTGTGGCCAACATCTTCCCTCTCCATGTGTTTCCATCATTATATTATTCCCATCTCGTTTATATGTCTGCTTTATGTTGTAAATTTTATGGGGCAGGGACTGTTTTATGAGTGGCTGTGATTGTACCATTGTAGCATATTATCAGCAAAGCTGAAATTTCTGTAACACTTGGTTCTGATCCTCTGTCTTACCACTGTGATGGCAGTGGTGGTGGGAAATTGAAGCAGATCACCAGTGGACACCGAGACCCAGGGAAAAATATCTCCTTCCTTTCCATTCCATAATTGAAGTGACAAATCAGGCCAAAAAAGGCAAAGAACCATCCCCAGGGGGCACCCAGAAGGGCAAATGCAGAGCAGGGCACACCTCAGACTTCCAGCATTGCAGTTTGGTGCTGAAGCTGTAGATTCATCCTTTCCCCCTCTACCTTCAAGGCTGTTTAGTTAAAAAATACAATGATACCTAATCCTCTTGGTGAATATTTCAAAATACGTAATATAAAACTCAATAAAATGATAATGTCCATAGGAGAGGAAACTATTTCCTCAGTGTAATGGGCTCCCTCTGTCAGATAAATGCTGGAGCAAAACCTTCAACTGTGATGGTGATAGACATCAGGGGAGGCCCAGGGGAGATGTGTTTGATGCTGTGACTGGGTATTTTTTTCTCTTGTGCTTTATATGCTGGCATCTGGGATCTTGTTTTCTGGAGGTGCTGAGTAGCCACATTCCCTATGGGAGATGGTGGTGCTCAGCACTTCCAAAAACTGTGCCTTTAAAGATGAATCCTGCTGATCTTGGCTGTGTCGAAAGGTGAGTGAGAGCTGCTCAGGAAGGCCATGTTTTTGAGTGAATCTGTGAAAGAAACAATATAGGGCTCTTCTGCTATTTTTAACCTTTGGGAAGAGTAATGTGTTTCTGGGCTCCAGCTGGAGCAAGTGTCAGGAGTGGCAGTGGGAGAAGTGAACCTTGGCTTTAGTGTCTCAGGGCAAAAAGCAGACCTAGTCATTTAGGGAAGCAAGAGGCTGGGGTTCCAAACTCGGTGTCCTCATTTGCTCCATCAGTGGCAGCTTTTGGCCCCACACATTCTGAGGTGAATGCCACTCTCATACTGCAGTTGGGGAGCCAGTCCTAGAGGGGCCATTTGGGCTTCACATTCACATCAGGGCTTCAAGACATCATGTAGCCAAGATGAATTTTACTCTAAATTTAACCTTATAAAAAGTTGAGACCTGGTCTAGCCAGTCAGGTTCATCTGCAGTCAAAAGTGAGGGCAGATACAATGACAAGACCTCCAGGTTGTAGGATGCCCATCCTTTGGAGATGCAGAGGCATGTGGGAGAGAAACCTCATCTGCTTGCTTGATATCAGACACAATTTTTAGCTGCCTGAAGGTATAAGATGAATTCCACCCTGAGTGGATCAGCAATATGCATCAGCACCCAAAGCCCACCTGACATGGTGGTCTCTGGGTGTCTGACTTGTAAGAGACCTGATCTGGGTGACTGTTAACTTCTTCAGGCACAACAGAATAGTCCAGGAGTAGGAAGCACAGATGAAATCATCTTTATGTATATGAAATGATCACTTCTGTCTTAGAATATAAACAAAATCAGGCAATGTAAAATGAGCTGTGTTGTATTTTTTCTGTTTAAAAAAAAAATACCTGATGAACTTATCTGCATAAGAAGTCTTGCTATGATTAGACCCAACCAGCCTGGGAGGAGCCCAGAGATTTCCATACCAAGTTCTGCATCTCTCTAGTAGATCTTGTTTTATATTTCTGGTAGGGATGGAGGCAGAAGACAGTGATGTTATTACCTTGTGTCTCTGCAATCTGTGCCCATATGAAGGTCACACCAGTAGGTGGATATTACAGCCTCCTGGTTTTAGTCAGCTTACAAATAGGCTCCTTACTGCTTGTGGTAAAATGAAGACAAGAGAGAGCTGGAAGGGAGATATGTGCTCTGTTACTGCTTTACAGCTAAAGAAATAATTGAGAGAGTTGTTTGTGATGAAGGCAAAGACTAGACACAAATTTTCTATTTTGCTTCATGCATGAGATGACTCTGAACATCTCTGGGAAGGAGATCAGTCCCACTTGGCAAATAAAACACTTGGGGGTCACAAGCATCTTCGCCAATTCCTGCAAACACCTTGTACCTCAGGTGTGGCAAATTCCAAGGCATGAATGGAGGGTGGTGTGATAGAGGTCCTGGTATGTATTTTACTCCTGTGCAAATAAAGCTCAATTATTGAAGTTTTTGGAATTAAAGAGGACAATTATGTATGCAGGGGAATACTTAACACAGTTAGACATGTCACAAAATGAGACTCAAACTGATGCATTATTATTTAATTAGTATTGCTCCGTTTCAGCAGACCCATTTGTACTTGTACATATCACAAGCCCTTAATATAATCCATTCAAGCACAACTGTGGCACAGACATAAACAATTAAAAAAAGTAACTCTCTGTTAATGGAATAGCAAGAAGCCTGCTCTGGGTCTAGAGTAATCCTTATCTTTCAGGAGGGGAATTTGGCAGTGCCCACCAAACAAATCACATAGGAATTGTTCTGTGGGTTTGGAATATTTGGGTACTCAGGGAATACTGAACCTGGTATTTCTATTGTGATTCCCTTTGGTTCCCAGCCTGGTTCCCAGCAGAAGATGTCATAAACCATGTGTTGTCCTATATCTACTGGGGCAAAACCAGACCTTTCCTTGAACATACCCCTAGATCTACACCTAAGGTAGATCTGACAGTGCCCCTATTACAGTGCTCTCAGATTAGGGTTACACTTCTCTTCAAGACACTTATGGCATCCTCTCTGCTTCCCTCTGTGCCCAAATAGTACTTTGTTAGACATGTCTCCTGGTTTGAGAGGAGAAAAATTAACATCATTCATCAAGACAGGTCACCTTCTCCTGCCTTCCCGAGCAGGACCAGCATGGCAGCTCCAGGGTTTTTTCGTGCACCATCATTGAGATCCTGGAATTAGTAACCCTGGGTACTGCTTTGTACCATTTGGGACTTTTCTGGTTGGGAAATAACTACCACCTGAGGAGTGAGGGTTTCTGTGTTTGCATATTCGTTTATATCTTTGACTATCTTTATGTGTATGTAATTTGTTGTTTTATTGCTATATATTATTTCATTAAACCTATTCTTTTTTTTTTTTCTTTTTTCCCAAATTTCAAGTCTCTCTCCATTATTCTCCTTTTATCTTCCCCTGGGAGGATAGTGGGGGGATAACAGAGCATCTGTCACCTGAGTATTGGCTGAAACTGTGTCAACACAGCAGGTAAAGATGGGGAGATGATCACCATGTCATTGTCTTGAAACATCTGCAGGTCTGCTAGGAGGTGTCTTGACTGAAGGAATTTCAGTTGTGTTACAACTCAAAAGGTGCCAACATGTTCACATACCTTAACTCTGCATATATGTGTTTATGTGAACCTGAACTTTTCTTTGTCTACATTTTAAAGTGCTACTATTCAATTTCCCACTGAAAAGAAACAAAAAGCCTAGTCCCTACCACTGTTACTCTTTGCCAGACATAAATTTTACAGGGATGTACAACCTGAAGATGGCTTCAAAGAAATGGAGAACATCAGTCACTCCTAAACCTGGTGGCAGTGCTGCAATGCTGTGACATTACTGTTGAGTTTGATACCAAGGACTCTGTAACTTAGAAAATTGTCTACAAAAAGAAAGTGCAAGACAACCCATCTTTGGGCAGGTGAGTGGTCAGGATCCCTTTTGGTGGTGCTTTCTATGATTTTCTCTGAAGATGTGCACTTTGTGCTGCAATAGTCAACAGCAACATAGAATTAGAGAATTATTCGGGTTGGAAGAGACCTTAAAGATCATCTAGTTCCAACTCTGAGAAAGTATTACCATTTATTTTTTTCTTCTGGGAAATCATGGATGTCTCAATTTTTTGCCATTACAGCCATTCATTATCCTTGCTTAACTTTTCTCTGTCTGCTGTGGGAATCAGTGAAGAGCTTGACAAGATAGCAGAACTCCTCACACCATTTATATTTGGTATAATAGCTTGGGACATATGGATATTTGTTTCCCCCAAACCAGAGACATGCTGTGAAAGTAGATGCCTGTTAACTCCCTGCCTGCTGAGCCAGAGGAGTGAGCTCAAGGGAATGCTTGCTGATCCAATGGACTTCTGGAGCAGACCCAGCCCCAGTTCCATCCATCCAGGACTGGATCTGTCCCCACTGCAGCTTCAGTTTTGAAAGGGCTGGGTAAGAGGGGAATGCTCCCTTCCCTGCATTTCATCCTCTCATCAGAAGAGACATGGAGGCAGTGAGCTAGAGAAAGGCAGCTGATTGTGCAGCATGCTGGGAAGAGTGAGAGAAGCACAATTAACTTGGCTGGTGGTGATAAAAAACTGCTCAGAGTATCTCCCTGTGCCTAAATCAGTGGCACTTATAAGGACCTGAATGAAAGTACTGCAGTGCCATGACAGGTGAGCATTTTTTTTTCTAGCCCAAACCTAGGTTATGCTGTGAATGATCTGGGCCAGGGACCTGGCCTGACAGCCTTGTTTGTCATTTGAGAAGGTTGTGACAACATCCATTAATCTTTTTTAAATTCTTCTCTTACCCATGTGTTTTTTTAAGCAGGGGCTTGTAGAATGAGCTATTTTGTCTCTATTTCCAATGATCAGTCTCTCTGAAGTCAAGCCCTTATTTATTTATACAGGGTTAATATTTGTGAGGCTCATCAGTGAAGTGTGTGATAGCTTTCTGTACAGTGCTGCCATCCATCTCAGCTGGGCCTTCCAGAGAAGGTTACTGGCTGAAGTGAGGAGCCCTTTCTTTTCCCTTGGTAAAATTGTGTGGCTCATCAAAAAGATCAAAATTTCTTCATTAAAATAAAATCACTCACCTGCATGTGAAAAAGTTGCCTGTGCCACTCACTGCCAGCAAGCAGTCCTTTTTCCTTTGTACTGGAGAGAGATGTACTTTGAATAGTCAAACCATCCTGGTTGCTTCTGCTCTCCACCTTGGCCTGGGCACCAAGTGTCCCTTTGTAGTGACACATAAATATGACTGCCATGGTGTAACTGGCATGTTTGTTCATTACCAGTAAGGGATGTGTAAGCTGTGCTCATTGCTAGACTGGCATTGTGGTTACTGAGCTCCAGGGCGCCTCCTGCTTTCCGTGTGACATTATCCATGGAGATCCTACAGCTGGCCTTAGTGGTCTTAGGGCACTCCCATCAGAGTAAAGTTTTCTTTGTGGAAAAAAAACCTCTCCACAAGTGGGTGTTGGAGAGCTGAATGGATGCTGCACAACTCTGAGATGAACAGGTTTTAAAATAAAACATGTCAAATACAGTATAATGGTCAAGAATAGTGCAAATTTATATCCTACATATAATCAGCAAAGAGCTTGGCCTTGATAGGTGCTGCTCTAAATACTAATAATCAACACTGGCCTTTGCATTAATGAAAAATATTAAATATTTCACTCACTGTATCCAGGCAGAGCCAACCTTGGATACAATGCATTTATCTTAACCAAGTGGAAGACATTCTGGAGAGCTACCAGACAGAAGGAGACATCAGGGGGTCTTTCCCTCTTAAATCTTGGTCTGTTGTTGAAGACAGCTGGCCTTGAGTAGGTTTTGTGCATAAATGTTTTGAAGGAAGATCCAGAATTCCACAGATGGGGCACTCTGGGATTTTGAAGCATCATGAGTTGATCTTTTGACAAGAGGTGAGATAGATCATTGAGGCATTCAACTTCTCTGGGACAAAGGCAGGAATTTCTCACCTGAGCTACTGAGAAAACCTGGCAGGCTGGATGTCCAGGTCAAGTCCTCCTAACAACAGTAAGACTTGCATTGAGGGAAATTTTTCAAAGAGTTTTGTTTTGTTTGTTTGTTTGTTTGTTTTTTTCATAATTATTTGCTTTCTGTGCTTTCTTAATAGTAAAAGTGTTTGGAGTTAGAAACTTCCTGTGGCTCACCAGTCTTTTGGCTTTCTGCCATTTAACCCTAAGAAGCTTCTAACCTGAGCTCCTGGCACCTCTGGAAATAGCTCTCCAAGTGACTGATGTCTCAGTAGAAGTGAAGGACTGTTTCTAGGCTGCAAAGAGATGGTAAATGGGGCCCCAAATTGTCCAAACAAGTTAATCTGGCATGAGCTTGACATCAGGGTTCCCTTGCAGACCAGAACAGCTCTGTCTAATCACTCCCATCAGGGTGTTACCTGAGCACCTTTGTACTACAGACCTAAATGCTAAAGGTTGTGCTTCTTGAAGTTCATAAACTGTCTCAGACTCAAACAGTAGGACTTTATGATGCCAACACACCCCCAAGGGGAATCTTCTGCAATTCCTTATAAATGTAAAGCAGCCAGATGATGCAATGAACAATGCAGCATGGCTGGAGACCATCCTGCTGGTTGTCATCCAAGCTGTGTGGACCTCAGTCTGTTGGTCCACTGGTGTCTCCTAGGAGGCCCATTGTTCACACAAGAGGTAGGTTTTGCCTGGAACCAGCAACTTATTTCTTCCAAGCAGGGAGTTAGGGATCAAGAAGGAATAGGAACCATTAAAGTGGTGCAGATTATAACTGGGTGTCTTGGCATGCGGTGGATCAGATCCCATGTCGTGCTACTTTCTGTGAAATCCTACTGAAATGGGGTAATTTTGGAGAATGCTTGAGCTCTGGGACATTAATTTCATTCTGTGGTCCTTCCATAGACCTCTGGTGATCACCTTGAGCGATCACCAATTGTGCTTTTAGTGGTGATTCTCTTACATTTGCAAGCTATATGTATGGATGGTTCATCCAGTCATGTCCAGTAGGACTGCTGTAAACTCCAGGGAGAAACTTCAGTTGTTGTAGTTATTTTGGGTTTGAGGTCTCCATGGACAAGGACAACAGTCAAGAAAGAAATTCTTGTCCCACAGAGCTGATGCAGATCTGCCCTCTGTACCTCTTCCCTCTTTCTTTAATGTGGAGGTGATGCTGCTTTTCTGTTAAGATTTTTTGCTTTCTGAGGCAAGAGGCTGTTCCACTCTTTGTTTACTGCTTTGTACAGTATGTGAATGCTGATCTGCTGTGCCTCTCATTACATATATGTGAATGACCCAGTACCAAGGGCCTCAAACTATCCAGTAACTGCTGCAGCAGATGTGCTGTTCAAAGCTGCCTTCACCAGAATGAAACCAACAAGTTATTACATTAACCAAAAGTTAAAGGGAAGTACAACTTAGGTCCAAGGAGTGTGAGGTGCACAGTGTATCACAGAGGTTAGCAGGGCTGAATTTTCATGGTGCTTGGACTCCACCAGCTTCTTGCCCTATAGTCTGAAAGCTTTTCAGAGGCCACCAGAGCTGCCTTTCCATCAGTAGCCAAGATGGCAGGTGCTGGTTGATTATTACTCATTTCTTTTTTTACTACCTTTGACATGTTAAAATAATTGTCTAGTGATTTACTCTCCTTTGTATTTAAATGTAGTGATTAGAATATCCTTTTATATTAGACAGAGGTTTTACTTTGAAAATTAAAAGTGCCATGTATTAAATTGTAGTGCAATAACTCCTGGTTCCTGTTACTCACAGTCTGCATGCCCTGGACTTGAGAAACACAGAGTTGAACACTCCACATATCTACCTGGATGCCTCTGTTGCTCCTGCAATTGCATTTCTGCAGGGAATAAATGGAAAGCAAGAAGACCATGTGGTCCACTTTTGTCCTCACAGCTGACACCAGCAGAGCCTCTGTGTTGCCTCCTGAAGAAAGAAGAAAACCAGCAGCCCATCAGAACCGTATCTACCTTTTTTTAGGAGAAGGTCACAGACTAGGCAGGCTGAAAAGGCCATTCAGCAAAAAATAAACAGAGGGAAATATGACCATCTGTGCTCATCTCAGATGAGCAAATGGTATTTGGCAAAGTCAGAGTCACAGCTGAGTACCATTACCTTCTGTCCCCTCCAGAGAGGGAGTGTGAACGTCACCATTTAAGCACCAGGAGATTTTGCAGTAAAACTGGCACTAAGAGCTCTGACACCTTGTGTGAACCATGGCCTTCACTGCACAACCCTCCCTGAATATTTGTGACTTTGCTCACCCTTGTGTGCATGTAAAGCAAACAATATGAACTATTCCTGATGTATCTCTGTCACCTGATGTGGCTTACAGCTGCCCTGAATTTGCCCAGAGGGCTGATGGGGGGCTTGCAGTCAGTCCAGAAAGCTGTGAAGCTTGGCATATCTTGAGATGTCTATCCTCTGCCTGGCTCTGGTTAAGCTCAAATTGTTGTTGGATTGCAAGGACAGATCATAGAATCATAGATTGGTTTGGGTTGAAAGGGACCTTTAAAGATCACCTACTTCCAACCCCTCTGCCATGGGCAGAGACAGAAGTACTCAGCATTTAACTGGTGGACTCCAAGTGCCTTCAGGTGTGAGACAAGGCAATTTCTGGTAGCCTATGGACCTGAGCTCTCCTTTTGGTAGTTGGTTCACCTCCTACGTAGTGACTAAATACAACATTTGTGGTGTGAAGAGCTGTGAGATCAGGCTGAGATACCAAGTTAAGCACAGCCACTTTGTACTTTTCTTGAATCCCCAGCTCCTGCAATCATACAGTTAAATCTGAATCTCAACTTACATCAAAAGTAGAGAGAGGAATGTGGCTATAAAAAAGTTGTCAGGATGAGTCTTCATCATTCACAGCCACAGGAAAACAAAATGTGAAGTAAGATAAACTTTGAGGTGACCTGATCTCTTGTGAAGCTCACCTGGATGGAGGACCTCAGGGTCCAGTTACATGTGTCTTCCAGACCTGCTCACCCTTGGCTCCACAAGCTTCTCTCCCCACTCCTGGAGTGGGTTACAGCACTTGTGGCAGTACTTGGTCACCTCCTTGTATGGCCACACCCCTTGTCAAATTTGTGAAATATTTAAAAGAAAACAAAATCTACAAAAAAAAGGCCATCGTGCCAGTTGGTCTTCATGTATAGCAGTAAAACTACTCCCCTACTTCAGGTGCTTATGTGCACACCTTTAAAGCATCACCAGTGACCATCATGTCTGTCCAGTCATGGACCATCATGCCTCCATATTGCATGGAGGATCTGTTTTCTCCATGCAATATTGAGGCAACTTTTCAAGCCTCTTGAGGTAGCTGAGACATCCTTATAGGTTGGACAGATGTGACCCACTGGAGACCTGTGCATATCTGCAGTGTCAGCCCCAAATACTTAGACCTTAAATGATACCTGATGTCTCCACACTATTTTCATTGTATAGAAAAAAAATTGGTGTGGCTTTTGAAGTACATGGGCAGTTACATTGATATGAAGTGGCTGGATGGGACTCAAGCACACAATTGCATTTCTGTAGCCAGTGTGTGCAGTCTGGTGTTCATGCTTCCCATCTACTGACCACAAGAGGATGGAGATCCCAACCTGGATGGAAGAATATGAGCAAACAACCCACATCTGGCATGAAGTCTTCCTTGACTAGGTGATTTAAAAAATATATCCAGTTTGAATCTGGATTTGGCGGTGTGGGGTTTTTTTGTCTGGTTGTTGTTTTTTTTGGGGGGTAGTGCTTTTTTAAGTTAGGACTATGTCTGTGTCCTCTGGCCACAGTGGTTTTGATGGAGGGACTAGACAACCTACAACTTGGTTTACTTAGTGGTCAAGCCATGACCCATTCACACTGGCATTAAGGACAGGGCATTTTTATAATTGTGCAACTCTACCTGCACCTGAGGTGCATGCCAGTGCAATGGAATTGCTTCTGCACAGAAGGACCACATGGATTTGCATGACACACAGAGTGATGTAGCACACTGGAGCAGAAGGCATAGAAATGAGCTTATCTAGCTCCTACCTGTCAGCTGATCCCCCTGTGTATATTCTCTGCCTGCTTCTTTTATGAGACCTGCAGTTTAGCTTATGCCTCTTTCAGTGACACACAAACTATTGTGCTTAGCTCACAAGAAGAAGCAATTAGTTACTTTGCCAGTTTAAGCTGCTGTAACTCAATTGACTGATTGTGTCCTGGTGTTTTAGACTGAGTCTATCATGGCTGCAAACGTTAACTTAATTTAGGCACTCACCAAATGCTTGTTTCTGGCTGGGGTCCAGCTTTCAACAAATGTTTCAATCCTGAAAGATGTATTCATGGAGGACTGCTAATTTGCAGCCCTGTTCATTAGGAATTTCTCCATCAGGTGCTTCTGCTGAGGGAAGGCTTTTCTGCTCTCTGCAAGGGGCTGTGGGAGAGATCCTGGAGCATCACCAGCTCCCAGCATACGTGGCCTCTATCTGCCATGCAAAACCCAGGGCTCTAAACAGCACTGCTAGCTGTGCAAGCTCATCCAGGCTTCAGATAATTCCTAACAGCAAGACCTTTGCATGGATTTGGACTTCCCATGGATTTGCAAAGACCTGGAGTAAAGCTGCAGAAACGCCTCAGTCAGCTGTGATGTGTTGATATGACTCAACATTGCACCATGCCCTGGCTGCTAAGTTGTCCTCTGGTGAACCAAGAAAACAAGAGAATTTTGAGATTTAGGCCCCCACAGCCAGAGCTGTCTTCTTACTGCTCAGTTTTCCTGGAAGTCACTGAGAACTTCTCACACCTTGTATGGGGGCTTGAAGTGACAAGTGAGGGTGAACCCCCTCATTGGAGAATTACATTTGAGTTTGAATATGTGAAGTTACACCTTGAACAAGAAGCCAGAACAGCCTCAAGAGCTTCTGCAATGGATATTATTCAGTGGTCTCTCCTACCCCCATCAGAAGGTGGGGGTTTCCATGTAGATTTGTACTTTCTACCTAGGCAAGGGGTATGTTTAGAGTCCTCTTCTACCATCCCAAATGGACCTTTGCTGAGCAGGAGGAGCTGTGGCCTGGGACACTGCAAGAGACTTGCAGCATGATGGAGCAGGCCCCAGCCTTTATGGAGCAGATTATTAGGGCTTGGATCCAGAGTGGTACAGACATATGGATAGAGATGGTCACTGGAAAGAAAGGCTTTCCAAATACACAAAAAAATGGGATTTTGGGAGTAACTGGGGATGATCCAAAAATGGATGAGTGCTAGTTCACAGGCAAGGTAAGTGCAAAGCTCCCCATCCTGGAAAAAAGCACCAGGCCTTTTCAAGTAGGTATTTTTCCAGGAGAAAGCCACAGTTCTTAGAACTCAGCCTGTTTCTACCCATGCCCCAGGGTATCCACTGTGTCATGTCTCATGAAAAGGAGAGGAAGATTTGGCTGTCCTGAGCAGTGAGACTTCAACTGCTGCCTTTGGGAGAGACTGTGCCAGAAAATATTTAAGGGGAGTATTCAAAGCAGCAGCAGTTCTCCTAATGTTTAATTTCTCTAGTGAGAAAAGCACAGGGTGGGCTGCAGATGATCTAAGCATGTCAGTTGTCAGATGAAAGCATTTCCAAATGGCTTTCTGGTTATATTTATGTCTTCTGGCTGAAAATGCATTTGATATTTTTTTCAGATGAGGACTTTTTTTTTCCTGCCTGTCTTAGAAAGGGAATTTACTGATTAAAAGTCACTGCACTGACAGCACTGGAAATTGAAGTTCCTTTTTTATCTGCAGGTATGGCATGTACAGAGGCAGCATAAACCCAGGCTGCTGATGTGTTTTAGCCCTGTCCTTAGCTTAGCAACATGGAAAAAAGAGGGGATAAGCTGCTCCTCGTGGCCCTGTAAGGTTGTGCTGCTGTTTGGGTAGAGAGCCCTGGCTTTAAATCTGGGATAGGAGGTTTTGTTGATGGGACTGTCTGTTCAGCAGCAGCACTACTGACAACTTTTCTCAGTGGATTTGCAAAGAAGGTAACTGGATAGCTGTCTGGTACTGTCAAGTGTTGATTTTCTGAGTTGGATTTGAACAGCCCAATGATCAGTGAAAGACTTTTCCCACCTCTGAGAAAGTTCCTTTAAGAGGAAAGTTGTCTCCAACTGACTGCAAAGGGGATCCCATTACATACTCACAATGAGGATATCACTTACATACAGGTCTCATTCTTTTAACAAGCCTCTGAAAGAGATCTTTGTCTTGTGATTTAGTAAGGTCCACTTTTTTTTTTTTTTTTTTTTTTTCATTTTTCTGTGCCAAGAGCTAAACATATATAAACTTATTTGGGAAAAATAATTCCACAGCAAGGTGATTGGCTGTACTGTGAAAACCAAGGGTTTCCTTACTGTTTGCTGGATAGATGTTGTCTGTCTCTGCAAACTGAGACAGCAAATAGTGAAAAACTAAACCTTTAGGAAGTTGCCTCCATTTTTTTGGCTCCTAGTGAGGCCAAAATATCTTGAAAACAGTTTTCTTCAGGCAGACCACCAGGTCACTGGATGACAATGTAGCATGTGACACTTGTTTCTGCATAAATGAACTAAAAACTAACATGAAAAAAAAGATCATTGACTTCTCAGCAGGTATCTGTGTGCATGTAAGAAATTATAAGGGATCTATTTCTAGGGTACTTTCCTTGGGAAATAAGACTTATACAATTGCTGTGCCTGTGCATGTCCCTTTGCAACCTATTGCTCCTGCTGGCCTGTTTCAATCAAAGTTGTCACAGGTCTCAAGATATTTCAGTCCTATAAGTTTCATTAAAATAGACAAATACAGAAGGCAAACTCTCTTAGCACCCTCCCTAGAGAAAGGCTGCAGTGTTAGTGCAGCTCTCTATAGGCACCAGAAGATGCCTCCAGAGATGTCAAATTTGTGGGAAAACTGGCTTCACCAGTTTTGTTATCTCTGGAGTTATTTGGTGACATTTATGGAAAGGTGTCACTGTAGGACCTGCTTTGAATGTGCTTCTGTCCCTAGGGAGGTGTCACTCTGTCACTAAAGCACGAAGAAGAGATCTCGGGAGTGTGGAGGATGATCCAACAAATTCGCTCTGTGGTACCTTTGGAAGAGAGTGGCTTTGCTTTTCTTTCCTTCTATTTTCAAATGAAACTTAGTAGCCATGATACCTCTTATGATTACCAGGACCTCACAGGATAAATGTGTTAATTAGTTTAGGTTATGTTCCTGAAGTCCTCAGTAGATGTTCTATGCTAAGGAAAATTTGTACTTCAACAGGCAATACAAAATAATAGAAGAAGAAGTGTTCCAAACTTGAAATGCCAATGCTAATGCTAAAAAAAAAAAAAAAAAAAAATCCCCGAAAAAATGGTGTCTGTAAGAAAGAAGAAAAATATCTATAGTTTGACTTGCTGGCAAACACATGTAAGTTTTTGAAGCTTTCTAACTCAAATGTCGAAAGATTTTTTTTTTTGCAAAATGTTTCTTTCAGAGCTTTTCTTTTTTCTTCATCTTCTATTTTTAACTAGCTCTAGTGTAAAGAACATTAAGCAAGTCCTTCAAATGACTAAATTCAATATTAAATCTGGATAATGTTTTTCACAGAAGCAATTTTTCTCTTGCAATTAAGTCCATATAAGAGAGGAAGGTTTTGGTTGAGTAATCTTTACATAGCATGCTGTTGTCATTCTGCACATGGCATGTCATTTAAAAAAAATAATTAAAAAAAAAGTGGTGGTCAAATATTTAAGGTGGCACCTTGTATACATTGTTGTTAAATTATATGGTAATTCCTCTCTTGATTCTAAAGAAACCCTACAAAGGAAACTCCAGCTCTAATAGAGGCCACAATAGAATCTTTGGTGGCTCTGTGCCACTTGAGCCAAAGTGGTCATTTTCTGAAATGGCAGCAATTACAAACAACTATCTGCAGTGGACCCAGAAAGTGTATTTGATAGCATTACAGCTCTTTTCACAAGCATTGCCCATGCAGAGGACAAGCATCATTTTTCCTAGATCATGGCTTTGTACATAAACATTGTTTGAATACCTCTGTGCTTGGTAGGATCATGGAGCAGATTCTCCTGGAAACTGTGCTAAGGTACATAGATAATAAGGAGGTGATTGGTGACAGCCAACATAGCTGCACTGCATGCAAATCCTGTCTGAGAATCCTTCTCCCTGAATTGGAGAGATCCAGACCTCACAGATGGACCACTCAGTGGAAAAGGAACTGGCTGGACAGTTGTGCTCAGAAAGTTGCGGTCAACATCTCAATGTCCAAATGGAGACAAATGATGAATGGTGCTGCTCAGGGGTTGGTATTGGGACTGGAGCTGTTCAACATCTTTGTCAGTGACATGAACAGTGGGATTGAGCAAGCTTGCTGATATTACCAAGCTGTGTGGTGTAGTTGACATGTGGGAGGTGTCGACATCCAGAGAGACCTTGACAAGCCTGAGAGATGATCCTGTGCCAAACTCGTGAAATTCAACATGGTCAAGTGTAAGGTCCTGCACATAGGTCAAGGCAATCCCAAGCAAAAATATGGGCTGTGCAGGGAATGGATGGAGACCAGTTCTGAGGAGAAGACCTTGCAGGGTGTTGAGCCAGCAGTGTGGGCTTGCAGCCCCGAAAGCCACCCGTGTTCTGGGCTGCACCAGAAGCAGTATGGCCAGCAGGTCATGAGAGATGATTCGACCCCTCCACTCTTATAAGATGCTTCAGTGCTATGTCCAGTTCTAGAGACTCCAGCACAAGAAGGAGATGGAGCTGCATCCAGAGGAGGGCTATGAGGAGAGCTGGAGCACCTCTCCTGGGAATACAGGCTGAGAGAGTTGGGGTTGTTCAGTCTAGAGAAGAGAAGGCGTCAGGGAGACCTTACAGCAATCTTCCAGTAACTGAAGGGGCTACAAGAAATCTGCAGAGGGGTTTTTTTATGAGTCCATCAAGTGATAGGACAAGGGGGAATGGTTTCACACTGAAAGATGGTACATTTAGATTAAATATTAGGAAGAAATTATTTTGTGTGAGGGTGTTGGGATGCTGGAAAAGGTTTCCTGGAAAAGTTATGGATGTCCCAGCCCTGCAAGTGTTCGAGAACAGGTTGGATGGGGTTTGGAGCAACCTGGTCTAGTGGGAGGTGTTGGAATTAGATGATCTTTAAGGTTTCTTCTAACCCAAACCATCCTATGGTTCTGTGATTCTATAAGGATGATTTTCTCAAGGTAGAGGATCTGTGATGCTGTGTATGACTAGAGACAACACTGTCTGGGGGCTCTTCTAATGGAAAAAAGTTCCCTAATGATTAATAATTGGTAAGTGTGGGGAGAGGGGAGAGAAAGAGACCAGCTACATAGTTTCAGCTACACAAAATTCATGCAGTCAGTAAATCAGTTAATAAACCTGTCTGCTGGAAGTGCCTCGGCTTACGCTGATCAAAACGTTCCAGCAGGCAGTGCCTCTGAGACCTTACAGCTCAGCAGAGAATCACAAACTGTTAATCTGAAAAATATTAAGAAGCAAAGCACAAAATAAAACAATCCTCTCCTTCCCCAGCCCTGAAGTCAAGTGTCCGTGGTTCTAAATGCACTTTGTCCATGTCACACTGGCTGCTAAATGCTTTCTATTGATTTCTCTCTTACAATCTTTTTTACTCTGTTTTTCTTTGTTTTGGTTTGGGTCATTGGTTTTGTTTTGTGGTTTTTTTTCCCTCCTCTTCCTTTATATTCTGTCCCCTTGTTCTATAGCTACAATGCAGAGCTTTAAACAAAGGCCAGAGAGTGACTGTTTGGAAGATGACAGATCACAGCCCCGTTCTGTTGTCTGAGCCAGCAACACCTTGGGCAGCAGATTCACATCTTTTGTTCCAGCAGGGGATAGATACTCCGTGCAGTGGCTGAGCAAGAAGTGGGGCTTATCCAGCCCAGTCCCAACCCATGTATATGCATCCATTGCTTCTAGCCATCCCCTTGCAGGTGGGAAAGAACAACAAGAGGAGCAATTCCATCCTCACCAACCCCACCCCTTGCACCACATTTCTCAGAGACCCCCCCAAAAAGGTCAAACAACCAGACCTTGCAGACTGCTGTGTGACCTTCTAGTGGCTTCCCTGAGTCTGAGAATTAGTAAACAACTCATCAAACTGGGCTGTTTTCAGAGAATCATGAGTGGTTAAATAACAGGGAGCTTTGGAAGCTTTCATGCAGCAGCAATCTAGTTCAAATGACTCTACGGCCTGCAGCATCATGTAACTGTTTCATCTTTTCCCTTGCCTGCTTCTCCAGGGAAGGAGCCTGCAGAGATTTTCCAGCTGTGTGGGAATGGCAGGGGAGCACTGGTAGGGTGACATGGGAAGAAGTGCACTGCAGTGTGGGGACTTCAGAGGGGACATTTCACAGGAGGAATTCCAGCTCTGGAGGCTTTAATGTTTGTGTGGGTTATTGTGACTGCTTGTTATTTTCTCCTTTGTTTCAGCAGCTCAGTATATTGTTATAATACAGCAGAGCAGCATGGGAGTTGGTTTAAAAAAAAAAAAAAAAAAAAAAAAAGGTGTTTTATTCCATCCGTCTATAGGAGCAAAAAGGAACATGATTCCTCAAAGGTGGAGGTAAAATGTGGTGTGCAGAGCTATGAGCCACCTGGCTTGAGGTATATGGGCAAGCTGCTCTCTCCACCCTCCCTGCTTTCTCACCATCCATCAGAGCTGAGATCAATTCAAGTGTCTTGGCTGCAAATTTGGTTAGTGAGTGGGGAAACTATGCCTTTGTTCTGATGCTGGCAAACCCCAGCAAGCCTGATTATCTAAAATAAAACCATCTGCAGCCACTCTAATCAATGGCACATGCATAGCAGCAAAAGCTCTAAGCTCATGGCTCGTGTAAAATGTTCATTACATCAGAGGGTTGTGCTGCGGGAAGGAATTTATATGGGTGAGAGCAAGTGGCTCAGAATTATCCAAACTTGCCAGTGGGACACATGGCTCCCCCGTGACACTTGTCCTCTCTGGTGGCTGGCCCAATGATGCTCTGGCTACAGCAGGTACTGGTTGGGGGGAATTGCTGTGGGTGCTGGGGCTGTTCCTATGGCACTGCAGGTCCTGGGCTCATGCTGACATTTTCAAGCAGGCTCAGAAAACAAAAAAGAGTCATAAAGTTTGCTCATATTGTGGGGAGAATGAGATTACACTTAAGATATCTGTATATGGGGCTTTGAGAAACCTGGTCTAGTGGGAGGTGTCTTTGCTCATGGTAGAAGGGTTGTAACTTGATGATCTTTAAGGTCCCTTGCACCTGAAATAATTATAGGATTCTATGATATCAGTTGATTTGCAGGAAATGGGTTAATCTGTTTCTCCCTGCATTAAATGCCCTGCATTAAATCCCCAGCAGCTGTGTTCAGCTCCTTGCCTCAAGGGCAGGGTGCATCCTGCTGGTACCACAGAGCCTGGGGATCTCACTGGTGACCATACCCTAGATCACAGAGCCTGAGTCATCAGACATCCCTTCCGAAGCTGGAGCTGACATCCAAGATGAGTTCCTGCTCCAGGAGTCAGCCATGTCCCTTGTCTTTTAAACGTGTGTGCCAGCTGGGACCAGAGCACATTGGAAGACCTTTTCTTTTGAGAAGCTCAATGCAGGTACCAAGTCTAGCTCCAAGAGAACTTTCTTAAAAAATCAGGATAAAGGCCAGGAAAAAAATGCCAATCAAGGCTAGGAATAAATTCCCATGCTACTCCTATAACTGTCTTTTCCTACAGCCTTGTGCAATGCAGCTAATGATGCACCTGCCAGGACCAAATGTTTCTTCAGGTATGGGAAAAAATATTGCAGCTCACCACTGGTGCTGACCTTCCTTGACATTATAGAAGTTGCTTACTGACATTTTTTCCCATTTGCACTTTTTATGTCAAACTGTTGTGCCAAAACTGACAGACATGGCAAAGGTGGGATGATGAATCCATTATTCTGGTTGATGATAATCACAGAAAAGTGTAAAATTCTGGTCCTCCATGGTCTCTTTTGGAGCAACATGTAGCCTGCTACTCATTATAAATTTTTCTTTGACTTATCTTTTTCTTTGTGTTTTTCTTCAGCACTGTGGGAAGTGGTGGTAGACACAGTTGCTTTGTATTCTGAGGCAGCAGTTAAAATTGCCCTTTCCCTTCAAAATCTGATACACAGGTCAAAGGGGCAACTGGTCACACCATTTCATCTACACACGCCTGGCAGCTCCCATCCTCTTCTGCATATTCATTGCCTCCTCTTTCATTTCAGAATGATGTACTTGAAAGTCCACTCTGCATCTGACCACTCTGGGGACTGATTAATGATAGCAGAGGTTTTTTTCAGAATGTGTTAATCTTTACATATTGAATGTGGCTCTGGGCTACACTGCGTCAGTTTGGGGCTTGCATTCTTCTCTCTTTTTTTGAAGGATTATTATGTTAGTTTAATATGAATCGGACAAAATCTTCCATTTTAGAACCAGATCCTAATATAGCAAACCAAATCCACTTGGCAGAGCACATAAGCACATGGTTTATGGCAAGAAAATGCTTATATTGCAACAACGTCAACAGATTTGAAGGATTTTCATGGGGAGGTCTGCTGAACTGAGTAGGGAGAGCAGAACAGGAAATCTCTGCTACTCCTCACACCAAAGTCAGGTCACTTAGGTACAGTGAAAGTGATAGTGAAAGTGTGGTGGTCAAAACCAAGCTGGCTGTATGTCTCTGCTCACAAAGGCCACTGTAATAGCTGTGATGAAAACTCAACAAGTCTTTTTTCTAGACCTACTGCCTACTGTTGCAAGAGCTTTAGCACATGCAACCAACTATCCCACCAGCTTCAATGCCCACAGGGGATCTGAGCACTTAACAAGTAATGGCACTGCCCATGCAGAAGACACTTTGCCAGGGTGAGATCTTCTTCCTCTAGAGCAAGTTGGGTTGAAAAAATCCCCTTCCAGCCTCAGCCATGAACAAGACACCCTGTGATCAGCAATCTGTGTCCACATGAGAACTCAACCCACAGCAAGCAGCAGGTAATCTGCTCCTTTAACCTCCTCTGAGAAGAGGCCTGATTATTCCAGGCTGCCTCAGCCTGAGGTGGTGCAGAGGGACAGCTGTCATGGATCAGCTGTTAGGCTGAAATTTGTCACCCTCCAGTTTCCCCAAGCCCTCAGATGCATTCCAGGCACAGAAGCAGCTTTGATATTTACTTTTCTGCAGCACTTGTTTGACCGTTCAGCGAAGGGAGAGGCTGAATTTGACAACAGCACTCAGCAAGGGTGTGAATTTCCAAGTTTTCCGCTCAGATACTCGGTTTGAAATTCATCCTGCTGTTGGCTGGTCACACAAGGCTTTCCAGAGAAGGAACAGGAGTGTTACCTTGATGTTCCTACAGCAAACCCACACAGCAGGAGCTGCAGGCTGTGCCTGCTCGCAGTGTTCTGCTCAAAGGATCTGCAGACTGATTGTGATTCACCAAAGAAACCTGCAAATAATTTTAGATGAAGAGTCCAATCAAGAATCTATTTGCAGACAATTCACAAACACAAAAAAGAAGTGAGATTCACTGGGTAAATTATGCATTATGAATTATTCATGCAGCTCCAGTTAATGAGGTAAATGGTACTATCAGTGTTTAAAGTTAAGCTCATTTGTATATATTGGGCAGACTGAGGCTGAAGTCAGAGATGAGGTTTTGGGGGAGTAACCTGCAGAGCTCAGCAACAGAATTTCTAGCTATATGTGCAACCAGGATTTCATTCTTTAATTTGAATGTAATGGATTGTCTGTGCTCTTGATCTGGAGAAGCAAGAGAAGGTATTCCTAATTCCATGTCTGGATCTCCACATGAGATGCCATTCTCTTGCAGTGTTACCAAGACAGAAAACATCAGCAAGGAAGGGAAGCTTGGGGTGTCTTCTTCAAAAGTTTTGTGATGTATTTAATATGGGGATTGGCCTGAACTGGAAATCTTGGGTTGTGATTTTTTTTGTGAGAATTAAGTGATATCTAGGCACCCATCTGTGTTATAATGTGGAAAAATCCCACTGAGGGAGGAATCAAGAAAATATGAGAACCTTCTCAAGCTTTCCTGTTTAAGAAGGTTTAATTTGACCAACATTTTAAGGCTTCCAGACATAAACCTTGGCTTTAGAATATCAAAGCACATAACCAAATGCTTGGCTTTCACTCACATAAGGAACACAGTGGAAACCAAGGGAAAATGTATATGAGCAAATGCATGTCTATGCATAAATCCATTCAGAAAATCCAATATTTAGTTTTAACCATTGAGAGATTTAGTCAGAACTAAATGAGAGGTTGAGTAGACATTAATTTCTTGCAAAACATTTTTCTTTAAGAGTCTGAGGGTGGATTTTGCACCTTCATTTAGCCACCTGAATTTGAAAGTTTTCACTTTTAATCTTCTGCAACCTTGAGTAGAAGAATTCAGAGGATTCTTTATGGAATTGATTATTAATTTCCTGGAAAAGTCCTTAATTCCAAATCTAAATTTTCCATTGTATTTTCAAATTTTGAGTATTTAACCACTGATTTCTATTTCTTTTAGGACTCGCCATTTTTTTTATATGAATTTACATTGTCAAGAAATGGTTTCTTTTGACATTGCTACACTAAATCTTTAGCAGGTAATGTTTGAAATTACAGGCCACAAATCTCCATAAGTGCTATTTACTAACATGATAATTGTGGAACATTCGATGATGTGTTAAGTACCATGGAGTGGCAGTATAATTACAGTACATGGCACGTTACAATATAAATATAAAGTAAATACATGATTATTTCTGGCTTAGGTCACATGGTAAATACTAAGTGCAATTACAGCACCAAGTAATCTGCAGGAACGTGTAATTACTCTTGGGCTCAATTCATTTACAAATCCTTGTCCAGCTTTTCACACCACATGGGCTGTGGAAACTGTGGAAAACAGATTATTCATGGCTGCAATGGCCTCCTTATTACCACAGCCAAACCTTATTTCTGGATGATGTCTCCTCTGCCCTCTCCTCTGTCCCATAGGATGGAGGTGAAGATCAGCATCATCAAGGCAGCAATGTGTAGCCAGATGTCCATGAAAAGCTGGGCCAAGAACTCTCTCCAGCTCATTTCACAAAGTCAGCTGATGTTATCTAATGGTTTTCATCTCACTGGTTTTGCTTTAGTGAGATCATCTCATCCCACTTTTGAATTATCCATCAGCAGCCTGGACTTTCCCTTACTTTGCATGTTGGTTGTTGAAGGCTCCAGCCAATTGCTGCTCCTTGTGCCCTGATCCTGGGCTGATCCAGGAACCTGCCATTTTCTAATCCCCATTCAGATCCCTTTGCTCCATCAACCAGTGGGTATGGGGGCTGAGTGGGATGGCTTGGATGGTACAGCCAACATCTCCACAGGTTCAGGATCAAGAAATGGCAACTGAAGCACTCAGGGCATATGGAAACCCTATATTCCTCATGGAGAGCAGACTTGGATTCAAATGGTGTGAAACCGTCAGTCTGGGGACAGCCACAGAAGAAAAGTCTATCAGAGAAAGGAAGAAAAACTAGGAGAGAGAGAAAAAAAAAAAGTTTCAAAGCCACCAGAGCATCGTTCTGTTTATTCAGCCAAGAGGACAAGGGGTGCCTCAGATATCACTGGCTGTCTGTTCTCCCAGGCACCTGGGGCCTCAGAGAAGGTGATCCCTGCTGTATTTTGCTAGGCAAGATTATTAGTATTAATCTTACAGTCTGTCAGCAGGATCTGAACTTGGGACCTTCGCTGCTGAAGCCCAGATCCCCTGAGATAACATTAATGACTGCAGCTGTTTGCTATTAGCAAGTTATGGTCTCTGGGGGCTGCTTCTGGGGTAGCTGGGATTTTGGCTTGTTTCTTTTAGGTTCAGCTGTGAAGCATCTGAAGTAGAAATTGGAGGTGGGAACCTTAGTGGGACACATCAGGAAGCTGCTGTGGTCTGTGATGCTTCAAAATGAAGCTGAGTCCTGGCTCCTGAGTTGAGACAGCTGACACACGATGGGGTCTGATGAAAAGAAAACATCCTGAATGCAGGAGAAGCATCTCCTGATCCTTTGAAACTCTTTGAAGGCTTGCATGCAGGAATAGTCCAGCTGCAGAAGTAGGTGCAGGTTGGCTAAAGGGCAATGTGGCTCCAGAAAGACTTCTGCATTTTGGCTGCCCTCAAGAGCCAAGATGATGCTCCTTGAAACCTGCTTTCCTGTCCCCAGTAGCCCAAATGCAACTTCCAAGGCTGGGGAGATGGGTCAGCCCAAGGCAGAGCAAACATCCCATACTGTGGATGGGAAAAGGCAAGGGAAAAGGCAGTGCTGGTGAATCAAATCCTGGAGCACGAATGAAAGGATGTGATCTCTCAGTATTTTTGTTTATTCCTACACTCTCCTCTGCTGGACTTTTCTTTGGTTTGTTCAGTCTTACTTGGTTCAGTTTCTCTCTCAGTCTTTCTTGGTCAGAAGAGAGGAGAAAATAACAAACAGCCTGAGGAAATTTTTCCAGTTGTATTGGACACACTGCAGTGCACAGGGATAGCTAAAAAGAACTTCAGGGCTAAAACCAGAGAGAAGTAAGAAAACCACCAATTACTATGATTTTATCTCAAAATGTATCTGAATATTCCTGGTAAAACCATTGAACGATCCTCTAAGGTTCCAAAAACTTTGGATAATATCTATGAAGAAGTGTCAGGTTAGAATTTCTGCTTTGCATGAGGCTGGAACACATAATCCTCTAGTATATGATAATAGCATCAAGAGAAACTCCAGAGCAAGAACCTTCCTATTTGTTGCACACCATTTGCTTACCATGAGATAAAAAGTGCATTTACAGGATTTTACAGCCTTGAGAAATCATTATGGAAATCTGTCCTGGCAAGTGGAGACTCTTGCTTACTCTTCGCCACAGCAAAGGCAGTAACGGAGACATGAATTACGTGTTACTTCACCAAAGGGAAAAGTTCCTTGCCCTAGTTGAACAGAGTAGTATAATTTTTCAAGATGCAGTGTCTAAAGCAAAGCGAACACTCTCAGGTTGTTTAAAATCAGTCGGCTTAAATTTTGTGTAATGAAAGTGTATTTGCCAAATAGGCTCGAGCTTATTGCCATGCAAATTAGCATTCGCCGGGGCAAATTTCTGAGTCCTTCCTCTCTTTGTTGCTTCCGAGATGTTACGGATACAATTTTGCACTTGGAGTTCTGTGTGGGTGCAGTTCGTGTCATTTAAACTTCTAATTACAGCATCTGATTGCACCCACGGATCTTATCAGCTTGTTAGACACGTCAGTGACATGCACCATAACTGCAAATAACTCGGGGTACAAATTGCACCGGCAATTATTTTCACCCACTGAAGGAGAGGATGGATATAAAGCAGGCCATTAAAGTGTTTAAAATACTTTTCTTACAGCAGCATAAACCACTGCTACAGGGATGTTACCTGCAGGAATGCAGAACAAACATTCGGCTGAATTTTGAGCAGCAGCTGAGTTGACTCTGTAGCACAGATCTAACCAAGGTTAGAAACCTTAGGAACTAAGGTTTCCTTTATGGGTGCAAAGTGTGTCAGCCAGGTCTGAGTTTACTTGCCTGGCTTCCTCTCAGTTTTTTGCTCAGGATCCTGATACTACCAGTCCTGAAACATTTCAGTCCAACTGAAGCCAACAACGATGCCTACATTGCACCCCTTACAAAATGTTCCCTGGCAGTGTCTGAGCTGACACCTGCAAATCCATTGCTAGCACAGTCTGGATTTTTAAGCAGCCTCAGGGCTTCTCTTAGCAGCCAGAGGAAATACGTCGATGAGGCTTATGCTCATATTTAAATTTAAGCTTGCAAGTGCTCTGTTGAATAGGAGCATAAATGGAGAGAGGGCATTTTAAGTAGGGAGAAATGAAGCTCTATCCTAGATAATAGAAAGAAGCTTCACAATCTTCCCATTATTAAACCAAATAACGAATTCTAGTTGTCTTTGGGATACATCCCTCTGCTTGACGTTTCTGTGATCTTTCTATAACTTACTGGAACTCTCAGGAGATGTCACCAGCACCATGGCAAAGCATAGAAAATTCTGTGTTGTTGTCTCACATCTTTGTGTCAGCCCAACCCTCAGTACCTGGTTCAGAGACTGAGCTTCTGCTGGTGCAGTATGGAAAGAATGGTTCCTGACCCAGAAACCTTCCAGGCTGCTTCTGTTCCCTGTGCCAGGCATAGGACATGCAAACAGCATTGACTGTGACAGCTTAATGAGTGGCTAAAGGTAGTAGGGTTACTAACAGGAGATGAAATACTGATGATTACATTTGGAGTGCAGCATGATGAAACCAGATCTGGTTTAATGTCTTTTTTAAAAAAAGATAGGTATCTTTGAAATGATAAAATCCTCACTCAGAAATATGACTATATTTTTCCATGAGTGAGTGACAGTTTTCCATGGAAGTTTTGCTGTCTTAATTGAAGTCTTCCACAACAACCTAGGTGCATGTTTCTTTGGCTTTTTTGTTTGTTTGTTTTTCCTATCACAAATACTTGCAATTATTCAGGATTAGATCCAAGTTTTGTGAAGCAGCTGGTAACATTACAGGAGCTGATCTGGAGGAGGGTTTGATCCTAGAAAGAAGCCCTCTCCAAAGCAGAAGACAGTGAGTAGCACAAATATTTGTGCATACACAGATACCTGTGGGGATGAAGCAGTCATGCATTGGAGCTGCACTGATACTGGCTTCTTGGAGAGTGGCCCTGATTCTTCTTCAGAAAGAAAAGGCAAGAAATGAAAACCTGGGAGGATTGTCTTCTGTTCTCATGTTCTCTGGGGTAAATCCAGAGCAAATTCAATAATCCAAATGGAACTAGTCCAGATTTCCACTAGCCTAACTGAAAACATTGTTTTCAAATACTAGTAAGGAATTCTTCCTTCTTTAATACCATACTTTTGAATTTTGCTGTCACCATGGGACACTGAAGTTTTATTTTTGGCTTCATTTTATCCATGAAAGAATTAATTGGTTCAGCTTCCTAGAAATCATTGCATGATTCAGGTTACTCTTTTTCATGGCTCGCTCAAAAGTTGGGCTTAGCTTTCACCACAACCTCTCCCTACACTAAAAAATGATTTGTATCCATAAAGTCCTGCATGTAGGGAACAGCCAGTGGAGAAGTAAAATAAACACAGTGTTGCCTTTTAGCTGGAGCTGCATTCTGCTCCACGGAAGGGATAACATTTATAAATCAAACATGGGTTTAATTAACCTTCTGTCTGTGCCCAGGACTAGAAGGGTGGGCACAGTCACGCTGAATTGAAGATGCAAGGTGCTTATGTGACTGTTTCACAAGATTTCAGGGATTCAAAACAATAAAATAAAGCACAGTTTAATAAACTAAGGTTTGAGTTTGACGTTCTGCCAGAGCTGGCCCAAAGCTGCAAGAGCCCTGATGAAGTAATTTCAAAGGAGTGCGAGATCAGTACATGGTGCACAAAGTGAGTATTTCTGTCTTCTGCATGGCAAAAAAGATATATATTTTTATTTCCCAGATGAAAAGATGGTAATATATATTCTGGCATTTGAAAGGGGTTTGCATATATTCTACCATCTTGCAGTCTGCAATCATACACACTTATCCTTGCCCTGTCACTTCAGTGAGCAACACTACTGTAGTCAGAACCTCATTTTTTTCCCTATTGAGAAAGAGAGAGAAAATTCTTCTTTGCTTTGATAAAATGCTGTATCCTAGTTGAAAGGCATCCTTCCTGGGAAGCCCCTCTTTGTGCAAGTTGGCAGTTCAGTAACCACTCTTAGCCTAAAATTAACAGTTAGTATGAAATCAGTCAAAGAGGATAGCAGTCCCTTTTGCAATGAAGTTAATTAACCACATTAATCAAGATTTGGGTGCCTTTTGAGAAGAACTCAAGCTCAATCACAAGGTGTGAGTGTTTGATGTGGGAAGCATGGGGTGAGTTTCTGGGGCTATCTCAGTGGGGTTGTGTGCTTGTTCAGACTCATTCCTGTGGCCTTTCAACTCCAAGTCTACCAGCACTGCCTGTGCTGGGAACACTTCCCACTCTGGAGAGTTTGAATGACACTATTTCTAGTGGCAAAGGGAAAAACCTACTATCTGCAGGTCACCCCCTTATATTTCTATTCTTCTTCTCACTGCTGTGCCTGGTGCAGCAGCTGAGGGCTCAGGCTGCAGGAATCCTCCCAAGTTTTGCCATTCCAGTGCAGGGAACCGGTGCTGGCAGGGAACGAGATATCAGAGCTTTATCTGATGTGGGTGGGGCAGGAATATTTCCAGAATCTCTCTGAAGAAATCTGCAGATGAAGATTGACACTAATGGATATGTCTGTCTCAGTTTTCTGATTTACCCGGAGCTGATTTCCACTTATGAAATTGGGCTGAGACCTTTGCCCAGAGGGCCTGGTCCATGAGGAAGCTTCTTTCCTCCACACCCAAGGGTGACAGCATTGACATCATCAGCAGGTATCAGATAAACACAGGGAAAGTGTTCAGCACTGCCTGGGAGCCCTGGCAGGGTTCGTGTCTCTGCTTTTTGAAGAAAACCTTGATGATCTGAGGGGGTTTGCCTGGGAACCAGGCAAAATCTGGGTCCTGGTCCCCAAGGCTAGGGAGAGCCCAAACACTGAAGGGAGTGTTGGTGGCTGGTAAAGACGGCTTTGCCTTTGGGGAGGAATTCAGTCCTGCTCTGATGTCCAGTTGGAGGGAGAAAAGACATTTCTAGTTCCTCATTATTCTGTCCCTTTTGTTTATATTTAAAAGAAAATCCATCTGGGGATGTCACTGTGCCTCTTGTTGCAGCATCCTGGCAGGACACCAGACCAACCTTGCTTGACTATCCCTGAGGCCACAGGGCTGCTGGTCAGACACCTGACTGCAGTTCCTGGCTTTACTGAAGGATTTTTAACAAATATTTCCCCCTTTCACTGCCTCAGCTTCCTTTCTCTTACCTAGTGCAATGTTGCTGTGAGCACATCCCTGTTCCTGCTGGAGCACCCTGCTCTTGGCTGAAGCTCCCACCCTCCCTGGTGCACATGATGTATATAAGGGTGAACTGCAGGGCCCAGAGATATGGTTTTGGTAGTCCAGCCAGGAGGAGAGATAGGGAAACATCTAAACAAACTGCTCTGCAATCATGGTGCATGCCTGTATGTAAAAGACATGTTAATTCTTAACTCCATTTTGTGTTCCTTCTCCCCAGTGAGCATGGCTGACATTCAGTCTATGTTCTTCACTTGTTATTTCTAAGGACTTATCAAGTTTAAGTGCTGTCTTTTTCTGTCTTACAAGAAGGGAATGCTTGAGCCTGTTGATTAAACACATCCCTTGCTTTTCCCTGTTCAGGCACAAATTTCCAGGCTCAAAGTCTGAATGTAATTTCTATTCCTCCCACACCATGTGCGTGTTGCAGAATTTTACTGTCACATTCCAAAACTTGCAGTAAAAACTTTTGCAAGTTATTAGCAGACAGGATGGGTACTTGAGCTTTGAGTGCTCTGGTGTTTTGGAATGTCCTGGTGTTTCTGGTGTTTGGAGGTTTTTGTTTTGTTTTTTTTTGCTTTTTTTTTTCCCCAGGGTTTTTGTTGTTGTTGTTGTTTTGTTTTGTTAGTTTTTATTTGTTGTGTTTCTTTTGGTTTTGTTTTTTTTTTTTTTTTTAAGCTTTTTCTTTAATGAGAGATTCCAGCCCTTAGAGATCTGGAGAAAAATAGGTTGAGACAGGATTGTATGGGTCAGTCACACTTCTCTGCACCATGCTATCAATCCAGGTAAAACAGAATATCCTCAGTGACCTTGTGGAAGTTTATATACCAAAAGGGTAATGTCACTTGGGTGAAAAACAGCAGCCACAAAGGTACTGAAGCTGTCTGTATTGCTTTTATTTGCTATTACACACACACATGGACATGGACATGACACAGTGTGGTGATCACACTATTTTTAATTCATTAACTAGAAAGCCATTATGTGCAGGGCAAGACTTGGAATGTGCATGCCTGTGAGCAGAGAAATGATTAAGTGATTTGCAGAGGAACTTTCAGAGGCTTAAAAACATTCTCATGGCCAGGTTGTGAACCTCACTCTCTGGAGATCCAATGCTGTCCACAGATGTAGCTCCTTGGCTACACGGGAATTACTCATGGGAGGCCCCTCGGTGGGAGTAGGAGGTGCAGGGTCTCACTGTAAATTGTTGTTTCCCTGGGTTTCTTGCAGCTGAGCAACATTGATGGTTACAGTCACCCACAGGTTTGAGACATGTAAAAGGAGGCTCTCAGGAACCTTGGAGTAGAGTTACTCCAGGAGTTCCAGTTCCTGCTTACTTAACATGTGCTTTGTTTCCAAGCTATGACTTTGGGACCTTTCTGATTTCCAGGTGATTGGTAAGGGGAGGTGGGCAACCAGGGCTTTGGCTCATTACTAACCCTGTTGTGTAACCAAACATGGAGTAATGTCACCAGGGCATGAGCACATCCTGTTTGTGTCCCACCATAGTGTAATTACTCTGGAGTATTGTTCTGAAGAACATGAGGAGCTTCCTGTGATTTTTATCTTCAGTGGACTGAGTGGTCTCTGGAAATGCCTCTCCCTTGAGTAGAGAAGGCAGCCACTGTGACTGTGTTCAGACTACACTCAGATGCTTCATGGATCTCAGAGACTCAGACTGAGCTCTTCTGAAGCTCAGAAGGACCCTTCTGACAGTATTACTGAGAAGGAATCAGCCTCACAGAATCACAGAATCACAGAATGGTTTGGTTTGAAAAGACCTTAAGGATCATCTAGTACCAACACCCTTGCATGGGCAGCGACACCTTCCACTAGATCAGGTTGCTCTAAGCTCCATGTAGCCTGACCTTGAACACTTCCAGAGATGGGGCATCCATGACTTTTCTGGGCAACCTGTGCCAGGGTCACGACACCCCCATAGAAAATAATTTATTCCTAAGAGGGGTGAGTTGTCCACCTCCACCTGCATTTCAAATGCAGATAATGACATTCTGGATCTGATAAAATGTTCTTCTAAGTTCAGGATGGTGAGAAGCAGGGTACTGGGAAGCCACTGTGCCCCTTAGGCAATGAACAGACAGGAGAACTGCAGCAGCAATACCTGTGTAGCAACAGCCTGGAGTGGTTGAGCTGAGGAGAGGGCTTCTGACAAGTGTCTCACTGATGGTAAAACCCCCAATCCTCCTGTGGAGCTCAGCACAGTAAGGAGCACTTTGGAGACAGTGCTGGGGCACCTTTGAGGAAGTGGCAGAGCTGACACCACCCTAGAGAGAGCCACAGAGATCAGCAACCCAAAAGCAGCTCTGGGAAGGACTCTTTACTCAGTCCTCCAGCTGAGAATGGTGCAGAGCTCCTGGGTCTTCAGTGTCCTGTAAAGATGGGCCTGGTGCTGGGGACAGGGTGGAAGTATCTGGGAGATCACATTGCCTCATTAGTCTCTCAAAATTGGAAGAGGAGCACCAGTGTAAAGTCTGCTGCCAGGACATCCTGGAGGTAGGGTCTTCAAGTGAGAAGTTCCTCATCTGCTGAGTGCTGCATGTCCTGACTTGACTCTGTTTTTTCATCTCCTACCACTCTTTTGACCCTGAAAATTCTCTGGTTCTTTTCATTCTTTGCAGTTAGTACTTGGGAATGCAAAAATATTGAACATCAGAGAGACTCCAGGAGGGAAAGGTCTTCTCTGGAATTGCGCTGAGGTTGCTGATATTATTCTAACCTTCCAGTGAATACATTCAGTCACCCTGAGTCTTTGAGCTGAAGTCACTGGCCACCCCAACCTTGTCCTTCCCAAGACAGCAGCTCTTCATCTCCACCAGTTATTGGGGAGGACTTGTTGGGGAGCACATGGAAACTGTGCAAAGTCTCAGCTATGCTCCTGCCTGAGCTCTGGGCCAGAATCAAATCCTGTATTTGAGCAGCCTTCTGGCTGTGGAGGTGGCATAGACAAGAAGCTGTGCAACTCAGCTCACAAAGCCAGAAGGCAATAGCAGAATAGATTTCATCACTTCCCCTTGGAAACCTCCACATTTCTCTTCTCTTTATTCCTCTTCTTTATACTGTTCTTGCCTCCCTTCACAGGAGTCCTGTACAGCCACGGGGTGAATATCTTTGATACCTTTCTCCCCATCAAGCTGAAGACAGGATGAGAAGGAGCTTCAACACAGTCTAGATTCTCCCATCAAACTGCAGGCACTTCACCAAGGCTCCTAAATTAGAAGCCTCATTGTACTGACTTACTGCTGTTTGTGCCAGCAGCATCTTGAGAAACGGAGAAATGCTGGCATCTTGAGAGCATGATTCACCCTCCTCAGATGTGAATCCCTCTCCTGAGGTGTCTCTCTCTTCTCTGTGACTCCAACTGGCACCCAGATAATGACAGTCCCTGACTTCAGTGCCTCTCCCTGCTATCAGGTGGGATGCATCCCAGTCGAAATGCCAGATAAGCAGAAGGGACTCTCAGGAGTACAACACGGCTGATTCAGTCTTTCTGGTGAGAGGAGAAAATTTATCAGGACTATTTAAATCTGCTTCTGGGAATATATTGTTCCTTTTTTTTGCAACAACTGTCTGGTAACCTACATTGAGCAAGAGCAATGGCAGTTTTTTTAGTGTTCACCTTTCAGAACAGCCAAGGAAAAGCAGTCTCACTCCTCTTCTGCTGATAGATGAGGTGTCCACTGAAGAAATCAAAACAAGTCAAAACAGCAAAAAACACCACCCCAGCAACAACAAAGAAAATATTAAGAAACACCAAACCGCTACCAGTAGATGAAGTTTAAAATAAATTGTTGCTGCTTTCCAGAAAAAGGACCTAATAGAAAATATACAATCTCTTGCATGACAAATCTTTATCTACCTTGCCAGAAGGTACCACCTTCCCAAAATGCTGATGCTTTTAAGCCTTAATCCATCTGTCAGAGGTGACAGGATACTTTTAAAAGAAAAACACTGCTTCAAGGTATTGGAAGGGAGTATGTGAGCAAGATGTGTTACCTCTCTTCTGACAGCTGTTGCCTCTCTTCATATTGCTGTGTCTTTCTCCTTTTTTGTTACCAGATAAAAAAAAAGATCATCATAGATGTCCCCAAAGAATGCTTGGTAAGCATGTGCAATAAATTAAGTTCTATATTCACCTAGATCTAGAACTTGGACCTTGACACAGAGTCTGTTGGGGTTCAGGTACATCAGCTCCATGGTCGTGGCTGGAGGCAGTGAGAGTGGCAGGACCCGAGAATGAATTAGGAGTTTTCTGTTGTATTAGTAACAGTTCACTCTTTTTTGCCTTTTTTAAAGTCTGTTCTGCTTGTGTACATCATCTGCCAAAGCCAAGGTGACTTTGAATTTTAAAAGCCACTTAAGCCATTTTAAACAGAACAAATGACCCACTCAGATTATGGCACCAGCCACACAAAGTTATGGTTGGAGGAAAGCAAGGCATCAAATGGAAAATATGATTTGGAATAAGGGAAGGGGAACCACATAGGTTTGTAGGCGGCGGAGTAATAAGAGAACATACTATAAAGACAACTTAGAAACTTCCTTCTAATAACTAAAGAGAAGTTTTGTTTTTTGTTGGTTTTTTTTTTTTTTTTTTTATGAACTTATGTGGAATACGAGTGTGAAACTTTGCAAATAAGTCATTCAGAAGAGCATAACTTGAATTTAACCACCCAGATAATGCTTCTGCATTGAAAATTAGGGTTCAGGAAAGACAGAGGAAGAAAAAGGCTATGCCAACAGAAGTGATGATTCTGTTTTAAGGAAAAATTGCTCTCAGTATCTTCTCACAGAGAACTGGTTTCGGCTGCATTTTTCATTATCCACCTGCACAAGTTTTTCAAGCAATTTGCACTCTGTCATTTGTTCTGCTGCCTGCTTGAGGGCATGGTCCACAGTCATGTGAGATACAGGAAAGGAAAATGGTCTTTCAATGAGATGTAAAGAAAATCCCAGGCTTGCTTCCACCAAAGAGAATTGGACTGTGGCCTTGCAGGTCAACTCCTGCAGTAGGATATGCTTATTTTGGGTTCATTTTACAGCTCCACTACAGATGAACTGAGTAATCCCTGGAGCAGTTCAGGAAATCTAATCTGTTTAGTAGATCAACTGGACTGATTTTATCAATGTCTTCTACCCTTAAAATCTGTGCCTTGGCTTTGCATCCTCATATTCTTTTCCTAAATGTCCCTTGGGCTGCATGTTAGGATAACACATAACAATTTTTCAAGCTGGACTGACTTTGTCTTTATGGATATGATAAAATTCTCAGCAGGAGTAAATTACCTCTGCTCCACTGTAGGGAATAATGTAAAAGGTCTTACTTAAATGGATGCAAATCGAGGGTAGTTTAACACAAGTTAAGTTGGGAATTATACTGATAGAAAAGTAAATTCAGAGAAAGAGGAAAGAAAATAACTGTTATTTTTATTACCAGCAGACAATGGTATGTATGATGATGCTTTAAGTGGACTTAATTCTTTCCAACCTTGTTCCCTTTATGTTGTTTCTTCCACCTCCACAGAATGCACATAAACCTGCAGTAGTTCAGGAAGGTCCCTTTCATGTCTAATTGTCACTGCATGACAAAGTTCTTTAAGATGCAAGGTGGCAGGAAATCCCTTCACTGGGGAGTCTTTCCATTACATCCTGACTCCTGTCACATTTTGCTGAAGGCATTTAGTCCTCCACCTCCTTCCCAAAGGCCTCCAACAAACTTCCACCAGCTCAGCTATACTGTTGCCCTCTTCCTCTCCACTTGCAATAAAGCTTCTGTGGGGCTGAGATTTCTTTGCCTACCTCAGTGACTTACTCATATTCCTGAGCTGCTGTTGAAGAACAGTTAGGGAGAAATCCTTCCACTTATATATTGACACCTGATCTTTGAAAATCTTCTTGATATCTTATTTTCCTTGTAGTGTCTTTGTTTGCTGCTTCTACTCCTTCTTCCAGCTTTTTACAGGTCCTTTTAAGGACCTTTCTTTTCCCCTTTTATATCTCTCCATGAAAAGTTTCCTGGTTTCTGGGGGAATGAATTAACAATGCAAAGGGTTTCACAACGGATGTCAAGTGATTTCTTTTTCCTTTTCAGCCTCAGTGTTTGACTTAAAAAGAAGCTCCTGTGAAAGCTACAATTTCTGCTAGAAAGACGAAGGTTTTTTTGAGCAGCAGAGCAGGTTGGCCATGGATCATGGTTTAATGTTTATATACACACGCTGCTGTCCTGCAGGCTACTCCTTGAACACATCCAGAGCTCAATTTAATTGTAATCAGAGTGTAAAGGGACCAAAATGGTAGAAGAGATTTTTAAAGACATTTTGGGGATACAGTCTTAAGACAGTGTTTTTTATCTGAGGAAAGGCCCTGTCTGAAATTTGGGTTACTACTGCTGTTTTGTATTAGAAGGAGTGGCTTCATGCAAAGGTATGGCTGTACTTAGTGTCTATCCAGCTGGTTTCCATGGGTTTTGGGTGCTACCCTCAGAAATGTGATTTTAGTTGCAGACATGATCTGCAGCAGGGGTGTTGCATGACCACCACCTCAATTCTGGGGTTTAAAAAAAGACTGATAAATCAAAGGGTAGCTTTAGCTTGGAAGTGGGGTTAAGATCCACAATGAAAAGCTCTGGGAGCAATAACATCTTTGAATTAATTACAGAGAGGTGGAGAAAAGTGTGTTGGAGCTCAGGAAAAAATAGAGTCTACTTTGGTCTATTGTCTGCTTGGCACATGAATTTACAAATTAAAAAACACTGAATGATCTTCTAAAAACGAGGAAGGATTTACAGGTAAGTGACACTATATCCACCTATTTGTTCTTAATGAGGTCAGAAGGTGTTTGAAAGTATTTCCTGAGGTGTCTTGTCTAGTGCATAGTGTATGTATTTAGATCAAAGAATGGTCAATGAAATCTACAGTTTTCTGTAGATTACAGAATCTCCCAGTAGTTTCTGATCATTTGAAAGCACAAGCAGTTCCCATGAACGTTGTGCTTTTTGGGCTGAGTCCAGAAATACTTCAGGATTATGACTTCCATCCTGTATCATCTTGAGGAGCTCAGCCCTGAGTGGTGTCCCCAGGTCACGTATGGCCCCATTCTGGAAGAATCCCAACATAGAATCATAGAATTGGCTGGGTTGGAAGGGACCTCAGAGATCACCAAGTCCAACCCTTGATCCACTCCCGCTGCAGTTCCCAGCCCATGGCACTGAGTGCCACATCCAGGCTCTTTTTAAACATCTCCAGGGATGGAGAATCCACTACTTCCCTGGGCAGCCCATTCCAATGTCTGATCACCCTCTCCATAAAGAAATTCTTTCTAATGTCCAACCTAAACCTCCCCTGGCACAACTTGAGACCTCTTGTGCCCTCTTGTCTTGCTGAGAGTTGCCTGGGAAAAGAGCCCAACCCCCCCGTGGCTCCAACCTCCTTTCAGGGAGTTGTAGAGAGTGATGAGGTCTCCCCTGAGCCTCCTCTTCTCCAGTCTGAACACCCCCAGCTCCCTCAGCCTCTCCTCATAGGATCTGTGCTCAAGTCCCTTCACCAGCCCAGTTGCCTCCTTTGGACCTGCTCCAGGACCTCGATCTCCTTCCTGAACAGAGGGGTTAGAAGGAGTCTCAAAAGATCACCAAGTCCAAACCCCCTGCCAGAGCAGGATCACCAAGTGTAGGTCACACAGGAACATACCCAGGAGAGTTTTGAGTGCCTTCAGAGAAGGCAGGGAGCTGGCAGCACTGATCTTTGGGACTCATGGAGTCTCCTCCTTTGCTCTTGATTTTCTGTAGCAAGCTGCTCACCAGCACTCACATTTTCTGGTTTGCTTTTCCTGTCTATGGATGAACACAGCCAAAGTCTAGAGGAGCTTCTATAAGACCATAGGTTGATCAGGGCAGGGCTGATGTCCACAGATGCTGAACTTTAAACACTTGGCACCTCCTGAGAAGTGTGCTGTGATGCTCGAGATTGCCTTGAACCAAATTGTGCTCCTCTTCTTAGTGTCTCTGCCAGTCTTTCTACAGACCCTTTGAGATTTGACCACACAGAGTGCATGAGCTTAATTAAAATGAGCTTAAAACCAGAAGCAGTTGAAGAGATACGATTGATGCTGGGGACACAGCTGGCAAATGCAGAGCCTCAAGTTAAACTGAATTTAAAAAAATAGATTTAAATCCACTGAGAGTATCTACACAAGGGTTTCTGCTAGTTTAAGTTAATTGGTTTAAAAGAATGCTTTTAATTAATCCTGTGTGCTCCTATAGGTGGATGGGACCTCCCTTGGAGGCAGTAGAAAATGGCCAGTGTTCTCAGGCAAGAATGACTGCAAGAAAAAGCATTTAGCCATCCATGTCCCCCTCCCATGGGAGGAGTGGATAGCCTGCCCACTGCACTGGGGATGCTGACTCAGATCCATGAAGTATCATAAAACTTTTTGTGTCACCTGAGGCAAGCTGCTTAGCATTTTACCCATTTCTCTGACCAAGAAAAAAAAAAAAAGGATAATTGCATCTAGTTCCCTGGGGTACCAAATAATAAATATATAAAGCATTGTGAGGGGACAGGATAATGCAGTAGTAGAGGCCATGTTAAAACCATCTTTTCCTTTCTGTGAGCTGGTTCTAATGATGTATATTGCTTTGCAGGGTAGCTACTGGCCATCTATTACTTCTAAAACAATGAAGGCATTAGATGTGTCACCAGAACAATTACTGCCAAACTTGTGATGTATTTTTTTTATGAAATTTAAACATTTATGGTGCTTCACAAAAATAAAAAAAAATAGTTAAAACTACAAGCCCTTCACCCTTAACATCTTTCAACAGATCTTGTGGTGTTAGATGGAAAATGAATTTAACAGGATATTACTGTTCTGTTGCAATATTTCTGGTGTACAACAATATTACAGGTGGTGGTAAACTTTATTACTAGCCCTGTGATAAAATTAGTTCAATATTGGCTGCTTTTATAATGTGGTTTTACAATTGCAACATGGGATAATGTGATAGTGTGAAGGGAAAAAAAAAAATTACAAACAAAACCAGACCCCCTAAACCCAAAATCATGGAGTGGAGGGAAGGAACACAAAGTTACACAGTGGGAAGGTACAGGACAGAGGTTGCATTTTAATGTAGGGTGCTGTGAAAATTTCTTTCTGGAACGGCTTGAAGCCAGAAGCAGCCTTTTGATTATATTATGCACTGGCTGACGACTGTCACAGTGAAAAATGTCAAACCAGGAGAGCAGGCAGGAAAGGAAGAAGAGAGGCAGGAGGGAAGGCAACAGTTTTGCATCAGTGACTAAGCCTGGTTTGCCCGGAGGTGAGTTTAGAGCAACGTCATCACTCTGTCATTGGCTTCCCAACGAATTAAAGGCTTCCGAAATGGAGATTTTGGAAGTTATTTGTGTTCCAAAACTGGGTGAGCTTAACCTCAGAAGGGTTGAATACATTCGGGTGGAAATACAAGCCTCAGCAGTGCTGTAGCAGCATAATCAGTGTGTGGTGTTCAGACACCCAATCTGCAACACTGTGCCATGTTCAATCAGACATCTCCCTTTCACTGCTGTCTCATTTGCTCTTTCATTTACAGAACCCATGAACTCCTTCAGGTAGATATTGTCTCTTATTTCATGCTTCTGCAGAGCTTGGTGCAACAGGACTTATTCTCTGCTGTTACTGCAATTTACTGGGTTAGCATAAATCCTAACAGAGCCCTGAATGCCCAGTTCTGAACTGGTGCAAATCTGGGGAGCTCCATTGGAGCTAATACCAAACAAGCAGAGAAAGAGGGGAGAAAGGCCTGCTTATGGCCATTGAAAATGTGCATCTGGAAGTCTTGACTTCAGAGTTGTGTTTAGGGTGATGTGTTGTAGGTATGTTGTAGCTTGTGTCCTGCCATGTCTCCAGGTTGCCCTTGTCTTAGGGATCCCCTAGGTAGGCACTGGCCTTCTTCACATCTTGTCATGGAACAGAAGATTAAATCAGGATCATGTATCGATCAATATTATACTACAATATCATCTAATTTCTTTGTGAAAGTAGGAATTTTGCTTCTTGATAATTACGGCATCTGCTGGATGCTGCTATTAAAAGCAAAGCTGAAGATACACAAACTGAAGAGCTCTGCTGTAGTCTGTACAGAGCTCTGGGCTGGTTTTGAAAGTAATTTCTGCTATAAAACTATTGAGCCAAACTGGCTCCAATGTTTCCTCTGCTTCAGTTTAATCTGTTCCCATGTTGGAGCACATCTCCAGCAAAAAGGAGTGGAGGATGGAAAGAATCTGGAAAATGTATTGCCTACATGAGCCTTGTATGCAGCCAGCAGAAGCAGCTATTCCTAGTAAAGAGCTGGAAATTGTTAAGAACTCTGACTGGAGAGTATAAACCCCTTTGGGCTTCATTGTAAAGATGTAGTGATACAGATATGGGGTTATTTCCAGAAGGAAAATGCAGCTAATGAAAAGGCAAAATGTCAAAACTTGGAGGTGAAGTTCAGACAGTCCCAAATTAGCAGCAAAGCTGCTAACTACCTGTGGAAGCCTGAGATGTGCTTACCTAACCTTACCTAACCCCCCAGGCACTGAAACCAAGGAGTGCTTTGCCCTGCACACTAGAGCCAGATGGCACTGGGATAGACCTGACGTGAGTCCCACTCTTCAGACCAAAAAAAGTGATCAGGATAGTTGTAAGGACCTGCTCAGCAGAAGGATATCAGCAGCAGAATTTTTGTCTAAACAAATTGTTGTGGTTTCTGGTCATTCTAACACGCTTTAAGCTCACCACAATTACCTTATTTTGCTGTCCTGAGCTGTGCAGACACTTTGGCTTTTTTCCAGACCATGCATCCTTGTTTCTTCATTCACCTCTTCTCTCTGAAACTTTTTCTGTCCTCCAACCAAACCATGCAGAAAATTTGGGTTAGCCTGTAATTTATTTGAAGCAAGCTTGTTTGGCTGTGAGTTGCTGCATTCTGCACAGGGTTCAGCCCATTGCTTGCAGCCTTGCTGTGTCTCCCTGAGGAGTGTCCCACCAGGTGGGATTTGGTGAGCAAGGGGATGGACTGGAGGGCAGCATCCCATCCTTCATTGCTGCAAGAAATGTTTAAAAAAAGAGCATTCCTGTGCCTGATTTGCTTAAAGCCAAAAGTGGCTGAAAGGCACTTGAGCATGTAGGTGGAAAGGATTGAAGATGATGAATAATTAAACCCTGCAGATAAACTGTCTGTTTATTGCTGTAATGGACTTGGTAGCTAAAAGTACTGCTTCCACCCATGGCTGGAATTGGTGGGATGCTTTAGGTACATTGAAGCAGGGGAAAAACTTCTCAAAGTGAACGTTCCTTCACTGTAGATGTATATTTGACTTGTCTTGAAGCACTTTCCATTGCAGAGAGTACAAAACAAACTCAGCCTGAGGGACCCCTTGATGCCCACTGGTGGACCTGAGCTGACCAAGGCTGCTCCTGCATGCCACCAGCCTCTCTCTGTTGCTCAGTGTGCATCCAAGAGCTGTTTGCCTCCATCTCCCAGCTCTTGTCCTGGAGAAGAGTCCTGAAGAAGCTGTTGTCCTGTCCTCCATCTGTCACTCTGGTGACCAGAGCCCCTCTCTCTCCTCTCCACAATCCTCCAGGCTCTCCTGCAACCTGCACCAACCAAGAGTAGAGGCAGGACTGCCTTATCCTGAAGCCCCCAAACGCAACATCCCAGGGTGCCCACTTTATCAGGTGAGTGGAGCCTTTTCAGGAGTTATTAGGAACACAAAGGGCTGTGCCTGACAATTAGAGAGAGGCTGTGTGACTGTGACAAGCATGACTGGAATCTGGAGCAGAGGAGCAGTGAAATCATCCAGGGCCATGGCCTCAGCTTTGTGTTTCTGCAGCAAGTTTTGAAGTTGAGGTATGGATTTTTATTTTATATTATTATTTTATTTTATTTTATTTTATTTTATTTTATTTTATTTTATTATTTTATTTTATTTTAATATGGACTTATTAATTTTTTTCATAGCTTTCTTACGCAGTTGCAATGAAGCCACTGTACTGAATCAGAGGGTGACGGAGGCAGGAGGGGTTTGCAGCACTTAGCCCTGCAGTAAAGATCTGGGTCCCAGAAATGACCCGTGATAAGAGGATGTCCTTTCAGAGCCAACCATCAGGGAGAGCAAACCAACCCTGCCCTGCTGTCCCCTGGGACCAGCAAGTGATTGATTCAGCTCCTGTCTGCTGCCCTCATGGACAGTGATGTACTGAACATGAAAGGAGCAGAACAAAGGCCCCATTGCAGTGGGAAGAGGGAAGGCTCCCCTGCTGCTTGATCCATCTCTCCCTCTCTAAGCTCTTGCAGCCTCCCTGTCTTTGTCCTCCTTCCTTCTCCAGTGCTTTGATCCTTCCTTCCTCTGCTTGCCAGCCAGCCTGGCCCCAGGCCCTTTTCCCCTTATTCCTCCAAACTGTAATGTTTTACTTATCAAGAAAGCCCTGATAGCCTCATATAGTGACTACTATCCCTGCCTGATCCTTGTGGGCAGTCTTGCTTTCCCATCTGTTTTTCTCTTCACATCCCCATTGATCCACCTCTGGCAGAAGGGGCAATAAAAGGGGCTATAGAAGGGGCTATAAAAACCAGTCCCTGCCTAGTGTCTGCTTTTGGAGGTGCGTTACTGGTGATGCACTCTTCTTCCAGTCCTTGCTTGTGGTTCCAAATGCCCCTTTCCTTCTGGGAATCTCCTATTTTCTATTTATTTGTCTTGAGTAGAATCATGGAGCTGAGTCACAGAAGTGGAGCAGATCACCACTATTTTGTTTTGAAAAGGGTTTCTGTCCCTTCCCATTGAGTAGAGAAGTGTGAAGGGATGAAAATTTCCCTGTGATTTTTCTTCCCTAAACTTCTTGGGTTCACCTAGATTATCCATAGCCCCTGGCTCTTCTCCCTCAGGGCTTTTCTGGGCTCCTGTTCTGAGGCCTCTCAACAAATTGATGGCTGAAGCCAGTAGTCCCCAGATGTGGGGAACTACTGTGGAAAGTATATGGTACCCAGATGTGATCTAAATTGTGGAAGGTATATGATACTCCCTAGCTCCCTGCCAGCCAGCTGCCTGAAGCTAACCTGCTCCTTGGCTGGGCAGCTAGGAGGTTTTTGGCACCTCAAAAGTGGTGTAAAGCTTCATGCTGCAACATTTCAGGTACCATCTCAGACCAAGGACCTCTGGGGATCTCCTCCCAGCTCCAACTGTCTCGAGATTCAATTCACAGGATGCCATGTCCTGGGCACTGCTTTCCCTGGGACTCCTAGACTTCCCAAAGGAGAATGAAGATGCTCAGAGCTCCAGCTCTCCAAATGTCCTCCTGCTCTGGTTTGCCTTTGTTTTTTCAAGATATGTTGTCTCACTGCTTGTTTTTCTGTTGTCAGCTGCTGTTTGACCCAGAAACAAGCACCAAAGCTGCAAGAATGTCTTTGTGAGGCCAGGGGAAGATCTGACACAGCAGGATACCTGGAGTTCATTATCCCTCTACAGCCTCCAGAACACTTGGAGTGACTCAAGGTAAGGAAGGACATCAACACCTGGCCTTTGCTCTGCTTATTTATGGGACAGTCCTCCCTTCAGCATGTCCTTTCTTATTTCACTCTATTTAATCACCTTTCCATTACCCATTCAGTCTAAAAGATGTTTCTGGTTGTGCCAAGAGAAGAATTTTTATTTCTCCAACCCATATGCCCATACAAGCTCAGGAAAATCCAGTGGTACAGAGCAGCATGGTTAGTATTCTGCAGCTCCATGGGCAGGCTTTGAGGGTTATTTTTTTCCCCTTTGTCTTTGTGTGGACACATGCATACACAAGGAGAGGGCAAAGGCTAAAACCTCAGAGGGGCTGCTTACAGTTTCATCAATATTTCATGATTAAGAAGGTGACAGAATTCTGCTTTATTTAATAAGAATATTCCCTAGGTAGGTCCTGTTTTCCCGGCCTGCTCCTGTAATTACAAACTGTTTGTGCATTAGCTGAGCAGCTTCACTGAATTTTCTGCCCCTCAACTGTTTTAAATTAAAGGGCTGACTTTTGCCTTGGTCAGAGTCCTGCTTTCTGTGGAAACCAGTGACATTTTTCTTAGTCGATTCTAAATGAATCAGGAAGGGAAGAGCAGAAAGTGTGAGTGGAAAACTGGTTGTGGGTGTGATTGGGGAAGCTGAATTTCATCCTCTCTGAGCACAGCTTGCTCTGAGCTGGTGAGAGCCAGGCTGTAGTAGGTAAAATGTCAGAAGAAAGTCTTTACATTAAGAATCTGGGAATCAGGGACACCTTCCACTAGACCAGGTTGCTCAAGGGCCCATCCAAGCAGCACTGCAGCTCTTTGCAACAGAAGCTGTCATGGATTTCCACAGAACCATATATAATGAGCCAGTACCTGGTTGGTTTCTCAGAGCTGCCACAAAGTACCCTGCTAAGAGCAGGTCTGTCTGTAAGCATGCTGAGTGCTTTGCAAGTCCCTGGTGGCAGAGGAGGTATGAAGAACATGGCCCTGTTTTGAGCTGTCAAGGTGGAGGCTGGGAGGGGCTACAGAAAAGCATCCCATGCCTTTGGACCTTCTGCATTCCTGCAGCTCATTCTGGGGATGAATGTGTGTCCAGTGTGAACTGGGGACTGGTTATGTCCATGATGCTGTCACTACACACTGGGAGCGTGCCATGGTGCATTTACAGTGAAAAGGAGAGCTCAAGAACCTTAGAACTCCATTTTTCATCTATTTGTGGCAGGTGCAGAAGTGTTTCTGTGTGTGTGTCCATGCAGACACATCTCCACCTCCTGATACTTCGGGGCCAGCACAGGGGTTCACACTGGGGGCTTCACCCATGAGGAACTCCTCCTCCCTGGTGTAAAACACCTTACACTGGTGTAACACACCTTCTCCTCAGCTTCTGGGAGAAAATCTGGCTTTCCCTGTGGATCATGCCCTGCCCTTCCGGGCCCTGGCAACTCAGTAGCCTTTGGGATTACTCTCTTGGCAGGATGTTTTTCATTAGCATCTCAAAGGGATGCCGTCAGCTCGTCCGGAGGTGTCAGCTCAGGAAGGCTCAGTTCTTTCAGGGCTTCACCCCATGCTGGTTGCTTTAGTCCCACAGCCACGGGTGAGGAGCAGCAGTGATTGCGGGATGGACACGGCGAGCAAATGACAAGGTGAGTGCTAAGGAGCGAGGTAGGACGTGGGGAGAATGAGAGGAGGTGGCTGGTGCTCTCCTGCCTCCTCGCATTCATCTGACTGCTTTGTTCCAGCCTTAGGAGGGCAAATTCCAGAGGAGATCAGTGATCCCGCCTGCGGCTGGATCAAAGCAGCCGCGCTCCCAAGGTTCGTGTCTGCTCTTTGGAGTCTCTGGGCAGGGACAAAGTCGGTGTTTTCCATCAGCTGAGGCACTGAAAGCTGTGTGTGTTTGTCTGTCTCGGTGTGTATGTCTCTATCTGGCTTCTGTCGTGTCTAATGCTGTCTGGGGTGTCCATCTTTCCTTCTGATCTCATCTCCCTTGGCTGCTTTTTTTTTAAATGAAACTTGGAGGAGCAGCTTAGCTTTGGGAATGCTCCCTCTCTGTCCTAATCATAGGATCATAGAATGGTTGAAGTTGGAAGGGACCTTAAAAATCATCTATTTCCAAGCTATCTACATGAGCAGGGACACCTCCCACTAGACCAGGTTGCTCCAAGCCCCATCCAACCTGGACTTGAACACTTCCAGGGATGGGACATCCACAGCCTCCCCGGGCAACCTGTGACAGGTTGGTGGGAAGTGACAAATGGGTTCAAAAGTTCTTTGCCATGAAAACACACAGTCTGATTGCCTAAACAAGCTAGAAGTAACCCTTCAAGCCACTTTCCAGTGTCACAGCTCCCAGTTTACCTCCACCAGGATCTAGAATGCATTTTTCAAAATTGTTACTTCCCTCCTCACCACACCCCCCCTTTCAGCTAAATATCTGAATATATGTAATTGGAAATGCTTAGAAAATGACATGAACATGTGGTCTGAGTAAAGAAAATGAGACTGTTGTGAACGTGGCTTCTCACTGGACCTCTCCCTCTGAGCACCATCTAACAGAGATCCCTCCTTCTCCTGGGTAGTTTTCCCTCAGCCAGCACCACATGGAGTCAGTGTGGTGCAGCAATCAGATTGGAACATACAGTAAAAAACCCAAATCTGTGCCTATATATCTTGAAGAACATTTAAGATGTCCTGGAAATGTCTTCTGGGGCATGGGGACATCTTATGGTAACCTTGAACACATGGTCACCTTTTGGGGCAGCACTCTGTGTGGTTCAAACCAAGTGGCAATATTATGTCCTTCAGCTTCCTACATTTAGCTGGGACTCTGGTGACATTGGCTGGGGATTCCACCCTCTCTGTGCTGCAGTTTTCCTTTGGTAAATAATACACTGCTTCTGACCTTCTGTAAGGTGCTTTGGGGTTTTCAGCTGGGAAGTACCTCATTTTATTGGGAAAAATAATAAAAAAAAGCATTACTTTCGGAAGGTGACCAAAAGAGCAGTTGGGAGCTCAGCTGTCATCTGCAGATAGTGATACTCTGAAAACCTTATGTTATTAAATGGACACTCTGATGGCCCTGAAACCTCTTGCCAAGCAAAAGAAAGAAAGGAGTGACTCCAAGAGGATGCAAAAGCTTTTCTTGTTTGGGGTAAGTCAGGAGTTAAATGTGATCTGTGATTAGGCAAATTTACTGCTCCAGGTACAGAAAAAATTACTAAGTCCTAAAGGTTAGCACATGCCAGGTGGGGGAAATACTCTGTCTTTTTTTGAGACCAAAATTTACTACAAAGGTTGTCCTCAGAAAACAAGTCACCTGAGTGAGCTGTTTCACCGGCTCAAGTTCAGCTCTTGTCTTGCCCCAGGACACAGGATTGCTTTTAGTGGAAGCCTTGAAGCTAAAATAATATTAATAATAACAATAATAACTGGTTGGCTGCTGTTTAGTTGAGAGCTTCTAGACAGAGGTGTTTGCCCTTTTTTTCCCAGCTAATTTTCCTATGTTCCTATAAACTTATGAATTTATACCATTCTTTATGAGCTTTTTGGATGGGAGGAGGCAGCTGGGGTGACTACGAGCCCAGGCTGCAGGGTGCTGTAGCAGAGGAAGCTCTGCCTCCTGGTTCTTTCTTACAAACCCTCCCACTTGAAGACCTCTGAAGCCACAGGGGGTGCCACCAGCAGCACAGGACAGCAGAGGAGCAGTGATGGGTGCTCACTGCCCCCATGTAATTGATACACCCAGAGAGCTCAGGGCTTGCTTCCCTGCCTACTACAGTTTTTAAGGTGATGCTCCATGTTCCCACCTGCAACAGAGCCTCAACACAGATTTCCAGGCTGTCCTTGGCTAATTTTAGAGATATCTGCTAAAAGAGGCTGCCTTTAGAGGGACTCCAACATATTGGGACCTTCTCCAGGCAGTGCTGTAATGAAAAGAAAGGGTGTTTATAATGATTAAATAGGGAGGAGGACAAACATGTATGTGTTTGAGGAATATTCACATAACCAAAGGAGGCCAGGTCCCCTCAGGGGCAGGAGAAGAGCAGCTACAAGTGGATTCTGCAGCAGCTGTACAAAAGGACCTCGAGTAAAATTTGGCTGAACAACCCCTTACCAGGTGCACGAATCACTCAGAGTAGGAGGACCAGGTGGACTTTCTGCACACACTTGTGATACAGGACAGTGATCCAGAGCCATAGGGAAGCCAGGGGGTCTCTGGAAGAAGCTTTTTGAATTCTCCTATGTCTCCCAGTCCCATGGCTGATCTGCAAGGTCAGACTGCTACCTACTCTCAAGCAGTACAGAAAGATGAATTTGCAGAATTAGACTCTTGGCTATTAGGTGAAAAGTCTCATGGGATAACCCACCGTCCACTCTTCAGTCCTGTGAGCACTAAAACATCTCTAGAACCTTAAAAAGTTACCTAGTTCTCCAAGGGAGTCCTCAGCCCAAGGTATCTCTGAAGAGGGGTTTGGTGCTGTGCTACCAGAGCTGCAGGACAAGCAGCAGCACTTGTGTACAGACCCCTGGTCACAGCTCAGTAGTGCTGATCACTTTTCTCAGCCTTCTGAGAGTATCTTTTTTCCTGCTTTTAATGTACAGGCAGGGCTTGCTTTCTGTAATGCAAAAACTAGTGCTGACTGGACTAAAAGGGGAGCAACCTGGGTATGTGGGTCTGTGAAACTGGTTGTGGCAAAGAGCAGAGTGGGGGCAAGTAGGACAACTTCTCCAAAAGATGAGTAAACATTTCCAGTTCTTCCATCTGTGATTGTCTCATGCTAGCCAGAAAACAGCTAAATTATATCCATGACTGAAGAAATACCAGGTATCTCTGGAGTTCCCTGTAAGCTTTTAGAAGGATAGTATAGCCTGAATAGAAGTCACAATTTTTTTTCCCTTAAAAAGAAAATACAGAACAGTTGGGTCTCATGTGGTTTGCACCCAGTTCTGAAGCTCTGCAGTGGTGCTCACTGGGGAAATAAAGAAAACCCCTCTCAGAATACAATTTCTTAGAAGAGGTGGGCTCACCTGAAAATCAGCTGTTGTTAACAGCACTTGATCTGCTGAATCATGACTTTGTGCAGGCTGGGCTGATAGGCCCTGACCTCAGGAGGTTTCTTTGATCCTAATGCAGAAAGCTTTGGCACCGTGGTGCTGCTACAGAATCCTTAAAACAAGTTTCATCCAGAGCTGTTGTTACTGCAAAACCTCTGCCTCACTTGCAGTATGTTTCCTGCAGTCAAGGTCTAGGAGCAAAGTTAGATAGCAGACAGTAAATCCTACCTACACTTCTTTTTTTTATTATTTTATTTTTTACCAGCGGATGTCAGTGCCTTTGAGTGTATGCTACTTTTCAAAGTGGCTTTGTAAGCTGATAACACATTCTTCCGAGGCTACACAATACTTAGCACTGCTCTAACAATTTTTATCTTCAAAGTGCTCTCCCCTGTGCAAAAGGCGAGTCAGGCTCTTCCCTGAAGAATTTCAAATCTAAAAAGACAAAAAGGGGTTAGTGGAGAATGGAGCTATGTGAAGCAAGTTCTCAGACAGTAGTTCACTTGCCACAAACAAGTCATTTTTGGCTAACCTGAAACTTGACAAAATCACACAACTTTTTCCAGGTCTTCCACCCCCAAATAATGCAAGAAAAAGGAAATATTTCAGTCTTGTGCCTTGCTATTTACAAAACCAAACCTTTGTCTCGAAAATCAGTATGTTGACTGGAAATGTAACTGATTTTTTTATTCTTCAAAATAAAGTATAAAACTAAAAGAAGCCAGAGAATGAAAAAGATATTTCATTGTGGATAAAATGAAATAAACTTTATGTTTCCTGGTTCAGCCACTGAATCAAGAAAATAAAATCAGTTCTAGAAGAGTCTTTATAAGAGGAAAACATTATAACCCCTCCCATAAAATGGAGAAACTAAATGGTAGTGGATATCATGGCACTGATTTTTATAGTTGACCTTCTGGCTACCCTCACCCTTCCCAGACCTGTGTCATGTATCAAAACCAGCTGTGCTGTACCTTAGTTTCTTAAGCAAGGTGCTGGGATGCAGCTAAATTCCTTCATGTTGTGTAAACCAGGACCCTTGCAGGAATGGGTCTGCAGAGCACTTGTGCTTCTGAGCTTCTCTGGCATAAAGATCAGGAGGTAGTAGAAGGAATACAGAAGCTTCTGGAGGTAGGAAAAAATGCTGTGAGATGAGTGGTGCAGACCACTTCTGTAGTATGTGCCTGCCAGGTGAGGGTAAGTACCATGCCCCACAGAGGCTGTGCTGGGCAGTACTGAGATGTGAACCATCAACCCTCATCACAGCAGGACTCTCAGGTTTGGTCTGGGCAGCCACTGGGTTGAGAGTTTTAGGGAGTTGGTTGCCAGATATGAGGTTGAAATGAACCTAAAGCATCAGTGGAGACACAGTAAAACCATTGTGTTTCATAGAGGGAGAATTCAGGCCCTGGTTGGGATCCCAGTCTGATGAGCTGTGGTTGATAACTACACGAGCTGTTTTCTGCAGATGAGTTTGGCAATGACTAAAGGAACAAAAGGAACATCTCTTTTGTGAGGAGGATGGAGCAGTTCCTTGCTGGAGGAGTGTGCAGAAGGTGAAACTTCCCTCAGCTGCACTGATGCAGAAACATGCAGTCTCCTTGCTTGCTTTGAGAAGGCACTGGTGTTCCATTTGTGGATCTCAAGTTCCTTTGGCTTCTCATTTATAGTTGAGGTTGCTTGAAATGACTGTGAAGTCCTCTCCCTGTCCTCTAAAGCAAAGAGCCTAAACATGGTCCTATCCTTGTGGGAGAGGAATTTTTGGGATCCTCCCATCCCTCCAAGAACTTATGAGTCCTTTGAAATCCATTCTCCACCAGTGTTTGCACACACTGCTGCAGAGGTTGTACAAGGGTGCTCAAAAACCTGGTGAGACCAAGCAGTGGGCCCTTCCCTTGCCTTACAGCATCCTTGCTCTGCACACTGAGATAACGGCTCACCCTGCAAATTTTACAAAAGAAGCAATAAAAGATCACCATGAGTACTCTGAGAAACCCCATCAAAAGGCCTCAGCCTTGAAATAATTAGTATTGATTTGCTCCAATAACTCAGGCTGAATGTGATAGTTCCACAAGCTACATCTGCCTCCAGGCTTTGTGCTCAGAATAGCTTCCTTTTCCTCTCTCCTCCAGCTCCCGCTTTCTTTGCTCTTCCAAATCACTGCAGAGTAGAATTCTGCAGGGAGCTATGGGGAAAATCCCATTATAGACTGTGTGGGAGCACACAAGATATTCAAAAAAGTGAGCCAGGTTAAGTTAGGTTTGAGTATTAAATGACAATTTACTGAAATCCAGGGCACGCTTCAGCGATATCTTGCTGAACAACAAAATCTGTACTGTTAAATCAGCACCTCTAAAACTTTGTTTGAGAGGGGTAAACACCCTGTTTTCTTCAAACGTGATGAAATTGGCTGGAAGTTTTAGTGAATAACTTTCTAACAAACTCTGTTGCTTACCATTGCTGTGCTAACAGAAGAGTAATGCTCCCTGGTCTTATCTTTTCAGAATATAATCCCTGTGGAGTGAGGATGTCTATTTGCATTTTCCCATTAGTGACTAGCACAGTGGGTGCAACAGAAAGTTTAATTACTATTGGGCTGAGAGAGATGAGAAAGACACAAAGGGGACTGTTTCTCCTCCTCCTCCCCTGGTTTCTCAGAAAGCCTCAGGCAAGTTTCTCATGCTTCTCCCCAGACTGAAGCGGAAGGCTTTTAAAGAAAAATTTGGGGGACATTGTAAGAAAATTGGTTCAATGTGTTCTGCCAGTTGGTCTCCTTATGCAGCCATTACCCTCTACACTGGTTATCTTAAAGTTTTTCTGACATGCACAATTACTGGCCTCCAGAGAGACTGAAATAACACATTGCACAATGTGCTGCTGGGGCCATCCCTGGGCTCCAACTCCTTCCTGTCACAGCTGGGCACTCCTCAACCTCCACCTATGTTAATATACTCCAGGGTGTACCATAGCAAAGATTTGGGGTTTCCTCCCCCCACCCTCCCCATATTTTTCTATTTGCAAGGCCAAAACAAGTGAAATAAAATAAAGGCTCAAAGCTTCAAGTGTAATGATATAAATCATTGAGCTGTTATGTAGTAAAACTGTCACATCCCAAAAAACATCCTTATACCACTCCTCTGCTCTTTTGGGAAACAGCCTCACTCTATAGAAGGAAGGTGTCTTCCCAGAGTCTGGCAGAGATGAATGCCCCCAAAAGGGAGAGGAAATCCTCCCAGGCAGCTAAGGGCAACCAAAATCTGGGATTATGAATTTAAAAAAGCATGTTATGACAGCCAATACTTACCATACAAACAAAAACTGAGATGTGAGGTAGTAGGGAATGAAACTACACCAGCACCCAGATCCAAACAACAAAATAAAGCAAAGTGGGAGTCGTGTATGAGGTTAACTGCTTGACCAGTTTGCTCCTTGTTTTAAAAGCAGTTTATTCCTGGAGTTTATAAAGGACACAATGAAATGGGGATAAAAAGAGGAATTAGCATATTTCCATCAGCTCTGCTGCCTGGAGGGTGTTCTGCTGGATTTCAGACATCGTCACTTGTGGGACCATGTTTGGTTCTGTGTCCCATGTGAGACTCACACAGATCCATTGCCCACATCAAACTCTCAGGCCAGGGGCTTTCACATTTATAGATCTGTCTTCAGACTCCAGTCTACCTCCATGTTTTTACTCACTAGCTGGGAGGTGGTGGAGCAGATCATCTACTCAGTCCCCTTCTTCTTCAGAGGGACTCTGTTGAAAATGAGAATACTTTGGCACTTTTGTGTGGGATTCAGCTCACAGATTAAGGCACACAAATCTAGACATCCAGCTGTCTGAATTCCTATTAGAGTAGATGGAGGTCAAAAATGTCGTACAAGTTGTCTAAACAGAGAGTAATTTTTAATGTCCCTTGGTATCCAAGATATCTTGCTTGAGCTAGTAAACATTACCCAAAATTTATGGAAAACCTACACCTCCCTGGAACAGCAAATGGGAACCAACCAGGACATCCCAGAGCCTTTAATACTACTATTTGCCTCCTATGCAAAATCATTTCTCCCCCGATCAGTATTACAGAGACACAAAAAATGGACTTCTACAGATGATCAGCGTTGACCAGATGGCTATAAAAGAAATTAAGCCACTAGCTCATAACACAAATAAATTTAAGAGTCAATCTGATTCTTAATCCCATAACTAAAAGCTGATTCCTTCTTATTGTGGTCTACACATTCACAACTCAAGTGAAGTAGCACTGGACTCCAACCTGGTGGCCCCTGTTCCACACCCAATGCATTACAGCAGAGCAGCTGGGAAACCTATCAGGTCTGCTTCTTCCTGACGTTTTGAACTGGTTCATGGGGAGATGGTGATGAGAACATGGTCCAAATGGCTCCAAAGGGACCAGTGGCACTGCAGAGAAGTTTGGAATTTTTCTGGCTCACAAAGATCTGGAGCAACCTATGGCAAGTTCTCTATGTATGTCCTTATCCTGGCCTTTCTCTTCTGCTTTGCTCTGGTCCCACCATGTTCACATTATCCAGGTTTCAGGTGGTGATCATGGTGTTTTCCTCCCTTGGAATTAAGTTTTTTTTGTTTCATTTTAAGGCTTATATAAATTATACAGCTAAGAAAGTGTATATGAATATGACCTCATTTTTCCCTCCTACCTCCCCCCACACACTTCCCCAGCTGACATGTTTGTGCAAATGTTGGAGATGAATAACGTAAATAGACTTCTTTAACAGCAATAGCTTATTAAAATAGCATGGGTGTGTGAATTTCTATCACCAGCCGGGAGCCCTGCTGCTTACCAGTTGCAATGCCACACATGCATTATTCAGCAGCTGAAAAAGCCCATTGTTCCCGTGTTCTGGAATTAATCAGCTGAGTATGAAAATTACCTGTCACCAAAATATCATGTTTACCCAGTCCATCACAGCAGCCTGCTCTGACGGCACTCGGGTTTCCTCCGTGGAGCATTACGTGGTAAAATCCGTGGCTGTAAAGGGGATGGAGACCTAGCAGTGTGAAGGAGAACGCAAGGAAGCAATCTTTTTCATCTGCCTTGTGTGCTGGAGTTTAAAGCCTGCTGTGGAAGGAAGAAGGATGAAATGCATGGAGCAAGGAGCACCTGTGAGCTGTAATTCAATCAGTCTGAAATGCACAGTGTTCTTGTGACAGACCTAAATCCCACTTTCAGGCTTAAGCATTTTCCAGCTGCAGCAGAAGCATGTGAGGTCCTCGACTTCATTATTTTGCTTCCATGCCGTTTCTGAGCTCTGGTACTTTTCTTTACTGAAAGCTGTAGCCTTTCTTCCATTTCTCTTCTCCTGGCCCTTGACCTCTTCACTATGTTTGCTCCTCTTGTTGCCAAAGTGAAAGTATTTGAACATCTGGCTTTGCCTATTTTCACCTCTCTGCTGTATCAGATTAAGGAGGCCTGAGATTGAACTATGTTGTGCCACATCTCAAAAGACTATTGTGGGCAGTCTGACTTAACCAACACCTCAGTGAACAATAAAAAAAACAACAACAAAATGTTTGCAGAGGAGAAAAGTGGGCTACTTTGCTTTATTTGTTTATTTATTTATTTAAGGTGTGGTTTTGTTGCTTGTTTTTATTTGTTTGTTTGTTTGTTGGGTTTTTTTTTTTTTTTTTTTGCTTCTGATGTCCAGAATGTTTGAAATCAGCAGGAATGTATGCTTCATTTTTTTATTTACACACAGGTTTTTTTCCCCTGCACATATACATGAAAATATCCATAAAATAGGATCCCAGCTTCAGACACATGTACATTTGCTTTGCCTCATCTAGGAACCATCAGCTTTCTGAGTGATGATGAAGGAGGTGGATGGAGCTGTCCCTGTTGTGTCCCCAGGTCCTTGCAGAGCTCCTGCAGGGCAGAGGCAGATGTGCAGCAGCAAGGTGCTGCTGCCTCTTTGTCTGCAGAGGCACTCAGTTCAGTCTCTCTCCTTTAATTTGCCCAGATGCTGCTTTTAATTAAGCTCCTAAACTTTCATGGTCTCTTTCACTCTGTCAATTTTCGTTGAGGCTGGCAGGCAGCATGATCACAGAGCTGCTTCCTCTGAAATTCAGGCTGAGGTTTGTGAGCAGATACAACTGTTTCTAGGCAGGGTTAATTCATTCACCTGAGGTGTGAAATATCAGCAATGTTGCATGTTTCCCATATGACCTTGAATCTGAGAGTGACTTGACTTGCCATATGCTCACTTAAGCTGACTGCAATTTTTTTTCCCCCTTCGTTGACTTCAGTAGGTGCCTGATCAGGGCCTTAATCTCTGTGTGCCTGTAATTCAAATCAGTAAATTTTGCTTTATCACAAGCTCCTCATTTGTACAGATTTCTGGACAGTGGTGTGGGGGTTGGTGTTTCCTTCTGGATGACCTATACACAACAATAAATATCAAGCCTTGCCACCCACCCCTGAGGGATGCTCTCCACTGACTATGATCCTATTTGGGGTTTTCATAGCATGTCACTGTTCATGTCTTGCTTTTGTGTATGAATGTGATCACAGCAAGGAGTGTAATGCAGGGAAGAGGTTGGTCTTGTTGTGTGACAAGTATGACCCCTCACAGAAAACTGTCTCCATGTTTTTTTGCTCTTAAATAGATCAAACCTGTTTGCTTTGAAAGGATGTTTTAAAGATGTTCTTCTATTCCTTAAATTTCCTAAAGAGAAAAATGGATAATTGTAATGAAGAGAAACCAAAAAAAGATAATGTCATTAAAAAAGTACTGGGGAAAAAAAAATATATAATGATGTCGCTATCAAATATTCCAATTAGCACTTTCAGAAGAAAAGCTGTTCTCCTCAGAGGTGTTTCTTTGATCTTTTGACTGACTGAGACCTATTTTGTTGGTCTGAATGCTGATATCTCTGCTCTTACCGTATAGAGCACGTCCCTGGCCTGGCCATTTGAATTCCCTAAGCTAGAAACAGCTTCATTCATTGCAAGGATGTCAGCTCTGCTACAGGCTCTGTAATAATAACTCTTTCACTTCAGCTGGTGAAATGTAGATATCAATCTTGCTGAGGTCATCAAAGGAAAAAAAATCATCTTGGTCACATCTCCATTGAGAATTCAACACAAACCATACATCTGTGCCTAGGGGGGGCTCACACTTCCTCCTTGTTTTATGCAAATTATATTTTTTAAAAAAGCACAACCAAGATTTTACTGAGCTAAAAAAAAACAACTAAACCAAACCAAACCAAACCAAACCAAACCAAAACTCTTCATGACACTGTTAATTTTTGGTACCCACAAGTGACAAAAAGCTTCTGTTTTTGCTAATGCCAACCATCTCTCTTCAAAAGCAGCTGTGAGGCTGACCTAAGCTCTCCTTGAATGCAAAGCACAAAAAAACCCTGTACCCAGAGACGTTATACAAAGCTGGTAACAGCCTTTTCTCTGGTGCTTGCTACTACTGAGTAGAGAAAAGGGAGCAAATGAATTCAAGTCTGTTTATCCCCATCTGGTTAGATGATGTGTTATTGGCAGGCCTGACTGAATTTGCTTTGTGTGGCACCTTATACAAGACACCTAAGGCATATGTCTTCCAGATAAACGCCATGTCCCCTGATTAAAGGGTCAAAGCAGAGTGCTGACAGGAGGAAGATGAAGCAAGCTGTTACTGAGCTCTGCAGAGGGATGGGAGTGGAGATATCAGAGCAAGACAGTGAAAAGCTGAGAAAAGACGCATTTCATCCAGGCAGCCATAGCAGCACCGAGCGGGCTGCAGGAGAAGCAAAAAATGGACCTGCTGTTCACCTCCAAAATGCAGACTGGAGAGAAATTCTCCCCAGAAATTGTAAATGTGGACAGTGGGAAGTGGTGTATGAAGGAGATCTGGGAAGGAGCAGCTGCTGCATCGTGCTCCTGGAGCAGCTCCCATGTTGATGGCTTTCTCTTTCCTCCTTCCTCTCCCACTGTTGTCTCCCTCTCCGTCTTCACCCCCTGCTTCAGGCGTGCCATGGGGACTCTGAGCCTTGTGCTGACCCAAGAAAAGACACTGATCCTTATTAGATGGCTTCAGGTCACCAAGGTAGACCAGAACCAGTGCTGGTATATAAAAGCAGTTAGCATCACCATGTTTTCACAGAATCACAGAATGTTGTTTGGGGCCTCTGAAAATCATCTTGTCCAACCCCACTTGCCAGAGCAGGTTCACTTAGAGCAAGTTGCACAGGATGGTGTCCAGGCAGGTTTTGAATGTCTCCCGAGACAGAAACTCCAAAACCTCTCTGGACAGCCTGTTCCAGTCCTCTGTTACCCTCACAGTAAAGAAGTTTTTCCTTATGTTTAGGTTGAACCTCTTGTGTTCCATTTTGTGACCATTGCCCCTTGTCTGGACACCACTGGTCCCACCCTCCTGACACCCAGACTCTGTCTTTTTCCAATTCCTGGGGGTTTTGCTGTTTCATATGCCCCATGGGGACAGAAAGGCTGAACTGGGCAGCTGAAGATATTCTGCAGGAGCAATTTTTATCTCCATGGGCAGCCCCTGGTGCCCAGCTTGCCCTGGCAAGCACAACTCTGCTCTCAGGGAGAGTCTCTTGGTGCCCTGTGTAAGATGTTACTGTACAGGATCCCTGAAGGAAGCATTAATTAATGAGTGTTTGCACAGCACTTTAAAGGTGTGAAGAGCCATATAGATGTTGCTAAGTATCATTGTTAATTATGATTAGGTGTAATATTGTAATATATTAATATTGCACAGTAAATACTGTGAAAAGCACGAGAGAATTTCACAGCAGCCACTGAAGTTTTGTCTTTGTAGCTTGAGATGCATCTCCCCATTGGACATGAGCCTGGTCTGGGAATTTGAAAGGTGCAGGCACCAGGGGACAGAAGCCAAGAAGATATTTTGATAGTAAACTGACTTATGTGTATTTTTTTTAGACAGTGGGAACAAGGCAGAACAAAGTGGCATTTTAAGGCAAACCAAACCAAACCAAATCAAGCCAAACCTCTGGAAAAACTGACTGTTGGATGAACATGATTTCTCCAACCCAATTTAAGGAAACCACCACCTTACCAGCCTTCACACCTAATCAACAGCAATGTTTTTTTCCAAGCTGTATTTTTTCAAAGGCAGGTTTTGTATTGTTGAGTGTTGGAAAGGGTCACTGTAGCCCAGGGATGGTCTTCCATCTTTTTCCTCTCTGTTATGGGTCTTTGGGTGGCTGTCGTGGAGACTTCTGTATTCACCTCTGGGTGTGTCTGTGCCAAATGTTGAGGTCTCCATCTGTATGGGAAGTGATAACACCTTTCTCACTTTCCTGGGTCTGGGTTTGCCTGCAAACATCAAGGCTTGTGTGTGCACCCACTGATCACCCAGAGGGACCAAAGTGGAGGCAATCTGCCCACCAGCTCCACTCTGACTCCCTCAATGCTCAGCCCAAGCAAAGAGGCCTAAATCTGAGGGTTAAGCTCTTGAGACAGCAAACTTGACAGACTTGCAGTTTTAGGTGAAATCCTTTAAAGATCAAACCCCTGTGACTATCCCTGAGGCTGGGGCCCTCATTTTTCAGTTGCTCACTTTCCTCACCTGTAAGGCTAAGGACAATCATTTCCTCTGTGAAACAGGCTGAGAGGTATGGCCAGGGTGCCTGAAAGCAAGGAGGGTTAACTTTTATTAAGTGGATTCTACAGACCAGAAGGACCATTGTGATCGAGAGGTCTTGTCTCTATAAACTACTTCTGCATGTTCTTTGCACCCTTATCTTGTATTTTAGTGCTGGTCTGGTGTTATTCTTTGCTTTCATCCACCCCTGGGACCTCTTTCTACTGCCCCTGGTACCACCACAAATCTGGTGCCTGGTGCCTGATACAAGGGTTGCTGCAAGGTGAATTTAGCATTTATGAGGGGCTTTAATTCAATGGCTGAAGAGCAGGTACATGAATCAGTGGCATGTGAGCTCTATCAAAGCCCAGATTTGCCAGAGAGAAAAGAATAAGTGGGTAAAGCAGGGAACTGGTACATGATAAATCTACTTAATAAACAGGGAGAGAAACTTGTAGGGAGTGAACTGCTCTGCTTCCTCTCTTCTTTCTGTTGTTCATGCCTTATTAATAATGCTTGTGATGTTAATTTTCATCTCACACAAATGACAAATAAAAAGGCCTGATTTATATTGTTCTTGAAATACAAAGATTCATACACAGCCTTGGAGAGAAAGTCTGATCACTGATTACCCGTGGTAAACATAAATATTCAATAATTAATATTGAATTTTTGGAAGGCTGTTCTGTTCTCTTGATCTCTACTCCAGCCTGTTGACCCTGTCAGATGTTACAGGAAGCACAATATTGAAAACTGAGCCTCACCTCTCTCTGCATATACCAAGTGAATCTATTCTGTCCCAGTTAGAAGGTGATATATTAACCATCTCTGACCTGCTGCCACTGCTTTACTGCCTTCCTGAAGAAGCAGCACCCTGACTAGAGCTTTCATGCCATGCTTTGGAAATGGTTTGTCCTTTCTTTGCTCAAGAAAGTCCTGTATCTTTCCCACTCCAGCTTGCAAATGGGGCTGATGGGAGAGCCTGCATTTTTTGGGCTGTGTCCACTCTTACCCCAAATGTCCTGGATACTTCAGAGGTTCTCTGCAATCCTCTATTTAAACTTTTCCTCTGTACCATGTGAGGGACATCTCTGCTTTCTCCAAACCCCAACAGAGCACCCTAACACATCCTTGAAGGAGGGAGATACACTGGAGGAGAAAAAGAAGAAACATCTGGTTCAATCCTGCAGAGAATTTGGAGCCAACATCTCCCTCAGTGCTGGTGGGCAGGGCTCAGCCTCCTGGGACTGCAGGAAGGTGAGCAGGGAGCTGATATTTTGGGTTGCTAACAACTTCTTCACCCATGAGGGTGAGCAAAATCCTGCCCACAAACATTCTCCCAGCTGAGTGCAGCTCATGCTTCAGTAACTGAAGTTTTTTAGAGCAGCTGCTCTTGGTGGCAGGACCTCAGCACCTCTCAAGTCCCCAGTGTCTCAGCCAGAGGACAGAGCATCTCTGTTAACTCTCTGAGAGCCACCAACACTGAGACCTCCCCTGAGCTGCTGTGTCAGCTCTGAAAAGAGGCTTCAGCATTCATCTTTTTCCAAAGCATCACTGCCAAAAGAGCCACAGAGGAGGAACATCAAAGGAACTTCCAAAGGAAGTTATTTCTTTGGAAATGAACATGGAAAAAAAAAACCCACTCCCCCAAAAAAGTGAACTAAAAAATAAACAAACCACCCTAACAACCCAAATACACCCCCAGCACAACAAAATTCCTCTCTGGACTCCCTAGTGGTTTCATCAGAATTTCTTTCTCCTTGCTTGACCTCTCAGAACACCATTGGACTATAAATAAACTTGTGATAGTTATGACACCAACCAGGCTTCCAAAGCAGGCATGGAAAGTGGATGAAGACTCTATGAATGATCTCTACTATTTGAAGTGTATTTCTTCCCAGAGACCAAGAGAAGAGAGCAAAATAGCTGAAAGGTGTCCTCTCACTTTGCACTTTCAAAGAATTGCTACCTTTTAAAAAAAATTGCTTTAAAATGTATAGGTGTTTGGGGTTTTTTTGTTGGTTTGTTTTGGGTTTTTTTGCCTGTAAATGGCTTTTTCATGATATAAACACACACTTTGGACTACTGAGCATTTCAGGTACAAGTTATTTCCTTTCAGATATGGTAAATATCACAGTGTAACCCCTGCCTGTGTTAGCAAAGTTTCTGCCTCATAGTGAAGACATTGGAAGAATCTTTCTGACAAAAATACCTTACTCCCTGTTGTAGGTACCAATCAATCCTTTAAGAGTCTGTAGGCAGACCCTTTCTTCCTTTAAATTGATATCACTCCCCTGAAGTCAATGGAGATTATATAAATTGAGGGTCTGACTCCATGTGTGTGTCTCCCACTCCCTTATGCATGGTGTGTTTTAATCAGCCAAAGCAGAGAGCTTGCTGCATAACCTATTTGAGGAAGGAGAAAAAATAACATTAGAGAAGTGATCTTCTTTATCTAGGGCATGGATTTTCTGTTTCAGGCTCGAGTTTGTGGTGATGACTGGGAAGCAGCTCGTTGGCAAATGTTTGCAGGTCTGTATGCAGCTGAGAAGAGCACTGGTCTTTTAAATAGTCTAAACAACTTTCAGGGGTTCCTTGTTTATAAAGCACACTTCTCGTGGTGGCATCTCTGACCTCAGGAACATTACTTGTCTGAAGCTGCACTCCTGAGTTGGGCTTGCTGACCCATTACTGCATCAAAAATGAAAAGATTGAATTTAGTTCCAATAAAATTGCATTAAGTTTGCGATAGATGTCTTTTATTTCCAATTGGATATGGCAGATCCCTTCTATGAAAAAGAAGAAAGTGCAGTGTTTCCAACAAAAACCTCTGGAGGTCTTATCTGTGACCTTCTCTCCAGAACTTTTAGCAAAGTCTTATTGAATTAGGTCCCTACTTTGATAGGAAACACACTGTCGAACTGGTATTGATAAATAATTCTGGTGTGACAACACTTAAAACTTCCTCTTGCAATGAAGAGTAGGCCTGTCTGGAACACCACTGAGACAATCATCTTTTTTTCATAGAGTAAGGAGATGATATACATCTGGGAATGGGATATCTGTTTCCATAAGGACTTATGGGAAAGAGACACAATTTGAACACATTCTTGCTTTTGTATCTGAGGATCATCATTATGACCAGATATGATCCAAATGTCTCCATGAGCAGGTGATATTCAGTGTTTGACAAGGTCTTCAGAATACAATTGGGAGGTGTCTGGTTTTTAAACTGTTTGTTCTGTACATCCATTACTTCCACTGGTTGACTGGATGATGTCCAGTTGAAAAACCACTCTAAACAAGAAAATAATACAGTCCTGAAACGTGGATTACCAAATAATAAACATTATTATTTTAACCTGGCACAAACTTGGAATCATTCTTGGCATTTGTTTATTCCTTTGAATGCCCAAATTCATAGCTCTACTTGTTTGCAAAGAATAAGTAAAGCAATTCCACAAAATACCAGGAATCAAATTCAAGCTGTTTTGTTTATACTTATTTACCAAATCTGTTTCCATTCTCTGACTAGCTCTCATTGTAACTAGAGTTTATAAACATTTTTCAAATGCCAACATTTCAGTGAAACAGATTTGTTTGGGGGGAGGGAGAGGAAATGTTCATTTCATTCCAAAAAAGAAGACGACTTATGAGTCAAATTGTTCCATTTGATATTTTAAAAAGCCCTATTTTCAATTATCATGGCACATATCTTGCAAGTTTCTGGGCTGAGATAGATAGCTTTCAAGATATTTCCAAAAGCCCCCTAAAGCTGCTGATTGACAATTACAAATCTCACTCTATTCAGTGAGACTGATGTTTCTGAGAATCCTTATGTGGGACAAGTATTCCATTCCTCTTCACATCTCTCATGCTTCGACATTTAATTATTATTTTCTGTGAAATTATCTAGAGCTACAAGTGTACAGAGATGCCCTGAGGACTTTACAGAAACAATACAGATGGGATCAGAGCTAAGGGGGGGACATAATCAATATGTTCTTGTCATTGCTTAGGAGGTGATACATGTCACATTATTGGCTTCACCTCTTATCCTGACCTGTTTCCCTGCCTGATTGCAATCACTGATGTACATGGTACGAGTCATCTGTGGCATAGACTTGTCTATAATTTCTCATTCTTCCTTGATTCAGTAAACCCAAAAGATTGTGGACTGGCTTCTGTGAAGTGGTGCCTGAGTTATGGCTGTGGCAAGAGTGGAACTGAGCCTGACATTTATGGCTGGGACTGCTGATCTCTAGCATTACTGATTATTTAATATCAAACATTTTGTGTCTGAAATAAGTTTCCTGGTAGTTTGACTTAACAAGTACGGTCTGTACAGCCCACATACTTTTAAAATAATTATTTTCCTCCCACAGCTATTAGTAAAAACTGTGACATCTTCCCCTTGTTCGCAGTGATATGTCAGCTCTGCTTCAGCACCAGATGGTCCAGGAAAATGAGCAGGAGAAATAAGAGTGTCTATTTTCCCCTTCCCTCATACGGTGAGAAAATAAATGTGAAATAAAGAATGTGTTACCTGTGCTAGGATAAAGCCTCCGGATGTGATGGCTGACTCTGCCAATTTCCTCCTCTGCTCTTTCCTCCCCTGCCCACTCCATCAGTGCAGTCAGTCAGTGATGACAGCTTGACCTTCTGCATGGACTGGTTCTTCCTTCAGGCCTCTCTCTTGATCTTCAGGTTCAGGAGACCCTTCAGCTGTTTGTTTTATCAAAGATTCTTGCATATCTTATGTCCTACCTGACCTGTCCCCCAATTCAAGCTCTCTGTTTGGATTAGAACAGACTTTAGTTCCTGACTCCACTATGGGGATTCCTCATGGCATTAAACATTATTCATGTTTCATATTCTCTCAGTTGTCAAGAGGAGACAGTGATTCTTACAGTGATTCTTACTTTCCCTTCTACTTATTTAGAGTCAGGACTCACCTATGGCTCCAGAGTTAGGTAATCAGATTAGAGATTTGTTCATACATGTAGAAAGTATTTCTCACACTTATACCTGTGAAATAAATCTCAGAAATGTGGACTGAATATAATATACATGCAGATGTATGGTTATATCTGTACATGGTGACTGACATGATGGATTTGAGGAACATGACTAGGGAATTTTTGTCCCACACCAGACTCAGAGGCCTTGATACCCTGCCTCAGCTTTGCCTGAAAACTGAAGATGGCAGTAAGCCCCAGCAAATATCCTCTGGTTACTGGATTAGTAACAGAAGACTTTTTATTGACCCTCAGTGCCTTGCCTGAAGAAGAAGACCTCTTTTTCCAAGGGAGCTGGACAAGCATCCTCCAGGCTGGTGTCCCACCTCTCTAGGAGCATTTGGAACTGTGGTGTTGCCTCTTGAGGTGTTCCCGGACCCATGTTTACCTTTTAACCAGTGTCATTGTTCAGAGGTCAAGAGGAAAAGGAAAAGGAGTTGAGATTGGCCTCTCTAGCTCCCCTGCAGCTGGGATTCCTTATGTTCTGAAGCCATTTGGTACACATCTGCCTCACAAGAGGTTTTTCACCCAAGCTGGAATCAGAGCAAAAGGAAAGTAACATGGACATTAGCTCTAGTTAGCACCTAGATGTCCACCTTACCTTTCAGATTGAGCTGGAGCTCTTAAACCAGTTTAAAATCCAAACTGTCCTACAATTTCTCCCTCAACCTGCTACCTCAGCTTACCAACCTGTGCTATGGACAGATGCCTTTTTCATGGTAGGCATATCCATCATGTCCTGGTGGAAGATCTGGTCTCCCAGCTTGCATGGGGTGTGATAGCATTCACCAGGATGTGAGCATGAAACCCAGCTGTGAATTGTCAGCCCCTTGTTTTATTTTGCTGCCTGCTACTCAAAATGTCTGTTAATCCTCAAATTCCCTTCAACTTCTGCACTAGAGATTACATGTCTCAGAGTTTCCTAATACATGTTTCTTGTTCTCTTTCTTGAAAGCCCTGTCATTTATCAGATAATAGAAACAGTATGACTGTGATGAACCACAACCCAATAAGGACAGAAAATATTCTGAGTGAGCATCATGTGAAGAAAAAGGTCCTGAACTTCCTTCAGCAATAGCTTGACGAAAACACAGGAATAAAGAGTATCATTGCAAAAGCACAGATTGGGTCATAAGTATTTTCTGCCCCAAATTACAGCTGTTTATCTCTTCCTATAGCCATCCATCACAAAAGGTTGGAGCAGCCCCCCTCCCTAGTTCTTATTCTTGGCAAAGAGCCATGCTTCCATTTTCTTTTCATTACTGCCCTACAATAAATTGTACTCATGTCCCAAAAGCAAAAGTCTCTCCAGTCCATTATCATTCCCTAGAGCCATACTTTCAAATGTAGTTAAACTTGGATCTCTCTTGCCACTGAGGCCTTTCTCCTTTCCAAACCATTTTCCATTTGGATTGACTGAAGCTCTAAAAGGTTAAATGGGCCAGGGTCATACAGTGAGTCTGTGGCTGAGCAAGTGAGAACCCTGCACATGATGACAAGAGCAACTTTCTTCCCTACCCAGGCCCCCAACCTCAAGGCCTCAAGCAGTATAAAAGGATTTTATAGGCAAATTGCACACTCTTAAATAGCAGGGTTTATAATGGAAATACTAAGAGAAACCTGACTGTAGCAGTGGAAGAGTAGTAATGCATTACTTATTCTATTAATGGCTGTGTTCTTAATAGAAACAGGTTCATTACATGGTAAGAAGCAAAGTTTGCATTAAATAGAAACATCATTTGGTGTTTTATTGATTAAAAGGAGATTAGATTTCCATGATGTTCTTTAGCAAATAGGATGCCTTGGAGGAAATGTATACATTTATATTATAAGGAGGAGGGTTTTATTACAGCATAATGGAAAGAAAATGTATCTCATAATGATAGTTTACATCACACAAAGGATCTGTTAACTAAAAGTTTAACTCTTAACCTTGCAGTGAAGTCCAGGAGTGTGTATTAATGTATTAATGCAAAACTAACGTTTTCTATTTGGACAGCCTATTCTTACAGGCTGCACCTGACATCCAGATTAAACCCTCTCTTCTTTACTAGAAGACCCAATCAAACCTGTCCCTGTGGACTGCATGAAAGGGGATAACAGTGAGGTCAAATTGTTACCCTGATATATCAGAGGCAGCAGAAACATAAACATCTCTAATCAGCAATATGTGGCACACCCTTGTTTTACTTCTCCCTGGATTCCCAATAGTATAAATATCAGCAATGCTCGTTACCCACCAGCAATTTCACTGCTGTCTTTCAGACATGTGGCTGTGAAAGTGTTAATTTTTAAGCTTCAGTTCTGTGGCTGGTGGACTGAATTTCAGCTGTGTAAGGGCCACCTTCCCACCTGTCCCACCATTGCAGAGGGGTTGGTCCCTGATATCCCAAATTCATTACAGAAGCTTTTATAAGTAGGTCCAAAGCACATCAGCTCCAGCTGCAGAACATCCTGCTGAAGGTCAGGGTGGGTGAGGGTACCATGCAGGCTGTTCTGACTTACACCTTGGACCAGCCTCTGAATGCTGTCATTCATATTCCCCAAGGTAAAACTGGATTCAGGCTGATGGATTTTAAAGCTAAACCTTTAAAACACAGCACAGAGCCATGTGGATGCATAGGCTGACCCAGAAGGAACAACTTGCCCCAGTGTGTATTTCCAGCTCAGAGAAGAGACACTTTATGTGAGCACTTCTTCAGAGGTGGGTGAGATTTTGCTGAGTACCCCAAAGCAGCTGGGTTATCTGAAACACTCTCTCGCTGTGTAACATCTCTGAGTCCATATAGCAGATGTCTCCATTCATGGATACGTGGCTTGAAGAGAAACCCATCATTTTTCTGTCTGCCATAAGTCAAAGCCAGCAGGTCAGTCAAGAGTTAATTGAAAAGCTCCCATTAACTTCAATGGGTCCAGACTTCACTCCTAAATAATTCTGAGGAGTTCAATTAATGTTAATGGACACCTAATGCTGGTAACTAACAATCCACCTTTAACAGCCTAATTATTTCTTGACAGATGTTGGACTAGTAAATAATCTAGTGGTCTTTGGTGATAACTGTTTGACAGCTTTGGAAAAATGCCTCTCAAGGCAAAGCAAAAATGGTTTTCCACCAGCCGCCCTGCAGATGGCCAGATTTTACAACTTGGCTGTGTTTTGATGCCCTTTTTTTACTTTTTTACTATGGCTGAAATATGCATGATAGGAAGGAAATACTGTAAATCTACTTTGGTTGGCTCTCCCGTTCAGCCAGAGCACAACATTATAGTTCCTAAGTGCTTACTGGCATGTATGACCTGATCACTTGTAGTCTTGTTCCTCTTGAAGTGTGTGTAAAATGGGGCTGAGAACTTCTGTGCCTGGATACAGCAGGCAACAGCACTGATTCCCTTTCCATCAAGTGGTGTTGCTAAGGCTGCAGTTGTTTGGTGATATTCTAGTTAGGTGTTTTCAGATGGGTGGAAGAGGTGAGATGGCAAGAAAGTCCATTTTAAAGGTCTCCCAAATCTCTCATTTGCTCAAGTGCTTCTTGCTGTGATGGTCTTCAAAGGATATCTTGAAATTGTAAGAGGAGTAAATCAGTTTAAAAATGTCTACTAGAGCCTGCAAAAGGCCTGGAAAAGCAAGTGAGATGGGAGCTGCCCTGGCTGCTCCAAACAATGGGTAGTTTGGTTTTCAGATACTTATGATGTGACCATCGTTGGTCATTTCTGTTTTCACCAACCTATCCACACGACTTGCAAAAGAGAGAAGAGAAACTTGATATTAATAAAAATCTGTATTTAGAGTGTTTTCAGCAAAACTTAAGTTTTCAAGTATACAAATTTCTTTTCATTTTGTTTTAGAAGTGTCTGCTTTACACAGAAAATCTAGATTTTTTTTTTTAATTGTTTTCTGAGGTTTTATATAACTATACACAAAAACACACTGGAAAAGTGAAAACCTGTTTATTTGGAAAATGTGCTGGAGAGACTAGAGAACATCAAAGTCTTCTCCATCCACTGCCCTGCGTGGCAACCCCCTGTTGTGCTGTCCTTTTGTGCCACAAACAAGGGTTCCCAAAAAAGGTAGCTTGCATTTGTCCCACAGGATGTAGTTCAGCTGGTCCATAGGAAATGATGATAGCCAGAGGAGCATGGAATAAACCAGACAGCTCCAGAACACATTGCAGCATTTCTGGATGAAGGATGACAAATTTCTGAAGGATCTATAGAGTATTTCATTTTCTACTGAAAAATCAATACTCTTCTATGAGGGGGGATATGGAAGGGGTGAGGTTTGAGCTTGTTCTAGGCATAATTAGAGATGAAATTTATTGTGACTTGCCTTGTTTTCACCATAAGAATGTGCACCTATAATGCACCCAAGCTGTGGGATCAGTGCAGCAGTCAGCTCCCTTTTGTATTTGTCTGCCTTGGACGTGTAACCTGGATGGGAAACCTCCTTCACTCAGAAAAACCTTTTACACCAGTCTCAGAGGCTGGATCTGGAAAAGATTTCTGTTTCTGTAGCCATGTCCACCTCCTGCCTGGCAGCCTGCCCCATGCTGCCTGGCACAGGCTTTACCTCCCAGGCAAACAAAGCTCTCAATACTTATTGTTGTTATAGGAACAAGGCATAGCAATGATATTTATGGGTTTAAATCAGCTTAAACCATGTGAGGACCTTTTTTAAGGGAACTGTTTCTTTTTGGATGGTGTTGAAAGTCTGCTCAGTGTATTTAATGGTGCTAGACCTGGACAGGAAAAAGACAAATTTGATATGTCTATGAATTCTGTTTGTTCAACAGCCTGCTGGGGAAATGCCAAATAACTTCCCAGCCCAGACCTACCTGAAGATAAATGTTAGGGTGCTTGTTACAGCGTGTGGTTGAATGTATTGACTCTGGATTTCGGGAAATTTGCCTGCCATGGGAAACTAGTGAGGTGGCCAGAGCAGGGACAGGGGTGGGCACATCAGGGTGCATCTCATGTGTTTCCTCACTGCCACCCAGAGCAACCATATCTGTGACCACCACATCCTTGGCCCCAGCTGCTGTGGCAGTTTTTTCAGCAAAAGAGAAGAGTTTGTGCTGACAGGGATCAAGCAGAGGACAGATGTGCAACTCACCTGGGTGAGATAGGGGCCTGGCTGAGCTTCCTTTATAGGAATGGGTTTGATTTTTCTGACCCTAAAGCTGTCTGTTTTAGGGTGAGCTGAATAACACAATAGAAGTGCCTGCATCTCTCTATGGATATGGAGGAGTCAGGACATCCTGTTTCAATGGAGACATTCACACTGCCAGTGCTAATGCTGGGTCAGAGGAATCTCTCCCACCAGGATCTGGACACTGATCTCATTCAGATGGCTCTGGTGTGGTGGCTGGGCCAAACACTGTAAGCCCAGGCCAAAGAAGATGATTTACAATTTGTCACTGACTCCTCTGTGAGCTGTAATCTTTGCAATACTGATCAGAGATGATTCCTCTGACTTGATTCTTTCATTTGTTGACTTCTATTGCTCCAGTGACTCAATAATAAAACTCTACTTTTGCCCAGTGTATTCTGATGCAGCACTAAGTGTAAGCATTTACCATGCAAAACATCTCTGAGAGCAATCATGGGACACTGAGTGGATGAAAAATGCTGGGTGGGATAGGCTGAGATGATGAGAAACAAAAAACATTACAATTAAAGATGTAATGCTTATGCCTGTGCTCATAAATAAAACAGGCCAGGGCTTGTGCTCTGGTCCTAGAAGCCACTGGTATCTCAAGGCTTGTGTCCACTGAGAATTAAACTGTGAAGTGGCCAGATTAGACTGAATGGTCTAGAGATTTTTTTGTGGAAGATCAGCAGTGAATGTTGATGGTTACCTTTGATTCATACAGGGATGAAGAAAACATGAAGCTGTGATCTGTGAAAGTCAGGAGTAGGTAATGGGAGGTGGGGAGAGTCTTGTTGGACATGGGAGGGTGGGCATCACTGGTGGCAGGAAAGTGCAGAATCCCTTACAAGGTTTTAGGCATGCTAATATCTGCTGGTACAGGGTTATACATCTGTGTGAACTTCTGGGTGTTTTATCCAGGCTTTCTTGAACAGTCACAAGCACTGGGGACTCCTCCAGGTGATAATTTTGGATTCTACAAGAGCGCAGGACTTCGTGGTTTGTGATTTAGCTGAACCAATGTGGCAATCTACATTTGTGAAACTTCACATCTGGCCACTGATGATACTTTGAAGGACATAATTTTATGACCATGTTTGCTGCTGTGTGTGACTGCAGATGAGAAGTAGTCCATTTCCAAAGTCAGAAGAACTCTAAAGATGAGAAGCAGATATTGGAGAAGAGGATGGAAGCACCTGGGACTTGTCTTTGCTGAAAAAAGTAAAGAGATTGTTTGGAGAGGTGAGACTTAAAGACAGATTTGGATGTGTGAAGGCAGAGGCCCAGATTCTCAGCCATTCACAGCTGCTCCTGAGTTACAACACTGTAATAAAATTAGAATTTGAAGCTCTGGGTAGCACAGAGTTGGCAGATTCCTGTTTTTTTTCTCATGTCATTAACTCAAGGAAGAAAAAATAGGAAATCCTCCTTGTTGGAGCAGTTCCTTAGGCTCACATGTGTAATCCAGAGAAACTCTACTGATGGATTTGGGTACCTGGAGCAATTCAAAGTCATATATGTCCCCCTTTGGTCATCTAATAAAATATTTCAGTAGGTGACATGAATGCGGCCCAAGGAACCTGCTGCTGAAGGAAGTGGGATTGTGGAGTAAAACAAAAGTGAGAATGGGAAAATGTAGCAATAGAACTAAGAAGACCAAAATAATTATGGAAGAAGCATGGAAAAGGGAAAGATGAGGTCAGAGACATTACAGAAGGAACAAATTGTATTTTCCCTGTCCCCTTACAGCATCTGCTAACTAACACATTCTCTCTCTCCTTTTCTCACTTTCATTTTCTGCACAACTCGAAGATGAAACTGCTCATGACTTTATTTTTGGCTTTTCAATGTCTGTGTCCATATGAATTTTACTCATCTGTATATCTCAAATGAATGAGATATGAAATGTAATTAACCAAGTAAATTAAATTAGCAAGATTTGTCCTGTCCTTGTTCTTTGCCTCAAGTCCATCTCTTACATGTTTTCTTGAATTATGGTTACTGTGGGGAACAAGATTGAAGGCCTAATAAGAATAATGTGTTGAAATTAGTGTGGTGCTGAGATAGGATCCTTGATTTAGGCTCATCTCACATTAGCACCATTAAAAGGCCAACCTCCATCCACCTCACCTTTTGAGCAGTGATTTCTTCCTGGGCTATATTTGCTTATGAAGGAAAACAAATGAGGAAAGGTGAAAGTACACGCTGTATCTACTCATCTTCTTGCACAGATGCTCTCACAGTTCAACCCTGTGCTGTAGCCACCAGATTGAGTGGGGAAAGCAGAGGAATGGCAGCAAGAGTAAAGAGGTCCTGTGGGTTTTGAAGTGGGGAAAAGAAATGTAGGTGAATTCTACATTTTCATTACACTAAGAACAGCCTGGACCCCTGGAAATTTTTTCCCTTGCATTTTCCCCCAGTGCTTGGAACTAGTAACATGACTGCTTTGTATTTACCATTTTCCTCTCTTTTTTTGTTTGTTTTCTTTATATGAATGTAGTGCCCTAAAATGTCAGGAGCCCCCTGTTTCCATATCTATTTAATTTTGAAATCATGCGTATCTTTGGGTTGACAGATGATTTATCTCAGCCTTGTGACACTACAGTGTTATGAAAACAAGAACCTGTGGACCAGGACATCTGCTTTCCATGTCTCTTCTTAAAACTTACAAATGGCCTCTGACTCATGGCTACTGTGCCCAGCCCCAGCTGTAGTGTCTTCTGGTGTGTTATTGGGGTTTAGCATCACAGAATCACAGACTGGTTTGGGCTGGAAGGAGCCTTAAAGCTCATCTAGTTCCAAAACCCTGCCATGGGCAGGGTCCACTAGACCAGGTTGCTCAAAGCCACATCCAACCTGGCCTGGAACACTCCCAGGGAGAATCATTCAAAACTTCTCTGGACAACTTCTTCCAGTGTCTCACAACCCTTGCAGGAAAGAATTTCTTCCTAATATGTAATCTCAACCTCCCCTCTTTCAGTTTGAAAACATTTCCTTTCATTCTGTCACTCCACACCCTTGTAAAAAGTCCTTCTCTATCTTCCCTACAGCCCCTTCTGGTAATGGAAGGCTGCTCTAAGATCTCCCTGGAGACTTCTCTTCTCCAGGCTGACCAACCATAACTCCCTCATCCTCTATTCATATGAGAGACTTTCCAGCCTTCTGATCATCGTTATGGCCCTAATGCACTGGCCTCAATAGGGGAATGATGGTGAAGAAGAGTCCTTGTTGGGTCAGACTGGAGGCTCCCTAGGACTTCAAGCAGTGATCAGTACTAGGCATGGGACAACTGAAGAGCCCTGTGACAGCCAGATGAGCCTTCCAGTAGCCATGCCCACAGAATCCCAGAATGTTAGGAGTTGGAAGGGACTTCCTCCATTTCCTTGGTTCAGTATTGCCTGATACCCTGTGGGGTGCAGGTTCATGGCCTTTATTTCCACTGCACTTCCTTCCAGAGTCCGTGGTCTAATAAAGTTTATGGCAAGTCTGAATAGTCTGAGCTCTGTGTAAATGGCTTTTCCCTCTTCTGCATCCTTCTGTGCTCTCAGCCTCGGTCAAGACGTCTCAGTTTCTCACAGTGCAGTGTGCCCTCAGGAACTGCACACAGTGCCAAGTGCCCTTCTCCTGCAGCCTCTTGAATTTATCCTGGGAGCTTTGGAAGTTGTGCAGTCCTTGGTGGTGTGTTACGACTAAAGGAATACTGTTACCTTAACCTAGACTGCCTTACAGAAGAATGGAGAGCTCCTTTCTGGTTCTCCACCTCCTCCTACCTCCCAAAGGGGATTTTTATTTTTTACAACCCATTTTCCTGCTCTTTTTTTCTGTTCCCAAGACTTTGGAAGGGAGCACACAAGCTCACTGAGGTGAGCTGCCTGCTGAGGGAGGTGGAACAGGTCCTGGGGTGTTTCTCCTCCTGCTGCCCCCAGGCATTAGGCATAAGTGCTTCAAGGGTCTGGGTTGCCTCTGGGCTAGGAGATGTGACTTTCCCTGAGATGTGACTTTCCCTTTGGCCCTGGCTGTTCCCATTGCTCCTTGCCCTGGGACAGAGTCAGACTTTAAGGTGTTTGCTGCTGGACAAAAGCATTTGTTTGGCTTTAGCCATTCCTGGTGGTGCTAACCTGCTGCACTGCTCTCAGTGACAAGCTCATTAACCACTTTCCATACTGCCTCTTACCTCCTCCTGAAGAACTTCCCACCAGGGCTCTCGCTGTGCAGTAGCCTGGGTGCTGCTTGCACAATGGGAGTGAAGTGGCTCAGGCAGAAACATGAAGTGTCCTCTTGGGGAGTGCATTAAATGAGACAAAACCCCAGCTGTGGCTAAGATGTTGTTCCCCTTTAGTCTGACACAGGAGGGGGGCAGGAGACACTGGATAACACATGGGCCACCATGAACACAGCCTGGGCAGTGAAGAGCAAGTAACTTACACAGGCAGAGAAAGGTGCTTTGAGTCTGAGTTGTTTGCAAGGCACATGCAATGCCAGAACAGAGAGAAGACTCTCCACAACAGTATGAGCACAAGGTTATGTGGGGAGCATGAGCAGAAGTATTTAATACCCTGTGTGGGTAACCCTATCATCTCCAGCACCCTGCCAAGAGAAATAATGCCCCAGAGAACCTTAGGATCTTCTGGTTGGTGCTCATGGGTCCTTGTCCACATGGAACATGTCTAACATGGTGATGTAGAATGCAGAGATGGTCTTGGAAACACAACCACCAAAACTCCTTCTTGGAGAGAAACAGAATCAAGTGCTGCAGCAGTGATTACCATAAAGCTCCTGAAGGTCCTGTCCCATGTAATCTCCTCTGCAGTGCTTTCACTGGACACAGAGCAGTGAGAAGCCCCAGACCTGACACTGAGGTTTATCACAGCAGTCTATTCACTTCCCATCCCAGCTGCCTGTCACAGGGACCATTCACTGGGGATCTTCAGGTTGGCTTTTCAATCAAAGGAAAAGAGTGGGCTAGTTAGGCTGGGCTGCCACTTCTGTAGAAGCTTCTCCACTGCACTGAAATCTGAACAGAACTCTCTGTTTTTTTGCAAATGGAGCAATGAGCATAGAATCGTCATAGAATGGTTCGGGTTGGAAGGGACCTTGAAGATCATCTGGTTCCAACCCCCCATCATTTAGTTCCACCACCCTCACACTAAAGAATTTCTTCCTCATGTCTAACCTAAATCTACTCTCTTCCAGCTTAACACCATTACCTCTTCTCCTCTCCTCTCACTACATGCTCTTGTAAAAAGTCACTCCCCAGCTTTCTTACAGGCCCCCTTCAGGTACTGGATGGTTGCTATAAGGTCCCCCTATAACCTTGTCCAGGCTGAACAAATCTAACTTTCTTCGCCTGATGTCATAGAAGGGGTGCTCCAGCCCTCTCTCTGGTCATCTTTGTGGTCTCCTCTGGACTTGCTCCAAGAGCTCTTTCCTTTGAGCTTTTCCTTTCCTTTCTCCTCCAAGAGCTCTTTTTCCTTTTCCAAGAGCTCCATAACTGGACAAGATGAGCAGATCAGAACCTTATGACCACAGAGTCAAAATCCTGCCCGAGGTTTTTGTTGTTTCCCTGTGAGCAGTGCCTGGGTAGGATCTACTTCCAGTGTTCCTGGGGAAGCCTGTACAATTGCACAGTCACTTGCTGGATCTGAGGACTGTGCCTCACACCAACTGGTGCCAATGGCTGGGTGGGTGCTGGTCTCTGGGTCAGTCCCAGTACATACCTGAACGCAACCTCATTGCTTCACCATTGCCAAACTGGAATCACTGAACTGGAAATTTATAATATTGCAGCGAGCTGAACGCAGGAGAGACAGGACTCCCCATGGAGATCTTTTATGAAAGAACACAATGTGCACAAACCTGGCTTAGGACTCTTGGACTCCCAGTTGTCTGAGCAGGTTTGATAATATGTGTAATCTGGCTCAGATGTTTTACTGGAAAAAGTTGTGTCAGAGCAACAATCTCCAGCACAGTTTGTGCTGCGAGGATGCTGGTGCCTTCAAGCCATGTGCTTTACAGATCTGTCATCTGCATAACTCTGCTCCTGGTATATTTTTTAGGACTGGGGTCACACATGAGCCTTCATTAATTGCAGATGGCAACAGAGGGGTAGATTTTGTTTTCCCTTTTCTGGGGAGAAGCTTTGCCTTGTTTTCACCTTCACACCACATCAATTCATCCCAACGTTCTCATCATCCCCCCTCCTCCCCTTCACCTCATTAAAATTGTTGCACAATAATTGTAAATTTTACAGCACTTAAATTAGATTATTTCCCTTGACACAGAAACAAACAGACTGCTAGGAAATGACCATTTTGGATTACTGGAAGAGTCACACAACGCTCTCCAGCCCAGGTCAATGGCTTTTCTCAGCCACACATGTGTAATCCCTGGGATACCATTTAGAGCTGAACCCATCAAACGAGAGCGTGTGTTGTGCCCCAGTGTGCAGAAATAGCATTGGACCCCATCCTGTGTTCTGCTGTCATCAAGTCCAGACCACTGTGCTTGTAAACCAAACACAGTAAATTTAATTAAAGGATGATCCCACAGTGCTAATCATATACATGTGCAGATGTATCAGCCATGGGATTGAGCCCAGCTCTTTTTAGGGTTAAGCCTCATTGACTGCCATGGGTTTGTTAATAACTTGGGGTCTGAGGAACCAGATGATGGGACTTTGTGATGTTTTGCTGCTGAACCAAAGAACATGCCAAGAAGTGCACCCAGGGGTTTTTGCTTCCTTGCCTGTGATGTCCCTGAGGCTGGCAGCAGTCCCAAGCAGAGCTGGCTCTGCCTTGCCAGGCAGGTGGGTTGCCCAGAGCAGTGCAGGACTCAGGCTGCTTTGATCTAGCACCGGGCTATGCCTGGGGTGACTTTAGACCAGCACTGGATTCACCATGCCACACAGCAGCAAAGATCTGTTCAGCTCCCAGCAGCTGCAGACACTTCAAAAGGAACAGCAACCTGGCACTAAGCCTGCTCGATGCTGTACAGGGTTGTCCCTGCCATGGCCATGCTATACGATGAAGCCTGATATGCTCTCGGCTCAGAAATGATGAATATGAGCAAAAGGAGCAGTTTTACCACTAGCAGTTGGTGAGCTTCATCCCCAAAGGAACAGTGACAGCAGGAGGGCACTTTTTTTTTTTTTTTTTTAACATGTGGAGATCACAGGTTTGTTTGCATGGGTTAGGGACATCATAGGAAAAGTAGGACTGACTTGCATGGCTTTTATCTGCCCTGGTTTTAAGCTGCAATTCCTGCACTGAGACCCTCAGCTGGAACCCCTGCTGCAGCTGCCCTGACCCTCGTGCTGTGCTCTGTGATGGAGATGGAAAGGAGCTTGGTCTGTTCCATTCAGCACCTTTTCTCCTTTTAGAGGAGAATGAGGAACCCTGCCCCGAGTCTGTGTTGTGCAAACAGGAGTGGGGGGAACCCCTTTTTCCACGTGCTGTGCTCTGCAACGCTGCTGCGAGGAGGACTCCAAGCTAATGATAGCAGTTATTCCAACAGTGTTAATGATTTGTAGAAAGATGAATTAGGCAAAGAGAGAGAGCTGCACAAGTCTATTATTACCCTGTGCCTAACTCTATTAAAAAGAGCTGAGCTGTTCATCCATTTATGAGCCATTGACAGGGAGGCATATATCTCTATGAAAAAGGTCAGATTGCTCCAAAATGTTCATGGGCACATTTCTTTTCAAGGAGGAGCTTTCTGTGACAGGAAGTCTGTGTTTGGCAGAGGGTTTCCAGATGCAAAGTTACCTGAAAGACTTCTTTCCTGCCTGCTACATGCACAAGGCCTTAACTTCAGCTTTTGAGGTGCTGATTATGGAGAGAAGAAGCCCAGTTTAGCCTTGACCACTTTCTTGCACCTTGCCCAAGGCAAAGGCTACAACCCACTGAAAGAAGAAAGCTCTGCATTTCTTGGGGGAGAATAGAGGCAGAGCACCCTCGAGAAAAGGTGGGTGTTCAGGAAGAATGTTATTCCTCTTCTCAGCTCCAGTCTAACCCATGGCTTTGCTCTGTCTATCCATCTCGGAGTATTTTAGGAAGCTGTCAGTGCAGTATTGAAGTGCCACCTGTTTAGTGCAGTTGGGATGAGACAGACCTGAAGTTTCTTGTTGGTCTCCAGAAGAAAAACAGCCTCAGGAGCAGTGGGGATAACTTCACCAGCAGCAGCATGGGGCTGCCCAAGAAGCAAAGCCCCTGGTCCCTGCAATGGCAGAGCTTTGGTGCTGGCTCCTCACCTCTGTAGAGTGCAGGAACATCAGAGAGGACTTGACCAAAGGGCAAGACAGATTTGCAAGAGGCACCATTGAGCTCTAAGTCTGTTTTCATGTAGTTGCTTATAGCACGGAAAGCAGATTAGCCATGACTATAAGTATGGACATTCCAGGACCTGTAAGTCCTACCCCTCAGTTCTCCTCCAGGTGCCTGCAAAGTCTACTGTTGTTTCAATTCATGATGACAATCAAGTGACAGTGGCTCTTATCTGCTAATAAGCTACACAAGACTCATCTGGAAATGGTGACCTAGAGGTAAAACACTTCATATCTCCTTCTGTGTACCGACCTGGCGTCTGGTGCTGTTCTGTTCCTCAGAGTAGTTTAGTGACGAAGGAAAAACTCAGCCAAGCTGCAGGTTCAGCTGGTTCATCTGCTGGAGGCTGTGAAGTCTGCAATATGTGATGAACTTCACAAGGTCTACTCCTGTCTTTCCCTGCCAACTGAGAAGAGGTTCGGGAGTGGCTGTGTGAGCGCCTTGAATTTTTGTCATGTCTTGATTTCAGCACTTTGTGTCACTTCTGTTATGTTGGGCCATGGTGTGTCATCCCTGATGCCATGACATTATTTGCTGACATCTAAGGAAATAAGATGGAAGCAGGCTTTCAGCTGTCAGTGCTGCTTAATATTTACACTATGGTCATGCTTAGACAGCTGAATTGAAGCAGGGATCTTCAATTATGGCAGCACAGCGAAAACAAGGTAAGAAGCAGACCACTGCTTGAAGAGCTTTAACTTGAACATGAAAGACAAGGCATCAGAGGGAGGAAATATCATCTTTGTTTTTTCTGATGGCAGCCTGGGCCACAGAGAAAACTTGTCAGTCATCAGGATCACAGAAGCCTTCAGCAAGGGAGCAGGACAGACCCTGCTCTGCCTAATCCCTCTTCCACGCTTCATTAAATGTGTTCATCCTTGTCTGTCAGTATAAAGAGAGGCTGTACCAAAAAGGGCCTCCTGCAAGAGTCGTCTGTTGTCTAGGCAAAGCACACAGGGCTGAGCATTTCCTCTGATATTTTGTCTTATTGATAATGATGGGCAAGGCAGGGTAAATCGCTGTTGAAGATCAAGTGTTTTGTGTGACATCCAACCCAGTCTGCCCACCCTCTGCTCCCAGGGCCATGCCACTGTAGCTGCTTCATATAAGACATGGAGGTTCCTTGTGAAACTCCTTTCAAAGGCCATTGTTTCCAAACCAAAGCCAGCACACAGGTTATGGAAGACTGTTCTTTAAAACCAGTGATGAATCATAGAATCATAGAATCGGCTGGGTTGGAAGGGACCTCTGAAATCATCAAGTCCAACCCTTGATCCACTTGATCCACCAGTGATGAACAGGCTGGCTTAAGATAAAAGACAGCCTCAAACATCTCCTATCTCTCAGGCTTCGTCTCACCCAAGGAACAACCACCTCTTCACCAAGGCAGATCTGACCTTTATCTGCAGGCTTGGCAGAATTGTATTCAAAAGTTTGTACTCAAAGTCTATTGTTATCAGATTTCTTGCAGGGTTTGGGTGGGTGGGAAGGGCATATCTCTCCATTATATTAGCTCCATGGTGTTCACTTAACAGGTTTGACAAAATCCTGTTAAAATGCAGCAGTGTTCTGGGAAAGAGCCTAAATTTTATCATCTAACTCCAGCTCTTATCGTGGCTTTTCAACCCTCACCAATTACAACAATTCAGACAAATGTCTTCTTTGCTAATTCAAACCAAATGATCCTAGAAGACACTCAGTTGACATCCTAAATAACACATGGCATCTGTCCATTACTCAGACATTACTAATTCTCCAAAATGATTGTGCCTCTGCCCCAGTGGTACTAAGGGGCTCGACTCTACCTTCGTGCATTTTCAAGCCTCCTTACAAAAATCACCGCAATAGATCTCTGGTGACCACAGTGAAGGTTCTATTAATGAGGATAAAAAGGTTTAAGTAAGGTTGCACAATGCTTTGGGAATCCAGCCCTGCTTCCCCTTAACACATTACTTTCTGTTTTGTGAGTAGGAGTTCATAAAACAGTTAAACAAACAAAGCAACAGGTTAAAAAACATAGCAGCAGGTTCCCAGCTTGAGTAGAGTTTGCTGTGACCTGGGATGCCCTTTTATACAACTGGAACTGGAAACTTCAGGGAAAAATGGATGTCCCTAATGAAGGAAATGAGGACTGCCAGCAACACAGTGAATAGATGGGTCCCTATTTTATTTCAGAGAAGATTATAGACAAGCGCCAACAGACACCAAGGAAAATTGATTTTTGTAGCAATTAAACTTATTCACCTTTGAGGAGTTTGTTACAACCTCAAAAAAGAGGAGATAAATGCTTAGAAGATCTGCAGAAAATGTGACAGAGTATTGTGCACCACAGACAAGGAATTTTGTCAGCTCCTTTGAGTTTCAGAGTAGGATGAGGAGATGATGTAGCTGAATATGTGGCAGAGCTGGAGGGGCTAATTGAATGTTGTTTGATTAGCAGCCTCCTGAGGGATCTGCTGTGAGACAGATGGAATTTCATCATTATGAGTGCCATAAACCATCACTGATTGCTGGTGGAGGAGAACTTCACCTGGCCCAGAACAGCAGCAGCAGCAAAGGAGGAAACTGTGAAAGGCTGAAGAGATGGGTATTTAGAAATACTCAAAACAACTAAGCTGACCAGCCATTAAATGGAAAACCTTGATGAGATTTCTTTTTCCTGTAAAAGACCAGCTTGGTTTGTAGCAAGATTTCCATGTGAAGTGGCCCAGGGTTATCTATGCCTCAGGATGTGCAGACAAAAAAAAAAAAGGCTCTCAAACCCACTATTTCATCTCGAGGTAAAGGAAGGAGAAGGGTGCTTCTGATTTTGGTGAAGTGGAATATGCAAGCAATATGTGCTTTCTAAAAGGCAATGACAGACTTTATGGTGTAAATATAGAGTTAAACTGCCTGTCAGCTTCCACAGAAGCACACACAGCACCCATCAATGAATATATAACCTGAAGGCCAGAAGAGGACTGAATCCATTGCTGAATGCCACAGTGATATGTGGGCTTGCTTTGGGCTATGTGGACTCCTTCTTGTGACAGTCTCTTGGTTTGTTTCTCTAAAACACAAACACAGAGATAAAATATGTATTAGTCCTAGGCGAAACCCAAAACCTGTCAGATGGAGATTGTTTGCAAGAATTGGAAGGGCAAAAGTCAAACTAGGCCCCCATAGAGCCTCTGCTCCTCTGTGAAAATACTTGTGGACATTTATAATGGGTTAGGACATTTAGAAAGGAATCTAGTGGGGATTTACAGAGAGGGATGGGCTCATGCAGAAATAGCTGCTGGTCGGGTCAGCTCCCCATGCCCTCAGAAGAAAGATTAAGGAGGGATGGTGAAGGAGGGCATAATTCACACCTGTTCTTGTCTGGATTGCCCTTTGAGTCCTTCTATTTGAACCAAAAAAATAACCAAGCAAAACAAACCCACTCAGTTTCCTCTGCAGTGATTGTGCACAAAGCCACAGAGAATCACAGATCTCCAGAGGAGACAAGAATCTTATTCCTCAGACACAGACTGAGGCAGGGCAGGGCAAGGGAGGGGGGTTTGAAAGGTTACTTGAGTGGGGGAATGGCAATGACCTCTGAAGGTAGGAGTAGGTGAGCACAGTGAGGATCTGATTACCAGGAGGATAGAATAGGCTATGAGAAGCCATGGAGATCATCAAAGATGAAAAGAAATGTCACTGAAAGAGCACCTGTGTTTTATGGTGAGAATAGTTGACAGGCCTGGGTGTAAGAGAAGATATTTCAGACATTGTGGGCAGCAGAAATTCACAACCAAATACCTGCTCCCTTGTAGAACAAGAAATGTTGTAAAATCTGAAGTGTGGTACCTGGGTTACCCACCAGGCAGGGCAAGGATTTATCCTGTGGCCGTTCACTTGTGGCCTTTTAATAGTTCAGGCACCTGGAAAACAACTAATTTGGGAAACATTCTTAAATTGGGTAAAAATTATTACCAGGGTGACCTCAGAGTCATCACGTGGAAACCTGAGGTGACTTGGTATCAGTGGAAAAAGGCAGTGGATTATGAGAAATCTAAAAAGATATGTGGTCATGGGAAATGCTTTCCCCTTTGACCCTTACAAAGATCATCAGTGCCACATCCAGTGATGTTTTGGTGTGCAATGTAAAGGCTGCTGGAGGGTGGACAGGTGGCTTTATCTTCAGGTCAGTGACCTGGGCAGGGCAGACTAAATTAGCTGATTCAAGAAAGGCAAGTTGTTGCTCTAGGAATAAAACATCTCCATTGCTGACTAGATGGGAAGTACTTTATTTTTCTAGCAGTTTTTAGCATATTTAAGGGTCTCTTCCATGGAAACAAAGGTAGGTTGACCAACACACCTGTCCAGTTCTCTGCCAGGTTTTATACTTTGTAGGAAGTATACTTATGTAGGAAATATCCCATAAAATGAATGCTAATGAAGATGTTGTCCCTCTGGAAATGGCTGGTACTGCAGAGACCGGGTCAGTAAAAAAAGAGAGGGTGTTTCCTCCACCAGCAAAGGGAAGAAGCAGCTTGGACACAAAACATCCTGTATGCACAGTACACACTATTGTACAGTCAGAGGCTAAGAATTGTATCAAATGCATAGGACGTTTTTGCCTACAATCTTTTTGGAGGTAATGAGGACCTGAAGGTCCATTAGCACAGTTTCCTGCAAGGAGTCATCACCTCCTGCCCTTCCCCAGTGTCACCAGGATGCTTGTCATGTAGAATTGATTTTTCCTGAATTAAAAGTTCTTACTGTGGTACATATGGACCCAAAATAACAAAGAAATCCATGGTGATCTCAGCAGCCCCCACTCCTATTCCCAGAAAGATTACACCAGCTGTGGCTATGCAGAAACTACCCCTGGCCATTGTGGAGGTTGAAAGGTAATGAGTGTGTATACACTGAAGGCTTTCTGAGCAAGGATGGACTTAAATGTGCTCAAGCATTTTAATATAATCCAGCTTCAAATGGTGTCTCGGAGAGCTGGCAGAAAAGAGGTGTGAAGGAGATGATTAATGGGAGCTTGGAAAAGGATCCGGATAGATTTCTTTTGAACTGTGCCTCAAATTACAATGGATGTGAGCCTGGCCTAGCTGCTGATGAGCAGGAAGATAACACTCATTTGGCCTTAATCTATTCCATCCTGGAAGAAGAAATAAAGCTAGCTTCTTAAATACACACTACTTGCTTTCAGGCAAAGGATGAGCACTATATAAAGCCCATCCACATAAAAATCCAGTAGTTGACAGTCTACATTATCTCTGGGTATTGCCTCAAAGTAATTGGACTCTTTCTATTTAAGTGGTGGCTGAGGCTTAAGATGGTATCAGGACAGTGCCTACTGGGTGATTAAATATTGGAGCTTCTCTTGCATGATGGAGCTGAGGCCAGGAGATGTTTGTGTGCTGCTTGTGCCCAAAGTAGACACACCTCATTTCCTTGGCTCTGCCATACGAAGGAGAGGATGACATGAAAAAGCCTCTAACTTTTAACATAATGGGTATGAGCCTTAGTTAACAAACTTGGTTGTTAATGCAGTGAAGGGGTAGAATAAAGACATCACAGAAGTGTTACTATCTTATCTGGGACACTATGGGATGCAAACCCCACAGTTTCTCTTTTCTGTAGTTCTGTGATAAATATGGCAGCTGGTTCCCACCTGCAGTGGTGTGAGCAGGCTGCTTGCTTTTCTTCTACCAAACAGTCTCTTTGCTAAAAGAATTGTTTTTTTTTTCCCCCACCTTGGTTGAAGCCCCAATGAGTCTAATTCTTCTATGGTAAACTTGTTCCATGGTTGTATCAAGTTATTTCCTTATACTCCCTTTTCTTTATTTCAAGGAGAGCAAATGAGAAAGGCTGGCCCCAAAAGCTGAATTAGTCTGGAAGGGTTTTATCTGCTCCCCAGAGGTGCATCAGTTGGTGCAGTATACCTGGGGAAATGTTTGCAATTGAATAGGTGCCAAATATGTACCAGAACCTGATCACCCCCAGTTTTGAGCCTGCAAGTGCTCGTGGGAGAAGACATAAGGACCTGTGCAGGGAAGCTGAACTAATTTGCTGGTGGAGACAGGGAGCTAAATGGAGTCTTCTCTTGCTTCCATCCCCATGTCCACAACAGCTCCTACTGATGCGCAGGGAGGTCAGGAAGAAGACCACGCAATGGAAGAGCTTGAGAGCAAACACACATTGAGCTGGTTTGTGTTTTCAGTGGCAATAAAGAAACCCCCAGCCCAGTCAGCTGTTCAGCTGCAAGGTCATGCTCGTCCACAGGCAGGGGCACACAGGACCACAACCTCCTGGCCTTTTAAAACCTTTTAAATCTGAGCACGGAAGCGCGTGGTTTGCCCAAGCAGCTGCTTTTTGGAGTTGTCTCCGGCTGTCATTTTTGGGGAGGGATGGGGGCAGGGAAATTGTTTTGGGTGGCAGATGGTGTTAAACAGGAAGGGAGGCAGTGTTTGTTTGCAAACACGATGAGGTGTCGTTCCATTATTGCCCGGCGCTTTTGACAAAATCCGTGTGGGAGCTTCCCGACGGATACCGCGGCCCCACAACGGCAGATGAATCGATGCCAAGCAGGGAACAGGTCCCTGCCCCAAAAAACCCTCCTTGGAAGTGTGATGAGCAGGAGCAAGCATGGCAGAGATTCTCTTGCCAGGCACAAACGAGGATGGCAGTGCCCCTTCCTTCAAGGCCAGCACAGGGAGCAGGCAGCGCGCCTCCAGCCAGACTGCATCTCTGGCTGCTTGTTTCTCCTCCTTGCTGTCCTCGGAGATGGAGTGATATCTGCAGGGAGAGAGAAACCCCACCTGCCAACGTGGTGGGAGGCAGCAAGCTTGTGTCTCACTGAGCCCTGGTTTCTATTGTTGGGATCAACATTCAGGTCCTGCACCTCGCCTTGTTCCCTCTACGGAGAGCAGGGATGTGGGAGGATGTCCTAGTCCTTTTGTGGTGGCATGCAAGGGACACAACTCATGTCAGCAGCCATGGCAGGTGTCTACCAGGAGGGAGCAGGGCTGTGGATGCTAGTAGAGACCCTGCCTGCATGGGTAACATCCCTCATCCTTACCACACATCTGGGCACACAGCTGCTGAAGCTTCTGAACATTTTGCATATCAGCTGTAGCAATCGACAGCTCCTACAGACCAAGGCTGAAGCCTCAGGAGTTTGGCATGGTTAGGAAAGTCAACTTTGCCATCACCACAAGTTTACTATTGGTGAGGCTGGGAAGGATGGCAGGGGTTTTGGTCTTCTCTACCAGCTCCTAATTCGTACTCACCCTGGTGCAGTGTTGATGGGTTTAGAGTCACCATCCTTGGTGCCAGAGGTGGGCAGCACAAGGGGTCCAGCAGTTCTCTGATGAGCCTGGGGCAGTTGGCATCTCCCTCCCTGCAGCCCCATGGCACTGTGGGCACTGGGGAGTGAACACCTCACTAAAGCTGGAGCTGAAGGTTGTCCCTAAATGGTCTGAGTGGGTTAAGGACAAAAGAAGAGATGGCAGCTGTTTTGATCACTGTCCTAAGCCACCACAGACACTCTTTTTTTTTTTTTTTTTTTTTTTTTTTTTTTTTTATCTTCTGAAAACATGGTGGTTTAGGAGATGGCTGCTTGTGCTGCTCCTTTCTCCTCCTGCTGGGAGAGTCAGGATTGATGACTCAGAAATTGCTAAAAAAACATCGCGCTCAGCACTGCCACAATCAAGAGACTGGCTTAAAAAATCATGAGATTTCAACCAAACAGAAATCAATTCTTTTCCCTTGTCCTCTGGTGGTTTTGACACAGAGGTCATTCTCTAGTCTTCAGCTCTGAGGAATGCAATGTTCTATTTTGGATTTTATTAAATCCAAGATGGGGTTCCATCTTGTGTCCAGATAGAAGAGCTTGAGCACAGTACCTAGTCTTGTGCCTGTGTCATGGAAAACGTTAGTGCTCCCCACACCCAAGTGTAGGAAATACCAAGAAGGACAAATGCAAACACCCCACTCTGCACTGTTAATTCTTATATGAATATTAATGACCAAGGCACCACTGCAGTCAGTCAAGATCCAGGGAGCCAGGTTGTCTCTGGATCCTGTGACCACTTGCCAGCAGGAAAAATGAGTGAACTTTCACTGGCTGTTTTTCAGGGCTGGATATTGTACTTTAATGAACAATCAGAAGGCAACTAGCTGGAAAATAACTGGACCTTTAACAGCCTTGGTGCTTAATTTACCATGTACTTTTTCTTACGTTCTCCCTCTCGCTGCTGATATTATATCAGCATGGCTGCCTCTCTGACACCGGTTTTATTCAAATATTGCTGTTTCATCTCCTCTCTGCTCCTCGCCCTGCTTCCCTGGGCTATTTCACTGGGTCTGCCTTGCCTGTCAGAAGTGTCCATCATGGCTTCCTCAATCACAGCCCATTAGGAGAGGTGGCATGCCAGACAACTCCATCTCTGTGCTCACACCATGGTCCAAACACCATCCCCTCCCTTGACCTGGGGGTGTTACAACACTGTGGAACCCCCCCTGCCTTGGAGGAGGGGGCTGTGCATAGAGGCTGTTTGGATGGAGTCATTTAAAACCCTGATTTATGTGTTCCTCACACTTTAATTGCACCGAGGAATCTCTCACTCTGGCACTGTCTAATCTCTCCACATTTCACATCCTCTGCCTGAGTCCTGTCAGAAGATGAATAGCCCATTCATATGGGGAGTGCTTCACATCCAGATATTCTGACTTACAATGCTGATAGACTGGAGCAAGAGATGAAGGATAGCAGCAAGGACTGGGTAGTTTGTGCCTACAGAACCTCGTTGGTTCAAAAATAAAATGCACATCGTGTTTATCTGTAAATTATAGCAGTTTTACACACATTGCTTTTTCCTTGCATCTTCCATCAGATCTCCTCCCTATTTGCTTGTCTGGAAGTGAGCTGCAAAGCACATCTTTGCCTTTAGGGTTTGCAGGGTGGTGCTCCCAGAGCCAGCTCTGGCAGAACACACTACTGAGGAAACCTGGAAGCTCTCTTTACGTATGGATATTGTTACTATTTGACACTGAATCTGCCACCTGAAGTGCCTGAGATTCTCTTAATGGTGCATGCACATTTTGCTGGATCCTTTTTTCTACTCTCTTTAAAATATGTTTGTTCTTGAATGCTGAAGGGCTGAGGTCTTCCAGTTAGGTTTTTGGCATTGTAATAAATAGGAAGAGGCCACACTATACCCATCAGACAGAGTGGGAAGAAAGGGGTGACTTTATCTTCATTTGACGAACTCGCAGATTAAATAATTTGCCCAGTGTCATGCAGAAGGTCTGTGTCATCAGATCAGGGAGCTGAAACCTTGGTCTTTTTTCAGAATTCTGATCACAGGGTGAGTTTTTTCATCCTGATCTGCTATATTTTCACATTGAAATATATCACTTACCTGTAGAACAGGAAAAACTTCCTTACAAAGAATATTTTTAAGAAATGTGTCCCACATCCAGTCAACTCAATCTTTGTGGGTGACTCCTGATTTTCTTCTGTCACATGTGGATTTGCCCAAAGTTTGGAATTAATGAAAGAGTTCATGAAGGAGAGGTGATACAGCACTGGCAAGAATGGTCATATCAGATGAGTTTAAGTTAATAAATAGATAAATAGAAGCACAAATAAGAAGTTGGCTGCTCTGAAACCCTGGTGCTTGTAAATGAAAGTTCAGCTGAGGAAGGAAAAGGGAAATTGTAATTACAATTGAAATTGTAATGTCCTGTTTATTTGGACCACACAAATGATAGCCAGTAAATATTATTTGATTGCCTAATAAATGCTAAGTTACTCATACAAAAGAGGAGCAGCTTTGGTAGAGTTTGAGGCTGGCTTAGCCTAGAGAAGTCCCCGGTGTGGCTGGTGCTGGTTAAAGAGTCTCCTGCATGACTACCTCTTGTAGATTGAATCTCTCCATAATTTTATTTCATGCTTATATGAAAAAAAAAAAAAAAAAATTGGAAATTTGGAAACATCCCTGAGAGAGGAAAATCCATTTTATCCCACATTTAACCTTGAAATCTGAGGTCAGGAAGCTGATCACACTGACAAGATCAGAAAGGACAGATGGTTCTTCCATTTCAGTTGCAGTCTTCTGAAGCACTTAGAGATTGAAAAAGTGATGTCATTACTTATGTTTGGGCAGTCATATCAGTGAAAGGGAGGAAGAGAGCCCTCTCTGCCACAGCCCAGGTGTGGACTGGGACAAGATGCATGTATTCAGTTGTCCGAGATGTGCAGGACTCTTCAGTCTAACCCACTGGCTGTAATTCTGTTCCAATGTTAGCTTTCTGGGTTAAAGTTTCCTGGCCATGTTTCTCTGTGGTGATATGAACTGTCTTGGAAATGTTGACCAAATATAGCTTAAGTGATATCTTTTTCTTCCTCTGAGAACATATGAAAATATGAAAATCTGTAATATTTTTTTTTTAATATGAAAGTCACAGTTGGAAGTCTTGGACTGTGTTTGAACAGACCAGCAAATAACTGCCTTTAAAAGGGAGAATGGGGCTTGGGAATGGATTTAACAGTAAGATTGCTTGTTTGCCATTACAACAAATAGCATGATGAGATGCTGCCTACTTTAGTTTCCACTAATTTGACAAATTACTGGAGTAACTCTAGGACCAGATTTTCAGAAGATCTTGACGGCTTTTGAGCATGTCTGAAGATCTGGCTCTTATTTTAGGTGTCTAAATGGGAATCAGACACTTGTAAAATAATCTAGCCCAGTTATGGATGCTGAGCACTTAGAAATCTGGCCTTCAGTTCTTAAGAAAATCTGGCTGCTAAAATGTTTTAAGACTGAGAAAAGCATGGCTAGAATATCAAGCCAAAGGAAACATTTTGTCTTGCAATGACAGGGTTGAGAGGTAGATGTATTCTTTTAAATAAGTGCAGTACCTAGCTCTGGATGATCTCTGCTTCCAACTAGATGAGGATATAAAGACACTGGTAATGAGATTCATTACAGCAGCTTTCTAATCTCTTTCGCTACAAAATACATTACATTTGGAATTTAACTGTGTGTGCAGCACACCAGGTGGCCAAGCTGCTTTTACTGGGAGAAAATAAAGCAGCTGAAATGCGCTGCTATATAGTGCTCTTAATGCCTAATAATGTCATAGAGGAAGAAGTATGTTCCTGCTCTCTGTTGCTGATGACTGCCGAGCCAAGCACATGTTATACAAAGTCACATATGCTGGAGAATAACGCTGCTGCGGGAGCCCTTAGCTCACTGGTATGTGACACTGCAATGTGATTAGGAAAGAAATTACATACTGGCAAAGAGCTTTCCTCCATTTGGGGAGTGAGAGAAAGAAGAATTGTCCCCTTGGAGATGTTATATCTGAGTGAATTTACCTTTCTATGGGCTGATATTCTTCTAGGGAAGAAGGATGTCTTAGCTGTTGCTCATCAGAAAGGACATTTTTTTTTTTTTCTTTGTTGGCCCGAGGGAGTCATGAGGTTGTGAACCAAATTCCACCTGGGGAGAAGAGGGGAGGGTTTCACAATTTTCAGGGAAATTTGAGTGTCAGGTTTGTGTTGCGCTGCATTTGAATACGGAGACTTAAAATAGGTCTTCTAGTTCACATCCCAGTCTCTGAGGTGTTCTTGCTAACAGTGGAGGTGTGTTGACATGGCAACTCCCTAAATCTAGCCCTGAATGCTGTGAGCTTAGCTCCTGGCCTACCAGGACTTGAAACTCTTCCGAATGGAAGACTAAGTCAAGGCTTCCTGTCCACTGGGGGTGACACTTGATCATACAGGTGAAGTTGGTCTATGTGGCTTTTGCTCCTAATCTCATAAAAGCCAGCAGAAATTTTGCTTTTTATTTAAAAAGAGCAGAGCTGGATGGCTCACCTGTAGTATTTGTTCATAATAAAATTGTGACAAACATCACTTTTGCTGTTCTGCTACCTAAGCTTGCTGTGATACAGAAGTACTTTAACTTTTACCTTCCCCTCTCTTTTTTTTTTTTTTTTGATGCTGAGCAAAAGTTGAAGTTGGTTTTAGTAGGAAACTGTGGACAGGTTGTGAAGCACAGTGTGAGTATTGAATGCTCTCCCCAGCTGTTTGTTGGGGATCAGATTTGCTCTTTGTCATGGGCTGGGATCCAGTTGCAGGACAGATGCTTTGCCGTTTTGTTTATTGGGTTTGCTACACAAAGGGTTGTGCTCAGCATTGACAGGGAGCAGGTGGCTTGTTGAAAGAAAAAAGAAACAAAACATGTTTTTGTATTTTGTTTTGACTGTTTACAGATTCTTGGGACATACTTACTGCAGCTGAATGTGCAAAAAGTCAAGGCTGGAGGCATCCACGCAGCCTGCCAGGCTGTGTCACTTGGACACAATCACTGGTATACCAGGACTTCTGCTGGTACATCTCTCCAGAGCTTGATGATTCTCATATCATGGCCCTTGGATGAGCTTGGCCAGCTCATAACCTCCTTTCTCTTACCCTCCTCCCATGACTTCTTACTCCTCTTAAAGCTGTGTCTCTGGTAGTCTACCATGTTAGGTCCCAGCAGACCTGGAGAGCCCCTTGGGAGTGATCAAAATGCATCCACCCCTCAACAGGTACCTACATCCACATGTGTGTCAGGTCATGTAGCAGCTCTGCTTCCACTGCTGGTCATGTTACAGGACACCTGCCTGTCATGACTTGCAGGAAGCTCTCAGTCTGGGAACAACACCATTGGATGTTCCCTTAGTCTGTCTTCACTGGTGTCATGGATGGTGCTTAGAAGAGAATGAGGAATGAAGTGATCAAAACTCATGGGTACATATAGCAATGATTCACTTGAAAAGACAGCAGGACACTGAACAGACCATTGAAGCCTGACTTTTGGGTTTGGCCCAAAATAGAGCAGAGCAGTGGCAAAGCTCCTTTCAGGACCCTCTGTTTCCTTCCTTGTGAGACCAGACATGGGCCATTGTGTCTCTGGGTTCTTGCTAGGTCTCTGAAATCACATCATGTTATGTGCAAGTTCCCCTCCAGACACTGAAAGACACCCATGGGAGGTCCATATGAAGCCCCAGTTCCCTGAGGACTCCAAAGGAAAGAGAAACAGTGAACAACATTGAACAAGTTTGGGTAGCAATCCATGGAATGTCTTCACCATATAAATTAAGGCAAAATCCAGGGGCAATACAGAGGGTTGCCAAGATGGAACCATATAAAAGACTGAAGAGTCATTGCTGTCAAGACATTTCCATGTCTGTGTGATTTCCCCATGCCATGTTGGTTGTGCAGAGCACAACTGGTGATGTCTCCGGGACTCTTCCAAGCTGTGCCATCCAGTCATACAGAAATGCTTGGATGGTGGGACAGCCATTCAGGCCCTAGCTTATATAAACATAAGGTAGCAAACCATGTTACCAGATCGTGTGACTGCCACCCTGGTGTGCTTAGCCATGCAATTTTTTCTGCCCATCAAAGCAAGGATGAGACCACTTTCACTCATAGGTTTGTGCAGGAAGAACCACTGGAACTGTGTGAAGATCTTAACCCCCTGTTCTTGGCTCGTGCAGTTAAGGGTAGGATGAGACATGTGCTGCTGGCAACAATAAGAGTGGAGGAGGAGCAAGGATCCTTTTATTCATGATGATCAGTGTGTGAGCAACCCTGGTGTCAGCATCAGTTTGTATAAAGCAGTCGAGCTAATTGAGTATGAGTAGGTGAGGATTTGGGAAAGATCAGCTTCTGGTAGTGGCAAACAGGAAAAAAGGAGCTGACTTTGTGAGGCTGTTCACAGCCAGCAGGTTGCCTGGCCCTGGGCATGACTGAAGAGCTTCTGTGGAAATTTAGGAACTAGAGGAGAGAAAGTACTTTAATATGCATGGAAGTTAGCAGGAGCCCACTGGAACCTTTTTAATTGGCAAATAGCTTCATGGAGTCTGGGACATGTTAAACAAATATCCTGGTAAGCCAAAGCACAGCTAGGCTGAAAGTGTCCACATCTATCTTGTGAATTCCTTAAATAATAAACACTGGACAAAGTTCAATAAACAAACAGATCCCACTGAGGAAGCACTAGGAAAGCAACCTGGCAGAAGAGACTGTGGGGCAATGCTCTGCAAGAAGGGTAAAATCAAACAAGGACACAGACTGGGAATGATGTCTGCCCTGGAAGGGTTTTACTGGCAATGAGAGCTGAAGTGTTTGAGGCAGGGCACGTGCTTTTTATTCATGTTTTGAAGCAGGAATTAGAAAACTTCTCCAAGGGCTGAATCAACCTTTCAGATTTATTTCATAGACCAGAAATCAATGTCAGTCCATAATAATGCCAAAAAACAATGTGTCTATGAGCTGTATGAAATGGAATTGCAGTTTGTGGACGTGCCACAAGTTATCCATTCCTATGTCTAAAGTATGTGGGATTCAGTGCAACAAATCTCTTTTCTGAGGACTTCCTCACTATCTCTTACTTCTCTTTGTTGGGGAAAAGTCTAGTGTTCCTAAATAACCATCAGCTCAAAGTATGCCCTCCCTGAAGTATCATTATAACTCCTAGCTAATGAAAGTACTTTTCCAAACTTCTGGCATGCATCAACCATAGGATGCCTTCAAGAAACCCCATAGCTGGAATGACTGGACCAGTTCAGCTTGGTCCCAGCCGAGATGGGATTGGATGCTGTGACAGAATGAGCTCAACCAGAGGCAGTTTATGGATACTCATGGGAAGCACCTGGAATCTGTGCCATCTTTTTCTCCTTATGAATCCCAGTCCCAGACTTCTGGATTGGGTTTTTGGAGTGGCATTTAGGGCTGGGAGAATGGAGGCTGTGGCGTTTTACAGGGTGATGTGTGGGGTTTTTGGGGGATGTGGGTATGTAGACTGTGGTGGGATCTGTGGGGTAATATATAGGAGCAGTGTGGTGCCATGCATGGGGCTGAGGGAGGAGGGAACTAGGTGGAGTTGTGTGAAGGGGTCAGGGTTCATTTATAGCCATTACACTGAGGCTGCTGAAATATACTGAATAAATACTGCTGTGACAGTACTGTCCTTGAAAAGGAAAAGGTTTCAGCATCTCATTTTTAGCCAAAGTAGGGATCTCTGAGCCTTGTGGATGTAACACCCTTGTCATGTTTAATGAGATAGGTGTGAACTGCTGGCTTTTCTTCAGCCTACCTGTGCTTTCACCAAAGCTGTTCTGCCAGGCCCCTTATCATGCAACACTTCGTTGTTTGCACCCTGCTGATGGGTTGTCAGGATGGTGCATGGGAATGTCACCCTGCAGCTTGTCACCATGCCATCACAGTGGAAGCAGGTGGTGGTGACATGCAGGTCCCCTTCCTGACACCCCCTCCTTCCCATTCTGCTGCTCCTTACAGCTCATAGCAACATCTCCATGATTCCTTTCACCTCTTGATCACCTCTTGCAGCAGGCAGATGTGACATTTGGGTCTCTCCTGTGGGTTGAAGGATGGAGTTCAGCCTTTCCTTGCCACAGCACCATGAGTCCCATCCACAGGGCAGTAGCACATGGAGGAGCACCTGGTCCCCACCAAGAGCACTGGAGGGGAAACAGCCCACCCAAACTCTCAGTGGATATGGGTATTGATTTCTGCAGTGAAAAAAGGAGAAAAATTGCTCACAATCTCATTCTCTGACATTGTGTCCACATGCAATGCCAGTTAAAGAAGGAAATAATACTTCTGCCATTGTGACCAAGTGACAGGTTGATGTTTGGGCCTTGCAAGGTGATTTCTGTTAGGATGAGCAAGAAGTAATGGGCCAGGTACTGAACTGACATTTATTCATTTACCAAAAAATGGTCAACAAAATCTTGTTTCCCTAAATGAAGGGGAGTCAATGAAGAGGCAGCTTCCTTGACCTAAGAAGCTCTGAGTACAAGAAGCTTGGGAGTTTTGGCCCTTCTGAAGACCCTGCTCTCATAACACTTCATGTCACCAGCATAAATCCTTGAGTAAGGATTACAAAAAGTGGGGAGTTACTCCTTTAGGAGGCTCCAGGCCTGGCCAGAGGGAGCTGATGTGGAGTGAGCCTGCAGGTAGCAGTACTCATGGATCAGTGCAGTTTGACCAAAGCTGGGTCCTGGAAAAATTCCTGGCTACCATGGGGTCAAGTTTGCTGTTTCATCCAAATTCTTCATATCTTGGTGAGTCAGTCCCCAGTGCCTGCTGGTGTTACAACGTGTGATAAATGAATTCTTGGCAGTGCAGGGAATGGACCCTTTGTGTTCCTTAACCAAAGCACTCCAGTATGAGCAAGGGGGACCTTGACTCTGTAGACGACCTCTGAAAGATGAAGCAGTAGTGAGCTGGAAGTATTTAGTGGTGGAACCTTAAGGGAGGAGCAGCACTCATCAAATCAGTCACGGGATGGTTATAAACAAGTTAATGCTGAATTGCCATTGAGGCTCAAAAGGACAATAACAGGAGTAAACCACCAGCTGTGGTGGGCACTGAATGAAGTGATCTCTTCATTGGGCCTCTAGGAAATGAGATAGGAGAAGGTAGATGGGAGCTGCATCAGATGGGGCTCAGTTATGCCTCTTGAAGGTAGAGGGCACACCAACTACTTAGAAACAGGGAGGGGAATACTTGCCATAATATGAAACACTCTCTCATGCCTTCTAAGTATTTTTGAAACCAAAGGAGAAGGACAGACCTTTGTCTTGCATGAAGAATGAGTTAATTTCCTACAGAAGAATGAATATTTTGCATGACCAGCAGAGCCAGGCTGGAAAGCACAGAGTGGATAATAGATACAGCTGATAATAGACACACTTTGGTGTATGCACTTTGTCCTCCAGAAATGCTGGCTGAGTCTTTTGCTGCTTCCCAAATCTTGGTCTTAGGAAAGTCACTGTCATCTCTCCTCCTGAATCCCAGTGGGTGAAGATTCACAAGTGGCCCAGTTTATGCATCTAAAACAAAGTTTTAATTGTAGCTCAGACAGATTTTGAGTTTGAAGCAGCCAGTGTAGGCATCCTTTAAAACCAAGAGGGGAAAAAAGGGAATTCAGCTCCTCCAAGAGATTCCTGCGAATTCCCTTTACCTGCATCCCCCATAAAGGGAAAGTCCTGGCCCAGATGTCTAATTTACAGAAGCCTAAGGTTCTTGTGATCAGATGCAAATCAGCCTCATCAGGTTTGTTCTCCTTTTGTCTTAATGCTGCAAATCCAAGGAGGAAGCAACGTGTTGCTGCAAGAAGAATGCCAGCAGGATTTCTTCATTCCCAATGTTTCCTAGCTCCAGGGGGGAAAGTGAACTACATGGGTGATGACTCAAAGTTGCTCATGTTACCTCCTTATGCCAATGTGGATCCAGTCAAGTATAGATTTGGATCAGCTTGCTAGGAGGGTGAGAGGGACCTGAAGTGGACTTTGGTTAAATAAAATTGCATGACCCTGGGGTGAATCAGCACCTAGAATCTTCTCTATTTATTTAATTATTTATTACCTAAATTGGATGATATAGAAACACTGACTCATTCACTGCATTACTGCAGATAGTGTCTGTCTCTCAGTTGATCCTTCTCAAAGCTCTCAGCATCTCTTGAGGGCACTGGTGGCTGGACCAGTGTATTTATGCAAAAGTTTTTCCCTCTGTGGGATTCTGTAAATGTGTCTTTCTCAAGTTGCCCTTGAAAACTGTCCAGGTCTCTGGATCCAATTTGCCTGGACCTAGCAGACAATGGGATGACAACATGAAGATTTTATGGGATGTGCTTTGCACATCTCTGATGTCAGCATCCTCACAACACAAGGACAACATTTTCTCCCGGTTGCAGTAACCTCAGGCTTGTCACTATGTGTTGTTGTAGCACCATCACAGCCACACAATGTAAATGTTTATTGCCTTCTTTTCATGGGGCTGTGGCTTGCCTTTTGAGTTTCACACGATGCAGTCAGGAGGGCCTCCAGAGAGCAGAGCTATGAAAGAGCCAGAGGCGGATGAGACTCCAGTCCCTGTGGTTTGACTCCATCAGGGCAGCAGGGTAGTGAGAACAAGGGAAAATTGAGTTGGCCGTAGGATGCCATCCGGTCTTTAGGATGGACAAATGCATGGAATCCTGGTCGGGGCTGTAAAAGCAGCATTGCTAGGCTGGAAAAAGAGGAATGCGTGGCCAGGGAGCTGAGATAATAGAAGGAGGAGCTCGGAAGAAAGAGCAGAGGAGCTGCATTTGCTTTCCCTATCTGTGAACTTGCTGCAGAAAGACATTCGGAGCTTCTGATAAGCAGTTCATTTATCTTAAGTTAATACCTTTTTCACTGGGTTGCTAGAAGAGTGATCCCAATTAAGGCAGCTCAGCAGGGCTTCCTGGATAAAACTCCTAACACCGCCGGTTACGTTATTTGCTACAAGCAGCCAGAGTTATGATCACCAGTGAAAAATAAGCTTCCTCTCTGGCAGCTGGCCAGATTCATCCCAGCAAAGCAGCAGAGTATAAGGAGGACTGGGAGAGGGAATGCATTGAAATGTAAAACAGTTAACATTTCCACAATGTATGTCAGCATCTACCAAGCAGTGTGGGCAATTAAGTAATGTTACATTGTACACTTCACCTTGGAAGAAAAGCTCATTTTGATGGAATAAAATACCCAAATGCCACAGACTCTACTGCTGATTTCACATCTAAAGCAGTGTTTTCCCTTCCGTGCACAACGCTGAGCACAGAATTAAGAAGGGGAAAAAAGCAGCGTGATTTTAGACTTATCTTCTGAGTAAAAGTGTGGGCCCTCTGCCAAGTTTCTCACCATTTAGCAGTACTGAGATGGGATAAAGAGCAGATTTCTGACCGCTTCCCTCAGCCACTTTTCTGGTTTTGCAGAGATGTTTTATATTAGTAAACTGTTTAAGGTCTTTCATTGAGTCTTTTCTTTCCTCTGACTTAAGGGATCTTGGTGTCTCCTCCTCCCCCTGCTTTCCAATGGAAGCTGCCTCTGTAGGGGCCCTGACCTCGTGCTTCATGGAAGCAGTTTTCTTGCAGGGATGATAAAACTCTTCATCAGAGTCACCAGGGAAATTGGCTGTGGCTGCATATGCCAGTCCTGGTGCACTTCTTTTTTTCCTTTTTCCTTTTTCCTTTTTAATTTTTCTTTTTCTTTTTTTTTTTTTTTCTTTTTTTTTTTTTTTTTCTTTTTCTTTTTCTTTTTCTTTTCCTTTTCCTTTTCTTTTCCTTTTTCTTTTCTCTTCCTTTTTCTTTTTCTTTTTCTTTTTCTTTTTCTTTTTCTTTTTCTCTTTCTCTTCCTCTTCTCCTTCTCCTCCTCCTCCTCCTTCTTCTTCTTCTTCTTCTTCTTCTTCTTCTGCTTCTGCTTCTGCTTCTGCTTCTGCTTCTGCTTCTTTTTCTGCTTCTTCTGCTTCTTCTGCTTCTTCTGCTTCTTCTTCTTCACCTCCTCCTTCTTCTCTTCTTTTTTCTTTCTATTCATCCTGTAGACAGCCTTGAAACTGGATGGTGAGTGTAAGTGCTATAAGTAATTTGGGTTGTAAGTATGAATAGCTGAACTTGAGAGATTAATGGAAATTGACTTTTGCTTGAGTTCAGCAGAAGGGAAAACCTGTCTTTCCAAAAAAAAAAAACCAGGAGAAAAAAAAAGAAAAAATAAAAAAAAAAGGGTGGGGGGGGATATAAGCAAAAAAATGAAGCCTCTAAATTCCTGTGGGTTCTATTAAAATTCTTCCTCTTCTGGCATGCTGTAGGAGAGCCTTTAGCTTTAAGAACTGATCGCCCAGTACTGCTTGCTTGTCTTTTTTAAAGCCTGGGTGCTGACTGGAACCAGATGAAAAATTTTAACTGAACTGTCTATTAGGGAACTAATTCTAGGAGGAATTCAACAGGCTTTCAGGCTCATTTCTGATATATCCAGATGCTAAATTGGTAAAGATATACTACACATGCTGCAGAGCAATAGGAGGAGAGCAAAGGAAAGAAAGAACAGAAATAAAAAGGAGGCAAAGGGGGAGCACTTTAATCAGGTCTTCTTTTGTCTTTGGTCCATGAATCTCACAAACTACTAGTCTGATCATTAAACATAACAGGATCATGAGGTGGTTTTGTTTGGTTGGTTTTTGGTTTTTTTGAACCTCTCCGTTTGGGACGCTGGAGCCTGATGCTGCATCTTCCTTGGTGTAATATTTTGGAAAATTTTTGGGCTTGAATTCCTAATTTAGACTCTGCTCTTAACACTTTGAGGGTGTCAGAGGCTGGCTTTGATATTTTGCATAGGTTCTGCTGAACTTATTTCAGGTTGCAGTTTGATGGTTTCCACAAGAAAATAGCCTGAAGAAAGTGACATTTAAAGCCTGACTGTTCAAGAACTACCAAAGCCAGGAAAATTGTGTGGAATGGGAGAGCTGGGAATCCAAATTTTGTAGAGATTTTCTGCTGATCATGAATTTTGTGCCTTCAAATAATCACTGGCCATTCGTACTAGGCAAGGTGTGGGTTTTTCAGAGAGCTCAGAATACCCTGAAAAGCCAAACTAGGTTTCTCAGGCAGCCAGGACCAAGTTACTCCCAATGATGCCATTCCTAACAGTGGGACAATTATTCAAATAGCAACAGAGAGAATTTCCAGATGGTCTAAGGCACCAACCCTGCAAGGACTTAGCCCCCTAAACACATTGAGTTAATTGGGACTGCCTGGGGTTAAGTATACACCCAAACCTCTTCTGGGATGATGCCTCAGTTAATAACCAGGACAAGCAGATAGTGATGGCTTAGAATGTCAAGTGGAAGTTTTAAAATATTTAGATGTCTAACACCTGATTTCAAAGAAAACACATTCTATATTTCCATATTCTGAACTGACCTGTATGACATAGGGTCTTTTTTAATGCTCTTACAGCACTCTCTTAATCCTTATTCCTTTCATTAACTGGAAAATGAATGCAGTGCCTGGGGTAGCAGCTTGGTTCACATTCATGCATGGCTCTGATTGAACACAAGCAATAGACTAGCAGGATTATTATATTTCCTGGGTTATTTTCTGCTGTCTTCACTGCTATCTTACTTATTTCTTTGCCCTTTTTATTTTAGCAGTGGCCATGTTAGTTTGCAACAGCATTCATTATCTGTTTTCAAAATTTTTTTGGCTTTAAGTCAGTCAATTAACTGAATGCTTCAGTTGCCAGTGTGCCCTGTTACACCCAAATAATGAACATTCTGACTCTGATATCCTAGTCCCAAACTTTTCTATGTCCACCTAATACCCTTCTAAAGCCTTCTTAATGATCTGAGGCTGTTGTTGATGGCAACTCCAAGCACCTTTCTCTACAATTGTTTCCCATATGGCTTCTGAAATGGTACCCAGGAGTCTGGATGGTTTCTCAGCTTTGGCAAATGCTTCCATAGTCAAAGGGAGTTGTTCTGTGGAGGAGAAAGGGTGATGGATTGGGCAAAATGAACTAATCACTCATGTTTATAAACACAAATCTGGCAGATTGGAGGACTCATGGTCAGCTCCTGCAACTGAGCTTGTGCTGCTCCCTTAAAAAGCAGTTCACATGCTGTTCCTCAGTAAGATTCTTGGTCCATTTAATAGGACAAATTCATCCTCTGCCTGACCTTGGGGAGCTCTGTAGCAGCACTGCATGGAGCTCTCTGTGCTCAGCTGAGATAGCTCTGGGGAAAGCCCGCAGTGGGTAGAGCTGTCATTTGCTCAAGGATCACTGCCACAGGCACAAAATGCTAGCAGCAAAATGAACAAAAAAATATGAAATTCTCATGCATATTCTGGAGAATGAATACCAAAAATACCCCTGTGTAAGCTGAGATCTCAAATACCTTGGTACCAGTATCTCGAGTTCCAGTTCCTTGTGTGGACTCCTGGTGCTATTTTAGTCTGAAATAGTAATAATCCATGATGACTTTAGTGAGAAAAAAGTTCTTCAGTGTCAAAAAAAAAAAAAGCCTGTGCTAGTATGTGATACAGAGAGCAAATTTAACCCTGGCTCAAATACATTATGCAGTCCTTGGGTTTTGTGAGTCCCAGTGAAATTAGGTAAAGCAAAGCTCAGACAGTCCCAGCACACAGTGATCACCCACCAACAAGCTCATCTTGCTAGAGCAGAATTCTGCCCAAAATATGGGAAGTTCCTATTCCTTCTTGTCCCAGTTGCAGCAAGAGGGGAAATGAGGCTTAAAGTCTGTCGTTGCTCTCCCCCATTCCAATGCTCTCTGCTAGATGGGTGAAATTCATCTCCACTATAAACATCTTCAAATATTTACATACAATAACAATTATGGGCATCTTGATTTAAATGATTAAAACACCAGGCTTGACTAGACACTAATTGCTATTGATTGTTTAATGATATTGTGGAATGGTAATGCAGGCTTCATATTGACAGTCAAAAGCAATTGACCGAAAAGTCATTATCCATTTTTAGCCTTGCAAGTAAACTGCCTGAATTTTGATTGAAAAATACTGTACTAAATGTAGAAAGCCTCCTAAAGAAAAAAAAAAAAAAAAAAAAAATGAAAACCCTAACCTCCATATTATGGAAAGTATTCAAATTACCCCCTCACACAGCGGGAATTCAAGAAGAAATTTAACCATCATTTCCAGAAGGAAGCTTTGACTACCATCAGTGGTTAGAGCACTAATCTTTTGGTTCTGGGACTGGGATTTAAGTTTCTTCTCTGATTTTTATGTGCAGCGTGTTTATGGCCTCATCTCACTCCTGAAATGGGCATTGCATTTCATCAAAAAACCATTATACATAATTTAGCTGTGTTCTTCATAGGTCAGACCTGAGTAGAAGGTCACATTGGAGCTACCTAAACCTTATGCATTCTGAAGATAAACACTGAATTTTGATTTTAATTTTACTGCCAATTCTTTTTTTTTTTTTTTTTTTTAATGGAAAAGAGGGAAGGGAGGATGCAAGGCAAATCTTTAACAGTGCTGTATTTTGTCAGTAGCAGTATACTTTCTGTGCTCTCTGTGTATATTATTATGCATGCAGCTTGTAGCATAGTATAGAAACCTACTGGGTAAGATGAAGTCTCCACAAACTCACTGTCCTGTCTCTGATCATGACCAGTATGGGAATTGTGATGGTATTACTGGAGCCAACATTCCTCAAAGATGTGAGTGAATTAAAGTAGAATCAAAGCAGAATCATGGTCCCATAGGACTCTGGGTTTGATCAGATCTAGACCAGGGCTTGTACAGCACTAACCAGTTCCAAAATAATCAACTTGAAGTTGGTCAGGTCCAACTGCTGTCCTTCTTCTCTCCCACTCATGTCAGTGGTTGTCCATGTTTCAATCCAGACAGGATTCCAATTCAGGAACCAGATTGTTTCCAGAGAAGTGACCACTCTGGATTTTAGTTCAAAAGTTGAATGCTGCTTCCCCTAGACATGGGAGGACGTGGTTAACATGAGAAACAGGAATGAATTTTGAATTAAAGGAAGGATTTGAGGATGGGAGGGGTCACTTTGACCTGGAAATTGTAGAGTGGGCACCAGCTAAATGATCTGTATGTCCAGAAATTTCTAGCAGTTTCCCACAGGAGTGTTTTTCAGGACTTCTTTGCAAAAGGGTGGAAACATGGCTGGGTGAATTGCAGTGGTAAGACTGGTGAGCAGAGCCGTGAGAAACTCCAACCATGTCTACAACATGGAGCTTGGCACACAGAGGGTAAATCCTGAGGATTTCTTTGTCTTTCAGATGTTTGCACTGGGGTGAGGCTGCTCCCAGCCTTTGATAGACTTGATAAAATACTCAGGAACCTTTTCTAAGAAACTGACAATGGTCACTATTCTGATTATATCTCATCTTCTTCCTGCAAGAAGGACATTGAGGTGCTGCAGCAAGTTCAGAGAAGGGCAACCAACCTGGTGAAGGGTCTGGAGAACAAGGCTGAAGGAGGGACTTTAGTTTGGGGAAGAGGAGGCTGAGGAGAGATCCTTTTTGGTCTCTACAACTACCTGGATGGAGGATGTAGGGTGATGGGTGCTGGCTTCTTCTCTCAAGTGAAAAATGATAGGACTGGAGAAAATGGCCTGAAGTTATACAAGGGGAGGTTTAGACTAGATTTGAGGAAGAATTTCTTGACTGAGAGAGTAGCAAGGTGTTGGAATGGAGTGCTCAGGATGGTGGTGGAATCACTAACCATGGAAGTGTTTAAAAAACATGTAGATGAGGCACATCAGGACATGATCTAGTGGGATAGTGACATGGATATTGATAAATATTTATTTATTTTTATTTTACTGGGGTGATGATGTTGACAGCTGGACACAGTGATCTTAGAAGACTTTTCCAACTGTGCCAATTCTGTCATTCTGTTATTCTCTCCTTTTTAGAAAAACCAAGCTATTTTATTACAACTCCAAGAGCCTGAGCTGCTAAATAGAATGCCTCAATCAATATAAAATCATGACTGCCTTTTGGAGTTTGAAGTGCAAGAGTATCCACCTTGATAATTACACTGTGACCCCATTATATGACAGGTATAAACCACTGCTGCTAATGAGTTGTCATAAAATAATATTAAAGCAGTCAAATCAATTAATAAATAGTAATTTTGTTTTGAAACAATTCTGAATATATTTTCCTAAATGGAATATTCATAAATTACTTTTTAATACTTTTCTGCAAGAAATGTGGAAAATATGCCACAATTTAGAAAACAAATATTAAAAGTTTTTACCTGCCCACCAAGAACAAATTGTGACCTTCCAGCCTAGGAATGCAATAAGGTTTGCTTCAAGGTAAAACCAAAGTTTTCAAATATCTGTTTTCATTGGCACACCCCTAAAATATAAACATAATCAACTAAAAGCAGCCTGATTTTTATAATGCTGTTGAACATTCAGGGGCTGTAGAAGCTGAGTATAAATTTTATTAATTTTTAGGCCAGAAAACCTTCAGAAAACTCAGGGTGGGGAAAAAAATGACATAGTTACCATTCCAGTCCTAGTGGCCTATTCAGCCAAAAGTTCTGTTCCAAAAAGTAATCTACTTTTGCCTGGTTTAACTCAAGCTATGAAGTGTCTTTCTTTACCCTTGGTAGTCTGCTAAATTTCTGCAGCTTTTGGAAAAGGAAATGAGCAGGGGCATTTTTCTGTTTAAAATTTTTTGAACTTTCAGGTGCTGAGTCTTTCTGGTAACACTTCCTTGAAAAAAAAAGCCCTTTGGGACCTGGTGTTCTCTCACTATGAAGATGCTTGATGTTGCAAAATTATCACTGAGGTTGCTCTGGTTTAGGCTCAGGTCTGGGAAGTCTGGTCCTTTCTTGCATCCTTGCAGAATTTACTGCCCTGTTTGGGAAATGAAGGGAAAAATGAGTTCCTCCAGTGCTCAATGGCACTGAGAAGCTGGGAGTTAGGTACTCTGCTCCTTGCTTTTGCAGGATAAAAGAGATGAGCTTAATAGGGGATGACAGCTTCCCTGATGTGTGCTGTGTTCTCTACCACCATGTTCATTCCCTCTGCTGTTGTTGTTACATGAAGAGCACACATAAAGCAGATGGGTTTCTCCTCTCCCTGAGCATTTAATAGTAGGGTGGAAAGTCATCAGCCAAGCTTGGCTGCTTGATGTACATGCTGTTTCTTTGGGATTTTAAGTGTCTCATAGAAAGATTTGAGTTGGAAGGGGCTTTAAAGATAAACCAGTTCCACCTCCCCTCCCATTAGACCAAATTGCATTTAATCCAGGTTGCCTACTGCACCTAAGTACCTGGGTCTGACCCTTCTGAACAACTGCAGACCAGAGTCCAGACTACCTAATTTTGGTGCTTTCTTACTCTGTACTTAGATCTTTGCTTGACCAGAGCTCCAGAGGACAATTCAAGCTGCTTTTACCTCTTTGTCTGACAATACTGTGAGGCAGTGGGAAACCCAAATTGCCACCACCACTCACCAGAGAATCTGGCTGGCCAGGCTTTAAAATAAAGTGTGGTGGTGACAGTGGCACTGTTGCTTCTTCCATCAACAAAAAAGACCTTGGTCTCTAAGTTGTGCTTAGCAGAAAGGGGATGGCTCTCCTTCTGTCCATCCCAGTCTGTGTCTAGTGGTTTTGGGTCTATCCCTGTACCAGCCTTTGTCACTCTCCTCAGGCTGCAGAGCAGCCAGGGCTGGCAGAGTCATAGGGCTGGCCAGAGAGAAAGAGAGGAGAAATCTAAATTTAGCCTAACCGTAAGGGCTCTTGGCTGGAGGAAATAAAAAACAGGATCCAGGTCCAGCCTCCTGGCAATCCTGTACAATTTTCTTTAGCTCATCAATGGGATAACACTAAAGAAGTCCATAACAGGGATCTGAAGTATCAGTCTTTTCCCTTCATCACTGACCACTCACTTCCACAGTTTTTACCTACTCCTTGGGAAAGGTTTTTCACTCTCTTTTTCTCTCCTGGAAATTTTTGTATTCCTGCCTGGCACTCAGAGCCCAGCTGCAAAAGAAGAGTGGAAGAGCAGGCTCTTGTAAGCTACCTTATATCCTAGTGGTTTCAGGACCCCTCAGGAAGGGAAGCAAGGAGATCAGTCTCCTATGGACTGAGCAGACACAGATTATGGCATCCCATGGTGGGGTGAGCATTTAATTGCTAGAGATATGGGCCAGTGGCTACTGACACCTCCACCACCATGTACTATGTGTTTGCTACAGCCCAAAGCAGATCTTTGCACCTTTATCAAAACAAAAGATAGCACCAACTGCCAGATTAAGGATTGCTGGTGATGGTTGCTGACCAGAGCTATAGAGCCAGCAATCTTTCAGGCTTGGTGTATTCAGACCTCTCCAAGGCAAGGCAGACTTGCTGTATACACTGGTGGTTTGGGTCTTTCAATGCATTTCAAGTGCTTAGGTCACATTTGAAGCAGGATTTGAGCTAGTGAGATCCTTTTGTAAAAGACTAAAATTGATTTATAAGTTTGTGCCTTAATACGTGATTTTCTGATGGGATTCACAAGTATTGGGCTGGGAAGTGAAATACTTTTGAAATGCTTGGCGAGGGAAATGCCATGGCTTTAATTCAATTCACAGAGATTTTCTCTGTTTATTTTAGGACACTCAGTCACCACTTGTGGTATAATCCTATGCATGCTGGAAATAGAGATGGAGAGCTGAGCTTTCTGTGTTTCTTTCCAGGATCTTTTTCTTAAATGATTGGTACTCCCCCCTGATACGGAAAAGTTTCTGTTTGAAGTGTCAAACTTCAATTATGAGTAGTGGTGTCTTCTGTATATACATTCCATCTATCTTTATATTTGACCTTTCTGGTGTTAACAAGAGACTTACTAAGTATCTAAGAGGTAAAGTGTTCTGAAAAAAAGCAGGTAGGCACTTTCACTACAGCTTTGTTTTTACTGCAGATTGAATAAGATGGAATGCAATACAGATAATTACAATGCCTTTTGCTGTATAATCAGGATAATATAGGAAATACTTTCCACTTTTCTGGCAGTGGCCCTGGTCCAGCAAAGCACTTAGATGTAGGAATAGTCTCATTCAAATGGGCAGGAATTTTATAGGATCAGTGTCAAAGCACATATAAAGGATTTTCCCTCATATATAAAGGATTTTCCCTAAGTGTGTGAAAGCACACATGTACACACACATATAATCCAGATGAATTTATTAATTTTTTTTTTTTAAAAGGCAGCTCTCTAATCTCTTGATACTAGGGACAGAACTAAAAGGAGGCAAATGTTATTGCTCACTTCATAGCAGTTACTGTGAGGCCTCTGTTCAATAGTTCTTCTTCTAATCCACATGGAACCCCATGCCAAGGTGGACACATGACCCATGGAAAGGAGCTGGCTGGTGGGATGAGTGGGAAGAAAGTGTTCATCCATCCATGTAGACATACTTCAGTTGTCATGTAGTCATACAAAGTGAATCACATTTTAAAGAAAAGAATTAATTCCTGGATGAGAACATCCAGTTCTTTTGGATTTATGATAGCACAGTCTGAAGTTAGATCCAAAATTCATGGCTGACTCATGATCCAAGCCAAAATTCTGGACAGAGTATCCTGTAACTTTTGGAGAGTTTGAGATCCAGACCAAAGTTCTGCAGCTCACGTTCCTCTCCAAGGGATTGCAAGGTATTTTTTAGTTGAATGGCTGTTTTCTTCAAATAACACAAGGCTTCAGAATTTGTCCTTTGGTTTCCAACTCCGTTTTGTCACTTCTAAACAATCTATACCAACACCTCCAGGTCAGGCATCCAAAATTTACAAATCCAGCTTTCCATACCTCTCTCACTTCCCTTGTCTCATCTTGAAATGATAATAAAACCTCTGCTTGATAGAAAAGTGCAGGGAGCTGGTGCTTGCAGCAAGGGTTGCAGCACAGGGGATTTGCTGATTTTTTTTTTTTTTCAACTAAGAATAAAAAAGAAAAGCATCCTAGGACTTGCATCTATTAAGGTCTAATTGGACACCACCAAGGCAGGGAGCAAGTATGAGCTATTAGAGGGCCAGCACTTTGGCTCGCAGCCTAGACATCTTCAGATTAACCATGTAGACAGTCCTTTGGGGTCTTACAGACTCAGTCCTCCAAAAATACACAGCTTTGCTTTATTTTGTGCAAGGAAACTTGATATACGAAGAAATCTGTGCAGGGCCAGGGCCCTAGTGAAGAAGACATAAACTGACAGAAGTGCAGCAATGGAGCAGGTTGCTCGTGGTCAAAACCACTTGGGAACAGCACCAGGAGCAAAATTCTCTTCTCCTTAGCATCAGTCCACCAAACTTTCCCAAGCAACTTCTTCAGTAAAGAAGTGATGTGGTTCTTTCTGATGGACATTGTGTACTATTGCTCTGGGTGGTTCTTTACATTCTTGGAAATGTGCACATACAGGCTCTGGACTAGGACAAGCAGATAAGTCAAAGAATATCTACAGATCAAGAAAAACTGCATTAGGCCAGAAAGCTAATTGTTTTTTGCTTTTTTAGATAATTGCTAATTGCTTTCTTGCTTCTCCAGGATAAAATCATAGAATCATGAAGGTTGGAATAAACCTCTAAGATCATCAAGTCCAGCCATCCACCCTCCCTGGGCCGCCTGTCTGAATGTTTAACACCTCTTTCCTACAAGACCCATTGGAATCCCTTAATTTTGCAACACCTGACAAAGGGTTAAGCACTACAGAGGCTCCAGCCTAACAGCCACACTCTCTCTCTGTGAGTATTTAGGAGCTCTCTGGTCCATTCTTCACACTTTAGGAGGCCTCTCTCAAAGCAAACATACGTCAATAGTTTAGAGGCAGAAAGTATCAAGTCATGCTGGGTTACACAGAAACAGAGAGAAGAAACTGGTATAATGGGAAAAAGAAATTATCATCTCACCTGCCTGGTGGTAGAGAGACATTTCTCACAACATTTAATCTGAGAACCACTCTTAGCCTCTGGCCATATCTATCATTCATCATGACTTAACGAGACAGGAATTGTCTTGCATTGGGTGCAGACCTGTGCAATGTCAACAACAATAAACATTTTTAGCACTTGCAGTGGAATTCTCTTTTCTTTCTGCTTTGTTTCTGGTTTCTTTCTTCTGATGTATTCCACACCATGAAGCAGGGAATTCTTGCTTTGCCTTCGTGTTGAGCTGTGCACTCGCCATGTGCTTTGCAAAATAATGGATTGGTGTAGTAGCAACCATCCAGTTGTGCTGCTTGGGCTGTCAGCTCAGGAAGGGCTCACTGGTAGATGTGGAGCCTATGGAGATGAGGAATGCTGGTCAGATATCCTTCTCCTTCAACCTTTTAAGTGGTTGCTTATCAGCAGGTTAAAAATACGAGTTTCAAAGATCCCACCTGCACCTTTGCAATCCTTTGCATTTGAATGTTATTCCTAAGATTCTGGTGCAATGGACAGAGGACTGGTTTCAAAAAAGCTAGTTCAGATCCTGGATTCATCTTAGCTTAATTAGCATTAGGATCCAGGCAGACCATAACTATCTGCATGTCCATCATGGTCCTATGGCACTGCCTGTGTCTGTTAAGGGTCAAGTATTTGTGCTGCTCTACTTGGGAAATGAGATGAAATGTCATCCTTTGGTCACTTCTTGTTTTGCCTGTGCCTCCTGCTCATACCAGGTGAATATGGAGGTGTTGCCTACTGTCTGAACACGGTAAGCAATGTACCCTCCAAAATTTTCTTTGTCCAGGCACCATATGGTATAGTCATATACAGTCATGGCTAAGCCTACCAGTGTGAAGATCTGATACAGGGAAGGCAGCACTAGCTGAGTTACCATGAAAGAATATGGAAAAAAGCACCCCACTGATTTCCAGACAGCAACAAAAGAGCTATCAAAATATGTTGTTAGCTTTTGAGTGATGTCAAACCAAATTCTCCAGAGATTTTGCTTTCTGGCGGACAAGTGGATTCAGGAGAAAGACTGCCTCAGGCTTTAGTGGAAAAATACTTGACAAAATGGCAGAAAAGTGAGTGCTTCTCAAAATATTCAACTCATCCCAGAAAGGGAAGGGGATTCAGAGAACTCAGGCTCTTTAGGAAGGTGGCTTTACCTGCCATGTTGCCTGTGCTGTCCCTCTAGGGCAGGAGGATCACATTGAATACCAGGTCTGTGATCCACCCAGACAAAAGTACAAAGTGGCAGTGAAATTTTAAAAAAAAAAGAGGGAAGTAAAAAAGAATTCTCCCTTTCCCAAAATCTACACATCTCTAGACAGAGACTGGAACAGGGGATCAAGAAACAGGATAAAATACAAAAATCATAAGCAATCATAGAGTGGAAAAGATGTCATTAAAAATACTACCTTTCTCCCAGATGTGAGGACTCTCATCCTAAGGAAAGGGGTGATGGGGAGCCTTGGGAAAAAAAGGGATTCCAATATTTAATATTAACAAACTGGACTTTCCCTCTCTTTTTTCCCCAGGAGTGTTCTCAGGGAAATCTCAACTGCTTTTGATTATATTGGAAAGAATCATCCTGAGGCAAACACCCAGTGTGTGAAACCTTCTCTTACACCACCAAGAGTCTGCAGAGTTATAAGAAATGGAAAGCAGAACATTTAAATGAAAAGCATTGGCTTAAAATAGTAGTCGGCAGTGTTATCTCCCCTTAAAACTGTATTGTTTATCTATGAAGGAGAATACAAATAACCACATTTCTAAGTACAATTTATGGCACATGCATAGGAGCTGCTCCAAAACCCCCAGCAGTCCATGAAAGTCTTTCCATCGATTTTACTGGATATTCACTTGGATCAAGCCCAAGGGGCTGAATTTGTTAAAATGGCTTAAGACAAGGGAGCGTTACTTTGAGCTAAAATTTGCAAGGTAGTTATAAAAATTGTTGGCCGTTGAAGTAATGTTCAGGGAAACCACTGTTTGTTAATGAGAATAGCAATGGGCTTAATATGTCTAACTGGAGGTAATAAATAAATCAGTCTCATATTGAGAGTCTGGGTAGTTACCTGAAGCCAGGGTAAAAGAAGCTCTGATGTTCTTACACATGTATAGTAGGAACTGAATTTAATGAGGATTTTTGAGATTTGTCTAGAGACAATAGAGCTTTAATAGTTAAGTGCTTTTTTATAAACCTTCTTACACTAAAGTTACCTGAATATATTATTGGATTACCTGGATCAGATACAGATACATTTGAGAACAAAATATTGGATTTAAAAAAGAGATTCTGTCAAGACTCCAGTTTCGCATTATATTACACAAAGCATCAAAATCCAGATCTTTGCATGTCTTGTTCCTATATATCTTGTATGTTCAACCCTTTTGAACTTTTAGGTGATTTTCATCCAATTCAAATAGCTTGCTTCCTTCATCCTATAAATTGCAAACTGTTTCAATCATACTGGTGAAATAGTGCAGGTTTCTTCTACCAGATAAAACAAGTCCTTTAAATTCTTGTGGGTGTTAAATGTCTACTACCCCAGTGCTAGTAGTTATAAAAACAAATTTTAAGCTATGTTGCTCCTTGAAATGTTTTCATTTGAAATTTCTTCAAGTCTTTTTATGGTGAGCAGGTTATTTGAAAGTTTTTCCTTTTCATTGCCTGTATAAATTCGTAGACTGTGTGTCTAATTCCTGTCTGAAGGCAGGTACAGGTCTCACCCTAATGGTGTCTGGAACTGATTCTTCAAAGCAGCAGATAAGGCTTGGTTTGCTTACACGGGGGTTACATGAGTTCTTCATCATCACCAATGCAGTGGCTGATTCCTCCTGCACATTTTTCTACAGTCTGGTAAAAATAGATTGAAGTAGCAGCTAAAATACTGAGCATGTCTGGTTAACAGTTCAGTGCCCTGTGTGGTCACAGCCACTGGCAGGGACTTGGTCTGCAGATGTGGGTTGAGCTTTGTGCATATTGGAGTGGTGAACACAGGTCCATCCTGCAGACACAGACACAGGTATCAGGTGTGGTCAGTGGGCAGGATGCAGCACCCATGGCATCCCCTGTCTATCTCTTCTTACCAGACAGAGACATAGAGAGTCTTTCTGAAACACCCCAAGATTTCAAGTTTGGTGGGGTTTATAGGACACTGGTGTTTGATCTGTCCTTTGTAAGGACAAACAAGACTGTGTGGAGTTAAGGCAGGGGACAGGAGGGACAATCTGTCTTTCTGTAAATCCAAGGGAAGTTCTGTGTATCCGTCAAGTGCTGCAGCCCTTGCCATGAACAGGAGATAAATTCAGACCTGCCTGACCCCAGCTGAACTCAAAACCAGCCCTTCTTCCTTCTCCTCAGGCAGTCTTGGCCCAAAAACAGAGGAGAGGATGTATAAGTACTCGTGTCCTGGAGTTGTTCTTTCCTTTTGTGAGCCCTACACACACTCCCACAGGCAAAAACACGGAGATTACTAAATCAGGAATGTTATCTCTTTGTAGGTGGGAGAAAGAAATGGGAAGGAAGAAGATGTACCTGGAGACAGGGTGGGGAAAAGCTACAGAGCTAATTTTGGAAAGATGACTTACTTAGCACAGCACACAAACACTCAAAGGGACAGCATGCGGAAACACTTTCCACCCTGGGGTGGAAGAAAGAGCTCGTTCAAAAGAGCACTTCCAGAACAGGACTGTGAATGAGAACATGGAGATGTCTCTTCCTCTGTACCTACAGTAGTTCCCCCTCAGCCATCTTCCACCTTCTCCCCCACTGGTTTTTCTTAGGTCAATAGTTAGAGTGGGTCAGGGAGAAAAAAACCTACCAGGCAGGTTGGGTCAGGCAGGTAAAAGATCTGCTTCAAGCATTCCTCTCGTCAGAGCAATGAGAAAACACTGAGAGGGGGTGATGGTGGTGATGGAAGGGGGTGATCTTTTTTGCACCTGGCCCAAGCCAGGAGAGATGGGACATGAGGCTCCTTGGGAGGAAAGGGTTGGGAGACAGTTTGGAGCATAATTGGCATAGGATTCACCAGCAAAAGGTGACGAGAAATGGTTGTTGGGGGAGATAGTAACAGGTCTGGCTGCTGGGAAAGGAGTCAGGCAGAACTGTGGGTGACCAGAATGATGGAAACATTTCAGGCATTTCCAGGTGACTCTGAAGGTGGCTTATTAGAGGTGTCAGACTGACCTTTGAAGCTTGGCCAGTCTTTTCTGTGCAAACTGGCCCATCCCATCACATACAGAGGATGTTTGAAAAGAAATAGGTAAAATCCACAGTTGGTAAGGGGCAAGTGGCACAGGATGGTGAGCAGAGCAACCAAAGCAAGGGCATCTTTGAAGCTTGCCCTCATCTTCCTTTCAAGGGAGCATGCTGCTACTGAAAGATCTGCAGCCTTTCAGATGGGCAGGGCTGTTGGGGAAACAGCAAGGAAGCAGTTGAGCCAAAGATTTGAAGTGACAGGAGTCAAAAGAAAGACATCTTAGGAAGATGGGTCTCATTTGAATATCACTGAGCAGATGAAGTGCAGAGGCACCAGCATAAACAGAGCATCTCTGAACACCCAGCTTTCCCCTTTCTTCTCCCAGCTCCAGGAGCATAGTTCACATGGAGAGCAGAGAGAAAGCCCTTCCAGCTGTCTGCCTGGCACATTCACGACAAAACAAATCATTTTGGCTTTCAACTTCTAGAAAACTCTCACACGTCTTAAAAAAAAAATTTAAAAAAAGACCCTTTTGTAGCTGAGCAATGTGGGAACAAACTCCGAGTCTTTCTGTTGGTTCAGTTATCTTAATACACAAAATTATTAATGACCTAAATGGATAGTGTCATTCTTCTCCACCATCTTGCTGATGCTAAAAGGACACAGTAAGGGAAAGTGATGCAAAACTGCATCCAGCATCCTCTGCTACTATTAATATTGCATTGTGGAAGGCCTTTATCAATGGATTAGAGCAGCAGTGGCTGTACCACTAGGAAATGCCTGTTCATTATCAGTACAGTAACAATTATATAATTGAGCCCCAGAACTATGCTGTCACTAAAGAGAGCTCTGAGATACAGAGGAATCCAGCAGCTGAATTCTAAAGAAACTCATTTGGCCAAAGTCCCTCTCATCAGTAACCTATTTTTCTGACTATTGAGGAAAGAGGCTGATGATTTTCCTGCTCTGCTCATTTAAGGATCACCTCCAAAATAATGCCCTTTATGAAAAATTTCAATCAGGTTTCAGACCTTATCATAATGCAGAGGCAGCTCTTCTCGGGGTCAGTGACAATTTACATATGTATAGTGTGCTGATCACAACTTACTGTCAGCTGTTTTATTTTTGGATTTCTCATCTCATTTTCACAGGACAGACCACACAGTCTTGAGCTCATCTTGAGGAAAAGTGACTCTATGATTTCTAGCACAGCTTTCAGTGAGTTCAGCCCTTACATTACCACATCCACCAACTGATTTAGCAAAAAAGATGGTTTTTTGTTTTTTTTTTTAATTCCTCCCACAGTTGCCTACCAGCTTCCTGAAAATCAAAGCTTTGGCTTCATGCTTTAGTAGAGATAATGTCTTTTGTATTGGCAATTAAGCAGCAGTAGGATTGAGCTGTGTGTGAAGTTTTGTGTCTCAGACCATTGATGCCAAGGCTAATGCTACAATTCTCTCCTATCAATCTAAAGTAACATATTCCTTGAATCCTCCAAATGAACTGAAGAGAAACAGGGTTGAATTTTCCTCTTTGCTTCATCATTTTGATACAGCTTCTCTCCTTTTCTTCCCTTTGCACAATATAGAGGGATATGTAGGATCATATCACTGAAGTTTGGGTTTGTATTCATTAAATCATTGTATTTATGAAATACCATTAAATATCAAGTGCATAACCAGGACTGACAGTGGGATAGGACCCTGAAACACCTGCGAATCATAGCTGACAGATTTGCAAAGCAAAGACCTTTTTTTTACTGTGAAACTTGTATTCCTAAAAAGGGGCCAATTTCAAGCCATTCACATGGGCCATGTGGACTCCTATCCTGCACCCCAAGTAGAGAGGGAACATGGGTCCCATTTAGGGTCTTAATCCCACCCATGTCACTGTCTCTGAGAGAAAATAATTTTTAAATTAATTATTTCTTGAGGGACAGGGTCTTGTTCTGAGGGATAATCAGGCATATGAACAAGGGCTAGGTAGGTATGCAGCAGTATAGGGCAGTGCTTGGTGGCACGGATGGGGCTGGGACAGGCATCTCCTATTATGATGCCTTTCCTGGGTCTGAGTCTTTGCTGCATTTACACTTCCATAAAAGTGAGATGACTGTGAAAGGCACTTCAGGATCTGAGCAAGTCAAGAGCAATTGTTTTTCCTCTTTGCTGCAACAAAAAGAAATCTAATGGAGAATGGAAATGTTTTCCCTCAGAAAGCCTCATCTCTGCAACACTTCACAGTCACATCAAGTGGGACGTGCCTTGCATTGCCCGGTGTACACAGCCCCTGCTTCATCCCATTAACTGCTCACATGCTTAAATCTAGACATGTGTGTAAGTTTTGTGCTAAACTGGGGTTGAGGTGTTCTGCTTCTCTACTGATAAAGCCAGACTGGTTTTATGGCAGGTTCATTTGAGCTTCTTGAATCCATCTGGAAAACAGCAGCCTAACCTGGAACATTTTGCTTTTTGTTTGTTATCTCTTTGAGCCAGGTAAGGATATGAGCAGCAGAGAGTTTGTGACCACACAGCATCCAAATGCAAGACAACAGAGGTTTTAATATTGTAATTAAAAAAACCAAACCAAACCAAAACATGAAACCAGGTTGTCTGATTTTTACTTTCCCTTGTTAAATCATGGTTTTCTTCCCTCACAGCCTGGGTCATGACAGATGTCTTTCCTGCTTATACAAATGGTAAGAGAGGATTCTTGCTTTGAAGACATTGTGGCCTAACAGCAGATGAAACAACAGAGATGCTAAAAAGAAAGAAGGAAAGGGGAAGAAGAAACAGAGAGAGGATGAGAAGTACATGGGGCACTTAGCTGCTGATGAGATGTCTTTAAAAAGCCATAACCAACAAGTATAAATAGTGTACAAGATGATGGATTTGTTATGGCTTTTTCTTGTCTTTCAATATATGTCCCCTTATTTTAAAAGGTGTTAGGTTTGGAGGATGTAATAGGCTGAAAATTTTCCTTTTTTTTTTTTAAAGAACAAGCTATTTTTCTTGTTTTGTTTTTGTTTTGGTTTTTTTCGCTTTATTTTTACCCTTCCATCTTTTTAACACCTCTCCAGGTGTATAGAATTTCTAAAAAATTAAGTCAGTAGGACAGTAAATTCATCACTAAGGCTCCCTTTGATCTCCTCAGAATAGTTGTCTGCAGATATTCCTTCAAGTCCCCTGTCCACTTCTTACTGACAGGTTTGACTGCAACTAAGCTGCAGGAGGCCAGAAATAATCTGTCAAAACTCTTTTTTTTTTTTTTTTTTTCATGTTTCAGTAAACACAGCTCTTTAGGGATAACATCTGCTTCCTGAAGAAGACTTCCACTTTGGAAGAAAAGCACAGGCATTTACAGGAAAATTCCCTTTCCTTTCCCTTTCCCTCCTTTGTCCTGCCTTGCTTTGTCTTGCTTTTATAAATTTTTCTCTTGGTAACCTCATGAAGCTGAAGTTGTTGCCCTTTACACATAACTCCATCCTGACAAGAATTACTTGCCAAGTGAAGCAATTCAGAGGAGGGTACAGCTCCAGCTGCTCTGACCTTACAGTGGAATAAAAGGCAATGGAAGAAAGAAATTGACTGTGATACAATCTCTCAAATTGATAAATAAGAAAAGTTTGGTGTCTATGACTCTTCCCTTCTTTTAAAATTCCTAACACTTGCTTTCTGTGCATCTATCCTAAAATGTATGTTTTTAAGGTGGGCTATTATACCTTATATTCATCTGACTAACCAGCTGAATCTCAGCTGGTCACCCCAAGCTCCCTCTGCAGTCGATGGAAACCTAGTCCAAGGAACCAGTGATTCATTTAATCCTAAATTAGATACTTAAAATGGATGAGAGAAAAATATCTTAGGTGCCTCTTTGTCTCCACTGACTATGAGGGGAAGACTGTCCCAGTGACTATCTGACCCTCAGTCACCTACTTGACACAGCTGAAGTCTGATAAGGCAGACCCTGCCTTCTCTGACTGATTTCTGAGGTCTAATTTATCTGGTTTTGTTCTACTTCATCCATTGTTTGTTAGCTAATGAGCCTAAATTTTCTCTTTGGATGCTGTGAGATGGGCCTTGGAGGACTGGATTTAATTATTGCAAAAGTTGCAAATATTTACATTTCTACTAGTGTACACTTGCAGGTGTGCCTTTTCTTGTGGAAATACATCATTTTGCTTGTGATAGAGACATCAAAAAAACTGTTTCATATCCGAGTAGGGTTTTTTATACTAACTATTGAGAAAATAATCTTTTACAAGATAAATAGCTTCTATTAATATTCATTATCATATGCCTGGAAAACCCATACACAGAATGTAATCACAACCTGTATTAGTTCTGTAATGTGTGCACCTGACCTGCAGTTATTTGAGAACCACACTGGTAACAGTATGGACAGAAACTGTCCACTTGTAATGAATGTTCCCCACTATCTGGATGAGAAATTAAAAATAAAAGATGTGGGAAATTTCCACTGCAGTCTGGGAGAGACAACGAAGTCGAGCTGTTCATAATAATGAAGAATTTAAGAAAGCTTTATATGGAAGGAGGAAGAAGGTCAGGATGCACTGCTGAGGTACACATATACTGAAGGGTTTGGCTGATGCTGAGGAGGGTTGGAAGATTTTGAGTTTGATTTCAATTTGGAAATGGAGTTTGGAAAATAGATACCAAAGTGTGTTTGTTTATGATAGCTTAGCTGGAGACAGAGGAAGAGTGAAGTAATAGCTATCTCAAACAACTGATTTAGTGGAAACTTAGCAGCAGATAGAAAAAGGAGGAAAAAAGACTTAGGGGTGAGATTCATCTCTCCTAACTTCAGGGATAGGATCCATCTCACTGAAATGTGGGCGTATAGAGAGTGATTCACTGACCAAGTGTAGGAGTCTGCTTTGCAGTGAGACAAGTCACTTCCTAAGCTCTGCCGACCACGTTGACTGGATTCCCAGTGCCTGCAGTGGGAGTGCAGACTTCCAGCTCACATGTAGACTCTTGCATTGCACCATCCTACACTACCTCCTACCCAGGCTGGGTTTAGGGGTGGGATTCACTTCGTCTAATTTCAGACATCTCCACAGCACACATCTACATCAAGCTGGTCACCCTGGGCTCCCTGCACAGTCAATGGAGAGACAAAGGTATTTTTAGGGAATGAGTCATGACAATGCAGATCTGGCCCTCCCAACTCTTGGGTTACAAAGCCAAAGCCCCTCTTGCTTGATCCTGTGAATCCTGCACGCTTGTCTATATTTAAAAGATGGAAAAGGAGAGGTCATCAGCCTGGTCTTGCTGGAACCTGAAGAACAAGGAGCTGCAGAATCAGTTTTGCAAAAGGCTTGGAAGCCAGGCTTTCTTTTAGCTCCTTTCCCCATCTGCAGGTACTCTTTAGCTCAGTCTCTGTGCCTACAGCCAGCTCCAAACACACAGTCCTGAGGGTGGCATTGCTGTCATCTTGTCCATGGCCCTGATTCAGGCATCAACATCTGCATCCCAATGCAACTCCAGACCTCCTTTTGTGGTGCCCCACTCCATCTGTTCAGAGCATGAAGTACCTCCAGGCTCTTCCTAAGCCATGCTGGAGCCCAGATCTGTGCTGCAGCTTCCACACCATGGCCAGGTACCCAGAAGTTGTCACCATGCACATCCATCAGGATTCTGCATGTCCTTATCCGGATCCCAGTCTTGCTGAAACTATTATTTCAGTGAGGTATTTGCCAGAGGGAATTGGTTATGGAAAAGTTCATTGTGATTTTGGCTTTATTTTCTTAGAGTTATTAATCTGGGGAAACGCTGCTTTGCCTGTTCTTGGTTTCTAAGATCTTGTGCCAGCAGTGCTCCAGGTTGTGAGGCCAATAAGGAAGAAAACAAACCCCATCACTTTCATATTTCTTTTCTCCTTTCCCCAGTCCATAAGGTCTCAAGGTGCCTTGCAAACTGCATATACATATGCAGAGAGGAGACTTTTAGCCATCAGTCACAGGATGGTGACTATTCAGCAGCCAGCTGGAATGTTAAACTGCTGGCTTGGACAGGAAGGGAAGAAAATTGCTAAATGCCAGGGAAAACTGAGGAAGAAATTTAGATAAGTGGGACATAATTACCTGAGCTGGGACTGAGCCAGGACACTGGAGTAAAATATCTTCATTGTTTGGGTTCAACAGCAGCACCAAATCTTCCTGGATCAGAACTCTGGTCTTTTACTCTGCATGAAATGGGTCGGTTCTCCTTGAGAACTGGCACAGTAGGCAGACCACGGTCTGAGCCAACAGACCCAAAATGTTTCTCTGCAGGACTTTATCCCTGCCACCCCCACCCCCCCCCAGCCCAGATTTGCTTAGTTCTAGTCAATGCTTGGAATAACTTCTGGTGAACAAGCAACTGTTGATTTAATACCGAGTCACAGTTTTTCCAAGTGCAAAATACAAAATATAACAAGCTACACATCTGTCTCTGCATGGAGAGAGGCAGTGCAAATCCACTGGAGACAGGAAGAGCTAATTCAGCACTCTTGCTGAGCTCCATTAATCCACATATTTAATACAAACACAACATTAGAACTAATTCTGGCTCTGATGTAGAGAGCAGATGTAAAGGGTGTATGTCTGTCAGAAAATCCAGCTTTTCAGATTACCCATCATTTGTGGTTTGGATGTTAATGTGGTAGTCAAACCTCTTAGGATTATCTACCTGTCAAGAAGAGAAAAGTAGCACTATTTTCTGTTAGGCAAATGTTAAACCACATAAATGAAGTTAGTCCACTGCCAGCTGCCTTAGAGGACTGTCTAAAGATCCACTGTGCTTATCCAGTTTCAGAACTAAAACTTGTTTATCTAGCTAAGTGAATTAAATTATTTGGCTTATGTATGGAAGGCAAGATCATCAAAGATGACTCCATTTTCTGTGTTTCAGTGTCTGGGTGCTCAGCAAGGTTACATAAGAGGAGGTCAAAATTTGGAGCTTCTCAGCATACCCAGGAACTCTACCCTGCTGAGTTCTCTACAGGCTCAAATTCTCATGCAGATACCTGAAAAAAACTTTTCAGTTCCTGAGCCAAAGGCATGCAGAAATGTGTAGGGCAGAGAATGGGCAGTGAACACATATAAATTCCTTTCCTGTCATTTCCTTTCAGACCCGACCTCTTGAATTACCTTTGTGTCTCTCAGCCAGCAGGTCCTCACTGCTCACTTTGCCCTTGAAGCAAGGGATGTGACAGCAAGAGGGGGGGAGTTGTCAGCTGGGGGCAAAGCTGGGGCTGGCACAAGTGGCAGTCAAGAGGCCACGGGATGAAAAATACAGCTGGAGTATTCAAAGGTGGCCAGTGCAGAGCTTCCTGAAAAGTCAGTGAAAAAAAAAAAAGGCTTTTCCTTTCCCCTAGCCAAAAATCTACAAGCCCTTCCTGGTGCAGAGGCAACTGCCCTATGTGGACTCGCTGGGGCAATAGATGAGTCCCTGTGCTCTGCAACTGCTCCTGGGAAAACCAGGGAAAACAAAGAGCAACATTACCATAAGGTAAAAACTCTTGGGTGGGGGAGGGATATTTAGTGCTGGTTCTTGTGATCTTTACCATCTGTAGAACAGATGGAGCTTCGTTATGAGGAAGGGAACACCTTGAGAAGCATTATAATCTCACACCAGCCCGGAGAGAAGCAAAACCTGACTGTAGTCAAGATCTCTCTCAGGGAGGATTTTGGCTTGTGTTAATGAAGGTTTAGGGAGCAGGGAAAAGAGGCTAATAAATGATTGGTAAAAAATCCCCAAAACCCAAAACAATTCCTGCCATTAATTTTGTTAGCATCTGAGGTAAGAAGAGCAGAAATGCCTTTATTTAGTTCTTTGAAATAGCAGAGCATATTTTTTTAAACCTCAGAAGTAAGCTTCACACTTGCACCTCAGAGCTGAAGTTAGCTGCTTGGGGATTTTTTTGCAGGGTTTAGTGCAAAAGCTTTTATTTTTGTTTGTTTAACCTTCGTGCCTTTGCTCTTTGTCTGCCTTTCAGAGCATCTCTGAATCTGGCATTCTTGCAAATCCCAAACTTGCAGCAAATCTCAGCTCTACCTTCTATGTTTTTCCTGCCTTGGCATGCAAATACCAGCAAACCACGAGATTCATCCAGCTTATGAGTGATGCTTACAGCAGAGATCTGCAAAGAGGTTGTGCAGGCATTCTTGCCTCATGAGGCCAGGGCAGAGCTGGCTGCAGCAAGCCCTGTAACAGGGGGCAGGCAGACCCTGGCAAGCCTGGACTTGGCTTCTGGCCTGCAAGGCCATAAATCAGCCATGGGATGCACCAGCAGCCCTTGGGTTCCACCACTCACCTGGCAAAACACAGCTGAGCTTCAAGTGTGAAATGAAATCCAGGTGAACTAGAGGGCTGCAGAAACAATGCCCTGAAACTACAGGTCCCTGAGGAAATGCAGCTTTGGGAGAGCAGCCTTTGCTCTTGATGGTTTCCTAAAATTCCCCTCCGCTAGCTCACGGAGCAGATATTCCCTACCTGGAAAACTGTAGCCACTCAGCTAACTTGGCATATTCTTGTCACCCTTTCAGTGATCATTCTGTTTGCCTACTAGAGGTCTGAAAAGCTTTTTTTTATGAAACAGCTGGGTCCAACTAGAATAGGACTATCAGGAGCCCAGCAACAATTTTTCCCCAGCTTCTCCATACAGCTTTTTTTCCTTACAACTCTTTAGAAGTCTTGTGTTTATGCAGTGCCTAGCACGATGGGGCTGGGGGCTCAGCCAAGCGTCTAGCAAGCAGCCCCACAATACAATCAAGACATGATCCTTTAGAAACTCTATCACCTCCCTGAATACCTGCAAGTTTGGTTCTGATCCAAGCAACCTTTTCCACAAAGTACAGAGAGAACCTGTCATGGTGTGAAAGGCTGAACTCTGCCTCTATTTGGAGCAAAGCCACAATTTATCAAGCTGAACACCACTAGGAGAGGATCCTTCTGCCTACCTAAATATTCCTTTCTAGTTAATAGCTAGGCAGGGAGGTTTGTCTTTTTTTTATTTTATTTTTTAAAACTCAGATCATTTATTCAAAGTGTAATGACTGCAGTAGCTGGGACTCGTAACAGATTCAAAATTAACATAATGATATTTGATAATAATCATAACATTTCATAATATTGATTGCTGGAGAGAACTGACAGCAAAAGAATGTACCAGCTGTCTGTACGTGTAACATCTCCCAGCTTTTTAACTTTTTGTCTCCTGACAAAAAGTATCAGACAGAAACTTCATTTACTTGTCTGTCGGGGTTTGTTCATGCACAGAGAGGGAAAGAGGGATGGCAGAAATGTGAACATCAAAGTACCTTCCCAGGAAGGCAATGACCTCAAAACCATGATCCTGGCCCAGACATGTTTTCTGACCTCACCACCTCTTACCTGGCCTCTCACGATATCTTTGAAGAGAAAGCCCTGATCCCACCTCTCTGGATGTCCACTGGGACCCCAGGGGCTCCAGGGACCTGTGCCCAAGCCCACAGATGGTTCTGTGGCTGAAGTTGATTTCAAGAAGGGACTGTTCCCTTGACCTGAAGCCAAGTGAAGTGGCATACTTTATACCTGTATTGCTAAACCTATTTTTTTTTTTTTTCTCCTTCTAGCTCCAGGATGGCTGTATCCAAACTGCCTCCTACCCATAGCTGGATGCACAAAACCCTGAGCCACACTGGGGACAGAGAGCATGAGCTCTCATACCAGAGAGCATAAGCTGAAAACCACCCCTGGGACGGTGCAGCCCCTGGGTCACTGCTGACCAGTCCCATGCATAAAGCCCTGATTTTATCTACGGGTACACACAGAGCCTGGATGCTTCATGCTAATATAATGACAAATTTAATCCTTTGCTGGACAGAGCTGCTGTGATGGTGGACATAGCTTTTCCAGTGGCTGAGTGCTTTGAACTTCTTCATTTTTACTGTAGTAGATCCACACAGATGCCAAGCAGGGATTTAACTTTCCAAGTGCTCAGCTGTTCCTGAAAACCTACTTATGTCAAAAGCAACACTAAAAAATCACTATTCATATCAGCTAGCATTGTCTGGAAAAGCTGAAGTGTTTCCCAAGACTGTGCAAGTTTGAAGAAGAGAAATAACCCTCCCTCTCTCAAATCTTATTCCAGCTCTTTAATTATTAAATCTTGCAGTCAGTGAGCTTCTTTTGACCACTCAAAGGAGAATGAATTGCTAAATGTGTACTGTGAGGAATTTGTGTTTGTGAATATTGTGGGAAATTATTGCCACTCCTACCACAACTTAGAGGCACAAGTGCTTCTCCAAGCAAAGAAACAATTCAGAGGGTCTGTGCATGGGGATGTGTGTGCATCTCAGAGCTCTCCTGAGCTGTCAGCTCCCTGGTTTAACTCTTTAGCTGCTCTGTAAGTTATACTGCAACCCTGGAAATTTTTGGTGAGGAATTTCTTATGCTGATGCAACATCATGATGTCGGGGCAACATTTGTGGCTGGTATTTTCTGTCACACAATGGAGTTTACCAGCAATGCAAAATCAGGGCTGAGAGGCATTATCTGAGAGAGAGAGAGAGAGAGAGAGAGAGAGGGCAGGAAGGAGGGAAAGAGAGTCTATTGACTTAAGAATCCCTCCAAAGAGCATGGGATAAGAAAATAAGGAGGCTGGTGGAACAGTCAGTCCTTGTTTGGCTGGCTGGCTGTAGATTGAAAAGATCAAATATTTACCAGTGCTCCCAGTGCAGAAGAATGGCAGGATCTCTGGCTGATTGGAAGCAAAGTGGTACTGAGCACTGTTAAAATAACATAATGCTCAATGCATAATGCAGTTTTCCAAACAATAATCTGGCATTCAGCTATACGTGTACTTGGGAAAACTGTTCATCATGGAATAATTTTCTCCTTGGAGAAAAGTAGAAGAAGAAAATATACATTAGGATTGGGGAGATGAGTGATTTTGTCAGGGGAAAAAAAATAAATTAGAAAAAAACACTGACATGAATTGAAAAGAACCCTCCCAGACAAGAGATCTGGTAATGCAGTCACACTCTGTAGCAGCTGGCTAGACAATAGACAGGAGAAGATGGAGAGAGTCACTCAGAACCCAACCCTTGCCTTGTCTCTGCAGCACCTCTGCTGCTCCTGCCTTCTTCCTGCACTGAGAGCCAGGCAGCAGGTGACCATGAAAACCAGTCTTTTTTGCAGAGGATACCAGAGAGCTTTGACTGACTTCCATTGCTGAACCCATAAAATTGAATAGTTCATAAATGACAATGAACCCCAAGCTCTTGCACTTGTTTCTGGGGCACCTGCTTTAGAAAACGGAGCAGTGTCAAGGCCCTGGCCTGAGCGTTGTGAGCAGCACATCATGTAGGATATGTGTCTGAAGATCCCCTTCCTCATAATCAAGGTAGCAAAAGGAAGTAATAAAAGGCACACCCTGAATTTTGGAATTGCTAAAATCCTCTGGTTTAATGACTTCATCCAGATTTGCAAATACCTTGGCACAGAATCAAGCTTTCCTTCTTGAGAGGATGGATGTGAAACCAGGAGGACTGTATTAAGCATGGCAGATGAAAAGAGAATGAGGCTCCAAAGACACATCTGCTCTGGCTTGGTACTCTCTGACCTTTAAAGTCTTGGTGAAATCCTGAATCTTTTGCTTAACATCCTTGCTCAAGGAAAACATTCTCTTGTTGCAGTGGATGAGTTGCCAGAGGAAATTCTTAAGGATTTGTCTGATAAAGATGATTGGAATGGCTCTGTAAAAATCTTAAGGTGGTGACAAAGTAGCAGCAGATTGGGTTGAGAAGAATACATTCACTCTGTGTGCACACAGCTCCATTGTATTTTTTGTGTAAATTCTCAGCACTTCTGGAAAAGAAGAATATCAACCTAAGGTGGTGTTTTCCAGGAATGTCCTTCAAAAGAATCATCATCATATTCATTCACTGGAGACTGCCAATATGCTCATGTATGAAATTGTAAAGCCTTTTGAGAGAACAGTTGAATTAAATTTGCAGCTTTTCATTTGTGCAACAGAGAATTTTTCCCAAATATATTATGCTATATTCCTCTCCTCCCCTTTTTCCTGTTGGCCCCAAAGTTGGTTGTTATAAGTAATTGATTAAATTACTAATTTTAAGGAAATTAATCTGAGCAACACTAGGAACTAGAGTTGAACTAATTCCTAAACATAAGAAAATGGAAAATATTGGAGAGCTAATACTTAAAACGTTGTTCAGAGGTCATAAAGCAAAGCTTAATGCAGTGATCCTTTCAGGTGCTGAAAAGCAAGGATTAGTAGATTTCACATTTTCTATGGTCATACCTCTGTGGATCCAGTAACATAATAATTGACTTGGTAGTGGACCATGAAAATTAAGGGTAAATGAATGAGAATGAGGAAGGAGTGGGTCACTCTGCAAGAAACTGCTCCATGCTTATATTTCTATAGCAGGTCATCAAGTCATGGTCTCTGCTAATGAGCTACAGCCTACTGGTTTTCATCCAATGTGCTTTTAATTGCCACATGTTTAATTTATCTTGAGGGACTGTGGAAAAACCAGGTCAGAAGATCTGCTGTCATTCAGCCTGTGTGCAGCTGAGCTCTTCGGTCTGAATCAGCCCATGCAGGACACACTAATTTATTGAAGAAGATTGAGCACATAAGGGGTGGTCTGCTGGAGAGGCAAGAAGATATTAAAACACTGAGAGAAACTCCAGGGTCAGCCGGATTCAAAATGGAAATCACAACTGATCTTAGTTAATTGGGAGAATGACAAGAGAAAAGATAATTATTTGATCATGCTAAGCACGTATACATGGTGGTAGGATGGCCAATGTGCCTCAGATGTTCCCTATAAATGTCAGAGGGAAAAATGCACCTGCTGGGGAAAAAAAATTGGTGTAGGTGAGATCTGAATGGCTTACTGGAGATGTCCTGTCTCCCTCACTCACAGAAGCAGCCTGAGGTGATTAAGTTTCCAACCCAGGTGCCCTAATGAGATGCCCAGTGAGGAATCCTGAAATTGCCACATCCAGTGTTGGTTCCTGGGAAGGGTGAGTTTAGATCATTGCTTTTCCATGCAGGAAAGGATGGCTCTCCTGGAGAGGGATGAGGAAAGCTCAAGTGATACAAAGGAATGGGAGACGTAAGGAGCAGCTGTATGTACCCTGGTCTCTCCTTCTCATGCTAAGAAGCAATTGAAATATTAAAGGTAATAAAATATTATTTAGTTCATGCTGTGAACGTCAGTTATTTACTTCAGTGCACGCTTTGCATTTTATCTGCTGGGCCTAATATTTTTTGTGTTGATAAATCACCATTTTCCAAGTACAGAAGGAGAGAAGAACAGGTTATTTCATAACTATTCATTCATGAAAGTGAGGGAGGGGAGAAAAACACATGAATCAATATAACTTTTCCAGTGCTATGAACAGATCTAGTGTCATCCTTATTTTACTTTTTTCAGCCAGGGATCCTCATCCTAGTTTTAAGGACAGGAATAGTGACTAGTCCAAGAAGCCAGGGATAAAAATGAGGTCTCCAGCTATGCTTAACTTTTTCCACTCTTCAGAAATGCAGAATAACACTGTGCTATAATTTAAAAATATCCCCTCTACCCTAAGGAACCTTTGGACCCCAGTCCTCCCTGCCGAAAACCCCAAGCTCCACTCACAACTTGCAGCTTGAGGAGGTTGTGAGCAGCAGCACAGTGAGGCCCTGAGAGGAGCTGCAGTTGCAGATTTAGGGGTCTACCCTTAAAATGACAAATTTTGACAGTAACTGACAGAGTCTCTGATAATTAAATGGAAGGTTGAAAGTTATTTCCTTATTTTCCTTGCATTTCTCTCCTTTTGCTACTCCCAGCAAAGGACAAGACGTCAGTCATAACTTTGGCTCAGCAGAGCTTTGTCACCTTATCTCTGGTTTAAATGTTATTTGAATGTTAGCTCTTTACATTTATTTTATTTAATAAAAATGGAAACTGATCATAATAGGCATAAAACTGTCATGAGAAGGTCATAAAATGCATATTGCTTACTGAAATGGAGTGATCATCTCCCATCCTATCTGGTAAATAAATACTGAAGGAAGTTTCTCTATCTTGGTTTTGTTTATACATTTTAAGTGTACTCTGAACTGGTATAAAGTGCCAGATTGACAACTCTGTTTGTTGCCAGAATAGTGACAGCACAGACTGCAGGCAGGGTGAGACACTGTCATGTTAATACATTTCAAGCCTCTTTTGGACCAGACTGGGATGAAAGAAAATATGTGGAGTGTAAAGATCCAGTGTATGGCCCTTGTAATCTTTTGTTTCTGTAGTCTAACCTAGATGGTGCTTGTACATGCCAGATTACAGAAAAAAGAAAAGAAAAAAAAAAAAAAAAAAAAAAGAAAGGAAAAAAAAAAGGAAAAGTAGCAAGAAGCCTGTATTAAAATAATTACTAAGCAAAAACTTGGCCAACATTTACAAATACAATGATTTCAGTGTGGTTGGATGCCATAATTTCCAGGTGTGCAAATTAAAACACCTTAGAGAGATGATTTTCAGAAACCATGGAGCATTCCTCTGTGAACACTGTGTTTCTTAAACAGCATGACTCTCCCTCAAAAACTAAATAATTCTTCTGAATATCCAGCTTACATACAAACAGGACATGAAAATGCCAATAGCTTGTGGCAAGTAGGAAGCTTCTCTCTGTAAATTGCCTTTGGATTCTACCCAACCAAACACTCATTAAAAAGGAAATAAATCCCTAGACCCACAGGTTGCTAGGAAGTCCTTTTGAAACCTGAACGATTGCTTGGGACCTGATAATATTCCCAGCTCACGAGTCAAATAGGTAGCTTGGGTGCTTTACCTGCTGCTCCTGGCTTTGTCAAAGTGTGAGAGGGATTTAAAACTGTCCAGAGCCTCATTTGTTCTCACTGATCCAGCATTTAACACTGAGCCAAAAAACAGGTCAAGTCCATTCTGCTGCTTCTGAAGGTTGCACAGCAATATATATGCATGCATCTATCATGCACACACACACATATATATACATATATACACATATGTGTATCTATACATTAGATCTACCTGTGGGCACGGGTAATAGGGAAAGTTCCCTTCACCTCCACCTTCAACTGGGGAAGAAAAAGGAGGAAAAGTGCTTGTTTAAACAGAAAGGTTACATGACTTATGGGAAAACTGTAATTTAGAGGTCTGATGAGATTTTTAAATACCAAATGTTGTAAACTAAACCAATACTTCCACTTTTTAAAACTGTAGGTGGCACTTCTGATAGACAAAGTGGTAACATGGGTGGTGTTCACCTTGCCTAGGCAGCAGTTCATGGGCCAGGAGATATCAGGTCAGCTTTTGGGAACACAGTTTCATAAAAAACTACAATCTGTAGATGATTTATTGCCTCTACCAGAGCAGAAATGTCTCAGCAAAGGTGGATGACAAGTAGCCTGTCGTGCTGGTGTATTCCTGCAAGGTCTGTACTGACCAACATAGCTGTAAGAAGGGAAACCCAACTATGTTGCCTCATCAGCTCTTGCAATCAGTTACATCTAGTTGCAGGACCTAATAATAGCAACTGATGAGTTAATGAGTTGTCAAGAGATGATCAAGAGAACATAACGTGGCTTTCAGAGCCTTATGACTGACATTGTGATGTGAAAGAGAAGGACAAAAAAGAAGGAAAGAAAAAGTGTTCTCACTTGCCCATCTTACCTTCCTGTCCTCAAGCACTGGAAAAGTTAATGTGCAAAAAAAAGAGCTCCTACAAGAGTTAAGACACATGATACAAAGCTAATTTTGCACTGAACTTGCAGCAGATAAAGGAGCAGAGATGGGTGGGATGGGAGAAGCACAGTACATTTTCCCCTGTTCCCTGAAGCCCCATTTGGATGTGTGAACTTGCACTTCTTCATGCAGAAGCAGCCCTCTTTGAGTAAGACAAAGTTTTGGTGCCTTTCCTGGCATATATCTCTATGACTGTGGCTCAGATGTTGTGTTCATACCCACTGGACCTTAGTCATGTCCCAGCAGCCAAGAGAGCACTTGGCTGAGAAGAGTTGTTTGGGGCTTGAGTCATGGTGGAAATGAACCTTTCTTAGCCTTGAGACCCCAGCCAGGGTTGTGAAATTGCTGTGTCTGGAGATCTCTCCTCTTCTATGAATAAGATTTGATCAGCTGACTTTTGCAATCCACCTTTTTTTGTCCTAATAATTCTACAACATGATCTTGGAGGAATTAATCTTAGTCCACAACATGCTCATGTTTCTGTTTGCCATACCCTAAACTTAGACAACGAGAAAACTACAGTCCACTTATTCTGTCTACTGAAAGAGAGGCTGAGAGGGAGCTTTTCCTATTTGCACAAGCTAATGGAGATACATCTCCTAATTCCCTCTTTGCTTCACAGACTTGAAGATGCTTCTTGCTTGATGTTAAACTCCTAATGAAGGTAGCAATATATTTTTTCATTGCAGGATGCCCAGTACAGAGGCTATGCAGGAGCCTCATTACTAAGCAGTATTCAATATTTATTCATGTATGTAAATTCCAGTGGTTGAAATCTTGACATATTCACAGCATCAGATATTTCATTCCGTTTATCCTCTGTAACAGTGCTGAAGGATGAGACCCATTGAGAGCAGGAGGTACAATGAGTGTAGTGGCTGTTGCTTCATAAATAATCTCAGAAGCTTGGGGACTGCAAATGACCTTGTTGCATTTGAGCTTGGAGCAAGGAGAACACTGTTGAAAAGCTATTTGGTGGTTTTGACTTCTGCACCCTGTGTTTACACACGTGTTGCTTTACTCTCTCTTCTTGAGGCAAAGATGGATGACACAAATGGATATAGAGAACTTGAGGTGTAAGAGGTGTGTAAGATTCACTGCTGTAAATAAATTTAAAAAATTATATTTTTACTCTGGTTTGGTTTTTTTTCGAGTCTTTATGATGCAGAATCACATTTTGCAGTTGGTAGGAGTGGATCTAGTAAATTACATGCATATCATATATTTTAGGAACAAAAATTTTAATGAGGTTGCACACAAGAAAGAGTGGAGATTGAAGACATATAGGTTAGCATATGTTACAGATGAATCTTCATCTCTATCTGGAAACCATTTTGGCATGACTCTGACTACATTCAGAGGGACTAGTACAGTGCAGCTTCAAGATCTTGTTACTTCAGAGCCTGAAATGGTGGGCATAGCAAGTCCCAGATTTTTTCTGAAAACTCTGCTCACAGTGATGGCCCTGGCATCATTGGAAAGGTTTGGTAAAAATTTCTGAACTGCCTGGCACTTGTGCTGCAGAGCAAGCAGTGCTTTGCAGTGGTGCAGCCAAAGATAAGCCCAAGAAAATGTTTCTCTCACATGTTCTTTGGGAAGTGTGTTGTTTAATTACTTCTTCTACACATAGATGTTGAAATTTCACTCTGTCCTCACTGCTGTGCCCCAGGGTACTACTGCCTGTTAAAGCATCACCTAGTTCAACCAAGGGAGAGAGACCCCTCTGAGCACTAAAAAGTATTAAAAGGATCCAAGCATTATAAAGACACAAATTATGCCTTCCACCTTCACACGAGGCAATTTGGAAGACATTGCTAAACATGTTGAAAGATGAAATCGAGAGAATAATATTTTCACAAGGCAAATCAACAGCAGCACAGGGAAAGGAGGAGAACAAAACACCCAAGGTTTTTTAACATATCTGCAACTTGTTTGTTGCTTTAAGCAAGACTTAAGCATTGAAATGAAGCCCAGAGAGGAGGTGGAAGAAAACAAACATTATTATTACAATGTGTAAATGTGGATGTTTTTGAAGGGAGACTTGCCACAAGTAATCACAAACTAGAAACTTGCAGGGAACCAATGTTAATGGCTGGAGTCCCAAGCCCAGACAAATGAAAGTTAATCAGCAGGCTCAATCTCACAGAAGGAAAGTAGTGAGGAAACTTAGACTCCCATTTAAAAACAAACAAAACTGATCTTTGCCATATTATTACTGCCCTAAGTATAAGAACTGCATGGTAGTGATTATCATTTCATCATGGAAAGAGAGGGAGGCTGCTCCAGGCTCTGGCTGAAATTACAGCATCTTGTCTTCTCTGTACCACTGCTCTGCATCTCCAAGATCACTGCCTATGTGGCAAGAGGCTGAAACCTTGGCATGGCCACTGTCTGCTAGAGACAAGAAACACTTGCTGAGCTGATGTTCATAGTCCTTTGACATTTCTTTTTTATTGTTTTCTTTGAACTAGGTGATGTTAGACTGGAAGCATATGTTGGCTGTTTGTATAAAGAAAATCATGACCAACCAGCACATATAAATTACAGCTGGTCTTGTTGCTTCCTATTAGCAAGAACAAATTTGAGAGGATGTGGTCTGTGCTCATCCTGACAAGGCACTTACATCGTGTCTGTCTCCAGAGCAGGCTTTGGAGCTAAAGAGTTTTGTATTTCTGCTCTTCCATGATGTAACCTGGCCCATCCTCTGAGTTCAGGCAGCCTCACAAGCTTAGCAGGAATTACTTTGAAGACAGGAGAATATGAATGATTAAAAGGAGCCTTGACCAGTTAAGCTGTGAAGTTATTTGACAAAAAAAGTCTATGTTGCTGTCACAGTAATTAATGCTGAAGAGCATTTTGGTGCCATGAATATTGTACTTAAGGAATTATATCAGCATGTTAAAATGTATCATGAGAGGGCACATTTCATTTGACTTAGTTTCAAAAAGGAACAACTAATAATACAAAGACATAAAACCATGCCAGCAGGGAAAATCATCCTTTCTTCTTTTAGGTTGTTGTAACCTGACTCTTTCAATTACAGTGATCACAAGAATGTGCCCAGTTGTTAAATTTAAGTTTATCAAGATTCCAGCAATACTGTCTGGTGTTGCCAACAACTTACTGGGTGTCTCAGATGGGTTCTTATGAGAGACAAATGAAAACTTGCCAAAAATTTCCTGCTGAAGCAAAGGTTTTTGATGGCATCTTTTATACAAGCTCCAGCTCTGGTCCTTCAACCCCTCCATCTTGAGTAGGATGTATTAAACCCACAAATAAATGGTATTAAAAAGGTGAGAAGGTTGCTTACAAATACAAAAAGGCTGTTTTACAAGGAGGCTTCCTTCATCTCTGTTAGTAAATTAAATAGTCTGGGGTTCTGAAGACAGGTAGCCCAGTAGAGCTTTCATGTGTGTAGAGAAACTTCTTCAGCAGGTCTGCTCCCTGCTGCCTCTTGATCCGTCCTGGGGAAGGTGTAGCACCTTCTTTACTGGACATCTTAGAGAACGGGTATTAAAAAAAATGTCAGGAATAATTATGCTATACCTTAGCCTGCCATGAGACTGGAACTTGATAACTCCCTTTTAGCTCCGGTGCATCCAGTTCTACTATTATATAAATATATCACTTCTTGCCCTAAGATGTACTACATTTTTTCTAGGCATTTTTCAAGTCTTACTTTTACCTCACTTCTGAAGTGGCTGCAGGAGGTGGTGAAGTAATCCTTGTTCATAACAATCTTTGTATTGTATGTCTGCACACAATGTCCCTTGGGATCCAGCCCTGGTACTGGATGTGTACTCGAAGTGACTATTTTAGCCATCACTTTTCTATTTAATCTGTAGGATGCTGCTCTGCTCTTCTTTTCATCTGATGGCAGCATTTGCCCCATTCTTTTTCCAGCTCTTTGTTTATTTTCTATTTGAGGAATGTTCCACACTTCTGAAATGAACAGAGAGGTCACTAATGAAAACACTTCTCATCCCAGACACTGGGAAATGAGGGAAAACTCTGCCCAGCTTTGAGGGACAACTTCTAGTTGTTAGGATATGCTATGGAACTGGCCTTGGTTTTTGTGCCTGATCACCTTGGAAAAAAGGGACACCAGCCTACTCTGTGCATATCAGCCTGATTTCCTATCTTGAGCAGTTACTTGCACCAGGGTGGACCAGCGTTTTACATCCACTCCATGTGGCTATTGATCTTCACAGGGCAAAGAGCAGCAGACCTCTGCTCTTGCATTATAAAGGGAGATAGGCAGAGGGGGTGAGTGACACCAGGGGACAAAGCTACCATCTGAGCTTTGTGGTTCTGAAAGAATAAATGTTCCAGCTGAGCTTTGTGCTCTTTCTCATTAAATCTCAGATGCTAAATCTGATTAACACAGCCTTTCTTGCTGTGTCATTGAAACCTTTGGCATTGTCTAAATTCGTGAAAAAAGTGTGGTTTCTACCAACAAATTGATTTGATTTTCTTTGATAAATTATGAGTTATCAGGAAAGAAGAAGCACTCTGTGTGCCTGGTGACAACTTCCTTTGAGGCAGAGCACATTAATCTACACACTGCATTTGCTTTGAAGTCGGAACAAAATCCTGAATCCCAATGTGTGTGCATGAAAGAGGCAGACAGTAAGCTCAGTTCTGCTCTGCTTCATCCCTGTAAATCCGGATCAATGCCAAAGCTGCAACAGAGATAAGGATTGGGCCCACTATGTTATCTCCATATGTATCCCATGCTTGGTAGCAAGAAAGAGACAGGAAAGGGAGAAAGGAAAATTTCCCACTTTAAGGTGTATGTCACCTTTCCCGTGAAAGATGTTGTGACTGGGGATGACCTTACACATTAAAAGTAATATTGTAAATCTGTATAAAATATCTGAAAGTGAACTAGAAATTTAAAAAAAAAAAAAAAAAGGAAGCAGTTATGGTGCTAAACACCAGTGTGACACTAAATGCTTTTCACTTATACATCATCAGCAACATGTAGATCCTGTTTCTCCATTCATAACAGTTTTACAGCCACATAACTTGCTGGATGACAACAGATTTGTGTTTGTTTAAGAGGATCAAGCAGTTACCTGAATTTCTTAGTCCGCCCCTCTTATTTCCTTTTGCTATAACCTAAGCTCTTCCTTCCCAAAGTTGCAATTGCTGAAGCCTGGGAGCCTCCTGCTCTGATAGCTCTGGTGCTGAGTGAATGGTGGCCTCCAGGAAGGTCCTCCTGCAATATATTAGCACCCCTGAGAAAGGAGCTGGACCCCACCTGTTGCTGTCAGCATCCCATTTGCAAAAATCTTGTTGAAAGGCAATGTATATAATGCTGAGTATAATGCTGTGGTATATGAAAACCTAAGTGAAGGAAGCATTACAGTGGAATGGAGGTGTCTTACCTGTTGTTCACCATTCAACCATTCATCACTTTTCTTGCTCACATGTACTCCTTTGGTCAAAGCATGGATGCTAAATATAACGCTTGAATTTGGGTTTATTATAATTTAGCTTACAATTTTTTCTTCCCAGGAGTCTCTGAGCACACCTTAGTAAAGGAAAGCTGCTGGGTGGGAGGAGGTTAACAAAGAGAGGATACTGGAGCAGGAAAAGCAACCACAGGAATCTGTGCTTGGATAACATAGGAAAACCACAGAGGAAAATAAAGAGGTGGTGAAATCATTGGAAGGGACTGGTTTTATTACCATCATTGTTGGAGTCTGTACCACAGCCTGTAACGCCCAAAACCACAGAAGCAGCTGGTCCACTTCTAGTGAGAGAAGTCCCTGCATCCAGCATGGAGGAGTTATGCTCTGCAATGGCTGGAGACATTGTGCCATCATCCAGCATGGAATCACTGAGGAACCGAGGCTGGAAGGAACCTCTGGAGCCCACCTAGTCTAACCTCCCTGCTCAGAGCAGGACCAGCAAGAGCAGGTTGCCCAGGACTTATTCTAGCTGGCTTTTTAATAACCCCAAAGAACATTTTGGGCAATCTCTTTCAGTGTTTGACCATCTTCACTGCATAAAAAAATTTTCTTTTTTGTTTGGATGGAATTATCTCTTTTATGCCCATTACCTCTTATCCTGTTACTGAACATCTCTGAGTAGAACATAGCTCCATTTTCTTTACGCCTCCTGATCAGATATTTCTGCACACGGATAAGATCCCTCTGAGTCTTTTCTTCAGTCTGAGCTGTCACAGCCTCTCCTCTCATATCATATCCTGCCGTCTTTGTGCCTCTTGTCCTCGTTTGAGAGGACCAGGATAGAAAGAACCTTCCTGGGACACCCCCAGCAACCACCAGTCTGATACTGGAACAGTGATACTGGGGAGCAGCTGAGCCTATGGAGAGGAGAGGATGGGTCAAGTGACCAAAATGGACCAATCACAGTGCTCCTTCCCATAATACTCAGTATAAAAGTGCTCCCAAGAGAGTCCTCTGGTGGCTTCCCTGGTTGGGGTGTTAAGTGGGCTGGGGACTGTCTCCTGCTGCTCCTTGGTTCCTCACTGGAGAAGGAACTTCTCCAAGCCCTTCGCCAAGGCTGATCACCTTCTGCCTTCCCAAGTGATACCAGTTGGGTTGCTCATGGGTCAGGCCCAGTTGGTACCAAATGGGCATCTGCTTGCTCATCCTCCCACTATGGGACAGGGAGGAGAAAATCCCCCCAAAGGCTCCTTAATCCAGACAAGGACAGGGAGGTTTGCATTCCCCAGTTAGAGAAACGGGCAAAAACCAAACCAATTCAGTTTGAGAAGGAAAAAAAACTGACTAATTTACAAAGAGAAAGAGAAAACATGGACAGATCTTAACACCTTCCCCGTCCTCCCTCCCTTCTCCCCTCAGTGCCCCGATCGCTTCACTGCTGCCTTCTCTCAGGGCACAGGGGACACAGGGGGGGTTCAGGGTCAGTTCCCCACATGGTGTTTCTGTCTCTCCTTCCTCCTCAGGGGAGGACTCCTCACCTTCTTCCCCCTCTCCAACGTGGGGTCCCTCTGATGGCAGAGAGTCTTTCAAGAACCCCTGGGACATGAGTCCCTCCCATGAGGTGCAGTCCCTCAGGAACTGCTCCAGCCAGGGCTGCCCACAGAGTCACTGAGGGAACAGTCACCTCCTCTGACACAGGGTCCTCCATGGCTGCAGATCCACATCTGACCCTCTCTGTCACCCTGCACAGGCTGCAGCTCCATGTCTGACCACCTGGGACACTTCAGGGGCTACAAATCCACATTTACCCCATTGTGATCTCTCAAGGATTGATCCAATGCTCTCCTCCATGGTCTGAGGGGAAATCTCTATTTGGGCAACTTTCCTACTCCTTCTTCACTCACCTTGGAGTCTTTGCTCTGGCACTGCTCTTTCACCTCCTCTTCTCTCCTGCTCTGCAGTTTTTTGGTTTGTTTTTTTTTACACTTTAATTTACCTTTCTTGAATATGTCACTCGCAGAGGTACATCCAGCTTCCCATATCTGCTTGGCCCTGGGAGGACCCAGGGTTAGAACTGGACCTAGGGGAGCTTCCAGCAGCTCCTCGCAGGAGCCACCCCTGTGCCCACCTCTGCTTCCAAAACACCACTGCACTAACCCAAGACACCCTTCCGTGGGCTCACTCCAGTGTGTCCATCTCATTTTATACCGGCGAGCCCAGAACTGGACCCAGCACTCCAGAGGTCTCTCAGTGGTGCTAAGATCAGTTCTCTTCATGTGCTGGTGATTCTCCTAATGCAGCTCAGGAGTTTGTTGGCTTTCTTTGCTGTAATGCTTCACTGATGGCTCATGTTTGACTTGAACACCCAGGCCTTTTCTGCAAAGGTGCTTTCCAGATGGCTGGCTCCCAGTATGTACCAGTGCATGGTGCATGGGGTTGCCCCTTTCCAGGTAGGGAAGCTGGCATTCCTCCCTGTAGAGCTTCATGAGGCTCCTGTTGGGCTGCTTATTCAGCCTGTTGTGGCCCCTCTCCACGGCAGTATGGCTGACAGCTACTCCTCCCAGTCTTCCACCACCTGCAAACTTGCTGAGAGCATCATTCTGTCTAGGCAATTAATAGAGATGTTGAAGAGCATCAGCTTCAGAACCAGCCCCTGAGATACACCACTAGTGACCATCCTCCATCTGTATTTTGTGCTTTTGCTAACCCTCTGAGTTTAGCAGCTCATCCAGCTTTCAGTCCACCTCACTGTCCACTTATCTGTCCTGTACTTCATCACTTTGTCAGTGAGGATGTTATGAGAGACAGTGTCATAAGCCTTGTTAAAATGAAGATAAACAACATCCACTGCTCTTACCTCATGCACAAAACCAGTCACCTCATTGTAGAAGGCTATCAGGTTGGTCAGGCATGATTTCCCCTTCAGAATTTCATGCTGTCTACTTTCAGTCACCTTCTTGTCCTTCTTGTGTTTGGAAAAGAATTCTATGAGGATTTATTTGCTCCATCATCATCCCAAGGATCAAGGTAAAGGTTGGAACTTGTAGTTCCCCAGATTCTCCTTTCGTTTCTTGAATACCAAGTGACATTTTTTTTCTTCCATTTTCAGGAACCACTCCCAGTTGTGATGACTTCAAAAAAAAAGAGTGGCTTCACAGTGCCATTGGCCAGGTCCTTCAGCACTCATGGGTGCATCCCAAGAGGTCTCATGGATTAAGGTACATTCAACTTTTTTAAATGTTCCTTAACCTGATCCTACTCAACTAAGTGTAAGTCTCCTTGCTTGATACAAACCTCACATTTCTGAGATTCCTGAAAGTAAGATGTATCAGTAGAGACAAGTAAAAACCAGGGCAACATCCAGTAACAAAACACAAGGCATCCTCCCATGGTTTTTTTCCTTGTCAATAATGAAAAGTTATATAATCTGAGATGAAACTAGCATATAGAGGCAAAAATGAAGATACTAATGCAGCTCAGTCCTTCCTAGTGCTCATGTGACTGCCAATTAAATGCTGTTTTACTAGAATAGTGGCCTCTTGGACCTATGAAGAATGTTACAGCCACTAATACCACAGTTTAGTCTTGTGCATGTTCCTTACAAGGAAATACTCTATAAATACTGTGGAGTCTTTCCTATAAATACTGTAGGCTCTTGCAAAGAAAGCAACTGGGATCTTCAAATGGCTTCCCTTTAAATATACCCCACTGAAGTGTTTGGGGTGTTTCCCAGCATGTGATAATAAGTGAAACAACCAGAAAGAAAAAGATGCAATCTGGATAGTGTTGGATATATTTCAACATTTTTTGGGGGGTGTGTGTTATATGTAAGAGATCATTTGCATCTGTTCTGTCTTTGGTTTTTCTTTTTTAAAAGGATTTTTTTTTGGGGGGGGGAGGTCGTTGGGTTTTGGGGTTGTTTTTTCTTATGAGAGGGAAAAGCATTGTTTCTGAATCTTATCAAGGAATAAAATGACACAAAGTACATCTTACGAAAGAAGAGGCATACTGTGCTTCTTTTTTTTTTTTTTTCCCACTGGCCTACTGCCTAAGGGAAACATTCACTGGCAAATCTAAAACTTGTTCAAAACCCTTTGGAGAAGCAGACTATTATTAAATTATTTATTTTATCTTTGAAGTGTTACCATTTTTATACTCTTAAGGATTTCTCTGTAAAAGCTGGGGTGCCTGAGAATATTTGGCCTGTAGTGATCTTTGAAACAGAAGCCTCTGTTTTGGTTTTTTTTTCTCTCTCTGTCTTTTCTTCTCCCCCACTCCCTCCCTCCCAGTTTCTTCCCAAAATGAATGAGGATCTGTCTGATGCAGAGAGGCTGTGCTCATTGGGGAAATTTAAGGAGATCTTTAGTCACTGGAAACAGCTACAGCCTGGTTTACACTGTGTTTGCTTAATTTTTATTTTTTTCTTAGAGAAACAAACCTGACAGAATCCAAAAGGGTGGGAGACATTTAAATGTTCTCAAGCACTTATTAAAATGTTATGTAATTAAAAGTTAAGATCATGCCTGTAGCAGTGCTTTTTGAAATAACTGTACTAGCTGGGCCTTCTGAAACCAGCACAGGAAAGTAATTCATTTGCAAGGTTATTGGCCATTGAGGCATATGCCTTGGGGACTTAACTTAATGGGAGAACTCCCATTGACTTGCGTGGGCTTGGACAGGGCCTGAGGAGAACCCTGCTGTTGTTTCCCAACATAGTCCTTGAAGACTCAGGGGATAAAAAAATTGCATAGCTATGTGATGAGCTCAGTGTTTCATGTTGGGGTGAGTTGCTGGTGTGACCCTGGGGGGGGGTAGCAGCAGGGCTGAGCCCTCCACGGGTGGTGGGTACAGGGCTCAGCAAGGATGCTCTGCTGGGTGCTGGATGTGGTGCTGCTGCCAAAGGGAGCTGCACTACTTGAAGACACAGGGACTGTCACTGTCTCTGCAGGATTTCCTACTGGAAAGCAGAAAGTAGGGATAAAATATACAGGGTAGTGTGTGAGCCTGGTAGGAATGTTTTAAAACAGCATTATCCTAAAATGGGTTGGGTTGGGAGGGACATTAAAGATGATCTAGTTCCAAAACCCCTGCATGGACAGGGACACCTCCCACCAGACCAGGTTGCTCCAATCCCCATCCAGCCTGGTCTTGAACACTTTCAAGGTTGTGACATTCACAATTTCTCTGGCAAACCTGGACCAGTTTGTCAGCATCCTCACACTTGAGAATTTCTTCCTATTGTTTAAACTATATCTACCCTCTTAGATTTAGGTAAATTATGGGGCTTCCCTTTCCAATGGTGGCTTGTACCTCTATTAGTGCTGCTCAAGGTTCAGGGAACAGAAAGGTCCTGAGTGAAATTTCTGGGTGAAATGTATGTAAAGGTGCAGCAGGAAAGCTGTGAGCACCCATGGATCAGCAGATACATCCTTCCCTGTGGGAAGTCCCACTTGAAGAGGGTGAGTTCTGTGGAGATTAATGTGTGGAGGAGTTAGATGGCAAAAAGGATGGGTTGTCCCATCAGCAGGGTAAGGACTGCGTGTGTAAGGGAGCATTTCTGTGCTGCTGGCTGAAGCTGAGCTCAGCAGGAAGGAGTAAGCCCAATGCCAATGGGGCAGGTCCCAGTGCCAAGGGGGCTGATGAGGCTCTTGGTGTTGCTTCCTGCAGTGGTTAACATGCCAGTTAGCACTAACCCATAATGCTCAATGACCACAGTGAGGAATTCTTAGCTCCCAGGATTACTGGTGGTGAGATGTTTTCCTTTTTAGCAGCTCTCTGATTGAAGGGCATAGCTAAAATGCACTGAAAGCCTGTACACAACTCTCCATTTATATTGCTGAACTTTATTCCACAGGGGAGGGCTTCTCTGTGGGTCTGGTTTGCCTCGTGCTACCTCCTTCTTGCTGTCTTAACTGCATATGATAATTAGGTAAATGAGTGTGTTTTTAACAGCAAGTAATGGGCATCTTCCCTCTTCAGAGCAGTCTGGGCTGCAGTGGATCATCTCACACTTTTTCACTCAGCATATTGCCTGTCATTAGAAATCTGCTCAGCTTTCCTTCATTCCTTAGGCCAGCTAAGTCTACAGGGCTGCAAACGCCTGCAGGTGCAGCCTCTGCTCCTACACCTCTCCTTTTTCAAAATATCTGAAACTTCACATGTCAAAAGTGCATCTTGTGAGGTGGGACTCTGATGGCACAAGTTTACAAACCACGTTTCCATGATCTCTAACTTTGGGTCTCTGCAATGCCAGACCAGCCACCTCTGCAGACCTGCCTCAGAGGAGCCACATATCTGCACTTTTAGGAACTAGCAAGAGTGGGATAGGATAGAAAATGATGCTCCCACAGGCTTGTGGGCAGACTAACCACTTGATCTGGCCATGCAATTCCTGGAGTGGGAGGAATCTGTGAATAGTTTTGAACAGCTACTAAGTCTCTACCAGACCAATGCTGTACGCTATGTGGTCTTTTAGATCCAACACATTGACCCCAAACCAGACGTGGTGTGGCATCAGACCATGGTTTAAATTTGCTGCCAGGACCCATATCATGATGGAAAAAAATAAGTCCATAATGCCAGGCTTATGTTCATTTTATATTTTTTTTTTTTTTTGTGAAGTAAATGAGACCAGATAATGATTGTGGAAAACAAAAGCGATATCAGAATGTTAATAACTGAGAGGTTTGTGTTATTCTGGGTATCCAGTTCCACAAGCCAACTTGTGGTTCCAGGGAAATCAGAGGAAGCCAGTGAAGGCACATTTCAGCCCTCCTAGAGGCCAAGTTTGGAAGGGTCCCACTAAAATCAAAGGAATTGTGTGTGCCTGGGAGTGTCCCTGAGGCAATCTGCTAGACTGAAGAATTTGAAGAACAAGGTATGAGGAAAGAAGGAAAACCATTTTCCTTCTGTGCAAGATAAAAATCACATTCAATAAACAACATTATTTTTATGTCCCCTGAATAACATTGGAGTTTTTTTCAAGCTTTTAACATTTTCATCTACTACTTGCAAAGCCCTCCACTCTAGCTCCCTCTCAGCAGATGGAAATTGGAGGGAAAAAAAGAAAAAAAAAAAAAAAAGCTGTATGTGCTGGCATATCCATATGGCATTCAAGTGAGAAATCACTTGGAACATGGGGCCTCTTGTGGGGTCACAGCCTCCATACGTTCTTTGCTGGGTGCAAAGGGTCCCAAAACTTGTTGCTGCTGTAACAGCAGGGGAATGAGGTTGGTGTAGCACAGGCTGAAAATCCCTGACAGAGAAGGAGGGGAAGACAAGAGATACGAACAACCCCCAAGGTGTTTAGTTACCTATCTGCCCCTGAAATCTCAGGCACTGCTGAGGAGGCAGGCCTGAGTGCTTCTGAATGATTTGCAGACTCTTGCTGTAAAATGATAATTACAGCAGAGCAAATATATGCCAGCTTTATCATGCATAATAAACTCCATCTCAGTGAAAGCCTCTCCAGCATGAAGGAACTGCAAAGGATGCTGCGCTCTGTGTGAGGAAGGTTTAAGTGATGCAAGAACCTTATGTGGGCTTTCTGCCTCACTGGAAGGCCATGTGAGGATTACATGTGTTATGACAGGAGCACAATCAGATAAAAAGGGACAGTTGTGCATTGGTCTGAGCAAATCACTAGGCTGCTTGAGTCATTTGAGTGGCTACTTGAATGCCAAAAACTGACTTAGAGCAAGGTCTTTTCTCTTAACTCCCTTGCATTATTCAAACCTGATCTGGAGTCATCTTGTACACTCATCTTTGACTTTTTGTTGACTTTAACAGTTTGGCATCAGCCCTGTGTATTCATGTGTCTGTCTCTGTAATTCTCCTCGCTGTTTACGTATCTGTCTTATGTATTTATTTTCCTTAGTACCCACCACTGCAATATATAAGGCAGGAATCATGCTCCACAATGCCAATTTCTTTTGGCTTCTTTCCTGTGCGTGTTTGGCTTTGCACTTTCCCTCTAAAGTTGTGTCTGGGATTCTCAGTTATTCTGCAATGTTGCTCTAACTCTGCTCAGATGAAGGGTCTACCACCAGCTTCATTGGGAGCAGACTCAAAGCATGGCTGAGTTTTTCTGGATATCCTGCCCTACGTATAGAACAGAAATAGCCTGGAGTTGCAGTGTATCCTTTGACAAGCACAAGGTAGGGGACCATGATTTTCCCAGGAAATCAGAAGGGCTGCAGGAACCCTGCAGATTTTTTCCCACCTGGGTAGGCTGAAATGTCAGTTTTTGCATCTCTAATTAGAAGTTAAAATAGCTATGAAGGATTTTTTTTTTTTTTTTTTTTTTTGAGTATCACATACCAAAAGGAAACTAGCTGTAGCCTAAACTTTATTCAGAAACGTATCCATAGCCCCGAACACCCATGCATATAAGTAAACCAAGAAACAATTAATTTGTTCATAATCAGTGTATCAGAGGAGTCTATGGAGAAGTCACAGGACTGAAACACTGCTGAGACACTGGCAGAGGTTTCCCAGAGAGGTGAATGATGCCCCATCCCTGGAAATATTCAAGTTCAGGTTGGATGGGACTCTAAGAAACCTGATCTAGTTGAAGATGTCACTGTTCACTGCAGGGAAGGGTTGGACTAGAAGACTTTTAAAGAACCCTTCCAACCCAAACCATTCCATGATTCTATGACTGCAGCACTTGTAGATTTCAGGATCCTCTGATGCCAGCTCTGGTTCAGCCTGTGTTTGGTCTCTTGCCAGCCACTTGCTGTGATCCTTCCAAATCTCCTTCACAGGGAAAACCCTGCAACCAATGCTCTGAAATTCACCAAAGCAATGGAGAGTCTTGGGCTGAAGTCCAGCTCTGTGCAAGACTTTCATCTAACCAGTGCTAGCTATTCAGCTCCAGGACAACAGACAGACACTAGTTTTGTGCCCCTCAGAGCTGTTTCCCAAAAAGCTGCTACTTTATATGCCCTTATGTTAAAGACTAATCTTAGTTACAAGCTCTGACTTGGACTTAACCATTAATAACCCCCTATGAACTTGAACAGCTTCGGGTCGAGTCTGTTAATCCTGATTTTTCAGAAGGAAAGAGATTTGTGGAATATCACCTTTCTCTTCATGTCTTTGCTTATGCCTGCCTGGTCCTCAGGGAGCCTTATGAGAGGCACACACCTGTGAGGATGTATTCTCCTAGCAATGAAACAAAAGACAGCAAAATCCAAATGCAGCTAAGATTTGTTCATCTGTTGGAAGTCCGAAGAGCCAGTCATTATGTATGGACAGCTTTATACCAGACATAAGTATTGCTTGGCATGAGTCCTTCCTTAATTGCATTATACAAACATAACAAAGAATTGACCCAAAGGGGGAAAACAATTTTATCCTTAGAACACTCTTCTGACTAAGTACAGAGCTTTTAATTAAATTCCCTATACAAAGTGACTGCCTGTCTCTCATGTTGAGCCTAATTGATATCAAAGCCATCCTTAAAATCAATATTTTTTTCTGGAAAAAAGAGCAAATACCCTCACCACCCCAACAGAATTCAATAAATAATTTGATAGTACTTGACTCCTAACTGTAATCTTTGTCTCATTTGAGCAGAATATAAAGTGAAAATTTGTCCCCACTGCCACCCAGCATTCCCATCGCATCACAAATCAGGTGCCATAAAGTGTCAGTATTTCTCCTCAGCAGGTCTGCTGTTTCCATTTATTCCAATGAACCATGCTGAGCCAGGGAGGAATTCAAAATCTTCAAGTGGCAACACATTTATGCTGCCTTTGTTACCTGTTTTATATTTTTCACTTATTTATGATTACGGTTGCAATTGGATCCCATTAGAAGTCTCAGTAAGATCAAAGGCTTGTTAGAGCAGGCAGCAGACAACCCCACAGTCTTTCAAGCCTGCTTGGGAGGGTTTGCATGCACCATACCCCTGCTGCAAACCCATAAGCAGTCACTGATTCTGCTCCTAGTCAAAAGACATGCAGGTCCCTGCAAGATGGGGTCCCACTTTGATAAGACAAACACAAAAATCAAAGGAGCAGGCCTTGTTCATTACCTTTGCTTTCTAAACAGTCTCCTTCAGCTGTCCTTCTTTCTTTGTGCCGGAACCCTGTCAATCTGTCTCCTCAGAGCTGGCAAGGGAGTTGGTCCCCTTTGCCAGGAGCAGCTTAGAAAACTGAAGGAAAAGATCAAGAACAAAAATGAAGCTAAATGTTAGGGTAGTTGTGGTTTTCTTTGTGGTTTTTTTTTTTTTTTTTTGGTTGGTTGGTTTGGTTTTTTTTGATTGGGGGTTTTTTGTGTTTTGTTTTGTTTTGTTTTGTTTCAAATATCCAGCCAGATTTAGTGAAGCAGGGAGGTGAAAACCTGGCATTGCTTACTGTCCCACCAAAAAAATGGTCTGACCATAAGTCAAAGCAGGGTTAGCATGTGCAGTCCTTTGCATCAACTGTTCCTGATAAAAGCAGGAATAATCTCTGCAGAGGCCGGCACCAAGAGAGGGAGCATGGGCTTGAAAGCTCAGCCCTGGTCTTCAGTTTCTGCTCTGTAATGTCTCTCTGTTGATATTGGCCCTTGGGGACTCTTGCTACAAGCACAATTTTCTTCCACGAGCGTATGCTAATTGTGGCATTAGGGGTATATTTATGAGCTCTAGCTGACTGTGGCAGGTAAGATTGGGAGGGAGGTGATACTGAATCTGCAGACAGATCACACTCATAAAGCATGATTTTGTGCTTCCCGTGCACTGTGACACCCTGAAGCACGAGGGATTAACACAAAGAGAAATCTGCCTCGACACCACTGGAATAAAAATTCATCCATGATTTAGGTAGCTGAGACAGCTCCCTGGACCTCACAGCATCCTTGTGCACCAGGATAACGACCTGAGACCTGTTTTTTTGTAGGAAATCAGCAAAGCTGCCTGCTGTGCTGGGCTTGGGAAAGAAGAAAGGCTGGGGAAAGACTGAGGGCATGGAAAGATAATGTTGTTTTATCACATCACTCCCATCCCTTTAATCCAAAAAATGTCATTTATTTAGCCCTGAAAATTATGTAGCTTCCAAAGCAGTCCCATGCCCTCCCCCTTTCCCGTGGCCCACCCAGAAAGCAAAAACACAGAAGGAGATGGCAGCCAATTAGTCCTCCAAACAGGTCACCTTCTGGAGGGTTTTTCATTTGGGGTCTGGATCCCATGGCCCCTTTGATGTCTTGTTGCTGGCTTTGGCAGATGGATGTGATGGGATCACGGTGTGAGTGTGTTTGTGCTCACCTAAGTTTCATCTTCAGCTGGGCTTGCAGCTGGTGATGGGGAGCTGAGCCAGCACCCTCTGTGGAGCACACAAAGCCCTTGTAGATGGCATGTGTTCAAATAAACCACCATTTCTCACCTAACATAAACTTGTTTCAGATACATGCAATGCAAATAAAATATTTAGCAGAGGCTGGCTGTACATCTGAATGCCAGCGAAAAGTGAGAAGGGTTGGAAATAAATATTGACACGAAGGTGCCAAGGCTCATGGTTAAGTTAGGTGTATGTGTCACTATTTTATGGGCTCTGCTAAATGATCAAAGCCTAACTTTGCTCCCAGCTGCAATGGTGTAAATATGGAATAACTCTGCCCATGCCAGAGTACAACACCCCAAAGCTGGGGTGTATGAGTTTCTTTTCAGTGAGGTTGAGCATTTCAATCCAGAAGACCCAGATCTCCCATCCTATTAATATTTATGCAAGACACCTCAGGCATCTTTAGAAGAGTCATCATAAAATTTATGTTGCTTTCGGGAGAGCCCTGAAACAACAATTTGAAGGCAGTTATTATGATTATTAGAGATGGCAATTGAATGGGTAATTATTTAATTATTACTATTAGTGTAATATATAGTTCTTGCCCTCCCCGGTCCTGCAAGTGCAGTCTGGGGAAATCCCAAGAAGAGGGAAGAGCTCCATTTGGAGGCAGCTACTAAAAAAACACTGCAGTGAAGGAGGAACAAGAAAAAATACCCACAGACAAGAAAGCAATTTCTGTACACTTCAATATACTGCAGAAAATGCCACTTCCAGGAGTGTATTTTGATTCAGGGAGGAGTTACACAGGGAGCGGAAATTGTTGATTTACATGTATATTTATAAAATGGGGTGTCCTTCATTAAATATGTCATAGAGGCCCCCAGTGTAACTGGTTAATTTTTCCATGGATAATTTGCTTTGGGTCATGAGAAACGTTTATTTACTGGTAGAGGCTGCGTGGTGACAACGCAGCCTGAACGGCAAAGCAGGTGGAAGGGTCCATCTTGGCCAGTCTTTAGCAGGAACCCAAGAGATAAGTGTTTCCAACAAAGCATGCCAAAGCAATGCAGGGAGATTTGTCTCCTACCCAAGCTAATGATGGAGCCATGTCACCATATGTGTGGTTAGTTTCCAGCAGCTCCTCACTTTTTCAGCACGAAAGGAGGATGACAGATTGTATATTAGACAAATTACTCTTTTCTCGAAAGCAGCAATCACAGTGACGTCCAAAAGCCTTCTCCGCTCTCTGAACAATTTCTGCACCATCATTCAAAGCTTTTTGCAATAAAAAGGTGGTTGGTAAGCAAGAATTACAGTGCAGCTCCTTAGCTCCCAGCCAGCACTTCCCAAGGCTACGCCAGTCCCAGTGACCGCAGCAGGCTGTCGTGCATCCTCTGCTCTTCCTGCCAGCTGGCATCATCATGCTGGCACCCACATGGACAAACCCTCCTCTTCTGAATTAAAAAAAAAAGGTGGCCACATCCCAGCTGCCCACTCAGAGTAGCTGTGCCTGCTCCAGCCAAACCTCCACTGGGTAGGAGGCTTGTGGGGACAGAGCTGATGTCACCTGGTTGGAAGGTTGAGGTGGGCTGTGGACCTCTGTTCATCCTAGGATGGCTGTCAAGGGAAATTGCCAGGTGTAGCAGGGTGGATTGATTCCCTGACCTTGGGGCTGCTCTCAGGAAGGTCTCCAAAGAAACAGATCAATGAACACTGTGGGAAGGAGAACTGACATCCTCAGGGGAAGCCTTAGGGACTGCCTCAGGCAACAAATTCAGTAGTTGCCTTGGGGGCAAAAACTGGAAGGCAAACATGCTCCTTAAAAACATCATCTCCCTGAGCATACTTTTGTAGAGATAAACTTTTTTTCACTCTGTCTGCAGCTTTCAGAGACAGATGGTGATTTCCCTTGGAAGCTCAGATTGTTAAGACATTTCTGACATTGAAGACTCATCTCAGTTATCAGCTGAACCCTGAGTTCCCAGTGGTCATTGCCTAAGGATACTGATTTTAGGGTCACCCAACTGGTGATGACAACTGATCTGTGAAGAAGTTGTCTCTTGGCCTACCCTTTTTGAAGACAAACCCATAGATCCCATCAGCCATTTGTTGTCAGGGCTCTGGTGTTCCCTGTTACCCTCTGTATTCACTTTTGCCTCACATCATCAGCCTATTGACATCATGTGAATCACAGACCTAATTCTTGGGTTTGCCCTTCAGCTCTCACTTCTGCCCTTCTTTTTGCCCCCTCCCCAAATTCCTGCAGCTGCTCTCTGTCTCCAGGATATCATTTATGGATAGTGCATTTATCTCTCATGGATACTTTCCAGTGAGGCAGGAGACTTGATATCCACACTCAGGCCAATTTACATCTCCTGCTTCCCATGAATCAAAATTTTATTTTCTAATACCACAGACATGCAACTGAATGTTGCAATTATTTTTAAGAAGAGGCAGAAGAAATCTGTGCCAGTGTTAACCCTTGTTCCTTTTATGTCCATGAATGCTTTAATTGGTTTCAGAGTTAGGAAAGTATTAACAAAGCTGATTTCTGTGATTCCATGCATCTGGATTTCAGTGTGGGGTTTTTTTAGCTTGCTTAATCTTGCTTAAAGTCTTAAGATTTATTTGTATGTTTATAAGATGCTGCTTTTCTCATTATATGTACATTATAGTCACCATTAAAATAATACAAGCAAAAGGAAAAGCAGAATGGACTTGCAAGCAGCTGATAATTAATTAGGGAGAACTTTTGTAAGGGTGGTTTAGCATCTTAAGCAATTCCTTTGCTGCCAGATACACGGGCTTGTTTTATAAATTATAATCAATCTGTCATTGGGGGGGGAAACTGCAAAATGAACTTCATCATCTAAGCTAATTTTCAGTTTTAAAAACTGAAAGGCTTTGGAGTATAAAGTAGCCTCTTCTTTTAATGTCAGTAAATAAGTTGATATGTTTATATCATTTCCAATACAAGTAAACTGCTTGCCATTTAAAACCAAGTTCAATCAGCTGTGAAAATTGACATTTTTAACCATAAAATCAGACTTCATCCTACCATGATATTAAATATTAAGGAATCACTTAAAGGACAGTATACATTTCAGAAACCTGCCTGAAGAGATGAATGCCAATTTCTGCCATTCACAAATAACATATAAAAAACCTGCCCCCTTGGCTTGCAGCCTGCTGCTCTGTAAAAGCCACTTTACGGACTTATTTCAACATGATAAATCATTGTTGCTCTGAGAAGATATTCAAGCTTCACACTCTGCCCTTGCATGGCAAAACACATCCTCAAGGAGTGTTGGCAGAGAGGACGGATGGGAAAAGGGCATCATCTGCTGATGCTCTCCCTGGCAATGGCAGGTCTGGGTCTGTGGGAGGCTCTGACAGGGATCAGCATCCTCTGGTTCCTGCAGCCTGGGATTTTTCCAGCCTCAGAGGCATCTACCCATCCACACCCTCCCGTGGAGCTGAGCAGCAGGATTTCCAGCTCCCCATGCTGCTGTGCCTGGCTGCCCTTGCAAGCAGCACTTGGAAATGGGACATTCTTACCATCATAGAGACTTCAGGAGGTCTGCACACATTCCTCTGGCCCCTGACATTGTTGGGTTTTTTGTTTTTTTTTCTTTTCCTTCCTTTCCCCCCCTGTTTCTATCCAATTTTGGGGACAAAAACAACAAAAAAAAAAACAACCCACACAGCTTCTGACCAGGCCTATAAATGACACAGCTCTTCACAGCTGAACACCCCTGATGTTTTTGCTGTGCCAAAAGGGTCTCATTGTGTAAGGGTTTTCCTTTTGAATAGGGCAAAGCAAAACAGCAAAGCAGTGGGATTACTGGGCTGCTGAAGGGAAACAATGGGGAAACAAAACTCGAGCCCCAGAGACATTTATTTTTTGGAGGAGCATGGGTGCCCTTACACAATCCCTTTTTAAAGTGCTGTGAAGTTTCTCTAACACAATCCAGTCCTGCAGCCAGACAGAAATCCAGAGTGTTCAAAACCTTTTATTCCCTCTTCAATTTAAAAAATGCACATTGGTTTATGACCACAAGCTGCAGAGGTATGAAGGTATAGAAAGCCCTAACAACAGGTTTTGGGGTGTCTCTGTTTAAGCACCTCTGGACATTTCAAGCCCTGAATTATGAGGACAGTCAGACCTTTCTGTGCTGACCAGCTGATATGGAAATTGTAGCAGATGCAGGTTTCAGTGATCCACTGCGTGCTGACCAAGCACATCTCTGTCATTCCCTGTCCCATAGTGGTCCACTTTTGGTTTCCAGCCTGAATTTTAGCTCACAGTACCTCCAAATGGCTCAAGGCTTTTCAGCCTGGGAACAAGGAGAAGGAGCTGCTTTCTCTTTGTGACAGTGGTAGTGATCCACATCCTTGGTGGGATGGGATTGAGAAGGGGGTATTAGTTCTGGGGGTTCTGGTAGGGTTCAGGTTTGCTCTTTACTGGGGATTCAGGCTGTGACTGTCATTTTTTCCCTTTTAGAAATTTTCTCCAGGGCCACTCCAATGCTGGAAGTTGACCTTATCCATACAGGACCATTCCATGCAGCCTCATTTGTGCTTGCTATGAGCCCCCCCAGATCAGCCAAGGAATTAATTTCTTCTCAGGTTCCTACAAGTCAAGCAGTGACTGACTCCCTGCCGTGGACACAATAGGAAAAATACTAGAGAGAGGGCACTAAGGCATCCCATGGGGCTGTTTGCCACAGGACTAGCTCTTGACACACTCCTTTGTTTCCCCTACAAAGGCTCTTGGGATAGGGAGAAGCCAGTCTCATCATAAGTAAACAAAAGCTCTAAGTTAAATTTTTTAAATGGAGTCATAAATAAAAAACTATCACTGGAGAAGTCCCTGAAGATGCTGCTTTTGCTAGGATTTTTTTTAATGTTGGCAGCTTCAGAAACTTTTACAGAGATGTCAGAGTAAATAGCCTGCGATCCTACAGCATCTTATAAAAGTCTTTAACAACAAGAAGATTTTTTCTCTTTCATATTAGAAAGGTTTCTACTAATAGACATTCTGTTCATGTATCCTTACTTTATGTAGTGTAGAAAAAAGAAAAATAATCCCGACCTGCAGAATATCTGAAAATATCTTTAGCAATTTCTGAGCTAAGGAAGAAAGAGCTAGATGCCTTTGGACAGAAGATGATCAGAGTTTTCTGGGATCTGGGTCATCCCAATAGCTTCTGCACCAGCCACAAAGGGTGAGGGAGGGGAAGAAATGTTTGCTCTGTTTAACTTAACAAATAGAAATTTAAGTGAGACTTAATCACACCATGCAGGTAAATTTCCTGATATGCTATTAGGAGGCTCTTTCATCTTGCAGATTAAAGGCTACCTGGGGAAGCTGTTGGAAGGAGAGGCAAAATGTGCATTAACTCTCCTGGCTCAGGAAGTACAAGGTGGACCATTTCACTTTCAAAGTGAAGTAAATTTTCTCTCATGAGGAGAGTTACTGCAAGGAGTATTAGTACAGTATGATATATATTTACAACATGCATTTGGGTTCAAGCTGATTCTCCTCATAGAAGAGGTCAAAATCATGATGGGATACAGTAGCTGAAAGCTGAATGTCTCAAAATTCAACCTAAAAATGAGCATACAGTCTTAACCACAGGCATTTTTAGCTCCTGGAACAACTTCCCCAATTTCCTCATCATCTGACAGTTTTAAATCAAGTCTGGATGGGTTCCCAGAAAATATATTCTAAGTCAGCTGACAGTCAAGAGCCTGTTGCATGATTCCCCTAAGGGAGGGCCCTACAACCTACATTATGAGGGAGGTGAGATAAAGAGAGCAGAATGGTCTTAGAGTTGCTGAAGCCAGTGAGCAACAAGTCCCACAGCACTCTAAAACAATTGCATCTGCCTGCAGAGTATCTTTAGTAAATCACATAATTTTCCTTTCTGTATCAATCACTTGTTTCAAGTCTGAAGATTTCTCAAAGGGAATATTGCAGGCACCCAAAATCTTCATGCATGGTTGACATGCCAACAGGGTGACAACATTTTGAAACGTGGAGCTGTCTTTATTTAAGTCTCTGTTCTTCTTCATGCCTGGAACTTATACCTAAAACCTTCAGATTGTTTCCTTTTTATAATCTGCTTCCACTGTGACAGACAAAGTGCAGCCCACCCAGACCACCTTTGGAGTTGTCCACATTGTTGATGGCCACCTGACCCAGTCACTGTGTATAGTGGAAGGAGGGAAAGAAGCTTTATGAAGAGTTACTCATCTGGTTAATGTTAGGGGTGAGGTGGAAAATGCCCTGGACTCCCTTGGCTCTACCAGCTGGCTTGGATAGGTGAGTATAGGAGGACCTGAGGTGAGCTCAGGTGGAATGAGAGACAAGATAGTGCTGCCTGTAGCATGAAATAATCTCCAGGGGAGAATTTAGAGCAGCAAAGTTGGAAAGAAGATGGTGACAATTTTTTATTAGGCCTACTGATATGTCTAGAAGGAACCTCAGATAAACTTCTGAGATGTGTTCCTTCACCTGGCTGGAAACAGGTGATTCCAAGAGAAATGCAGGTTATCTGCAACTGTTTATCCAATTCTCTGCACAGGTCCATCTTGAGGGACAGGTGCTGAGAGCTGTCAAGAGGTGCCCACTCCCTAGGACCACATTTCCCTGCAATTGCAGGAGCTCTGCTGGATGTGTTCATGGGCAATTCAAGACCTGTCTGTAGCTACTTCCAGTCCTCCCTGAAAACTGACATTCTCTTTTACTTTCTATGCCTGTAAACCATCATCAAAAGCTCAGTGTTCACTTTAATGCTGTAAATCAGCAGCCTGCAAGTTCCAGGACTGTGTTTGTCCTACATACTTTTTAAATATTTTTCTCATGGATCTTTATTCTCTTTATTTCAGGTTATTGTTGAGTCAGTGCAAACTCATAATGGAGATCCACGAAACACTTTACAGTTGCATCTGTTTTGGGGCAAACATATGTCCTTTGCACAGTCTCTACACAGATAACCTTGGAGACTTTGTTAAGGCAGAGTGGAAGTTTGGAGGGATAAAGTATCTATAGGCTTGAAAGCTGGGCCCGTGCCAACCTCATGAAGTTTGACAAGGCCAAATGCAAGGTCTGGCACATAGGCAGGGCCAATCACAGGGACAGTTATGGGCTGGGCAGAGAATGGATTGACAACAGCCCTGAGGGAAAGGACTTGATGAGAACCTTAACTTGAGACATTAATACGTGCTGGCAGCCCAAAAAAACCCAAACGTATCCTGGGCTGCATCAAAAGAAGAGTGACCAAGAGGTCAAGGGAGGTCACCTGCTACCCAGCTCTTGTTAGACTCTTGTTAGACTCCATCTAGGGTACTGTATCCTGTTCTGGAGCCCCCAAAGGAAGGACATGGAGCTGTCCAGAGGAGGGCCATGAAGATGATCAGAGGGCTGGAGAACCTCTCCTATGAGGACAAGCTGAGAGAGTTGGGATTCTTCAGCCTGGAGAAGAGAAGGCTCCAGGGGAACCTTAGAGAATCTTCCAGTACTTAAAGAACTAAAGCTGGGGAGGGACTTTTTACAAGGGCATGGAGTGATAGGATGAGGGATAGTGGCATCAAGCTGAAAGAGAGTAGATTTAGATTAAAAATTAGGAAGAATTTTTTCACCGTGAGGGTGATGAGACACTGGAACAAGTATCCCAGGGAGGTTGTGGCTTCCTGCTCCCTGGAGGTTTTGAAGCAACCTGTTCTAGCAGAAGGTCTCCCTGCCCAAGGCAGAGGGGTTGCAACTAGATGATCTTTAAGGTCCTTTTCAACCCAAACCATTCTATGATTCTATGATTCTGTACCAAATCTGGAAATGTAACTGCAGCTGAGATGAAGGCCTCATTAGCTTGGACAGACCACCATGCTCCTGTGGGCATTATGATCTCAGTTCAAGATAATGCATCAGTGTGATGTTGCACAGTCCTGAATCAACCCAGAGTATTCAGAAATGGATTGGACATCTCACATTACACAGTTTGTCAGACTAGAGTATTTATAAGTCTATCTAAAGGGGACTAAGACTCAGACAAAGGAAATGGCAGCCTGGAAATCAGGACAATTTATTGAAAGAAAAATTTCTTTTTGCTATAGAATGGTTTCCTGTGGCAGCTCTATTGCTTGGGATATTTAAATCTAAATCTGGAAACAGTGAAAATCACTAATAGGGTATGGCCACCTAAAAGGCATCCTCCAGCTCCACTCAGCTATGAACAGAACAGTGGTGATGTAGATATCACCCTGAGTAACTCTGAGGCCAGTCCTGACAGATGACAATGGACCTCATCTGTCAAACTCTGCCCAGATACCACCATCCTTACTCCACTATAGGACACCAGTTTATGACTGCTACCAGCTTGGCTTCTTAACCAAGGTGAATGAAAGTGTTTAATTCTGGTGAGCACCACTCCCAAAAAGGAGCCTTTGTTCTATGAGGATGTAACAAGGGATGCTTTCTATTATTCTGTGCATTACTGTGTTTGTTGACCCTGATATTATGACATTCAAAGGTGCTCCACCATTAAGAGGGGTTTTTAGGCAAACAACAAGGTAATAGACAGGTCTTATTAAGTGCTTCTAAAATCTCTGCAGACAAATTTAATTCCTTAGTGTGCAGAGCATTAAGAATTATCTTGGTGGTTATTGTGTCTTTGAAGCTCAGAACCTGCTGGATACCAAGTGCAGAAGACAAGTACAGACTGGAAATAGATGGAATGAGGGTTGCTTAGTTGTGTGGAGATGAGTTCAGACAAGGACCTTCTGGCTGTCGGATTGTGGTTTTCTTGTTTACACTGCTCTGCATTACCTCTTTCTGATCCAGAAAATTTGTTGCAGCCAAGCCACATGCGTGCAAAAAAAGAATTGAGAGTGTTCAGCAGTAACCAAGGGCACCAATATGCCTTGACTGCTCCTAGAACTGTGATAGCTGAGCAATACCTGGAGCAATATACTGGGGACTAATCTTATGTTCCCTGGACAAAACAATTTTTATATATATTAGTCCTACTGTCCACAGATCATGTCAAGCCCAATGGGTCTATAAAGTCACAGAACTTCTTAAAACAGAGGGAAGCCTTTGAAGAAAGCAGAAACAAATAGGCTGAATATGGTCTGACATTCTGATTTGTCTCCCCCCTTTTTATCAGGGCCAAACCCCTGTCTCATTCCCTTTGTACTCTTCATACATCAAATGGCTGAATACCTCCTGGGAGTAAATCTGTCATTATGGCCTTACTTAGCATTCAAACCATCTTTCCTGTTGGATGCAACTTGTAGGATCCAAACTTTGCAGACCAAAGATGACTTGCATAGTTTGTGTTCATATGAACAGAAGCTTTTGCATTTTGAAATGTTACAATCAAATAATCCCATCTGTACTTGGGAGTCTGTGGCAGGCTGACTTGCAGTTGCTTTTTTGCAGTAATTACGGAACTTCTTTGGTAGGAGGCACCTTGGCTGAGTTAGACCTTACTCCTCTTGGCTTTCAGCATCCTTACAGGATGAGATTTGTAACCCTAATGGAAAACTGTGCATTTTGCATTTCAACCATCTCTAGGAAGACTGACCACTTAGTGACAGCACCTCCTACCTTCTTCAAAGCATCTCCTGTCTCCTATACTTCAAAATCCCTGTGAGCTTCCAAAGTCACAGGAAGGTATTCTTATCTGAGGTTTTTCCCTGACTTTTGGGCATTTCAATTTTTTCATAAAGTACAGTGAAGACTTAGAGAAGATTGCTCTCATCTTTCAGCTTGAGCTTTTCCCATCCTCCTGATAATGAAATTCACTGTTGCCTTGTTTCCCCCATCACAGAATTTTCAACTGTTGGTGGGATACAAGGAACATTTAATCAACATGAGCAATTAGAATAAAATTTCCCTGCTGCTTATTTGTACTGTACTTTGTAAGTACAGGTAAAGATTTTTTTCATAAACTGGATTTCCAAGGATCTGGATTTGAGGTCTGAATGAAGGTCTGAATTTCCTAAATGCCAGCCTCCTCCTTCCATGATTAGTGAGGGTTGCTTCATATTTCTGAAAAATCAGGTCCATTGCTAAAATGTGCTGCCAGCCAGAATTTGCCATCTATGTTAAAGTTCATTAGACTGAAGCCAAAAAAAAAAAAAAAAAAATTCCATGTCTGGTTTGGTGTAAAGCTCTTTTTCCCCTGAGTGCCTTTGGCTATGAATTCTGCATATTCTAATTTTAAAGTATCATTCATTCTCTATTTGGTGATAAATGCTTTCCTGAGTAAGAGTCTTTTGATTGCTCTGCTAATTAAAGTGGATAGTTTCCTTTTATGTTGGGTAACTGGGCTTCTGGGTAACTGCAGTTTTCAGGGAACAGTCAAGGTTATGTGGCAGTGTTTATTACCTTCACTCTCATCAACAATGGGTTCATGTTCTGGAGATCCACATTTTTAGTAAGGAAATGAATTAAGAAAATGAGGAGTTTGTCATTTGGAATGCTTTTTGGTCTCCTTTTCCTAGGGAAGGGCTTTTTACACAGTTGGTGTCCCACGTTTCATTCCACTTTGAGAAAATTTTGATGACTTAGAGGGCACAGAGACAGAAGTAGGAATGAAATTTCCATGTTGTCCCTTTTCTTACCCTCTGAGCTGATTTTGGTCAGCATAAATATCTGTGATAGTGGCACATGAATGTGTACTAGGAAACTCACTCTTGTTTTAATTGCCAAGTGATGGTGTGCCTTCACTTCTGCAAAAACGCCTCTCCCTGGATCTGAACTGCTCTGACAAGTGCAGGAGACTTGGTCTGAAATACTGGAGAAAACACAGGAGAACACTTTGAAGAGAACAGAAAGTGAATAACCATGGCAAATCAGGGCAACCTATTCAGAGAAAAGCCTCTGTGGGTGGAGATCCAGCTACCACCCAGGTAGCTGCTGTTTCCCCAGGCTGGACTTCTCATGTGATGGATATCAGCAACAAGCCACCAAAGAAGGACCTCAAAATATCTCAGCTATCAAAGAGTACTACTATAGGCAAGAAGGACTGCTACATACATAAAATTCTTTCCAGAAGGCATAAAAAAAGATTAGAGGGGAAAATGTGAAAGTAAAAGGGCATCACATATTCAGATGCCTGTGTGTTCCTGCAGCTCTAAATATCATGGTTTATCTGTCTTAAGTGAGCACATGGCTCAGGAGTGATGCTAAAATGTGACATTAGAACCTTTATCTGTTTTCACACTGTCGATGTGACCAGGAGCAATTCTGATGGTATGCAAGGTATTTTGGGGTTTTTTTTAGGAGAGGGAAGGTTCCTGTTCTTTCTGAAGTCACAGGAAGTTGGTCTTCAGAGTTCACAGGGAGCAGGAAGGGGTACAAGCCTGAAATGCCACTTTCAGATCTAGTGTCTGAAGGGACCTTAGGCTCAACTGCATCAAAACTCATGGACTAAAGTTTGGATTGTCATCATGATGCCAGTTCTCAGGAAAATTAGGAAATATCTGGTTACCTAGTCTGACAGCTCTTCTCTGAATGTTAAATATCCCTTTCAGACCCCAATTTCCTCTGTCCTACATAGCAGCAGATGTCATTAGCCTTGCAGGTCACATCAGTGAGGGAAAGCAACCATAGATGCAGCATCTGCGTGTAGGATAATGGGCTTTAACCAGACTCCTGAAGCAGCAGGAGCTATAAAGCAACAACCCTATAACAGCAACATGTTCAGACTCCACAGGAGCAGAGGAAACCCAAACTGAAACTCTAAGCTTGAATGTTTTGATCCGCACAGGACTCTACATAACCTGAAATGGGGGCACTTAGATCATTCTCCTGAAGAAAACAGACCTTGGAGATTGAGAAGAGCTTGGTGTGTTCTGATAACCCTGTAACCATATCTGCTGGTAAGCTGCATTAGTTCTAAAGCTATGCTGTGCACACCACTTTGACTCATCTATAGTAACCAGGATTTTCCTTTTGTAAGCCAGACAGTACATATTGTCTATAAGATTCCCCCAGAACTGTCTCTCCTGTTGTCTCTGGGATTCACTGGGTGAATCACCAGCAAGATTAAAGAAGCTGCTATAGTCTTCTTGTTCTTCACTTCTGTAGATGTGTCCTTTCCTAATAATAAGTAACAGAAATAAAGAGCACAGACCTCAGGAAGCCACATGATGCAGCATTCCAGATCTATTTTACACAGCATTTCCCTTTTCTAGGATCTGGTGACCTGCAAGAAAGCCAACACCTCCACCTGCAGAGATGCTCCTGTCTGTATGCTCTGCATGCTCAAATGGGGGCAACCATGTCTCTCCTAGTCCATGTTTGTATTTCCATTTACAGTGTCAGGTGAGTGTTGCCATATCTTCAAAACTGAGGCAGTCTCAAGCCCATGTCTTCAAAACTCCCTCCTTTGGGGGTTGGATCCCCAAAATGATTTTGCCTTTGGGTCATCTCTACCCATCACCTGTGTTGCCTTTGCTGAATGGGAACTCTCACTTCTTCCACCTTGTTCTGAAACATCCCTTAAAACGTGGAAGAAACCAGAGGAAAAAAAGACACCATGACAGAGGGCTGTGTCTAACACTAGGCCACCCTGGCCATAATGGTTGTAAAAAGTTGTCATCCATTACCAGGCAGTCCTGCATGAGGGTGGTGAGACACTGGCACAGGTTGCCCCAGAGGAGCTGTGTAGGATCCATCCCTGGAAGTGTCAAGACCAGGTTGAATGGAGCTTGGAGCAACCTGATCCAGTGGGATGTGTCCCTTCCCTTGGCAGGGGGGTTGAAACTAGATAATCTTTAAGGTCCCTTCCTTTCTATGATTCTGTGATTCTCCATGTGAAACAAATGCTGCTCACATTCCAGGTAACCCCTTGTAGGTGCAGTGCTGGTTGCCCTATGGAGGCTGATAGGCTCTTTAGAAGTGCCACTTTAGGGTAACGTGCTGCTAATAGGTAGCCAGCAGGTCCTGAAAAAAATAAATATTGAGACAAATACTTCTAGAAAGCAGAATTTCTCTGGATGCTATGGAGTCACCATGAATCCTCCTAATAATGCATTTGAAGCTTGGCTGCATTGGTTCACTGAGACTGTAATTCCAGAGCACCCGTAGAGCTGATGTGGATCTGGGGAGTTGTTTAACAGATGGTTTCTTTCAGAAGCTGGATAAGAAATATTTGTTCGATACAGGACAAGCAGCTGCATAAAGAGTTTTTGAGAGTTCAGGTAGCCTTCCAGCTCAGCACATCTCTCAATTTATTTGCTAAAATGCACTAAGTGAAGGAAAATGTTAATATGGAATTACGTTAGTATGGAATTATGGGGCCCTCAGTTTAGGAAGGATATTGAGGTCCTGGAGCAGGTCCAAAGGAGGCAACTGGTGAAGGGGCTCGAGCACAGATCCTATGAGGAGAGGCTGAGGGAGCTGGGGCTGTTCAGCCTGGAGAAGAGGAGGCTCAGGGGAGACCTCATCACTCTCTACAACTCCCTGAAAGGAGGTTGGAGCCGGGGGGGGTTGGTCTCTTTTCCCAGGCAACTCTCAGCAAGACAAGAGGGCACAAGAGGTCTCAAGTTGTGCCACGGGAGGTTTAGGTTGGACATTAGAAAGAATTTCTTTACTGAGAGGGTGATCAGACATTGGAATGGGCTGCCCAGGGAAGGGGTGGATTCTCCATCCCTGGAGATATTTCAAAAGAGCCTGGATGTGGCACTCAGTGCCATGGGCTGGGAACTGCAGCGGGAGTGGATCAAGGGTTGGACTTGATGATCTCTGAGGTCCCTTCCAACCCAGCCAATTCTATGATTCTATGATTCTATGTAGGTCCTAATCTTATCAAAAAATGATCACTGTAAATCAAGGACAAACACTGTATCAATCCCCAGTGCTTTTTAGTATAGTCTATATCTGCAGGTGTGTTTATTCTGAATTATTTAGGTCTCTGGGAGAGAGCCATTACAATCTTCTGCAGTTCTTCCAAGGCCAGGGACGTTGGTCTTGTTCAAATCATATTTGAAATCTCTTAGTCTTGTAATGACTGAGAGGATGTACCACCTATCACTGAGATTTTCAACAGTGAAGGCTGTGGTTTCAACCTGAAGGCTTGTGGTTTATTTGTGCCTTGTGAAGTCCTGGAGTTGAATTTACCTTCATACAGCTGTGTGTTTGTCTCCTCCATTTCTTGTAACCACATCAAATTGACAATGAAAGGTTTATACCATGGCTTTTTTTTTTTTTTTTCCTTCTCTGTGAGAAGATAAACTTATGTCAAGACCCACAGCTGTGTGTTTGTGATTAAGAGGAGAGAGTTCTCATCAGCTTTGATGGACTTGGTTTGAGTTCGGTATCATGAAGCCCAAGAGGGGGGAGAAGTTAATTCTGGAAGAATATAAATTTCTGGAAGAAATAAATTTTCTGTTTCCTATTACATGAATATTCCTCATTATAGCATGATAACCAAATGAATTGGATGCCTTGTCTTTATGATGTTTACTGACACCCTAGTCAAAGATGAGACAGACCCCTTAAATACTTTGCTAGCACTATGAACAGCATCACAATGAGCAGGTAAGTTTGCTATACTTGGAGTGTAATTGTAAGGAAATTCAAATCAATATAGTCCAATCTAAGTTAAACTGAGCTTTAGGGATTAATCAGATCTTAATTACAGACCAAACCACACAGCCACAGTTATTTCTAAGTTCACTGTCTGAGCATTCATGCTAGAAACTAAATATCACCTTTTGCCTTACTGTTCTTAAACATTACACATTCATAATTTTTTGGGGGTTTTAAATTATTAATGTGTGTAGTTACACTTCTAATTAAGACAAACTCTAAGGGACAGATGCTACTACTGTTATTTATCTTGTGTCTTTTCCCACCAGGATCTCCCTTAACTTCCATGGGATGTGATAAGATACTATTAATTTGTATTTATTCTTGGAAGGTGAATAGTGTATTAGAACATATATTCAACGAGGGAACATTCATGTCCCAAACAAATTGAAATCTAAAACCAACAAGCAAGAAGACACAAAGTAAAAGAAAGAGTGATACAGAAAATAGATGGACAAACAAAGTGGTAAAATTTATAGCTACCATCACTTCTGTGTCCAAAATAGGTGATAAAGAATTTCTGAAGGTCATAGCTGAATTAGGTGAGTGGACAGTGTGAAGGTGCATGATAAGTTAGTATTAGCAGTAGTATTTTTTGTGGGCTTAGTTGAGGATCAAGGTCTTACTTTGTTAGGCACCGTATAAACCCAGATCAAGGTGAGAGTCCTTCCCCTGTTATCCTTCAGTTAAACCACTGCAGGTGAATGTGAAATAATCCATATAAAGAAAGAGCAGAAAGGAACATGAGCACACTTTCAGATGCAGATGCAGCCATTCGACTGCTGCACTGATAGATGACAGGGAATCTCCAGGTAATTTGAAGGGACTTCAAAAGGTTTACAAAAATCTTATATTAATTTTCTAAAAAATACAGATTAGGGCAAAGCAAACTGAGTTGTGTTGACTTCCATTGGCTCAAGACAAATCCTGTGTGGGTGCTACTGAGAGTTTATCTCTTCAAGCACTAATTACAGGTGTCTGTCCTACCCTGGAGGACCTGAGCTACTGTCAGCAGTGAAGGGTAGTGAGCAGCTCCCTGATTGCAGTGTTGTACAAGCAAGGGTGAGCTCAAAAGGGGAATACACTTGCAGAAAGCTTAAGAGTCAAAGAAACACCTTAGTAACACCATTGACCAGCTGAATCATTATTGCACCCTTCTCACTTAAATTTTCAGCTCAGGGTACAGCTCCTGTCAAACAGGCAAACAAAAGGTTAGGTTGTATAAGAAATGGGATGGAGTAAATTTCAACTTGGTATAAAACCAAGGCTTCTCTCATCTGGAATGCTATATGTCACTGCCAAGGGAATTAAAGGATGTTCAGATAAGGATGACAAGAATAATTTGAGACCTGTGGAAAAAAAATCTTATATGGAGAGAGATTGAAAAGATAAGTGGTGTTTACGGTGGAAGGGAGCTAAATAAGAAGGGATGTGATAAAAGCTTGTGCTATCAGGGCTGTGGCAGGGGAAAGAGGGGGAATGGTGAAAAGGAACCCAGGAGGTGTGAGTGTGCCTGAGCCTGTGGGCAGAGGTGCTGCTCAGCCCACTCGGGAAGACATCAAGCAGGGAGAGCCCTGGGCATGGGGAAGGAGCCAGAAATCCTGCTAGGGCTGAGTATGTGACTTGGGCTCCAAAGGGAAGGGATACACACTGCTTGCCAAAACATCCCACCTTAAATTTGTGCAGTACCAGAAATATTGGAAAGGAGGTTGGCTCAACGGTGTTGGGGTTTGTGTTTTTTTTCATGCCCCTCAACACAAGGCCTAAAATAAGAGTACAAGCCATGAAACCCAAGATCAGTAAGAACTGCCACTGTGGAAAACATGATGGCTTTTTGGAGATCCATTCCACCAGATGTTGTGGTGGCCAAGGACTTGAAGGGATTCAAAGAGGGTCTAACCATTCTTCTGGGGAATTAAAACCCAGTACTTCCACAATGAACATGGACAGACTATTCGGAGCAAACAGGCATTCTCCATCTTCATGGGTCACACTCTCTCTTAACTTTAGAATCATAGAATCACTTTGGCTGGAAAAAGCCTTTAAGATCAGTAGCTCCAATCATTAACCCAGCACTGCCAAATCCACCACTAAACCATGTCCCTAAGCACCACAGCTACATGTCTTGTAAATACCTCCAGGGAAGTGGTGAGATGGAGGTGAGCTGGGGCCTTCATACAGAACCCGATCTCCAGAGGGTTTCCTTGTCACAATCTGACATAGTCTGAAGCAAGGCCCAGGGCAAGATGGAGGCAGGTTGGTTTCACTGTTTCCAGTTGCCTGTTTCTGATACAGTGTGAGAGGGGTTATCCTCCAGGAAGGTCAGTTCTCATGCAATTATTGTGTGCTTGAGAAAAGCAGTGGGGCTTGGCACCACAGCTCTGAATGGAGAAAAGAAAACCTGGGCTGTGCTTACAGCTTCACCACTGGTTCCTTAGGCTGCTTTTTCCACATCATGGTTTCTTCACATGTAATACATGATCAGTGGCACTGGCCACACTCAAAAGTTTGTTGCTCTACAACTAAAAACTACCTCGGAATTGCTAATAACCTATATTTTTGGGTCACACAACACACGCTCAGCTCCAGAGGAGAAATTTACTACCAGTAAGAAGCTCCAGCTGCCTTCTGTGTCGCCATCCTTGCTTCAGACAGGAGTTTAGCATTTCCTCTGCCTCACCTCATTCAGGAAACTGTTCCAGCAAGAGGCTAAATTAAGTTTACCCAAAAGCATTTGATTTAGCTTCACTAAGACAGTTATCCTATATTAGATAAATACCCACTGGGTTCTAAGGGCGTATTTGTTTGAAGATTAACTACAAGGCAGAGTTGTTTATCCAGTGGGGCAACTGGATTAATGAGGTGAAAACTGAAGCACCTATCCTATTATACTAAAACTGATGACCTAGTTTTGATACTTTGACATTTCAGTTTATTCCAAGTCACCTCACCCTCTGTTTCTCCTGCTCGTTCTTCCTAGGCAAGGCTGCTGACCTCTGTCCAGCTTCAGAATTGGGTACTCAGTTCAAAGTGTGTCAGTGGGCTCAACGACATAAAATGAGTCTTTGGGATGCAGTCTGGGGTCTTCCTCCTTCTTGCCCTGCTCCCAGAACCCCATCCCACTTCCATCTTTCTGCATTACAAGCTCTCTGCAGACCTCAGATGTTTAGTCTTCAGCTTCTTCTGAAACTACAATCTGTTTTTTGCAGAATCAAGTATCCTTCAGGAAAGCCTGGATGACCTCACAGACTGCAATAGGTTAATGGGATGAAATTCTAAAATCCTGAAGGCATGATCTTGTGCTTTGCATAAATTCTTGCTGTAATCAAACATTCTGTGGATTTACTGAGCTGCAGAGGAGAAAGCCCCACATGTGCTAGGTAAACATGAGATGTCTAAGATACAAACATTGTCACATCATGTCAGACCAATGCAATCTTGAGATCCATCAAGAGACACATTTCTAGCAAAGATACAGCTGTATTAATGCCATGGTACAGGTGGCTGATGAGGTCTCTCCTGGAACACCATGTGGAATTCCCATCACGCCTGTGCAAAACTGATAAATTCAGATTGAAAGTGGGAGGACCACCCATCAGGGAAACAGGCAAACTGTTTTGCAAAAGGAGATTACAAATTTGACTCCTTTAGTCTGGGGAAAATGAAGATATTCAATGGCTGCTTGTAAACATATCAAGGAGATGATAGACCTCTTAGCCTGAAGGACACCATTGGCACAAGAATAAACAAGAGTGAATTTGGTGTAAATTTCAGGTATGAAGTAGGAAGAAGTGTGCAGGTGACAGGAGAAGTGAGTGTGTAGCAGCTACTCAGTCATGGTTAGGTTTATGGGAAAGCCTGTTTAGGTTTAAGATGGAGCATGATCAGTTCTGAAAGAAGAATATGGAACATACAACTGTTAAAAAAAACAACAGCAGAAGAAAAGAGGAACTTTCTAACCTAGAATAAACTTTTTTTTTTTTTTTTTTTTTGGCAAGTCCACAGCCCACAATAATGTTGCATGGATGTGAAAGGGGGAGATGTCAGCTGAAGGATGCCTTCTAGGCCAAGCTCCATCATCCCTACTAAAAGAAAGTCTTCACTGACATGTAGTGTTGCTGTTGTTTAACCATTCTTCATACACTGAACCCAAGAGCCCTACTTCTCCAAGAATTCTGCAGGTTCTATGATTCTGTAAAAACCTCAGGTGCATGGATGCAGTCCCTGACCCAAAAGCTTTCTAACTAAGGTAGGACTTCTTGGTTTGTTAAAAATGTTTTATGATGTCTCAGGACACTTTCCAAACCATTGAAATAAATTCACAATATGCTTTTAGCATTTAACTGATTTATTAAACTGGATTATAGACTTGTATCATAGGAAATGATACTTGTGCTTTAGTTCCATTAGCCTACTTTCAACATTGGTATTAAAAGCAGATACTTACTTAAATACCAAATTGTGCCTGGGTTATAATCTGTTTCTCTGATATCATAGATCATTTGCAATCTACAAAGCCCCTTTGATCTTGCAGAATGCTCAACTGAACTTAAAAGGAAATTAAATGCAGAGCTTAATTTTTCATTAAATTGTCACCCACTGTTTTAGAGTTATGACTCTTTAGATCTGTTTCTTCTAACAGGTGGACAAACAGAATGTTAATACCATGGTATCTGTGGAGTTATAAAATCTGCACTGAGCAAGGTATTTTCTAATTATTACTGCTTCTTTATTAGCAAGTCTAAAATCTCACGTTTCCAAAAAGTCTCAGGACATTCTAAAACATGACTGAAAAAGCAGGTCTTAAAAAAAATGGGGACAATTCTGTATCCTCGAGTGGTTTAGGCAGTAAGACCCAAGCAGATTTTATAAAACCAGAGCTGCAAAAATCAGGACTTATGTGGAATTAAAGAAGTCCTTGATGGGTGTTTTCTAAAAGCAGGTATCCTCCTCAAGATCTACAAAACAGATACAGACTTTGATTATGAAACTAAAACTGCAGCATTAATTCTTGCAGGTGCTTTTGCCAGGGACACCAGTGGGTGCAGAACCCACCTCTGTGAGAAATTCCCAACTTGCTGTATCTCACTTAGGAGGATCTCAGCAATTATTTTTCACCCCAAAACTGCATCTCCAGATCCCTGGAACAGTGCCTGTGCAATGCCTCCAAGGAGCTGAATTAAGAAGCTTTGTAACAGAAGCCATAGGTGTGTGTCTCATGGCTCCCTTGCTATCTCCTTTTCAGAGAAAAGATCTCTTGCAGCTCCATCCAGACAGTCTTTGGTCTCTTTAATCCAAACTGTGTCAGCTTACCATTTTAGGCTTGAAAGCCTCCAGGTTTGGCCAAGATTGTGGTTGTAATATATAGACTTAACAAGATACCTATTAAGGTCAGAGTCTGACACTGCAGATAGAGCAAAGACTGGCTGGAGGGAAAGAAGGAGATTAGGAAGCTTCCTGTTGAATGCATCCATTAGTAAAATTCATTCTTTTGGATCAGGGTTAGGGTTGAGTTGTGCTAAGAGCTAAGTAGAATTAAAACCTGGCTTGGATCTGTGAATTACCTGTGTTCCACACTTCGATTTATCCCTACCAGAAAGATGTAGGTGAAGGGGAATGACTGCAGCAAGCAAGGCTACTCTGTTCATAGAGATGTGTCTGAACTGGGCACACTTCTCTGCTTCTTGTTTCTTTGTTTTGTGGCTGGACTTCGCCTACAACTGGGATTTTAAATTATTTTTAACTTTAATTACAGACATTTTTTAATTGGTGGGATTTTAGGTGGGTTCTGTCAGGTCCAACAAGTCCCGTTCTTGGAAAATTGACAGGTTTTGGCAGGGTTTTGTATAAATCTCACTCCAGTTTCAGAGAGCTTTCTCTTTTGGGAAGCTGGCTGAGCTCTTGCTTGTTTACACAGGCATCTTTCTCTTGCAGGGGTGCTAGGAACAGCAAGCTGCCTCTATTTGCTGCTTTTATACCAGAGCCTTAATGCTCTGATAAGGTGAAATGAAGAGCAGATGATGTTTTTGAATGATGGAGGGAAAGAAGTATTGAGGGTATCTGGGCCTAGGTGGGGAGACAGATATGTCTGTTCATTCTGGGTTTCAATGAGACTGTAAAAGACTGAAAAGCACAGCTATTATTTCCCCAAAGAGGAGTTTGGAAATACTGAGCAGATGCTTTTATTACAGTAATACTGTCAGTGCTAGTTCAATAAAAATTAAAGGCGACCGTTTTCTCTGAGGGAGAGAGAGAGCAGATCCTCTTTGTGTCCTCTCTTTACACAGACAGGAGCAGTTCTTCAGGATGCTTTGAAAAGCAAGGGATTAGGACAAAAGTGTATCAATTTCCATGTCCAAGACCAGTTGCAAATTGCTTTTAGTGAGTATTACAAAAGGTTGTAACTGGTGTCTGTCAGGCTTTTTTTATGTGAACCCTGCAGAAATTAAGGGGTTTAGCTGTAGCCTAGTGGAAAAAGGCCCAGAGTAGCTATTTCCAGGTATGAACTGCAAAAATAGTATCTATCCAGAAGAAGTTATAAGTGGATCAGCTCTGAGCAATGTCCTCTCTACACTCTCAACACCTGAATGCAAGGAATTCTACCAACAGATCTGGTTGATCGAGAATGATTTCTCTGTCTGATAGGTTTGAAAATCTTTCCTTAATTAGTAAATCAGTGCCTAAAGGAGCTCAGAACTCTTTTTGGGATCGTGATGGTCAGGCTCCCATTGACATTCATCTCCAGCAGAAATAAAGATGTGGCAAGACTGGGAGTTTATGTTGAGGTCTTGCTCATCAATCATCAGCTGAGCCTCATCATGTCTTGTGCATGCAGACCTACAAAGGGAACACCCCTGGCTAGAAGGAATCTAGAGGAAAAAGGCTAAAAAAGAACAGCTGTGTGCAGACACAACAGGGAAGTTTGAGGTAAGATCAAGATAGTTAAAACTAGCTTGAAAATACCATGAACCTCTTGAATGCTACCACATCCCCACTGTGGTGTTTTCCCTAGTGTGTGCAAACAAAGAACAGTCAGGAGAAGCTTCACAAATGGCACTGCAGTCAAAGAACTTTTTATAAAATCTTGATGCTAAGTCTCCATTAGTCTTGTAATACTAATTAGGTCTCCTGGGAAGTGGAAGTTCTTCCAGGACAGCCTTTTGCTGGAAGGCAGACTATGGATTGGAGGGAAGATGATCATTCTTTGGCAACAGAAGGCTCAGAAATCCCCTTTGATAACTGGCTGTTCTGGCTTACTTGCAGATAATACCTGTCTATCTGGGTGGGGGAACCAAAATCCAGGAAATCCAATAGAGAGAGTTAAGTCTTCCTTTGTGTGGTCATAATTTCTTAAATTCAGAAAATAATGGTCTCCTAAAAATCAAATCTGAGCCTCTAGCAGTTTGTTGTTGGGAGCTACTTAAGGCTCTGACTATAACTGATGGTATGTGTGATATGTTTAATGCTTACATTCACCTAGCTAACTACCAAAAATTAGCCCTTAACCAGATATAAGAGGCCTCTGAAGTGAGTGGAGATACCAAGCATACAGGGATTCTACAAGCTTCCCTGTCTTTTTCTTTCTAGGTGCTTCAATACCTGTGAGAGCAGGAAAGACTCCACCCAAGTGGGTGACCATTTGCATCCTTGGTACTTAGAAGGTCTTGATCCATTTAAACATTTCCAAGGAACAGCTTGCTGACAAGTAAAAAAAAAGCTTAACCTCATCTTCCCAGGCTCAGCAGAGCGAGGCTACCAGCATATTATATGACTACATCACATAACCTCCAGACAGAATATGTTATGAGGATTTATTAGGTTATAATCCTTTTTTGATTAAAAATTATAAATCAGCTCATGTTTGATGTTAGCCCATAACATGCAGAACACATGTCAAGCAAAGTGTGGTGTACACGGCCCCTGGCATGCACTGAGGAGCCCACCCTGCTGCTTCCAGAGCCTTGCAGAAAATTGCAGAAAATAATGGTCCCGATCAAAGGAGTGTGGCCCAGGCTGCGTCGGGGACAGGGCTTTTGAGAGGCTCACTCTCGGAGACGGAGCATGCTAAGCTGTTGCATTTGATTTATTGTCCCTCCTTTCTTCTTGTTTCTCCTTGAAACATAAAAGCTTGCAGCCCACAGACTCTTGACATTTCTTTTAAATGCTCTTGTCATTCAGAAATTGCCACAGACATCTCCCGTGACTTTGCACTTAGTGTTCCCAGCCTGGATGGAGCTACTTGGAGAAGCTGAAAAAGAAATATGAATAGATTACAGGGCTCAGTCCTGCAAGGTAGAGAGTCTTCTAGCTCTGAACCAAGAAAGCACTTAACTATTTACTTAACTTCAAGGGTGGGAGCAATCTGACAGAACTCTGTTACCACTAACTGAATTATAATATTGAGAATGAAATTGTGAAGCTGTCTGCAAAATAAACAGCCACTCCAGCTGCCGAGGGCAGGTGACACTGTACAGGATTTTAAAAGCATCTTGTTGATTTATGAGCACAATTATGGCTTGCACTGGAACCTGCCACTTAAATGCTTTTCTTAAAATCTGTCTCCCTGTGATTTGGGGTTAAGTCCCTGGGCTCCTCTTTTGCAGAACAGGACTGGTTTTCTGCTCACCCTGATTTAACCACTCTTTCTAATGAATGCTAATGAAGGATGGAGAGTCATTCAGCTTGCAAGACAATTCAAGAGGTTTGCAACCCAGACCCAAACATCTCCGTGGGAAACTCGGTCTCTGGCCTTTGTAGCCACCCAGGGTTAAGAATAAATGTTGAGGGTCAAAAATAAAAGTTAAGAAAATCCTGGGCTTCTGGGAAAGCACCTTTATTTACTTCATTAGTGCGGGAATGCCAGGTGGAGCTTTCACCCATTCATGAGCCATTGAACTAACAGCCCATTTTTTAGCTCTATTAGCTAATTGTACGAGGAAGGATAGAGATAATCACCCTGTAAATGGTGCTACATTCAACATGAAAGCAAGCATAGTACCACCTTCATTATTGCCCTCTGAAAGGCAGCCAAACAAAGGGAAGACACCCATCAGGACCTGCAGTGATTTCTGATAGGAAAGGTCCTGTGGTTCTGACCGGGGCGGTGCTGCTGATTAGAGAGTGCTTTGGTTGGGTTGTTTACCTGGTGTGAACCTGATCCTCCACCCTGTGCTCCAGGAAACATTCGCTGTCACCCCATCACATAGTCACTGTATACAATTTAATATTTTATTTTATTGGAAGTATTCTTGATTTATCTTTTTTGGTGGATTTTTTTTTTTTTTTTTTTTTTTTTTTGTGTGTGTGTGTGTGACTAATGCTTCCAAAACCTTTTCCTTTCTAAGCACTGGGGAACCTGAATACTAGCCAGCTATTCCAAGGACACATGGAACTCGTATTTCCTCACTGAATCCTGAAGTTCACTGGGCAAGAAATCTTCGGGGGGTTTGCCTCACATATGCTGTAAATTGGAATAAAAATCTTAAATTTTCTTAGTTGCTTGAGGCTGAATGTAGCAGTTGTTTCAATGGAAAGGTCATGTGAGAAAAGCCTAACAGAGTGATGACAGATTGGGGTTTCAGACCTCCTCAGACAAAGGAAAAGTCTGAACCCAAGTTTTCAGTTTCTTGAAGATGTGGTTGCTGTGAAAGATGTGTTCCCATCTCTTTTCACTGTACCCTTTCAAATGAAGCTGCTGCTGAAGTCCAGAGAGCACCTCGCCTTCTGGCTAGGGCATTCCCGGTATTTTGGGGCAAAAAACAGTGCTTGTGGGCACCATAGTGTGGGTATGGGACCTGGATGGGCTTGGTGAAGACAGGAACATCTCCAGGCATTGTGAACGGTGAAGCTTCAAAGAGTCTCTTCAGAAGATTCAGCCCGGGAAATGGAGACACTGACAACTTTACAGGCACCCAAGTAGAGTGGCATTATTTTTTTCATAGAACTCTGGGTTCAGCTGAGGTGGCTGTGTTTTGTGCAACTGCTCTTTTAAATGTTGTCCTTCATGATCTGCAAGAGGAGGCCTCAGGTGGCTTCAGGAAGCCATTCCACACTGAAAAGGCAGAGGTTTCTCTCAGTAATCCTGGGTAAGATAACAGCGACAAGTGACATGAAAGGTGTGTTTTGCATGAGGTACCTGGAAAAGCCAATTACATGTAATTAATGTTGGTTAAACGCTTTGAAGATGAAAAGCTTTTGTAGAAGTGTGATTAACATATATTCTGTCAAAATGATTGTCTTTATAATGTTTTAAGAAGCTTAGTAACATGCTTCAGCTTTTCAGGTTTTATCTCTGAGATGTGATGACCCTATATAAAAACTCATTGGAAAACTACCTAAGAAAGGCCTTCAGTGGGAGTTGTTGTTGGCCACAAACCAAGAGGAACGATTGAGATACTGTAGGACAGAGATGATTCACCTGTCAACAGCTCAGTTTCTTACAAAGGTTCCTAATCAGCAAACCAGTTGAGTGATGCTGAAGCATTATCCTGATACAAGGTCTTAAATTGTGAGTGCTCACTCACAGGATGGCTTATGGAGCCTATGGAAAAGTACTCTGTGCATGCTGGATCACTTTTAGAAGGTGGTAAAACAAACCAGCTTATGCTTAGCAGGATCCTAGGATTTGGCACAGGACCAGAGAGACACCTTCAAATGGGAATTTTGCCACAGATTTCAATGAGCACAAGAAATGCCTACATTTTAGCATGCACAAAAATAAGCTGTTATTCACTCAAGCCTTGTAGTCTATTGTCTTGCTCCAACCTACTTTGCTTTCCCCTGTAAATAAAGTGGATTTCATTGTAAAACACTCACAGGAGATGAGAAACAATAAGGGTCAGACACTGAACAATAGGTGTTCTGAGAAAACAGTGAGTTCATATGCTGGCAGTTGTTGTTATTTTCTGAAAATGAGCACAGATGTTTTAGTATGCTGAAATCACTCAAGACTTTTATGGCAGAAAGAGGCCACGGAGTAAATAAACTGGTGACAGGTATAATGAAAGGCATTCCATTTATTTGCTTGTTCAGAATTATTTTATTCAAGGGAGCCCTGTTTCACCTACCACAGGCAAATCCCTGAGACCATCCTGAAGAAGTACCTCCTTGGATAAAAGAATCATGCAAGATCATGTAACAAGCCCAGGGCTTCTGGATGACAATCAAATGGGTTACTTACTTCTTTGTGAGCAATTCCTAGAAAGCATCTGTCCTCAGAAGAGACATATATGAATGCTTTGCTCTTTATTTGCTGGTGGGAAAACAAAAGGGCTGTACCTCCAGTACTGAGGGGAATGCTATTTGAATTGCTCATGCTGCTGTTGCCAAAAAAAGAGTCCAGATGTCCCTGAACTTCATGCTGCTATTAATATCAACTAGGTAAAGGTCAGGGAGGTCTGCAGGGCTGTAGGAATGGACAGAGGTCATTCTCCATCAGTTAGCTCTTCAACGAGCTGATCACCTGCTGGGTTCGGATCAGTCACTGCAGGTTATATCTCTATGGTGGAGGTTGCAAGAGAGCTCCAAGAGATGAGTTGCTGCTCTCCCTTTTTCTCAGCCAACCTACCAAGCCCTTCCCTGCATTGTCCTCCTGGCAGTGATTTGGGAGCAGTTGCTGGGGTCAGTATTTGTATCAGCTGCAGCAGTGTTTGCCATCAAGCACTGAGGCAGTGTCATTCTGAGCTGTTGTCCTTCAACACCCCTCTTCAGATTTAATACATCCCTTGGAAGTACCAGTGATGTGGTGGAGGGGGCACTCAGCACTCACAAGGTGCCACCCTCTACCCAGCTGCAAGGTCAGTGCTCACCTTGTCAGTCTGCACAAGGCAAACCAGGTGAGACAACCTGAGCTTCTCTTGGACCTGGTAATGCACAGAGAAGATGGAAGAGGTCCTCAGGGCTTATCTCTGTCAGTTCACATGTATTAATACTTCAGCTGCTTTGCTTGCACTGGGATTTTACCTCAGGTTAATTACTCTGTAGTTGCTAATGTCATGTAGGAACATGCATTTTTTCTCCCCCTGGTGAAGAGATGCTGGATCCAGAGAGGCACTCACCTTCAGTACAGCTCACTGGAGCTTTGACAGCTTTCTCTTTCAAAAATGCAATTGGTGAAAACATCCAAACTCTTCCCATGAGGCTGTTGCCGCAGGTTGGGATTCACATGCTCTCCATGCTCTCCCATCAGGCATTGAGTTATATTCCTGGAAGACAGGTATTGCTTAGGTTGGACCCCTCCCTGGGATTTGCCATCCATCAGGTTTTCAAGTCCACCACCTTTCATAAACATTAAATGCCCTAAAAAAAGAGTGTTAGGGGAGGAAGCTGCAAGATGACCAACCTTTCCCTCAAGGGAAGGAATAAGATAACTTCAGTTTTTGTTCCTGTGACCTGCCCTTGCAGGACTGAAAAGACCTTTGAGCACACACCCAGGAGAGCAGGAAATCTCTCCTATGGATCACTTGTATAAAGGCCCAGTTTGAAAAACACGCTGCAGAAAGAATGAAGCCTGACTGCAAAGGAGAGTGGTTTTGTCTTTGTTTTTGTTTTTGGTTGGTGGTTGTTTTTTGTTTTTTTTTTTTGGTTTTGCCCATGAATAGGATTTCAAACTAGCAGCCAAAGTGAATCATTACACATCCTTGCCATATGCCACTTTCAATCAATAAGGCCTTATGCTCTGCTAACAATCATCCTAAACTATACCTATTAACAAGAATGCACATTTTCACAGAAATATTCCATGCACGTCAGCGCGCACAGACTGCAAACAGTCGAGAGCGATCACAGCCGAAGGGAGACGGAGTTCCTGAAACAACAGGCTAAGTGTGTGGACGTACACCACACTGTAGAGGCTGCCACTCCTACACGTGTGGGCTGCTTTTTGCTTCTAATGGCATACGCTCCTATAGACTGATGGCTTTTTTTCCTCTCAAGCATACTCTTTCCTGATGACCCTGCCAGTTTCTCTCCTGATGACCCGAGACCTTCTCGGGAGTGGCTGATGCACGGGGGATAAACTGCAGTATTGGAGGGGATGAGATTTGGCTTCAATGGGAGCCCTTTAGTTTGGAGGGGGAGTAATGACAGCAATCCTCATGAACTAATCTTCAGTATGATTAACTCATACCTGAGATAATCTCTCTGTGAACACACAGAAAACTGCTATAAAAGAGAAGTGGGTGTTGCAGGATGTGGAGCGGGAGGCGTAGGCTGTATTTCATTCTGATCACAGGGCACCCATTCTCCACATTCTCCATTCTCCACGAAACTATTCCTTTCGTTTGCTTACGTTGCAAACTCCACCTGATGGGTGTCTGTTCTCCAAAAATACTGTGCTTACCACAGAAGCTATTGACTGAAATGCCTGAGCTGCTCAGAGCAGTCAAGACTTATACTATGGGCACGAAGCATTTGGTAGATTCACCCAACTAAAGCAGGAATCTGCTCTTGAGCTGGTCACCCATGGCTCCCTCACTGGTCAATGTCGAGCCACTCAATACAGTCAATGGAGTCTGCAGTGATTCATCTCTTCCTAAAGTGGATGGTTAAAACAGAGCAGACGAATTGCATAATAAAACCACTTATTTCTTCTTGCTGCCTGGGAAGCCTAGCGTGACAGCTCACATCCAGAAGTCTACTCTGTAAATATCTGAAATGAAGCGAGTCTCATCCCACCACTGCCCTCATGACCTTTCCCTGCCCTGATGCTCTCCGTGCACCTCAGCCATTTGCTGTTGCAGCTCACTCTGTGCCCTGTACTGCAAAGAGAGTTAGAGTTGGGTTGAGGGATGCTAGAGCAAGGTGACAGTTTCACACTCAGGTAGTTAAAACATAACACCTCTGACTAGCAGCCCACAGCCCCAGCCTCTTTTCTGTGTCCCTAGACCCCAAGCCCCCAGTCCCAAGCAGGAGTCATGGCCATGGCTCCAAATGCAGTGTGTGGGTTGTGCATTGGGATTGCATCAGCCCTGGGTGGCTGGTTGTGCAGGAGCTCAGACTATACAAAGTTCTTATGTCCATGGATCCTGGATTAGTAGAGCATATACAGTATGGCATGTCCCAATAAAATGGTCTTCAGATGCTACCACATAAAACCCCTTCTATCTTCCTCTCAAAGGGTGAATTTAATCTTTGCTTATTTCTACATTTTAGAACTAATGGCTGTTTCTGCAGCCCTCGGTTAGGTACTTACACATGGTCTGTGTGATACTCTTCATGACTAATCCTTGTGTGTTTTGCAAAGTTCAACATAAAAATTCTTTGCTTATCAAAAGGCATTACTGCTCGGATGTTTCTATGCTTCAAAATAACCTCCAGTCTATCAGAACCCCTTCCAGAAATCCTTGCCCATTCTTACAGCTTTGTAACAGTGTTTTCTGTGGGTGAGAGTGGGAAAGGAGAACATGCTTACATTTGAGCAAAGAGTTGGGTGACTCTTGGTACCAGTAATACTACCAAAATATAGCTGAGGTGGTGCAGTGCCTTCTTGCTGGCTTTTTATGCAAGCACATATCAGTAATAGCATCATTTGCTGCAAAGATTTCCCTTATTTTCATCCTCTCTGGTACAGAACGTATTCATTGAATCTTGAAGCCCTTATTCCTCAGACACTTCCTCTTGCCTTTGATGAAAATCTGTAATCCTGGAAGGGCTTTTCAAAATTTATACTACTAATTTTTCATATTTGAAGATATTAATGATGTACAAGTTATAGATTCAGTACAAGATAACTGGCCAAATTGCTGCAGCCTATTTTATATGTGAAGTAAATATAAGTGATCAAAGGGTAACTTCTGGCTTGCAGATGCACTAATATTACTAATATCAGCCAAAGGAATTAAACTGCATTTATTTGTTTAAAGACTTAGTGTAGCTGTTGACACTATGGCATTCTCTCCCTCCTTGTCCAGAGACATTGCAACATCTGTGGGATGTTTAGGAATGAGAGCAGTAAAGATGGACAGAAAACAGTTTTCCCATCACAAAAATGCTCAAGATCATGAAATCAACACACCCGTATTCCAAATCAGGATGAAAGCTGAAAATCAAAGCCCCAGAATTTAGATCAGGCAATGACAAAACCACACATGGTCCCATCTAGTTTCACATCTGGAAAAAATGTTCAAACACCCCCTAACCTCTTCTGGCTGCCCTTCCTGGACTTAGAAGATGTGCTTGTTCCCAAAGCAGCCCTGCATCCCTGGGGATCCCGTGAAGGCAAGTCATGGGGATGCAGGCAGTTCCTTAAGGCAGCTACATGGGGAGAAGGTCAAAAGATGACCTTAGATGGGTATGAACAAACAAGGTGGTGTGTATTTCATCCAGAAATGCTCCTTTTACCTTACTTAAAAGGTCTGTGGCTAATGAAAGGCAGATTTCCATCTGCCCATGGTGAGCCATCCCCAAGCTGTCCCCAGGCACGACACACTGCATGGCTTGGGACACGGGGTTTCTTTCTTACACATGTCCTCTGTGACTTCTTAGTTAGGATGGCAACTATCAAAATAATTATTTTGTTACCCTTACTGCATCCAGAAATGCCACGCAGTCTTGTCCCCTTGCCTTCTTGTTTGATACACAGCCACTGAGGCTGGGTCTGCATGGACACGTTGAGCAAACTCAAGTCCCTGTGCTGCAGCTAATTAGAAGATGCTTCCAGTATGTGGGATACTGGGGAAGAGCTTTAGCCACAGCAAACTGTGATCTCCAAACAGATTCAAATCCACAGCCCACCCCCAGCAACTGCAGGAGTGTGTTCTCTACTCTGCACAGACCACATTTATTAATATTTCTGTGTCTTGAGTTTTTTCATCCTTCATTTCTCTTTGTGTAGTTTTATTTTTCCCAGTCAATAAGAATGATTTTATTCTTCTTAATTAGATTTTTTTTTGGGTTTCCCATAGTAATTAATGCACTTTTCTTCAGCAGCATAACCTATTTCAGTGGTTAAAATATTAAATCATGACTGCTGCCAGATCTAAGGGACCAAGAAACATAGGCTTTTCAATAGCCACTTTGTCTTCATCTTTTGAATTAGTCTGCAGACTGCTTTACATTTTGGGGTAAGTAATAAGATTTGTTAATTTAAATGAAGAACGATATAAAAATAAATTGCATTGTACTCTTAATTACATAGTCTTAATTTTTGTGGTGACACTCCAGGCTCTCATGTAATATTGTTTAATGTTTACTTCTCTTTATTGATTTGATAATTTAAATATAAAAAAAAAAGTGTCAATTTAATTTGCAAATTTCTGCATTTGGTGTTGGGGTACTATGCTCATTAAGGAATCAGGGGAAATCTGCCTTCCCCCATCTCTTGCATGCTCAAGCAGGCAGGGATGTTCCATATTTGCTTTTTCTTAGGCATCAAATCCCAGCAGCAGGGATGCTTTTTTCTCCACCACTGTGAGACTGTGATCTTCCCTATGTTTGTCAGTCAAATAAGAGACTTGGTGTGAGGTGAGGAGCTGCTCCAGGGAGGCCTTTTCTGGGGGGGACTCCTTGGAGAAGGTTGAAGATAGCAGTGGGTAGGTCAAGAGCCACCATTGGACATGTTGCCCTTGGCAGCCTCAAGCACCCTCCCAGTGCTGAGAGTGAACTGAGTCCATCCATTTCCTGCAGAAAACATGATGGAAGCAGATCTTGCAAAAGTCCACAGAAACTGTAGGATGAGCCCAGTTTGGTCTCCTTTGGTTTAGCATGAGAATGATGTCCTTGTTGCTTTAGAAGCTGATTAAGAAACAGATATAAGAATGCAAAATACCAATAGAAAACCTTCAAAACTTCCTTCCTCCATCAAAGCCAACATCTCTTCTATGCACATCATCTCTCTTGGGTTGGAGGCACAAACACCACTGCATCCTACCCCAATCAGTGTTAGGCACCCAGCTAAATCCCAGCTTTATGGACTGGTTTTAAGGTGTTTGTCTTTTAGTTTTGGAGCTGCAGACATATTCTGGAGTTTCTAGAAGTTAAGCAAAATTGAACTTTTCTTTCAAAAATCCATCGCCATAAAAATATTCCCCCTCTCTCTTCATTAATGATTTACTTTCTGTAGAATAAGTGCACCAACTGAGAACAGAATCATTATTAAAATCTCAGTTAGCAACACAATATTACTTTGGTCCTTTAATTTCCTCCACTATTATAAATTTCAAGATTAATTTCATTTATTAATATTAGCAATCTATTTTGTTTTAATTTTGACCAGGCACAAATTAAAGAAAGGACGATATGGAAGAGGCACTAGAACTTATTCCTTTTTCTGTAAAATCTATTTTTTTCCTTTCCATTAGTTCTTTCTTTGCATCCAATATTGGCTTATTTTGCATTGATATTCCCAGTGACTTCATTTGATGCCTGGCATTACTCCCATGGAAGTCATTTGGAAGAGGCCACCAGACTTCCTTGGAAGGTGATTAAAATTAAAGGTCAATGAAGAGCTGAAGACTGGCACATGGGTTTGGAAGCAAGGGAGCTGGGTTCTGGTTCTAGCCTTGCCACAAAATTGCTCTGTGACCCTGTGCTAGTAATTTTATTTCTCTGTACTGCCATTTCCATGTGTTTAAAATAGGAACAGGAGTGTCTGATGCTTCTTGTTCAAGTCTCCCAGCAAATAAAACGTGATGTCTAGGAGCTATCTGAGCATGAAGGCCCAGATCCTTCTCTCCAGAAATTTGTGTCCTACAGTGGGAGCAGACAGCAAGGACTGGGGCAGCACAGAGGAGCACCCTATTTTTACAAGAGCTCAGGAACTGCTCCTGTTCCCTTTATAACAGATCACTGCTGGTGTACTTGAGAGAGATTTCTGTTGTGCTGCTCAAACACTAAACATAACTGAGATTTCTTTGCAATATTTCACACAGAAAAGCTCCACTCATGTGCAGCGTGTCCTTATCAAAGAAAGGATGGATTTTTAATGCTGCAGAACAACCAGCTTCCACAGTTATGGAACATTTGTTTCTTTGCTTGTTTCTGTACCCCTATAATCCCAGGAGCTGCACACCAGCTAAATATGTATTGGACTGCTCTTGCCATCTCTTTGACTGCAAACAGGGGATTGATATTGTGGTGGGTATTCCCAAACACTAAGTGCTGAATTCTGATGATTTCAGTGGCAACTGGATGGAAGGGGAAAAGAAAGTTGGATAAAACCTTCTAAGAGACCCTTGGTACAATCAACAACACCTCTACCATCCGTGCAAGATCTTAGTCTAACACGTTCTTACACTGACAATTCCACAACAGCCTATGGGAATATCCTTGTGCTGAACTATCCATAGCACTGGAAAGATTTTCACATATTTTTCCCTATGTCTTCCCTGCTGAAGCTGAAACCCATTACTCTCCCTACGTGCAGAAGGTACAAGGACACATTGTGCCACTCTTCTTTGCATCATCCTTGCATGTGTTTGGCAACTTGCTTTGTCTTGCCTTGGTCCCCTTGTCCTCTGTTCAGACCACACACTTCTCTCTCACCCTTGCCTAGAAGGCAGGTTTTCTACACCTCCAATCATTATTTTTGCACCTCTTTAGGCTTTTCCCAGCTGAGCCATATCTTTCCCGAGGTGCAGAAATTGTTCTTGAGCCAAGACTCTGCCACTGCCAAGTTGAATGGAAAGATTGTCCCATGCTGTCTGCAGCATGCCCTGCTGCACAGGCATCCCAGGAGGGCTGCTGGATCTTTGCAGCCCTGAATTTCTGCTATGTTCCCAAACATCACAGCCCTGGATCTTTTTTTCTGCATGGCAGCAGCCTGGCCAATTCCTCCTCATCTTGTATTTGAGAAATTGATTTTAACTCCCCTGCCAGGGAGTGCAACATTTTAATTACTTCTCTGGATAAAGCACATTGTTCCCATTCTGATCAGGACTTAAGAGATAAGTAAAGCAAAGCCTATCAGAGATCCTGCAGAAGCTTGAGCTGGAACCCAGACCACCAGAATACCCCCAAGCAATGCCTCTGCCATATGTTCTTCACCCTTCTCATCCTTGCCCCATGCCAACCTTGCTTTTAAAAAATCTTTCTTGTCCCTCAATTATTACCAAATTCTTGTCAAATCTGGTGTTGGTAGTCACTTGCAATGATTTTAACCATGGTAGATGAATAGTTAAGGGTATGTGCACTATCCTACGGCATGGAGAGGCCACAGAAAATGGGAAACAGATTGGGTGCTTGCTAGATTATTGATAGTTTCCAGTGCCTGATTCTCAACACAAATGAGTGGCAGCTAGTGACAAAATAAAGGCCTTTGGGAGCAAGAGAGGCTGAGTGGATACAGGGCCAAGAAAGTCAAGTGTAGCCTCTTTTCCAAAGGACCTAATCCCTGTTTAAGGGACAAAAAGGCACCTACAAATAGATAAAAATTGAAGCTGGCTACAAAAAAATATTTCTGTCTTGTTCTGAAATCCATGGAGAGGATTGCTACATGGCGTGCCACTGCCATGGGGAGGCACTGCCCGTGCCAGGAACCCACAATACCCTGGCATCCCAGCCTGCAGGGCTGGATGCTCTCACTTGTGAATGTTTTTATCACTGATAATATGCCAAAATGTCCAAGATCTGGATGCTGGGCAGTGCTTGAAAGGAGAGCAGGTTCTTCTCACAGGCATGACCAAGGGCAGCAGGGCTTTATCTATATTGGCAATGTGTCACTCCTGTCTCTCTACAAAAATGACATGTGGTGTACTCTATGCTATGAAACTAAGAAAATAGTCTGACAAAGGGCTCTGGGGCAGCTGGGCAAGAAGTTGTTAGAGGGTAAAGAGGTAAGACCAAGGTAGAGGCCCACGAGAAGCCTGGATGGCCCCATAGGGGAGCTCTTCAGCATCCCAGAGACCTGCATTGTAACAAGAGAAGTTCCTGAGGACATGTGCCAGAGATGGTGGCATTGGCAGTCCAGGACTTTATCATCTGTGGTGGCCATGGCAAATATCATGAGGCCAAAGGACCTGCTGCAACAGGACAAGGGGTGATGGTTGTAAGGTAAAAAAGAGGGGAGGTTCAGACTAGATATAAGGAAGACTTTTTTTTTTTAATGATGCAGGTGGTGAAACACTGGTTTCCTGAGAGGTGGTAGAAATCCCATCCCCTGGAAACATTAAAGATCAGTCTGTATGGAACTCTGAGCAACTTGATCTAGTTCAAGATGTTGTAGTTCATTGTAGGCTGTTGGACTAGATGGTCTTTAAATGTTCTTTCCAACACAAAATATTACATGATTCTAAGGGAATTAAGCCCCTGAGATATGATTGAGATCCCCATGGTGAGCAACAGAGACAGACATTTTATGATGTAAAAAGAATCCCTGCTCCCAGTAAAGACATAAGGAAAACTACCTTGCTAGTGATGCCCAGTTCATTGCTCAATACTATGTAACGCAGTAATGTTGCACTTCAAAGCTTAGAGCATCTGCCTTGCTCTATTTAGTCTGTGGTCTTGGGTGTTTATCACCTCCTGCTACTAGGAGAGTATTTGCCACAGAAACTCAACTATTTTCCTTCTTTGAGAGGGTATTTTTCCTGATTAAAGCCTTCCTGAGAGCAACACAGGAAGCCCTCAGCCCCACCGGGCATTCTTATACCCTAACCACTGAAATCTGGGACAGAGGCCAATAATCTGGGACAAAATCTAAAAATACACCAAACACTCCGGGACATATTTTATTGGTCCTTCTCTACATGCCTTGAGTGTGTCAGGAGGCACAAGGCCACAGGTAAGAACAGTGAAAATAAACCCTCTGGTCCAGTCCAGCTTGCTGCTGGGGGGATATGGATGCATTTCTTAGGCAGAGCCATTTCAAAGAGAGACACAACCCCTCCCTATGAACTTTCCCATTGTTAAAGCTTATTTGCAACCAGTCACCTCCTCTCCTTCCCCACCCCGAGTGTAGCTTTTAAAATAAAATACTGGCATTTGAAAGATGTTCTTCTGCCAACCAAACACCTGGGGAGGGAGGAAAAGGAGTGAGCTGGAGAGATGACAGGCCTTGGCTCTAGGCTGCTGTAGCCACCATATGCACTTTAAAACACCTTCATTGCATTTTCAGGCAAAACATTGATAGCTGAAGAAAATATGGGTAAATACCTACTATCATTTGTCACAGAGGATGGCAACTTCAGTGGATGGGGTTAGGGAATAGTTGAAGGGCAACAACTGGAGATGTTCTCACTCTGCAGATTCACTTTTTTTTTTTTTTCTTTTTTTTTTTTTTTTTTTTTTTTTCCTTTTTTCTTTTTTTTAAAGTAAGCTGTTGTAAAAGCCCATGGGATCTCCTGGAAGCCACCCAACAGAGTGCAGCTCTTCAGGCTGCACTACCCTGGCCCACCCACACTCCAAGCCCAGAGGTTTAACACCTTGTCCTTCCCCTGCCTCCTCCTCTTGGTATCATCAATTTTGGCCATTGAGCAAAGCAAAGCAGAACGAGCATGGTCTGGGCAGCTCCTGAACCCTGGGCTGCAGTGTTGCTCCAAGGATGGGAAGCTTTTTTTTTGCCCTTCTGCCTGTCCATTTCACATTGAGGCTTTTTAGATAACCTCTACACATGCAGAATGATTCTGATGGTGTGACCCATGGTTATTCACCCTTAGCTTTTAGCAAAAGGAGGACAAATTGCTTTATAGGCACAGAGTGAGAGATTTTAATAGATTCCCATTACCGGAGGCTGTCGCAGTCACTGGGATTGTCACCAAGAAGTGATTCTGCTGCTGCTACCACCAATTTGGGGGAACCTTTTCCTGACAGGCATCCGGGCAGTCTTAAACATTTCAAGCAGAAGGGATTTTGCCACTGTGGCACTTGGTAATCTGTTTGAATGACTATCAGCTGGCAGAAACATCTTCCTACCACCAAATTTAAGATGCATTGACTTCGCTTTGCTGCAACACACACTCTCAGAAGTTAGAGAGGTACTTATTTTGAGACAAGCACTACCCATGCTGCAGCTGCATTTTACAGGGAAACTGAGGCAGAGAGCTCAAAAGCAGGACATTAAAATGAATGCCTTAAGTTCAGCACCGTAGTCTGTGCTTTCCCTGACTCTTGGCCCCTGGATTTTGCAACAGCCAGAGCTTTACACCTGAGGGAAGTCCCTCTGTGAGCTGTGAAATCAACACAGCCTGGCATTTCAGGGGAATTTGAATGCTGGTTTCTCATCACTAAGAAGCAGAGTACTGCTCAAGGGCACAAGACAAAGCCAGCAGCTACCTTAAGAACAGTAAAACTCCGAGAAGAAAATCCCTGAAAGGCACCTCAAACATCGAGCAGACCTTTGACGCCATGCCCTGGGTCTAAAAAAGACAGAAAACCCAGTCCTTTACCAATTAAGCACACACCGTCACTGCAGAATCAGTCATGTGATGTCCATAATCCTCCTTGTCTAAGCACAGAAGTCTCCAGCTCCAGCGTGGGTGTGCTGTGGTTCCCGACGAGCTGGCAGGACTTGGGGGTACGGATTAGAGCCTGGAATCTCCTTTCAGAGGAGGGTAACGTGCTAAAGGTACAGCTACCATCCAGCACCAACTGTCTTCTGGAGCTTTCTTGCAATTAAGTTCCCCACCCAATAGGCCAGACAAAAGGATTTAAAGGGAAATAATTAAATGAGGACTCTGTTGGTTGCAGCAGTAAAAATTATGAGTTATGCCCCAGAAGTCCTGTCAAAGTTCATGGATGACTTAAGAGATGCCCAAGATCCAACCTGAACAAAGCTTTGGCACCAGCTGACATGTGCCAGTTGCTGCTATTTACACTTTGAGCAAAATAAAAATGAAAAACCAAGGGAAAAGTTCAAATTCTGGATGACAGCAAAACTGCAGGCTTATGGTCATCCTGGGAACAGATCCCTTTGCTTGGAATATTCCCTCCTATCTGTAAACATCTGATGCCTTGCTCTTTAGTCTGGAGCTAAGAAAAGCTATCAAAAAATACCTTCATATAGTTTAGGGCCCATTCTGTCTGCCCTATCACTTGCTATTTTTACCAGGTGCCCTGAAGCCAGACCACAAAGGGCAAATTTGTCAACGTGGGTGGGCTTTTTTAGTGTGAAAACCAAGGGCTCATAGAGACAGTAGCAAAGACCATCTGCATCCATGTCTGGAAGTTCAGGTTCTAATTTAAAGCTGCTTCAAATATAGAAATTCCAGCAAAGTTAATTGTAGCTGTGTTATGGGGAGGTGACAGCAAGTGAGTCCTTAGAAAGCTGGGGAAAGTTTAAATCTGCCTCAGCTCTGCTCCTTTCAGAGTTGAGCAAAGCCACCAGAAGCAGAGTCGGTGGGGATAAATCCCACCAGGAAATCCTGCAGGTGAGATACCAGCCACAGAGCAAAGGCATTTCTTGAAAATAAGGATCAAGTTCTTTACCAAAACCACCTTTTCTCCACATGTTGAGAGAACTGTGCAACATCACCCTGCTGTATTCATTGACCTGTGGCTCTTCAGAGATTCCCACTTCTGCTCACAACTGAGAACTTGGTTTACCCTTAGAAACCTCTTCATGGTGTGCAATTGTTATTACTGGGAAGCTCTTATTACAATAAAATGTGCAGTTAAAGTGACAATTTATTTACTGAAGATTATGAATACAGATTGTTTCTTTTTCATGTAATTTGAAATGAGAAGTTAGAGGCTGGGAGTTTCTTTAGGTTGAGAGATTTCCTACAAGCAGCTTTAGGAACTGATATGGGAACTGCAGCCTGTAAACCAGTTTGCTGTCTTAGGGCCACAGCAAACATTTCTCACCTGTTGCAAGGAATGTAGGTTTTGGTTAAGAAGCCTGGAAGCAGGTCCCTTTATTTGCATCAGAGTTCTATAACCTGCAACAAACCAACACGGAGCTGAAAAATAAATCCCCATTAGTCACTACGTGAAGAGATAAAAGAAACACTGGGTCCCCTTCCCCACAATATTTTCCATGTTTTATAACACCTCTGTCAGTATAAATTTCCATTCAGTGAAGAAATTACATTTCACGAGAGCTACAATAGGATTTTAAGATAAATGACACTCGAGCACTGCAGTTTTGTGGAGGCTTAAGTGATCCAAGTATCTTTATCACGTGCAGGGTATCAAAATACATGAATTTGACTTGTTACAACAGTCACATGAGAAAGATTGAGTGTCATATGAGGCTGCAAAGCATAAAACCATCTCAGCTAAAATTTATTTTACTGTGAGAGGGGTTTTAACTGCTAAGTATAATTATTTAAAAACGGTCTGAGCTGTGCAGTTCTAGTGATAACTGGAAACAAAAACGCTCTTGAAAACACCACTTGTAAGGGCACTTCTTGCAAGCACTGCCCGCTCTTAACATTTGCTACCTTTGTGTCTCCCTATTTCTGAAATTCTTGGAGCCTGACAAAGTTTTTTAAGTGTGGTCTTGCTAAGGCTGTAACATTATCTTCAGCCAATAATTACTCCTGGGCTTTTATGTTGCAAGTAGAGAAAACATGTTAGCTTTTCAGGAGAAGGGTAAACATCTCCCTGTGAAACAATGTAAGCAGGATGGACTGCTTTCATTTAATAAATGAAAATTCAAGGTATCAAGTTCATCCCTGAGCAAATAAAAAAAAATTAAAAATAATAATAAAAAAATCACCCTGGGTTCGTCTCTCTTGTGGGTTTGCCCTTTGCAGCATCACCTGCAGCTCACTGCCCAAGTGCAAGAAGCCACACGATGCCCACCCCTGTTGGGTGGCTTTGGGACAACACCTGAAGGGCACCGGGCACGTTTCCTCAGAAGTGATTACAGCCCTGGGATAAACACACTCCCAGCTCTCTGCCTGTAAAGCACAAATTCAGGTACAGGGACATGGGAGCTCTTGATGGTGCAGTGATTAAAAATAGGAGCAGCATCAGCCAGGGAGCATTTGAGTCCAGGCAGGGATGCAGCCCAAGTGATCACTATGTTAGCCCTGCTGCCTGCTGCCCAGGGCTAGTATTTTATTGGTATGAACTAAATGCCTTGTTTTAGTTAATCATGAGGAAGCCAGTACAGTGAAACACTGGGCCACATTTTATTTCCCCACACATCCTGCCCTGAAGTCCCTTAAAAGAAAAAAAAAAAAAATATGGAGTAGATACGAGGCAGAATTTCTTTACTGAAAGAGCAGTTAGGTGCTGGAACAGGCTGCCCTGGGAGGTGGTGGAATCCCTGGAAGTATTTAAAAACCATTTAGAAGAGGCACTTCAGGACATGCTCTAGTGGACATGGTGATATAGATATATATTTTATTGTATTTGGGGGGAAGATGTTGACAGTTGGATACAGTGATCTTAGAGTTCTTTTCCAAAAATTCAGTTCCAACAATTTTTATTACAATTCTGTGATTTCTCCATTTCTGTGTTCATACTTCAGCCAGTTGGTAGCTGTTAAAGAATTTATTCCCCAAAAGAAATAAGCACAAATATCGACCCATTATTTGCTCTCAAATGAAATAAGAAACCTCACAGGAAATACTGACCCATTATTTGTCCCTCCTCTTGAGGTTCTGAACATACCCCAAACTGCTGCAGCCCAAGGCCAGGAAATTTGCTTCTCCTTTGACCAATATTTTACATTCCCTTTTGCACCCTGTGTGATCTTCTCAGCTCTTTGTCCAGTCCTTGCGACCTCCAGATTAAAATAAAACAAACAAAACCCTACTTGTGAGCACTTCTGAATAAATAAGGATAAGTTCCTGACCTATTCCTTTGCCAGAAACCTCTCCTTATTTCTGTCCATTATTTGACTAGCTGGCTGTCATTACCCACCTAGCTTTTTCCAGGCCACAGACCTCACCAGCAGCAGCTCCCCATGGGCTTGTTTTTGCTGCTTTAGGCTCCAAAAATTATTTTCTTGAGCATCTTTTGCCATCAGTGCATGTGCAGGCTGTAATGCTCCCCCAAGAGTCTCATATTTAAAATCTCAACCACTACAAACTGATGAATTCCTCTTTACTTATAGCAAACATATGAGTGAGGTATGATACCAAGAATGATACTATTAATCAGTTTATTGCAGCTCCACTTAGGAATCCTATTCACATTCACTTGTTATACAAGTGCTTTACTTATACAAAACAATCTTCCAGCTTCAGAGGTTACAAGCCCTTTAAAAAGCCTCCTGAAGTTTCCTGCAAGCTTCTTATTGTAACAAAACAAATCAAAACAACCCAACACATATTTCTTCTCAAACTTTTAAAAGAATGATTCATATTTACTCTTACCTCTCTCCAGAGGAAGAAGCAAATGCTTTTAGAAATATTTCCAGCCTTACTCCCCATAGGACACATTTGCAAAATCTGACCTGCAATTCATGACCACGAGCAGTGTCCGAGCTGTGGCCCTTTCTCCTGATGAGTCAGTGGACCCAAAGCCTTGGGAATGACCCAACTTCAGCATCTTCCCTTCCTCCTCCTTCCCCTTAAGATTGCTTTGGTGCTCCCCAATGCCATATTACTTTGTTATAATTAAAATAAATTGCAGAGAGAGCTCCATTCCTGTAACCCTGGCAATAGAGAAAAACATTAACCCTGAAACAGGCTGAAAATTGATTCTGCCGAGGTGCTGCTTCAGCTCTGGCACCCTGGACACTCTCCCTGAGCCATTGCTCTGGCAAGATCTTGGGGTCCAGGGATTGTTTTGGGTGCAGGGGGCTCCAGGGTAGACGGGACAGAAGCAGGAAAAACATCCTCATCAGCCTGGAAGAGAAGGAGTGGGTTTTTTTGCAAGGATACTGTTTATTCCTATCCCTGGGAGGAGCCTCCATAGCTCTATCCCATGGAAAGGCAGCAGGTGTGGGGTGCTCCCCAGCAACCATCCCCTTTCCCCAAGAGGATACAGTGGCTTTGCTTTGTGCCCCTCCATCCTCTTCCTTTCCCACCTTGCTACCGTTGCCCCTGCCCCACCACTCCAATCTCCCTATACTCCTAATCCTCCCTCCCCACCCCCCTTACCTCTCTCTTCCCCTCACTACCCCAGGCCCCACCCCTCCTACCCTTCCCCTGTCCCTTTCCCCACCCCTACCCCAACACCCCCACCCTTATCCTCTGCCTCCCCATCCCCTGCCCCAACGCCCCTTCCTCCTCTAGCACCCCCTGCCCCTATTCCCCCCCCTCCGCCACCCCCTGCTCCTCTCCCCTGCCTCAGCACCCCGTCCCTTATCCCCTATCCCTGTCCCAACACCCCCACCACCCCTATTCCCCTGCCCTAAAACCCCCTCCCCATCCCCATCCCCTCTCGACCCTCCCCCTCGCCCCAACTCCTCCATCCCCACACCTCCTGCCCTATCGCCCCCTCCTGCCTCACCAACCCCTGTCCCCCCCTCCTCCTCCCTTGCCCCTATCCCTTGCCTCAAAACCCCCGCCCCTATACCCTATCTCCGTCCTCCTACCCCGGGCCACCCAGCGGGCGGTCCGCGGCTCTCCGCGGGGCGCGGCCGTGACGGGCAGCTCCGCTCCCCACTCAGCTCCCGCGGAGCCCCCGCGCCGCTCCGCCCCCCGCCAGCCCCTTTGTATCAAACATCCGGGTTTCCCCCGCTGGCTCCTTTCGGCTTCTCCCTTTTTTTAGAAGCCATTTTGGACTCGGTTCAGGTTTTTTTTTTTTTTTTAATTATTAAAAAAACAAAACAAAACAAAACAAAACCAACAAAACAAAAGCAAATCAAACCTCCCCTTCTCTTCCCCCGAGTTGCTTTTTTTTTTCCGCTTTTTTTTTTCTCTCTCCCCCCCCCCCCTTCTTTTCCCTTTACATGGCAACTCCCGACCCAGCCTCCGCTCCCACCGCCCCCTCGCTCCGCACCCCGCGCAGCCCGCGATGCCGCGGCGCGGCCCGCAGACAGCTCCCCGCCGCCCCTCCGCGCTCGCTCCGCGCCTCCTCTGCGGGCTCTTGCCTGCCGTTCCGCAGCCGCCCTGGATGCGGGGGTCGGTAACCTTGCAAAGTTTCGCTGGGAACGAACGCGTGTGCGTTGCACGGGGTTCGTGTGTATATGCGCGTGTGTGTTGCGCGCCTTGCACACGGCTGCGCGTTGCGTTACGCGGGGAGAGGAGGGGGAGGGGGATGGGGGGTGTGCGCGCACGCGATCGTGTGCGCTCGCCCCTGCTGCTGGGGGAGCCGGAGGGGCTGGGTTAGGAGGAGGGGAAGGAGGAGGAGGGGGAGTCGGTGTGTGGTGCACGCCGCGCTCCCAGCACAAAAGCCCAGGGAAAGAAACTCTTGGAAAGCTCGGAGCAAGCGCCGGGGCCAGGCGGGAGCAGGTCGAACCGTCCGGGGCTGTTCCTCTCCACTGGATACATTTTGCAACTGCGAAGGAATTAAATCCGATTTTTCTTTTCTTGTTTTCCTTTTTTTTTGTTTTGTTTTGTTGTGTTTTCAGGATTTTTTTCTTCTTTTTGCTTCTTGAGAGAGAGACAGGGAGTGGGCAGAGCCTCGCTTCTCTCCCCTTGTTTCACTCTCTCGAGCTTTTTATTTTTATTTTTGCTTCCCTTGGGGATAGAGGGGCACACGAGGAAAAAAAAAGTAAAGGAATATGATTGCTTCGTGGCTGACTTTCGCCTTGCTTTGTGGAACTTTCTGTGCAGGTAAGTGCATTTCTGCGTGTTTACCTCCCGCTCGGGCTTCTCTAAATGCAGAATTGAATGGGCTGTGCAATTATTTGCAGCCACCCTCCAAAACAGAGCAGAGCAACCAGCGAGCCTGCAAACTGGGGAATAACCCCGCCGCTGCCATCTGCTTAATTTTCTTCAGGTTTTTTGTTTGTTTGTTTGTTGGGTTTCTTTGGGGTTTTTTTTTTTGGGTTTTTTTTTTTTTTTTTTTTTGCTTTTCACCCCCCTCCCTCTGCTTTCTCCCTGCTCTCAGGACGAGCTTTCCCGTGCTGCTTTTTGTTCCCTTCAGGCAGCCTGTGGGAATTAATGGCAATGTAAACACGGCGCGATATCGAGGAAACTTTACAAAAATGGGCATTTACTTTTGGGCGGGTGCTGCTGGAGTGCGTGTGTGTGGGGGGGGAACCGGGGGTGGGAGGTTGGGGGGAGAAGAAGTTGAGAGCAACGGGAGGAGACCTGGGGGTTGCTCCGAAATGGTGCGGAGCCGCTCAGGTAGTGGCCATGTGTGCGCCCTGCTGCTGCCGGGCTGTGGCTGTGTAACCCGGGGGGGTGGAGAGGAGCACCCCCCTTTTCTCCCCCCCCCCCCCGTCTTCCTCCTCAGCTTCGAAGGGACACACACACACACACGGTCCCTCCTTGGTCCCCCGGGACGCTGCGGTCCCGTTTGGGTTTGGCTGTTACCACGAATGGAGCCGCTTGGTTCTGGCTCGCGCTGCGATGAGCCGGGAGAAAGTTGGGGGGGGGGGGGGGGTGTGTGGAATATGAGTGTGTGTGGGGCCAGGGGAGATGTGCCTGGGGGAGCATCCCCCGGGAGAAGAAGCTTTTGTGGCAGGGGGGTGTGTATTTTGTATGTTCCTAATCCGTTTATTCTGTGGAACTGGGCTGGCCCCCAAATTTCATCTTCAGCCTGCGGGGTGCGCATTTTGTCGAGAGACGCGGGGTGAAGTTGGCTGAACCCCGGGCACGGCCGGGGGAGCAGGATGGGGCACCCGGGCAGCGCTCCGTGGGGCGAGGGGTTCCACAGGGTACCTTATCCCGTGGCCGACGGGGAGGCGGGAGCAGTCACAGCCCCCCTGTGTCCTCCTCCCCCAGCACTGAAAACGCGGGCAAGCTTGAAATCCCCACGCTCCCCCCTTTCCCTCCTTGTTTTTATTTATTAATTACTGTTATTAATAATTTTCCCCCGTTCCTTTCTACTACTGCTGCATATTCTTCAGGAGAAGCCGGGGCGGCAACAGTTTTGCCCCCTTCCCACCCCTTGCCTGGTCACCACAGCCCGTCGACCCCCCCCACCCCTTCTCCCTCAAAGGCTGAGCCCACCGCCCCCTTCCCCGGGCACTGGGTACTAACTTGTTACGTTACCAGCATTCCCCAACCCCGGGGGTAGGTGGGTGGGTGGGTGAGGGGTGTTGAGGAGCTTGGGAGTCGGGGTCTGTTTGTGGCCAGAGGCTTCCCGGGGGCAGGGTGTGGGAGGCAGCGATGCTGCAGCCGTGCCCTTTCCCCCCGCTCCGCGATGGGCAGCCGGGGAGTTCCCGTCGGATTTGCCATCGCTCTTCACTGTATTAAAAAAAAAAATAGTAAAAAAAAAAAAATAATAAATATATATATATATATACATGAAAAAGGGGGTGGGGGGTTTCCCTGCACGAGTGTGTGTCCTCCCCACCCCTCCTCCTCTCGGGGAAGGGGCTGCCCGGCGGGGCCGGCCCCGGGGCGCTCCTGCAGCCGGGGCTTCCTTTGTTCCGAGTGCCCATTAAATATGCACTGCCACTGCCTGCCTTTGCCATTGTAAACAGTGCCATCGCTTAATTATTATTATTATTATTTTTCTTTTTTTTTTTTTTTTTTGTAAGTCACACCGAAAGTGTGAAGGGGGGGAGGAAGAAAATTAAAAGGGAAAGGGCAATAATAATAATAAAATCTGATGGCGAGCAAAGCCAGCTTGGGGTTTTTCTTTTTAATCTGATCGCTGGGACACTTGTACGCAGCTTTGTTTCCATGTGTTAGGAAAGGGGGTTGTGCGGGCTTGTATTTGCATAGCAGTGCTGAGGGAGAGCAGGTATTTTGGAAGGAGCAGGCAGGGGGTGTGTGTGTGTGCCATCAGTATTGGTGGTGCTCGGCGTTGCTATCATCACAACAGCTCTCTTGGCTGGAAGATTCTATTATGTGCATAAAGAAGATTTATGGTCAATGTATTTTCTTTCCATATATCTTGGAATCCTTTTATCTCGGGTGATTCAATAAAAGAGATGGCTTCCGGGTTTGGTTTTTTTTTTTCCGTTTTATTTTTGGGGTTTTTTTTGTTTGTTTGGTTGGTTGGTTTGTTTTGGGTATGGGGTTGCTTGTTTTTATTTTATTTTATTTTTTACCTACTCTTATGGCTGTGTGCATACAGTGGTAGAAATCTTAAAGCAACTCCTTTTTTTCCTCCAACTTAAAAAAATTAACCCTGAAGGCTGCTTAGATGTATCATGTTATGAAAAGGATAATCTGATAGTGCATACCTATGCTGACTTTTTCTCCACCCTGAAAATACAATAAGGAAACCCCAGAAAATGAATATAATTCTGTTTATTTGGAAAGGTCCTCTTAAATCAGTGCATGAGAAATTCTTTAAATCCATCTTTTTCTTTTAAAGCCTTTTCTGCCTTTCTTTTGACATTTATGAGTATTTATCAATGTGATCTTTATTGTCCAGTTTTTCCTAAACATGTCCAGTAAAAAGAAAAAAAAACAAACAACCCTGAATACCCGAAGTTGCTGTGTGTTGCTGCCATTCATAGCACTGGGCTTTGCTTGAAGTATGTCTTTTGTTTATGTACATGTTAGGACTGTGCAAAAGTGGTGGGCTTTTTGAAAATCATTTGACCTCCATTGTTGATGCTTCTCATCACTACCTTGGCTGGCTGTAACAAAGCAAGCATGGGCTGCTATTCTTTGAAAAAATAAAATAAAATCTGTTATTCTTAATTTTTGGAATACTGAGGATTCTTTGAGGAAAACATTATGTTCATTTTTAGCCCTTTGTTTGCAAATTTTCTGCAGCCCAAATGTTCAGAAATAATGTTTTAATCTATGAGCTTTAGAAAATACAGAAGGTGTAAAAGGATTTGTCTTGCAGAATGCATAGCTAACACATTTTCCCAAGCCTTTATATTACTTTTATTTTGGTGCAACTTTAAGTAATGCCATGCAGCAATGAACTGTGCTGCAAATGGATCTGATCTCCTCTTTCACTGTCTTGTATTTATCCTCTTGTGCTTGAGAAAGGGAACAGAACTGGCTTCATTAGCTTGCTAATTAAACACAATGAAGTGCATGGCCCAAGGTTAATGGCAATGGCCTTTAAAAACACAAAACTCTTGAACAGGTGTTTAGGATATATATTTTTTTTTAATCTGTCATCAAATCTAGATAATGATACCACTGAGAGAACCATTGTCACAGTTCTATGGAGAAAAAAATGCTATGGTAGAGGTAGGAGTGCAGTGTATTATTTTTAGTGGCGTTATTTATAAACACCTTTCCAGGTCCAGCACAGCCTGTGGTTTCTCTTCCCCCCCCTCCATTTCTCCCCCTCCTCTCCATTTCAAAGCATCTTCTGCACCTCCCCTGTGGGGTAGGGTTGTGTACATCAGGCAGGGTTAAAAATTCACTACCCCTGGACCTGGACTGAAGTGAGAGTCTAACCTGAGCATGGGTAGTTAAAGTATTTATGCACTTAAATTCCTGCCATTTCTTGTATCTTTGAGCAACCCTTCCAGGCTGTATCTCTCCTGCTGGTGAGATAGCAAGAAACAACCAATTAAAGCCGAGGTCCCTCGGTCCCTGCGCTGGAGCTGTCACCAGCCTCCTGTCCACTCTGGTCTCCATCAGCTAAAACATGCTTGTCAGGTTTTTTTGTGCTTTATGTGATGCAACAGTTGTAGACCTCCCCTGCTGCTGCTGAATGGATGCTAAAGAAGAAAGAAAAGGCCAGCCTCACTTTTCCTTTTTTTCTTGTTTTTGTTTTTTTCACCCTCACACTATCTCCCCCCTCCCCATCATGCGCGCTTTGCTTGCCTTGCAGATCAACCTAGGGGAGGGGATCCTGGCTTCACCAGTTTTGGGAAGCAGGATGAAAGTTCAGATGGCAGAGGAGCAGCTTTTGGAATGTTGGTAACAGGATTGCCATTAGGACCAGGGCAGGAGTCCTGCTGCTGTGGTTTGCACCATGGCCTGTGCACGGGGTGGGTTCATCTGCAGAAGTTGTGAAAAAGACCCAAGGGATGTTTCTCTTAATTTATTAAGAGTAAAGGAGGTGGGTGGAAAGATGGTTTGAGGCTGAGCCACAAAGCAAAGCTACACTTGGGTGCTTTGTTCTCATGGTGCCTGTCCTTAGTAAGCCAGGACACCTTTAAAATAAAATAAATAGAAATCAAAGTTATTTCACTTTTGGGCCTTGTAGAGGAAGGTGTTTTGGCTGTCACGTTTCAGGGCCTACATTTGGAAGCGTTTCTAAAATGTTCAAACCAGTTGGTCACATGGAGCTGCACTATAGAATAGTCAGAATCAAATGGGGGTTTAGTGGCAGTGAATCTTTCAAACCCCATAAAATACAACGCCTTTCTACCTGACACACTCAGGACAGTAATTCTGAGTTTAATGTAGTCTAACAAGTTGTGGAGGCAACTGACAACCCCCTTGCTTCTGGCTGTGTGTGGCCAAGGCAAGGGAAGGCAGTGTGCTGGATGCCCCTTCTCCAGGGACTACAAGATCCATCATTAGGGATGTGGCCACATGGCCAGGTGTCTGGCCTAGAAACCTGTGTATCCAACCATGTCATCCAGTGCTGAAGAAGTGTAGCTGTAATTTGGGAAAGGTGGAAACAGGGAAGGGAACCTGGTTGAGTTCAGTGGTAACCAAGACCCAGGTGAAAGCCCTGATGGGTTCCTACCCTCAGCTTCAGTGACTGAAGAACTGCTTGTGGGCTGAAAGAGCTTTGCAAAGGCGACTTTTATGGTTGGTCAGTGTTTGCTGTGGAGTTGGCTTTCTCCTTCTCTTGGCCTGCAGGAATGGTGTCAGTGTGTTCCTGGTTCAGCTGTGGGCAGCACGGGTCCATCCCTTGGTGCTCCTCAGCACGGCTCACACTGTAACAAAACATTGTGGGAAGTTGGGAAATGGGAACCGTGGAGCGTAATCTCTGCTTTAAAGAGGTGTTGTCTTTCTCTTTTATCCCTCCTTGGCCTTTGATTTTAAAGCTAGCAGGGGGGTGTGATTTTCTTGCCTGGCCAATAGCGCTGCCTGGATCTGAATTATTCAGTGTAGCACTTGGCATTCTGCACCCTGTTCCCACTTAAGCTCTTTTTCGCCTGTTCCTTCATGTGGAGATTTTCACATCAGTGAAATTGGATGTGTTTAAGAGAGGTGTTTGTGGCCGAAGCATTCACCAGTATAAGCTCTCCTCTGCCATGCCTTTTCCCTCCATTAACCACAGAGGATCAGTTAATGTCTAATCTCTTATCTTCATTGTTCCTTAATTCTGAAATAATTTTGTATTTCTTTAGTAATTTGTTCCTTTAAGGTGTATTAAAAATGTGTATCACTTCTCCCCCTTAAATCTTGCAAGTTCTCTTGGAGCCACCGAAGTCAAAGGGGCAGAGAAATAAATTGGAAATGAAACACTCTACTTGCATTCTACAGATCCATAACATTTTATGCTTAGATTTTAATATAACTGTTGGTCTTTTTCACCAATTTCCTGTTTTCTCTGTCATCTTTCTCCTTTATTAGTCTATAGCTTCAATCCAAACTAAAAGTTAAGAGCAGCAACTGTCTGTGTACTGTGTAAAATAATAATATGCTTCCCTCCAGCACACAAGTACCTCTTCTTTTGCCAGCATTCGAGTCTTGTTGCTCTTATTATGTTATTGCAGGTGGCATCAGTCCATTGTGCTACTTAAGAAAATAATATATTACTGGTGTTTATGTGCCTTGGAAAAACACAGCTCCTCTTTTGCAAAGTGCTGTTTGCATAGAGACAAGGTCCCTGCCCCCAAAAAATTGAACAGAGGGGCTGAGCATGGGAAAATATTAGTATCTGCAAGTGCTCCATGCTGCATCCTGAAGTGGCTCAGCTAAGGTCACATCAAGTACTTTGTACTTGGACTAAAAGAACCAAGCTGCCTGAGGAAGTGTATCTGTATTGGGTAGAATTGATTTTGAACCTGGTATTGTGCTCTGGACAGTTTGTGGTTTATTTTTTTAATTTAATTTTATTTGTTCTTATTTTTTTTTTTTTTATTTTGTTTTTCTTCCTTTTGATGACTTTGTTGGAGGTGATTGGTGTCGTTTTGCTTCTAGAGAAGACCTTTCCCTTTGGGGCTGGGTAGATTGCAAGACTCATGCATACAGGTTCATAAATTTAAATATAAAAGAAATGCAGCATAATGAGACGGAGCCTGTTTGTGCTCTGCTGGAGGAAGATGTGAATTACCCATTTCTCATTAATAATTCTGCAATTTCCAGCTTGGTGTGCTGTTTCACTGCAGGTTTGGTTTCGGATCTGAGGGGGAAGCTCTGTGGGCAAGAGGTTGCTCAGAGGAGGATATGGGGATGGATGTGGGCAGGGGCTGCCCTCATGGGTGCTGGGCAGGGGGCAGACATCACCCAAAATGTTGGGTTTTGCCTCATTGATGGGTTTGTGAAGCAGGGGTGTTGTAAGGGGATGAAATGAGCCTGTTAAAAAGTTTGCACACAAGTTGTTAGAAGTCAAACTTGTCTCTGAGGATGTTTGCATCCTGTTTCTATAGTGCATAAATTATGGGACGTATCTCTTCTGTGGGAGTCACTTTTTGGAGATCTTGGGAGTCAGTGGCAGGGCAAGAATGTTGCTCCCCATCCTCTGGAGTTTGCAGCTGGAGCTCTGAGCACTCTGTTACTCTTTTTGTCTACCTGGAATGAAATTTGCTGGGAAAAATGGAATGTCCTATTAATTTTATGAAACTAGAGGTGTCATTTTATGTTCTTTCTCCTTTCTCAGTCTTATGCTAATAAACCCACATGTGAGGTCCTCCTCTTTAAATAAAGAAAATAAAATGTGTTCATAAAAAGATGCAGTGCTTTCCAGTCTGAGCTACATTCATTTTCCATCTAAGTGGATACTTGTGCAAATTAAGATGTGGGTTTTGAACTCAACACTTCACGTCTAATATCTATCCTTGTGTGACAACAGTAAAAGATGCTCACAGGAGCAGAGGGAGTGTGTCAGTTCTCTCCACTAAAGCTGAAAAGGGAATGGATTGCTGTTATTTTTTTTAGAGAAAGAAACAAAAACTAGGAGAGATGAGTGTGTCTTGGGTACTTTCCAGAGCAATCCAAAATCCCAGGCTGGTGCTGAATGATCCCTGAACCACACCGGAGAAGGTTGTCATATTAAAAACAAGCTGACACCATAGTGTCTTTGGTGCTGTGACTGTCTCTACCTTTTTTAAAAATTTATTTAAAGCTTTTCCTAATACAGAACCTTTTTTCTAACTGGTTGCAGAAGTTTAAATTTTCTGTGTGGTGCCTGTAGTGCTAACGTAATGCTTCTTCCTAATTTATTGCTCTGAGGTGTGAGATTATAAGCCTTTGAGTGGATGAGAGGGATAAAGTTAGCTCCATTTATGCCTGATCTATCAAATGGTCAATCTAGGTGGCTAACCCTTTTCTCCTCCAACATCATCTATTTAAAACGCCTTGTGTAATGTGTGCAACTTTTAAAATTTGGCTTTTAGGAGTATTTGGCTTATGCATAATTTACTTCCACAGACAGCTTGGAATTCCTGGGGAGGGAGGAATGTAACCGTGGGTTTGAGGTGAAGAAATGTTCAGTCAAATTCTTTCTCCTTTTTGTGACTTTTTAAAAACAGTTCATAAAACTGAGGGTGTTTTATGCTTTTTAAGCCCTTTTAGTGCTATTCTCATGTTCTGCATTTCTGGCTTGCTTCTGCAGACTGGTGGCTATTGCTGCAGTTTGCCTGAGCCCTTTGCAAACTCTGGTAGCTCTATTTGCCATTGATAGGTTTTTTTGGGGGGGAGGTGAAATGATGGTATTTAAACTTTGCACAGTTGATACTAAGGTCTCTTTCTGGGGCAGCAAGCTGAGCTTTATAGAAGCCTTCCTGTACTTGAAGAGCCCTACAAGAAAGCTGCACAGGGACTTTTTACAAGGGCATGCAGTGATAGGACAAGGGGAAATTGTTTCACACTGAAAGAGGGTAGATTTAGATTAGATATTGGAAGAAATTCTTTAGTATGAGAATGTTGAGACACTGGCAGAGGTTATCCAGAGAAGCTGTGGATACTCCATCCCTGGAAGTGTTCAAGGCCAGGTTGGATGGGGTTTGGAGCAACTTCATCTAGTGGATGGTATCCCTCCCCATAGCAGGATGATCTTTAAGGTCCCTTCCAACCCAAACCATTCTGTGATTCCGTATGATTTTTCTCTACTAAAGTTGTAAGGAGATTATGGTACCAGTCTTGGAAGACTCTGTCAGCTTCATAAGTGGTCAAGTGCGAGGAGGCCTTTGCTTTTCCTGAGACCCATGCACTACTGCTCAGATGTGTAGAGGTCCCTGTACTCACCAGAGGGAAACTACTGTTGACTTGAGGTGTAGTAACTCAGCAAAGTGCAGATTTGCAGCTACCTTGGTGGTAGCCTTGCCCTGGCAAGTTCACTCTTGGAACAACTGAGATGGCAGCACAACCCATAGGTGCACAACTTGTTTCTCCCAGTTTTTATTTTTCTGTCCCCAGTATGACAGCAGAAACACAGCAGACTTTTTGTAATCCTGCTTTAGCTCCCGAGAGTAATTAATGGGTTAAGAATGCTAATTCCCTCATCTATGTGCAGGCTGAGAAATTCAGTTGTCCTTGGGTTTTCATGGTGGGAGTATCCAGTTACAGCTCTGGTGGCTATTGGGTAGCTGTCGGGTGCATGAAAGTTTGAACTTGGGATCCCTTGCTTTCACACACACCCACAACCTACCAGGCACTTTTATTTTTATAGGAGAGTCTCTGCTGAAGCACATTCTTATGCCTGGGTCAAAGCATTTTCCCAAATACCCATTTCAGTGGCACTGAATAACACTCGCCTACTTCGCTCCTAAAAAGCAAATTTGGGATGGTAGTGATGATGAGCATTCTCCCTGACATACCTGAAGCAGTTCCCTGCTGTGAAATTCCTGTTTTTATAAAGCACATGGGATGAGATAAAGCTTAGCATAACCTGAAGGAGAAGGGGAGGAGGGTGTATTTGATGATACTTGGTTCTGGATCTGGATGTTGGCAGGCACGGTTTTAGTGTCTGACTCCAGTCGTGATATTGGAGCTGTAGCATCTCTGGCTGAAACTCTGTGTGTGGACCCTTGGGTGGGGATTTGCTCATGCATTTGGTTTTTAAATAATGAAACACCCTAATCAAGTGAAGGTTTTTATCTGATCTCTGTAGTTTTACTGCCTCACTGTTACAACAAACCTTAGTCACCTTCTCTGGCTCCTGGAGCATGTTTTTAAAGTGAAAGAGTAAAGCAGGGACCTGTAGAAAGGACAGGCTTGGCACACTTAATTATAGTAAGAGACTCGTGTAGATTTTAATCACATTTTAGTGTCTTGGAAGCAACACGATGGCCCTTCTTTCTTCATTTCCAGGCTCCTTTGTGCAGGTGATAAAGCAAAGCAAAGCTTGATGGAGCATTTCTGATGAGCACGCTTTGCTGTTGCTGGGCAGTTCCCACCCCGGGTGCAGCATGGTGACACAGAGCTCATTCAGCCTGAATTTTGAAGGTGATGGATGCACGGAGAAAAAAAAAAAAAAAGAAGAAAAAAGAAACAAACAAAAAAAAACCCATCACCCAACCCCCACTGAACGTATTGTCCCTGCAAGTACATGTCCCCATGGCTGTCGCTTGGCTGAAGCCCTGGCACTGTGCCTGTTCACATCAGCAGGGAGTTTGGCCCCATGAGTCTGTTCCTAGGGGGGTATTTTCACATCTATATTGTACCTGAGATAACCAGGGAAGTCTTTTACAGATAATTTTTATGGCTATAGATAATTTTCCGTAGATAGCTTTTGCGGTCATCTAATGGGACCAAGTTAGTGCTGCTAAAAGCAAACATGAGGAACCTTTTTCTTGGTTTTGTTTTTGTTTCTTTTTTTTTTTTTTTTTTTTTTTTTTAATTGGTAATATAATTTCCTTCCCTGTGCAATCCTGTACAGACTGGCTATTTATTATGTAAATAACAGCTAAAAGAAACCCTTCCAAGGTAACTGTAAGCCCCAAAGGTAAATGAGATCACTCCTAGCCTGTTAGATAAGTGAGATGCAAGTGTATCTGGCTCTGTAACTGTGTCTGTAGGCTCCTTCTCAATGAATTGCTGATGAAAGAAGAAACCTGGAGTGAGGGACGTGCCATTCCCGCAGCCTGGGCTCGAGAATCACCCCAGTGATGTCCCCAATGTTTTTTTCTGCATGGAAATGATTTCCAACCACCTAACGTGCAAAACTTTTTGAAGTGTGGTATGACAAGATAAAGTCAACTAAAAATAGGTCTGAATATGAAAGCCAGGAGAAAACCCGGAGAGGGGGGAGCTGAGGGTCATTTTACAGGCATTGTTGATAGAGTTTCAGGGTCCTGAGAAGGGAAGATGAATGTCTTTCTGTTATAGTAACAGCTGCTCTCTGTCCATTGGGATCTAGTGTTTGCCCATCCAACTCATAATAATTAAACAAAAGAGTTATTTCATAGCAGCCTTGGTGGGGGATTTATGTTGGAATTTCATCGTTCTCCATTAAGACTTTTCTTCGCCTGTTAAAGAAAAATACAAATTTAACCTCTCACCTGTACTGGGTCATGCCTCTTGTCAGATCCAGCTAATTACTACTGGGAGGAAGCTTGCTGCTAACTGGGCAATCAGAGTTATATTTTTAGAAGAAAATCTCCAAGTTTCACTAATGCACTTGTCCTTAAAGAGCTTGTCAGGGTTTTTCTGGCCTGAATCCTTAGGTGCTTGAGTGACTGTGGGGCTGTTAGTAGTTCCCTAGAAATACAATTTGCAGATTCCTTTTCGTCCTTTTCCATATTTTTTTTTAAGGAATTTCTTCCCCACCCCCCCCATTTTGAGAGCAAACAGCTTCGCAGGAGTTGCATATGCAAAATAAACAGTGTTTCAGGAATAGTGCTACATCACAGGACTTTATTCCAATGTAGTTAACTCTGCAAAGCCCCCTGGGATGGGTCAGTCTTTGAGGAGGTCCAGAGCAAGGCAAAGCTTGGTTACTCGGTGCCTGTTTGTGTATTCAGGCACAACACTTAAACCAGTTTGGGGGTTACAGCTGTACTTGGGAATAAAATGGTCCTGGCCACGAGGTAGAGCATGGCATGGCATGGTGGCTACCACATGCCTCAGTTCTCATCCTATCTGAGCTGGATTGGAATGTTTGAGCCCTGTTCCTGTCCTTTCCCATCTCCTGGGTATGGTCTGGGAGAGGCACCACCCAGAGCCGTGTCACCTGTCCCTCTCCTTGCAAATCCCTCCTACCATTTGCTGTCACTGGGCTCTGTCCCTACAGAGGCTTTCCAGAAGATTGCACCTAGAATAACTGCTTTGCAACTGTTTTTCAGCACAGTGACACTTTTTTTTTTTTTTTTTTTTTCTCCCCCAAAATACACTGAAGCTACCCTTCCTTGAAGATCACAGGCTTGAGTTTGTGCCATGCTGAAGCACAAGAAGCCCAAATATCCCGTTGCAGAATCCTTTCCTGGGTTCCAATGGGATACATGCCTCCATGTAGCTGCCTGTTGAACCCTGTTAATTTAATACCATTTACCCTTCCCTGAAGGAGAACAGGCCCAGTTGGATGGTAAGGTTAGAACCTGAGCTGTGCTATGTTTATATTAATAATTTCCACTGGTGAAATATGGATCTGAGACTTTCCTCATTCATTTAAACCTCATAGTTAATAGGCAAGAGTGGAAATGTACTGTGTACATGATTATTGCAGTGAGCTGATTTCACATGTATTTCTGATATAATGTCTATTTAAAAATAAAAAAAGGGGGGGGAAAAAGAATTATATATAAAATTGATTTTGGGAGCCCTGGGAAGGAGAAGGAAACCATTTATTTCAACCCCCAAATTCCTTTGAGCTGTAGAAACATTGTCAAAGTAATTGTAGCCTTTTCAATTTTTTTTTTCTGTGTAGATTTCTTTCTGTGTAGTCTCAGAAAAACTGTGCTCTGTTGATGGATGTCACTGGTTTTTTTACTTGTGACAAATATCTCCCAAGGTATTGTTTGAGTGATGTAAAATTGGTTCATGTGTAAAATTCTAGCTTTTCATGAATTCTTTATCATGGATGTGTGTATGCCAGGTTTTTCAGGATTAAGGTGTTATACCTTTAGTGGTTTGCTGCAGGATATCATCCTAATAATTTTTGCTGTAATTTAGTCATCTTAATTAAAACTGCATTGAATTGTGGAAAGTAATTTGGGTCTGAAGAGCAGTGGGTTTTGTATTTTTTTTCTTTGGTTTCGTTAGGAGATGGTAATGGTCTTGGCAAGATTTTGCTAAAAATTATCACAGTGTACAAAAACTCGTGTTGCCAAGTTAGTACAGTATTTCTCCACCTAATTGTGGCCTTGAAGGGTATAATATAAAAGGTCATCTTTGTTAGTGAACTGCAGGCTTCTCCTGTGAGACAGAAATCCATGTCCTTATCAAGGATGAAATCTTGGCTCCTTGGTTACACAATTGAGCTTTGCTATAATTTGGACATCATTAGTCTCTTTATTAAAGCAGTGGAACTCTCTAATCAATCTTGGTGCTTTGCTTTCTTAAATGTATTTCTGTATGTGGATTTTTTGTGACAGCTTCCCTTTCTTTTCCTCCTCCACAAACCCTGTAAAGGGAAAGGCTTTCAGGATGAGGTGGGATGAAAAATTGCTGTTTCCTTGGTTTTGGGGGAATGTTCTGTGCCCAGAAGGTTCCTGTTTGTGACCAGTTTTGAAAGCTGGGATGTTTGACCTCTTCTTGTGTTGAGAAGCATCAAGAGGAGACGATTCAGGAAAGAGTAGAAACTTGTTTTGGTTTGTGGTGTTAAACTTATTAAAAACAAACCCCAAAACAACCCAAAAAGTAGACACAAACCTGTAAAACTTCATGAACTCAAAATTTAATTTAGAAATTATTTAGGTGATTGGCATTAATTTTATCTTTCTTTAAATTTGGGTGCTGAACACCAACTCAGAACTGTCTTTCTACGGTACATGGTCATGGAGTAGAATTTGGGGGGAAAGTAAAGAATTTTTGTGTTTTTACCGTTTTTTTGTGCTCTAGATCTTGTTTTCATTAGGGTGCTAGCACTCCCAGGGATGTGTTTTTGTGGCTCTGACTTCTGCATTGTAAAACATAGCTGGTGTTTACCACCTCTTTCTTTGCTGTTTCTTTAACCAGCAGATACTTTTCTGGTTGGGTAAAAAAAAGGATATTTACTGCTTACTGGACAGCTAGATCTGATTTTCCACAGCTACAAAGGTCAGACCCAAGATTTGGTAGAGCTTCCCTCACAAGGTTTTGGAGACTCTACATTTTGGTGCCTTCCATCATCTGTGTTTGGGTTGATGATATGCTGGAAGTGCCTGTGTCTGTGAGACATAGGTGTTAGAAATGCAGAGGCAGGAACAGCAGTATCAGATCATCTCTGTAAGGGACTGTCTTCTGCAGTATCCCTGCCAGCTTCACTTTCATACATCTTGAGGATAATGTGAGCATACCACCCCAGTGGGATGGGAAGGTGCTGCTATTTGCATGCACAAATGAGGACCTGAGTGGAGAGAGATGCTCTACAGGAGTGATGCTGGCACCCATGGTGGTGTTTGGGTAAGTTAATGTCTGTGGCCCTTGATCTCCAAAGACAGAGATTTGTGTTTAGATCACCTTGAAGTCCCCATGCTGAGAGGTAGATACCTACAATTATTAAAATAATGTACCACATACATGGCTTGACCTCAAGCACAGATGCTGTGTCAAATGTCTTGTTTTGCAGTTGCTTGGTGTACGTTCTACAGCTCTACTCAGAGTAATATGTTATACCTTTAAAATAATTAAAACTGGAAAAGAGACTGTGTTGTGCTTCTGGATGAAATTGTGGCACCCAGCAACTTGTTTTCAGGAATCCTGCTTTTCCTGGAATCTGCTTACTGAGGGCTCCCAACCACATGCTGGTACCACCATTAGTGACTCCTTGCTGGGTGGCTGCACACCAAAGTACTTGGTGGCATTTGAAATGTGTTGTGCATCACCTCCTTTACAACCCCCTGGTTGGTACTTCTTCAGTTTCTGCTTAACACATGCATGTGCTTTTGTGGAGCTCTCCCCAGTTTTCACTGCTTTGTGCAAAAATTTGCTTTTTGAGCAATTAGGAGGAGTGAATGTTTGTTCTCTGAAGGGACAAGCTTTCTTGGACTGCAAGTTTTTAATGAAAACTTTAGGTTATGAATGTGTCATCATCTCATTACTGTTCCTTACCACTTGACTACCTGTTGGTCTAAGCTAGTTTAACTGTCCCAGCCTAAAATGAGCTCTGCTTTCAGTATTTATAAACTCTACAACTGTTAAAATAAACCAAGCCTCCAGTTGCAGCAATGGCAGTGGGGTTGAAGACAAGGAGGTGTCCCTAAGGAACAGAGTCTATTATAAGTTGGGTATAAATCAACCTCTGACTTGTGGGTGTTGGGAGGAAAATTTCCTTGGGGACTTGTAATCCAGAATCAGCCTCCTATAAATCTGCTTGGATCTTCTTCTGAAGCATGTGGCAGTACTGGAGAGCTGATTATGAATGTAGACTGTGGACCTGGGAGTGTGAAATACTACTGCTCCTTCCTTTCCATCACCATGCTGGACAGATGGGTCTGAGGAGTAGATTGTTTTCAGGATGTTAGAAGTGATGGGTTCATTGTCCTGTTCCCTCCCTCCCAGTAAAACCTCCAGACTTGGCTTTTGATACTGGGAATTGAAAGCAAACAACAGTTATAACTGGGTTGGTTTTATTTGCTTTCTGGGATTTCAGGTGCAAGAACTCACACTGGTTCCACTTTTTGTGCTTTTCATATTTCTTCTCCTGTTCCTTGAGGGCTGGAACATATTCTTCGTTAAATGGAAAGTGATATTTTACATCTTCAAAGTGTCTCTGAAAGATGAGTTTGTAGCAGACAAAAATCCACTGCTTCACTGGGTAGCAAGAAATCCTGGGAAGGGAAAAGAGGGCAGGAACTGCTGCCACTGAATCTGCGGGGACAGGGAGGTTCATGGCATGTGGACATGAGGGTATGTGAAGTTTGTCTTTGCATGCTTTCTCCAAAGAAAAGGCTTTTTTTTTTTGTCTTTTTGTGGTGCAGCCCAGTTGTCAGCAGCAATCTGAGTGCTGCAGGTTAAGGCACTGCTCAAAGGATGGGTTCTGTGGGCAGCTCTGGGCCTCTGGGGGGTTGTGTGAAGAAGAGAATATGGTTGATGTTCTCTTTGTAATTGATCATTTCTCCAGAAAGGTAAACCATTCCTTTGGCAGCTCTAAAATGTCATCCTTCTTCTGTGCTAGGAAAATGACAACGTTTATTCCAGTTATTCTCTCCAGTTACCTGGTAGGTTCATTGGCATCCAGGTCCAGGAAGCTTCAGCATCAAGCACCTCCAACAAGATGTAGGCTGTGTCTTCTCCTTGTGTTGGTCACCTCTTCATCCCTGTGTCCATCCTGGTTTGACCACTGCTCAGATGTGGTGCTAAAGGAGGTTTCTCCTAATTGGGAACATGGCTGATAGCAGATCATACGTAGACTTGAGCGGTGATTTTTTTTTTTTTTAAATTTTATTTTTTATTAACCTTTTTCTTTTATCACTTCTCATGTAACTTGCCTACTTCTCTTCTTGCTTTTTTTTTTTTTTTTTTTTTCCTCTCTCTCTCCTCTCTGGCTGTGGTCTCTCTATCTTTCTCTCTTCATAGAAGAAATTGTCTGTTCTGACTTCAGTAAATGTTTTCTCACTTGTCAGAACAAAACCAGCTGAGCCCAGTGGCTTTTTTTGTTCATGTGTGTGCATGGAGAACGTGTCAGGGTGGTTTTATGGGCACTGCTGCTGAGCTTGTCAGCTGCAGCTGGGCCAGGAAAGCCAGGCATCTTCAGAGATTGCATATTTTTACAGATTTTTATCTCCAGTTTGCAGGGAAGGGTGGCCTGAAGTCAGTCTTGACAGTGCAGCAGAGAAGGAGGCTGTAACCACACCAGTTGTGCAGTGCCTTGCCCAGCTGCTGGCAGAGTAGAGGGGTGATGGACATGGACCCTCTCATGGCCTCTCCATCTCCACAGAGAACTTGTCCTGCACTAATGGTCCTATCAGTCCTTCTGCTTTTGCAGTGAACTCTGCTCCAATCTCTTCCTCACAGCTGGAGGAGCCTAATTGGAAGTCAAGAAACCCATCTCTGCCACTGGGGGAAGGTCTTCTCTGGCTTGGCTCTTTGGAGTCCTAGTGACAAATGATTTGCTGTTCGTCAGCAGTCCTTAAAACCATGCCTGATAAAGGCTTTTTATTTATCCTTCTCTCAAGTGGCTGTTGGGGGGTGGATGTTTGCAATTCTTTATGCATATTTCTTCTCCTGCTTCAAAGGGCCCTGGAGAGGAACTGACTCCAACCCTCTGGGCTGGAGCATCCTCCACCCCAGGGTGAGCTCCCCTTCCCAGCCTGACCACGCTTGACCTGGTTTTTGAAAAATCTGGGCAGTTCCTGTTGTGCTCTGATGCATTTTAGTTGCAATTTAAAGACTTCACAGGATCTTTAAATGACACTCATCCCTCCTCCCCTGTGGTATCTGGGACACTTTATCTACAGCAGTTCCCTTGTTTGGTGGGGGATGAGCTGTCAGGAGTTAAATCACAAACAGGCAGCAGATAGCTGGACTGAACTAAACTGATTTTTCCCAGTTCTGTAGTATTTTCCTACTAAACACCTTGTCCCTCCCCTCACATCTTTGGGAATACCTTTTATCTAGACTGCAAATTAAATTATTGTTCTTGAGGTTGCTTTGAAGAAGCTGCAAGAATGAGTTAATTGGAGCTCCTGAGAGAGGTCTCCTAAGAAGATCTCCTCTTAATAAAATGTTAAGGTATCTTTTCCTCTTTTCCCTGTTTTGTCCAAAGTTAGAATAAAACCAATCATTCCACTTCTAACTCTCATAATACACTTCCAAAAGAAAAAAAAAAGGTGCTCTAAAAATGTCTTGAGTATTGTCTATTCTTCCAGACTTCATTGTAAAAATATTGAGACTTCATGGGCTTGGTCAGCATCATCAGAGCAATATCTTTGTTTCTTTTTTTATAATACTTAAAAAAACCACAACAAAACAAACAAAAAACCCAAGGACATTCTCATAGCCTGGATATGCTTGTTTCTCTGGCATTTTTGGTATTTCTTTACCAGATATGAACCTGAAAAGGAGCATTTTTTCCATTGTCAGAGTTGAGCTAGCAGCAGAAGAGGAATGTTTGAAATAATGCAGGATGAAAAAGTTTTTAGAAAAAGATAAGGCATAAAAATTACTTTTTTTTGTGCATTGATTTTTGTCTTTTAGGTTAGATGATGGTGGTGATGTTTTTTGTTTGGTTTTTTTTGTTTGGTTGTTTAATTATCCTGGTTTTGGAAAGATTGAGGGTCCAGTGCCAGGGAAGAGAAGGAGGGGGAACATGAACCATTCACACAATTTGGAGAGGAATGACTTGGATAACTGGGAAGATTTGCAGGGAGAGAGACAAGCTGGCCTGCTGGGGCTTCATTTCACCACTTCCCTTACTGGTTTGTTTGCACCTTTCCTGCCTCTGGATCTTGGTATTGCACAACTTAATGCTTTTGATCCTGGCATCTCCTACACATCTATTTGTCACTCTGCTAAACTCCTTCAGTTGAAAGCTTGAAGGCTTTTGCCCATCAGGAATGGGCAAGTGCCATTTGGGTGTAGGGTGGTACAGGAAGGTGGTGGATGCTCTGGGGTGTGAGCATCCCTGAGGGCTGGCTTGCACAGTGCTCATGGCAGATTTTCTGGGATGTGAATTAATAATTATAAAGTAACAGGGAGATCTTCCTGCATTTTCTCAGCACTGATGCCCTCTTTGAGTTTCTAATGGAGAAACTACTGTTTGTTGTCAGATATGTGGTTCCCAGAGCACTGCTCGGAAATCCCTGGTCACGGGAAAATACAGGGGGTAAAAACCAGCTGGAAAGGTATTTGAGTCTTTTTATGACATGTAGGTACCTAACTTTTTCTTACTATTTCTGTCTCTGGGGAGACATAGGGCTCTCCCTTCTTGTGAGCTGTGGTGGCATTTAGCCAGGGCTGGAAGCTGGGGCTGATGCTGGTGGTAATGAAGATCAGATTTTGGTGCAAGAGATGGACTTTCTGGAAGTGACTGACGTACCAATTCCCCTCATTTATCGGTGAAAGTACAAACTTAGGAAATCCTGCCTCTTGTACCGGCCAAGAAAAGCCAAAAACCAGTTGGGGAGAGTTTTTCCTAATGGGAATATTAGTCCAAAACCCAGCAGCAGTTTCTTGTTCCTTGCCTGCCAGAGCACACTGCAACTTCTCCTCCTCGAGCGATTGTGGTGGCTGACACAAACCCTATTTTTCGAGTAAGAAATCATCTTTCCCACAAACACAAAGGTCCCTGTGTGTGTGTGCAAACCTTTTTCTGTGAAGGGAATAACGTAACCTCTGTCCTTTCGGGCTTCACCTCAGTTGATCTGTACCACATGGCCTTCAAGGTAAGCTGGGTAAGTGGCTAGCAGTCAAGGCAGGGAAAGAGAAATCCCATTTGAGACTGACCTGATGCCATCTGACATTTTGCTTATTTGAAAAGACAAGGTTTGATGTGTAAATGGTGGGTCTACTTCTGGGTTGCTGCCACCCCCTATGTTGTATTAATTTCTAGGGTGAATATCAGATTTATAAAACAAGGCTTTTTACTCTGTGGTAAAGACTTTCTTCCACAGACCACTTAAGTCTGCTTGGATCCTTAACTTGTTTGTGTGCCTCACTTGAAGCATGTTGAGAAGCTGTTGTATACCTAGGTACACGTGCTTTAATTCTGTAAAATTACTCAATTATTCCTCTACTTAGGTTTTATGGTTGATGTGGTGTATGTTCCCTTCTTGTAAATGAGGCCAATAGGTGACTGGCCTCTCTTTAGCTGTCCTTGGAGAAGCTGAAAGTTTCAGATACAGTCCCCCTTCCCTTAGGAAGCATTCAGATAGAAGTTACTGAGAATAAAGCACCTCTCTGTACTGTAGTATTTTCATTTTAAATGGGGTCTAGAATTCATTAGAATGGGTAGGAAATTTAGACCACTACTTCTCTCTCTTTTTTTTTTTTTTTTTTTTTTTTTTTTTTTTTTTTTTTTGGTGAAACAGCAGTAGCTTTGAGGCATCTTGATACTTCCTGTTGACCTGGTGCCAGGGTGAGGGTTTCTAGAGTCTGCCATCTAGATTTCTGTGACCATACAGTTTGGAGCATGCCACCAGCATACAGCAGATCCGAGTGGTCCTGCCTTGCTGCAGCAGCCCTTACGTGCCCTGCCCTTATTCCAGCTTCTGAGGCTCGGGTTGGGAAAACATGTGTAGCTGCTGTAGAGAAGTTTCAGGCAATGGAAAGTCTGTCCTTTCAAGTAGAAGTCATTGAAAGTTTGATTTTTTTCTCACTTTTGACTGGCATGTGTGATGTCCTCAGGGGGAAGGGCAGGACGGGTCTGCTCATCCCCTCTCTCCCAACATCCAGCACCTGGCCAGCCTGGTGGTTGCTCCTCTGTCCCATCCACATCACTCTTGGAGCACCAGAGAGCTGGACTGGGTTTGCATTTCTCATCGTGCATACATTGGGTGCAACCAAAGAGTGGGAAGAGCCAGGAGATTAGTTTGATGGTCCACAAGGACATAGGGAGGGGAGTGCTGCGGCCGCGAGCGAGCTGGGCACTCTGCCGTTACGCTTTCTGCCCACGTCCCCTTCTACAATTGCATCTCATCCAACATTCCTGATTCTCCTTGGCCCAGCACTCGTCTCCAAGAAACCCTGCTGGGTGCTCTTCAAAACATACTGTAATCCAGACGTTGGCTCCGTGTGGTCTGTGGGCCACCAGCCAGGCTATGGGACAGGAGCTGCTCTCCAAGGCGGGGTCCTGGCCGGCTGTTGTGGGAGCAGGTGGGACCATTGCCCTGGCTTTGGGGACATCCACACAGCCATCCAGCCCTGGATGGTTGTAGAGATGGGCCAAGGAGCCATGAGGATATACAGTTGGTGGGATGTGGGTTGCAGTGGGTAGGTGAAGAGCACCTGGGGATCCTCAGTGGAGCCATCCCAGGAGGCCAAGGGTCATTGGCTTCCACACTCTTGGAGTGTGCATGTGGCAGCTCTTCCATACACCATGTTTCCAGGCAGCAGTGTGTATTTCAGAGAGTTATTCAGGATTTTCCTCCTTAGGAGGAATTGAATTGGGTGAAAATCCTTGCATGGAAAAGCTGCTGTTGTCCTGGTAGAATCACATTTGAGACTGCCTTCTAATTTGAAATCACAGCTGAAGCAAGGCTTGCATCTTTTTTTTTTTTTTTTTTTTTTTTTTGTATGTGTTTGCATTCCTAAAAATCATCCAGACTTTTTCTCCTCTTTAAAAGCAGCAGTGCTGCAAACCTCTCCAGCTGCCGTTACGAAACGAGTGGGTTATTCTAGCTAAATTGAGTAGATTGGACTGGAAACACTTCTGGAAATACTGTGCAGGTTGTGGACCAGCTGTTGGCAAAACTAGCTGGGGTTTCATCTACAGTGGGTCTCAAAAAAGAAATGATATTTTGCTGCAGTGGTATCTCTCCCCCTTCCTCCTCTTTATTCTGCTACAAGCACAATCCTGCACTTTTTAATTAAAATTTGAGCTGTCTCAGCACTGGGAGAGGGCTGTAAGTCTGCATCATGAAAGGGCAGCCATTTCCTTCATGGTAGCTGGTTTCTCTGCCTCCATCAAGCTGTTGGTGACCTGAGACAACAGAACGTGTGAGGGGACAGAGTGGAGGGAGGTTTTTATATTCTGCTCTGAGGCAGAGTTTTCCTTGTCTTTCCAATCCCCTTCATGAGCTTGAGTCTTCCTCTGCTGCATTCAGTGGGTGGCCCAGCAGCACAGGGAGTAAAGGAAGAGTTTGTGTTATTGAGGTAACTCAGCAGAGCATCCAGAGGGAGCATTGGGATCAGGTAGACCCACACTGATCTTAATCCAAGCTGGTGCAGATGAATGTCTATTTCCTCTAGTGATGTCTCCATGTTTGCCTCAGTCTAATGTTCTTGGGTCCAATCCACTTTCTTGAAAATTTTCTGTCTTCCCAAGGGTCTATCCTAACTTTAATTCAGGGCTGTTGTGGTGTGTGAAGGTCAGTGAGGGTCCTTTTCTACCTGAGAAACAGGGATAGGCACTGAGCACAGAGCAACCCCAGTGGATGTTGAGGTATTTTTCTTCTGGATGCATAGACAGAAATTCTGCCAGCAGCATCTCCCCTCTTTCATGGGAGGTACGTTTTCATCAAGAAAGATGGACAGAGCCTAATTCTTCAAATTGCTGCTTCTCTTCTTGTTTGTGAAGGAAATGCCTGGTTTGGTTGCCTTCTTAAACATTTCCCTTTTACAGTTTGGATCACCTCTTAATGCATCAATCAGATGTAGACAGATAGGACATTTATTCTTGTTTTCTTGTTGCACTTGCTTGTTGTCCAATCAGCTCAGCCAGAGCCAGATGCTCTCTCCTGCCTGTGCAGGAGAAGCAAAGTCCAGACACAGCCTTGCCACTGTTACCTGGGGTGAAGGGAGGTTTGTACATGATCTTTTCCCCAATCTCCTGAAGGGAAAAAAACCCAAAAACCAACCAAAAACCAAAACAAGGACTCTTAATCATTGTATTCAAGAGTGCAACTTTTTCCAGCCCTTTGACCGAGAGGTTGACAGTACAGATGAGATGCTGCTGGTTACATCCCATCTGCTGCTGGGCTACTGAAGAAATTTTAATTCCCTTAGAACAACTTGAATCAGTCTTTGCAGTTTGAGATAGCAAACATAGCATATAAAAGCAGAAAACCTTGGAAGTGCTACAGGAGGAGCCGCTTCCTCCAGTTCATCACAATTTTCCTTCACCAGACTTGCTTGCATTTGATGTTTTTTAGAAAAATCATGATACTTGGGAGCATGGGCAGTTCAGGATGTGTTGCAGAGGAGCAGCTGTGCAGTGCATACTCCTGCAGCTAATATTGTGGCACCTGACTAAGGTTTTGAATGTTGCTTGTGGTCCAAGAGCACATGGCTTTAAACAATGACTTTAAACAAGGACACACTCTGATTTTGGGGAAAACAAAGCAATGGAGAGCTGTGATTCAGTGACTGAGTAGGAGTGCTGTTGAAGGAAAATAAGCTACTGTGTCCTCCCTCTGCTCCAAATTTTACTAGAGATGATGCACCAGTAGTGTGCATCCTCAGTGACATCCCAGGACCATGCTTAACTTTTGGGGAGAACTTAGCTTCTTTGCTTTTGTGATGATTTTAGAGTGATATAACTATTGTGCAAAAATGAAAAATGCTGAAAAAAACCACCCCAAACCTTGGTTGTTTTTTTTTTCACCTATGGTGAAAAAAAAAGCCAACCTGGGAGGGGGGGTAGGGTGGGTATTACTCTTTAGCTTCATCTTGTGTTGTAGCTTGAGTGAAAACACCTGCTTTATCCTGCTGTGCACACAGGGTCAGAGACCCTGCATGCCTTGTCTGCAATCCAAAAGCACTTGGTGAACTCCATGGATAGTTTTAGTAGGTGTACTTGAGATTACGTTATGCTGATTCTATGCTTTAAAATGCTAGGTGAGCTATTTGGCTGGGGCTTTTGGTTGTGGGCTCCATGGGCTTTGAAAAGCACTTTTCTCCTTCAGGCAGGAAAAAGGAGGATCTGATGGGGCTCAAATTGCTGCATTTGGCCTCCGGAATCCTCCACTGGACCGTGCTGAGCAAGAGCCTTGCTCCTGGCATTGGTGGGGAGGGCAATCACCCTTTGGAAACGTTTCAGTAGCGTGAAATGCTGTCCCACCCTGCAAGGATGAATTTTTTCCCCTGCACCCTCTTGCCATTCTGATTTGTACGTGTGCAAAAAAAAAAAAAAAAAAAAAAAAAAAGCCTTCAGTTTTTCAAATTTTTATTATGAGCACAAATTGCTTTCTTCTCTCTCGTCAATATAAAAAGCCATTTTGAATGGCCAGTCTGCCTTTTGGGGAGTTATTTAAGCACAGGAGGTCATCAATGTATTGCACATATTATGGCCATGCCTTGGCATTTGTTTTGCATTTGTAATCCAACACCCAGCTGCTTCAGCCTCGAACTCCAGGCAGCTATTTAGTGGTTCAGCTAGTGGTAAGGAATGCATTGTGGTGCTGTTTACTTTGGTACGTGCAAGGCTTGTATGGAGTACAGTGAGGTTCAGTTAAAAAAACCCAACCAAACAAAACCAAACAACAAATCCAAACCCAAAAGCTGAAAACCCAGGTTAGGAAATGAAAGCTTAATATTGATGTTAAGCCAAGGGTGAGTAGAGGGACGCAACAGACAAAATTTGGGTTGTATTCTGCACTCATTGCGAGCATTCTTGATGAGAGCAGAGATTACTTACAGTGTGATAGGGAACTGGACCAAGAAAAAAAAAAAAGTATCCATCTACTCCTCTGCTGCAGCTGTTCCGTTGCTTCTCCATCTCTGGCTGAGCACAAAGCTCTGAAAAACCCCAAGCAGAGCAGTGAAGGGGACTTTCTGCTGGGTCTGCTCAGTTTTTGCTGGTCCTGATCTAATTTAATCTTTCAGCTGTAGGCTTGGCAGATGGTTTCACCCAGTGTTTTACCTACAGCCCCAAACTCTTGTGTTTTACTGCTATCTGGGCAAGTTGCTCTGAGCCTGTGTTTATATCCAGTGTGGTAGTGAAAGTGCCTGAAGTCCAGGCGAGTTGAATTCATTATGTTTAGCTGGATAATTAGGATGCTGCTAGCTGGTTACAAAAAGGGTGGTAGTAAACAAAGCTTTTGATCAGCTGATGGGGATTTTGCATGTATTCCTGCTGAGGCTTTCTAAGTCTCCCCCCGGGGGTGAGGAGCAGTGGTGGCTCTTAAGAGGATAAAAGGTACTGAGATCTGACTGCTCCAGGAGCAGGGAGAGAAGGCAGAGCTTTAGCAGGTGGGGATTGTCATGATGGTGTCTTCTTGGTCACAGAATAGCTTCTTATGACAGCCAAATATGTTTCCTCTGAAATGAGGAGTGATTAATGGGGGGCTATTCCTGTCCCCATGCTGCAACAGCTGGCGTTGGAGGAGGGTTCTGAGAATACAGAAAAATTCAGAGAGTTCAGCCCTTGTTCCTGACAGTCGCTCTCTTGGAAGAATTTTGGGGTCAGGGTGAGGGTTGTTAGCAGGACTCCCAGTTTAGGCTGACTGCAGCAAGACTGGAAATGAAAAAATGTGCTTTTCTGAACCACAAGTGCAGCGTGTGTATGTGCAGTCTCTTGGAAGAGCCACTGCACTGCAGGGGTACCTGCCAGTGCTCCAGCAAACAGGGTGTGATACTCAGTCATGGGGCTTTGCTGGTCCAATGTGTTAGTACCTTGTTGGGTCAATCTGTGGTTTTGCTGGAAGGAGAGAGTGATGATCTTCTCCTGCTTTACAAAGCATAAGCCCATTGAACTCAGATTTCTTTATTCTTTTCAAGCCATACATAATTTTTTTGAAGGTGAGATGAGAATATAAATCTCAGTGCGGATTGGCTGTGTGACCTGGGCAACCCCGCACAGCAAGTTGGTTTTAATTTTTAAAATATTGAGCTCGAGAACAGTCATTCCAGTTTAGACTGGGGATTTTTCAGTTTACCCATTTGTCTTTTCTAAAATGACACTATTCTTTTTTTGCTCCTCACTGCTCTTGTGTGGAAGAAATAAGTGAGATTCCCTGTAGAGGTACAGGAACATATCTAGGTAGGCAGCGAGGAGGTCTGGAGTTCTGGCTGGACACAGCTATCCAACAGAGCAGTTTTAAAAATTCATTTGGTTTATTTGAGCAAAAAGTCCCTTGGTATATGTAGCTGCATCTGACTTGGCATTTATTTTTCAAGTTCAGAGATCTGCTTTAAAGCTTTTGTGTCACTGACATGATTTTAGGGGATGCTGTTATATGCAGTGAGCAACCTGTGCTGGGTTTTGGAAGGGCTTAATGAGTAAAGGTTGGAGCAGTGACCTTTTTCACGTGTAGTGTTTTGGATGTGATCCTGCTATAGAGCCTGGTGTCTTGACTGCCCTGCTTTTGTGGCTGGAGTCAGGGCTTTATCAGCCTCACTCAGCATTGCTTATCAAATCCCTGGACAGGAGTTCAGTTTCAGTGCCAAAAGGAGAAACTCTTGGTGGAGCATGTGCGTTTTTGTTTTGTTTTGGTTTTTTTAAATTTTTTTTTTTTCATTTTTTTTTTTTTTTCCACTCCAGAGAATTAAATGTGAGGGAAATAGGAGAGACTGTGGTCTTTCCCCCCTCCCCTTCTCCTGGGGACACTGAACTGCTGGAGGCTGGGGACTGAGGTGGGAATTCTGCTCCACGAATCTCCTAAAACCATGTAGAGAAGCAGCATCCTTTAGAAACAGATCTCTGCACTATGCTTCTGTGTTGAAAAAGGAGGGAGAAAAAAGAAATCTTAAGCTTATTTGTAACAAAGCAAATAAGAAGAACTAGTATTTTATTGAGAGGGGACTGAGACATCCCTTAATTCCAATAAGCTCTTTGTCCTTTACAACGGGAAAGAAGGATCCTCCTGCCTCAAAGCTGAAGCTTCCAGAAGGGTTTCCTCTGTGTATAGCAGGGTCTTTAGATTCAGAGAGGTGTTGAATCCTGAAACGTCTTCAGCTGTGAAATGGTTATTATCCAGCTATTTTTGTAGCAGAGGGCATGTAAAAGTGGCTGTGTGGATTTCATTTGCCTGTTTTCCCTGTCAGCATAGGTTAGGTATCTTCTCATACTCTGCGGTGGCTTTCATTAAAGTGGTTTCCAAGCAATAGCACTTCAGTGGTTTTTGTTTTCTTTCTTTTTCTCCCCACTTTTCTGTCTGCACATTTCGGGTTTGAGAAGAGTTGAAGAAAACCAGGCATGTTTTTCCTGCCTTCTCACCTAGCCTGAAAATCTTTCCCTGCAACCTGGGACAACTCCTACCTGTGCCCCATTTTTCCTTGCTCCCAAACCTTTGCTTTGCCAGGCTTAAGAAAAAAAAAAACACAACTAGCTGCTGCTTTCTGATGTGCTATGGGATAGTCTAAAAATAGTGCACTGCCCTTTTTAACAGAAGCATGTATTATTAAAGAAAGAATGAATAGGCAATGGAACCAGAATAAAATCCCCCTTCTTCTCGCTGAAGATGAGCTTTAAAAACCTTTAAGCTCAGATTTTTGACCCTTTTGAAAAATAGGAGCTCCTCCTTGGGAACTGCTGTGTAAACTTCAAATTTCTCAGCTTATGGCAATGTGGTTGTTTGCCGCCCCAGATTTAGTACCCAGGTGATGGGTGTTTGGTGTGATTTGGGTATTTTTTGGTTTTTTGTTTTTTTCCAGAAGGAGCAGCAGCAATGATGGAGCTGGAACCAGCATGTTCCTAACCACTCTGTGCCCTCGCATTTCTGCCAGGTGCTCTTATGTGGTTTATATATAGTGATAACAGGGCCAATTGTATTTATCTTGCCTGGGATGTAGTGGTATAAAATACTTCTAAATTGGGCTGGTAGCTTCTGACACTGCACAGTCATTCACAGGGGTGCTGTGGTGTGTAAAACGACACCGGGCTGCTGCGGTAGCATCTTCTATTCATTGCAAGGCACAAATGAGGTGAAAAAAAATGCCCTGTGCCTTTTCTTGTCTGAGTGACCGGTTGGGACAAATTATTGAAGGGTGTTTTATAAGCAGCAGGCTCTTCCCGTTGGCTCAGTTTTCTGTGTGTGTTGCTGGTTGAATAACAGTGTGTATAATAAGCAATTAACGTCTATACATTTAATTTTAAAGGACACTGTAAATAACAGGTTTTACTTCCCTCCCTCCCCCAACTGTTGCATTGAATTTCACCCCCTTTAATTATACTAACAAATGTGGAAAAAATTATAAATATTTATAGTGGACTGGGTGGCTTTATTCCAGGAGTGATTGTCCCAAGGTTGATTATAATCTTCCATTCAATCGCAAATCAAAAGTATCTATTGTACAGCTTCAAGAATGAAACTCTAAACTTCTGCCAAAGGCAGAATGAAGCAACATTGGATGTCGGGAATGCTGTTAGTGTGAACTCTGGTGTGGCTGGCCAATCCATGTTTGTTATTCCTGTTTCTGAGCAGCTAAAAAGTGAATTATATGGCTGTAATCGTGGTGTGACACTGCACTTTAGATGCTGCCAGTAACTAATTTTTGGAAAACAAATGTCAGGCACTGTTCTTTGGCTTTGACTTTTATTCAATGTGTCTTTTGGATTTTTAATTTGTTCAAAGCTATTTAGCCAGGCATATGAAATAATGGGTACACAAGTGCTTTTCCCACGTTTTAAATACAGTGTCAAACCTCTAGTTTCAACATTACATTTATATCCCAGGCTTCTCCCTGACAACGAGTTTCTTCCTGCATCCTGTCCACGATGATCACAGGAGAAGCCATCCTCATGGCAGAGTAGGGTGCCACTGGGAATAAGTTCATATTGAGGAGTATCAGAAGCATAACCCTTCATCAGTCCTCAATTTTTTTTTTTTTAAACTTAATGTTCTGTCTTTTTTTCATTGCTTGGGAAGTACTGCACCATTAAAGTGAGAGGTTTTCTTTTGCTGCTGTAAGAGCATATGGTTTCAGATGGAGCTTTGGAAGGGCTGAGTTTTGATCCCTTGTTGGATAATAAGAACTAAGAGTTTATATTGTTTAACACTGGTGAATTTGCATCAGCGTATGGCTGTTTTTGTTTTATGCCTGTATGGCTGAGAAGAAAGGAAAAGAAAATATCTCAATTTTCACCTCTGACCTTAAAATTGTCAGTTTAGTGCTGTGATCAGCTCTCTGGATGAATTCCTCAGTCCATGTGCCTTTATATATATTCAGAAGGCTTTTTTGACTAACTTCTTATTCCAGGCTTCTCAAAGCATTTTTTTTAAAAGAAGATGTGTAAAATATTGGGAAAATGTTGCTTTACTTCTAAAGATTTTGCAAATGTTGGGACCTTGAGTAACCTGATCTAGTAGGAGTGGTTTAGAACCTGATGATCTTTAAGGTCCCTTCCAAGCCTTGCCATTCAATGATTCTATGATTGTGCAATATATATATATAAAAAAGAATATCATGTATGAAAATGTTAAAAAGCATTGAGTAATATTGTGTTTGGTTAAAATTTTCGTGAAAAGAAAATAAAGGGAGGACTTTCAAACCTTTTTTCAGATCTTTATTAGCTATTCCTCTTTGTCATCCCACTGCTGTAAGCCAGCCAGGTGGATATTTAATGGTATGGATTGTATTTCATAAAGAGTCCAGCATAACAATGTCCTAACTGGAGGCCATACTAGAGACAGTGATCATTATTGGCAATAAAACCAGGCAAATTTGCTGGAAGTATCTTGTGATTTTATGACTCGAGTTGTCTTTCTTACATTATGTTTAAATAAGCGGGTCTCAAATTAGGGATTGAAGGCTTAAATTAGACTAATGTTCCCACAAGTTTCATGAATTTCATTCTGACTTTGAAGAGGTGAAATAAAATCACTTCTGTTTATTGCTTTTCCCCTTCCCTTTTTATTACTGAAGAGGATTGAAGCAACAACTTCAAAATACTTTAAATGTGTTTGTTTGACACGTTGGTCATGTAACTTTTTAACAGGCCCTTTCAACTGAAAGCAGGTTTGAGCTGAGGTCTTGAGCAGAAGACACATCAGAGGGATTTTAATCATATTTATTTATTTATTTTTCTTTTTAAAGTAAGTTGCAGTGATAGGCAAATGCAGTATGGTCTCACATGCTCCTGGCATTTGCTCCTCTGGCTTGTCCTCTTCGGCTGTCCCAGCTACATCATCTCTGTGAACATCCCCCAGCCCTTCTTTCAACATTTCTTCCATCCACAGTATCACACCATCTTTTTTTCTTTTTTTTTTTAAACTCTTTTTCCTCATCTTTAAAGTTTCATTGTGGCTCCCCCTCTGGTCACTTTGGTGATGTGATGCTTTGCCATGTCACTGGGACCATTCCAGCCTTAATCATCCCTTTGTCTGGCTCTCCTGCAGGCATCCTCGGCTGCTCTTTCATGTGCTCCTTAAACAGGACCATGAAGAGGCTGCTTCTTCCTCTGGGCATCCTACAGAGAGCTGGTATTCACACAAGCTGGGAGAAAGGCCCTTTTCATTTGCTTGGATAGGTCATTCAGGGAGTCCTGGGGATGTAGTTCCATAAGAAGCTGAGGGTTTGAAAAGTTAAAACCCTCAAAGTTAAAACCCTATGAGTTTTAGATGGTGCCTATGTAAAATCACATTATTGGTGTGTCTTCTTGTGGCTTTCTGGTTTTATTTCTGTTGTTCTCCCTATCCATAGTTTCTTTTCAAATTAAATTGCAATGATGGGGTGGCAGCTCAGAGAGGGAGAAGAGGCAGGAACTTTCCTTACATTCTTGAGTGGATCCTACCACAGTAAGAGCTCTGTCCTGTTTCATATCTTTGGATACTGCTTCAATATATAGATCTTCTAACACATTGGTGTGTAGTTCCCCAACAGCTCCACCCCTCAGCACCTTCCTGGGGCTAATTTGTGCTCCCTGCATGAGCAGGTAGCTTTCATGTGTCTTTTACATAAACCACAGTGACGATGAGATACTCAACAACAACCCATTTCATTTTCTTCTTTCTCCTTCATAAAGTTGGATGAGTTTACTTGCATAGTGTGGATGCTGGTAAAGCTTCTGGCAGTCCAGCTCTGTTAGTCAAATGAAATTGGATTGGAAGGGCTTTCCCTGTTTTTGAACATCAAGTTGTGCCACACTGGGTCTTGATGGCCATGCAGTGGGAAAGAGGCCTTGCTGATGACGTTCCGTGTGCTCTGCTGGGGGTGTCTGCCGTGGCAGCTTTTGTCACGTGCAATAAAAGTCATATTTGCAGATCAGCAGTGCCAGGCTGTCCTGTTCCTGAATAGCCCTGATTTGTACTTCACAGCCCAGGAGGCACCCAAGTGTGCTCCGAGGGTGAGAGCGGCTGAAGTTAACCAGGAGCCAAGTGGAAGGAGAAGGGGGAGAAAGCAAGGTCCTAATTTTTCTAAAGGAAAGCATGGCTGAACACCTGCTGTTCCCCAACAGAATAATATGAATTTGCATCAAAAAGGGGTCCCAATCAGTTGTGCTGACTGCTTTTGAGGAGAGCAGTTGTGTCTGGAGGCATTCTGTTGGGGGAGATGTCTTCCAGTGAAAGCATTTTCCACACAAGGGCCGTGGGGCCCACCCTGCGGCTGGCATTTAGAGAGGGGTGGAAATGCTATTTAAATTTCAAATAGCCTCAAGTTTTCACAGTTGCCATGTCAATAGATCAAGTTCCTTGAAATACATTTTAAGCAGAGTTTACACAGAGCCACAGGAGCCCGCATTGACTCCAAGGGCTGCCTTTATTGTGCCTCCAGCAGTGGTAAGTCAATATGGCACATTGAAAGCAGCTCTGCTCTGCTGCCTAGTGAAAGTTAGCAAATTCCCCCATCTTCTTCCAACCCTTTTCTTGGATAGCAGCATGTTTAACTAACTGAAATGCCTTTTTTTTTTTTTTTTTTTTTTTTTTGCTCTTGTTTTGGGAAGGTGGTAAGTAGATCAGGCTATCAAGCTCATTGCAACTTCCAAAGGTCCCAGTCCAGGCAAGGATGAAAATCCAATGGGATGCAAGGGAAGGTGAGAAAAGAGGCGAGATGGGACAGTTTTGATAAGGGCTGACAGTTGCTTAGTACAGAACAATAGAAACTAAAACTGGGGAAACAAACCCAGCCAGAAGAGTGGTTGTATTTCATTGTGGGAGCTGACAAAGGTTGCAGACTATAACTCCAGTGGTTCCAGGAACAACATCCTCTGGGAGTGACCTGATCTGACCCTCCCTCTGACTGGTACCCTTGCCTAATTGTGGTTCTCTCTCATTTATCTTTCCTACCTATCCAAAATGACTCCAAACCTCATGGATTTAAGGTGTGTGGCAGGTGTGGGCTGTGGGCAGAGATTCTGGAGATGGAGTTCTCTATAACTAGAGATGGAGCTCCCAGTGTGGCTGGAGGTGGCTGTTGCTGGGAGAGTCTGTGGACCTTGTCACTAACTTCCTCAACTGATCCACCAGGGAACAAAAGTGTCTTGATCTGTTTAATTTTTCCTGGGGGAATGGTGCATGGACTAACACATTCTTCTGTGTGCTCTTGTTCATGGCTGACTCTGACTCTGGAATCAAATATTGTCCCTGGTCTTCTGCCTTGTCTTCACTTCTGGTGCGTGGGTGCATGCAGCAAGTCTGCAGCACTGGAAATTGCTTTCTTTGATTTCTACCAGACATGTTTGAAATGCTTCTGGAGATGTTGTGTGTGCTTCCTTCTCCATCATCCAGTCGTGCATGAAAAATAATCATTTCTCCATTGCGTGACTACCATCCAGGCTGTTCCTATTAAAGATGCTCATTAACTATTTCTTGCTGGGCATTCCCAATGGGTGTGTGAATGTGAGCATCCCCATTCATGATGAGCAAATGCCAGCAGGTACTTCTGGTTTTAAGTTTGTCCTACTTTGATATTTTAAGATGTGGCATATTGCTGTCTGTCTACTGTCCTCTTGCTCTTTTGTAGTGTGTGTGGAAGCTGGAGCAGCAGGCAAGTTAGAGTTTAGCTATTGAATTTTAGATGCTCTGGTATGAGTTGTTTTGTTTCTGTTTGGATTGCACCTACCACTTTTATACCCTGGTGCTACCCTGGTGCCAGGAAAAATCACTCTTGAGGTGACTACAGGTTTCCTGAGAATCACTGAAAGCAGACGACTGACCTGGTAAATTGCCATGTGATGTTGGGTACCAATGGTGGAGCCCAGTGAGTGTTCCTCTCCCTTTTTCAGGGCCCTGGTACAGCTCTGTGTTTGCAGTACCCAAAACAGGATGGCTAGATTTAAATTCTACCAGAAATAGAGGGTGGTATGAGAGAAACATATGCTTTGATTCCTAAATGGGGAAAAAGGAAAATATTTAGGAAGGAAAAACAGTTCTGTGACTCATTATTTTTAATTGTTTTCCTTATAAGAAAAAAAAAGATCAAGATTGTTAGAGTGCTTCTTCCCCTCCAAAACATCTACAAGTGATCAGGCTACCAAACAGACTAATTAGATGTCAAATAGACTTCAGTTCTTAAATTGGTGGAGTTACACAATAAAAAACATCACATTGGAAAGCAGATGGTGTGTCATTTTTAATATGTCTTGTAACTTGCCTGAAACCACTTCAAGGTTTCCTTAAAGAAAATATTGCTTCTACTGACCAAAAGAGATGCCACTGAGTGTCTCTCAGTGTAATGGCAAAATGTTGGGCCAGTCTCTTGCAAATATTATTGGTGCCTTCAGAGGCTTAGGAGGAGAGTGATCTTTTTAAAGGGGTTTACATTCAGTGGATAAAAAGATAATGCTCTCATAAAAAATGTGATTCTTTTAAGGTTGGACAAATCGGACACCCAGAAAGTCAAAGCTAATAATAACAAA